>NC_045784.1:82111044-83422294 GCF_008692025.1 Phocoena sinus
AGCTGGCTTCCCCAAGAGTGAGTGATCTAAGAGAGAGCAAAGAGGAAGCCACAGTACTTTCTATATCCTAACCTTGGAAATGATATAATAGCACTTCTGGCATATTCTATTAGTCATACAGACCAACCCAGAAACAATGTGGGAGAGAAATACACTAGAACATGAACACCAAAGGGCGAGGATAATTGGGCAGTCGTCTTGGAGGCTGGCTACTACATCTCTCTTTCTCTCTCTCTTTTAAAATTATAATTTTAATTATAATTTGTATAATTATACTTTAATTATAAGTTTTTTAACTATAATTCTCAGAATTGTTTTTGCTGAAACAACCAGGTCATTTATCTGATAGAGTTTGTAGTTTGCTTATTGCATCCCAGTGGTGTCATTTACATATATCCTTGCCTGCCCCCCACCCCACCCACTCCATACATTTCCTATAAACTTAGATATAAATGCTTGATCAGATTCAGGTTCCATATTTTGAGCAAGACCTCCTTGTAGTTATAGGTGTGTCATTTTATAATGGAGCACATGATGGCTGGTTGGCTCTTCTTATATTGGCAGCTATTGACAATCATTGCCCAGATCCGTGAATTCAAAAGAGTGATATTCTATCTTTCCCTCCTTTTTTATTATTTGGAATACTTCTGTAAAGAGCAGTGTCCCCTCATCAGCCATTTGGTTACATCGAAGTATATTTTGTATAGAGGAGGCAGGATAAATGCTTGTTTTTCCCTTTATTTACAAATGGTTTGTTTTCAGAATGGTTTGTTGGCTCCCTAGCATCCCCCAAAGGTAACAAGTGAGATCTGGGAACCACCATGAATACGCTGAAGCAGAATCTCCAGGGGTGGGTTCTAGGCATGGGGATTTTGAAAAAGCTTCCTAAGTGATTCTGATTTGCTCCTCTATTAACTTCTACTGGTCACCATTCCCAGAGTCTGACTTAGTAGGTATGGAATGGGGTCCATGATTCTGTTTTTTTTTTTTAATCTCCAGGTAATTCTCTTGAGTTGACAAGTTTGGGGAACTACACTAGATGGTACCTTTACATACTTACGGTGGCTGTATGTGTCTATGCTATTCTACCAGGACATAGGTATCTCAAGTTTGCCCTCCTGCAACAAACTGTTACATTGAAATCTGCCTATCATAGACTCTGGAGTTAGACTGCTTGGGTCCAAATCTTGGTTCTGCCCCTTTCTAGCTTTGTGAGTTTGGAGAAGTTAATTGCTTCTGTGTCTCAGTTTTCTCATATATAAAATGGAAATGATAGTAGGATTCACCTGATGGTTGTTTTGAGGACTAAATGAGTTAACACTGGTCAAGTGCTTAGAATAGTCCTTGGTAAGCAGTTCTTTTTTTTAACATCTTTATTGGAGTATAATTGCTTTACAATGGTGTGTTAGTTTCTGCTTTATAAGGTAAGCAGTTCTTAAACACATAATAAAGCTTGTCTCCCTCTGGGAGAAATATCTGAATTTTTTTTTTAGTAAAATCAAGGCTTGGTTCTTATTACTATTAATGTCATCACTATTAAATTAACTGTTATTTACTGAATGCTTCATATATGCCAGGCATGGTGGATTACATATATTCTCTGGTTCACTTGATTCTCATATCAATCCTACAAGATTAGCAATATTATTCTCATTTTACATATAAGGAAACTGAGTCTCCAAGAAGTTCAGTAAGTTGCCCAACGTAATGGAGGTAATAAGTGACAGTATAGATGAGATACATACTAAAGAGGCAGTGTGATGATTCGGAGCACAGAATCTGGAGCTGAGCTGTCTGGGTTCAGATCCTAGCATTGCTGCTTCCTAGTTGTGTATCTTGGGCAAGTTACTTAAGCACTCTGTATTTCAGTTTTGTTATCTATAAAATGAGCATGATAGTAATACCTACCTCATAGGTTATTATGAGGACTAAATGAATTAATACTTGCAAAGTACCTAAAATGATGCCTAGTACATAATAAGCACTTTGTATATACTAGCTAGTTGTTATTACTGCATTATTCATTATTATCAATTATTTTTATTAGTTTGGGTTTAAAGAAATGGCAGCAGTTAAGAAGGAGAGATGGAAGGTGCTCAGGAGGAAGGAAATAAGTGTAGGAGCGTTAACCTTTAGGAGGCAAGAAAAGGAAAGCTGTTTCTACCACGAAGATGGACAGCAGAGAAGGTAATTGATGTCTAGGCGAAAGCAGATGGTGAAACTTTTGGGAGACAGACTCATTCAGACAACAAGGTAGAAATCAAGATCATCATTTAGGAATGAGGAAAGGAAGGTAGAGTTGGAAGCCTGTGGACACAAGGGGAGTTTGTACACACTTGGGGCGTAAGCCAGGCAGCACAGAGTAGATACAGCCAAGTTGAGTTTTGTCCTTACTCTATCATAGCTCGATTCCTGGAACCTAAGGAAAGGAATGTCTGGGGAGGGGGATCCCAGGTTATTGGAGGAATAGCTCAGTAGCCTAGTGAGGCCAGAGTGGGATGGTTATGATGTAGAAGTAAAGGAGCATTGAAGAGGGAATCAGGAGACTTTGGTTCATTTTTCACCTCTACAATCACCTAGCTTGTATGACCCTCGAATAGGTCACTTGACCTTTGGATCTCAGTTAATTCCCTTGATAAACTGATAAACATCAGTTTATCTTTAACATCCCTTCTCACTCTAGAATTTATGATACTAAGGGACTGATTCTAGAGTCTAGCTGCAGAAGAAAGGAGTCAATTGAAATGCCAAAAGTAGGAAAGTGATGGGAAGGCTCAGGGAGGTTAGCGTGAAGGTTCAATAAAAGTGAGGGTAGACGAGGGAACTCATGCTAGTCAGATTCAATCTCCCAATCTTTGCTGCCTTTAAAATTTGTTTGCATGGTATGTGCAAAAAAAAATTTTAAGACTAGTTTGTCATTTTCTGTAGCAGACATTGTGGATGTTGTGAATGTGATAGGCGATGTCAGACGCACATGAAAATAAATGTTATTTATTTTAGTTTACATATCCAAAATGTTCATTAACACATGCAAAATAAGCAGTTTACTTCTAAGGAGTTATTTTTCTGCTTTTAAGCAGAGAATAACAAGAGTGTTTTGTGCTCTCCTGTACCCATGATAACATTATGCTTTGGAGTAGCTAACTAGGTTGCTTGAACACGCTGTTACAGAACTGGTTAATCCATAATTCAGCAGGTTCTTGGCTTCCAAGTTGCCTTATTGACAAGCCTGAAGAAAGTGGATGGAACTAATTAGCACTCAGCATTATAAAATAGGAAGAATTTAAAAAGGCAGCTTCAATATTAAACTGAGACCCCTATGAAGATATTCCCTTTAGTTACAGGGATTTTGAAATGATGGACAGGCTAAACCAAAACTCATAATCCTATTATAGTCTCCTATAGCCACCTAATAAGCTTCAAGAGCCATTGCCTTAGAGCCTGGGATATTGCCATCTTCCTCTAGGCTTTTCTGTATATAGCTTATAAATTCTTTACTGTTCCCACTAAATACTTTGTTATTTAAAATAGCATAAAAGAGAATATATAAGTATATATACATATTGATGCATTTTGACTGTAATAATACTCTTGGCCTGTAGGGAACTTCAAATTATTAATAATTTCAGAGGAAAGCTTTTTAAGAAAAGAGCTCCAGGCTTAGCTGTAATGAGGCATTTGAAAAGGAGGAGGGGGGTCTGTTTGTGTGTGTAATGAAAATATTGAACCCTTTGGGATGTTATGAACCATGGTGTACTAATAAATGATCCTTCCATTTCAGTGTTCCAGCAGACATCTTTGTGCCCCCCGATGTACCCTTGTAAAATGCCTTTAGCTCACATTTCCTTTTAAATATTTCTGTCTCCTGACGTTTGCTACTGGGGATGGGGGTGTAACAGGGTGAATCTGATAGAGAAAGGACAGTACTAAGAAAGTTGGTGGTTTAGAATAATGAGCCCATTTTCAGCTGAGCTGTGTGGTTCATATGAATTAATTAACCCCTTACAAGCATTTGTCTGACAATCCTAATTCTCACTCAGTTCAATGAGTTTTATAATTATCATTTAACTAAATAGCACTAAAAACTGTTTATATCCTGACATTACAGAAGCTTTGTAGAATTCTCTCTCTATAAATCATCTGAAGTTGTTTACAATTTGCAGTCGTCTTGTTTTTCTTCTGGTTTGTGCTCAGGTTGCTGGTTTGCTGTTTTAAAAATTATTTTCAGGGTGCTAATTATAGAACATATGCTAGAGTTTGGTTTCAGTAAGGAACATTTTCACATTTTAATTGGAAGAATGTAGGCTTAAACTGTTCTCTATCATGTTAAACAAAATGAATCCAATGACTCTAAATGGATATAGAATAATTAATTACTCATTCTTAAGACCTGTGCCATTTAGTTCCTGGTGGTAAGATGGTGATAAAGCACTTTTACCCAGAAAGAGAGAAATGCGGGTATTGTGTTGACGATGCAGGAAAACAGTGCGAGAACACTGAAAAAACATGTTTGAGATGGAAGGCATATGGGCCATCCCTGACCGCCTATGCCCTGTGTATGTGATTACTTTTCATGTTCATACTAAATAGTAAGCTAATATTAATAAGTATTTTACTTAATTTTGTCTCTTTTGATTTCAAGAAACAAAAAACTATTTAAACTGAGTATTTATTGAAGAGATACAGAGAGGCTCAAGGGAATTGAGGGCAAGAAATGTTGTACATCTAGAGCCAGGTCCCCAGAAGTGGGATCTTTGTTTTATATTCAAAGTGGTTCTCAGGTCCTCCATAGCATGAGTTCATGGGCTTTTTTTGGGGGGCAGGGGGAGTGGAGTACTTTGCTTATCCTGCGCTTGGGGGGAGACTTTACTTACCCCAGTCTAACTGCCCCTTCTACCCCCTGACAAAGACACTTGGGTCCCAATTCCACATTCCTGTGTGAGGAATGTTATTTGGTGCACCTAGCCCCTCCTATATTTTCTGTACCAGAGCCTAGGATGGCTGCCCTTTAGGTCAGGTTCCTACCCAGGTTCAATCAGCTTTTACTACTTGTGTCATATGATAACTAATTTCTCACATCAACCCTATTTATTGAGTACTATTATTATAGCCCCTTTTATAGAGGGGGAAACTGAGGCAAGGAGAGGTTAAGTAAGATTCCCAAAGTCATGTAGCTCCCGGGTCTATGCTCTGAAATGGCATACTCTACTGATAGGTACTGTGTGGTGAGTTTGGAGATCTGGTTTCTAACTTGTCACTATGTGAATGACTTGGAGGGAATCACTTTAATCTTTCTGGGCATTCAGCCATTCCTTGAACAGTTTAAAAATTGTTTTTCTAATTTTTTTATTAAAAAGCTAAAAGAGGGAATAGTAGCCCAATAACACATTGTCTCTGGGCTTGCTTAGTTAAAAGGAAGAGAAATCTAGTAAAGCTAGCTTGAGTGAAGGGAGATTTCTCCAAGGATATGATAGGTGACCTTTTGGACAGGACATCCAAGGACAGGAAACAACAGTTAGACCACAGTGTGCCTTGGGCTGGAACCAAAACTGGCAAGTTAGAAATATAAGTTGCTTCCTCTGGCCTTCCCATGGTCTCACTCATCTCTGTCTCCTCTTTTTCTTCATTGGTTTCCTTTGTTTGGACATGACTGCCACAGCTGTGATACAGCGTGACCCTTTCTTCAAGTGCCTATCTTTATGTGACATTGGTCCCTTTGAGTGCAGATTCTTGTGACAGAATCTAACTGGCCCAGCCTAGCCTATGGATTTATTCCCCTTGAGTCAGGTGTCCAACCTATGTACAATCAACCAGGGAGGGATAAGATCACAGGGTCCATAGGATGGCTGCCACTTGCAGGGACTGTTTGGAAGAGCAGATTCTTCAAGAAGTATAGGAAGGGCAAGCAAATGGTCTGTTTGCTATACCCATCATCCTAGCACTAATGCTGTTTTCAAACATACTGTGTATTTCTCCATAGATCATCGTTTTGGCTGCATAGATAATATTTTACCATTTAATAAGCACTTTACTATAAGCTGGCTACTTCACTAGGAGAATAGAAAATGCTGGGCCTCCATTTCCTTATCTGTAAAATAAATGATCCTGTCTAACTTTAGAATTCTGCCACTCACATGCACACACACATGTACCTATATATTTATGCATTTATTATATCTTAATGAATATATTGCTTTTATTACCAAACCAACAAGAATTGATTTATCCCAATAAATGTTCTTCAAAGTGCCATGATTTGAGCTAAAGAAGAAATTCAGTATCATTTCTTTATAGTCGTACCTAGCTTTTAACCAAACATTAGTATTACACAGCTTAATTACCCAGCTTATTTATTCTATTTGGCTCTGAAATACTCATCTGTTTTCGAAAACTCAAACCTACTACAAAAGATCAAAGATTTGCTGAGACTATCCAGAAGAATGTGAGGCTGACTCTAAATATATCCCAAAGAGGCACTTCACAAATGTTTCACACCATCATTACTTGATTCTGTAATTCCCAAAGCAACTACGTTAATGAGGATAGATCTCATTTACCAACACATGGAGGTTATTTAAAAAATCATTCACATGACTTATAGTGTCAAAATTATAAGAAAGTATATACAAATGCCCAGTTCAGTCCGTAGTTAGCCAGTTATGAGACTTAAAATAATTTGGTCAGCTACTCTGACCCATGATCAGTATACTTTTTCTTATGCCCACATAGAAAAAATATAGGTTGAAGTGCTTTGTACACACAAGAAACTAAGTAGATGGATTTAGAGCTTTGAGAAGAAGGAAGAGTAAACCTTGCCATGGATCTCCTCCTGAACCAGACAGTTTAACTAATTCTTGTATGTAGTTGTTGTTTTTTTTGTTGTTTTGCCATAGTTAAACACAATCAGTGCTACAAATACAGGCAGAAGCTCCAGATGGGGTAGTTGAAATTCAGCAAAATAGATGGACCTGGTTTCATTTTGGTGCTTAGACACTGTCTTTTCATGACAGCTGTGTAGCTTAAATGTGTGTGTGCACGTGTGTATGTGTGTAGATATGTTTGTATGTATTTCTGCAGACAAATTCAAAATCATTGGGTTAAATATGCTGTATGTGAAAAGTGATTTGAGAAAAGTGTTGTATATATTTTTTCTCTTTTCTTATAGATTAAAATGTCTTCCTTTTCCTCTTTTTTAAATGAGTGTCTAGATTAGTCATTCTAATTTCTAAGAGGAATGAATGACCATTTTAAAGCTACAATTAGAATTCTATCTAAATATAATCCCAATGAACACACCCTTTATCTAAGGCTTAGAGCAATCAATTTACTTAATTTAAGAATAACTCATAGGAAAAGTCCAACATAAAAGTGGTTTCTGAAGTTTGAAATGTTAATCACAGCTTCCATACCCTAAAGTCCCATAATCCTCATTTAATTCCAAGGTAAGTCACTCGTTATTTCTAGGAAACTACTAATAGTTGGACTAATTCCTTTTTGTTGTTGTTGCACAAAGATCTGAAACCAATGCACTGTCTTCCTTCTGTCTAGTAGAGTAGTATACTGGTTTGCACACTTTACTGGTGGAATTAGACTTTAATACCTAAGATATGCAGTGTAGAAGACTCCTTCTAAAGGTGACCCAGGGACTCCCTTTGTACAGGACACATTTTTGGTGTTAATAGCAGTCCTGACTCATTCCTGTCCTGGCCTTATGCCTCATCTTCCCTGTTGTACATTTATAAGCTGGCTCTAATAGCTAAGGAAGAAACAGAAAAATAAAATAACTATAAGATAAATGGTAGAGTTTTTTAAACTTTAAAATATATTTCACAGTCTACAGGGGAATAAGCAGATAATTTGCATATATCCTTGTGTCTCTCTGGTGTTTCCATATACCATAATTTACCCCTTTGGAAAATTCTAGCAGAGACCACGTATTTTCTATGTGGATATACAATTAGATGTTTCATCTAAACCTGGAACAATGTGATCTGAGTTGATTTGCAGAGGGACTAGAAAAGCTGAAAAATCAGTTTGACAACATTTCTGCTAGGATTGGCCTTCACTAACTATTTGTGGTGGTATTTGGAGGCCGTGCCACTTTAGTCAGATCAGTGGGGCTTAGGAGATGATGCCTTACAGTAAAACCTGAGTTCACTGCTTATCAGGGAATATGCAAAGGCTCCCAGGATGAAGGTTCATTAGGTCAGTCTGTAAGAGCTGTCAGTCAGATCAAGCTGGCAGGAGAATACTTTTTTAAAAAAAATAAATAGAAGCAAAAATTTCCCACTTAGGATTTTTCCACATTGTATCCCTACGGCCGTCACATTATCCACACCAGGGAGTAGACTTTCTTTTTTTAGGCCATTATAATGTTCCAAATGTCAGCCTCTGGCCACAGTCACTTATAAGCATGGCTGCCACTGTCCTCTTTGTAATCATCATCGTCACCTAGAGTGAATAGAGTAGAATGGTTCTCAAAGTACACAAGACTGTAAGGGGATACGAACTTATGCCATATCCGTTAGCCCCAGCATCTTACCACAGCAATGGAAACACAGAAGGTGCTCAGATGTTGGTTGGTCTTAACTGAACACCCAAAACAGAAACTATTGTGTGAATCTAGCATATATATGGTCTTCAGCACCCCATTCCCCATTCCTTTTGGTCTAACAAAATTTAGCAAAATTATTTCTTGTGTTTCATCCCTATCGTCAAGGTGTATTGTTTTCTATTTAGCAAGCCTATATTATTTAAGTTTGACTTTGGTATATCTGTTGCTTGAGCATGAATAGAATACTTCAAAGGGCTTTTTAAAACTGAATCATTACTTGTAAAGGAAACCAAGAATATGCAGTTTGAATATGCAGTTTGTTAGGTTTTATGTACATATTTTATTTAACACTAACACATTAGCTAAAATTTTTATTAACCATTTAGGTGATCGGGAGTTTTGATCGCTAGATCAACACAAAGGTAATCTGTTGTGTATACCTGCTGTAACTCAAACAGACTGATGGGTGACACAGTTGGCCTCATCAAATATGCAAGAAACCCCAGTAGGATTAGCAAAATAAACAGTTCACCTAAGAAAATGGCAAGTGGATGATGGCATGCAGGCTCTAATTATTAGCATCATCAATATAATGTGAATAAATAATAAAATGCAAATTATATAGTTTTTGTTTAACTCTTGTTTTAATCAACACCAAATTAAGCGAGTTATGTTTATGAATCTATGTTTTAATTCTTATATTTAGAATTAATTACTTCTTCCTGAAACAATGGCCTTCTCAGATGGAGAGTTAGAAAATCTATTCCATTAAACATAAGTTGATTTTATTTCCAGGTGGCATCCATTAGGACAAACATCAAGTAAAGGCCACTGACCAAAATGTTGATTCCCTGGCTGACACCTGGAAGAAAAATAAACTTATGTTTAATGGAGTAGACTGTCTAAATCCCTGTTTTGAGAAGAGTGCACATTCATGAATATGCATTCATTGCTGAATTCAATAGATTCTAATAGTGAAGGACATCCGTATCATAGAAAATAGCATCTATTCATTAACTTACTACTTTCCAAAGAAAGAAGCAAGAATGCAGCTTGGGATGGAATGCTGGCAATAACCAGTTTGTTCCTTTATTGTGTAACACATTCATCATGAACTGCATAATAACCAATGAAATAAAAATGTGATTTGTGTCTAATCTATAATCTCATTTTTATCCTGAGCCAGTATTATAAATGTACTGTTCATCATTTTGTCTTATTCAGTGTTCCAGGAACAGTATAACACTTATCTTTTTTTTTTTTTTGCATATTTCAAAGACTTTTTGTTTATTTCTTCTTTTCTACAATGGTGAATCATCCTTGCACAACAAGAGCTAATCCAAGATCGGCTACTGGCCTAAGAGCTGTTTTAAACAAGATGGGATGATTGTACAACGTGACGTTTCAAGATAATCAAATGGCAAAACAAGTTGTTCATTCTACCCAGTTCCCTTTTCTTTCTGCAAAGGCACTGTATTAGTAACCATCTCACTACATCTTCACAACATTCTGGAATGTTAGCTTTTATTTTCTCAAGTTTACAGGAGAAGGAATAGAGGATTAGAGAAGTAGCTTGGCCAAGGTCACAGCTAGTGAGCAGTTGAATCCGAATCTGAACAGTTGTAATTTGTCTAGTTTGTCTAGTTTGTCTAATTCCAAACCACATGCTCTGCTATTTCCTTGCAACGTTGCCTTTCACTTGAGGGCTCATGCAAAAGGTTTATGAGATCACTCAGATTTTCTTCCGTCATACTCCTAGGAACACTTGTAGCTGAATTTTTAGTTCTGGCCTCAAATAAGACTAGTAGCACCACTACATTTTTAAAGAATTGAGTGATTAATTTGTGGAAATAGTCACTGGAATACTTTTAAGAGTTTTCAAATCATAGAGTTGAAAATTCATGCTGTGCTCTAGGCATTAGTGATCCTGAGTCATCTCATGCAGGTAGATATAAATCCTTTTCTTAAAGATCTCTGGTGAAAAACACTTCAGGCTTTTCCATAGTAATTTACTTCACTGCTGAAAAGGCTTCCATTGTTAGGGCTAATGACACTATGTCCAGTTCCAGTGAATTAAGCCAATAAAATAATAATCCCTTTGAAAATTATAATCTTCAAAGGGTCCCTGGAAATTACTCATAGGAAGTTTCCGTGATTTTGCCATTTCTCTAGGAGAGGAAGTTAGGTGTGAACACTTAACTGATCAGGCCTTGGGTGGGTCACAAAGAGATTTTTATTTTGCATTGGGATTCCCTTTATGGTTTAAATCACAGATCTCTACCTTAAATGTAAGTGAATGAGATGCTGAGGATTGGCATAAGTTTTAAAATTGTCACAGTATCTCTAGTATTAGCAAAATGCTTGGCACAGAAGTGATCAAAAATTATCTATTGAATGAGCAAATGAATTTCTCCAATTGATACTACTTCATTAGGCCTTTCTTCTACTTCTCCATAAATGAATCCTGCTAATTCATGTTCCTCTATCTTGGTTCATATTATTTCCCTCACCTGGAGTTATCTTTTCTTCTCTTCTCCATCTATATTAATCCAGCTAGTTCTTTCTGGTACAATTAGTCGATACATGAGTCCCGTTCTGACTGTTCTACTGTCACAGAGTCATGTCCCCCTCACCCCTGTTCTTTTAGCCCACATGGGCTGTCCTACATGCTTTAGCCCTTTACTGTATTATTAGCCAGTCTTTTAATATTTTTATCCTTGTTTCTCCAACCATTATGAAAAGTGGCCATGTTTGACACTATTTTCTCTCCCCTACATAATAATTTAAATATAGACCAGACCAGGAGTTGACAGACTTTGGCCTACAGGGCAAATCTGGCCCCAAATCTAAGAATGAGTTTTACATTTGTAAATGGTTGAAAACAATAACAAGAAGAAGAATAAAGTTTTCTGAGCTATAGCCATGTTCATTCATTTATCTATTGGCTATGGCTGCTTTGGGGCTACAACAGTAGAGATGAACAGTTGTGACAGAGACCCTATGGCCCACAAAGCCTAAAGTACTTCCTACCTGGCCCTTTACAGAGAAAGTGTGCCAAGTGCTGGAGTAGACCGTCAGTGAGTACTTACTGGTTAAATAATTCAATATCTTATGACTCTTCCATTATGAAACAAGATACTCTGAAAGGATCGGTAATTATGTTGTCTTACCTTACATTAAACAAAAAAAACAATAAAAGCAACCTTTGGAGCACAGATCATTCTTGCCTTTTACTTGCTGAAGTACAATTTTTATTTTCTCCATCTCCAGTAAACTGACATTGTGCCCTTAGCAGCTGGAAACCTTCTCAACACATGCAGAACCTCTTCCTGTGGAGATTTTTAAGAACAGGGTAGATGATTATCATTCTGGCATAGACTAAATAACCTCCAGTATTGTGCAGCCCAGTGATTCCTGGAATCTCCTCTATGTGGAAACCTTGCTTTACTACAAATGAGAAATTTGATTTGTGAAAATGAAGTCTTATCCCCAACAACTCCCTGATTCTCTTTTGCCAGAACCCTCACCCCTCCACTTTGGGTTTAATCTCGTTCTTTTAATTAAATATGAAATCATTAAAGTTCACAGAGTTTAAACCCAGCAGGTTTGATTTAGTGATAAAAATCTGTGGTTTGTCAGCATTTCAAGGCATAATCCTGCCTTCAACCTTATCTGACAGGTAGTCAGCCTAGCAGGTCTGAGGATGAAAACCAGAGCATCTCATCTTTTCAGGCCTGACTTGCTTTGGAGACATAGTTTACAATTGCGCTCTAGAAAACGAGTAGGATTAAATAAGGAGAAAAGGCCCCCTTTGGCTTTGGCACAATTAATTCGTTTAGTATGCAGTCGTGGGTGACTAGGCCTGCGATGTGCATAGGTATATTTCAAATGGGGGAGGGGGAAATCCCCCAAACATAGCCTATTTGATTAATGTAAATTATTCTTTACTCACTGAATATGTAAAGTATGTAAATTTAGTCCTGCTGTCAAAAGGTAGCTTTGTGCCATTAGTTTCTGCAGCAGACAAGGCCTACTGCATATCCCATACTGCATTTGCAGAGAGGTAATGCTAATGACAGCTTGAGCACTTGCCTTAATGAGCCAGAAAGGTGTTCTTTTTTATTCGTGTTTAGCTACTTAGAGTCATCTAAAATAGAGATTATCTGTAGATATTAAAGAGTGACAAAAGGCATGGGTTATCTTATTAATGTGTTTCTCCAAGCATGTTAAGAATGAACCATCAATCAGTTCTTTGCCAAGAAAATGGCTTATTGACAGAGCTATATAGGTAGGTGATAATGCCATCTTGAAATGAAAGTTTTAGATTCTAATTATTGTGCTAGCTAAGTAAATACAGTTATCAAGCTGCATCTCCCAGTAATTTAGGGAAAGGTTGTAGGGCTTCCTGAATTGATCACAAAATACCATTAGTATTCCAGAGTGAACAACATGACCCATTTAAAACAATAAAGCACTGTACATGAGTCATCAGGAAGACATTAGAAATCCACCTACGTGCACCATATTCCATGTAAAATTCAGCTCAATTACAGCTTTACTTTGTGTTGTTAGAACCCAGTACATAAATACTTAAGAAATTCCCTGTCATCTAAGTCTTTCTTTCTTTTTCTTTTAATTTTTATTTATTTATTTTTGGCCACGTTGGGTCTTCGTTGCTGCACGGGCTTTCTCTAGTTGCTGCGAGAGGGGGCTACTCCTCACTGCGGTGCGCAGGCTTCTCATTGCGGTGGCTACTCTTGTTGTGGAGCACGGGCTCTAGGCGCATGGGCTTCAGTAGTTGTGGCTCGCAGGCTCTAGAGCGCAGGCTCATTAGTTGTGGTGCACAGGCTTAGTTGCTCCATGGCCTGTGGGATATTCCCGGACCAGTACTCGAACCCGTGTCCCCTGCATTGGCAGGCGGATTCTAACCATTGCGCCACCAGGGAAGTTCCTAAGTCTTTCATTCTAAGTGAAATGTTCATATTTTCTCATTGATTTCATTCTACCTGGAGATAAGTCACAACACATTAACATAAAGATGGAGAAAGTCATGTTCGAATTTTGGGTTAAGTCATGAACTATATAAATACCCAGAATTTACTATGGTGTTTTGATTTGGTTAAAAACTATAGCTGTACTTCTCACGCGGAGTCAAGAGGAGTAGTGGTTTAACACATTAGTGTTGTGGAAGTGTAAACTTACACATCGGCCACTCCCCTGAGCTAAAGATTTGCGTAAACTGGCAAAGTTCAGCTTGGGCTTGTGATAGAAATGTAATAGTGAACGCATAAACACTCTAAGCTAAAGTTCCTCTCTGTCACCATTGTGTACAGCCGATGCCTGCATCTTGCCTAATCTTAATTAAATTGTATGTCTCCTGGGTCTGAGGACTGAAATTCTGAAATTCAACCAATATTTAAGGGCTTAAAAGGTGCTTTTGTACAGAACTTGTACTATGAGATATGACTTCAAAAAATCCTGGGCTGTAGAATTAATTTATTTTGATTGAATGAGTAGTACTTTATAAGAAACTAAAAATAGGACTACCATATGACCCAGCAATCCCACTACTGGACATATACCCTGAGAAAACCATAATTCAGAAAGAGTCATGTACCACAATGTTCATTGCAGCTCTATTTACAGTAGCCAGGGCATGGAAGCAGCCTAAGTATCCATTGACAGATGAATGGATAAAGAAGATGTGGCACATATATACAAAGGAATATTACTCAGCCATAAATAGAAATGAAATTGAGTTATTTGTAGTGAGGTGGATGGACCTAGAGTCTTTCATACAGAGTGAAGTAAGTCAGAAAGAGAAAAACAAATACCGTATGCTAACACATATATATGGAATCTAAAAAAAAAAACGGTTCTGAAGAACCTAGGGGCAGGACAGGAATAAAGACGCAGACGTAGAGAATGGACTTGAGATCACGGGGAGGGGGAAGGGGAAGCTGTGACAAAGTGAGAGAGTGGCATGGACATATATACACTGCCAAATGTAAAACAGATAGCTAGTGGGAAGCAGCCGCATCGCACAGGGAGATCAGCTCAGTGCTTTGTGGCCACCTAGAGGGGTGGGATAGGGAGGGTGCGAGGGAGACGCAAGAGGCAGAGGATATGGGGATATGTGTATACGTATAGCTGATTCACTTTGTTATACAGCAGAGACTAACACACCATTGTACAGCAATTATAATCCAATAAAGATGTTAAAACATATATATATATATATAT
This sequence comes from Phocoena sinus, assembly GCF_008692025.1. Taxonomy (NCBI): domain Eukaryota; kingdom Metazoa; phylum Chordata; class Mammalia; order Artiodactyla; family Phocoenidae; genus Phocoena; species Phocoena sinus. The sequence goes on from NC_045784.1 coordinate 82,125,842, forward strand.
ATATATATATATATATATATATATATATCCTTTTTAGGTTAATCCATTGTGTTAGAAAGAAAAAGTTATGCAAGTGAATCATTTCTATAGTGTTCAGAAGGTGAATTAAATAATTACAAATTGAAGTACATTTTGATTTCAACTGTCATGTGAAATTATATTTTCCTATCAATGTCTTATTGAAATCTCGCATTGATTTCTGTGTGTGTGTTTGACCACTGAAGTAAAGTGTAGGGACTATTATAGAATTTAGATTAATGCCAAGGTAATCGGTACTTTTCCAATTACAGATCTTCATGAGGTTTCTAATGAAAAAAATACTAAAAAGCTCCTCATCTCAGCTACATCATAAATGACCAAAAACTCAGCTCTCCGGGCATAAGTTACTGATAAGTGGAAGAGTGACTCTTCTAGTTAGTCAATCATTTGTGGAGTTTTCCAAAGTTAGCGTGCATCGTAACTTTCTTATCAGGAGAAAACATTTCATGCGAATTCATCTTTTGGCATTGTTACGAGTGTGTAACTATCCCCAAAGAATCATGACGTGCATACACTTACAGCATTCAATTCATGAGGCTTGTTGCTAGTAAAGTCAAAAATTCTATCCACAGTTTATACACTCATGGAGGTGGTAATTGTCAAATTTTATTCTTTCTTCAAAATCCCAAAGAAAATGTGGCATTCTACTATGTCTCCGAGTCTCTGAGTATGTAAATTCATTTATGTTAATCTATAACACATTATTTGGTTTCTCTGCAGCTCTGTTTTCAAGCTGATGATGGTAAAATTTGTGTTAATTCCCATCTAGGCATATAGGTGTACTGGAAATCACCTAATTTGAAATTGCAGTTCTTAGAGTTAGCTCTAAGAAATGTAATTATGTAAAGGATATTTTGAATGAAATATTGAATAAATTAGTGGAAACATAGTTAATTTTTCAATACATCCCAAAATAGTAAGCTTGGAAAGTGGTGCTTTTCTACTTTAATTTTAGTCCTGTACATTTTATGGGCAAGAAACAAGCTTGTGCCTATATTAGGCAAGTCAGATGAAATGCTAGTTCCATTAATTCAGAGAAACTAGGCTCATTTGATGATGATTTAATGCTGGTTAAAAAACAACAAGGTAAGCAAATTCTTGCTTCCTTCCTATATTTTTTTCCAGTTTTTTTTCTTGGTTTGTTAAATCTTCAGTTAGGTTGTGATAAGAATGCCATGGGACCTCACTGTTCTTTAACGCTAGTGATTGGTTATTTTAAATTCCGTTCTTGGTAGTCACTTTTTAAAATATCAAACTTTTCTGTAAAAGGAGAAAGGAAAAGAAGAGCTGTGACTGACAGTGCCTTGCAAGCATTCCAGCAGTTAGTTGTATCTGAAGTAGGCAATGCACCTTTTGTTTTTTCCTTTAGAATCAGTTAATAATACTGCGTATTTCCTTTTGGAAACAGGAAAGAGTGAACCCCATATGACAGTTCTCTTATCTGTGACAGATCTATAATTCCTAAGTCCTTCCTCCCAGCCTCTGCCCTCCTTGGGGGCTACTTCTCCCTGATTCGTTGTGGTCATCAGAGAATTACACCAGGCAGAATAACAAGGTCATGAAAGCCTGTCTTACCTTTCTACTGTAAAGGTGTTGCTTCCCCAGACAACTGAAACTTGACCTACACCTGTGCCCCAGGAAAAGAAAGGTCAGGGAGTCACTTTGCTTTCTGGGAGGCTTCAGAGATCGGCACAAAGGAGAGGAGGAAGAGCCTTGGCATCTGCTTCAGAATTGCATGCAACTGCTAAACTTCGATCAAATCTTTCTATGGCACATCATCAACATTCAGTGTATACCTCGTATATGAAAGCCGAATACTAGCCGTTGTGGGGTTTCTTTAAAATTGTGCCCTTCATTTGTTTCTTTTGCATGTTCTATTTCCCCAATTAACTTTGTGAGCCCTGGGCAAGTTAACCTCTCTGGGCCTCAAAGGCCTCATCTTTAAAATTAGTGGTGTAGAATAGATGATCTTTATGATCCCTTACATTACGAACATTCTATGCAGTGAAACCTCAAGGCTGTAAACTATATGAGAGTAGGAGCCAATTTTTTTTTTATCATTTTTTATCTCCCCACAGGGCCTAATGTAGCTTTGAGTTCACTACCTTGCTCCCACTATGTGAAGTATAGGATAGATTTTAAAGACAGCTCTAATAAGTACTAAACTAGTTTAGAAATTAGACATTCCATTTTATTTGAAAGTCAGGTTATTTATTAGGTGTAGATGTCATACGAACTTGCATGTTTCAAAAGAAAAAAAATTGTGGTAAATGAATCATTGGGATGGGATCATGTAATCCTATTTAGAGGAATAATACTTTAATAACTGGCTCCGAAAGGGTTGTTGATTGAATTGCATCCCCCCAAAAAGATATGTTGATGACCTAACCTCCCTGGTACCTGTAAACATGATCTTATTTGAAAATAGGGTCATTGTAGATGTAATAAAGTTAAGATGAGGTTGTACTGAATTAGCGTGAGCCTAAATCCAATGACTGTTGTCGTCATAAGAAGGCCATGTATGGACACAAAGACCCACAGGGAGAATGCCATGTGATGATGGAAGCAGAGATTGGAAGGATGCAGCTACAAGCTAAGGGATGCCAAGGATTGATGGCACCCAGCAGAAGCTAGGAGAGAGCTCTGGAATAGATTCTCCTTCAGAGCCCCCAGTAAGAACCAACCTTGCCAGCACCTTATTTCATACTCTACCCTCCAGAGCCAGGAGAGAAAATATTTCTGTTGCTTTAAGCCACTCGATTTGTGGTAATTCATTGCAACAGCCCTAGGAAACTAATATAGAAGGTTTGGACACTAGTCTAGGAAGAGTCCCCAAGGGATACAGCTCCAGACCACTGTAGGACATCCACCCTCAGCCTAGGACGTCATTATAAATCTAGATGGAAATTGACCATTAAGATATCTTTGGGGGCAACTCAGAATTCCTTAAAAGATCAGGAACTATCAATCATCTAAAAGCTCTAATCAGCCTGAACTAGAATCCTATTTGTTATAGCTATTACTGGTCCCTTGAAAGCCACCTTTGACCCAGGATTTCATACCCACAAGCCTAAGGGTAAGAAGCAGAAAGACTGTGCCGTAGTATTCTCATCCATTTATTGATATACCTTTTTCTACTTTATGCAGGTTTTCTGTGTCCATTTTTAGTTAACCATTTATACACTTAGATACTAAGGATCTTTGAGCTCAGAAATACTTTTTTGAAGAATGAACAATGAATAAATCAAATTAAGCTGTTTACTTGCCCATGTGGAATAACGCCTTTCCTACTCTCTACCTATGAAAACCTCATCCATGCTTCCACTCTGTATAGCTCAGATCTCATCTGAAGGCATCATCAACCACCCTATTTTGAAATTATCTGCTTCCCACAATTACATAATTTATGCTTTCTATGTAATTCACTTGGCATTAGCAAGTAGTATCCTTTGTTATAGTTTTTTTTTTAATATCTGTGTGACTTATCTCTTCAATTAGATGTTCTAGAGGATAGGGATTATAATTCATACTCTTGTATCCCTATCCTACACCTGCAGTACACAAAGAGCAGTATATGCATGTCATAAAATAGGTTGTGATAAGTATTTTTCAATTATGGTGGGCTAATTATGACAGAATCAACAACTTAATTCAGCAATTAACTGATTCGAGGCATAGCCTTACACAACTCTTCATTATTTGACTAAATCAAGACAATCTGTCTTCTAAAACCCTGGTACAGAATTTCTGGTTAATAGTGGTTGGCATAATTAATTCTCTTGCCTGTTATTTTCAAGTTACGTTATTGCTCTGAAGTCATTTTTAAAAGCAGTATTTATAATATAATTGGTAAAAAAGTATGACATCATTGGCCAATGAAAGAAATTGCTTCTAGTTTCAGAAAAGAAACTAAAGCACTGTAGTCTACTAGAAATTGCAGGCCTCCCCACCAAAGTGATGGATTCATGATCACATAGAGCATTAGGAAAGCTAGTTATAGTTTGCTTAAACCAGTCTCTCTCTTTATGGCATCCTCAATCTTTTTAAACAGCTAGGATATAATAACACTTTAAAAATTAAAGTATTTCCCATAACCAAAAACTTGATATGAAATGAGCAACATTAAGCACAAAGCAATTGAAGCTTCAAACACTGGAGCCGGCAAGAATTTTAAACAGCCCAAATGAATAAGGATGCAACATTGTCTTGTTTCTTCAGGTGTAGTCATAATCAGGCTTAGAGGTTAGCCGGAAGAGATTTTATAGCAATAATGGCTCCCAGTACCATTTTTCTCTTGTAACTTTGACTCACAAAGGTGAAGCTTTTATTTGAAGATTTGATACAATGCAGCTGCAGACAGCAGCGGGAAGAATTTGGCCGAAAGGCTGGACCCTCTCAAACATCTGTGAGAGAGGGAGAGATGGAAAGGGAGAGACTGACTGGGAGAAATTGAGAGAGATGGAAAAGGAGGAGGGGAGGGGGCAAGGAAAAAAGAAAAAATTACATTACCAATGACAAATCAAAGCTGAAAGTTTGCCTGGCCTGTTGTCATTCACTGCCATTCATATTTAGAAAGCAGACTGCTGTGATAATTGATTTGATGGTCCAGCTTGAGTGGAAGCACTTCTGGGCATAGCAGGCCTCAGAGATGCCAAAAAAAGAAGAAAAGGTGGGAATGAAATAATGCACTACTTTCTCCTCAGAGGCATGTGGCCCAGTTTTTAAGAACAGAAAAACATGCTTTTGGGTGGGGAGAGTAGAATGGGAAGGAAACCTAAAGAACTTAGTAATAAATACAAAAAATGACCATATAGCTCCAGTCAGATAAAAATAGGCATTCAAACCAAGACAATGAGGGGAAATATTTTACTGACAGGTGAATAATAGGGGAGCGTGGTGGAAATAATCTGATTTTTAACAGACTCTGTCCTTGGGAGTGCCTTTTTTGCTGTTCTTTTGTATGGGGACAAAAGTGATTCCTTTTCTAAAAACCCTTTTGATTTTTTAAGCTTTTCATACTAGATTAATAGTTCAGAAGGAGAAAAAGAAAACAATAATTGAGACTGAAAAGCTATATATGTGCCTGGATTATCTAAACGTCACTGAATTTATTTCCATGAAGCAAAAGGCAATAATGAAGCCTGTCCTTAGATTTGTGTGTGGAGGGTGGTATTCGGCCACTGCTTCCTGCTGATATGAATAAGTTAGGAGACTAAAGTGCCAGTTGAAGGGGAGACTAGAAAGAGAGCCAGATTTTTTTTTTAAGTACTGAATTCACTGCTGACCTCTTAATCACAACTGCCAATTGGATTGTGTGCCCTGTCATCAATTTGAGGACCTAAACAAAACCAATAAAAGACAACAGCTGTCAAAACACAAATTTTAATCAGAACCTGTTTGTCTTTTGAGAGAAATGTAGTTATTTATGTTCAAAAGTAGCTCACTCCTTTACTGTGTTCCTGTTCTCTCTTTTCTGCCCTCTCTTTCCTTCTACCTTCCTTTCTCCTTTCCCTCTTCTCTGAATTCCCTATCTACCTGCCTTTACTTAAACCTACAGAGGAAGCTTGTTGTTGTCTGGCCTCATTGAATCAGACTAACCCTGTTTCATACATATGCAGTCATTATGCAAATATCAATACACTCACTTCACATCACATCACGATTTCTGTTCTCCTGGTAAGTTTCTCAATTACAGTGAGACAGTGAGCGTCGTAAGTTTTAGAAAAGGGAAAACAATCTCAAATATATGACTTGTTTTAAAAAGACTCATATGAAATTAATACGGAGAAAGCAATGTTAGCTATGTCAGTATAATGGATGGTGGTATTTCTCAAAGTCTGTAAAAAAAAAAAAAAAAGTCAGCATGAGAGTTACCTGGGGAGCTTATTAAAATTTAGATTCTCGGACACCACCCCAGATCTACTGAATCCCAGTATATGGTGCCCAGGAATCACATTTTAACAAGTGCCCCAGATCATTCTTGTGTGTACTACTGAAGTTTGAACACTAGAGACATAATGGTTAAAGAGCAGTGTTTAATCAGGTAAACTGGATTCTGATCCATTTTTCACCATTACTAGCTGTGTGAACCTTGGTAAATTCCCTGGGCTCTCTAAAACCCAGTTTCCTCACCCATCATATGTACATAACAATGCTTATTACCTAATAAGGTTGTTCTGAGGAGCAAATATGATAATTACTATAAAACACTTAACATGGTAGCTGGTGATTATAATACCAACATATAGTCCATATTGTTGATCTTGTTTATCTTTTATGATTTAGAAATAGATTCTTTCCTATGAGTTGTTCATTTTGCCTTTGAAGTAAATATAAGGTTCTACTTCAATATTATATTAACCCGTACAGTACCTTTTTTTTCTACAGTATTAAACTACACATTGTCTTTGAAAGTAAACAATAATTCATGAAAAGGAGAGCAAGAAACATAAAGGTTGGCAAAGGAAACAAAAGAAAAGGAAGAAAGGGGAAATGAGAATGAAATACAAAGATCAAGGAAGAGAGAACAGGAAAAGGCAGGGAGGGGAATATACCTTTATTGGTGATCTGCTCTGGGCCAGCTATCGTAACAGATGCTGTAACACACATAACTCTGTTTCTTTCCACCCCATTTTAGTAGGAGGGCAACTGAGACTTGGTTAGGTCAAGTAACCTACTCAACTATTTTAAAACTTTACTTTTTATATTAATTTTGTTATTCTTTGCAAGTGTTAAATATTGTTCATCATCAAAATCTGTACCAGGGCTTCCCTGGTGGCGCAGTGGTTGAGAGTCCGCCTGCTGATGCAGGGGACACCGGTTCGTGCCCCGGTCCGGGAAGATCCCACATGCCGCGGAGCGGCTGGGCCCGTGAGCCATGGCCGCTGAGCCTGCGCGTCCGGAGCTCTGCTCCGCAATGGGAGAGGCCACAACAGTGAGAGGCCCGCGTACCGCAAAAAAAAAAAAAAAAAAAAAAAAAAAAATCTGTACCATATGGGCTTCCCTGGTGGCGCAGTGGTTGAGAGTCCGCCTGCCGATGCAGGGGACACGGGTTCGTGCCCCTGTCTGGGAGGATTCCACATGCCGTGGAGCGGCTGGGCCCGTGAGCCATGGCCGCTGAGCCTGCACATCCGGAGCCTGTGCTCCGCAACGGGAGAGGCCACAACAGTGAGAGGCCTGCATACCGCAAAAAAAAAAAAAAAAAAAAAAAACTATACCATAAATGTTTTAACAAAGCAGTTGTAACAGTGTTTTGCAAGTTTTACTTACTTAGAGGTCTAGATTAGGTTCCAGAAGATCTACGTTCAGATCATGAATTTATTATTCATTTACTTTTCATGGGATTTTGGCAATTTACTAAAGCATTTGGGAAAAATAACAAAGGTGACAATTTTCAACCATGTGTCTGCTTCAGATCTAGTTTATTATATTAAATTAGTATTTAAGCTCATTCGTTGTGGTATGGCTGACCTCATGTTGCTTGATATGATATTTATCCACAAACAAAATGATTCTTTTGCTATAGATTAAAATCAGTGAACCAACCAAAGAAACAAAAAAGCACATAAATCATCCTGAAAGAGTCAGGACTGCTTCTCCTTTAAGCTATAGGATCCTCCAGTAACCAGTGCCTTCCCTTTATAATCACTCAAGTTTATTATGTGGGAAAGAGCAGCAGGCTTCAGAGGACTCCTATGGGTCTAAGGGACTGTGTGGCCCCTTGATCCCAGTTGATCCAGTAGCTGTGTTCTAAATCAGTATTCTGCCACAATCACTGATTTTAATTCTCTCCAGTTATACTCATTCATGGATTCTGTTCAGTGTAGAAGGCATTTTTCTTAACCAAATTAACATGTTTTTAAATAAATGACATTGGATTCACATTATGTCCTAAATGAAAGAATAAACGTCTCTTTTATTTTTAAAGAGTTCCTTTATCTGACCAAGTTTCTTTTTTATTCTTTTTCTTTTTTTTAATTTTAATTTTATATTGGTGCATAGTTGATTAACAATGCTGTGTTAGTTTCAGGTGTACAACAAAGTGATTTAGTTATACATGTATCTGTTCTTTTTCAAATTCTTTTCCCATTTAGGTTATATTACTGTACCTTTTTCATGCCTCAAAGAGTTAATAAGATTAGTCATACCCATCAGTTCATGTTACCCAATAGGGAAACAAAACTATCTTAGACTACAATAATGGTACATGCTTACTCTCAGAGTAGAATATCCTTATTAATATTAACTGTATGTAGGCAACTGGTTATACATCTTATTCATTATGAATGTATAATTAAAGGGCATTAAGGTACTGAATTTATTGAGTGAGGGGGGAAAATAATGCCTAGGATGTCAATGTGATACTGTAGACACCAGCAGCACCACCCATCTCACACCCAAAGATAGTCAAATATTATCATGTCTAAACAGGGAGAGTCTTTATCTTCATAGCATGGAATGGAGAAAAGATCACTGGGTTTTTTTCATATCTAATGCCAGTGCTTCCTAGCTCTGTATCTTAGTTCAGGCTGCTATAAAAATGAATGAATAAATAAATAAATAAATAACACAGACTTGGTAGCTTAAACAACAAACATTTATTTCTCACAATTCTGGGGGCTGGGAAGTCCAAGATCAAGGTGCCCAAGATCCCGTGTCTGGTAAGGGCTCACTTCCTGGTTTGTAGACAGCCAGCCTTCTCACCATGTTCTCACATGACTGGCAAAGAGAGACAGAGAGAGAAACAGACAGAGACAGAGAGACAAGGAGAGAGATCATCTCTCTCACGTTTCTTCTTATAAGGACATTAATCCCTTTCATGAGGGCTCTACCCTTATTACCTAGTTACCTCCCAAAGGCTCCACCTCCCAAAACCATCCCATTGGGGATTAGGCTTCAACATATGAATTTATGGGGGGACACAAGCATACAGTCCATAATACTCTGTTACCTCAGACAAACCTCTTACCCCCAATGCCTCCTTGTATAAAATGAGGTTAAATCATATTTGCCCTACCTCAGAGCCTTGAAGTGAGAAGGAAATATGGTAATATATGTAGGAACAATTTGTAAACTGTTAAGTTCTATATCAATGTAAGGTATTACTTTATGCCTTTTCAAATGGACTGAAAGTCCATTTGGAAAATGTAGTTATCAACTTTTGACAGTGATTGCATTCTCATTTTCCAGGGAAGTCCAAAGAATTGATGAAATTAGAATTCTTCATTCATCAAATCCTTGTTGTCCCTTGCTGATTTTTGCTTGAGGTGACCAGATTTCATTGATGCATTTTTATACAGCTTTTGTTGAATATTCCTTGGTCCAAAAGCTTTCAGCTTTATGGCTTTGAAGCTCCAATTCCCTGATCAATGTCTGAACTTGTGAAGCTTGAAATTTGTCGTTTGGCATTGACTTATGCGTAAATTTGAGCCAAAACTCAGTGTCCTTTAAACATCTCGGGGCAGATTTTCAGCATGACCTCATTTTTACTGATATGGTTATGTATTTGTAAGTACAAATTGCCACTTTTGTCCTCAAGAGAACACAAAGTGGTCATTGCACCTGCCATGAGGTAATTGAAGGTGCAAGAAACCACTTCTACAGAAAGGTCTTTATAACACTCCCTTCCCCCAATACCCCTCCCCTCCCTTCCTCTGCATGTACAGACAGAGGAGGAGAAATAATGCTATTAGCAGGCTCTGAATAGAGGTCAGCATTCCTTCTCAAGAAAAATAAACTGCATCTAATTTGTGCTTCTTTTCTAAAAAAAGATATACACGAGATAGTCTGAGTAATTTAAAATAAAAAGTTGATGGAAATGGCTATGTCTTTGACAGTTATTTTGCTGCAATGTTATATACCCTTTAACTTAAGCAAATAAGTAGTTTTGACTATTGAAAAATAGCTTTTGAGATCAATTATAGAACTTACAGTACAGCTTTAGTTTTAGTTGCCTAAAACTCTATCCTCTGAGGTAGCTCAAGACCAAGAAAGTAGCATGTGGTTTGAATATGTCCTTCCTTGCACCAGTGTTCTCTGGGTCCTTTTTGTACTCTAGAGCTAGAAAAAAATGAGAGAGCTATAAAAAATGAAGCCAAACTCAACCTACAGCTTACCTAAACAGTATATATGTTGCAACTGACTTATAAAATTAATCAGGCCAGGGGAAAACTTCCTAGCCTTTTTGTGAGACATTACTTGTGGCCATTCTAAGCATTGCCTGGAAATTATTTGCAGAGCTTGAGTTTACAGTTCTAGTGATATATATCCACATACCTTGTAGCCTGGCCTACTCACATACTCCGGTGTCAGTTGGCAGTCACTTTTTTTCCCCCTCAGAAACAACAGAGTGTTGTTTAAATGGGCAGTTTCCTTTACTTAGGTGAGTAATACAATTTAATGCAGGTTGATGTGCGCATTTCCCCTTGAATGACTAAATTACAAAAGGCCATCTGGAATCCCCCCTCCACTCTGGCACTGTTAAAGCAAAAAAGGGTTTAAATGTGGTGCTCAGGTAACTGACAGGGTCCCTGCAGGCTGTTTGGGACCTAATATAAAACCAAACACTCCCCACAGGCCACCAGTCTAAAGAATAAGAGACAGGAATTCCCACAATTAAGTTTTATTCATGAATTTGATGGAAAATGAGATCTTAGAAGGTGACTAAAAATGTATTCAAGATGATGAAAGGGAAAGAAAGAGAAAGGTGATAAAAGTCTTTGAAAGCATGTTTTCAAAGGAATGCTGTCATGTATTAAATATACAGTTTGAACTCTTGTCCTGGTGATAAATGTATATCAGAGCCAAGATGACTGTTCTGTTTCATTTTATCCCTTCCCTTACACAGTAAAATCCATAGTGATGACCAGTCCTGGAGAGTGTCATTCTGTTATGTTAGGAAATCATTGCCTATTCGGTAGCCAAAATGGAAGAGAATTAACAGCTCACCCCGTATTGTCAAACCTTAGAAAAAGCAGCAAAGATATCCAAATGAAACAAGCTCTGGTCTTTTCAAAGCCAAAGAAGTGCAAGAAAAGCATTGAATTTATTAAGGGGCAGAAACTATCCCAGAAGGTTATTGCTAGAATTCAGATACTAAAGACTGTAATAGAATTGCACCTTTACAAAGATTAAGAGTAACAAATTGGATTTGAATTACTACCATTTCGAGTCTTAAATTCGTGCAAATGTTAAAAAGAAAAGAGAGCATAAGCACGTTTTAGTTTGCAATCTTCACAGGAGGTAATACAATGAATGAAAATAGTTCTCTTAAACACCCTCATACAGATAGGTACATTCCATGGGTAAGTAGTCCCTTGTGACCCTGAATTAGGAGAAGCTTTTGATAGTTTTCTCTTAGAGAGAAAAATAATTCTCATAATTTTATATTCCCTAAATTAAATTTTAAAACCAGTACTTTTTCCGATTAAAAAATTCCAAAATAAAGGATACACCTTTGAGTTGGGAGTTTCTTTCAGTCCTCAGTCTGAAGAACTCGGGCCCCTCGAAGGACTGTTGGACAGGAAAACAAGGCCTAATAAATTTTGGCCTAACCAACTTCATTTAAATCATCGTGGGAATATTGTCAGATCTGTTGGCTGGAAAGAAGTCCGAGTTTGATTCATCCAAGGTGATTTGAGGAAAGGAGGTGAGCTGTTATTGCTGGGGGAGCAGAATGAAAGGCAAATTTTAGGATTTGGCCAGGACCCAGTAAAATACTATCCCTGAGAAGAAACTGGGGTATATGCTACTACTCCTCCAGAAGATAAAAAGAAGAGAGAGAATGGAGTTGGCCCTCTACCTCTGTCCTGCCCCTCCCCCACCTCAAGTTTTTGAGCTCCTCTCTGCTAACCTCCTCTTCCTTTCTCTGGCTCAACCACTTTGTAACTCTTGCCACTATTCCTTACCACATTCTCTCTGTACTTTTTCTTTTGCTTTCTTGCAATTGTTTAATAGTATATCAAGGGGTTTTTCAATTGCAGGGAACAGAGGCCTGGCAGAGTGTTAAGGAAACCTGGGGAAAAAATAACAGTAGTTGCCCAGCCATGCCTCATCAAAACTAGAATGTCTCAATTACAACAGCAGCTCTGGCAGGCTGACAGCAGCTCTGGTGACACAGTGACCACTCTGCTGGGAGTTTTCCTTCCACTTGTGCTTACTAATCTGTCCACTCTCATGCTTTGCTGTTGTGGTGACTCACTCGGCTACTCCATTTTTTTTTTTTTCTGTCTATCTAATTCTTCTTTGTACTCCCTAGCAATGAAGGTAACTCTCTGTTCTCCTTTTACATCAAGGGGTCTATGTATTCATGGCTTCTACCACCATGTTGCTTTTGCTTAACATCTCTCTTAGCTTCTGCTGCTGCCTACCATTTGTATCCCTTTCTGCATATGTCTCATTAAATTCCCCCCAGAAACGTTTGGTTGGTTTGGTTCAGAGCAGAGGGTCCCTGCAGGAAAGAGCTCTCCTGGTAGCCTATGGATATTTTTCTTGAGCACTTACTCATTATCTAATCTACTGTGATGGGTATCATATTATATACCAAGCATTGTGGCCTATATAGAAGGTACCTCTTTAGAAGAACACTCTAAGTTATCTCAGAAGAGGGCAGTGCAACCTAGAAGCATCATGCCCAGAATATTTTGTGTATTGAGCCATCACATCAAGGGACTTGAGGTACTAATGTTTACTGTTACCGTATATATCATTGAATCTAAGATGATATCAATTGTAAGATATACATTAATTTATGTATACCATTAAGAAAGAAAGAAATGCTGCCAATTGAACCACAGCACACCATTGGTTATTAGATGTATCCCAGTCTCAAAGACATTATGGTGAAACATGGTGTCCTGTCGTGTATCTGAGATCGTCATGGGATCAAAGTGGGTTGAGTGAGCCCCCTGACGCATAGAGTGGGGTAAATGCTAAAGGCTGGGGGTCAGGTCACAAGTCTGGGAGACTAGAAGGTAGTGTCTGAAGGATAGATAGCTGGTATCTGTCTGCAAGTAAGGAGGAGGCCAGTCACTGATCCAGAGTGTGGTTTGGGTCAGGGATCTGACAAATATCAGAAGGTGGATCCAAGGGGAGAGAGGAGCACGTTCCCATATTGTTTTAAATGACACGGATAGATCAGGGAAGTCTGTTTCTGTTAAATCTCCACTTATACTCAATTCAGTTATTTCTTTTGTCTTCTAAAACACTTCTTTGTTTGTTACTTGTACATTAACTACATCTCTGGAAGTAGGGTCATTTAATAAAACAAATGCTGTAGTTTGTCTATAAGGTGCCTAAAATAGCATGGCCAGGGAGAGTTAAGCTTACAATTGTGATACGTTAATGAATAATCTCTAGCTGTTGACACCTTTTTTGTTATTAGGAAGGTAACATAGCTTTAATCATAATTATGGATCAACATGGCTCTCTCTTTTTTTGTTGTTTTTTTTTCTCGCTGTACGCAGGCCTCTCACTGTTGTGGCCTCTCCCGCCACAGAGCACAGGCTCCAGATGCACAGGCTCAGCAGCCATGGGTCACGGGCCTAGCCGCTCCGCAGCATGTGGGATCTTCCCAGTCTGGGGCACGAACCAGCGTCCCCTGCATCGGCAGGCGGACTCTCAACCACTGTGCCACCAGGGAAGCCCAACAGGGCTCTTTTTGAGTCTCTACTGAGTTAGTAGAGCAAAATCCCACATTAATGTGATTGGCATGGAAGAAAGTCCTTACCAGACTCCCCTTGGCTCTCATGCCAACTGGGCAGTTATCTGAGGAGAGAGCTCCCAGGCGATGGTCCCAGCATTCAGGGATAGGTTTACTCCAGGTCTGTATCTATGAGATGTAAGACAGCTGTTGGTTAGGACCACATTTCCCAATGTGTTGCTACTCAACATTTGTTTTATCAGACATTGCTATATGTCTTGTGCAAAAAAGGGTTGGGTAAAAATGCTGGATAAAATAAAGTTGGGTAAAATAAAGGGTTCTGAGAACTCTCTCTTGCTGAACCTCTGGGTACTACTCGTAGGTTCCACAGCTATCATAGGATTATTTTCACAGCTACTATGATTTTCAGGTTGGTCTCTTGGGGCCCTTTCACCTTCTGAGACCTCAACGCCTAAGATAACTAATCTTTTCCTACACACTTCAAGACTACTGTGGTCCCAGCCCAACCCCAAGGGGACTCCTTTGAAACTATGAACCAGAGAAAGATGGCTCAGGATGATAGCAAAGTACCTAGTTATGTGTGTCACTGCCCTAGACACTTCATAAGGAGAATTTCAATAAGGGGAGCATTTTGGTTTCTGAGCCTAAACTAGACTCTCAGTTATGCTCTGGAAGAAGGCATTCAAGTGTTCATATTGTCCTTAGAGCACACTTGAAGGGCTAGCCTGATAGGCTGAACTTTATATATCCTAAGAAAGAGTTGAGCTTTAATGATAAAAAGCTCTCTCATACACAGTACCTTTCTATCTATTATTTCGGTACCATTTGTTATACATATTGGAGACTAGGGTAACAATGTCTATAAATACACGTGGATTCTACAGCGGCCATTCAGTGATATTTTGGGGGGCAGAATAGGATGAAGTACAGTTGACTGTTGAACAAGGCGGGTTTGAACTGTGCAGGTACACTTATAAGCAGGTACTTTTCAATAGTAAAAACTATAGTACTATACAGTCCATGGTTGGTTGAATCTGTGGGCTGACAGTAAGTTATATTTGGATTAACCTCCACATGTTGTTCAAGGGTTAACTGTATTGAACAATTTCCAAGTGACTATTTTAAACAATCACAGAATTGTTTATTGAACATTTTTGAAAATAATCACTCACATGAGGCAAAAATTAACTATAAAAATATATAAAGTGAATTTACAATAGCCAAGGCATGGAAGCAACCTTAATGTCCACCGACAGAGGAATGGATAAAGAAGATGTGGTACATATATACAATGGAATATTACTCAGCTATTAAAAAGAATGAGATGCCCTCCGTCTGCTTCTCTGGGTGGGGTGCTGTGTCAGGACCTTGCTTCAGAGAGCTGTGTGGATGAAAGGCTCTTGGTGCTCCAGCCAGGAGTCAGGGCTCTGCCTCTGAGGTAGGAGAGCCAACTTCAGGACACTGGTCAACAAGAGACCTGCCAGCTCCACATAATATTAAACGGTGGAAATATCCCAGAGACCTCCATCTTAACACCAGCACCCAGCTTCACTCAACGACCAGCAAGCCACAGTGCTGGACAACCTATGCCAAACAACTAGCAAAACAGGAACACAACCCCACCCATTAGCAGAGAGGCTGCCTAAAATCATAATAAGGCCACAGACACCCCAAAACACACCACCAGACGTGAACCTGCCCACTAGAGAGACAAGATCCAGCCTCATCCAGCACAACACAGGCACTAGTCCCCTCCACCAGGAAGCCTACACAACCCACTGAAACAACCTTAGCCACTGGAGACAGACATCAAAAACAACGGGAACTACGAAAGTGCAGCCTGCAAAAAGGAGACCCCAAACACAGTAAGATAAGCAAAATGAGAAGACAGAAAAACACACAGCAGATGAAGGAGCAAGATAAAAACCCACCAGACCTAACAAATGAAGAGGAAATAGGCAATCTACCTGAAAAAGAATTCAGAATAATGATAGTAAGGATGATCCGAAATCTTGGAAGTAGAATGGACAAAATGCAAGAAACAGTTAACAAGGACCTACAAGAACTAAAGATGAAACAAGCAACGATGAACAATGCAATAAATGAAATTAAAATCACTCTAGATAGGATCAATAGCAGAATAACTGAGGCAGAAGAACGGATAAGTGACCTGGAAGATAAAGTAGTGGAAATAACTACTGCAGAGCAGAATAAAGAAAAAAGAATGAAAAGAACTGAGGACAGTCTCAGAGACCTCTGGGACAACATGAAACGCACCAACATTCGAATTATAGGGGTTCCAGAAGAAGAAGAAAGAAAGAAAGGGACTGAGAAAATATTTGAAGAGATTATAGTTGAAAACTTCCCTAATATGGGAAAGGAAATAGTTAATCAAGTCCAGGAAGCACAGAGGGTCCCATACAGGATAAATACAAGGAGAAACACGCCAAGACACATATTAATCAAACTGTCAAAAATTAAATACAAAGAAAGCATATTAAAAGCAGCAAGGGAAAAACAACAAATAACACACAAGGGAATCCCCATAAGGTTAACAGCTGATCTCTCAGCAGAAACCCTACAAGCCAGAAGGGAGTGGCAGGACATACTGAAAGTGATGAAGGAGAATAGCCTGAAACCAAGACTACTCTACCCAGCAAGGATCTCATTCACATTTGATGGAGAAATTAAAACCTTTACAGACAAGCAAAAGCTGAGAGAGTTCAGCACCACCAAACCAGCTTTACAACAAATGCTAAAGGAACTTCTCTAGACACGAAACACAAGAGAAGGAAATGACCTATAGTAGCGAACCCAAAACAATATATAAAATGGAAATAGGAACATACATATCAATAATTACCTTAAATGTAAATGGACTAAATGCTCCCACCAAAAGACACAGATTGGCTGAATGGATACAAAAACAAGACCCTTATATATGCTGTCTACAAGAGACCCACTTCAGAACTAGAGACACATACAGACTGAAAGTAAGGGGATGGAAAAAGATATTCCATGCAAATGGAAACCAAAAGAAAGCTGGAGTAGCAATTCTCATATCAGACAAAATAGACTTTAAAATGAGGACTATTAAAAGGGACAAAGAAGGACACTACATAATGATCAAGGGATCGATCCAAGAAGAAGATATAACAATTGTAAATATTTATGCACCCAACATAGGAGCACCTCAATACATAAGGCAAATACTAACAACCATAAAAGGGGAGATCAACAGTAACACATTCATAGTAGGGGACTTTAACACCCCACTTTCACCCATGGACAGATCATCCAAAATGAAAATAAATAGGGAAACACAAGCTTTAAATGATACATTAAACAAGATGGACTTAATTGATATTTATAGGACACTCCATCCAAAAACAACAGAATACACATTTTTCTCAAGTGCTCATGGAACATTCTCCAGGATAGATCATATCTTGGGTCACAAATCAAGCCTTGGTAAATTTAAGAAAACTGAAATTGTATCAAGTATCTTTTCCGACCACAACGCCATGAGACTAGATATCAATTACAGGAAAAGATCTTTAAAAAATACAAACACATGGAGGCTAAACAATACACTACTTAATAATGAAGTGATCACTGAAGAAATCAAAGAGGAAATTAAAAAATACCTAGAAACAAATGACAATGGAGACACAACGACCCAAAACCTATGGGATGCAGCAAAAGCAGTTCTAAGGGGGAAGTTTATAGCAATACAAGCCCACCTTAAGAAGCAGGAAACATCTCGAATAAACAACCTAACCTTGCACCTCAAGCAATTAGAGAAAGAAGAACAAAAAAACCCCAAAGCTAGCAGAAGGAAAGAAATCATAAAAATCAGATCAGAAATAAATGAAAAAGAAATGAAGGAAACAATAGCAAAGATCAATAAAACTAAAAGCTGGTTCTTTGAGAAGATAAACAAAATAGATAAACCACTAGCCAGACTCATCAAGAAAAAAAGGGAGAAGACTCAAATCAATAGAATTAGAAATGAAAAAGGAGAAGTAACAACTGACACTGCAGAAATAAAAAAAATCATGAGAGATTATTACAAGCAACTCTATGCCAATAAAATGGACAATCTGGAAGAAATGGACAAATTCTTAGAAATGCACAACCTGCCAAGACTGAATCAGGAAGAAATAGAAAATATGAACAGACCAATCACAAGCACTGAAATTGAAACTGTGATTTAAAATCTTCCAACAAACAAAAGCCCAGGACCAGATGGCTTCACAGGTGAATTCTATCAAACGTTTAGAGAAGAGCTAACACCTATCCTTCTCGAACTCTTCCAAAATATAGCAGAGGGAGGAACACTCCCAAATTCCTTCTACGAGGCCACCATCACCTTGATACCAAAACCAGACAAGGATGTCACAAAGAAAGAAAACTACAGGCCAATATCACTGATGAACATAGATGCAAAAATCCTCAACAAAATACTAGCAAACAGAATCCAACAGCACATTAAAAGGATCATACACCATGATCAAGTGGGGTTTATTCCAGGAATGCAAGGATTCTTCAATATACGCAAATCTATCAATGTGATAAACCATATTAACAAATTGAAGGAGAAAAACCATATGATCATCTCAATAGATGCAGAGAAAGCTTTCGACAAAATTCAACACCCATTTATGATAAAAACCCTCCAGAAAGTAGGCATAGAGGGAACTTTCCTAAACATAATAAAAGCCATATATGACAAGCCCACAGCAAACATCATCCTCAATGGTGAAAAACTGAAAGCATTTCCACTAAGATCAGGAACAAGACAAGGTTGCCCACTCTCACCACTCTTATTCAACATAGTTTTGGAAGTTTTAGCCACAGCAATCAGAGAAGAAAAGGAAATAAAAGGAATCCAAATCGGAAAAGAAGAAGTAAAGCTGTCACTGTTTGCAGATGACATGATACTATACATAGAGAATCCTAAAGATGCTACCAGAAAACTACTAGAGCTAATCAATGAATTTGGTAAAGTAGCAGGATACAAAATTAATGCACAGAAATCTCTGGCATTCCTATATACTAATGATGAAAAATCTGAAAGTGAAATCAAGAAAACACTCCCATTTACCATTGCAACAAAAAGAATAAAATATCTAGGAATAAACCTACCTAAGGATACGAAAGACCTGTATGCAGAAAATTATAAGACACTGATGAAAGAAATTAAAGATGATACAAATAGATGGAGAGATATACCATGTTCTTGGATGGGAAGAATCAACATTGTGAAAATGACTCTACTACCCAAAGCAATCTACAGATTCAATGCAATCCCTATCAAACTACCACTGGCATTTTTCACAGAACTAGAACAAAAAATTTCACAATTTGTATGGAAACACAAAAGACCCCGAATAGCCAAAGCAATCTTGAGAACGAAAAAAGGAGCTGGAGGAATAAGGCTCCCTGACTTCAGACTATATTACAAAGCAACAGTAATCAAGACAGTATGGTACTGGCACAAAAACAGAAAGATAGATCAGTGGAACAGGATAGAAAGCCCAGAGATAAACCCACGCACATATGGACACCTTATCTTTGATAAAGGAGGCAGGAATGTACAGTGGAGAAAGGACAGCCTCTTCAATAAATGGTGCTGGGAAAACTGGACAGGTACATGTAAAAGTATGAGATTAGATCACTCCCTAACACCATACACAAAAATAAGCTCAAAATGGATTAAAGACCTAAATGTAAGGCCAGAAACTATCAAACTCTTAGAAGAAAACATAGGAAGAACACTCTATGACATAAATCACAGCAAGATCCTTTCTGACCCACCTCCTAGAGTAATGGAAATAAAAACAAAAATAAACAAATGGGACCTAATGAAACTTCAAAGCTTTTGCACAGCAAAGGAAACCATAACCAAGACCAAAAGACAACCCTCAGAATGGGAGAAAACATTTGCAAATGAAGCAACTGACAAAGGATTAATCTCCAAAATTTACAAGCAGCTCATGCAGCTCAATAACAAAAAAACAAACAACCCCATCCAAAAATGGGCAGAAGACCTAAATAGACATTTCTCCAAAGAAGATATACAGACTGCCAACAAACACATGAAAGAATGCTCAACATCATTAATCATTAGAGAAATGCAAATCAAAACTACAATGAGATATCATCTCACACCAGTCAGAATGGCCATCATCAAAAAATCTAGAAACAATAAATGCTGGAGAGGGTGTGGAGAAAAGGGGACACTCTTGCACTGCTGGTGGGAATGTGAATTGGTTCAGCCACTGTGGAGAACAGTATGGAGGTTCCTTAAAAAACTACAGATAGAATTACCATATGACCCAGCAATCCCACTACTTGGCATATACCCTGAGAAAACCAAAATTCAAAAAGAGTCATGTACCAAAATGTTCATTGCAGCTCTATTTACAATAGCCAGGACATGGAAACAACCTAAGCGCCCATCATCGGATGAATGGATAAAGAAGATGTGGCACATATACACAATGGAATATTACTCAGCCTTAAAAAGAAATGAAATTGAGCTATTTGTAATGAGATGGATAGACCTAGAGTCTGTCATACAGAGTGAAGTAAGTCAGAAAGAAAAAGACAAATACCATATGCTAACACATATATATGGAATTTAAGGGAAAAAAATGTCATGAAGAACCTAGGGGTAAGATAGGAATAAAGACGCAGACCTACTGGAGAACGGACTTGAGGGTATGGGGAGGGGGAGGGGTGAGTTTTGATAGGGCGAGAGAGAGTCATGGACATATACACACTAACAAACGTAGTAAGGTAGATAGCTGGGGGGAAGCAGCCGCAAGGCACAGGGATATTAGCTCGGTGCTTTGTGACAGCCTGGAAGGGTGGGATGGGGAGAGCGGGAGGGAGGGAGATGCAAGAGGGAAGACATATGGGAACATATGTATATGTATAGCTGATTCACTTTGTTATAAAGCAGAAACTAACACACCATTGTAAAGCAATTATACCCCAATAAAGATGTTTAAAAAAAAAAAAAAAAAAAGACAACCCTCAGAATGGGAGAAAACATTTGCAAATGAAGCAACTGACAAAGGATTAATCTCCAAAATTTACAAGCAGCTCATGCAGCTCAATAACAAAAAAACAAACAACCCCATCCAAAAAAAAAAAAAAAAAAAAATTCACATTCAAACTTTTCTGAATGTCTTCAAAGCATTGTTTTAGAGTTGGATCATTCTAATCAGGATTCAAACCAGGTAGGCAGGAATAAAGAGGTAGACATAGAGAATGGACTTGACATGGGGTGGGAGGGCGAAGATGGGGCGAAGTGAGAGTAGCACTGACATATGTACACTACTGAATGTAAAATAGTTGGCTGGTGGGAAGCAGCAGCATAGCACAGGGAGATCAGCTCTGTGCTTTGAGATAACCTAGAGGGGTTGGGATAGGATGGGAGGGAGGCTCAAAAGGGAGGGGACATGGGCACATGTGTATGCATACGGCTGATTCTCTTTGTTGTGCAACAGAAACTAACACAGTACTGTGAAGCAATTGTACTCCAATAAAGATCTATTTAAAAAAAAAAAAAAAAAAAGAATGAAATAATGCCACTTGCAGCAACATGGATAGACCTAGAGATTATCATACTAAGTGAAGTAAGACAGAAAAAGACAAATACCATATGATATCACTTATATGTGAGATCTAAAATATGACACAAATGAACTTATCTACAAAACAGAAACAGACTCACAGACATAGAGAACAGACTTATGGCTGCCAAGGCAGAGTGGGGGACGGATTGGGAGTTTGGGATTAGCAAATGCAAACTCTTTTATGTATGTATAACTGAATCACTTTGCTGTATACCATAAAATAATATAACTTGTAAATCAACTATACTTCAATAAAATAAATTTGAAAAAAATGTATAAAGTAAAAAAGTCCCCCTCTCGTACCTGTTTTCATCTCTGCCCAATTTCCAACCCCACTTCCAAACAGGTAAATGCTCCCTTTTTTTAAAATTGAAGTATAATTGATATATAATATTATATGTTACAGGTATATCAGTATATAATATAGCAATTCACAATTTTTAAAGGTTATACTCCGTTTATAGTTATTATACAATATTGGCTATATTCCCCACATTGTACAATATATCCGTGTAGCTTATCTTATACCTAATAGTTTGTACCTCTTACTCTCTTACCCCTATATTGCCCCTCGCCCTTCCTTCTCCTCACTGGTAACCACTAGTTTGTCCTTTATATTTGTTATATTCACTAGTTTGTTGTATTTGTTTCGATTCCACATATAAGTGATATCATCCACTTTGTCTTTTACTGTCTGACTTATTTCACTTAGCATAATACACTCTAAGTGACTTAAATGACCAGCATTGGTCCTTTGGTAAGTCTTCGTCTTTATAGGTGCCTTCTAGGGAGCCTGGAACATGTGTTCTTCAATCTTCCCCTTTCACTCCTGCACATGTGCTGGGTCTTCTTGCATCTATTCTTCTATTTCTTCCTTTCCTTTGGTTTTTATTCCAGTCTTCTATTTTCCACCCCTCAGCTAACTCACAGGAAATGCAGCAGGCTGCTCTTGTCTGAAACTAATTTAGCACACACTCCCCACTGAGCCCCCTCCCCAAATCTAGCATCAGGAATAAATGTCTCATTAGTCCTTTCGGCAGTACTTAAGCAAATGCTTCCCCATGGCTTCATGCCTGCTAATTCGTGTTCTCCTTCTATAGAGCAAGGCACATTGACAGGCCACTGTACAAAGACAAATACTCTTCTTTGGGGTTGTAGATTTTCTAAATAAACTGAGAACAGTGGCTGAAAACCAGATTACCTGGAAGTTTAGAAGGAAAAGGCTTTGAATGACCTCATCCAGCTTCTTTTCAAAAGCACTATGTATTTTTCAAGTTTTAGAGTTTCTGGAGACAATTAGCAGACAGTAGTTGCAAGAAAAAGAACTTTCATGAGATGTGTAAGCTGTATGACTAGCATTAACTCATACCTAAAAGTTTAGCCAACATATACTGATATTATTCTTAAAAGAAAAGTTTGTGTTAAGGAGTTTGTCTTGTACATAGAGACATGTATCAAAATGAAAAAGATGGCTTTTTGTTTTTCTTCTTATCATGTATGAAAATGTTACTATATACTGCAAGATGGTAATTTATTTCCATAAATTAAATTTTATAATTAAAGCTGACCTCTACTTGTTTATATATGGTCGTGATAGAAAGGTTTTTGTTTTTTGGTGGGGCGGATGATAGAAATCTTTTCTGGCTTTTAATAAATATGGCTTTTAAAAGAATTATTTCAGTTCAACTTTTTGCCTCTTTTAAGATTTTTGAACTTAGATATTTTCTTCTTTTAAACATAACTGCCCAAATATGTCAGTTTTGTATTGAAATAAATGAATTCATGAAGTTGTTTTCTTCACAGCATGAGGGGCTAACAGCTAGAATAAAAATAATCAACCTAGTATTTCTTATTGCTGGAAAATAATTATGAAAATATTACACAGAGGAAGCCATGCTTAAAATAAAGGCTTCATATTGCATTTAAAACTCAAGTGGGACTTTCAAGTATTCTGTTTAGTGGAATAATATATTGCTGAATCCTTGGAGAACTAATTATGTTGTTTCACATGAATTACAAATGCATCATTTAGCTGCATTATAGTCTTACATGTGTCCTTTACGATTAATCATCATTAAATGTTATAAATGTAAAATTTAAGATACAAAGAGAGCATACTTTTTATACAAAGTGGTCCAAACAGATACCATTATTTTAATTTGAGATCTGTGACTGGTCTACAGATTTTCTTTTCCTGTTTTTACAAGATCAGTGTATGAATCTGAGAACTTCTCTTAATAGCATTCCCTCTCTAAAATCCATTATTGATGTTAAGTGTAAGTCGTGACAGTAATTTTTATTATACCACTGTAGGCTTACTTCTGGAATCTGAGAAACAGAAACATGTTATTAAAATTTTTTATTTTATCTGTAGCTGCCTTTTCAAATGTGTTTCCGAAAGTCATGGCTTTTCAATTTAAGCCTTTTACTGTGAAAGTCACAGTTTCACGTGGGAACTGAAATTCTAGTAACACAAGTAGTATATACCAGTTCAGAGTCCTAGCAGTAAGTTTTAGTGAGTTATTTAGGAGGTGAAACATTGATTCCCTTATGAGTCCATTTCCGGTCTCTTTCTGAAAATAGTGTTGTTACCATTAGTACTGCCATTTTATAGGAGAATATTCTATTCCAAAACCAGGATATTATTGGTAACTAAGTAGGCAGAAACCATAGACATTGAATAGTTTAAGTTAAATGTGATAAATTTTTGTAGCATAAACATTTATTTACAAAAAATGTTGTGATGTGAGGAAACACAAAGTAGAAGGACCATTTTATTAACTGCTGCTAAGTACCCTGCACTGTTCTAAGTGCTGGGGACACTGAAAGGATGGTTCCTTGCCTCAAGAAAATAATTTCTTGATATAAGAACGGTGTATAAACACTGAGTAGAAACACTCCAAAGGGCCAACAGTTGAAGGAATTCACAGTGAATTGACATATTACAGACAGATCTACTCAAAGACTGCAGTATCCAGGCAAAGTCTACATGTATTTGAACTGCCCTGAGTAACTGTCATCCTCTGTGATTGCTGACAAAATTGTAGATGGGAAATTATAGAGCTGGAGGTACTCTTAGAGACCACCTAGTCTAAATCTCTCATTTCCCAGAAGAGGAAATCTAGGCCCAGAGAGGGTGAAGTAATTTAATCCAGGTCACACAGTGAATTCATGACAGTGCGGACTACAACTCAGCTCTCTTAATTCTCAGTCCAGTCTTTCTGGAGGAGACAAACACAAATCTTTTTCTTTTTTCCTTCTTTCTTTTTCTTTTATTGGAGTATAGTTGATTTACAGTGTTTCAGGTGTACAGCAAAGTGATTCAGTAGATAAATATATATATATTTATATTCTTTTTCAGATTCTTTGCCAATTATAGGTTATGAATATGGCTACCTGTGCTATAGAGTAGGACCTTGTTTATCTATTTTATATACAGTAGTGTGTATCTTTTAATCCCAAACTCATAATTACCCCCACCCATTTCCCCTGTGGTAACCGTAAGTTTGTTTCCTATGTCTGTGAGTCTGTTTCTGTTTTTTAAATAAGCTCATTTGAATCATTTTTCAAGATTCCACATATAAGTGATATCATATGGTATTTGTCTTTTTCTGTCTTACTTCACTTAGTATGATAATCTCTAGGTCCATCCATGTTGCTGCAGATGGCATTATCTCGTTCTTTTTTATGGCTCAGTAATATTCCATTGTATACATATGTACCACATCTTTATCCATTCATCTGTCGATGGACATTTAGGTTGCTTCCATGCCTTGGCTATTATAAATAGTGCTGCTATGAACATTGGGGTTCATGTTTTTTTCAAATTAGAGTTTTCATCTTTTCCAGATATATGCCCAGGAGTGGGATTGCTGGATCGTATGATAACTCTATTTTTAGTTTTTTAAGGAACCTCCACACTGACAAACCTTTTTCTTTAAGCTCTCCCCGCATCCTCCCCTTTAATGATAAAGGCAGTGACACAAGAAGTCTCTGGAAAAAGGAAATTCCCCAAATGAGGAAAAAAAGCCCTGGATAGAATGCTCATGAGGTCAGTAAAGAAACTGGAAGACAAGGTGAAAAAATGGTTAAAAGGAAGGAGGGAGCAAATAAAGACCAGAGAGAAAATTCAGAGACACCCAATGGCAAGAATGAAGAAAAAAAAAATTACAAAGAAAAGTGGACTGAAATAATTATTCATTAGCACTTATTTTTGTGGAAAAACAGGCTAAAATGCCATGGGTCTAGTTTTATGCATTCAGTTTGCTTCAACATTTTTCTTTTTCAAAATAAATAGAGCTCTGTTAGGTACCCACGCATTAAACTGCAGAACTCTGTTACCCGGCACATTTGTACAGCTGCTGAGTAGTGATGGCTGATGTGCATAATGATGACCCTGAGGCAGTGTAATGCCCCAAAGTACCTTTTGAACCATCAAAAAAATTTTCTATTATGTTCAGCCTACTTTCATTGTTAACCGTATTTTATATTCAAATTCTTAGAAAATGGGGAATATGTTTATGATAATATCTCTGGTAATTATCTATGAAATCGTCTTAAGTTCACCATAGCATTTCATAACATAGCTAAGCCACAGAGTAGATATTTTACTGGAATGAGAACGATGCTATGTTGTCCTACTTGTCTTTCCAGATGTTTCCTTAGGTGTTTTTTTTTTTTAATTTCTTACTTTCCTTGATCCTTATCTGGTGAAAAGTGGAATACATAGCCTGTCACAATGTTAGCCTGCCCTGCCCAGTTGTTGCCCATCTCATCCCAATGATGTTTTGAAAGTACATGTCGGGTAAATAGATTATTTTACCTTCTGCTACCTTACAAGTCTTTTGATATTGTAGTAAAGGAAGGTTATACTGTTTTCGTTGGCTCTCAGATGTCCTTTTCATGTAAGTCAGCTGCCAGGCAAGCATCCTGGATCCCTTTTCTAGCATCCATATGAATATCCGTGATAAATAAGTCATTGCTCACTGGAGCTGCCTTTGTGAAGCAGGCCTTGCACTTACTGTTTCTTTCATGTGCACAATGACAACAGTCAACCTAATTGACTATTACTTGGTCAGTTTCTGTGTCGGAAATGATGCCAGGTAAAATAGAGAGGAGAAATCCAAATTCATTGCATTTCTGTTGAAACCCAGAAAGATTTAGTAAGAGAAAGAATACACTAATTTGAAGTTTTTCAAGGATTAGTGTTCCCAAAGGATGATTTTGAGATTGCCACAGTCTTTCTTACAACCTAAACCAGATTGTTATGTGGGTCTCTAAGAGTGAATCGCTAATAGACACGCTGACATAGTATAAAACGTATCACATGACTGTAATAAACATAGGTCAGAATTGTGATTCACTTAATCAAAAGCCAGGAAACTATTTTCATATATTGTCTTTCCTAATGGGAAATCTAGAGGATCAGGTACGAAATGGTCAACATTCTCAGTGCAAACATCGATGTACAATTATGTCTTTAAAAGTCCTTGCAATTAAGGAGGTTGTGATGCCTACATTGCAGAGCAGGCTTCCTCTTCTGTGGCTGATGCTGCTTTTTCTTTTCTGTGTCATGTCTGCTTTGGAATCATCATCATTATGGGGTATGACACTCGTCATGTTAGGCCATGCTGCTGACAATGGTGATTTTCAACAGGGAGAAGTAACATCCTTGTAACATCACAGGGAAAGGGCATCCATCATCACGTAATTTAAGGAGAAAAACCCAAGATTCAGAAGCAACGTTAGCAAAGACAGCTGGATGCAAGGAACCATTTGAGTAGGATTACAAACATCCTAGATTGTATAGATTCGCCCTGGATTGAAGGAAAATAAGAATTGAGCGACCTTCTTTGTGTAAATGAGCATCCTGGAGTGTGCAGAATGGAGCCAATAGCCTCACTGCCTTTTGAATCATTTGGATGCCATGTAAAGAATGAACATATGCAGCACTTAATAAAGAAAGGTCAATTCTGCTGTAGTGATCACTGAAGCATAATGCAGCAATGAGGTAGGGCTATTTTTGTTTTGTTTTTAACTCATCAATCCTAGAACATTCGAACTTATATTTTCAGGAAGTTGTGGGCTTAAAAAAAAATCTCAGGCATCTGTTACAACCTAAATGAACAGCAGTTTAAAGCCAACTCCACACCTGTACTAACAAATTGAAAATGTCAAATGATCTGTATATAAATACCGATGTGCAGTTTCACTAACAAGGTCTCTGGATTGTCCCTGTTCTTCTTATTTATCAGACCCTAAATGGATTGTTGAGTTGGTGTGGCTCTGTATATCTGCTAATCGTCTCTCTTTTTATAGAATATACTGCTTTGATTATAGTTAACAGCCAGCTTGGCAAGATTCGTCTTGCCTGTGATGCTTGGTTCACCTCATAGCAGTGGCATTTGTATGGTACCAAAAGTAGACCATTGAATTCATCATCCTCATTCAAAGAAAAGATTTCAGCATAATGTTTCTGGATATCCACTGGCATTTTTTTGCATATGCTAAACTAGGAGGATGTGCCATAATTTTGGTTTATCCATTCTGAGAGGTGCAGAAATAATTACATAGATTCATCCATGAGTTGCAAAATTGCTAATTCAAGTCATCGGAACTAAATTTATTTGAACATTTTTTCACTAAAAGTCCTGTCCAAGATCAGCTCAAATGTCATATTCCTTGTTCATTCCAAGTTTCCTTCTCTGAATCTTCATACCCTATCATTAGTTCTATATATACTTCTGTCCAGTTGTCTCCTTTCCTTATCCATTAGCTCTTAGAGGGGATCAACCATGCTATCTTTGTTATTTCTCCATTACTTATACAATCTTCCATTTTCAAAGGGTCGTGAGAATAAGCAATAGAGACCATATGTGACCAGCAAAACCTTAAATATTTACTTTCTGACCCTTTACAAGGAAAAGATTGCTAGCCCTTGTTCTAGATGTTAGGGACGCAACAATGAACAAAGCATACCAAAAATCCCTACTTTCAAGGAAACTAAATTCTATTCATAGGTCTATTTTACATGGAATAGGAACCCATCTTTGTTATCTTCACACTACTTACATATAGTACATACTCAATGAATATTTGTGAAGTGAATGACTGAGGCATACATGGAATCTGTCCTCCAATATCACATAATATAGACAAACATTCTATATGATGTGATTAAATGTATTTTTTTAAATCTTTATATTAAGACTCTTTTCCTGGAGTTTTTAGATTAAAAAACTGAAACACTACTTACTTGTCAAAGACTTTTTATTCTGGTACTTAATAAAATGGTCTCCTATCTTAGTGTAACTTTTATTCCTGATGAGGTCCTGATTATGGAGCCTCCTTATGGGAGATAATCATAATTATATTTGATTCTGAAAGCTTTCTAAAATGGTAGATGTTTCACAAGAGATCATTTTGTATACGTGACAGTTAAAACAATGAGTTTGTCTTCCAGGGAGTCTCCATCCTTGAATTCTCCAAGTTCATAGTGTTGGAACATGGGAATTCAGATGAAAGCATTTTACTCCATAACAAAAGACAACCTTTTGCTTGAGACTCAGAGTTGACTAATATTATGGCAGCTTTTTACAAAGTCGGGCCATAGATGCCACTGACTCTCCAACAGAGCATACAGCCCTTAGAAGCTGATGATTGGATGCTGAGGATGAGTTGAAGGGTGCTGAGGGGAGAGTGGAAGGGGCTAGTGAAAGGGCGCAGGAAATGGAAAGGGTGGGATTATGGTAAGGGTAGAGCCGGCAGATTATGGTGGTGGTAAAGAGGACTATGTAATTGCCTTTTCCAACCCCTAAATGGCAAAGTGTCCCACCTAATCAGTTATCTGCTGTAACACCCTCCTATCCCCACCCAAACCATCACTACCACCAAGTAATTTCCTATACTCTTCTTTGTCTTTTAACATTCAAAATTAGAAGTAGACGAGGTACTGATCTAAAAAGAAAAATCACATGACCTTTTCTTTAAATCTTTATTTCCATTGGCCCTTTCATCTGCACAGCCCTTACTCCCACACTTTCCCTTAGATACTGCACTACTGTGAATCTAAATACTTTGCTTTTTTAAGGAACTGCTCATTCCTCATTCCTTGCATAGATTTATAGCTGACAAAATGAGAGTTTAAAATGAAGTAATGGAGACCCTTAATTATAAATGAAGGAAATTGAAGCATAATACTGTATGTACTGATTTACTTTCAGTTTCTTGACCTTTGTCAAGACTAATGAGATTACATATCTAGCATAGAGAATGGATAAAATTTTTAATAGACCTGCCTAATTAGCATTGTTAGGAGTTCTGTAAAGCGGAGAGTTATGCCAGCAAACCCGCGTGTACTGTCTCTTTAATTGCACCTACTGCTCCCCACCGCCAGCCCACCCCGTCCCGTCGTCCTCTCATATCTATGGTTAATACATCTGAAGTCATTACATTATGAAGTAACAAACACAGGAAACCATGGATTTGTTCTCTAAATGCAGATAGCTCCTACCCAGCAGAGTTTATAATTTACAGAGCTTAAACTGCCCTTTGAAGGGGGCTAGAATACTGGGTAATGATAGAAAAGCAACATTTGTTAAATCCAGTGGTTTTTTTTTGTTCGTTTGCGGTACGCGGGCCTCTCATTGCTGTGGCCTGTCCCGTTGCGGAGCACAGTCTCCGGACGCGCAGGCTCAGCGGCCATGGCTCATGGGCCCAGCCGCTCCGTGGCATGTGGGATCTTCCCGGACCGGGGCACGAACCCGTGTCCCCTGCATCAACAGGCGGACTCTCAACCACTGCGCCACCAGGGAAGCCCAGTTAAATCCAGTTTTGACACAGGACTTGTCTCTGGGCAAAGCAGTCTTTCATGATACCCGTTTAAATCTAACTGTTGCCCTTATGTAGCAAAACAGAGAAGGGACTTCTCATTCTGGAAAGGTACTAGATCGTTGAACTCTACTTCTGAAGGATCATACTCACGCATATAAAATAACCCATAAGGCCATGAAGATATTCAACCAATAGTATTTATTGAAGAAATATCATGAGCTTAGTATTTGTGGGAAGTATAAAAGTAGAAAGCATGGTCCCTTTCCTTGGGGAATCAGACTTACCAAAATCAAACAATTATGCACAACAATAAACATGTACTAAAATGTTCTATAGGTTCTGGTATATCCTAGATTTTCCAAAATAGTCTCAATTCAGTATCACATCATGTGTTCACATTGTTAGTACAAAAAAAAAAAATGCCTCTATGGTAATAGGACCTCAGGGAGGGACAAGATTACTACAGTTTGAAATATTCCAAGAAGGCTTCACAGAGGAGGCAGGACAGTTTGTTAATCTTTGAAATATTGCATTATCTCTTTTCAGATAATTTTTTCTAATGAAACTTCTGCTGTTTCCCTTTGAATTTTTTACCACTTGATTTTTTTTTTCTTTTGTCTTCCCTTCCACTCGTTCATAATAACCCAGAATTGGAAGCAATTCCACATCTTTTGAATTAATTTTTAGGTTGTTTCAACCCTGCTTCTACCAGAGTCCCCATTCAAACACATTTCACTGTGCTAGTTTACAGTAACATGGAATAAATAATTACAGAGCATTTGAACTCAGTAAACTCAGCATTTGAACCCATTCATTGTGGTCAGGCAGCAAGTCTAATTCTGTTCTCATTTTATAAACATTCGTTCCATGGTTTGAAGAAAAATAATTACTTAAAAGCCCTCAACAGTCTGTCTTGATTCTTGTTTTCTTCTTATCAATGAAACAATAAAAATGAGCAATTCAAACCATCTCTCTCACAATTCTCACAAAGCAGGGCAATGATGTATAATTTATGTATCTTTCATCTGTAAGGCTGAGATTCATTGACAGGACAAAAAGGGAGGGGGAGAAAAGACATCTTTCTACATAAAGTGATGATAGTTTTCCCCAGCTTTTCTAAAAAAAAAATTATATGTAAGGCTATATTTTGGTGGGGGGGACAATAGCATTTTTATAAGTTGTTATTTAAATATATTGCTAATAAATATATGAGGAGCTGAAGCTTTGGTCAGACATATTCTTAGTTTTTCAGAAACCTATAGCTTTTATGCTTTTTAAAAAATCTATTTACATACATCATCTCCACATTTCTCTAGGCCTGTTTTTATTAAAGGAAACCCTACAGGCAAAAATGTAATTTTTCTAAGATTGGACATATGGCAGATGTCAGAACAAACAAAATGATGTTATATAGAGCCAAATGCTGAGTTAAGACACCCAATGCTGATACTCATCAGACCCCAGAATAGGTGTCTGTTAGCCACAGAGGTAAAACTCTGTGGAGGTAGAACAGCTCACCTGCAAAATCAGGTTGCTCTGAAAATGAATGACACTCTACTCTTGGGCCAATTCCTGCTGGCCCTGGCACTAGGAATGTAATCTTTCATGGCAAATCAAATGAACAGAAGTCTTAGGGCCAGAAAGCTATGAAGCTCTTCCTAAACTTTAAATGGACGTGAAGACTGCTCACTGCCATGGAACCTGGCATGGGTTCTAAGTGCCCAGGAGGCAATTTTATTTCGTTTCATTCTATTCTACCTTATTTGGGGTTGGCAGAACTGAAAGTATGCGCTAAACCTACGTAAACAGTGAGTTCTCGATGTTGATATTTATTTCTCCTAGAGATCTAAAGTCAGTAGTTTCTTTACATGTAGTTCTAAAACTTGAGGAGATAACGGAAGAGCATAAGACTATGTTTGAAAAGTCAGAATGGGGAAGACTTCCCAGAACAGCTTGACATTTTATTAATCCCTGCTGGAAAACATGTTGCAAACTTTTTAAAAAATTCCTTCCAATTATTTTTAAGTCCTTATATATAAGGATATATTAAAAATATATATGTCTTTTTTTTTCTAGTTTTCTCTCAGTAGTGTCCACTTAATCTGGGTGGTTTCTCAAGCCATGAACTAGAATCTGTGTATTAGGGCATCAGTGAGTGCAGCTTCAGTCCTTAACTGAACTAGAACACTCCCAAATGAGAAAATACGGGATTTTCCAAGAAACTTTTTGGCTGTCATCCTCCAGGACCCTCCCTGCCCTTCCTATTCTTAAACCTTTCTCTCTAGTTGAACATAATAGATGCAGACCTTCTATTACCTCCACTTCTAGAAGCTGGAATGATAAAGCCTCGAGAATCCGTAAAGAAAGTTTGCTCAGCCCCCTCAGGATTCCCGATGCCAGCTTGGTTTCTAATCTTCCTGAATAGTGACTCATCCCTCAAAGGTAATTTTGGATTGAAAATGGCTTTCCAAATCTACATAAATAATTTCTGGATTATTTGCTAGTTTAAATTAGCCATGCCACTGTTCCTCTCCATTAGCCTAGATAATTGAGAGCTAGCTGTATATTACCTGATACCTATAAAAAGAATTGAACATTCTGAATAGTACATTTTAATGGCTGCAATTTCAGATGCACAAAGCCAGGCTGGGCTACTTCATTTTTGCTCACAGTGGTATACAGATGTGCCTCTATTTAAGCACACTCAATAAATGAAAAAATATTATTTTACAAAAATGATAAGCTAAGGTGATTTTATTTTTCCCTTCAGGGATCTCCTAACTTAGAAAGAGATTCACTGTAGGGTTACTTTAGTTAGTCATTTCCCTGATGGCATTTAAAACATCTCTGTTTTAAAGAAAAAAATCAAATTTATGAATAACTTTCCTGCCACAAATACATCATACGCCACCTGCATCTGCAAGAACAGGTTAGAAGATAGTTATTGCCACATATCACTCACCAGTAGATGTTCTGTCTTTTCTTTAAAAATGTTTAGATGCCTTTACAACGGTTTGTAAATGTTTAAAGGAATACTAGTCCATGCATAGCCCTCCATGAACCTAAGAAGATGAAGTATACTTGTGAGTGTGATTGATAAGGATGCCTGTAATTTTCAACAGAGGTTACTGTTTCAATGGTGGCCCATATATCCATCTGTCAATCTTTGTCAAATAGCTTATTTGTTATTCATTTTTCTGCAGCCCCTTAGATTGTTTTTCTTCTTTCCCCACATCCGTCCTCCCTCTTTCCCCAATGTTCCATTCTAAAAGTGAATCAAGAAATTCACCTCCTCAGTCTGGATAACAAGAATGTTATTTAGTTTTTACTTTAATCTTAGCTATCCTTAGACCTTCTTTTCTTCTTAGTCTTTTCCAATTGAAATAAAAAGGATTTTTTTTTTTTTTTTTTTTTTTTTTTTTTTTTTTTTTTTTTTATGCGTTACGCGGGCCTCTCACTGTTGTGGCCTCTCCCGTTGCGGAGGACAGGCTCCGGACGCGCAGGCTCAGCGGCCATGGCTCATGGGCCCAGCCGCTCCGCGGCATGTGGGATCTTCCCAGACCGGGGCACGAACCCGTGTCCCCTGCATCGGCAGGCGGACTCTCAACCACTGCGCCACCAGGGAAGCCCCATAAAAAGGATTTTTGATGTATGTAGAGACTCTATTTTTGTAGGGAAACTGTTAAAATTGTACAACTTCAAAGGATTTCCAAATATTGCATTTTCAAAATTGTTTCATCTTGTTTTTCCTTAAACTTCCTGTTGCTCTGTGTAGTCCCAGTGATGGCTGAAGGCACTGAATTTTACATTCTAGATTGGTCGCAGGGTTCCATATCTAGTTAACAGTTATACCTTTTCCCACAAATAACAGTGCTTTCATGGAATTAATTACTCAGAGCTGATTTATTTCTAATGAATTTTTTTCAGACCATGATTTTAAAATATACTCTATTTTCCACATATAGAAATGTTTTCCCCCTCTAGATAGAACATGGATACATGTTGATTGCATCCTAACCAGATAGGTATCTTTGTCCATTTTGCCAAGTTATTATCCCAGATTTAAATACGGAAGGGCTAGTTATTCAACCTTCCTCTTTCCATCTAAATTGGCCGGCAGGCATTCCTTCCTTCCTTCCTTCCTTCCTCCCTCCCTCCCTCTTTCCTTTCTTTTCTGTATGCATTCATGTATTTATGCCTCATCTACTTCCCAGAATGATTTCAGATAGTTCACAACAAAAGGCCATTAAAATAAGATTAAAAATTAGAGGGAAAATTTTATACAGTTATTACAGATATCTAAATTAAGAATGGTTATTATTGGGCTTCCCTGGTGGCGCAGTGGTTGAGAGTCCGCCTGCCGATGAAGGGGATAGGGGTTTGTGCCCCGGTCCGGGAAGATCCCATATGCTGCGGAGCGGCTAGGCCCGTGAGCCATGGCCGCTGAGCCTGCGCGTCCAGAGCCTGTGCTCCGCAACGGGAGAGGCCACAACAGTGAGAGGCCCGCGTACAGGAAAAAAAAAAAAAAAAAAAAAAAAAAAAAAAAAGAATGGTTATTATTATTGAGCATTAAATTTAGCTTCGAGATTCCTAGAAGCCAAGCCAGAAAGAAAAACCTGATGTATTTTATAGCTCTCATTGTGAAAACAAAGACAGTTTAAAATGATAGACAGGGCTTCCCTGGTGGCGCAGTGGTTGGGAGTCCGCCTGCCAATGCAGGGGGCGCGGGTTCGTGCCCCGGTCTGGGGGGATCCCACGTGCCGCGGAGCGGCCGAGCCCGTGAGCCATGGCCAGTGAGCCTGCGCGTCCGGAGCCTGTGCTCCGCAATAGGAGAGGCCACAGCAGGAGGGGCCCGCATACCGCAAAAAAAAAAAAAAAAAAAAAAAAAAAAAAATGATAGACAAAGAACAACATTGTCTTCAATAGCAGTTTGAGATACCAACTAGAGAGAGAGATGATACAAAATCTCCTCTAAAATAGAGATAGTACCAAAATATTCTCCATGGTCATTTGCCTCGTCAACAAGCCACTTCCTTATTTCCTTTGATTGTGTTCACTTTTTTTTTTTTTTTAAATTTATTTATTTATTTATTTATGGCTGTGTTGGGTCTTCGTTTCTGTGCGAGGGCTTTCTCTAGTTGTGGCAGGCGGGGGCCACTCCTCATCGCGGTACGCAGGCCCCTCACTATCGGGGCCTCTCTTCTTGCGGAGAACAGGCTCCAGACGCGCAGGCTCAGTAATTGTGGCTCACAGGTCCAGTTGCTCCGCGGCATGTGGGATCCTCCCAGACCAGGGCCCGAACCCGTGTCCCCTGCATTGGCAGGCAGACCCCCAACCACTGCGCCATCAGGGAAGCCCCTGATTGTGTTCACTTTTGAAGCACAATGAAATATCATTGCATTTGTGGAATAACTTTGCAAGATGTTATAGGAAACAACATTTATTCTGAAATAAGTCCTCTTCCCACTCCTCATTCCCCTTTCCCCATATACATCCCTTCCTTGCCTTTCCTCACCCCCAAAA
This sequence comes from Phocoena sinus, assembly GCF_008692025.1. Taxonomy (NCBI): domain Eukaryota; kingdom Metazoa; phylum Chordata; class Mammalia; order Artiodactyla; family Phocoenidae; genus Phocoena; species Phocoena sinus. The sequence goes on from NC_045784.1 coordinate 82,161,545, forward strand.
GTATGTTACTGGTGATAGTTCTGGGACCAGAAAAAAATCATTTATTTCTAAGTTATGAAATCTTAATTTTACTTGCAAGCATGTATCAAGTACCAACTTTGTGCCTCTCCCTCTTTTCAAATTATATACAATTTCAAATGGACAGGAAATGTTAACCCTAGAAATATTTAACCAAACAGACCTTATAGAAGGAGTTTGTGATTAATAACTATTTACCTATCTTGCCAGTGGAAGTTATTTGCATCTATGTCCTAGAATCATAGAAATTTAAAGATGGACATGATCTTAAAATACATTTACCAACTCCTTCCTTTTACATAAAGTTTAAGGACTTGTGCAGCAGGCTCACATACCTCATGAGTAGAAAAGTGAACACTAGAACTCACGCCCTCTGATGACTATTCAACATGGAATCACAGGATTAGGTATGCATTCAAATTGCTGTGGCATCCCCACATGTGACAAACCCGAGCCTCGTATAATCTCTTCCCTCTCTATACAGAACGTATATTCCTGAGTATCATGTAGATTCTCAGTTTTTAACGTTCATAATGAAATTGTTTATCTAACAGATTAATGAGTCCTTGATCCATACATTCCGTCAACAAATACTTCTGAACTATATAGTTTTTAATTTGAGGTCCATTTGGTTAAAAGTCATGACTGCTTTCATTAGCACCTTAATTAGCCTAATTCTGTATTTCAGAGAGGCAAAACTGGGAACTGGGTTTAACTGATAATTGAGGTACAAGATGCCTTTTAGGCAGATGGAACCCTGACTTTTTGTCCTTATGTTCATTATCAATATTCTGTGTGCTCTTGTTTTTACTAGGAAAAGGAGCATCGTCACCACATTACCACAAACAGTAAATCTGTTCCCTCCTGCCCATGATTACACCTTTCTCTTTTTAAGGGTCTAGATGAAGATTTTGATGTTAACTCCTTGAGGGCCTTCCTCGACGCCTGTCAGTTCCCCGGCAGCAGTCCTGAACTGAGCGTGCAGTGCAAGAAAGTGAAGCTGGTGATCACCAGCAGAGAATGGAAGGCATTTTTAACCCTTTACATAACTGATTCAGGCAGGGCTTGTTTTGCTTTGTTATTTACGGTGGTGCCATCCCCTTTCATGCCTTGGGAGATCCCAGAAAAAGGGCAGCTAGTTGAGTAAAACCTCAGTCTCACAGGACTTTCACAAACAATGGCAATTTATTTCAGCCCAGAGGCAAAGAGGATGTCATAAGACTTTTGTTCCTATTGTGTATAAATTTTCAAAGCAAATTAGTGGAAAATTTGAATGTTTTCCTCTCTATGTCCCTCTGCACCTCCATACCCTCCCCCCCCATATTTTTGAGACCAAATAGAGGCAAAAAGTTTGATGGGGGATTCCTTTGTCCCTAAGTTCTATCCAGAATGCTCTCCCTTCCTAATATGTATAGAAGTTCATTTGAAAGAATTCAAACTAACCTCAGATACAAGCCTGAGGTAATAACCAAGATTAAAAGGACTGAACATCTCATTCGTATCAATTCCACTTCATAATCCTATTTTATTTAAGTGGTTATCCTTGTCCTTTAGAATTCCAAGTAGCCACCGGATGCCAGTGCTGATAATAATACAGCCTGCCAAGGGAAATTATTTCTTCTGCTTCTACAGCTCCCAGGGTTCACTTTGTAGAAGCTGTGTCTTGACATAATTTCTCTTGTCCACCCCCGCCCTCCCCTTTTGGGCAATATCTGGGAGGAAAAAAAAAAAGATCTAGGGGGGAGAACTTATTCAAGAAAATTTGGAGCAGTTTCAAAACCAGATTTGCCCATTAAAAATATTACTTGAAATAGATAGCAGCTGTTGCTTCCTTTTCGCAGCTTTTTATGACCTATTTCATTTCTATTTTCTAAGTTACTTAAAAAGATTTAAAACTATGGCTTGTAGTAGAATTTCTCCCAAATTATTTGGTTCTTACATTTATTTTGCATATTGTTTTTCATAAAGTTTCTAATCACCCTCATGTTAGAAATAAGAAATAACTAGATTTTAATGTAAAACCAGTAACCCTCTCTTAGCTCTCCTTACCCTACTACTTCTTCTCCAGAGCTCTGGAATGTTTTGACAGAAACTCTTTTGCTCACGGCTTGGTTCCGTGTATATCACCACCCACCATCTAGTTATTTGTTCATTGTCTCGGTCTTCCTCCCCTACCAACATGTAAACTCCATGAGAGAAAAAAGTTTTGAATCTTCTAGTTATGCAAAGGCTCCACAGTACCTAGAACAGTGTCTGGCAAATATTTATAGACGTATATTTTCCACATCTATATACCTTTATACTTTACTTAAAAATATACAGTCTTGCAAAAACAAACAACATATGCAGTCTGCACATTAACAGACATTCATTCAGTCATTCAATAAACATTCATTAAAAATAGCGAGCCAGACACTAGCCCTGAAAGAGAGACACAAAGATAATTCAGATACCACACCCTTGCTGTAACTGTTAGAACACAACTGCAGAAAAAAATTTACAATCTCTGCCATCTCCATAGCCGTTTGTGAATTTCAGTGTTGTGTCTGTGACGCCACTCTTCTGACACCTTTCTATTTCTCCTTCAGTTGATGTTTCCTTTTCTCCCTGCACATTAAATGCTCTTGTTGACCAAGGTTCCACCCTCAGCCCTCGCTCTACATGAGGCTCTGTCAGTGTGACTTTTCCCACCCTCATGCTTTTACTATCTGTCATACAGATGGTTCCCAGACTTACATAGCCAAATACCTACTGAACACTTCTACCTGGATGCCCCACAGGCACCCTCAATTCAACATGTCAGAATCTTCGCTCTGCTTTTTCCTCTAAAATCTCTTCGTTTTTTGGATTCTTCGTAGGGAGCCCCACCACCCAGCCCGTCACTCTGGCTAGGGACTGGGCATGACCCTTGACTCCTTTTCTATGATAAGTCTCCACATCTCACGATCTCCACATCCTGCCTATTTCCACTCCTGTATATTTCTGGAATGTGTCACCCTTGTGCCATCCTGACTTCCACTGCCCAGTTTCCATCTCTCACCACGCTTTGCCGAGACTTAGTGCAGCAATCTTCAAAATGGTATTCCAGCTTCTGGTCTTGTCCACCATCTTGCTCACCCATCCTTTTGTAACTTTGCTTACTGTGTCCCTCTGCCTCAACCACCCTCCCTTATTCTTTTCACCTGATTTATTATTGCTCATCCTTTCAAACTCAGTTTGGCCCTACGACCAGGAGGGCTGCCTATATCTCCTCAGCCCACCCCTGATGCTTTCAGCACATTGCCCTCGCCAAACTCCCACACCACTCTGTGCTGGTTTCTTTGCCTGCCTGTCTCTCCTATTAGACCGTGAGCTCTCTGGGGGCATGATGTCTTATTCATGTGTGTAGATCCAGCATTAAGCATGTCACTTGCAACCTAATTGGCCCTTCCGAGATGTTTGAATAAATGAATAGATGAATGAACAAAAGAACAAACAAGCCAGCAGAGGGTGGCTTTGAGGTATGATATTAGGGTATCAAAGAATATAAAATTATATTCTTTCTCCTTTAGCTATCAATCTTATAAATTGATTAGGAAAAATAATTAGAAGTTTGGGATTAACATATACACACTACTATACATAAAATAGATAACTAATAAGATAACTATATATAAATAGAGAACTAATAGTCTATTTAAATAGATATCTATATAAAATAGATAACTACTGTATAGCACAGGGAACTCTACTCAATACTCTATAATGACCTATATGGGAAAGAATCTAAAAAAGAGTGGATATATGTATATGTATAACTGAATCGCTTTGCTGTACACCTGAAACTAGCACAACATTGTAAATCAACTGTACTTCAATTTAAAAAAAAAAGAAAAAAGGAAAGGAAAAATAAAAACATGAAAGGGCTGTAATCTGCCAGCCCACATGCAGTCCTATGTTCCACTGCCATTTCATCCAACTTGGCCTTTTCTTTTTTTTTTTTTGCGGTACGCGGGCCTCTCTCTGTTGTGGCCTCTACCATTGCGGAGCACAGGCTCCAGATGCGCAGGCTCAGCGGCCATGGCTCACGGGCCTAGCCACTCCGTGGCATGTGGGATCTTCCTGGACCGGGGCACGAACTGGTATCCCCTGCATCGGCAGGTGGACTCTCAACCACTGCGCCACCAGGGAAGCCCCCCAACTTGGCCTTTTTGACACTGATGTTACAGAAAGTATCTGGGCCTCGATAAACTGCTAGAGCTTTGGATTGTTTTGACAAATTTTTTTGCCCATGGCTTGGCTCCACGTAAGCCCCTTGACTGTAGACCTAATTTGCATGACTGGTATAAATGAAAAATGCTTCTTTGTTCCTACTTCAAATACATAAATCAGACCTTGATCAATGTCAGCAAACCAGGCCTCTGGCAATCACTTCACAATTTTGACTGTCCAGAGAAATTCCTCGTCATCTTTAGATAACTGTACCCTGGCATGGCAGGTTGAGTTAGTATCAGTGGAGCCTTCTCAGACCTGTTTCCTAACAAAAATGACCTCAAGCAGGAGTGTGTAGTTTTCTCTGAGAAAGCTTTTCTTACCCTGAGCAGATTGTAGCCTCCACAAATGTCTTTGAAGCAGTCATGCAGAGGTTGCTTTGTACAGATGGTTGTGACACTGAACATGAGGGATTTGAATGGCTGTCCTAAAGTGACCCATCAAACAGAAGGGTAAAATGCCACTGCTTTTGAGGTCTTAAAATAGAATCTCCTCTTATTGAATCCACAGGAATGGAAAGTTTTGTGATCAGGCCATTTGAGAAGAAGAAATGCAAAATAAAAACCAATGCCATCGTATCCATTTGTCACTTGTTAACAAAAAGCTAAGAACAGGCATTGAATTTTGTACCATCTTTAGTTAGTATCTATCCCAGCACAGTGCTGAGTTTCATTTCCCTCCAGAGCATGTTACTCTTTCTACTTTTGCCCAGGCACCTAGGTTCAAACCCTTGGAGTCAACTTTGACTCAAGCCTCTCATTGATTCCCTAGATTCAGTGATCACCAATAGAGATTCTATCACTTGAAACTGTTGTACCTTAGGTACTCTAAAATTCTCTTATTTGATCACAGCCACTTCTCCTTCAATCTTTCCTGCTCCATCACACCCACTGTACTTGTGCTTTTCCATTTGGTGTTCTACAAGCCATTGTCTCATTCCCTCTTGGTCTCATTTTTGTCCCTACCTCAACCATGAACCAACAGCCATTTTAGCACTGTACTCAAGAATACTCCTAATTTACTCATTACCCAATTCTTCAGTTGCTTTTGGCTTTACAACCCCTAACCCTAGAAATAGCCATTGACCCGGTTCCTCCTCTGTTGCCCCCAGGCTAATTCATGCTGGTAGGCAATGCCATTCAACAGTAGTATGTTGATTGGGTTCATTGTTAGTGAAAGAAAATTTTTCAATTCGTTAGATAAAAAGTTGAAAGCAAAACATCTGTCCCAGTATATCTCCTTGGTTCTGAAAAACTGATTTCTGTAATTATTGAGAGGTTTCTGTAACCTGCATGATTAACTGGTGTTTTGTGTGTTGAAAATTATTCTCTAAAGATTAAAAATAGAGCATCTGTTGTCCTGATAGAATTTTCTTTAGGATTTACATGAGTCTAATCTGATAGAAGGGAGGAATGTAATTGAAAACTGGGAAGAAAAATTCAGGCATGAAACCTCATCATCCTAATATTTCTTTTTCCCTGATTAAGAACAACATACCAACATGTGTTTCTCAAATAAAGGCAGTCCCCTTCTTAAAAATGGCTTGTAGACAGATGTAGGGCATATAAATGTTTGAATCCTGATTACTCAAGTGGGAAAACTTTGCTTGGATGTCAGCTGTTTGGAATCCAGAAAGCATTTTCCCACAGAAGCAATGTTATAAATGGTGGTTGGGCCCCCCCAGGATACCAATAATGTCAACAAAATCCTATACATTTTCAATGAACAGTAGCAAACACTTTTGTGATACAGTCTTAAACAAAAGCACTACCACTGAATATGAGAATTTTATATTTTTCGCTGGAATGGTGGTACTTGAGAAAAAACAGGTCTAATTATAAGAGGATGAAGAAGTAGATTGAAACTGTGTAAAATCTCAGAATAGGATTCATGAGCATTTTTAAAGACTTTAAATGACACCACGTGCTCTTTAGCAAGCCTAATTGGATTTTAAAACTTGTGAACTCTTGCTTCCTTTTTTTTTTTTTTTTCCGGTTATAGGGGTTTTTATAGTGGGATTACTGTACTACAGTGGACATCAGTTAAAGGGGGGAGGGTGAAAATATGGTGCCAGAGGAAAATTTTGGAAAGAGGAGACATACACAAATATGAAGGATTAAAAAAAATAAATAACATATATGCTTTAGCCATCCACAAGCACTACCATCCAAAGGAAAAGGAATTCTTGCTTATTTAGTCAATTCTCAGGCCATTTTTTATATATATGTAAATAGACAGAAAAGTTGAAATATGTTAGAGAGCCTAAGTTGAGCCATAATATACAGGGAGGGAAGAGTGAACTGCAGAGCTTGCATGAGCTGAGGTAGGGAGAAAACTATTTATTGACTTTTTTTTTCAGTTGTGTAGGATAGATCTTAGGATGAACAGGAAGAATTTGGAATGTGTTGCTTTGAATTGTGAAAGGTTGAGTCAGAGAAAGGTATAGAAAACTTTGTTTTTTCAGTTTTATTGCACATTATAAATGGAATCCTCCTTTGGTGTCCTTGGAGAGAATTCAGTAACTATTTACATTGTTTTTCAATCATGTTTTATTCAGATTGATTTTTACTTGCGTACAGCTCCATGCCAGTAGGGAACCGTGGGGTAGCTTGGCTTTGCTCAAGTTATACAGGTGTGATAATTTCCCAAAATGGGATGAAGTGAGCTGTCAGTAAGGACGAGGAGATGAGGAACTCCTCATAGCATGATTACCCTGAAGAAAGAGAGGAAAGGTGATGGAGGAAGGACCTTGAGCCACATAGTTCTCTATGCTGCTCACCAGGTGATTACCAGATATTCATTCAACAAATATTTACTGTGCTAAGTGCTTGGAGATGCAGTGGAAAAAAGTACTGGGGATATAATGGTAAGCACGATTATTGTCTCTGCCCTCACATAGAGAGCAGGTAGAGAGAAGTAGGAATTAAATAGGAAATCATAATGAATTGTGTTAAGTGCTAATGTGGAAGTACTATGGAGTATTAAGGGCATATATAGAAAGGTCATCTAACTCAAGACTTTGGTAATTACCAAAAAACTTCCTAGAGCATTCTAAGCTGATACCTAAAAGATGGATAGGAGTGAAACGGGAAAAGAAAAGATGAGTGGCAAGTGTTCCTAGCAGAAGAAATCATATTCAAGACTGAATCACATGGCGAGGACCTGGGAGGGTGGGGATGGACTGAAAAAAAAATTGCCAAAGAAGGATTTCCACTTCTGACAATGATGTAGTAACCTGAGCCTCAATTGGGCTCTACTAAGAACCTCTATAAATGTCAGGTAAAAAACAAAAATTCTATTTGAAAGCATGGGAAAGCTATCAAGGCAGCCAGGGCTTAAGTTAAAATCTTAGGTAAGGAAAACTGTAGAGAAGTTAGCCATATGGATTTCCACTTGGGGCATTTGCTAATTCTTGGTTGCATGATACGAAGTAGTCACCAGAGGTCTCAGCTATCTTAGAGGGATGGGGAGAGAAGAAAGCTGGGGGCCTGTCAGTCAGTCAGCTCTTGAGAGGCCAAAATCTTGAAGAGAAGGGATGAGCAGAGAAGTGAGCTTGGCACTCAGTAGTTTTTCCCTCTAGGCATGTGCCAAATTCGTAAGCTATGCATGGCGCGAAAGCCTTACTAGTTGAGCAGAAAGTGGCTGTAAAACAGAGTAGAGTTTTTCCCAGTCTCACAGCTACTGAAGAAATAGCAATTAATGTTCATGACCATCCAAGGAGGAGTGACCCCAAGAAACACCTCAGGACGTCAGTTGGGGCCCCTGAAGAACCTGCCCTCTAGGAATGGGGGTGAACTAGAGGTAGACTGAACCTGCAACTCAACTTCTAGTTATTTTACTCCTTGATTAGATTAAGGTGATCTGCCTCTACTCTAGCTGCCTACAAATGATAGGGTGAATCCTCTCTGAAGAAAGATACCATTCAGAGCCTCTATGGGTTTTTTCATACAAAATGCCTGCGTTCAATCAAACATTAATAGTCATAGGAAGAAACTGGACCAAGGGAAAAATCGGACAATAGACATAGACCTACAAATGATCTAGATATTGGCATTCTCATAGACTTTTAAATCACTCTGATTAAAAAAGTTACTATGTTAACATGTTCAAGAAAATAGATGACATTGTGGAGAATTTCACCAGGTAACTGGAATCCACTTTAAACAATTAAAGAGTAGTCGAAGAGGTAAGAGAGCGTCATTAACATTAGTGAAGACTGTTTCAGGAAAGAGAGAATAGTTGATAGTGACTCACACTGCCGAGACGTCCTTTGGATGTTGTAACAAGGAGGGTAAGTATTGAGAAGTCCTTTGGATTTTATAAGTAGCTTGTTGGTGACCTTGGATGCAAACAGTTTCAGTGGAGTGATGGGTATAGAAGCCATGGTGATGATAAGGTCATAGATTTGAAGTGAGTAGGGAAGGTGACTGTGCAAACATAGATGGCATGATGGACTTAAAGTTGTGGTCCATGAGTTTATAGTGACATCAATCTATATGGCTCTGTAATCTTCTCTAGTAATACTCATCAACCTGGGTAGAAATCTAGGGATCAGTTGGACTATTAGGTTGATTCAGAGTTGGAGTTTCGTCAGCAAAGTTTGAGAGAAGTACAGTGGGCCAGGGGAATTGAGGAATTAGTGAGAGAGAAGATAAGAATGCTTTTGGTTGGAAGTACTAACAGCTAACCCAACTTAGAGTGGTTTAAACAAGTATGCACTTATTCTTCTCACATAACAAGTGTGGAAGTAGGTGCCTTCTCTTGTTGGTTCAGTGGCTCGAGTGTGTTAGAGCTAGAATCTCATTCTTTTCACCTTTCCTTCATGGTCACAAGATAAATCTCACAACTTCGAGCATTCTATCTGCATTCAAGGCAGGCAGAATGGGGAAAGGGGGAAATGCCAATTCTGTCATTTTCTTTTATCAGGAAAACTTTCACTATCAGACACTTTCACTGGCCAGAACTCTGATACATTTGTCACTGCAAAAGATGCTGGTAAAGTGGCTATTTAGTTTACTTACCTATCAAGGTGAAGGACAGTGTAATTGGCAATGGTTGTTGGGTTTGCTAACCGCTGTTATCTGCAACAAAACAACAGACATACTATGGGCTCTAGGCTGAAGATGGAAGGAAGTTAGGACAGGAAGGGACATACAGCTAAAAACAAAACAAAGTAGAGGGGTCCAGAAATAAGGAATGCCTTTTAAATGGAAGAAAGGGTATAGTAGGAATCACTATGTGAAAGAGCTGGAAGCATAGGAGTTTGCCACAGAGAAAAGGATGCATGAAGTTATTATCATTTTTGGGGTGGCATTAGTTGAATTAGTTTTAATTACTGTCTTAAATGAGATGTATGGAGTCAATGATTGAAACATCTGTGCATGTGTGTGTGGTGTGTTGTGTGGGGCACAGGGAATAAAAAGTGCCCCACGGAGGGGGTGTGCAGTACTGACCATATGAGTAGAAAAATAATCTCCAAAAATATATAGTAAATGTTTATTAAGATTTCATTAAAAATCCTAACAAATTCATGATCATGTTCTCATCATCATCTATTTGCTTTTGACATAAAATAATTCACATTATTTGTAGGGTGGCAAAATTGGGTGTGACCAAAACCTTAGGTTGTGCCTTTTCCTGATGATTGTCCTTCCTGTGGTCAGTGTACTGGTGGAAGTGAGTTTTTACACGTTCAAGAACGTGACGATTTCCCTCCTTGCCCCCTCCCACCCCCTGCACATTTCCATTTCTGCTTCCTTTTCCACTTCTGTCTTGTACCCTTTGTTTTCCCTTTCCTCTCCTTTCTCCTCCTTTCCATTTCTTTCTTTCTGTTTCCTTTCTTTCCTTCCTTTGTTTCTAATAATGGAAAGAGTGATAACTTTTGTAGATTAAGAGGATGGAGCCTGTATACAAAGAGACCTACTTAGACCCAAGCCATGCCATCATAAATCTGAGATGATTTTTAAAAGTGATGTGTATTCTAGTACGATCTACTCTACTATCTGAATTTTTACAGACATAGCATACATTACAATTAAAATGCTTTTTAGAGTCCCATATGTTTTACAAGACTATAATTAAATGTGTATATTCATACATATACATACTATTTATCTGTCATGTGCACATATCTATATGCAACCATATATGTAATTTACTGAAGTAAATTTCCAGAGTTGGAAAAATAGGCTTCTCTAGTTATACAGACGACTTTTTAAAACATTGCAATCCAATTTTTAGAGAGGTGATTATTACAATCTATTAGTCCATCACCATTTGGAGCAATAGCTGTTCTAATGTAATTAACTATTGAAAGAAATACATTGTAAGTGTTCTAAATTGCATTTCTAATTACTAATAACTAAAACTTTCTCGAATTTTAAAATCCATTTTGTCTTATGAAAAGCTTCAGTGCTTATCCCTGTTGTTGCACTATTACTTTAGATTAGAGTAACTTCATTTTAAAATCACATGTCAAATATCATTTGCTAGGAGTAACGTGAAATGTATGGCTTCCCTCTGAGGAAGAAAGCCCTTTCAGCATTTTTTAATATCATATACCTAAACAGAACTTCCAGAATGATTAGATCACATCTGGCCCAATGTAGATCTATTTGTACTTGCATAATGCATGTACATGTACACACTGGTATATTTTATGGCTATTTGGGTGCATTGATTTTTCTATAAAGAGAACTATTATCCACATCTTTTTGCACAGAAGTACACTTAAACATTGGCATAGGTAAACAACTTAAGAAAATAAAACCCATGCTTGGCACAACTATTACTGGTGTCACAGATTTTACAACTGTAATATTTATGAAAAGCTAGCTTGAATACTTTGGAACATTTTTTTCTGGGTGAAGGCAGAGGCAGTTTGGTGAGCTGTAAAACTTCTGCATTTCATTTTGCATTCTAGTCTAGGCCAAATCTTAAGTGTCACTAAATCTGATTCCGTCTTGAATTGCTGCCCAGTATCATTCCCAGAAAGAGGCTTTTCCCCCCACACTGGGTAAGTGGGCAGTTTGAAACAAAGGACATAGCTCTGTCAGCAGGTAAATATTAAGAATGGCTAAGAGTCAGAAATAGGTTAACAAAATCCAAAAAGTAAATCCCAAATCCAAAAGTACAGGCAGCTTTAACTATGCATTCTTTATCTCTTGTGATCCTGTTTGAAGAAATGTATCAGTTGATCCTAAGTAAAAATCACTAGCATACTGTAGAAAAAAACTGCTAAACATTCCTTCCCCTCACTTAACATAAAATTAAAATCTATCTTAATATAGAGAACAGACTTGTGGTTGCCGGAGGTGGGGGTTGGTTAGGGGAGGGAAGGAATGGGAGTTAGGGATTAGCAGAGGCAAACTATTATATATTGGATGGACAAACAGCAAGGTCCTACTATATAGCACAGGGAACTATATATTCCATATCATATGATAAAACATTATAGAAAAGAATATAAAAAAGAATATCTATGTATATCTGAATCACTCTGCTGTACAGAAGAAATTAACACAACATTGTAAATCAACTATACTTCAATAAAGTTTCTTTAAAAATCCATCTTAAGACATTTGTTCCCTCTCATCAGGAGGAAGAACCTCTCCATAGACTGTGTAACTGTCCTGAGAACATGGTATTTGACTAACAGCAGAGTGAGCTAGCTAGCCCAGTGACTTGCGAGTGACGGAAAAGTTTGGTTTCATCTGCTGTATTTAATATGTAGAGTAATTAGTCAATTTTTATCATAGTGGACAAGCCATCTGGCTTGGGTCCCCAAAGTCATCCTTTTTTTTCTAATTTTTATTTGCAATAATTTCAAATTCACAGAAAAGTTACAAGAATATTATTGAAAATTCCTGTATACCCTTTACTCAGATTCACCATTTTAAACACTTGACCACCTTTGTTTGGTATATCCCTTTACTCCTTAATATTTCAGTGACTGTTTCCTAAGAAGAAGATTATTTTCTTAGGGAACCATAGTATAATTATCAAATTCAGGAAATTTATCATAATATAATACTTTCATCTAGTCAACAGTCCATAGTCTGTATTCCAGTTGTGTCAATCATCCCAATGATTTCTTTTATAGCATTTTCCCCTCCAATATAGGATCCATTTCAGGGGCCTATACTGCATTTAGTTGTCTTGTCCTTTTAGTCTCCTTTACTGTAGCCCCTCGTGACATTGCATCACCTTGTTAAATATGAAGAATGCTGGTCGGTTATTTTATAGAACATTCCTCAGTTTCGATTTTTCTGATGATTAGGTTCAAGTTATGCACTTCCGTTTGGAGTATTACATGAGCCAAGTATGTCCTCCTTAGGATTTCCCATCTAGAGGCACACCATGTCTTTCTATCCCTCGTTGGTGATTGTCATTTTGCTCACCTGGTTGATGTGTTGCCTGGTGTCTCCACTTAATAGGTATTATTTTTCCTGTTCAAAATAATAAGCAATCTGTGGGGAGACACTTTAAGACTGTGTAAATATATTGCTCTGCATCAAACTTCTCCCATAGATTTAACAACTATTGATGATTCTTGCCTGAACCAATCTTTACCACAATGGTTGCGAGTCATCTTGTGTTAATTTCTTTGGGAGCAGGGGAAAAAAAACCCAATAATTTATTCTGGTAATTTTCAGAAGAGTCCAGTTGATTTCCTTCCACAATGTTCTAATAAAGGAAATTGTTCTCTCTGGAATCAGAGTAGTCTATTCAATGTAACTCAAAATGAGCAGTGATTAAGATCAAATGATTTTTGCTCTAGAATCAAGATAAATGTATAAATGCTCTCCAACAAGTTATACAGTAAACTCTGCTAAAACAATACACCAGGTATATATAAACATGATTTCAGTGCTTCTTGAAAAAATGAAAGTATTTTTAATTGATTTAATGGCAGAATTCTGTAGTTTCCAACGACCTTAGTTTTTTAGAATTTGTTTATGTACTTTCAAACTTTTCAGCCTTTGCTTTTCTGTGTCCTTAACAAATTATCACCTCATCCATTTATTCATGTTTCATCTAATTTATATATTTCTATTCTTCCTTCTTTCTGCCCTTCCACATTACCTAAATCCTTTATGGTTGGGAGTACTTAAATTTTTAAATTTGGTTTTCTTAGCCATTTTCTAAAATTGGTGATGAGACTTTTCAGGCATCACGATGAAAGAGATTAAAGTTGCATTATATCACTATTATAAAATGTTTGTATCAGAGTTGCTAACTAATGTTTTATATATTTAGTTAACTGTACAAAAGTCAACTTCTGTCCTGTATAACAACCCTAATTTTAATCTTTTAATATAAATTTTTTTAATTAAAAAATTTCATCTTTTCTATTTAGCATTCCCCATAAATAACCAACAATTTTAGTGTTTCAATGAAAAAAAAATTCAACATCCTCATGAACCCTAACTGCTTAGTGTATATATATATAAGTAAATTGAAATAGGTGAAAAAAATCATTTACCTGACAACTTTCTAGTCACCTCCTTAAGTCTCTGATACATTTTGGATAAACAAAAATTATGGAAATTAGGTTCATTGGCTACCTCAGCCAGATGATGATGGTCAACATCATTAGTGATAAGACATGTAGATAATATGTTCCCTTCATGTGATAAACATGGCATTTTACCTTTGTGGTCTTCCTCCCCCAAAACATATAATCTCAGTCTAATCAAGAGGAAAATACCAGGCAAGCCCAAATTAAGGGACATCCTGCAAAATATTTGACCATTACTCCTAAAAACTGTCAAGGACATCAAAAACAAGGAAAGTCTGAGAAACTGTCACAGCCTAGAGGAGCCCAAAGAGATATGATAACTAAACGTGATGTGATACCCTGGATGAGATCCAGGGACAGAAAAAGGACATTAAGTAAAAAATAAGGAAATCAGAGTAAAGTATGAACTTTACCTAATGATAATGTATCAGTGTTGGTTCATTAGTTGTGACAAATGTACCACACTAATGTAAGATAATAATAATAGAGGAAAGTGGGCATGATGTATATGAGAACTCTGTACTATATAATTTTTCTTAAAGTCTAAAATTATTTTAAAATAATTTATTAAAAAATTAAGTGCCTTAGGAATATTATATTTGATATGAGATATAAAGTTAGAAATTCTAAAATCAGGAAGTTCCTGAAAATAAAAAAATACCATAATTTTTTTTTTTATACTTGATAAAGAATAGATAATGCCCAAGATCACTATCATCTAGCTTTTTTTTTTTTTTTTTTTTTTTACGGTACGCGGGCCTCTTACTGTTGTGGCCTCTTCCGTTGCGGAGCACAGGCTCCGGACGCGCAGACTCAGCGGCCATGGCTCACGGGCCCAGCCGCTCCACGGCATGTGGGATCTTCCCGGACCAGGGCACGAACCCGTGTCCCCTGCATCAGCAGGCGGACTCTCAACCACTGCGCCACCAGGGAAGCCCCTGATTATTATTAATCAGTATTTCAAGTACTATATGTTACAGAAAACATGAAAATAGTAGAAAATGATGAAAAGACTGTGGTCCCTGTACATGGTAATATAGGTGAACATAACTTATACAACAACAGAGAATAGAGTGTTGATTCCAATCTTTTATGCATCCTTAGGGAAAGCACTATCTAAATGAGATAATTGCTTTACACTTCATGGAGATGCCATACAACTAAAACACTTGTAATACCAAGGAATTCTAAGAATTTCAAGGACTTTACTAAATGAAGAATTAGAGGAAAATACAGATGAGTGAATCATAAAGAGTATAAGTTTTAAAATGTATCAATGGAAACTCAGGCTCAGCTCTTACAATATGTGGCATTTTATGGACTAAGGCAAAATAAATCCCTTTGAAAACTTAGTACCATTTTTGACCTTGAATACTCAGTGTAAATTTTACCGTGAATAAGAACCCCAGTTAGCAAATTACTTGGCTGTATTATTGAGCGTATGAAGTCACATGAGCACTTCTGGCTCTTTAGAATGAAAATATTGTATGAGTCAGCTTTTGAATTTTCAAAGAATTTCTATTGGTCTGATCTTAACACATTATAGCTCCATGAAAATTATCCTCAACATTTGGATCAGCTATTTTTAAACAGAATATTTTGGAGGTATGACAAATATCCTAAAAGACAAATAGCCATTTCGTATTTATACCAGAGTATATTAAATTACCAAGGCCTTCAAATACCCCACACTAGAAATACCTATTTGTAGAATAGGTACACTGGATCATTTACCTCTTCTTTCAATGGGATTTTGGCTTCACACCTTCTGCCTCCATAAATCCAGCAGCCCAGTTGCACTCTTTTCAAGTATGTTTAAATATTAGATTGAGAAGCATATATCCTGTGACCTCATAAAATACTACTGCCAAAGAATATGTCATCAGATTGAGTGAGATCCAATAGAGACCTGCATTATACAAAAATTACACAAAATTATACACAAGTGATTGAGTCTAAAATGTATTTACTTACTGCTGAATTATAAGCAAGGCACAGTGCTAGGTGCTGTCAAGTCTGAAAATTAAAGCTGAATAAACCATAATCCCTATCTTCAAGGAGCGTACAGTTCATTGGAGGACACAAGTATAGAGGGAAATAATTTTAATATGGTACAGGTATAATAGAGGTAAAAACTAAACTATACGGAAATATGGAGGAAGGAAGGATTAGCTTTTACTAGGGACCTCTTGGAAGCATTCATGGCAGGAAAAGTGTTTGAACCGGGTCCCAAATTAATGGGTTAAGCTTTCACAGGTAAAAATGGAATAGGAGAAGGGGAAGTAAGCATGGGATGGAAGCATTTCAGACAGAGGGAGGCTGAAGGTGGAAATAGGTACAGTATTTACAAGTAGTCCAGTGTGACTAGAGTAAGAAGTCAGATCACAGGAGGTCAAATAGATGACACGGGAGTTTGAACAGCATTCTGCATGCAATGGGGAAACCATTAAAGGTTCTTGGGCAATAGAATTTCAAGATAACACCTGACGTTTGAATGATCTTTTGAACAGTCACATGAAGGATAGATGGAAGGGACAGAGATCATTTAGGTGATGCAATGATAAGCTCAAGTTTATGGAAGTCAATTAGTTAGCTTAATTTTAACAGCTTAGAATGTGTGGTAAACAGCCTCTGAGATGGTTCTTCATGATCCCAACCTCCAGGTATTCATGTCCTTCTAATAATAGAATATGGAAAAACTGATGGGATGTCATTTCTGAGATTAGATTACAAAAAGACCTAGCTTCCATTTTGTGTGCTCTTTCTCTGTCCCTCTCATGGATCACCAGCTGCCATGTTGTGAGGACACTTAGGCAGTCTGAGGAGAGGCTCACATGTTCAGGAGTCAGTGGCTACCAGCAACCATGTGAGTGAGCTTGGAAGACTATCCTGCCCTGGTTGAGCCTTCAGATAAAATTGAAGCCCTGGCCAATGGCTTGACTGCAACCACATAAAAGACCTTGTGCCGCTGGCACCACCCAAACTAAACCCAGATTCTTAACATATAGAAACTGTGAGATCGTAACTGTTTATTTTTTAGCCACTGAATTTGGGGGTAATTTGTTAGGCAGCAGTAGGTAACTAATGCATATAATAGGTCAAATTCAATATCTAGCCTGTCTTATCTTTGTGCTAGATTATCAAATATTTCATCTTTGTCATTTCTGTACATAACATGGCTTGAAAATTACTGGATTATTAATAACATCCAGAATATTCTCCATATTTCTTTGTATAATCTTAACTATTATATTTGTTGTAGAAGTATTTCCCCCCTGGTAATACTTCTAGTTGTTTGTGCTGTGTGTAAAGTACTCATTCAAAAATATCTTTGTTATCCCTTGACATTTAAAGCTGTTGGAGGGACTTCCCTGGAGGTCCAGTGGTTAAGCCTTTGCCTTCCAGTGCAGGGGGTGCAGGTTTGATCCCCGGTCAGGGAGCTAAGATCCCACATGCCTCGTGGCCAAAAAAACAAAACATGAAAAACCGGAAACAGTACTGTAACAAATTCAATAAAGACTTTAAAAATGGTCCACATCAAAAAAACCTTTAAAAAAATACGTAAAGCTTTTAGAGAAATGAAAGATACAGGATTTATATGTAAGAGAGGTCTTAGGAACCTATTTTGTGTTTTTTGTTGTTGTCGTTTTTTAAATAAATTTATTTTATTTATTTATTTATTTTTGGCTACGTTGGGTCTTCATTGCTGCAGGTGGGCTTTCTCTAGTTGTGGCTAGCGGGGGCTACTCTTCGTTGTAGTGTGCAGGCTTCTCATTGCGGTGGCTTCTCTCGTGGAGCACGGGCTCTAGGCGTGCGGGCTTCAGTAGCTGTGGCATGCGGGCTCAGTAGTTGTGGCTCACAGGCTCTAGAGCACAGGCTCAGTAGTTGTGGCGCACAGGCTTAGCTGCTCTGCGGCATGTGGGATCTTCCCGGACCAGGGATTGAACCCGTGTCCCCTGCATTGACAGGCGTATTCTTTAACCACTGTGCCACCAGGAAAGCCCCTAAGCACCTATTTTGAAATTAGACACTTCTCGTATTTTCTGTTTATTCTTTTTAGGAAAACAAATTTGTTTTTAAAGTTTTTTGGAGTACCATATTTAGAGAAGAGTAACTTTGAGGATTTGTTGCCACTTTGATAATGGGGGGGATAAAAACCTACTGGAAAATAATTAAATAAGTTGCTAATCAGTTCATTAATCAAGTGTATCTGCTGCACATTATACAGAAACAAATTGAAAAGGGTGCTGTGTTAGCCAGAAACTCCCTCGCAAATAAAGTCAAGAGGGAAGATAAACTAAATTGACTTTCCTTTGTGGTTGATTTCTATCTAAGGAGATCTGTCTCTAAAACACTGAATGAAGAAACTTGCACCTATGCATAGATTCAAGCTTCCACTCAGACTCTGCACTATGCCTTAGTTCTACAAGATTACTTTGAACTATATTTAATCAGTCTGTCTTTAGTTTTTGCTTTTGGTTTTGTTTGCATTTATAACCCGTTGACCATTTTCATTTTCTGAATGCTAAATATACTTAGAAAGAAGAGGAAAAAGCTAATAACACCTTGCTCACTGCATTACAACAATGGTTTTGTAACCCAATCAAAAGGATTAAATAGCTGGATACTGAAAGGTTACCCAAAATTCTGTCCATGGACAAAAATATTTGTCAGCAGTTAGAATGAATCTGGTCCTTCCCACTCTCTATGATGCCTTAGCTATAATCATGGCAGTGAGGCATTGTAGCCTGAAAAAACATAGATTTTCAACTATAATTAGAGTAGATCTTCCAGAGAGGTCTCTTCACAAGGTCTAAGGTTCTCTACAGGGTAAAAGGGGTGAATAAAATCTGACTTAAAACAATATAGTCCTTCCTCTCCTCTCTTGATACTGACCTTCAGATGTATTGGTGTTTTTAAAAGCCAAATCCTAGAAGAATTTGCAGGTTCAGAATTAGAACTCACTTGAGTTTCATTAGGTTTGAGCCAGACACCAGTATGTGTCATTTTCTGAAAGCAAAATAATTTAGATTCAAAGCAATAGCCTATGAAGGAGAAACAGATGACCTGGCAATTGCATTTAAGACTCCCTTGGGGGACTTCCCTGGAGGTCCAGTGGTTAAGACTTCGCCTTCGAATACAGGGGGTGTGGGTTCAATCCCTGGTCCGGGAGCTAAGATCCCACATGCCTTGCGGCCAGAAAACCAAAACAGAACCAACATTGTAACAAATTCAATAAAGACTTTAAAAATGGTCCACATCAAAAAAAAAATCTTTAAAAAAGAAAAACAAAAGACTCCCTTGGTATGGACAGATGTATATGATAACTTATTTTGATATATCATTTTATTTATCTATTCCTTTAATTTTGGTACTCAATTTTAAAAGAGCTCAGAAGTATTAGACTTTTGATATACACATATATATAATGGGCATAAGCCTGAAATCCACAAATTTGGGTACATAAGAAATGTAACTTTATTTTTTGTAATTGAACTTAATTCTGTCTTGAGACCCTATCCTACTGGGTAATACCATAGAGAATGAGAAAAAAAATAGAGAAAGATATATATATAAATTTATACCTCATGTGCTATCCCCACCATACCGTAAGCATGTAAATACCCATTCATTAGGAAGCGGATTACATGTTTACTCCATTATAGATTATCTAGGATTATGTTGAATTCACTGCTGAGAAATATGAGCAAAGAAATGCTACTGGATACAAAGTATTTTCCTTTCCAAAGGCATTAATTTAAGCGATTGGCCTATGATTATCCATCTGCTCTAGCAGTGAAAGATCCCTAAAGACAATGCTTGTCTTCTATCCTTTTCATACTCAGTATGCTGTTGGCATTAGCAAATATTTGCCCAAAATGGCTCAATTCAGGATCCAGAAGAGAGAAATATATGAACTGCAATGAGTCATTGATAAGATCTGAGTGAAAAGTCTTTACATTTTTTTAAAGGCTTAGATGAATGGACACAGCTTTCTATTGTTTTATCTTTGTCTTGTTTCACACTCCCTCCCCAAGGGCATGTGTGTGTTTAATGAGAAAAAGAAGAGTTCTGCAAGTGGGAAATGCCAACTAGAAATGGACACTTTCACAGGAGTAGAGATAAAGATAAAATATTATATAATTTACCCCGTGTACAAAATGCAAACCAGATGTTTTTTTCATTGATTTGCAAAATCTACAGTAGAATTTTCTGATAATTAAAATCTTGCTGAGACTAAGTGAAGTAATACTTAACTTTAGAATGGTTTAATGGACTTCAAGTCATATGGCATTGTTTTGCACGTTTTTAAAAATAAGGTTTTAAATTAAAAATACAAAGAAAATCGTAAATAACTTAATATCACCAAGTTATTATTAGAGAATTGATCATCAATATGCAACTGATTAGAAGATATAAATATACGAATCCATCATGTATAAAATGGTAGGTGCTGCAGAATTTTAAGCTGTGAAGGCAAGTGCTTGACAAATAACAATTACCTGTAAAGATAGTCTAGAAGCCAAACGGTGGTTTAGCATCCTTGTTGGAAACTTTCTTTAGAAGGGAAGATGTGTGACCTTCAGTTCCTTTGCTAATCATCAGTTATAGACACTTAAAATTTTATATTTATAATAATTCTATAACTTTCTAGTAATTGTTCATAGAGTGACATTGAATTTTCTAGACAGGATATATGCATATATCTCTCTTGAGCTCTCAGGAAGGAGAGAGAAGGAGAGAGAGGGAAAGTGAGAAAGAGAGGACACGAGCAGGGAGATAAGAAAAGTAAACTACCTACTACTTACTACTTATAGGCGTGGTAAAAATTGCCCATTCCTCATGGGTAACCTAACTCCCCAATTCACCCTGACATTTCCTCCCAGATATTAAAAGCCAAACTAGAATTCTGTTTCTGAAGCAAAGGAAATTAAAGAAAATTCAAGTCAAGAGGATAAGGAGAAGAGAAGAGAGTTAATTATATTTCGCAAGGGTCCCAATCCACTTAGATCCTTACTAGGGTACTCAGCATTTTTTCACCGTGGCATTTGCATTTAGCATTTTTTAAATTGGGATGAAATTATTTTTATAGGTACTAGAGGAATCATTATGAGGTCGCCAAGAAGTACTGAATATGGGTAACCAAAGCAGGGGGGAGGGCAGGTAAGTTCATCTCACAGAGGAAAGCAAACTTTCCTTCTCTCAAGTCATCTTTCTGGTCAATATTGCCTGTGTATCACATGCAATGAAAAGGGAGGCAATTACTGAAGTACTCAGTAGGAAGATATCATGACCTAAAATAAGTCTTTTGTGACTCTATCCATTCCTGCCATATCCGAAGGGAATGCAAATATTTCTACATTGCTATGCTATGATACACTTGAGCTGGCAAGGGAAGGACAAACTCAGAGTGACGGTTCTTCTTTCCGGTGTTCATACATCCCTCTGTGTGTGTGTGTGTGTGTGTGTGTGTGCGCACCCACACGCATGTGCAAGCATGCGCGCGCACCTGAGTGCACATGCCAAAACAAATTTGGCTTCACTGATTGCATTCTAGAATTTCCTTTCCATTATATGCCCTGGACAAGAGGGCAAATGGGCAGCATAATCACAAAAACATCACAAAAATAAAAATCACAAAAATAAATGTGGTTCTAGAATTCTAAAGAGGAGGTGTTTTTCTTTTCCTCTTAGGAGAAATAAAAAGCATCATGTTTAAATTACCAACTAGGATTATGGACTTTAAAATCTTTGTTCTGTAAGGATTGTGAAAGAGTGTTGCAAAGGGAGATAGTGAGATCTCCTAGAATGCATTGAAAAGACGGTGGCTGATCAGTTTTCTGGTGGTTTTGGCACATAAGCCTACTTGGAAGCACAATGTGGGTCTAAAACAACTTCAGCGGAATCAGATGAGAGCTGATTCAAAATGGGTTCTTCTTTCTGATAGGCATGAGATTAAGCAGTTTGCTGGGCATCTTGGAGCTGCTGCCACGGCATGATTGATTTTTCATATAGTCATATGGTAACCAGTTATGCCAGCCTCCCAGTCAGAAGGCCCTTAGTAAGTGTTTCAGGCTTCAAGTAGAGGGATGAGTAAGGGTAAGACAAGACTCTAGCTGAGGTTTATTTGAGAATGTAACTAGTAATGGGTTCTAGAGGCCCAGAATACCAGGCTGAATTGTTGGTTTGGAGAACTCAAATATATTATGGATATATTACTTGTATTATATGTAAGTAAATACAGCCATGGGTTTGATCGTTGAATCTCATATTCTGATTTGGGTCTATCAAAGGCAATTCTTTCTGGGTATCAGCTCCGAAAATGGTGATTCACTACTACCTGCTAAATGTGAAGAAACGGGACTTCTCAGTGGATCTTTCTTGATGGTGTTTTAGATTCAAAACTGACAGTTTAACCTGTTCCCCTTTCACACATTCTTGCAAAGCCATGACACTGCAGCCAAGGGAGACATAATCCCCTTTCCTGCCAGGGCTCTGGGTGGTGGTTGCATCATTCTATATCCTGGAACACACGATTCTGCTTATTGGTTTTAAACATACATGCTAAACTCAGCAGCAAAAACATAACCAATATATGGTAGAGAAAATGACCAGGAGGGGACTTTTTTTTTTTTTTTGGAGGAGACATTTTTTAAAAGCCAAGAAATATACTGAATAAATAGTCTGAGATAAAGGTGAAAAGTGAAAAAAGCAAGCAAGAGTAGAAAGAATAAGGGGCTCAAGAGAGGATAAGTATTAATATCAGAAGGTATATCCATTATCAATTGCTGTATAACAAACCACCCCAAATTTAATGGCTTAAACCAATAATTCATGATGCTGCAATTTGAGCAGGCCTCAACAGGGCAGTTCCCCTGCTAGGCTCACCTAAGGTCACTCATACGGCTACAGTTATATGGAGGCTCTGCTGGGTCTGGATGGTCCAGGGTGGACTCGCTCACATGCCTGGTGGTTAGTTGGAAATGTCAGCCCAGCATTTCCAATCTCATGGCCTCTCCAGAAGGAAGTACAGACTTCTTATATGGCCTGTGCAGTGTTTCAAGAGGTCAAGAACGGAATCTACACAGTCTCAGGAAGCCTGGGTCAGAAGTCACACAGTGTCACTTATGCTGCATTCTATTAGCCAAAGCAAGTCACAAAGCCAGTCCAGAGTGAAGGGGTGGGGGAAATAGATTCTACCTCTAGATGGGAGAAGCTGCACATAATATGTGTTCATATTTAATCTATGATAGAATTTAAAGGACTGAAAAAAAAGTCATGGCCAAGTCTAGCGTATTCTTAAGTGGAATCATTTTTAATATCCGCCATTTTAAAGTACTCCTTGAAGAGCCTCCATTTAACATGTTTTAAATGTCTCAACATATATTATTCTTGAATCCATTGAAAGATAATAGTACTGAGAAATATTTACATTTTATTCACTCAAAAAGCATTGAATGCCAGTTGGTGTCAGGCACTATGATTGATCTGTCACTCTCAAATCTATCAGCAGCCTGAGATGTAAATTGATTCTTTGCTGCTTTATTATAATAATTGTTGAACTTTCTTTGTAAGTGTATTACTGACCTTTGATAGAAAAAAGATTAATTCATATATTCATCAAAAACACAAGAAGTACCTTTCCCTATCAAACTCCTTCGGTTGTCACCCTTCTACTGTCCCAGAGATTCAAATAGTATCACATCACATGAAATTGTAGTTGGAAGGGAAGGGGAAAACTAGTAAGGTTTATTTAAATTGAATTTCAAGCATATAAGACATCCTCTTCCCAAGAAATGAAAGCTAGTAGAATATTAAATCAATAATATACATACTTAAATGAATATTATTTAATGTGATAGTTAACCATTATGTCGAGTGTCTAAAACCAAAGTGATTCAGTTGTCATTACAGCAACAAAGTGAAATTTATAAATGGATTGTCACTAGCTTCTTTTCAGTTTGTTGTAGAGTATTCCTCTGAGGAGAGAGGGAACCAGAAATAAAATCAATGCACGAGACGCAGTGTTTCTGCATCTCCATTTTTCCACCTCAGTTTTAGTTTTGATGTTATTTCCCTCTGGAGGCTATCTGAAAGCTAAAATCCTATATAAAAATCACTTAGGCCATGTCATTTTTACTGACTAGAAGTCAGCTTTCCTATAAAATATACCACAAGATATTACTTTAACAGTTTTGGTTCAAGGGGCACCAGGCTCTACAGACTACCTGAGCTCCAGCAGTGGCACATTCTTTTAGTTGGGACTCTAATGCTTGTCTGAATCATTGGGCTAACATTCTATTCATATTTTCATCTTAGAAAGGCAAGTTAAACTCTACTTTTAAAGGAGGTTTAAGAAAGAAGGCTTAAGAAATAGTAAAAGAAAAAGATCCACTGAAAAATAATTTTACAACCCATTCAGTTTCTTGACTATGTATTGCAGACCTACTCTGCATCCAAGCTTGCTGTCCCTGGCTGCTATGGAAATAGCGGAGACAAATTCAAACAGTCTCTGTGCTTGAGGTACTTAGAATCCAGTTGGCGAGACAAACTGAACACTTAATTATGGACTCAACTTGGTATTCAAGACTTTCCATGGTATAGTCTTCAAGAGACCTTTTCTGCCTATGTTTTTTTCACTACTTCCCCCATCACCTACCCTCTACTCCAGCCTAACTGAATGATTCCCTTTTCTCTGACTATACCTTACCTTTCCTACCTCTACGGCTTTCCCCACCATTTTCCCCATATCCACTCTTCAAGGCCCATTTCAAATACAAATTCCTTCATGAAGACTTGCTGCCTGAAAACACACACATCACTCCCACCCACTCGCCCCCAAATCCAATGCTGTTTCCCCTTGTCCCTCTGTCATTGCACTTAATTCTTTGTGTTATAGTTGTCTCTTTATCCTATCTCCACCACCCATTAGATGTGGAGTACTGAAAGCAGAGACACTGTTTAGCTCTATCTCCTCCAGTACCTAGCACTTAGAGGCAAAATAGCTATTTAGTTGAATTAAAAGTGAACGCAAGAAAATTTTGTGACCATCTGCCAAATTGTATAGTCCCCGTGACAGTGTAGGAGATGAGGTAGCTTTTTTTCTTGGAAGTTTGATAAAAAATATATACTCCTGTAAAATGAATCACTTGGCCAAAATTTAACCGCTAAACTAACATTACTGTATGTTCATTACTCTGCATAATGTGTTTCTCATATATGTAAAAGCACATTATTTAGTCAGAACTATTGTGTTAAATTTCCCCAGTAATTCCTAAGGGCTGTCAGCTGCTCTTTAAATCTTGATTTTCTGTCAGGAGGAATTAACAATCTTGCCTTTGAGTGAATTTAGAAGCAATGAGGGATGGAGCAGAAATATTTGAATACCGTCTCCGTGGTAAATTGGATATCCAATTTTCAACTTAGCCTTAATAGGAAAAAAAAGAATCAATTGAATTCAGAACGTGTTTTTTCCTTTTTAATATTTTCTCCTCTTTTTAAGTGAGTTAGAATGGAAGGGTATAGTTCTTTCTCAGTGTGGGGAGGGAGGAGTCTATTTTCATTCACTTTGAGAGGTTTCTCAAATTCCAGTGAGCCTTAATTTATGGACAATCCATATAGCTAACTCTGTAAGGTGATCCTCTGGAAATCAAAGGAAAATTCAGTACAATAACACAGAAATTGATTTGCATGAGATTTAAATAGTGTTTATTCTACAAGCAAAAGCATTCCTCTCCTCCCTCGCTGCAAACGAATTTTGTTGTCACATACTGATACTAACACATTGAAATCACAACTCAGTTTCTAAAACCAAACTGCCCTGTATATCCAGAGATGTTAACTTACATCAAGCTAATAAAATATAGCTCTTAATTTTTAGTTTCAGCTACACATCTGTACATGACCTCAGATTAAAAGTTCATTAAAATTACAAAAGGTTGAGAGACAATGATAAATAGGCTTACAATGTTGTGGGGTTTTTTTTCGCCTCCAATCACTCTTTTTTTCCAACCCAAGTTGCATCATGTACCATCCAGCAGTACCTTTAGCTGTCATAAGCCTGCTGATAGAAGATGTCCATCTGCTAGGCAGTGCAGAATTACAATCACTTTCTCAGCAAAGCAATAAGGTGGAGAGTGTATTTCTATCTGTGTAGTATGACCTCATGTGTGTCACTCACTTCCACTTTTTTTTGACCAAGCAGCAGTTTGCTCAAAGTTAACTTTTTTCATATAGTTAAGAGGAAATGTTAGCAGACACAACTCCAAATTATTTCTGTTTGCAACTCCAGTCCTATACTGAGCATTTAAATATAGATGTGGTTCACGTTCATGACAGTCATTATACTTTACATGAAAGAATGAGGCCAAACTGTGGGGACCCCAATCAAAAAGAGCTGAATGCCTGTGGACACCTCATCCTTTCTCCCTGCCTCCCCTACTCTTGCTAGGGATCAGTGGTATCACCTATCAGACCGATGGTAGAACTTTACAAGAAATTGTCTTCTGTCTCGCTCAGATACATTACTTTTCTAGCTCAAACTCCGCTTGGGGCATGGAAGGTTTTCTCTGGTTAAGTTGACCAGACCTACTCTTCTAGCTTTTGCTGTCCTAGAGCAAGAAAAGTATAAATGTCAACAAGCAGAACAAGATGAGTATAACCAGAAGTAGAAAGAAGCCAGGGGATGAAGGCCAAAACCTAGTTAATCACCTGTGGATAATTGAGCATTAGCAGCAAATCCCTAAGCTTTTGCTTCAAAAGACGTTGAAACATGACCAGCATGCCTCTTACTTTGCATAGGTGCTGTTCTTTGAATTTCTCTCCAAGCCTGTGCTTTTAAAATCAGCCTCAGGTTAGATGCTTGATAACCCTTCTTCTTAGAGGTCACTCTAACTCCAGCATATCCTTTGAGGTGGCTTCAGGTTTTCCATGCCTCATTTCAGTTTCCAGCATTGCAACCTTTGCTCCCGCACAACTAACATTTTTGGTACCAATCTGGGGCAAGAACTATCACTCATCTAATCCTCAAAGAATCTTTACAGGATAGTTATCATTATCCTCATTTTATAGATGAAGCACCTGAGGCCCAGAGAAGTTAAGCAAGCTGCCGAAGGTCATACAATGGCTAAATGATAGTTAGAATTGATCCCAGATCTGCCTGATTTGGAATCCTTGGTCTTCACGTTGTTCCATGTTGCCTCCCTATTTAGGAATCTTATATATATATATATACAGACATATCTATATATATCTAAGTTCAAACCCATGCTCCAACGTCTGACAACAGAAACCACTTTCTTCTAGGGAAAGGAGCAGAACTGAGGATGCCAGAATGCTTTGTGCAATCCAAAGCCAAACTCCCCAGTCATTCATTCATTCATATTCTATCACTAGGCCCCCCCCCACACACACACACAATTTTTGATGGACACACAATTTTACATCATTTTTAATCTGGAGAATCTGTTCCTCTCTTCTTTTCTGATTACTTGGCCCTGCAACCTGCCCACAACAGTATGACTCACTCTCTGTGACTCTCCTTGAGGGCCCTTGTTATGAGTTCTCATTTCTGTGCCTCCTTTTTGAATATGCTCTAAAGAGCAGGGGTGGCCTTTGGCAGGAAAGAATGGCATGTCAGGATGGCTCTGTAAGCCATGTTGCTTTTCTTAATCATGAAAAGGCACCACTATTCAATGATATGCCCTAGTTTTCTAATCTAATCGAATGTACAATGATAGAGTATTGGGGATTAAATACAAGCCCACTTCTATCCAAAGCTGACAATACCTTTAAAGCAATGTGTAGTATTTTGCTCATTTCTTGTGAATGGTTTTTTGCATATGCCATACATAATTTTTCTTGTATGCTCTGTGCAAGATGACACCTTGAAAAGAAAAAATATCTATAAAAAGATTAATGTAACTTGGTCTTCTAGCTCACCGTTTGATTTAATTAATTGACCAAGTTGACTCTAAACTTTTATGTTTCTTTGAAAGTTTTTCCTTGTCACAATAAGAACTTGAAAAATGTCCAAGGAGCTCACTAACTTACCTGCAACTGAAATAAGTTAATTCATATGTTAGTTATTACTGCAACTGAAATAAGTTAATTCATATGTTAGTTATTAAAAAGAATCTATTTTGGAATTTTGCGGAGTTATTTGTACATGAAAGCTCACATCGAGAAATCTGCACATTTATAAAATGACAGGTAGAGATTTTCCCAAGTGCTGGGAAAATATTTTATTTAAATTTTAAAAGAAGAAGAAAAGAAACTAATTTGAAAACACTTTTACATTTTTTGTGATTTTAACTTGCTTTTTATTCGATTTGTTTGATTTTATTCACCTATGATCCAATTTGTAGACAGGCTGACATGCTAAATGGCTTCAGTATTTGGGTTTAACTTACTATAAAGTGGATCTTAGAAATTAAAGTTTCAGGTTAAAACTTGCCTTTCAGGTCTTCTTGCCTAAGTGTATATGGAAATATGGAAATAACCTAATGTGCATAAACACATTCAAAATACTCTATAGCTCTTAAAAGATGTTTTCAATTTTGAAATAATTTTAGGCTTACAGGAAAGTCACAAAAATAGTCCAAAGATGTTGATATGCCATTCACCCAGATTCCCAAATATTAATATTTCATCACATCTGCTTTATCATTCTTTCTCTTTTTAGATACAGACATACACACATGCATTATTTTTTCTGAATGTTTGGGAGTAAATTGTAACATGATGCTCCTTTACCTCTAAGTACTTAAATGTATTTGAGTATAAAATTAAAACATTCTTTTTATGTAACAGTAAATTTATCAGCATCAGTAAGTTCAAAATGATAAAATCCTATTTAACTGGTAGACTTTATTCAAATTTCATCAATTCTCTCACTGTTTTATAGCAAAATAAAAAAACTGCAAGATCACACATTGCATTTAGTTATAATGTTTGTTTTTTTATTCTGTGCAGTTTTTTTTTTTAACATCTTTATTGGAGTATAATTGCTTTACAATGGTGTGTTACTTTCTGCTTTATAAAAAAGTGAATCAACTATACATATACATATGTTCCCATACCTTTTCCCTCTTGCGTCTCCCCCTCGCACCCTCCCTATCCCACCCGTCTAGGTGGTCACAAAGCACGGAGCTGATCTCCCTGTGCTATGCGGCTGCTTCCCACTAGCTATCTATTTTACGTTTGGTAGTGTATATATGTCCATGCCATTCTCCCACTTTGTCACAGCTTACCCTTCCCCCTCCCCGTATCCTCAAGTCCATTCTCTAGTAGGTCTGTGTCTTTATTCCTGTCTTACCCCTAGGTTCTTCCTGACCTTCTTTCTTTTTTCTTTATTTCTTAGATTCCATATATATGTGTTAGCATATGGTATTTGTCTTTCTCTTTCTGACTTACTTCACTCTGTATGACAGACTCTAGGTCTATCCACCTCATTACAAATAGCTCAATTTCGTTTCTTTTTATGGCTGAGTCATATTCCATTGTATATATGTGCCACATCTTCTTTATCCATTCATCTGTGGATGGACACTTAGGTGGATTCCATGTCCTGACTATTGTAAATAGAGCTTCAGTGAACGTTTTGGTACATGACTCCTTTTGAATAATGGTTTTCTCAGGGTATATGCCCAGTAGTGGGATTGCTGGGTCATATGGTAGCTCTATTTGTAGTTTTTTAAGGAACCTCCATACTGTTCTCCATAGTGGCTGTACCAATTCACATTCCCACCAGCAGTGCAAGAGTGTTCCCTTTTCTCCACACCCTCTCCAGCATTTATTGTTTGTAGATTTTTTGATGATGGCCATTCTCACTGGTGTGAGATGATATCTCATTGTAGTTTTGATTTGCATTTCTCTAATGATTAATGATGTTGAGCATTCTTTCATGTGTTTGTTGGCAATCTGTATATATTCTTTGGAGAAATGCCTATTTAGGTCTTCTGCCCATTTTTGGATTGGGTTGTTTGTTTTTTTTTGTTATTGAGCTGTATGAGCTGCTTGTAAATTTTGGAGATGAATCCTTTGTCAGTTGCTTCATTTGCAAATATTTTCTCCCATTCTGAAGGTTGTCTTTTGGTCTTGCTTCTGGTTTCCTTTGCTATGCAAAAGCCTTTTAAGTTTCATTAGATCCCAATTGTTTCTTTTTGTTTTTATTTCCGTTTCTCTAGGAGGTGGGTCAAAAAGGATCTTGCTGTGATTTATGTCATAGAGTGTTCTGCCTACATTTTCCTCTAAGAGTTTGATAGTGACTGGCATTACATTTAGGGCTTTAATCGATTTTGAGTTTATTTTTGTGTATGGTGTTAGGGAGTGTTCCAATTTCATACTTTCACATGTACCTGTCCAGTTTTCCCAGCACCACTTATTGAAGAGGGTGTCTTTTCTCCACTGTATATTCTTGCCTCCTTTTTCAAAGATGAGGTGACCATATGTGCATGGGTTTATCTCTGGGCTTTCTATCCTGTTCCATTGATCTATATTTCTGTTTTTGTGCCACTACCATGCTGTCTTGATTACTGTAGCTTTGTAGTATAGTCTGAAGTCAGGGAGCCTGATTCCTCCAGCTCCATTTTTCATTCTCAACATGGCTTTGGCTATTCGGGGTCTTTTGTGTTTCCATACACATCGTGAAATTTTTTGTTCTAGTTCGGTGAAAAACGCCAGTGGTAGTTTGATAGGGATTGCATTGAATGTGTACATTGCTTTGGGTACTAGAGTCATTTTCACAATGTTGATTTTTCCAATCCAAGAACATGGTATATCTCTCCATCTATTTGTATCATCTTTAATTTCTTTCATCAGTGTATTATAATTTTCTGCATACAGGTCTTTTGTCTCCTTTGGTAGGTTTATTCCTAGATATTTTATTCTTCTTGTTGCAATGGTAAATGGGAGTGTTTTCCTGATTTCACTTTCAGATTTTTCATCATTAGTGTATAGGAATGCCAGAGATTTCTGTGCATTAATTTTGTATCCTGCTACTTTACCAGTTTCATTGATTAGCTCTAGTAGTTTTCTGGTAGCATCTTTAGGATTCTCTATGTATAGTATCATGTCATCTGCAAACAGTGACAGCTTTACATTTTATTTTCCGATTTGGATTGCTTTTATTTCCTTTTCTTCTCTGATTGCTGTGGCTAAAACTTCCAAAACTCTGTTGAATAACAGTGGTGAGAGTGGGCAACCTTGTCTTGTTCCTGATCTTAGTGGAAATGGTTTCAGTTTTTCACCATTGAGGGCGATGTTGTCTGTGGGTTGTCATGTATGGCCTTTATTATGTTGAGAAAAGTTCCCTCTATGCCTACTTTCTGCAGGGTTTTTATCATAAATGGGTGTTGAATTTTGTCAAAAGCTTTCTCTGCATCTATTGAGATGATCCTATGGTTTTCTCCTTCAGTTAGTTAATATGGTGTATCACATTGATTGATTTGCGTATATTGAAGAATCCTTGCATTCCTGGGATAAACCCCCCTTGATCATGGTGTATGATCCTTTTTATGTGCTGTTGGATTCGGTTTGCTAGTATTTTGCTGAGGATTTTTGCATCTATGTTCATCAGTGATATTGGCCTGTAGGTTTTTTTCTTTGTGACATCCTTGTCTGGTTTTGCTGTCAGGGTGATGGTGGCCTTGTAGAATGATATTGGGAGTGTTCCTCCCTCTGCTCTATTTTGGAAGAGTTTGAGAAGGATAGGTGTTAGCTCTTCTCTAAATGTTTGGTAGGTCGCCTGTGAAGCCATCTGGTCCTGGGCTTTTGTTTGTTGGAAGATTTTTCATCACAGTTTCAATTTCAGTGCTTATGATTGGTCTGTTCATATTTTCTGTTTCTTCCTGGTTCAGTCTCGGCAGGTTGTGCATTTCTGAGAATTTGTCCATTTCTTCTAGGTTGTCCATTTTATTGGCATAGAGTTGCTTGTAGTAATCTCTCATGATCCTTTGTATTTCTGCAGTGTCAGTTGTTACTTCTCCTTTTTCATTTCTAGTTCTGTTGATTTGAGTCTTCTCCCTTTTTTTCTTGATGAGTCTGGCTAATGGTTTATCAATTTTGTTTACCTTCTCAAAGAACCAGCTTTTAGTTTTATTGATCTTTGCTATCGTTTCCTTCATTTCTTTTTCATTTATTTCTGATCTGATCTTTATGATTTCTTTCCTTCTGCTAACTTTGGTTTTTTTTTTTTTTCTTTCTCTAATTGCTTTAGGTGCAAGGTTAAGTTGTTTATTTGAGATGTTTCCTGTTTCTTAAGGTCGGATTGTATTGCTATAACCTTCCCTCTTGGAACTGCTTTTGCTGCATCCCATAGGTTTTGGGTCGTCATGCTTTCACTGTCATTTGTTTCTAGGTATTTTTTGATTTCCTCTTTGATTTCTTCAGTGATCACTTCGTTATTAAGTAGTGTATTGTTAGCCTCCATGTGTTTGTATTTTTTACAGATATTTTCCTGTAATTGATATCTAGTCTCATAGCGTTGTGGTCGGAAAAGATACTTGATACAATTTCTGTTTTCTTAAATTTACCACGGCTTGATTTGTGACCCAAGATATGATCTATCCTGGAGAATGTTCCATGAGCACTTGAGAAAAATGTGTATTCTGTTGTTTTTGGATGGAATGTCCTATAAATATCAATTAAGTCCATCTTGTTTACTGTATCATTTAAAGCTTGTGTTTCCTTATTGATTTTCATTTTGGATGATCTGTCCGTTGGTGAAAATGGGGTGTTAAATTCCCCTACTATGATTGTCTTACTGTTGATTTCCCCTTTTATGGCTGTTAGTATTCGCCTTATGTATTGAGGTGCTCCCATGTTGGGTGCATAAATATCTACAATTGTTATATCTTCTTCTTGGATTGATCCCTTGATCATTAGATAGTGTCCTTCTTTGTCTCTTGTAATAGTCTTTATTTTAAAGTCTATTTTCTCTGATATGAGAATTGCTACTCCAGCTTTCTTTTGATTTCCATATGCATGCAATATCTTTTTCCATCCCCTTACTTTCAGTCTGTATGTGTCCCTAGGTCTGAAGTGCGTCTCTTGTAGACAGCATATATACGGGTCTTGTTTTTGTATCCATTCAGCCAGTCTGTGTCTTTTGGTGAGAACATTTAATCCATTTACAGTTAAGGTAATTATTGGTATGTATGTTCCTATTCCCATTTACTTAATTGTTTTGGGTTTGTTATTGTAGGTCTTTTCCTTCTTTTGTGTTTCTTGCCTGGAGAAGTTCCTTTAGCATTTGTTGTAAAGCTGGTTTGGTGGTGCTGAACTCTCTCAGCTTTTGCTTGTCTGTAAAGGTTTTAATTTCTCCATCAAATCTGAATGAGATCCTTGCTGGGTAGAGTAATCTTGGCTGTAGGTTTTTCTCCTTCATCACTTTAAATATGTCCTGCCACTCCCTTCTGGCTTGCAGAGTTTCTGCTGAAAGATTAGCTGTTAACCATATGGGGATTCCCTTGTGTGTTATTTGTTGTTTTTCCCTTGCTGCTTTTAATATGTTTTCTTTGTATTTAATTTTTGATAGTTTGATTAATATGTGTCTTGGCGTATTTCTCCTTGGATTTATGCTGTATGGGACTCTCTGTGCTTCCTGGACTTGATTAACTATTTCCTTTCCCATATTAGGGAAGTTTTCAACTATAATCTCTTCAAATATTTTCTCAGTCCCTTTCTTTTTCTCTTCTTCTTCTGGGACCCCTATAATTCGAATGTTGGTGTGTTTAATGTTGTCCCAGAGGTCTCTGAGACTGTCCTCAATTCTTTTCATTCTTTTTTCTTTATTCTGCTCTGCAGTAGTTATTTCCACTATTTTATCTTCCAGGTCACTTATCCGTTCTTCTGCCTCAGTTATTCTGCTATGGATCCCTTCTAGAGAATTTTTCATTTCATTTATTGTGTTGTTCATCATTGTTTGTTTGCTCCTTAGTTTTTCTAGGTCCTTGTTAAACGTTTCTTGTATATTGTCTATTCTATTTCCGAGATTTTGGATCATCTTTACTACCATTATTCTGAATTCTTTTTCAGGTAGACTGCCTATTTCCTCTTCATTTATTAGGTCTGGTGGGTTTTTACCTTGCGCCTTCATCTGCTGTGTGTTTTTCTGTCTTCTCATTTTGCTTATCTTAGTGTGTTTGGGGTCTCCTTTTTGCAGGCTGCAGGTTCGTAGTTCCCGTTGTTTTTGGTGTCTGTCCCCAGTGGCTAAGGTTGGTTCAGTGGATTGTGTAGGCTTCCTGGTGGAGGAGACTAGTACCTGTGTTCTGGTGGATGAGGGTGGATCTTGTGTTTCTGGTGGGCAGGTCCACATCTGGTGGTGTGTTTTTGGGTGTCTGTGGCCTTATTATGATTTCACGCAGCCTCTCTTCTAATGGATGGGGCTGTGTTCCTGTCTTGCTAGTTGTTTGGTATAGGGTGTCCTAGCTTGCTGGTCGTTGAGTGAAGCTGGGTCTTGGCGTTGAGATGGAGCTCTCTGGGAGATTTTCGCCGTTTGATATTGCGTGGAGCTGGGAGGTCTCTTGTGGACCAGCGTCCTGAAGTTGGCTCTCCCACCTCAGAGGCACAATACTGACTCCTGACTGGAGCACCAAGAGCCTTTCATCCACATGGCTCAGAATAAAGGGAGAAAAAATAGAAAGAAAGAAAGAAAGAAAAACAAAGAAAGAAAGAAGATAAAATAAAATAAAATAAAGTAAGATAAAATAAAATAAAGTTATTAAAATAAAAATTAAGAAATAATTATTAAGAAAAAAAAATTTAAGTAAAAAAAAAACCGACAGACAGAAGCCTAGGAAACATGGTGAAAGCAAAGCTATACAGACAAAATTTCCCATGGAAGCATACACATACACACTCACAAAAAGAGGAAAAGAGGAAAAAATAATATATCTTTTTCGCAAAGTCCACCTCCTCAATTTGGGATGATTCGTTGCCTATTCAGGTATTCCACAGATGCAGAGTACATCAAGTTGATTGTGGAGATTTAATCTGCTGCTCCTGAGGCTGCTGGGAGAGATTTCCCTTTCTCTTCTTTGTTCGCACAGCTCCCAGGGTTTAGCTTTGGATTTGGCCCCGCCTCTGCGTGTAGGTCGCAGAGGGCATCTGTTCTTCGCTCAGACAGACCGGGTTAAAGGAGCAGCTGATTTTGTGGCTCTGGCTCACTCAGGCCGGGGGGAGGGAGGGGTACGGATGCGGGGCGAGCCTTCAGCGGCAGAGGCTGGATAGACATTGCACCAGCCTGAGGCGTGCCTTGCATTCTCCCGGGGAAGTTTTCCCTGGATCATGGGACCCTGGCAGTGGCGGGCTGCACAGGCTCCCGGGAGGGGTGGTGTGGATAGTGACCTGTACTCCCACACAGGCTTCTTGGTGGCTGCAGCAGCAGCCTTAGCATCTCATGCCTGTCTCTGGGATCTGCACTGTTAGCCGCGGCTCGCGCCCGTTTCTGGAGCTCCTTTAAGCAGCGCTCTTAATCTCCTCTCCTCGCGCTCCAGGCAAAAAAGGCAAGAAAAAGTCTCTTGCCTCTTCAGCAGGTCCAGACTTTTTCCTGGACTCCCTTGATCCGACCGAAGCCCAAGCCTCAGCTCCCAGCCCCCGCCCGCCCCGGCAGGTGAGCAGACAAGCCTCTCGGGCTGGTGAGTGCCGTTCGGCACCGATCCTCTGTGCAGGAATCTCTCCACTTTACCCTCCGCACCCCTGTGGCTGCACGCTCCTCCGCAGCTTCGAAGCTGCTCCCTTCCGCCACCCGCAGTCTCCGCCCAAGAGGGGGCTTCTAGTGTGTGGAAACCTTTCCTCCTTCACGGCTCCCTCCCATTGGTGCAGGTCCCGTCCCTATTCTTTTGTCTCTGTTTTTTCTTTTTTCTTTTGCCCTACCCAGGTACGTGGGGAGTTTCTTGCCCTTTGGGAGGTCTGAGGTCTTCTGCCAGCGTTCAGTAGGTGTTTTGTAGTTGTTCCATGTGTAGATGTATTTCTGATGTATCTGTGGGGACGAAGGTGATTTCCACGTCTTACTCTTCTGTCACCTTCTCAAATCTCTATAATGTCTTTTTAATCCCCTTTAATCTAGAACAGTTCCCGTGCCCAAAATGCATAACCTGGCTCTAACCGTGAGGAAACGTCAAACAAATCCACATTCTACGAACTATTTTACCTGTAATCTTCAGAAATATTATACTTTTTTAAGTTATGGCACGTCTCCAGTAGAGTACACATGCATATTTTCCTTTTTAATTTCCTCTAAGAAAAAGAAGAACTCAAAATAATACCTAAGTATGTTTTCAAATAAAGACCTATTTTTGAATGTCAAAGGAAAACACTCAAACTCTCAAATTTTAATTTAAACATAGAATGGCCATTTCAAAAAGAAGTATTATTTAATAAGTTAAGGAAAATCTATCTTTCATATACAGGTTTCAGACAATTGCTTGTTCATTCTGAGTTGAGCAATATTTCTTCCATGGGATTTTAAACTAGGAACATTTTGCTGCTTGTTCAGTACTTTTGTTTCTTACATTCTGCCTCATAGCCATCTCCCACTACCATGCATATGACACCACCACCTCACTCTGAGCCCAAAAGTCTAGAAAAGAGTTCTAAATGGCATATGAAGTTCTTACGAATCTTTCCTCTAAGGAGGGATAGGTAAGGGCAATTGGGAAGATTCATCTCCCCAGAAAGACCTCCCACAGGTCCCCTACCAATTCAGGCTGCATTTAGTTAAATAAGATCTTCCTATAAAACACAAGAGTATCTATCAATATTTTACACCTCCATATTAATTACTCCACTCTGATTACTTTCTGGTTTGTAAGTGAATAGAATATTTTGTTGTGGAGCAGGGAGAATGGGAGAAGTAATGTAGGGCAAGGGTTATTTGGTGAAAGGGTTAGGGTTAGAGGTGAGAGTGGCTCTTTGGGCCCCTATACTAGGGAATTATAAGTAGCAAGAGGGCCCTGTACATCCACTAAAAGGCAGGGAAGGAGTGCCTAAAAATAGGTAGAACGCCACCTACTTTGCAATTTTGCCTCGTAACACCAATCTATGCAGCCGAAGCCTGGTTTCAAGTTTGTCACATCTGCAAATGATGATAAACTAGATCAGTAACACTTCCTGATTATTGTCTGATTGTCTAAAATTTGAAACTAATATTTTCATTGTTATGATTCAGTAAAACGTGTGTCATGGTAGGTTTTTTTTTTTTAATTTTTTTTCTCCATAATTTGTTTAATCCAGTGGCTATTTTCAGAAGTCCCTAGGTGGATTTCTCACTCTGGTTATTCCCAAAGCATAGAGTCTCCCATACTGCCTATTCTACATATAACTTCCTTCCTAAGACATTTTTTTTAATCTCTATTTTCCACCTCCCCATTCTCTAGAAATGGCGTTTTGAAGGTAAAAGCCAAAAAATTATAGCATGAAGTCTGGAAAATGAGGCAAATGGTCCACAGCTATGTATGAAACATTTCCGACTTACGATTTGTGAAAGTAGCACTGACTCAGCTAGTGATCATGGCAAGTGTATAGACTTAGACTTACTGAGACTTACAGAAGTCTAATTTTAGTCCATAACTGTGTGACCTTGATCTGGTCACTAAGGCTGTCTAGGCATCAGCAGTCTCCCCTTGCATGAAATGAGGTTGTTGGACTAGATGATCTTTGCATTTTCTCCCGAGCTATGAACTCAATAATTTTGAGTGTAGGAACTTAAAAAATCACTTAAGGGGGAAAAATTTTATTCATTTATGGATGCAAATTTATTGAGCTTCTACTATATACGGCATTCCATGGGAATGAAAAAGCCAGACATCTTAACCTTACTAAGTTATTTTGTTTTTACATATCTAGAGAAGAGAATGTGAAAAGTTTACATGAAAAATCAGGAAGTCAACATTGTCAATAAATAGATAGATAATAAATTGAATCAGCAATTAATACAGACTCAGTTAAATAGTGGACTTCCAGTGGATGGAATCATAACATTCGGGGCTAAATTATATTTGAGAATACCTACTCTTAAGGAATAGGTTTTTATGCTCTGGAACCATCACCTCAAAATATAGCATCTAATCCATTTCACTCTTCATAGTTTTCTTTTTGAAAGTATAAATTTCTTTCCCATAAGATAAAGTAAAAAGAAAATCTCAAGATGGCTAGAGTTTTTTTCTTTTAATGATAATACAACTCCATATGGAAAAGCAATATATGTGTTCCTATCTGAAGAACCCCCCCCAAAATTAGAACTTCTAAATCATGGAATTTTGAAGAACTAGTAATAGTTGTTGACTTCTTAATCATTACTGCGTGTATTCATTTACTAGGGCTTCTGTAACAAATACCACAGCTTAAACAACGGAAATTTACTTCCTCACAGTTCTGGAGGATAGAAGTCCAAGATCAAGGTGTTGGCAGGTTTCGTTTCTTCTGTGGCCTCTCTCCTTGGCTTGCTGATGGCTGCCGTCTTGCTGTGTCCTCACATGGTCATTATTTTGTGTTGCCTCTGTCCTAATTTCCTTATAAGGACACCAGTCATACTGGATTAGGGCCCACCCTGACAGCCCCATTTTAATTTAATTACTTCTTTAAAGGCCCACTCTCCAAATACAGTCACATTCTGGGGTACTAGGGGTTAGGGCTTCAACACAGGAATTTGGAGGGACACAACTCAGCTCATAATACTATGTTTCTTTCCAAAATAATGGACCTGGATTTATGTTATTCTTACTACTGTTTTGTACACTGAATATATTTTAATTTTGATTATATAATTGCTTTGCACATGTATCAGTTTATCATCATGTGCCAAGGATGTGAAATTTACTGCTTCAAAATACA
Source organism: Phocoena sinus (assembly GCF_008692025.1). Taxonomy (NCBI): domain Eukaryota; kingdom Metazoa; phylum Chordata; class Mammalia; order Artiodactyla; family Phocoenidae; genus Phocoena; species Phocoena sinus. The sequence continues at coordinate 82,200,168 of NC_045784.1, forward strand.
TCCTAATTAAGATAATTATATATTCACAACGTTTTCATAGCATTTGATTTTTTTCCTTGTTAAACATAACAGAGAATTGGATGTTGTTCACATATCACAGATCAGCCAATAAGCCAGGCATTTTTACCATACTCTTTGTTGATAAGGATTTTTTTTTCCCATGACAACAATAAATTTTGTTGCCTTCAACTTCTAAGACTCCCTTAATTACAAACACAATCGACTTTTTTACAAGGGATATTATATATGCAGCAGTTGTTTAAACCTGAAATAGAAAAATTAAGAGGGAAAATATTCAAGTCCAGTGTGGCCCAGTGCTGAAACACAATATTGCAACTTTTGACATTTTACTGAATCTGCAACTCTATTCTCTTGCTGACTTTAAAAGACTTTATGTAATGAGTAGGTAAAAAACATGGTTGGGAAAATGTAAAAGTAAAAGAGTTTTAAGAAAGTATGATAAAGCATAAGGCCTAACTCAAATTATATGCAATAGATTATATGGCTGTGGTGCCAGCAGCCTGGATTTGTATCCTGACAATTCCCACTTACTAACTGACTTTACTTCTTTGTACAGATGTTTTCTCATCTGTCAAAGGAGATAAATAATCATACCTATATTCAGGCTTGATGTGGTGATGAACAGAATAATTTGCATGAAGCATTCAGTACAGAGCCTGGCATAGAGTAAATTCTCAACAATTTCTATTTATATATTGGTGTATGTGTATATATGTCTATGTGCCTATGTATATGTATACTTGTATATATATATATATATATATACACACACATATATTATTCATATTATGTATGTGAATACATAAATATTAGAATGCATCTTCACATTTGCCACCCTCCCTTTGGTATACTACTAGGGTGTATGTAGCTCAATTACAGGCTCAATTACAATTATAGAGCTCCTCCTCTCACGGTGGAAGCTAGCAGAGACATAGTCAGCTGGTGAAATCAGTCTCAAATGGTACATCTTTCTGTAATCAGACATAGGATCCATAGCAGGACATCTAGTGATTGCCTCAGACACTACCTCTAGCCTAGAGAATTGTGGCGCAGAATCCAAATCCCTTGCTTCCATGCCTCTCAGTCCCTGAGCAATCTCTTGATGCATAGAAAGCTTTGTAAAGGTCCTTAAGTTTTTCTTTGGTCTACATGTGGCCTTTATGATTAACTCATTTTCGAGCTCTCGAAAGACAAAGACTACACCCCTCTCTCATACAACCCAGAAGTACCTGCTAGAAGCTTTCTCACACCTTAAACACTGAGTAAATCATGAAGTCCAGTGGGATCCTGAAACTAACCCATAATCCAAGAAACTGAGAAAGGCTAAAGTGGGTCCCTCCTCTGGAACCACAGTAGTCTAGAAGGCTCAAGAAATTAGTGAACGGCAGGATGGATAGTGGTTACTGCTTGGACTACAGAGAAAAAGGCTCCCTGGATTCAAATCCTAGCTCTGCAGCTCAATAGTTGTACGACTTGGGTGAGTTGTTTGACTTCTCTGTGCCACATTTTCCTCCTCTATAATCTGGAGATAATCAGATTATCTACTTTATAGAGTTCTGAAATTAAGTAAATGTATATTTGTAACATGCTTAAAATAGTTCCTGGCACAAAGTAAGTGATAGCACTTACCCTAAGTATATGTGACATAAGTAAAATCAAATAATGGTTGACATCTCCTAGCTACCTAAAACAGTGGCCCCAAAACTAGTCTGTTCCACACAGGTCTTCCAGACCAAGAGCCACTATAAATCTAGTAGAGCTCTCCTAACAAGGCAGCTGTATATCTCTCAGCGTTTGTGTTGGGGTTCATCAGACAGAAGAGTATAAGTTGTTCCCAGCCAAGGCCTTCCTGAAGAGGCTTATAAAAAGCCTCTTATAAAAAGGTGGGACATTCGGTATGTGTTTCTTTGTTGCTTTACAGTCTGTGTTTCTAGTGTCTGCATCATTAGTGTGTGTCTCTTTTCTGGGCTTAAACTCTGTCATTACTCATCTGTGTCTGTTTTGACTTAAACTGGTCCCTGGAAGAGAGGAAGAATATGGTTCTCATTGAGTTCTAATACTTCTGTATGATGATAGCTCTAGCACCAACAAAGAAACTGTTGCATGTCCATTGGCTGCAAACCAGATCTTCAGAAAAGCAGTTATATGGCAACCTTTATGAAATGCAATTTTCCTTTATCTTCAATTTCGTGTTTTATTTCACTGCATGGTTTTTAAGTGAGAGAGGTAAGAAGAGAGAGCTAGCTACAAGGTGGAAGTTGAAATATTTTTACAGAGACGTCATTATAGTCAATGTGATTGACTATAGTTGTAAGTAGGGTGAGTGGGAGAAAACCTTATTAAGAAAATGAGAAACAGTGATGAAGAAAAGGACTTCAGGTAAAAAACCTGGAAATCAGTGTTAGTGTAGGAAAAAGACTGTAAGGTAGAAAAGGAATTTTTTAATGAAAAAAAATGAATAAAAGGTGATTTTACTTTTATTTTAAATAAGACTGTGTCAAAGTGTTTCATAAATAATAAAGCTTTCTATGACTGTAGAAGATGGTTATGCTTGTATAGCAAAGGCCGTGTTAATGAAATGGCTAGAGAAGTAACATTTTACCTGGTTTTATATGTAGATCTACTGCGTGCATTACTGTAATTTTTGTTGTAAACTTCTCCTAAAATAGGTTTTGTGAGCAACAGCAGTAATAGCAACCATCCTCATGACTCTACCATTCTACCATGGACTCAGGAACTTTCACATGAGCATTCTAGCACTATATATCCCATTTTAGAGCACAGAACACCAACCAAAACTTCAAAGGGAATATTGCACAACAGAGAAGCAGTTTCATTGGGTCAATCATGATCCTAAATATTTCAGCTGTGGCTTTGAGATCTCTGCTCTATTCCCAGTGGATATGATGGTAGAGAGAAGCAGTCAATTTTCCATGGGTTTTATGTCTGTTCCCTTCCTTCCAGCCAGAATCATCTTGGAATTAAACATGTATGGAAGTTGTAAAGGGACTCTCCATATGCTTACTGAGACTCTTAGCTGGCAGAGAAGAATAGACGCTTTAGAGAATTCACTGGACATAGATTCTCTACCGAGTAAAAGGATCGCCTCTCTTAAGTCATGCATCATCCACTTATTTATTTATTCAATAAAAATATATTGGGTGCTATATTAGTTTCCCAGGGCTACCATAATGTATTGCCACAAACTGGGTGGCAAAACTAGAGGTTTATTCTCTTGCAGTTCTAGAGGCTAGAAATACAAAATCAAGGCATCAGCAGGGCTGGTTCCTTTGGGGGGCTCTGAGGGAAGAATCTGCTGCATATCTCAGTGGTATCATCTGGTGGTTGCCAGCAATCCTTCACATTCCTTGGCTTGCAGCTGCATCACTCTAATTTCTGCCTTTGTTGCCACATGGCCTTCTTCCCTCTGTGTGTCCTCTGAGTCTTTGTGTTGCCAAATCTCTTTCTTCTAATAAGGATGCCAGTCATTGGATGTAAAGCCCACCCTAATCCAGTATGACCTCATCTTAATTTGATTCCATCTGCAAAGAACTTATTTCCAAGTAAGGTCACATTCACAGGTACCGCAGGTTAGGACTACAACGTATCTTTTTGGAGGACACAATTCAACTCACAACAGTGCCCTCTTTGTGCCAGATATAGTGCTGGATGCTGGGGATGGAAAGATGAATAGCATGCAGTCTCTGCACTCAAAGACCTCATTCAAATGGAGGTAGACATAAATATATAATATATTGTCATAAATAATATACGTCTCAACAAAATGCTCTGGGAACACAGAGAAATGGGCGACTAACGTTGTCTTAGGTGACCAAAAAGCTCTCTTATGGAGCTGTCTTTTGAGGCATGGGAAAATGGATATTGGAGTTAATAAGTGAATTCATGGTCATGAGTATGCAAAGGGCATTACAGAAAAAAGCAACAATATGTATAAAAAGATGATGTCATGAAAAGACCCAGCATCCTTCAAGAAAGTCAAGGAGTTGTAACTGGACTGTAGGGTTAGTTGTAGGGAATGGTAGGATACACGGTTGGGCTACATAGGAGAGAATGAACAGGTGGTAGATGGTAAAGGGTGCTATTTCATGCCAAAGAATTTGGCTTTATAATATATAATAGAAAGCCTCTACCAATACCATTGTGGATATTTTTTTAATCCTTAAAGTAACAATGAATGGACTTAAGTAGTATCATAAAATGAAGTGAAACAGTAGTTAATAAAGCATCTTGCAAAATGAGAAAGGCCATTTTGATTTAGTGAAAATTATTGGAATTATGCAATAATTTTAAGGAAATGCATGTTTATTTATGTCTAGTATGTTCAGGAGCTTCAGCTAAGTTAACAAGATTCAGTCATTCAAACATTAGTAGAGGTCCTAAAGGATCCAGTTTTAATGAACAAATAGGGCTAAATTGTAATTAGCATATCAATTGTATGTAAATTGATGCTTGTAAAGTATGTGAGGGGATTGGAAAAGTTTGTTCTCTTAAGCATTTTAAATATTCTCCTTATAATCTTATTTAGATTATTAATTTTAGATTATCTATGGGGGAGGAGTTTGCTTAACAAAAGTAAACATCAACCCTAGTCCCTGGGAAACTGAAGAATTCTGAGTTAGTCACTTTTTATTTATTTAAGTAAGTATTGTATTATGTAACATCTGTGAACCAGATTCTGTCCTAAGCAGCAAGGATTCAAAGATATGACAGGACACATCACTATCCTCATATAACTGACAGTCTAGTGGGAGAGACTAAGGTGGAAACAAATAATCACGTTAAAATCTGTTGAGTTGGATAATGGTGTATAGGGGTTGCTGGGTGAATGCAATGGAAGAAAGACTCAACTCTTAGTGGGAGAAGGGAAGCAGGCGATCAGGGAAGGCTTTATATTTAGGTTGAACTTTGAAGGATAAAAAGTGGTTTTCCTCGTAGACAAGGAGGCCAGAGTGGGTAGTCAGTATCTGAGGTTTGGGGCACAGCTCTTTAAAAAGCTGAGATAGGGCTTCCCCGGTGGCGCAGTGGTTGAGAGTCCGCCTGCAGATGCAGGGGACACGGGTTCGTGCCCCGGTCCAGGAGGATCCCACATGCCGCCGAGCAGCTGGGCCCGTGAGCCATGGCCGCTGAGCCTGCACGTCCAGAGCCTGTGCTCCGCAGCGGGAGAGGCCACAACAGTGAGAGGCCCATGTACCGCAAAAAAAAAAAGCTGAGAGAAATGGAGGCTTTGCCATGGTCCTAGAACTGCAAAAACTGAAAAGTGTATGGTTTGGGGGGAAAAAGAGTATATGGCTTGAGGTACAGATGTGAAGAGGCAAGGTGAGAGATGAAGCTGGGGAGTTGGACAGCAGCCAAGAAGGGTTCTGATACAAAGGAGTTTGAACTTTTATATGGTGTAGGATCCACTGACAGGTTTTAAGCAGGAGAGGGCCATGATCAAATTTGGGGTTTTAGAAAGTGACCTCTGGGAGCCATTTGGAGTAAGAGACTAGAGCAGTGGTTTTCAAACACTTTTTCTTTTATGCAGAGAAAACTTTTCCAAATAAAATCTTCTAGCTAACCAAGATAAGAGTGGTATTTTATTAGAATAAACGTGTGTTTTCAAAGGTAGAACACTTATTTACTAGGAGGTGGTGAAAACAGACGGCTTCAAACTAAAAACTGTAAAATTGGGGATTATACGTTACAGCTCCTGTGTTACATCAGATTCAGCATCAAAATTACATCTGATTTATTACTGTACCATATTGAGACAATTCTGTTTTGCAGTAATAAGTTGTTGTAAATAATGTTTTAAACAACTCTCCTTGCCATGTCAGGGTGTTCTTCAGTTGAACTGATCTAGAAATATAAAAAAGGACAGATACTGGGGGGAAAAGAAACCCTAAAAGCAGTCACAATGGCTCAAATAATTTACCATAAATAGAGACATTCAAAACTTTTTAAAAATGTAAAAATCATGTTGGGGGATAAATGAGGAGTTTGGGATTAACATATATACACTACTATATATAAAATAGATAACCAACAAGGACCTACTGTATAGCACAGGGAACTATACTCAATGTTTTGTAATAACCTATAAGGGAAAAGAATCTGAAAAAGAATATATATAACACAACATTGTAAATCAACTATACTTCAGTAAAAATTAAATTAAATCAAAAAATAGGGCTTCCCTGGTGGCGCAGTGGTTGAGAGAGTCCACCTGCCGATGCAGGGGACACGGGTTCGTGCCCCAGTCCGGGAAGATCCCACATGCCGCGGAGCGGCTGGGCCCGTGAGCCATGGCCACTGAGCCTGTGCGTCTGGAGCCTGTGCTCTGCAACGGGAGAGGCCACAACAGTGAGAGGCCCGCGTACTGCAAAAAAATTAAAAAATAAAAAATAAAATAAAAATAAGATAAAATTTAAAAAATTCAATTCAACCTATAGTGTTACATCTCTATTTTATGAATTCACTTTTTGTTTCCACGTGCCTGGTAGACACAGTATATGTCTGCTGAATTAATATCACCAAGAACGAAGTAAAAATTTCACCAACAAAATACATACTTAAATAGCATGAAACCACAAGGATTTAAAATCAAAAGTAGCTCTCTCGCAAGAGAGAGAGGGGATATGGGGATATACGTATGCATATGGCTGATTCACTTTGTTATACAGCAGAAACTAACACAACATTGTAAAGCAATTATACTCCAATAAAGATGTTAAAAAAAAAAAAGAAAGTAGCTCTCTTCTACAGCAAGACAGATATTCACTGGTATTTGTCCTCTGGTCCAACTTCCAGCTCTGATTTATACAATCCTGACCTACCAGAAAATTGGGATAGATATCACGTCATATCTATCCCAAGAAGATCAAAAAGAGGTCCTGCTTTAAGAAAGAAGAGACTCATGTAGATTTGTATGGGGTTAGAGGAGAGAGGTCCCTCTCCAGTTCCATTAGAAACTGCTGCTAAGAAGGGTTGGGAATAAACATCTTGGAATCCTACCCACCTCTCAAGATCCACATCACATTTCACCTTCTCTATGTGACACACTGATAGCTCAATATTTCCTAAGGGTTGTCCACATGCCAGGAACAGCACTAGATGCCAGAGATACAGACATGAAAAAGAGTAGCTCTCATTATAATTCCTAGCATCCGTTTTCACTCGTTTGTTTTTTAATTATTTTTCTCATCTATATACAAGACTCTAAGGCCCATAAGAGCAAAGTTTCTGTAAGTTTAATTCAACATACTTGCGGTATGCGGGCCTCTCACCATTGTGGCCTCTCCCGTTGCGGAGCACAGGCTCTGGACGCGCAACCCCAGCGGCCATGGCTCACGGGCCCAGCCACTCCGCGGCATGTGGGATCTTCCCAGACCAGAGCACGAACCCACGTCCCCTGCATCGGTAGGCAGACTCTCAACCACTGCGCCACCAGGGAAGCCCTATTGGGGGGATTTTTGTCACCTTCTTTTAGTGCTTATCGCTATGCATCTGCCATATTTGATGATGTGTATCCTTTGTTTTAGTATCATCCACTTGGATCAGTTCCCTTTCCAGGTTTCTGTTTGTCTTGATGCGTGTGTTTGTTTTGCTGTAAAAGAAAATCAACAATTGAATTGCCAGTGACAGACACACCAGGACCATTCTTAACAGATGTGTAGAGATAATTTCTCTTCCCTTAAAGTCTATAAGTTATCCTCCTCTATAATGCCTTTTAACTGCAACTCAACCACAGTAGACTACTAACTACCAAACAGTTGACTGCTGCCTAGGATGTGTTTGCAGTCGTTGGCTTTTCTAAGTAATTATTTGTCAGAAAGGAAGGGGAATGGATGAAAATATCCATTCTGACACCTCCCGAAATGGAAATGTTAGTTGACTGTATCTGTTACATCACCCTGTACCCATTCAGCATCACTAATCACAATGCTAAGTGACCTTTTACTTTACTCAGCATTAAACTTGTGCTGCTTGACCTTTGAGCCTCAAGTAGGCCTTTCCCTGGCACCCTGCTGTATCTTTAGTACTAAACTCTTGAATCATTATCTATCCTGAGGATCTGCCTTGCCTTAGAGGTACTCTGACATTTGCCAAGACTTCCCATTGGACTTTGCAGACATTTCCAGATCATGACAGTGTCATTTGATATCTTGGTTTTAAACATCATCAGAGTGGCTTGTGCTGAAGAACCTGAACTAAAAAGAAAATGGTAAAATGAAAACAACAAGGCTCTTTCTTCAGTGCTTGTTCAGATGGCATGGAAAAATACTTACATTTTTTTTTTAAATTATGAGCACAGCCATAAAGCCATGACTATTTTTCAAGGGATCGTGGTATAAAATAGAGAGCCAACAGTAGAAAAGATACAAAGTAGCCCATTTGCAAGAGGGTTTATTTTTAGATAAGCCTTTCAGTTAATAAAGCCAATTTTAATAAAACTTTACTGTTTATTAACTACTTGAAAAATTTTTTTACAATACCTTATTTGAGACTCACAAGATACATGTGAACATAGTAAGATAAATTGACCTCCTCACTTTGCAGGTGAAGAGACTGAGGATTAGAAAGATTGACTCATTACTGGTTTCCTGGCTTGAATGAGGCTGAGCAAAATGTAAGCCTAGGACCTCTGAGTCCAAATTCTGTGTGCCTTCCACTATATCATGCTGAGTCTACTTCTAATGTGAGATTTGTGTGGATCATTCAGGAACTTTAAATGACACAGCAACCCGTGTTCAGGTCAAAACTTAAAACTAAGGTAGATACTAAGGCAATTACACAATCTATTTCTTCACATACTAAATTAGCTACAACAGAATTTTAAAATCTTGTCTTCATTATTTTCTGTTAAAATGTCTCTGGGAAAATTAGAATTCTGCTAATTGATTTTTTTAAATCCATAGTAAGCCTTCATACCATTGAGGCATATCTGAGAAGACTAAAATCTATTTTATTTATTTTACAATCTGAAAAGGGAGTCTTATAAAAATTAATAAGGCTTCCTAGAGAAGGAAATAAAAGTTTTAAAAATGAAGTAATGATAAATAGTAAGCTCTTTAAATATGTAAGAGGCATATAGAATTACAAAGCAACCTGGGGGGGACCAATTGGAAGGATTGATGACAATGAAAGTAAATGCATTTTAGGATATGTGGCAGATTAATCCTTTGTTTTTATGCCCTCAGAGATATGAGGCCAGTAGCATGTCTTAAATCTGGGCTTCTGTTACAATCTACTTTTCATCATCACTGTGAAGAACGGTGAAATTAAAAAAAAAAAACTATCACTGTGTGGAGCATTTTTGTTTAATTGGAGGATAATTTTACACTTAGTATTTCTCCTTCAATTTCAAACATTATCACTTTAATTACTTCAAGGAAGTAGTTGATTCTGTCAAAAGTTAAGGAAACTGAAGAAAGAGAGTTTGCAGTTGACACTCAGCTGTTCTGAGTTCACTGAAAGTGAAATGCCAAGCTGCCAGGGGTAAACTGCAGGAAGCTCTCCTGAGGTTCACGAGTGGGCCGAGAAGTGGCAGATGAGCTTCTGTGTGGGTAAATGTATTTAGAAAAAAAAAAAAAAAAAAGAAAGTAAAATAAGCCAGGCTGCATTCACAGGCTGGCAGGCTTCCAGCTTCTCTGTTCCCATCTTGCAAAGGGATCTAGGAGTGACTGGTAGCTGTCCCCTGAAAAAATGAGCTCGGGAAGTTGCCATAGCCACAAAGGTCAACATTTCTGCTGGTCTGCATCTGGAAAAAGATTGGCATCCAAACAGAAGACATTCTGCTTCCTTTGTACACGATTAAGGTCCTCCACACCTGATGAAATATTGCAGGTAATTCTGATGGCTGCTCCTTTTTTAAAAAAAAAATACTGCTGCTGCTGCATCAGGCCAGAGAAGGCATTTGTAATGAACTGGCAAATAGTGAGAATTCCCTGTTATGAAAGGCTAAAAAAAATTAGGACTCTTCTGTTGGAAAATATAGTGGTCCCGTGAGGCTATGCTCAGAGTTCATCAAATGAAATCATAAAAGCTTTGAGTAGGATATGTGCAAACCTGTTTACTAAAGCCGAGAATATTGGAACTAAGGAATATCCTTGAAACATTACGGAAGTAAACAATGGGGAAGGGGTAGTACTATACATGACTCGTGGAACAAGTTACCCCAGAAGTTGTGAGCATATTTATTTATTTTATTGAAGTATAGTTGATTGACAATGTTGTGTTAGTTTCAGGTGTACAGCAAAGTGATTCAGTTATACATATATATAGATATCTATTCTTTTTCAGATTCTTTTCCCTTATAGGTTATTACAAAATATTGAGTATAGAGAGCTAGCATATTTTGAAAAGTAAAGTGACTCGGGTCAATTCATCCATGAACTGTGTAGACACATGGTTAGCAGAGAGAAGGTGGGAAGCAAAGGAGAACAAACCATTTCTTTCTATAGAGCAGCCCTTGGTGAAGCCCACCAGAAATAGAATCATGAGGCAAAACAGATCATGAGTGTGGTATTCTTCAGGTTTCTAGTTGAAAAATGTATTCAAAATAAAAAATGTATTAAAAGGGTTAATATTGAAAATGGTAATGCATTTATGGATTGCAAAAATTCTTGTTCTTGTCCTACTTTTGACTTCACCATTGTTCATATAAAGCACCATCCTGCCAAAGTCATGAACCTAGAAATTCAGGCTCAGTGCTTATGGGGGCCGTACGATGTGGCACTTCAGGTTATGGACTTTGAAACTCCATTGATATCCAGTAGTTATTCACTGCATGATCTTGAGCAAGCGTTTTAATTTCTTGGAGGCATACTCTCCTCATTTGTAAAATGGCTTTCCTAATACCTACCCTGTAGGGTTCTTTGAAGAATCATTGACATATAACATGTGCAAGTCACTTAACGAAGTTCATGACACCCAGCAAATGCTAAGTGGCAGCTCTTACTATTATCGTGGCCGAAATGAGCCATGTGTACCGCCCTGGATTCAAAAGCATGTAACAAATATTATGGCTAAGGTGTGCCCCATTTTCCTAATAGAATTTTTTTTGTTTTTGACCATTTTGAATATAGATAGCCTCTCAAAAATGTAGATGAAATAGTAAAATATCTAATTATGATATGAAATTCATTTAATTGTACAGATGTATTCAACTTGCATATGGTGTAATATAGTATCTTCATGTAGAAAAATTGCTTTTTTACCCCCACTATCCCATCTTGTAAAACAGTGTTGTTCAAATTCTTTACACGTATCTCTGACATCAGTGTTTCTATAAGCACAGGAGCCAATTTTTGAGTCACCTAACGATTTTCTGGAACACATCACATTCATGTCCATCTAAGTTGTTAGATAGAGATACAGCACTTTAATCGGTGTATGATAGCATCCCTGTCATTTATATCCCAAGCCACACATCCTTTTGCATAACACTAGGTCAGTTGATTATTCCATTCATTCTAAACATGCATATTTTTTATCATCTTTAGGTATTTACTGAATTGCAATTTTAGGTGATCTTTCAAGGGCTTTTGTTTTTTGTTTTTTAACCATAATATCCAACATTTTACTCTGAGAACATACCCTGTAAATAATTCTTAGGTCTTGTTACATTTTGTGGTTTCCAATCCCTCCCCCCAATTCTGTAAATTTACCTCCATAATCACCTAAAGCTCAAATAGAGTTTGTCCCAGACTAATGTGTGTTCTCCAAAGAGTACTTTAATATTAAAAAAATACAGTAATTTAGATAAAGCTCCTTATAATTAAAGAATTTATAAGGACTTGAATATAAGACAGCTTCCTTTTTTCTGAGACATAACTGGGAGGGGGGAGGCGTGCCTTGGATTTAGGAGGGTAAGAATGTACATGTTCTTAATTTTTACCCAATTATGTGACTTTGTAAGCATTCATGTTTTTAATTTTTAGTCATTCCATATTTATGTTGAGTGTTGGGATAATCCAACCATGTAGGTGGCAAAGTTCTTGCTGTTATAGGGATTTTCAGACCTTGGAGAATATTCAATTCAAGAAAAATGTATAGAACACCTACTATGTGCAGAGCATTTGCAGGGAGAAAGGTGTGAGTTGAGCCCCTGTTCTTAACAGCTTATAAGCTATTCCAAGGGGATAAAACAAATATACAAATAATTCTTACCTGGGAAAATAAACAAGCTATAAGCTGCTCTGAGGATTCACAGACAGAAGAAGCCATATCCAGTTGAGAAATATCAGAAAAGCCTTCAGGAGGTCAGTCATATTTGAGATGAAACTTAAAGGATGTGTAAGATATTCATAGGCATTTGGAGTAGAATAGGGAGTAAAGGGACCTGAGCCTAATAGGGGGGCAAAATGACATGAGCAAAGGGATGGTTGAAGAAAAGCAAGAAGGATATTCAGGAACAATGAGTAACATATTTAGATGTAACAGTTAGATGTAATGTAGAATTTATGCAAACAATGGGGAAATGAGGCTGGGCTGTAAATGAAACTAGGCTACATTGCAAAGGCCTTCTAGGCTATGCTCAAAAAGTTTATTTTTATCCTGTAAGCAATAAAAGATTTATTAACTGGAGACTGAGTTATGCAATCGGGTTTGTATTTCAGTTACCTTTCTAAGTCGATTTCTAAAAATAACTGAGGAGATGCAAGTAGTCTCAGAGAGAGAACAATAGATTGGGAAATAATTTAGAGATTTATTAGAGGATTTGGAGACCATTTGGATATTGGGTTTCGAAGCATAGGAAGATGGGCGATGATTAGGTATATAGCTATCCCATGTAGTTGTATAGGTTTAGTGGAGTAATCAACAAATTTGGTTACGTTGACATTGGAATAAATGCGTAAGGGTCCTCTAGACGTGGTTCCCAAGGCAGTTCATACAGGAAAATAAAAGGTGGAGAGAGAAAGTTTACATGTAAAAAAAAAAACACACGATAAATCATCACATGGAAAAACACAATTTTCACCAGCAAGAAATTCTAATTAAAATAACAGTAAGGTAGCAACATGTATCTATTAGAATGTCTAAGCACAAAGTGAGGTGAGGGAGGAACTGTAGGGAAACAGGTACGGTCTGATGGTGGTGCCATTGCACGACAACTCATAGAAATGTGTACATGAAACAATGTAAAGTGAAAGAATTAGATCCCAAGAGAGTATATAAACACTGATTATATCTATAATAATGTGTCTATGTTGACACATACTGGAAAAGAATTTAAAGGAATGTAAGTAGTTTAATGTTCATTTGCATTTTCTTTCTGGAACAGTTATTTAAGTGCATTCTAATTTAAAAAGAATGGAATGAAAAATGATTTCCCATCACACCCCTAAAGCACATACACATACACAAATCTTTGCAAATAGATTGTGGTAAAATTTGATGTTCATTGTTTGAGATGTTGCAACATTATCTATAAATCAAGGATGTAATTAAAGTTGTACTTCCCTTTGTTATCTGCCATAAGTCTGATGAGGCATTTTTTGATCACTGTTTATTATAGTAATGAGGAAAGAGGAGATCTTCTCCGCATAAATCCTGACAATCTGCGTTTTAAATTCTCGCTCACCATGAGTTCTTTCCCCTAAAATAAATACAGAAAGTATAAGCTTGCTATTGCTGATTCTCGCTACCATCCTCTCAATACTCAGTAGCTCATTTTTTTTTTGGCTGCGTTGGGTCTCTGCTGCGGGCTTTCTCTAGTTGCGGCGGGCGGGGGCTACTCTTCATCACGGTGCGTGAGCTTCTTATTGCGTTGGCTTCTATTGCTGCGGAGCACGGGCTCTAGGCGCGCGGGCTTCAGTATTTGCAGCGCGTGGGCTCAGTAGTTGCAGCACACGGGCTCTAGGGTGTATGGGCTTCAGTAGTTGTAGCACGCAGGCTCAGTAGTTGTGGCTCGTGGGCTCTAAAGCGCAGGCTCAGTAGTTGTGGCACACGGGCTTAGTTGCTCTGCAGCAAGTGGGATCTCTCCAGACCAGGGATCAAACCCGTGTCCACTGCATTGGCAGACGGATGCTTAACCACTGTGCCACCAGGGAAGTCCACAGTAACTCATTCTTGAACTCTACCTGTTAGTTGATAGTTGTGTTTCCCCCCGCCAAGGTTGGTACATTGAGATGTGTTTATTAAGCACACATAGCTAAGGTTCAGATTTATATGCAACTAACACACTGAATGAACTGAATGCCTACTATGTGCCAAACGTTGTTGCCTGGCACTCTACAGAGAAGATCTCACTTGATCTTTTTCTAAAAAAATATTTTATTTTTTATACAATTTTTCAAGGTTACAATCCATTTACAGTTATTTCAAAATATTGGCTATATTCCCCATGTTGTGCAATGCATCCTTGAGTCTATCTTACACCCAATGGTTTGTACCTCCTACCCCTGACCACCCCTATGGTGCCCCTCCCCCTCATCCCCATTGGTAACCACTAGTTTGTTCTCTATATGTGTGAGATCTCACTTGATCTTGGTAGTAACCATCTGAGGTCTGAAACATTATCCCCATTCTAGGCATCAGTTCAGTATGCAGTTCTCTTCAGAGCCTAGGACAGTGCTCTTTCTCTTCTGCCATAGTACCTTTGAAGTGGCTAGCTTCCAACAAAAAGAAGGTACACTGTGTGTTATGGCTCATAGTATAGTTTTAAATATATCACATAGATTTTTATTTTTGTTATTTTATTATTATTATTATTACTATTATTATTTTTTGCGGTACGCGGACCTCTCACTGTTGTGGCCTCTCCTTTGCGGAGCACAGGCTCTGGACGCGCAGGCTCAGTGGCCATGGCTCACGCGCCTAGCTGCTCTGCGGCATGTGGGATCTTCCCGGACCGGGGCACGAACCCGTATCACATGGATTTTTAGAAAGCAGCATATTTTTAAGAAAGATCTTCCTAAAAACAAAGAAAAAGAGGAGTGTGCTGCTTTTCCTCCCTTAAAAAAAAAGTATATAGTTGCTATAAAATTTCTTTATAAGGGCATTTCAAAACTTGATACAAAGCAATTCAAAATTATACCAGCAATTTAAGTGGAATCCAAGCATGCAGCAAGATTCTCTACTACTTTCATGATTTCAATTAAATAAAACTTATGAGCTGATAAAAAATTTTGAAGCTTTATTTAAAGAGGTGCATGATGTTGGCATGCTGACCAATTACAACAGGAAATTAACGTAGCATTACATAATACAACACATAATGCAAACAAGGAAAATTTTGAAGTAAGCCATGGAAAATCATAAACAAACCAGAAGGACTAAATGGAAGCATCAAGGGGTGATTGGTACAATAAAGTATATTAACTATAAGAATGTTTTCTCACTCATCATATAACATTATTAAGACTGCATTGAGATGATTATAATGCTAGCTTCTATGTGACTGCTGGAATATTATTGAGATTGGAAATGTATACCAGATGATCACCAATATTTTAAGGTGGGGGCAGGAGGGGCTGCTGGTATGAATCATGTAGAAAAATGAATTGAAAAACTATCTTGTTTAACAGAAGAAAAGGAGAGTTTTGGAGGAAAGGTAAATATTTTAGAAATAGGATATGTGGCTTTAATGTAATGAGATCCATATACATAAACCATGTATACACAAAAATTCATCTCCTTTTGCTCTAGTCACACCATGTTTGTGGCTCACAGGAGTAAGATGAGGAGGTCATTGTTCAGAAAAAGAATTTGAGTTGAAGTCAGTGAAAGGAACAGCATTTTCTAGCATTTAAAACAGATACTCAATAGTAAGTAGCATACAGAATGCATGCAAAAAAGGTATTGCTTTCTAGTCAAGTTCTAAATACTTCTATTGATGACGTACAGCTCATTCAGATTCCAGAGACTAATTAGGAACAGAGACTTTATGAAACCGAGCACTCGTTTAACTTGTTCACCTGACAGTTGGCTTTGAATTATATTTTATTACCAGTCAACCTAAATTAAAATACCCAACTCATAGCAAAACCCTGAAAACAGTGTCTTGAATACTAAAGCACATACTGTATGTCAGTAGCATGGAGGTCAGGACGAAGATTAACAAAAGCAATGACTCTGAACATTGACATGATACCAGCAGCTTTGAGCCTGTTCCATCAACAATGGGGAACATGATGGAATCACCAGAGAGAGCAATGCAGTGACTTTTCTAACTTACATTCACAACTTGAAGAGCATTTAACTTTTTGATCCTAACTATGTAGAAGTCTAATGCCTCATATATATATATATATATACACACACACATATATGTGTATATATATCTCCTATAATCTGTATTTATATATATATATATAATATATACAAATATTATAGAATTTATATATAGGATCCAATGAACTTTTTCTTACCAAAGAGCTGGATCACTGAATGTTGTATTATAATATTACAGGACCTTTAAAGTCATTGTTACTCCCTAATTACTTCTTTCGAGTGTTTATTATACAGGGCCATCAGAAGATCGTGTTCTATCATTTTATTGCTATCTTTCTTCATGAATATCTATTTTCTAAAAGCATAATCATCTATTATCCAATAAATGAAAGAACAATTATGATTACATGGTTCATTACCTTACATCCCATTCCCTGCTTTAAGCCTCTCGGTTTCGTATCTTTATTGCAGGGTATTTATGACAAGTTGATTCTCTTCTCTGGAGGTCAGTATCATCATCTCTAAAATGAAGGGTTAGACTGAACTGAAATAATCAATAAATTCCCTTCCAGTTCTAAAATTCTATGTTCCATTATCTCCAAACAATTATACAAATTCATAAGGCTCTTTTAAAAATAGCTATCTTTTTAAAAACACTTTGTTGACCTGCATGAATTGAGAACTGATGTGATATCAACAACTCCTCTCTCCTTGAATCTGTGATGAGGGATTCATACATGTGTTTGGAAATGTTTAGCCTAAGAGAAGGCACAGGGATAATCAGTCTTTAGGTTTATGATTAAAGAGTGACCAGTTTTCACTCTCTTGGTAAAGGATAGACTAAGAAGGAGCATACTGTACCAAATCCTGGAGTAGATAACTTAATGGTGCTCCACAACATGTTGTAGAAGCTGGAGATTCTTAGCGAAGGTAACCATTTATTACAAAATATCAGCTAACCTCCCCTCTAGAGCAATTTAAAGCCAGGGAGTTTTAAAAGGAGGAGGAGGGTGCAAAACAAGATTGGAGCTGTTTCTCCTAATTCCACATGCAGGCATTTTATGTACTTACTGATATATTTGTTAATTACTTATTTTTCTGAGCTGTTTCTCCTAAGAGAAAACCCTCAGACCTAGCTATAGGAAATTGGCATTTAAAGATATAGACATCATCATTGCACCCAAAGTTAGTTTGTATGCACAAGTTTATATGTAGTTAGTTTATATGTATCAAGATGCAGTGACAGAACCTGATCCCTCCCCTTCCTCCACACTAACCAATTTACAATCTCAGTGTGTCAGAAGCTTGTAAATTATGTTGTATCTATTAATCCTAGTAATCACAGCACATTGTATAAAAAATAGACATTCTTTCTAAATAATCATTAAGTACAAGTTCAAAATTGAGTAAGTCACAGTTGGTGGGCACAGAGACATAGCTAACAGTTAATAATGGGCTCATCTGGTGAACTTCAAGGTCTTCTTTAACGTTATATGATGAAGGTCGTGGATGGGCAGTGAGGATGACAACCCAGCCAAGAAAGAAGCAGTTTTAATTTTTGTTCTTTTAAAAAAAATTTTCCCCATAAGTTATTCAATTCCATTTAAATATTGCAAAAAGCTGAATTGCAAATGTTCACCTAAACATGAATAAAAAATGTTGATCTTTTATTTAACCTAAAAGTAGTAATTATGGATAGGCTGCTTTTATGATTATCATGTTTAAAATATATCATTTTACATTGGGAATACAAGGGAGATTGTCATTGTGATGTTATAATAAGAAAATTTGTTTTGACTGCATTAAAAATACAGAAGTTGATTATTGCAATATAAGGGGGAAAGTTGTTTGCTTTTGACAGTCTGTCAGTAGATGTAGCCTAGGAAGAAGAGTATGGTAGCCACTTTATATAAAGCAGTAGGAGAAGGACACAAGCTCAGAGAAATTTTTCCCAGTTACTGTTATTAAAGAAATTCTTTTATAGAAGAGAGGCTGCTTTTTTTTTTTCTTTCCGTTTTTGCTTCCATCTCTGAATCCTTTCCTTTCATGTCGCATGCAAAGCGTCTGTGCATGGCAGCCTGTAACTTCTGTTATTGAAACTGCCAACTGTTAAAATGGATTGAGTTGAACCAGAAGAGGAGAATAGCCCCACTGAGGCAAATGCATTTCTACACCCCTCTTTAATAAAATATTGTAAGGAATAGCTAGAAAGTTTCCCCTCAGACTTTCATCTAAAATTGTTAGATTATAGCTGTGTGAAAGAATCATTATTGACTCCTGTCAGACAGTTTTGGAGAGGAGGTGAAGCGACTTGTCTGCTGACTTTGTGTGCTTTGTCAAATCAGGCACTTCGAGCAGAAGTACGAAGTGAAGGCTGATATCAGGCAGTGCCTTGAAGCAGGAACTTGGGCTCATCTCCTGTGACTTGCTTTCTTTGCTTTTTTTCTTCCCCCCTTTTTTTTTTTAAGTAATCAGATTGGATTGTAAAATGATGGGTATATGACTGGACACAAACACATTTATTGCAGGCTCAGCAGCCGTTACATATCATTAGTGAAAGGAGGCAAAGGGCAAAGGGAACCATTTTGACGTCACTTTCATTCTTTTTAAGGATAGATGCGCTCACTGATGGGAAATAAACCGGCATCTTTAAAATTTTAGAGACTGGTAATACTTTTATGCCTCCCTTTCCTGTAAGTAAACATATAGCTTTTTAATAGTCATTAATATAAACTGAAAGAATGGGTGATGTTGGACTTACTTTTAAAGACGCCAATTATGAAGCAGCTATGACTTAACAGAATCAGTATATTTCTGTATCAAAATAGTATATCCTTTTCTTTCCTAGGTACGTACTACTAGTAATGTACCACTGTGGCTAAAGTTAATGTCAAAATCCAGTATTTCAAAGGTGATACGTTTTTTATTAACAAATATAATTTGACCTTAACTTTCCATATATAAGAGGTCGTATTCCTTACACATCAACTCTAAAGTTAGTCCCGTTTTCTGACATTTCTTGTTCTTTATTCTCCTTGCCAAAGAATCACTGTAATTGGCTTGCGCTGCAAAGTGGGGGGTTTTTTGTTTGTTTGTTTTTGTTTTTTGCGCTTCTGAACATTAATTGTTTTAAGGAACTGAATGTTTTACAGCAGGAAGTGCAAGGTTTAACCTCAGCCACCCCCATGCCCCTACCCCCATTGCCAAATTCATGCTTTCTGTTTTGAGTGAAATTCCAGGGAAGAGCGAAATTGCTAAGATGTAACTGGTCCCAAGGAGTAGCCTAGACAGAGGGGCCATTCCAGGAAAGACAGTGTCTGTGTCCCAGCATAGAACCTGGCCCTGCCCTACTTCCAGGCATCTTACACATCCTCATAGTCATTTCTTCTGTATTGTGATTTTTTTAAGTGAAGCACTTTTAGATGTCCCATATGGTTTAAAACAAATCAGAAATTCATGTCCTAAATGTTTCGTTAGTCAGAATAATTAAGTTGATCAGTTCTGGGAGCAGTGGAAGCAAAATAATGGGGTCACTGAAGCAGTCAGGCTCTAATGGGAACCCGGGCCTATTCAGATATCAAATCTAATAATTGTTCTACACCTGTACTCACAGTCCCATTGAGCAAATTCACATTAAAGGTTTAGTGGAACACTTTCCATGCTGTGGTCCAAAGGGACTTGCTACTGTTTTCACAAGAAGGCGCTGAATATTTTTGGCAATACGTTTTTTGTTATGTGTTAACGAAGCTCTGCGTGTGTATGTAGCTGCCCTGTCCCTATGTAGGGAGGGAGAAGAGGGAGCTATGTATAACTGGGAATGGTTTTCTTACCAGTGAAAGACAATAAAAGTGCCCTCAAGCATTTGCCACCTGGAGGCAAGGATATGAGATAATTGAACTCACTGGATGGGGTGGAGTGGGGAGAGTTTTGTTAAATAACCGATGTAACCTGGTAGAAATGAGGATCGCTTAACTCTTTCCCTTCATAAAGTAAAATGCTATCAAGCATGATTTTGGTTATTGCAGTAGAAACGAGCAGGCATTTTTTAGTAATGCACTCTTTCATTTCTCCTAAGTCACTATATGACTGTAGCAGCAAATTGACTGCTTTTGATTCTCCTACAAGATATCTAAGGAGAGCTGAAAGACCTAAAAAAAAAAAGTTAAGATCTAAAGAATGGAAAGATGAATTTAATTCTGTCCTATAATGACCGTTGAACTAACAGATCTTCAATAGAACTCTCTCATTGGAGGCTTCAGAGCATACAGGGAAATTAAAAGATTTGCAGTATATCCTGAACAACTATGAAAAAGATATGGCCAGTCCTCTTTACCAGAAAAGGCCATCAAAGCTGAATTAACTTACCTAAAGAATAGTTTTAATATACACACACACAAATTTACTCATGAACATTATGCTCTAATATTTTCACGTTCTTTGCAGATAAACAAAAGAACATACTCATCTATGTATTTATTCAAAAAAATCACTTCTTAAGTGCCTGTTATTTTTCAGGTGCCAAGGAAACAAATGCAAATGGCAGTTCCTGCCTTTCCAGAGCTCCCAGTAAAGTGGGGGAGACAGATAGTTGACACAGGGACAGTCACAGTAGAAAACTTGAGCTGAGGAGGACTTCCCTGGTGGCACAGTGGTTAGGACTCTGTGCCCCCAACGCAGGGAGCCTGGGTTCGATCCCTGGTCCGGGAACTAGATCCCACGTGCATGCCACAACTAAGAGTTTGCATGACACAACTAAGGAGCCCGCTTGCCACAACTAAGGAACCCACGTGCCACAACCAAGGGAGCCAGTGAGCTGCAAGTAAGAGCTGGCACAACCAAATAAATAATTTAAAAAATAAATAAATTATTAAAAAAAAAAAAGAAAGCTTGAGCTGAATCTTAACAACTGCATAGGAGTTTCTCAGGCAGGAGAAGAAAAAGGAAGAGAAGCATGTCTCAAGAAAAGGAACAGCATTTACAGAGGCAATAGGAGAGCACGATATACTCAAGGAAGAGCAAGTAGTTCAACGTTGCTAAAGTATAGGTATGAGAAGCTAGGAAAATGAACTGTCATGAGAGGCCTTGGATACTAAAGGAACTTGATTTTTTATTGCATGGGTGATGAGGAGTCATTTCTACCTTCTTTTTCAGAATCTCCTAGCAATGTGGAAGGTTGATTGAATTGGGGTGAGGCTAGAGGCAGGAGAGATTCAATGGGAGTCTATTATAAGAGCCTAGGCAATGGAAGAAGGCCTACACTAGAGCAGTGGCAATGGAGATGATGAAGAGAAAGGAATAGATCCAAGAGTGATTCAGGAGTTAGACGTGACTGAACTTGTTGAGCAATTGGATATGAAGGTGGAAAAAGGGAAGGAGCCTAGGGCAATTGTTGGTTTTTTATGTTTTTGTTTTTGTTTTTATGACAATGTATGGTGGCTGTATTAGTTTTCCAGGCCTGCTATAACCAAGAGCCATAGATTGAGTGGCTTAAACAAAAGAAATTTATTGTCTCATAGTTATGGAAGCTGGAAGTCCAAAGTCAGGGTGTCAGCAGGGCCATGCTCCCTCTGAAGGTGCTAGGGAGGGATCTGTTCCTGGCCTCTCTCTTAGCTCCTGGTGGTTTGCTGGCAATCTTTGGCATGCTTTGGCTTGCAGAAGCATCACTCTGATCTCTACCTTCATCTTCACATGGCATTTTCTGTCTCTAAATTTGTGTCTGTCTCTAAATTTCTCCTTTTTAATAAGGACACTAGTCGTATTGGATTAGAACCCATTCTAATGACTTCCTTTTAAGTTAATTACCTCTGTAAAGACCCTATCTCCAAATAAGGCCACATTCTGAGGTAATGGGGTTTAGGGCTTCAACATAAGAATTTGGAGGGGGGGACCCAATTCAACACATATCATGGCCCCATTCACCAAAATAAAGAAACATGAAAGGAGAGAATAGGATCAAAGGAAAGGAAATCAGTTCAGTTTGGATACTGAGTGTGAGGTAGCTTCAGAACAATCAGGAGAAATGCTTAGAAGTTGACTGAAACTGGAGCCTAGGAAATGTAGAATTGAGATCCATTAGCCTAAAAGAGATAGAGTAGAGTAGTTGAAGTTTGGCAAGTGGATGAATATACCCATGGAGGGTAGGTCATGGAACGTATATAGAGTAGTATGGGAAAGGGCAAAAAATAAAACCCTGAAAATTACTAACATATAAGGGACAAGGAAAAGAATGGTAGCTTATAAAAGATACAGGGAAGCATCAGGCAAAGAGGTAATTTGAAAATTAAGAAAGGGTGGTAATATAAAAGCCAAGAAAGGAGAGATTTTCATGGAAAGAATAATTGTCAACAGTATCAAGTGCTACAGAGAGGTCAAGGAAAATAAAAATTGAAAGAAAATTTCTAAGCCTTAAGGCAGGAATATGATAATGATTCAGAATAGGCCTATTCATAAATATGGTCATCATGGTACGTGCCCTGTATTTTCAATAGAATTTCACTCTATTTTGTATTACTAGAGAAAAGAATGAATTTATTTATACAGTGTAACATTCTGTACTTATAGAAATTGTATTTTTCTATATGATCTAGTTAATGGATAAGAAAGTTTTCACTATTGGAGTATCTTTCAAAAGGTAGTTAAATAATCCTGACAGATCAGACTCTTTTAGAAGCAATACAAGCAATTCTGCCTTGGTCTTGAAATTCTGATATTTATGGTTATTGTATTTTGTGACTAGTGCTCAGAAGAGGATAAAATAGAGCCTCTCAGAATGAGATTATAATGCAGTTCGTTAGAAGGAAGTCTTTTAAGGAAATATCCTTCCCTTCAAGTCGTTGCCTGTTTGTATGTGGTCAACACTGGAGCTCTCAGGGCTGTTAATGCCATTTTATGTACTTCTTCACAATCTAACCATACATACTATCCTTTTCCCTCAATTCCCTAAAAACACAAAGCCCTCTTCAGAACCAATTTCAAACTTTCACAATTAGACCCACAGTAAAAGAAAGTATAGAAAAGGTAGAGTTTGTAAACTATTTCTCATCCCTACAAATGTGTGTATGTGGGAACAAATGGCATATTTGTGTCTATAAATCCTCATAAAAGTTTTGTTCCGAGAAAGAACAGGAATATACTAAATAGCCATATAGTATTGAGAAGGCTAATAAAGAGATTGAAGAGGTGCATTCTCGGCTATCATGGAACTATCATCTTGGAAAGGCAATACATGAAATGTTAGTGAAAACTGTGAGACTGTCTAAAATTAAAAGTTGAATTGTGTGGTACAAAGTCCATGCTCTTAGGGTCCAGAGGAGAGGAAGGCTAGAGAGGTTAGGGACGTGGGATTTGAATTGGGCTCTGAAGGATAGGTAGGCTTTCAAAGAGGGGATGGAGAAGGTGAAGGGGGACACCCAAGCAAAAATTTGGACTATGTATAGGTGTGTTCACGGAATAGTTAGAAGCCAACTGAATTAGATTTAAGGGTACATAACAGAGAATAAGGGAAAATCTGATTGGATAGAGTGGGTTCTGTGTAAAAAAAAAAAAAAAGAACATGAAAACCAAGTATGTAATCCATAAATTTCTCCTTTTTAGCTGCCACAAATTTTAGAGCCAAATTTATTACACATATAGTCTAATTTCCCTGAGCTACTGTTCACGTTTATCTTCAGATGCCTTATCTTGCAGTGAATTTCAATCTATCAGCCCTCCAAAGTTCTTTTGGAAGTTAACCTGTTATAATTTTTATTGCTGTTTTGTATTTTTTTTCTTTTTTTCACCACTTCAAATTAGAGTTGAGCCAGGT
Organism: Phocoena sinus; assembly: GCF_008692025.1. Taxonomy (NCBI): domain Eukaryota; kingdom Metazoa; phylum Chordata; class Mammalia; order Artiodactyla; family Phocoenidae; genus Phocoena; species Phocoena sinus. The sequence continues at coordinate 82,224,169 of NC_045784.1, forward strand.
TAGTCTTGTTTTAAATCCACAGCAGACTTTTGAGCTGGGGAGTAAGGTGTCTTTGGGAAGACTGCTCAGAAAGGGGGGATGGAGGATGACTTGAATGGATGACAATCTGTGTGTAGTGATTAGTTTAGCTAGTACCCTGTTTCTCAAATTTTAGTCATAGTAAAAGGTATCTGTAGATTCATTTTAATGGAAATCTAATTCTTTTGGGTCTCTGGTAATTGACCTAAAACTATTTTTAATATGTTTTTACTTAAATATTGACAAATATAAAAATAGGCATAAAGTCCTTATGCTTTAACAATTTGAATAAAACTATAAAGCAGATAAAAATAAAATTAACATTAATGTGTCTACTGATTCTAGATTTAATAGTTGAAAGATTCAGCTTTGAATCCAGTTATTTATTTTGACCTCATTGATACGAATGCAGAGAATCTCTGTTGTATAAGTAGACTGAACAAAATAGTATTAATCAAGGCTTTGTCATCTAACTCAGGATCATTGGACTCCACACTGAGTGAAAACTCTGGTATTGAGCAACTCTCAAATTCCAGTTTTAATAGGGTGTCAACTCGATAATTTTGTAAAGTTGTCTTGCTTACAAGAAGGTAAGGTTGGGAGTGAAATCTTCCTAATATGGCTATCTAATCCATTTATTGCTGGAACCAGGAACAGAAAAAATTATTCAGTGCATATTTACCCTCTGTTTCTTGCTAATTAATAGTTGCAAGTTGGTTCACAAAGACTACATTCTCAAAGTACATCTGCTTACACCGTGAAGACGGTACTGACTTCTTTGTCACAGGACCTTATATGTCCAACTTTCCTATGCTATGGTGTTTAGTAGTATCACCCTCTGGGACGACTCGACTTTGAAAAACTTTCTTTAGTCATATTATTGTGAAAGTTTCCTTAGTTCAGTACATCATGATGTTGCCTGGCTTTTATATAATACACAAATAAACAAATGTGTATATCCATGAGCAATACACTAGTTTCTTATAAGGTGATACCGAATATGCATATGTCAATATTTTTACATAAAAATGAAAAAACCAAAACATTCAATATACCTTGCTTTAAGAAACAATGGCCTAGTGAGCTTCGCTGATTATTTTTTAAATGCAGTTGGCCCCAATATTAGGAATTGCATCATGTAATCCATTTCTGTTGTATTAGGCTCTTTTAGAACAGAAACTTACTCAGGACATCTTACAAAACAAAATGGGTTTCACTTCCTTCAGTGTGTCTGTTCATTCTGTTTTATTTCTCTTTCGACTGATTTATTACCCTACTGAGTAGTACCCTTCATCACAAGGTATGCCATGTGTTACTAGCCAGCCTATGAATTGGCTGCCCTTGAGGGGGCTAAGTGTCCATCATGGTCCATTCATTGGCCTTTGTTGGTGGGGGGAAAGCCTATTCAGTGCTGCTCCCCTAAGTAAAAAACTATGAGCAGGACAGTTTCAGCTAGAAGTGGTGCTGGGCATGTCAGGCACAGTGACCTGAGATAACTGTTTTGCTCTATGAACACACCGCATTCAGGATCGTGGGAAATGCAAGTATAAATTGTATTCATTGCCTCCACTTACTCCTCAGCCTTCTGCAATATGGCTTCTGCCCCCCTTATTTTACTGAAATTGTTCTCATTAAGGTGTCTAATGACATTCATATTTCTAAGGCTGATAGTTTTCTGTCTTTATTTTACTGCATCTTTCTACAACATTTGATATTATTACTTATTCCATTTTTCAAAATATCTACTCCCTTGGATTCCATAATATGTGCTCCAATGTTTCATTCTGTACCTCTCTGATTATTTGCTGTCTGTTTTCTTCAAGGACTCCTCTTCCTATGCCCATCTCTTAAATATCAGTGTTTCCCAGCAGTTGATCATCAGCCCACTGCTTTCTTACTCTACATACTTTCCTGAGTGCTGGCTTCAACTACCATCTATGATAAGTATCCCAAGTCTCTCACACCCTTTCCTGACCTCTCCCCTGAACCTCAGTCTTGTAATATTTAACTGTCTGCTGTACAGTTCCATCTGGATGTCTTAAAGACATCTCCAACTTGAAAAATCCCAAAGTGAACTCATAATCTTCTCCTTAAATGCAACTTCTCCTCATATACCTGTCTTAGTCAATGGAACCACCATTTTTTCCAAATGTATAAGCTAGAAATTTTAGAGTTATCTTTAACTCTTTCTCTATCCTCCATGTCCAGTTACTCCCTAATTCTTGTCTTGTACCCCTTAAGCCTCTCCACTACATGATAATGAAATGGATTGATCTTAGCAATTTCACTCCCCATTGCACATCTAAAGTCCAAGAGCCTTTAATCTGGATGTTACTTCTCTAGCTTCAGAGCCTATAGTCCCCTTCTTTTAATCAACACAGGTTTACTTGTAGTCACACAGACACATTTTTTTCTCATGTCTTTTCTCCCTTTTCTCACAGTGTCTCCTTTACCTGGAATATATTTTTCCTCCAAGCTAATTCATCCTCATCTTTTAAGAATCAGCTAGAACATTGCCGTCTCTAGAAAGCCTTCCCACAGATGCTTCCCTCTAAAGTTTGGCTAAGTGTTCCTTTTCTGTGCTCCGGAAGAGTATACCCCTAATCATAATACTCAGTGTAACTGTATTCTCATTATCTTTATATGCTACCCTCACTTCAGTGAGAATATCTTGATGGAAAGCTCTGAGACTTTTTGTTTTGGATTAGGGGATATAATGTAATTCAGGCTCTAAACTTTACTCACTGAGAACTGTGTAGCAGATTACAGAAGCCCTAACACATCTCATTACACTAATTTTTAAACCAAAGGCCCCAATCACTACCTACTACCTGCCTGGAAAGAAGAGGCTGGCTCATTTCTCTCTGACACAATGACAGGCATGTGGTCAGTGTTCGAGAAAGGAATGCTGAAATAAATTGCAGGCCAGTTTTTGGACATAAGGAAATATACCTGACATGGGAACAGACCCTGGTTATAACAGCAAGACTCCCTCTTTCCAGTGAATGGGTCTACTCAGGAAACCAAATTAAAGGTCAGCAGGTTGCCTGGTAAAATTGCGGTCCTACAGATCATCCAAAATGAAAATAAATAAGGAAACACAAGCTTTAAATGATACAATAAACAAGATGGACTTAATTGATATTTATAGCACATTCCATCCAAAAACAACAGAATACACATTTTTCTCAAGTGCTCATGGAACATTCTCCAGGATCGATCATATCTTGGGTCACAAATCAAGTCTTGGTAAATTTATGAAAATTGAAATTGTATCAAGTATCTTTTCCGACCACAACGCTATGAGACTAGATATCAATTACAGGAAAAGGTCTGTAAAAAATACAAACACATGGAAACTAAACAATACACTACTTAATAACCAAGAAATCACTGAAGAAATCAAAGAGGAAATCAAAAAATACCTAGAAACAAATGACAATGACAACACAATGACGCAAAACCTATGGGATGCAGCAAAAGCAGTTCCAAGAGGGAAGTTTATAGCAATACAATCCAACCTTAAGAAACAGGAAACATCTCAAATAAACAACCTAACCTTGCACCTAAAGCAATTAGAGAAAGAAGAACAAAAAAACCCCAAATTTAGCAGAAGGAAAGAAATCATAAAGATCAGATCAGAAATAAATGAAAAAGAAATGAAGGAAACGATAGCAAAGATCAATAAAACTAAAAGCTGGTTCTTTGAGAAGGTAAACAAAATTGATAAACCATTAGCCAGACTCATCAAGAAAAAAAGGGAGAAGACTCAAATCAACAGAACTAGAAATGAAAAAGGAGGAGTAACAACTGACACTACAGAATTACAAAGGATCATGAGAGATTACTACAAGCAACTCTGTGCCAATAAAATGGACAACCTGGAAGAAATGGACAAATTCTCAGAAATGCACAACCTGCCGAAACTGAACCAGGAAGAAATAGAAAATATGAACAGACCAATCACAAGCACTGAAATTGAAACTGTGATGAAAAATCTTCCAACAAACAAAAGCCCAGGACCAGATGGCTTCACAGGCGAGTTCTATCAAACATTTAGAGAAGACCTAACACCTATCCTTCTCAAACTCTTCCGAAATAGAGCAGAGGGAGGAACACTCCCAAAATTATTCTACGAGTCCACCATCGCCCTGATACCAGAACCAGACAAAGATGTCACAAAGAAAGAAAACTACAGGCCAATATCACTGATGAACATAGATGCAAAAATCCTCAACAAAATACTAGCAAACAGAATCCAACAGCACATAAAAAGGATCATACACCATGATCAAGGGGGGGTTTATTCCAGGAATGCAAGGATTCTTCAATATACGCAAATCAATCAATGTGATACACCATATTAACAAATTGAAGGAGAAAAACCGTATGATCATCTCAATAGATGCAGAGAAAGCTTTTGACAAAATTCAAGACCCATTTATGATAAAAACCCTGGAGAAAGTAGGCATAGAGGGAACTTTTCTCAACATAATAAAGGCCATATATGACAAACCCACAGCCAACATTGTCTTCAGTGGTGAAAACCTGAAACCATTTCCACTAAGATCAGGAACAAGATAAGGCTGCCCACTCTCACCACTGTTATTCAACATAGTTTTGGAAGTTTTAGCCACAGCAATCAGAGAAGAAAAAGAAATAAAAGCAATCCAAATCAGAAAAGAAGAAGTAAAACTGTCACTGTTTGCAGATGACATACTATACATAGAGAATCCTAAAGATGCTACCAGAAAACTACTAGAGCTAATCAATGAATTTGGTAAAGTAGCAGGATACAAAATTAATGCACAGAAATCTCTGGCATTCCTATACACTAATGATGAAAAATCTGAAAGTGAAATCAAGAAAACACTCCCATTTACCACTGCAACAAAAAGAATAAAATATCTAGGAATAAGCCTACCGAAGGAGACAAAAGACCTGTATGCAGAAAATTTTAAGACACTGATGAAAGAAATTAAAGATGGTACAAATAGATATACCATGTTCTTGTACTGGAAGAATCAACATTGTGAAAATGACTCTACTACCCAAAGCAATCTACAGATTCAGTGCAATCCCTATTGTACTACCACAGGCATTTTTCACCAAACTAGAACAAAAAGTTTCACAATTTGTATGGAAACACAAAAGACCCTGAATAGCCAAAGCAATCTTGAGAACGAAAAATGGAGCTGGAGGAATCAGGCTCCCTGACTTCAGATTATATTACAAAGCACAGTAATCAAGACAATATGGTACTGGCACAAAAACAGAAATACAATTCAATGGAACAGGATAGAAAGCCCAGAGATAAACCCATGCACATATGGTCACCTTATCTTTGATAAAGGAGGCAAGAATATACAATGGAGAAAAGACAGCCTCTTTAATAAGTGGTGCTGGGAAAACTAGACAGGTACATGTAAAAGTATGAAATTAGAACACTCCCTAACACCATACACAAAAATAAACTCAAAGTAGATTAAAGTCCTAAATGTAAGGCCACACACTATCAAACCCTTAGAGGAAAACATAGGCAGAACACTCTATGACGTAAATCACAGCAAGATCCTTTCTGACCCACCTCCTAGAGAAATGGAAATAAAAACAAAAACAAATGGGACCTAATGAAACTTAAAAGCTTTTGCACAGCAAAGGAAACCAGAAACAAGACCAAAAGACAACCCTCAGAATGGAAGAAAATATTTGCAAACCAAGCAACTGACAAAGGATTCATCTCCAAAATTTACAAGCAGCTCATGCAGCTCAATAACAAAAAAACAAACAACCCCATCCAAAAATGGGCAGAAGACCTAAACAGACATTTCTCCAAAGAAGATATACAGACTGCCAACAAACACATGAAAGAATGCTCAACATCATTAATCATTAGAGAAATGCAAATCAAAACTACAATGAGATATCATCTCACACCAGACAGAATGGCCATCATCAAAAAATCTAGAAACAATAAATGTTGGAGAGGGTGTGGGGAAAAGGGAACCCTCTTGCACTGCTGGTGGGAATGTAAATTGATACAGCCAGTATGGAGGTTCCTTAAAAAACTAAAAATAGAATTATCATACGACCCAGCAATCCCACTACTGGGCATATACCCTGAGAAAACCATAATTCAAAAAGAGTCATGTACCAAAATGTTCATTGCAGCTCTATTTACAATAGCCAGGAGATGGAAGCAACCTAAGTGTCCATCCACAGATGAATGGATAAAGAAGATGTGGCACATATATACAATGGAGTATTACTCAGCCATAAAAAGAAACGAAATTACGTTATTTGTAAAGTGGTGGATGGACCTAGAGTCTGTCATACAGAGTGAAATAAGTCAGAAAGAGAGAAACAAATACCGTATGCTAACACATATATAGGGAATCTAAAAAAAAGTGGTCATGGGCTTCCCTGGTGACGTAGTGGTTGAAAGTCCGCCTGCCGATGCAGAGGACACGGGTTCGTGTCCCGGTCCGGGAAGATCCCACATGCCGCGGAACGGCTGGGCCCATGAGCCATGGCCGCTGAGCCTGTGCGTCCGGAGCCTGTGCTTCTCAACGGGAGAGGCCACAACAGTGAGAGGCCCGCGTACCGCAAGAAACAAAAACAAACAAACAAAAAAAAGTGGTCATTAAGAACCTAGGGACAAGACGGAAATAAAGACACAGACCTACTAGAGAATGGACTTGAGGATATGGGGAGGGGAAGGGTAAGCTGTGACAAAGTGAGAGAGTAGCATGGACATATATACACTACCAAACGTAAAATAGTTAGCTAGTGGGAAGCAGCCGCATAGCACAGGGAGATTAGCTCGGTGGTTTGTGACCACCTAGAGGGGTGGGATAGGGAGGGTGTGAGGGAGGGAGACGCAAGAGGGAAGAGATATGTGGACATATGTATATGTATAACTGATTCACTTTGTTATAAAGCAGAAACTAACACACCATTGTAAAGCAATTATACTCCAATAAAGATGTAAACAAAAAAAAAATCTGAGGGTCCCTGGTGGCGCAGTGGTTGAGAGTCCGCCTGCCGATGCAGGGGACACGGGTTCGTGCCCCGGTCCGGGAAGATTCCACATGCCACGGAGTGGCTGGGCCCATGAGCCATGGCCGCTGAGCCTGCGCGTCCGGAGCCTGTGCTCCACAGAGGGAGAGGCCACAACAGTGAGAGGCCCACGTACCGCAAAAAAAAAAAAAAAAAAAGAGTAACTGGTTTTACTAGATGCATCGTTCAAGCCAGCCTAGAATCTCTAGAAATAATCTCTTCCTACCCCAGGGGACAAATCTGTCCAGACAACTGGAATCCTAAAGCAGAGAAGTAGTAGAAAGCCTGGGAACATTTCTCTACTCATGGAATGACAATAAGAAAAATAAATAAATTGCTATAAAAGATTTTCATTGCTTCCCAATGGCATAAGAAATACCCTCGCTCATGATGACTTGTGAAATAAATAAAAAGTCAGAACCTTGATCTGATCTTCATTAGTCTAACTGATCTTCATTAGTCTTTGTTTTTATATGCTAATCTGAAAAAGACTTTTATAAACATATGTTTGCATCTTGTCCATTGTCCCCAAACTGGCTAAAACATGTCATAGTCTCCATAATGAGGCTGTCTAGACTTTAAAAAGTATAATAAGATCTTGATGCTGAAATCTGTAGAATGTGACTCTTACAATATCAAATATGAAAATGTTAAGCTTTTGCTCTGTCAGGTACCATTCTGGTCCTTTTACGTTATTGCCTCATTTAGCTCTTGTAACTATCCTCTTAGGTAGGTATTTAAATATTATTTTCATGTTCACAAATGGGAAAATAAGTTTAAGAAAACATTGCTATTAAGCAATGGAACAAAGATTTGAACCCATATGGTCATACACTGAGGACTTTGTAATACAATGTTATAAATAACTGTTAAAGGTAGAAACCACTTTTTGCTTGATTGTTGACTGATTCATGTTTGTCTGTGTGTGTGTGTGTGTCTGTGTGTGTGTGTGTGTGTGTGTGTGTTTCACATCTATCAAAAGGTTAATATGGGCCAAGTACTAGATTATCTCATTCTGTTAACACCCTACAATGTATGTACTAATATTATTTGCAGATTAGGAGACATGTTTAGGAAGAATCATTTTTGCAGTTGCATAAATATGAGGGTAGCCCATTTCATTAGAAAACTGAGTCTAGTAATCTACATTAATAAGTTCAAAGACTACATATACCAGTTAGCTTTACTTTATCCCAGCATCATTTGTTGCTCTAGTACAAATGTAGTAAGAAAGAGTATAGTAATACTTTGTGCCAAGACTCCCCTCTCCAACCTCACACTGCCTGCATTAACCAGGAAGAATAACCCAGTATGTATGTCTTATTGAAAATGGGTGTGTTGTCCCCCATCAAAGGACAGACTTTATTTTTAATTTGTCATTTACCAGTAACATATTGCTGAAAGGAATTTTTAAGTCTCATTTGACTTTACCATTGGAGTAAAACTCTCCAGATGATGCCATGACATACCTCCTCATCCTTCTGAATTTATACCTATCTTTTTGGATAGGCAATGTCTACACTCACTTCTTAAGACTCCAACTTTTAGAATTTAGAATCTAAGATTCATAATATCCTTTTATAAATGACAACAGCATATGAAGACAAATTTATTTGTGCCCTAAAACCAGCCTACTTGTCAGTCATTACTTTCTGACCAGGGAACATTCTGTGGCCCTTTTTTAAACAAAGCAGAAAATAGTACCTGACTGGTCTTTTTTTTCCCCCATTATAGTGTACTTAGTGATGGTGTTATCAACAGAGAATTCATGCAGATTATTGAATCCTAAACTGCCCTTTAAGTTGAGAACAGTATGTGCTTTTGCTCTGAAGGCTAAAAATTTTATGTCCTACCTAGGTTGCTTCCCTAATTTACCAAGTTAATCATGCTCAATGCCAAAAATTCAGACATGGAAAAATATAAAAAAGAAAACATGATCTCACCATTCAGAGATAACCACTGTTTTTATTGGTAGATAGCCTTCCAACTTCTAAAAATTATATTTTTTTCGGACTAAGAATATGATATACTCTTTTGTAACTTGCCTTTTCAGTTTATAGTGTGAGCCTCTTTCTGTCAAGTACGTGTAGATCTATATGATAATTTAGAAATGGCTGCATTCTATCCTAGTGTATGTGGGTCCCATCCTTTATTTATCGAACCCCATGATGGACAGATAGACTTTTTATGATTTTCGCTAGTATAAACAGTGTTGCAAAGAACATTGATGTACAGCCATCCATATTTATATATGTGTCTGATAATGTGAGGACTGGCTTTATTCCAGTAGACTTCAGGAAGGGTTCTTTGAGACTTCTTGTATGAGGGATAAGTTGCTAGTCAGTAACCATTTTTTATCATCTAAAGGCTCAGCCTGCACTTGGGTTGTAAATAGATTGCCTTAGAAACTACAATTACAAAGGCACTTCTGTCAGTTATGAATATGACATTGAGAAGCTGTGTTTTAACTCTGTCCTAATTGCTCATTTTTAAAACAGCTGCTGACTGGCTTCTACCTTAAGGGACAGTTTATATTTTAAAACAATGGCACTGGCAGCTGCTAAAGTGTCTGTGATATTACCCATACAGGTTGCCTTTGTCCATACAACTGGTTAAGTAATTAAGCACAGGCTAGCGTGGGGAACACTACTAATAGGAAGCACCTGTTTATAGTCTCATGGATTGTAAGTTGTAGCTTAATATCTTCTCTCCTCAAAATCATAGCCAGTGGGATAGTTCTGTGATCCTGTCCTTTGGGAAATGGAAGTATGCAGGGGAAAGCCTGCCATTTCTGCCTTGCTGTAGAAGCCAGCGAGCTTACATAACCCCAGAGTACCCAGGGCTACTGAAGCTGGGGAGTTGGGCTGATTCCTCTCAAACTTCCATCATCAGCAAGAATCAGGTAGCCCAGACCCAAGAGATAGGTTGCACACGTTAAAAACTAAAAGAGTAGATATACAGTCTTAGAATGATTTAGAAACAAAAGCAGATGACAGGTAAATATATTCTAGGTCAGTGTATCAGCAACAAAGCTCAGGCAGATCACAAACAACTGCCACAGAAAATGACAGAGGATTGTCCATCATATGATCAAAGTTAGAGAAATGGCTGATGCCTAACGTCCTTAGTCATAGGGATCTCTGTCACACGTGGAATAGAAAGACACAGAGATGACAGTTTGTAGGAATGAATGACCCTGTATCCACATTGTCATTTAACAGCTAGTTTATCTGCATCAACCCAAATGGTTGCTCAAGCTCTCATCTTGCCAAGTACTCTTGGCCCAGGTCACTGCGATCTATGTTTGCCTTGATCAGCTCTTCTGCTGCCACTCTTAATAGTGCTAGCTAGGCTTCAACAACAGAACCTAACCAGATGATGCCAGAGGACCTCATTTCTGCTGGGTGGTTTTGTTGTGGGCTTTTTCTGGGTTGTTTGTTTGTTTGTTTGTTTTGAAACAAAACTGCTGTCTTCTCTGTAAATCATTCAGGATTTTTTTTTAAATACCATTAAAACTAAAATCACGTGTTTACAGAAACATTACAAATCTGACCAGTTTGGTGCATTCCCTATCATTATTTTCCTCCATGTCCTAGAAAAATATGGTTAAACATGTATAGAAATTCTGATTCTCCCTTTATACATCCATTGCTTTTCATGCCCCCCAAATATGAAAAATTTGGTAATTAAAATAGCAATATAAGGACCCAGAACTCACTTTTTCTAATCAAAAATTAACAGCTACACTTCTGTTTCCTCTTGTTGAAATCCCACCTATCTGTTAAGGGCTAATTGGGATGAAGTTTTCCCTGACCCGCCAACTTCTACACTCAAAGGATATGATTTTTCTCTTCTCTTAACCTCCATTGTACGTAGACTATAAGAGATGCTATAAGAGACATGTAGTTAGTTTCATGTTATAGTTGTTTGTACATTTATCCTTTCCTTCCTAATAACTTATAAGGGTGCTTATTATAGTACTCTGCAGATATTTTATTTTATTTTTAATTTTTATTATTATTATTTTTTTTTTGCGGTATGTGGGCCTCTCACTGTTGTGGCCTCTCTCGTTGAGGAGCACAGGCTCCGGACGCGCAGGCTCAGTGGCCATGGCTCACGGACCCAGCCGCTCTGCAGCATGTGGGATCCTCCCGGACCGGGGCATGAACCCGTGTCCCCTGCATCGGCAGGTGGACTCTCAACCACTGCGCCACCAGGGAAGCCCTCTGCAGATATTTTATTCAGTAAACATTTGTGAGTGGATGAAAGGGAGGAAGGGAGCATTTTCTTACCTTTGCCTATATTAATGGCAAATTATATTCCCTGTGTGTAAGCAGTATAGTGGAAGGTGAATTTGCAGGATCAGTTCCTGATTCATTGCTAATGATTGGATTATTATTCAACAGACAGTTTTTGAGAAGCCACTGTGAGTAACCCACTGTGATAGACACCTGAGCAGTTCTGTTACAGTTTGTGTAGTTTCTGCTGGTTTGCTCTTTAACGTAAGTTTCACATATCTAATATACTTGGGAGCTTTTCCAACTATTCTCTAACTTTATTCACATTTTTATTTGTCACCCTTTCCCATATTTTCCAGATAGGCCGGCATCGTCATCAGACTTTCAACCTCGTAGAAAATTTGTCTTAGGGCCCAATTGCATTTCCTAGTGAAGAAGCGAACATAATGCATGGCCAATAAATAAAACCAAGGACATTTTTTAAAATCCTATTCATTAGCTTTGACATTGAGTCCAAAGATAATCGATGGCAGGGTCTGTGGCCATTGAAATACTGAATATACTGATTTTACTTTTTCTGTGCCATACTTTTCCAAAATCCCTTGAAATACTCAAGTTATCAATTAGGTAAATACTAGTCATTTAAAATCCCAAGAGGTTGGTTGTACATGTTATGAAAATATCATTTTTATGACAGATGAAAGTAAGCATTGCATATTTTCTACATTTGTAGCTTAACATGGATTAAGTTTTTAATGCCTTGAAGTAATATTATTGTACTATGTGGTTTTACTTTTATCACGTATTTCAATCTTCCTAAAGTTGCTATAATTGCGTTTGTTTGATAATGTACCTTTATATTACTACGAGACTTGATAGTTTGCAAAATATGAGGTTCATAATAGAGATAGTCAGGTTACTACCTGGCAGGGAGGATAAGAAGAAAGTGAAATACAGAAAAGTGATTTAATCTCACTACTGCAGTTTTGTAAAATATAATTTGTTTTTCCCCAGCACAGCAGAGTTTCATGCTGATAACAAGCTACTGAATTAATAATAATAAATCCATTGCAACTATTGAGACTTTTCCTTTAATAACATAATGAATGCTGAGCATTAAGAAAAGGAAAGGCATTCTTTGTACAGATATTACCTAGAGCAGATCTACATCCCCAAGTATAGGAAAAATGCCGTCATACCCTGAGCAATATCAATGTGAAAATAATTTGTGCATCTCAATTAGAATATTGTATTTTCTATGCAAAGGCATGCTGTTTCCTGGAACACATTTGCTTATTTTCCAATTGGAAAGATATTTAGGGGTCTATTTTGTTATCATTACATGTGCTTAACTCCAATTACAGTTAATGGGAGTTGTGTGTCTATAGTCACAGTAGCCTCTGAACTACTTTAACATTATTGCTTTCCATTACCATCCTCATTAAAATAACTTTCATCTCTTCTGCTGACCTGAACTACCATGGTAATCTGGGTTTCTGTTTTCTTTGTGTGGATTTATTTGCATATAATGAAGGATATAGATTACATAACATGGCCTGTTTCTAGTTTTCAAAACATTACGATGTCACTGAGATTAGAATAGGGTTAGAACTATTTAAGTAGAGGTAATTGGTTGGCTTCTAGGCATGCATTTTTGCACAGCACCCTATGTATACAATTCTGTTGGAATAAAATAATTTAATATATTTTATCACCTGTGGTATCTAGTGGAAACCAAATTTGTAAAACATATAAAATATATGAAAAAATAAGGTTTACAAACTAGAGGCACTAGACTTTATCAACAACAAAACTATACATTTAATTCCAACTATTCAAAATTTTGACGAAGCAAAAATAATGAGAATAAGTGTATTATAAAATCTCTAAGTAGAATTGGTGATGCTCTTTTCCTTAGTGCTGGCCTGTGCTGTATTTTCAGAAGAAAAGTGGTTAGCCAGCAGAAAAATAAAAAAAGTGATCAGAAGACAGGGAAAGAGGCTTATTAAGTCTTTAAGAAAATGAAGAACCTGAGGAGAACTCTTAAAAACATCGTTAGGGACTTTAGAGTCACTTGACTCATTGGCGCTCAGGAAATAGACATCTGCCTAGCCTTACTAGGATAGCCTAGTTAGTACCTATTGGGTTTGTTTGTCAAACTGTATTGTTTTCAAGTTGTTTTGTGATTATAGCATGATGTAGAGTTCTAAAATGTGCCCTAAAAATACATGTTTGAAATGAAAATATAAATTATAGAGGATTATCTCCACTAGGTATTAAAACATATTATGAGACAAATAATGAAATCAGAAGTCACAAAAATAGTTGGCACAAAAATAGTTGGAAAAATACTTAAGTCAATGGAACAGAAATGTACCCTAGTATAGATAATTTAATATATAAAAAAGAAATATCATGGGGCTTCCCTGGTAGCGCAGTGGTTAAGAATCCGCCTGCCAACGCAGGCAACACAGGTTCAAGCCCTGGTCTGGGAAGATCCCACATGCCGCGGAGCAACTAAGCCCGTGTGCCACAACTACTGAGCCCATGCGCCTAGAGCCTATGCTCCGCAACAAGAGAAGCCACCGCAATGAGAAGCCCATGCACCACAATGAGGAGTAGCCCCCCACTCGCCACAACTAGAGAAAGCCCACATGCAGCAACAAAGACTCAACACAGCCAAAAATAAATAAATTAAATAAATAAATTGTATTAAAACACACACACAAATCTTAAAAAAACAAAAACAAAAAAAGAAATATCATGAATCAATGTAGAAATTCATGATTATTCAACAGATGATGCTGGAACAACCCATTTCCTCTTTGCAAGGAAAAAAGCAAGCAAGCAAGCAACGTGGAAACTTACCTGACATTGTACAACAAAATAAATTCTAGATCATTTAAATAAGTGTTAGAAAAAATCAAACCTTAAAGGAGAAGAGATATCGGGACTTCCCTGGTGGTGCAGTGGTTAAGAATCTGCCTGCCAATGCAGGGGACACAGGTTCGAGTCCTGGTCCTGGAGGATCCCACATGCCACGGAGCAACTAAGCCCATGTGCCACAACTACTGAGCCTGCGCTCTAGAGCCTGCAAGCCACAACTACTGAAGCCTGCGCACCTAGAGCCCGTGCTCCGTAGCAAAGAGAAGCCACCTCAATGAGAAGCCCGTGCACCACAACAAAGGGTAACCCCTGCTCACCACAACTAGAAAAAGCCCACATGCGCAGCAATGAAGACCCAACACAGCCAACATTAAATAAATAAAATTTTTAAAAATAATAATAAGAAGAGATATAGTTGAATGTTTATCAAATGTCTCTGGCTAGAGAAAGACTTCCTAAGGTTAACAATAAAGGAATGGATCACAGTGTAAAAGATTGATCAATTTATTGGGCAAGAGATATGACCAGCATTTAAAGGAAGAAATATAAATGGATAATAACATATGAAAATTTCCACTTTACTAAGATTTGAAGAAGGGCCAAAAGAATCAGATGCCATTAGTCACTTTTCATATTAGCACATTTAAAAAAAATTAATACCCAACAATAAGACAGACAAATTCATTTACTTACTGCCAATTGGATTTAAATTAATACAAGTATTCTGGAATACAATTTGGACTTAATTTTGCATACTTAACAATGCCACTTTTACACATGATGTATATAATAAGATATAAACTATAAGGATATTCATTGCAAGGCTTAGTATAATAGCAAAAACTTGGAAGCAACCTACATGTCCAACAGTAGAGAAATGGTTAACCAAATTGTGACATGTTTATATAAAAAGAAGAGTATGTGGCCATTAAAAATCATGTTTTCAATATCATGTTTCAGAAGTTTAATGAAATGGAAAATTTCTACAGTAAAATGGTAAATGAAAAAGTAGAACACCAATTTGAACATATAGTTCGAGCTCAACTTTTTTTTTTTAAAGAAGACATTATTCTGGTAAGTGAAGAGAACGAATCTAGTATTCTTGTAAGTGAAGAGAACGAATCTAGTCAACAAACTGGCTGTCCTCCACCAAAAGGTTAGGCCCAAGCCTAATTCTGTTGCCACTTTCCTTCCAGTCGTTTCTAGTGAGTGAGAAACTGTATCAAGTCAGGATCCCCAAAAACACAGAAAAAAACATAAACTGTTTCAGAATCATGGGACAGAAGGGAAAAAAGATGTAAGTTCATATGATATGATTTCACTATAACAGTCTAAAATAATTATCTTTCATCAGTGTTTGGCATGCAAATAGCTACTCAATAGACATTTCCCAAAGCAACCTAAAGTTTTCTTGGTTTTCTTAGCCTGAGCTGCGCAAACCCCATCCTCTGTTTGCTCTTTTTGCTGGAAACAATGCCTGTCCATTGATGGTCAATCTGCCACACCATCATTTTTGAAGAGCTTTGGAGAAAAGAAAGCTCACAGTAAATTGCAGAGGCTTTCTTTTCCTTTGTTTTCTAGCCAACTAATTATCATTAAAACGGGATGTTTTGTAGCACAATATGCAGTATATGCCAGGCACAGTTATTTTATGTTACCCTATTGGGAGAGTATAGTTGCATTGTGTTAGGTCAATGTTGATACATCTAATGTGCCTATGAAGCACCAGGAAGGAAACAGTTCTTCCATAGACAACAGATGGATGCCTAGCTTGGAGGGAAATGAATAATGGACATGGTCTTTTTATCACATGTTTTCAATCTCGACTTGACCTACTCATGCAATATACAGCACACAGCCCTATACCTTTGGCATACACTCACTTTATTAGAGGAGTAATTAAAAGTTCCCAGATTACATTCCACAGGCTTGAGTCCTTTGGTCTGTCTCACACCATGTTTTATTTAAGCTTTATCTATGATATGCTTATTCCTCAGTTATCTCACTTTGACAAAGTTTACAGTAGGAAGGAAATTAGCAGTGTAGATTTAGGTATGATCTGAAATTTTGTGACATTCAGGTATTTCATGGATGATGTACTTTGTACATAGTTGTTGAATAAATGATTACATGAATGAATTTTAGAGCAATGCAATAACAGGTTTAATCTATTCACTCAGGACTCTATTGGGAAGGTTTTGAGATGAATGCCAAATCAATTTATGCTCAGAAAAAGCATAAAGCTTCTTGCTCTTATGACAGTGGAGAAAGGCTTGAAAGTGGTTTGAGCTGGTTAACCTAATATTCACAATGTGCAGAATCATGTCAAAGCTGGACCATGTATTTATATTCTCTTTTTGTGACAGATTGGCATATTGTTTTAGGTTTGGTCACCCCTCCTCCATGGACTGCACATTTTCATATAACTATTCCCCTCTTCAATTTCACACTATGACCAGGTTACTGTCTGTAATGTCAGAATCTTTTCACCTTCACGTAGGGCATCAAGCCTTTGGTGAGCAAAAAGAATCTGATAGGGTATGTATGCCCAACTATGGTGGATTCTTGGGATGGACATCTCAGGCTCTACTGTTGCATTAATCCTTGTGTTTACAAACAATAGAATCCCTTAGTGAATTCTTAAACCATGAGGATACATTGGACTCTCTAGCCTTTCTTATTCACTGTGTTACCTCATGCATTCAGAAAATGGAAACAGAGGAACATTATGACAAATCATGTTTCCTCAACCTCTGATGAAATGTATTTTCATGTATCTCATTGCACAATATCCCCAACAAGTATACACACATAGCCTGATGCCTCCCCCCATCTTCCTCTCTTTCATTTCCAAAAACACAACAAGGCAAATTGGAAAGGGAAGCCACTACTTATTAACAAAGCCCTCTGCATCACCTCAGGTAAATACATATTTTTTAAACTATTGACTTTTTGGAGGAGAGACTCCTATTTTTTTTCCATCTAAACTATTCTAGTATCAGTAGTGTTGGGAGAATAAGACTGGGTAGAAAAGTAGATTTGGTTCAATCTGGGGCTCCTGGAGCTCTCAAATCATATCACATGGGCACCTGCCTCCTTCACCTATGTTTCCAAATAGGAAGTGCAATCACTCTCACAATCACCCAAATTACTCCATCACCCCGACAGCAATAGTAACTAGCATTTGCTCTTTTCTCATAAATTTGATGCCAACCATGTGTCCTGACCTTATGAGGGTCAGACCACTGATTTTTTACCCATTAGTATTTAATACTATAAATATAGAAGTTGTATTTTTAAATATTCAGTGATTCTCAATCTCTGCCTCAAAGAAGGCATGAATCTAAGTATGAAAATTGCTATCATTAGATTGTGAGCTATTAGACTGTGAGAAGAGATGAATACTTATATTCATATATATCCATATTATATATACATATAACATATTATCATCCAAATTGCACTTCTACCTGATCCATACAGCTCTAGAGTATAAATATATTTTGTACCTAAAATAGTTTTAACATACTTACAGAGAATCGTAAATAAATCACAAAAACCCAGAGCAGTCTTGCTGTCATTGTTTCTTTTTTCTTCTTTTTAACATCTTTATTGGCGTATAATTGCTTTACAATGTTATGTTAGTTTCTGCTGTATAACAAAGTGAATCAGCTATATGTATACATATATCCCCATATCCCCTCCCTCTTGCATCTCCCCCCCCACACCCTCCCTATCCCACCCGTCTAGGTGGTCACAAAGCACCAAGCTAATCTCCCTGTGCAATGTAGCTGCTTCCCACTAGCTACCTATTTTACATTTAGTAGTGTATATGTGTCAGTGCTACTCTCTCACTTCGTCCCAGCTTACCCTTACCCCTCCCTGTGTCCTCAAGTCCATTCTTTACGTCGGCATCTTTAATCCTGTCCTGCCCCTAGGTTCATGAGAACGATTTTTTTTAGATTTCATGTATATGTGTTAGCATACGGTATTTGCTTCTGACTTACTTCATTCTGTATGACAGAATCTAGGTCCATCCACCTCACTACAAATAACTCAATTTCATTTTCTTTTCATGGCTGAGTAATATTCCATTGTATATATGTGCCATATCTTCTTTATCCATTCATCTGTCATTGGACCCTTAGGTTGCTTCCATGTCCTGGCTATTGTAAATAAAGCTGTAATGAACATTGTGGTACATGACTCATTTTGAACTATGGTTTTCACAGGGTATATGCCCAGTAGTGGGATTGCTGGGTCATATGGTAGTCCTATTTTTAATTTTTTAAGGAACCTCCATACTGTTCTCCATAGTGGCTGTATCATTTACATTCCCACCAACAGTGCGAGAGTGTTCCATCTCATCCACATCCTCTCCAGCATTTATTGTTTGTAGATTTTTTGATGATGGACATTCTGACCAGTGTGAAGTGATACCTCATTGTGGTTTTGATTTTTCTAATGATTAGTGATATTGAACATCCTTTCATGTGTTTGTTGGCAATCTGTATATCTTCTTTGGAGAAATGTCTATTTGGTCTTCTGCCCATTTTTGGATTGGGTTGTTTGTTTCTTTGATATTAAGCTGCATGAGCTGCTTGTATATTTTGGAGATGAATCCTTTGTCAGTTGCTTTTTATGCAAATATTTTCTCCCATTCTGAGTGTTGTCTTTTAGTCTTGCTTATGATTTCCTTTGCTGTGCAAAAGCTTTTAAGTTTCGTTAGGTCCCATTTGTATATTTTTGTTTTTATATCCATTTCTCTAGGAGGTGGGTCAAAAAGGATCTTGCTGTGATTTATGTCATAGAGTGTTCTGCCTATGTTTTCCTCTAAGAGTTTGATAGTGTCTGGCCTTACATTTAGGTCCTTAATCCATTTTGAGTTTATTCTTGTGTATGGTGCTCAGGAGTGTTCTAATTTCATTCTTTTACATGTAGCTGTCCAGTTTTCCCAGCACCACTTATTGAAGAGGCTGTCTTTTCTCCATTGTATATTCTTGCCTCCTTTATCAAAAATAAGATGACCATATGTGCGTGGTTTTATCTCTGGGCTTTCTATTGTGTTCCATTGATCTATATTTCTGTTTTTGTGCCAGTACCATACTGTCTTGATTCCTGTAGCTTTGTAGTATAGTCTGAAGTCAGGGAGCCTACTTCCTCCAGCTCCATTTTTCTTTCTCAACATTGCTTTGACTATTCGGGGTCTTCTGTGTTTCCATACAAATTGTGAAATTTTTGTTCTAGTTCTGTGAAAAATGCCAGTGGTAGTTTGACGGGGATTGCATTGAATCTGTACATTGCTTTGGGTAGTATATTTTCAAAATGTTGAATCTTCCAATACAAGAACATGGTATATCTCTTCATCCATTTGTATCGTCTTTAATGTCTTTCATCAGTGTCTTATAGTTTTGTGCATACAGGTCTTTTGTCTCCCTAGGTAGGTTTATTCTGAGGTATTTCATTCCTTTTGTTGCAATGGTAAATGGGAGTGTTTCCTTAATTTCTCTTTCAGATTTTTCGTCGTTAGTGTATAGGAATGCACGAGATTTCTGTGCATTAATTTTGTATCCTGCTACTTTACCAAATTCATCGATTAGCTCTAGGAGTTTTCTGGTAGCATCTTTAGGATTCTCTATGTATAGTATCATCACCTGCAAACAGTGACAGTTTTACTTCTTCTTTTCCGATTTGGATTCATTTTATTTCTGTTTCTTCTCTGATTGCCGTGGCTAAAACTTCCAAAACTATGTTGAATAATAGTGGTGAGAGTGGGCAACCTTGCCTTGTTCCTGATCTTAGAGAAAATGGTTTCAGTTTTTCACCATTGAGAATGATGTTGGCTGTGGGTTTGTCATATATGGGCTTTATTATGTTGAGGAAGTTTCCCTCTGTGCCTACTTTCTGGAGAGTTTCATAAATGGGTGTTGAATATTGTCAAAGCTTTCTCTGCATCTATTGAGATGATCATATGGTTTTCATCCTTCAGTTTGTTAATATGGTGTATCACATTGATTGATTTGCATATCCTGAAGAATTCTTTCATTCCTGGGATAAACCCCACTTGTCATGGTGTATGATCCTTTAAGGTGCTGTTGGATTCTGTTGGCTTGTATTTTGTTGAGGACTTTTGCACCTATGTTCATCAGTAATGTTGGCCTGTAGTTTTCTTTCTTTGTGACATCTTTGTCTGGTTTTGGTGTCAGGGTGATGGTGGCCTCGTAGAATGAGTTTGGGAGTGTTCCTCCCTCTGCTATATTTTGGAAGAGTTTGAGAAGGATAGGTGTTAGCTCTTCTCTAAATGTTTGATAGAATTCGCCTGTGAAGCCATCTGATCCTGGGCTTTTGTTTGTTGGAAGCTTCTTAATGACATCAGTGCTTGTGATTGGTCTGTTTATATTTTCTATTTCTTCCTGGTTCAGTCTCAGAAAGTTGTGCTTTTTTAAGAATTCATCGATTTCTTCCAGGTTGTCCATTTTATTGGCATATAGTTTCTTGTAGTAATCTCTCATGACCCTTTGTATTTCTACACTGTCAGTTGTTACTTCTCCTTTTTCATTTCAAATTCTGTTGATTTGAGTCTTCTCCCTTTTCTTCTTGATGAGTCTGGCTAATGGTTTATCAATTTTGTTTACTTCTCAAAGAACCAGCTTTTAGTTTTATTGGTTTTTGCCTTTGTTTCTTTCTTTTTCATGTATTTCTGATGTGATCTTTATGATTTCTTTCCATCTGCTAACTTTGGGTTTTTTTTTTTTTTTGTTCTTCTTTCTCTAATTGCTTCAGGTGTAAGGTTAGGTTACTTGTTTGAGATGTTTCTTGTTTCTTGAGGTAGGATTGTGTTGTTATAAACATCCCTTTTAGAACTGCTTTTGCTGCATCCCATAGGTTTTGAGTCATCATGTTTTCATTGGCATTTGTCTCTAGGTATTTTTTGATTTCCTCTTTGATTTCTTCAGTGATGTCTTGGTTATTTAGTAGCATATTGTTTAGCCTCCATGTGTTTGTATTTTTTACAGATCTTTTCCTGTAATTGATATCTAGTCTCATAGCATTGTGGTCAGAAAAGGTACTTGATACGATTTCAATTTTCTTAAATTTACCAAGGCTTGATCTGTGAACCAAGATATGACCTGTCCTGAAGAATGTTCCATGAGTACCTGAGAAGAAAGTGTATTCTGTTGTTTTTGGATGGAATGCCCTAGAAATATCAATGCAGTCCATCTTGTTTAATGTGGCATTTAAAGCTTTTGTTTCCTTATTTATTTCATTTTGGATGATCTGTCCATTGGTGAAAGTGGGATGTTAAAGTCCCCTACTGTGATTTTGTTACTGTCAATTTCCCCTTTTATGGCTGTTAGCATTTGCCTTATGTATTGTGGTGCTCCTGCGTTTGGTGCATAAATGTTTACACTTGTTATATCTTCTTCTTGGATCGATCCCTTGATCATTATGTAGTGTCCTTCTTTGTCTCTTGTAATAGTCTTTATTTTAAAGTCTATTTTGTCTGATATGAGAATTGCTACTCCAGCTTTCTTTGATTTCCATTTGCATGGAATACCTTATTCCATCCCTTCACTTTCAGTCTGTATGTGTCCCTAGGTCTGAAGTGGGTCTCTTGTAGGCAGCATATAAACGGGTCTTGTTTTTGTATCCATTCTGCCAGTCTATGTCTTTTGGTTGGAGCATTTAATCCATTTACGTTTAAGGTAAGTTATCGATATGTATGTTCCTATTACCATTGTCTGAATTGTTTTGGGTTTGTTTTTGTAGGCCTTTTCCTCCTCTTGTGTTTTCTGCTTAGAAAATTTCCTTTAGCATTTGTTTTAAAGCTGGTTTGGTGGTGCTGAATTCTCTGAACTTTTGCTTGCCTATAAAGTTTGTAATTTCTCCATCAAACCTGAATGAGGGCTTCCCTGGTGGCGCCGTGGTTGAGAGTCCGCCTGTCAATGCAGGGGACATGCATTCGTGCCCTGGTCCAGGAAGATCCCACATGCCGCGGAGCGGCTAGGCCCATGAGCCATGGCCGCTGAGCCTGCACGTCCGGAGCCTGTGCTCCGCAATGGGAGAGGCCACAGCAGTGAAAGGCCTGTGTACTGCAAAAAAACAAAACCAGGGCTTCCCTGGTGGCGCAGTGGTTGAGAGTCCGCTTGCCGATGCAGGGGACACAGGTTCATGCCCCAGTCCAGGACAATCCCACGTGCTGCAGAGCAGCTCGGCCCATGAGCCATGGCCGCTGAGCCTGCGCGTCCGGAGCCTGTGCTCCGCAACGGGAGAGGCCACAACAGTGAGAGGCCCGCATATCGCAAAAAAAAAGAAGAAGAAGAAGAAAAACCTGAATGAGATCCTTGCTGAATAGAGTAATCTTGGTTGTAATTTTTTCCCTTTCATCACTTTAACTATGTCCTGCCACTCCCTTCTGGCTTGCAGAGTTTGAGCTGATAGGTCAGCTCTTAACCTTGTAGGGATTCTCTTGTATGTTATTTCTTGCTCTTCTACTGCTTTTAATTTTTTTTCTTTGTATTTAATTTTTGATAGTTTAATATGTGTTTTGACCTGTTTCTACTGGGATTTATCCTGTATGGGACTATCTGTGCTTCCTGGGCTTGATTGATTATTTCCTTTCCCATGTTAGGGAAGTTTTCAACTATAATCTCTTCAAATATTTTCTGTCTCTTTCTTTTTCTCTCTTCTTCTAATACCCCTTTAAGTTGAATGTTGGTGTGTTTAATGTTGTCCCAGAGGTCTCTCAGACCCGTCCTCAATCTTTTCATTCTTTTTTCTTTATTCTGCTCTGTCGTATTTCCACTATTGTATCTTCAAGGTCACTTATCCATTCTTCTGCCTCAGTCATTCTGCTATTCATTCCTTCTAGAGAATTTTTAATTTCATTTATTGTGTTGTTCATCATTGTTTGTTTGGTCTTTAGTTCTTCTAGGTCTTTGTTAAACGTTTCTTTTATTTTTTCCATTCTATTTCCAAGATTTTGGATCATCTTTACTACCCTTGCTATGAATTCTTTTTCAGGTAGACTGACTATTTCCTCTTCATTTGTTTGGTCTAGTAGGTTTTCACCGTCCTCCGTCATCTGCTGTGTGTTTCTCTGTCTTCTCATTTTGCTTATCTTACTGTGTTTGGGGTCTCCTTTGCGCAGGCTGCAGGTTCGTAGTTCCCATTGTTTTTGGTGTCTACCCCTAATGGGTGAGGTTGGTTCAGTGGGTTGTGTAGGCTTCCTGGTGGAGGGGACTGGTGCCTGTGTTCTGGTGGGTGGGGCTGGATCTTGCGTTTCTGGTGGGCAGGGCCACATCCTATGGTGTGTTTTGGGGTGTTTGTGAGCTTAGTATGATTTTAGGTAGCCTCTCTGCTAATGGGTGTGTTTGTGTTCCTGTCTTGCTAGTTGTTTGGCATGGGGCATCCAGCACTGGAGCTTGCTGGCCATTGGGTAGAGCTGGGTCTTAGTGTTGAGGCGGAGATCTCTAGGAGAGCTCTCGCTGATTGATATCATGGGAGGCCAGGAGGTTTCTGGTGTCCAGTGTCCTGAACTCAGCTCTCCCACCTCAGAGGCTCAGGCCTGACACCAGGCCAGAGCACCAAGACCCTGTCAGCCACACGGCTCAGTAGAAAAAGGAAAAAAAAAGAAAGAAAAGGAAAGAAAAATTAAAAATAATAAAGAAATTCTTTTAATTATTAAAATAAAAAAAGAAGAGAGCAACCAAACCAATAAACAAATCCACCAATGATAACAAGCACTAAAAACTAAACTAAGATGAACATAAAAATCAGAAACAAATCAGTTACAGACTGCAAACCCCAAGTCTACAGTTGTTCCCGAAGTCCACCGCCTCAATTTTGGGACAATTCATTGTCTATTCAAGTATTCCACATATGCAAGTACATCAAGTTGATTATGGGAATTTAATCTGCTGCTTCTGAGACCGCCGGGAAAAATGTCCCTTTCTCTTCTTTGTTTGCATAGCTCCTGGGGTTCAGCTTTGGTTTTGGCACCATCTCTGCGTGTATGTCACCCTCAGGCATCTGTTCCCTGCCCAGACAGGAGGAGTTTAAAGCAGCAGCTGATTAGGGTGCTCTTGCTCATTCAGACCAGGGAGAGGGAGGGGTATGGTAGTCATAATTGGAATGCGGGACCAGCCTGCAGCAACAGAGGCTGCTGTGACTTTGCAAAAGCCTGAGGCGTGCCATGTGTTCTTCCAGGGACGTTGTCCCTGGATCACGGAACCCTGACATTGGCGGGCTGCACAGGCTCCTGGGGTGGGGGTGTGTGGATAGTGAGCTGTGCTCGCACACAGGATTCTTGGTGGTAGCAGCAGCAGCCTTAGCGTCTCATGCCCATCTCTGGTGTCCGCGCCGATAGCCGCGCAGCCACAGCTCACGCCTGTCTTTGAAGCTCATTTAGGTGGTGTTCCGGATCTCCTCTCTTCATGCACCGCAAAACAATGGTTTCTTGCCTCTTAGGCAGTTCCAGACTTTTTCCCAGATTCCCTCCCAGTTAGCTGTGGTGCGCTAGCCCCCTTCAGGCTGTGTTCACTCATCCAACCCCAGTCCTCTCCCTGGGATCTGACCTCCGAAGCCCGAGCCTCAGCTCCCAGCCCCCACCCTCCCTGGTGGGTGAGCTGACAAGCCTCTCAGGCTGGTGAGTGATCATTGGCAGTGATCCTCTGTGTGGCAATCTCTCCACTTTGCCCTCTGCACCCCTGTTGCTGCGCTCTCCTCCGTGGTTCCTAAGCTTCCCCTTCGCCACTCCCTGTCTCTGCCAGTGAAGGGGCTTCCTAGTGTGTGGAAACTTTTCCTCCTTCACAGCTCCCTCCCAGAGGTGCAGGTTCTGTCCCTATTCTTTTGTCTCTGTTTTTTCTTTTTTTCTTTTGCCTACCCAGGTACATGGGGAGTTTCTTGCCTTTGGGGAAGTCTGAGGTCTTCTGCCAGCATTCAGTAGGTGTTCTGTAGGAGTTGTTCCACGTGTAGTGTATTTCTGATGTATCTGTGGGGAGGAAGGTGATCTCCACGTCTTACTCCTCTGCCATCTTGAAGGTCCCCTGCTGCCATTGTTTCTAGTGTCATTTTCTCATAAACAATGTTGGAGGTTGACATTTCAAAAATACAGGTGATGGCCTTTCAGGATTGCTTCTACTTATAATTATCTCATATACATAGGTACCAATTAGGTACCAAAAAAATTTAAAGAGAGAGAGAGACAGAGAAGGAAGGGAGGGATAGAGGGAGAGAAGGAGAGAGGAAGGGACGAAATATAGAATAATTCTCTTTTGTGTATGTCAAGCGCTGGATTTGGGCCATCAACCAGTGTTTATCCTGCCTTCCAAAAGCTTCAGTCTCCTTTCCCCAGTTCATTTTGACTTGAAAGTTTATTTTCTCACACCAGATGCTACCAAGAAAGTTACAGGTTGATGTGAATCCTGTCATCACTTCATTTACTGATGCAAGGCTAGGTTTTTGTATGTGGTACATCTCTTGAATCCAGTGGGCAGTGAGTGGTGGTATGGGGTACCAATAGCATTCCTGGAGTGAGTGTGGATGCCAGCTGACCTTAGTATGTAGGACCACCAAGGCACAAGCCTTTTTTCTGAGCTGGGACAATCCTCTGTGAAAGGTACCATCATTCTCATATCTGATAGCTTTAACACTGAATACTTAAATGCTAGCAATGCGATGGTAGCCATCATATTATAATCTCATTTGTAAATGTCTTCTAAGAAGTCCCAAACCAATCTGCAAACCAGTGACATCTAAGTAATAAGCCCTTTATCTAGGAGTGTTATCTTTACATTTTTAGCTGAATTGTGATCCATATCACGAACTAAATATTGGATTTTTTAATGGTATCTTTAAAAAGATGCCCAAATAATCTATCACTCAGATATATCTCTGAATAGAGAAAATATCTCTTTCTTTCTCACCTCTCAGTGATATTATTGCATTATAAGGCACTTGGAACTTATGGCTGGTTGGTTCAGTGCACTCATTCTGTGGTGTTAACGAGGCCAAGGTTATGAAGACCAGTTAGCTTTTGCTCTGTGTACTGACCACAGACTACCCGGAATCACTCAAGAAACACTAGCACAGATGAGAAAGATCCCATGGCAAAACCTCAACATTTCTCACAGTCCATCCTCCCCATGGGACAGGCAGAATGTGCTCCTTGGGTATGATCTTAGGGAGGAAATGAGTAGGAGCCTGGGAGGCCCCAACATCTACCTCTGAACAAAGCAGGCCTGACATTTAGGCATTAACTTTGCATTATAAGCCCCTGTCGTCATACCATTGATTTGCTGTGTAACCTTCATCACTAAAGCAGAGATAATAGGATAGACTGAAATGCGCTTACCTCCCAGGGATGTTGTGTGAATTAGCAAATTAACGAGTGTAAAGTGTTAGCATTTGTGTAAGTGCTGGTAGTTGTCATTATTTCTAGGGACCTAGTCTCATTCTAAATAGAGAATCTAAGTGCATTATGCTTTTTTCAGAAAGGGATTTTCACCGACATCAGTTGCACTTAAGCTGAGCATAAAACAGAGGTGATTGATAATAACAAACACAGTAGTGATCATCACAATGCAGAGCTGTAAACCTTTTTCCTATTATAGCTAAAACTATTTTCAGCAACTTTCAATGCTTTTAAACTTTGCTTTCCAAGCTTTGTGCCAACAGTTCTCTCTACAGTGATTGATTATTTTTCCCGTGACGGGTGAGGGGAATGGGACCTATTCATTATTCAGTCCCATAATGACTATATAATGTATTGAATTTGTTTACATCACATAATCAGGCAAAGACTTGGTAGCTGATTTGATTGCCATGTATTGCAATCATTGTAAAAAATAACTGTTTTTTGCTCTGCCCATGCTGGTGTGCTCTAGAGATAGCCAACATACAGATTGAAAACTCATGGTGAATTGAAGTGCTTTCCAACAAAAGGCACTGTACATAGATCCTTTCAACTTAACATCTTTACCAAGGAATTTTGTTGTCGCCTGCTATTTCCAAGGGGACTGTGCTTGAGCGAATTCTTCCATTTCTTTTATCACTCTGACTTCACTTACCAAGAAAAGTCATTTAATGCTGATTTCAAACTCTTGAACTCAGCCTGGGAGCTGCAGCATGAACGCCTCAGATCTTGGCTCCTTGTTATTTATATATTCATTTGAAGTAATTTTTCAGGACTGTTTGAAAACCTCTCTCAACCTGACATCACGTAACAGCTGGGATCTAAAGCTCACCATGTTTTTGGTTCTTTTTCTCTTTGTCTTACAGATAACAGACGAGTACCTTTGGAAAGGTCACGCTCTCGCCACAATGAAGCTATCTCATCTAAGTGATTCCTGATGCCAAAGAAGATGAAAATACTTAAGTAAACAAAATCATACATTTTGGGAGGAACAAAACATGCACTCAAGGGATGGAGAGGAAATAATAAGTACATTTCTGCAAAGATCAAGCTGAGCTGGATTCAATAGGGTGCATATGTAAAGTTATTGCAAGACTCCTCCCACAGTTATACTAATACGGACACAATTACCAGGATTATAAAATACGTTCCCTTTTAGTGTAAAGATGTGTATTATTTGTTACTGTGTGTGGCCTGACCGTGATGATGAAAAGTGTAAGACATTGAAGAGTTCCAAAGACTTTCAAAACCATTCAGTCTGTCAAAAATGTATAATAATATTATTACTCAAATTTGAAGTCACCCCCCCCCAAAAAAAAAGAAAGGAAGAAAAGAGAAGAAAAAGAATAGAAAGAATTAGTCAGTGTCTACTTCTGATTCCTGTTATATAGAAAAGGAAAAGGCCAGTGAAAATGTGTGTGTTTGTTAATGGTTTGGAAAGGCACTGATATTGCACACTCTATAAAAGAAACCATTTTTGGAAACTCAGAAAAAGTACTGCTTCACCCGCCCGTCAAGTTACTTAGAATCTTATCTCAAGTGAAAGTTGATGGATTCATCTGCTTCGGCTGAAATTAAACTTATCATTAATCTAGAGTTTCAGCATGATATTGCAGGCACTTATCATTGCTAAAAATAATTCAGAAAGTTTAACAGAAGCAGTTAGAGAGAGTGATTTAAACTTTATTTAAAGAGGTATTTTCTAATTATGCACATATATCGTCTACTTTATACAAATACTTTATATGGCTGTTTTTGAGAAAAACCTCACATTTTAATGTTTATGCTAGGGCTGAACCTGCAAATTCTGTTACCTTTATTCAGATTTTTAAAGGTAAATATTGCTCTCTATTCTCCATGGTTTATTTCTTCTCTCTATTGCTTCTTTCTCCCACACCCCCCTTGAAGGCAGGGAATAGGGTTCTAGGAGATCTGAGGGGAAAAATATTTCTCTCCGCGGGAGGCAGCAGAAAACTGTCCGAAAGGTCAGTTGTTTTATCTGCCTTTCTACTCCCCTTTCCAGTTCCGCCGTGGTGATCTGAAGAAGAAAAAGAAATTACATGTATGTATCTGTATATATGTGTATATATTTATATCTCCTGCTACAATAATTCCACATCCCAGTGACTAAGTGAACTTCTCAATCATCATCATACTTATTTACCTTATATTAACAAATTCAAATGATGCTGCCGAAACAACTCTAGGAGGAAAAAACAGGCTCTACATTTTTCTTAAATAGATGAGGGAGGAAAAGTTATACTTGTCTATTAATTATTTTTAAAAATGCATTGTAATAATGTGGTATAACTTCTCTGGACTAATCCATGCAGATGATTGTAAAAGATTTCTTATATGTACATTTCTTATAAAGAAAATCCTATTTCTACTTCCTCCAAAGTACATTATAGACATTCAGAAAGAACAAGAGACTGGCTTGGCAAGTCACTCCCTGAGATAATGTAACCAAGTGACCAATAGCTCACAGTTTCCTTTTTATAGACGTACAGTGATTCAAATTGCTGCCTTTTCCTCCAGTGCATTCTTACTTGGGTCTTATCCTTTACAAAGCTCTGAAGCTGCTACAATAGAGAAATCAAAAGCAGTAACAGGATCTGAGATTTTACAATTTTATCCTATCATCTATCTTAAGACACACTCATATGCACACACACACACACACAAGTTTAAGGGACATATCAATTTCACACACTGTTTTTTTAACAACAACAAAGATTTAGGTTCTACTAATTTATGTAAATACTTAATGTACGTATTTTTAACTTCACAAAGTCTTTTCTGAAATCTTCATGGTATGGCTTCTTTGAGTCTTTTGATAGCTTTTCAGACTGTAGGAAAACGATATTTTGAAATATTCACCCTGACTAATATTTAGGGGCATTTGCCATGCCATATTATCAGGCTGGTCAAGGTGGACATACTGATGAATATCACCTTTTCCAGATGTGAACTTGCCTTATTTTTTAGTTTGTGGGGAAAAAAGTACTATTATTGATAAATTATATATTTGTATTTAGAATAATTCCACATGCTTTTCACAAACATGAGACCGTTCAGGGTCTTTCACGAAGTTCTGATAATTAAAGGGTTTGCTTCCCAGATTTATAATGGTCCTGCTCTAGCCATTTGCAGTTTTGTTTTAGATTGAAAATTATCACCAGAAAAAAGTACATAGTGACATTTTTAGTATAGAACCAAATTATACTAAAGTCTTTTATTGGGTTTATTACTGCCACACGTGAGAAGCACCAATTTATGCAGATTTTCTTCAGAAGGTTTTTTAAAATTGCAAAACCCTTTACAATGTTTACTAGTTGTACTAGTAGTTTCCTTTGGCTGCTGTAACAAATTACTACAAACTTGGTGACCTAACATATCAGAAATTTATTCTTTCATGGTTGTGGTGGCCAGATGTCCGAAATCAAGGGTCATGCTCCCTCCAGAGGCTCTAGAAGAAACTCTTCCCTTGCCTCTTCCAGCTTCGGGTAGCTATTGGCATTCTTTGGGTTACGGCCCCATCTCTCTCTGCTCCATCTTCACATCACCTTCTCCTCTATGTATTTAATCTCCCTATGCCTCTCTCTTATAAGGACACTTCTGTTGGAATTTAGGGCCCACCTAGATAATCCAGGATAATTTCATGTGAAGACCCTAAACTTAATTACATCTGTAAGACCCTTTTTCCAAAAACGTAACATTCATAGGTTCTGGGGATTAGGATGTGGACATATCTTTTTGGAGGTGACCTTTAGCCCATGACAGTCTTCCCTCTGGACCCCCCCACCAAATTTATGTCTGTCCCATGTGCAAAGTATATTCACCCTATCCCAACATTCCCAAAAGTCTCAACCCTAAGTCTAAAATCTCATCCAAACATCTTCAGTTCAAAAGTTCCAAAGCTCACCTAGATCATCTAAATCAGCTATAGGTGAAAACCCTGGGGCAAAATTCCTTTGCATCTGTGAATCAGTGAAACGACATTAACAGGGCCCCTGCTTCCAGAATACAGTGGTGGGACAGGCATATGATAATAGTTATAGACATTCCTATTCCAAAAGGGAGAAAGTGGAACAAACAAAGAAAGGAGTCACCTGTCCTGATGATTTTCAGAATTTGGCCAGGCAGAATCCCCTTAGGTTTCAAGACTTGACAATAATCCTCCTTGTCTCAGGGCTACATCCTTTAGGCCTGCAGCTCTGGCCTCTTGGCCCATGGATCAAGTCTCTGCCTCTGTGCCCATGGCTTGTACTTCTGCCTCTAAACCTGCAGCTCTGCCCTAGGGTTGATCTTTTCTATCGAAGGGTATCACCTCTTTGTAGCTTTATCAGCCTACTTCCTGCCTGTGAAGTTTTGGTAGTCTGACCGCCTTCTCTCATTTTGTCCTGTCTCTGTCCCTTTCAGGCCAAGCTGGAACTGTTTCTGCTGGTGTAACTTTCTCAAAAATTTTGTAGGCTCCCCCTATATATCATATTGATTTACTAGTGAGACAAGAGAGTCCTCACAGATCTTTGCCAGATAACACCACCTCTGTTCCTGGCTTCTACTGAGATGATTGAGTGGATCAGTGAGTGAGTCAATGCCTAATCTCTACAGCACTAGCCAAAGGTTATCCAGCCTTGGCTTTATCTCCAGAGCACACTATCCACACTATCCTAACAGTGAATCTTCATTTTAGCATGTTTTGCAATCTGAATAGGCTCAGAATTTCCTGAATCATCAAGTGCTGGGTCCTTTCTGCTTAACAGTTCTTTCTTCAATTTATCCCTTTCCTCTTATATTTTACTCTAAGCTCAAGAAAAAACTAGGCCATACCTCCAATGCTTTGCTCTCAAATTTCCTCAGCTAAATATCCAAATTCATCACTTACAGATCTACTTTCCACACAACAGTTGGAGACAATTTGGATAAGCTTTTTGCCGCTATATAGCAAGGATCACCTTTCCTCTAGTTTTCAATAAAATGTTCCTCAGTTCCTTCTGAGCCCTCATGAGACGCGCCTTTAACATTCCTATTCTTCCCGACAGTCTGTTTAAGGCAGTCCATGCTTTTTGTACCACATACGTCAAAATTCTTCCAGCCTCTACACGTGATCTAATTCCAAAGCCACTTCTACATTTTTAGGTATTTGTTACAGCAGTCCCTGACTTCCTGGTACCAAAATCTGTAGTTTGTTGCTGTGGTTGCTGTAACAGAGTACTCCAAACATGTTCACTTAAAACAACAGGCATTCATTCTCTTACTGTTTTGGAGACCAGAAGTCGTAAATTGAGGTATTAGCAGGGCTGTACTCCCTCTGGAGGCGCTAGGAGAAAACCTGTTCCTTGCCCCTCCCAGTTTCTTGTGACTGTCATCATTCCTCGGCTTGTGGCCAAATCTCTTTCTGCTCTGTCTTCATATCACCTTTCCCTCTGTATGTCTAGTCTACCTCTGCCTCCTGCTTATAAAGACACTCGTGGGGCTTCCCTGGTGGCGCAGTGGTTGAGGGTCCGCCTGCCGATGCGGGGGGCGCGGGTTCGTGCCCCGGTCCGGGAGGATCCCGCGTGCCGCGGAGCGGCTGGGCCCGTGGGCCATGGCCGCTGGGCCTGCGCGTCCGGAGCCTGTTCTCCGCAGCGGGAGAGGCCACAGCGGTGAGAGGCCCGCGTAACGCAAAAAAAAAAAAAAAAAAAAAAAAAAAAAAAAAGACACTCGTGAAGGCATTTAAGGCCCACCGGTTTATCAGTGATAATCTCCTCATTTCAAGATCCTTAACTTAATTACATCTGTGAAGACCCTTTTCCCAACTCAGTTAACGTCACGGGTTCTGAGAATTAGGACATGGACGTATCTTTGGGGAGCCACCTTTCAGCTCACAACACTAGTCATTGCACATAAATGTACTTTTCACATTTTGAAATGCATCCTTGGTGCTCAAGCCAAATTCAAGGTTGTCGCTAAGAGCTATTGTATGCACAGGCTACTGCATGCTTTGATGTTAAATGGCTGAACAGGCTATTCTAAAATTCAGTTGATACTTTTGTTACTGTGGCCAATTAGCTTGAAAAAATAATTGGTTCCAACTTTGAGCTCTGGTGTATCTTCTCTGCCCCTTTTATGGAGTCTTTGGCCAAATGTTTTCTATGATTAATAATGTAGGTATAAAACTACCTCTGATACAGAAGCCTTCTTTACAAGTTTATTTTAGATATTGTGAATCCCTCAGCTGAAAGGAGAGGTGACAGCAAAACCTGTTTGAATGGATATTGAGGGAGATTGTGCCCATACCAAGACACTCAGAAGTATTTCAGTAGCAGTAGAACTGTGGATTCATGTTCTCGTTTTGCCTCGGCATAAACAGCTCTCTCTGCAGGACCAAGAATGACTTGCAATCTATCTGTAATGCATACTTACTTATTCAATAAAGTTAAGGTTACATTAAATGTTGTGCTGCCTATGATAATTAATACTAAGGATGGGTGAAAAGGCACAAACTGAAGAAGTATAAAGACGGAATGTAAGAACATTCTAGAGAAAGACAAATACCGTATGCTAACACATATATATGGAATTTAAGGGAAAAAAATGTCATGAAGAACCTAGGGGTAAGACGGGAATAAAGACACAGACCTACTAGAGAATGGACTTGAGGATATGGGGAGGGGGAAGGGTAAGGTGTGACAAAGCGAGAGAGAGGCATGGACATATATACACTACCAAACGTGAAATAGATAGGTAGTGGGAAGCAGCCGCATAGCACAGGGAGATCAGCTCGGTGCTTTGTGACCGCCTGGAGGGGTGGGAGAGGGAGGGTGGGAGGGAGGGAGACGCAAGAGGGAAGAGATATGGGAACATATATATATGTATAACTGATTCACTTTGTTATAAAGCAGAAACTAGCACACCACTGTAAAGCAATTATACTCCAATAAAGATGTAAAAAAAAAAATTGATGAAGAACATTCTAGAAGGAGAAGTTTCAACTTAACAGAAGTATAAAAGTATTTCTATAAGGACCTGGTCAGGTGGAAATCATGAGATATATTCAAAGACACGCCCACCTGTGGGAATCATAAGATTTTCTTTAAGTAATCTTCAGCACTTCTTGCCAGAGTAGTGGAGAGATGTTTGCACAACTTACTTAAAAGTCAAGAAAAGTCAGAAGGGTGATTTACATTCTCCAGAGAAACTGTTTCTACAGAAAAGGGTTACCATGATTATAGAATGAAAGTAAATGGGCTTCAAATGCTCAGAGGGGTAAAAATCTGGAATTAGTCATAAAGGAGTTTAGATACTTATTCTCTGGAGGGCTTTCAAGAGAATCTCTCATCATAGGTGGGCTGACTTGAAGATGGAGGGTTGGACAAGGTAATAACCAGGTCTATAAGTGATATGGTCCAAAGTACCTGGCAAGACCATTGTTTCCCTTGGAATGGTTTGCTCCAGGAATCAAAAAAAATTGGCTTTTTCTCCCCCAGAGACCCAAGCAGGCAAACTCCTTTGTAGGGAGTCTGAAAACCTGAGTATCCACAACTAGGGGAATTCGAGCTTAATGTCAAGAGCTCAAAGGAAAATGGAAATCTGGAAATTGATATATATGCAATGCATGTAACAGGGTGTATAGTTTTGATTTATAGTAAAAGGAAAGCTATAGCCAAAGATCCCATTTACTGACTGAATTTATTTAGATGTCTAGAGTCCCAATAGCCACAAATAAAATATTATTATAGTTAGTATCCACTGCAGGGAAAAACAACTTGCAAATTCATGAATTGTGCAAATCACAACTTTGTTCCTAGTCCTTGGAGATAAGCCAGCATTCAGACTTTAGCCATGATGACCTTATATCTTGGCTAATAGAAGTTCAGCCAGTATTTTTACCTATATTTTGGCTAAGGTGCAGAAAATATTTTCACCTTTTGATGTGTATGAGCAAAGCACAAGGGCTCTTATTGTATTATTAGAAATATTAATAATAAACCTTCAACTTCTCTACTTCGCTAAAGGCTCCAGTGTGGCTATTCTTATCACAGTGTGCCTGTTCAGTGGACATCATTACTTTTCAGGACACCATTATGAATTAAACACAGCTCCTGCCTTCAGGGATCGCACAGTCTAATGGGAGATGGCACATGTACAAAAAGAACTGTAATTCAAAGTGGAAAGCACATGATCAGTGTCGTAAGAGTGGTACAGATAAGGCCTAGGGGAGTTCAGAAAAAACAGTTGACTTAGGTGAGGTGGGTATTGAGGTGGAAAGCAGGTATCAGTATAGATTTTTTGGCACTGGTGGCATTTGAAATGAAATTTAAAGGGTAAGTCGGTTTGGATATGTCAAGTTTTTATTCAGTCAGTCAAAATTTAATGAGCACCTACTGTGTGCCAACCACAATGCTAGGCTCTGAGACCATAACAGTGAACTGGACAGATGTGGGCTCTAGTCTCATGGAACTTAACGTCTTTTTGAGGAGGGAGGGAAGGCATGAGCAGAAGTACAAGCTTTGATGTGCATATGCAAGAATATGGAGCAATTCGGTTGGACTAGAACTTAAGGTTCCATGAAAGGCAGCAGTGGTTGTGTGGTTTGGGCTTGATTTTATAAATGTTGGGGAATACTGAGGGATTTTGAGGAAAGAAATGACATGGAGCACTTAAGGAAGATGGTGATGGAAGCTCTGTGTAAGACAGATGGGAGAGGTCACAGAAGGCCAACTTTGTTGGAGGCAATTGCAATAATATTTTTTTTGCAATAATACTTTTGATAATTGATGAAGGCCCGAACTAGGATAGCATCAGTGGGACAGATCCAAGTAGCATCTAAATAACTGGCAAATCAATTAAGTGTTGAGGGTGTGAGGAGAGGAAAGATTCAAATCTGACACCAAGGTTTCAGGCCTGAGTGACTCATGGGCTACTTTCAACAGAAAAAATTGAACACAAGAAGAAGAGCTCATCATTGCAGTGATACCATGGATGTGTACGGCTGCAGCTCTGACACTTGATACGATCCTACTATCTGTGTTGTTGAATGGCTCAAACAAACCTCGTGTACAAGTAGCATCAAGTCATGAAGACATAGAGCAGGCAGGAAAAAACGATTCCACACAAGAGCGTATTTAGTGATACTGTAGTGATTATGGTAATAAGGACCAGGGTTACCTCTCTAGGCTGTGTTCTTTTTCTTTTCTTCTTTTTCCCTTTCTCTTTCCCTTTCCAGTCCCTTCTCTTTTGTTTTCTTCTCAATAATACTGAAAGTCAAAACACTGAATGGCTGTTCAAAGAAAGGAAAAACTGACAAAGATTGAGTGGACATTAAAATGTACTGATTCAGTTTTGGTCCCATACTGACAGGAAAGAAAGGCATTTAGATGAAGCATAATTTATGGGAAAAGCTTTAATTAGTTCATAGCTAGGACTTCTTAAGTGGTTAATATTTTAAGTCATACATTTACGAGGTTCTTGAACAACCATTACTCTCTAAAATAACAGCAAATTCTCCTGTTTTACTGTTTTCTCAGGAATCTCTCAGACTTTCAAACTCTACTCAGGTCTATTCCCTTTACGCTAAATACCTTTCTACTCTAACAACCATATAAGGCTTCCCTCCTCAGTACGTTCAACTGCTGGGTACATGTGACACTGAATGGCTTTATTTTAGCCAATATTGTTTTGTTTTGGAAGGGGACCTGGTTTATGAATCTGCTCCATCTCCCCCCCACCCCACAAATACCTTGTGTTATTGTCCCTTTGTTTTCCTACAAAAACCTGCATATCACAATGGGAATTACATTGAAAATAACCAAATCCTAAGAATTTTCTCTTTAAACAGTTTTTGGCAACCTGTGATATGTAATGGCAGAGTGACCTAGACTTGCTGACAAAAATCAAATAATGAGTATTTTACCTGGCTGAACAACTGAACGACTGGTAACACCTATGGTAGTGCTTGGAGGAGGGAGGGAAGGGAGATGAAAGAGGTCAGGAATAAGGCCTCCTTAGCAGAACTCAGTATAATGATAAAAATCAAAGCATCTGTTAGATGTCAATGACCTTTCAACTCTAGAGCATCTGGGATAAAAATCTGACTTGCTGTGACCTTGTATGGTGTGGTACTTTGTACTTTCGAAAGGACTTTCACTTTTCACATCCATTATTCCATCAGCTCATTTCCTCTCAGTCCACAAGCATCCTCAAGTCTCCTCTATCTGATTAAACAACAACAGCAGCCTTCCCGTGAATCTTCTCGCCTTCAAGGCTACCACTAATCACCTAATTGCCAAATCCTACGAATTCCCCTTTATCCTCATCCTGCTTACTTTTTGCCAGTTTGGCACTAAATACACCTAGCCTTGTCTTCTCCCACCACTCAGAAAATTCTTCACTCCCATTTATTAGTGGTTGTCTTCACATATTTACTAATATGTAAATATTCACATATTTAGGGGGGGTCACATGACCCCTAAATACAGGCAGTATCTCCAGTGTTCGATTGTGTTGTCCCCACCATCAGGGTCGTGGTAGCCATATCCATGGCTTTGACAATTTCCCATGAGCAGGTAACTGAGATCTCGCCAGAGCGCCAGAACCCCCCTCCCTCTGTAAAGGATAGCTCACACGCTAAACTCAGTATACTCCCAACAAAATACGTTCTTCTCCAGCAAGCTGATCCTTCTCTCCAGGTTGCCCGTGTCATTACGGGCACTACACTTCTCCCAATCTCTAAGGCTAGAAACACCAGAAGCATCTTTGTATTATTCCTTCTCCCCTAATATCCAGTCAGGCACAGAAGTTGGTCCCCCTGTTTTCGGTGTTTTAGCTCTTCAACCCGTCCTTCGCACTGCTAGAGATTGCTTCCTAAAATGCCATTCTTGATCCACTTCAAAAATTTTGATTGTTCCCCTTAATTAACAAAACTAGTACAGGCATCAAAGTTTCCAGGAGCAGACTCAAACATAACTTCCAAGCCCCTTTGCCATCCCTCCAGCCATGCTGTGCTGGATTTATCATTGGATCCCGCCAGTGATAAACAAACATATGATTACATCCCCAAACACGTATATACGTTCATGCCATTTTATGTACATGCACTTTACTCTGACTGGTATGACCTCACTGCCCAACTTCACCCTTTTTCTCCTATTAATCCTTCAAGGACCAGTGCTGCCTTTCTGAAGCCTTCCTTAATTCTCCTTTCCTCATTAAAATAAATTGTATAATCTAGGCTCCCGTAGCAATTTGTTCACACTCCTATTATGGCCCTTATTTCATTCTGCCTTCTACTAGAGTTAGTTGTCTGTGTCCTTGACTAAAGTGTAAGTTTCTTGATGGCCATGACTGTCTCATTCATCCTCTGTGCCTTTACACAAAGCAATTGCTCAATGAATTAATGTGTAGTGTCAACTCTCAGTGAATTAAATAAATGAAAAGGAATGTTTGGTACAGGTAATGGAAAATCATAGCTAATTTTCTCATCCAGGTGAGAACGCAGCCTTCATCATTGTCCTGGGATCTGAGGGCCTGCCTAAGGTCAGCGTTGAGGACAAGCCTCCCGAACTGTGGATGACTAGAAGTTGATTTCAGAGGAGCTCTTTCAGGAGCTGATGACTGACTGAAGACAAGGAGGAAGGCTTTTCCTCCAAGGTCAAGCTTTTAACAAGTATCTGCCATGTACACTGAGGGATTTGGCTGTACTCCAATTATGCTAATATGTTTTATATATGGGCCTCCAGCATCCAGGAACCACCTCCCTAAACAATTTAATAAGTGTAAATATCAAGGCAGAGTTGTAAATGTGGAACTTATTTGTAAGGTACCAACCTTGTTATTATCAAATGTCATGGGATATAAGTCACGGCAATTATGCTGCCTGCTTTTTATTACGTTTATTTTACTTTTTAAAAGTGCAGTATATCCCCATAAGCTTCCCCTCTCCTGCCCTGCCAAAGGAACCTGCCCTGGCTGTGTGTTCTGGAGGGTCACAGGATTAATGAGCATCTCCGGAGGAAAGGGTCATTGACTCCACCCACTGACACATAGTCTCGACCTCAGGCTTCACTGCAGCTTTCCATAACTCAAGCTGTGGGACCTAGTGGGTTTCTCAATACAAGAGACTTCATGATATAAAATACACAACTGTTGCTTCCTCCTCCCTCCTGCCACCTGAGCACGTGTGCATGTCTCTGTCATGAAGGGGCTGTCAGTTTTGCACAAAGTCTTCAAATTCTTGATTGCCAGCTTGGTGTGATACAGTCCAGAGCCACCTCTTAAGTGGTCTCTTGGCAGGTGAAAGTGAGGGGGAGTAGGCCTGATTTTTTGTTTGGTTTGGACTGCAAAAGGACCCACTATACCCAGCCCATAATTTCTATTTCCCAGTTGTCTCTTTCTCTCCCCCTCCTTTCCACTTTTCACTAAATTGCAACAACCACTCAGAAGGGGAAGGGCAGGTGACTCTTTTACTCTATATAAATAAGCATTCTATGGCAACGGTCCTCTTTTCTTTCAAAGGAGCCCGTCTAGTCTGTCTGTGGTCTTCCGCAGGCCTCCCTGGGATTAGGCAGGAAACCTGCCAGGACGCAGGCCTGTTGGCAAGTGAATCTGTTTTTAAGGGTTTTGAAAAGTGCCACTGCTTTCAAAGTTTCCTTGAAAGAGAAGGACAAAAAACTAAAAAACTAGTTGATCCTTGCACCCAGGAACTTCTTTAGGAGCTTTATCATCTCCCCTAATTGCTACATCCCCCCGCCTTCTCAGTTTATGATCCAACAACCAGGTTAACAATAAGCTATTCATTTGTTCATCACTTATTCCACAAATATCCACAGAGCAACTACTGTGTAACAGGCGGTATATAATAGCAAGCAAAAATAGATGTGATCCAGGTCTTCAGGAGCTTATAGTCAAGTGGAACATGCCAATGATAAACAAGTCTACGTTGTCTATATGATGACAGCTGCGTTAAGTGCCTAAGAAGGAAAGAATGCAGATACTATAAAAGAAAATAATGGTGTATGAGTGTATGGTGGGGAGGGGGACCTAAATTAGACTCTGTGGTCAAGAAAAGCCTCTCTGAAAAAGTGACATTTAATTGGAGACCGAAAGGATGAGAAGTTAACCAGGTAAAAAGTGAGCATTTGTGAACAGTCAGTGTAATGGAAACAAAGCACATATAATGGGGTAGTGTGTCAGTCAGCTTAGGCTAGGTTGCACTAAATTACAAACAATCTCTCAAACTCAACCACCATAGCAAAAGGCCCTGCAGTAGCTACAGGTCATCTGTGGCTCTGCTTTGTATGTCTTCCTTATTCCAGGATCTCAACTGAAGGAGGAGCCCTTCTTTGGGACATGCCATTCTAACCACAGAAGGAAGGGAGCAAAAGAGGCTGAAACATGTCATGGCTGTTAAAGCTTCTGATTCTAGGTGGCGGAGGTCACTTTATCCCACATTCCATGGGCCAAAGCAAGTTTTATGACCAAGCCCACATCAGTTTGGTAGGGCTCATGGCAGGAGGCAGAGACACTCTCTCTAACAGGGAGGAAATATTAATACCTGGAAACAACCATGCAATGTACCACAGCACGTGTCTGAGTTCCACCTACCCCTCTCATTAATAGACATTTCTGACATTTTACTTAACTTCCAGGGCCACAGATTCCTCATCTCTGAAAAGGATGTTTAAAACAACTGAGGGGAATCTAAGATAGTTTTCTCAGGGTTGGGTCTACCCCTCAATTTAGGCAGCAGCTTGGGGGAAGTGAAATTGTATAATCTAGAGTCTAATATTTTCCCTACATTTTCCCATAGCATTTTATTTCAAGTGCAGTGATAGAAAGCAAGTTTGGGCCTGCTACCGTGGCCACTAACTAGCTGTGTGATCTTGGCCAAGAAACTTAAACTCTTTGAGCCTCGGACTACTGTAGGGATTATGTAAAATAATCATTGTGAGAGCACTGTGTGTATTTTAATGCCATACAAGTACTAATCATTATTATAATTATCTGACCGATTTGATTACCTCTACTAAGACCCAAAAATCTGTTTCTCTCATACCCTCACTTCCACACTTCAGCCAGCCATCTCAAACTCACCACATCAAAAATCAAAATCGGGGCTTCCCGGGTGGCGCAGTGGTTGAGAGTCCGCCTGCCGATGCAGGGGACACGGGTTCGTGGCCTGGTCCGGGAGGATCCCACATGCCGTGGGGTGGCTAGGCCCGTGAGCCATGGCTGCTGAGCCTGCGCGTCCGGAGCCTGTGCTCCACAACGGGAGAGGCCACAACAGTGAGAGGCCCACATACAGCAAAAAAATAAAAAAATAAAAATAAAAATTATCTTCTCTCCCAGGCAGCTCCCATCCACCTCCCTCTCCAGGCTTCATTATGCTTATTACTGGCACTGACATGCTTCTAATCACCAGGGATGTAAAACTTCATGTTGTCTCTGACATCTATACCTCCACTCAGTTCTACCAATTCTCCCTTCATAATATAGTTTACATTGATCTCTTTCTGATTTCAAAGCTACCACTCAAGCCCAGACCCTAACCTCACTCCTTGTTACTCTCATAACTGCTCTTCCTGACCATACTTTCACCCCTGTCCAAAGCAGCCATTTGATCATCTGATTCCTACACTCCAAGCCCTGCAGGGGCTCACTAGTGAATACAAAATTAAAGTCCAAACTCTTTAGCTGAGTAGCCAATGCCCTCCACAATTTGGCCTGGCTCACTTTTTCCAAACTTCCCTCCCACTTTTATCCATATACGCCCTGCTGCAGCCATACCGACCTAACTCAACACTCTCTGAAAAGCTCCATAACCTAGATCAGCCCTGTTCAGCAGACATCTAATGCAAGTCCCAGATGTAATTTTACATGATCTAGTAGATACATTTAAAAAAGTAAATAGAAACAAGTGACATTAATTTTAATATATTTAACTTAACCCAATATATCCAAAATATTATCCTTTTAGTATGTAATCAACATAAAAATTATTAATGAAAAACTTTACGTTCTTTTTTCTTACTATGTCTTCAAAAACCCATGAGTAGTTTACACTTACAGCACATCTCAATTTGCACACACTAGCCATATTTCAAGTGTTCAATAGTCACATGTGGCTAGTGGCTTCCATACTGACCAGTGCGATCTAGCCCCTACCCTGTGGCTCAAGGCAAGCTCTATCCTCTGCTTGAAACACCGCCCACTCAAACCATCACCTGTAGAAATGCTACCTTCCAAAGACCCAGCTTCATAGCCCACATGCTCTCAGAAGTCTCCCCAGATTTTCCAACTGGAATTCATCTTTTCCCTCTCATACTCCCATACACATTATTTTATTGTATATTTTTTAATGCAAGTAGGTAATATATTCATTTGTTTCAAAACTCAGAGGGTGCCAAAGGATATGCATACAATTGACACCTCCACCAACTAGTCACCCTAATTTCTTCCCCTGGGGGCAAGCAATGTCATCAGACTTTTGTGTATCCTTGCACAACTCGTATACGTATACATCTCGTATAAATCTTATATGTATACAAATACATGTGTAAACATACATGTCTCCCCTGCATTCTTTCCTAACACATGGCAGCATGTTTTAAACATACTGTTCTGTACCTTACCTCTTTGTACGTAATACTCTGTCTTAGAAATCGTTCCACACTAGTACACAAAGTATATCTGTCTCCCTGACAAGGCTTTTAATTCTCAGAGGATATAGATTTTTTTTTTCCTGTATCGCTGCATAGCTCTGCGTTTTGGACTCTGGTCCTGTACATAATACTCAGTAAATGTTTGTTAAAATGAATTGCTCAAACTGTTACCAGATTACTCTTTCTAAAATGCTCTTTTGCATATGGTACCCCACCCACATCAAAACACTATTGACTTCTAATTGCCCACAAGATACCTTTCATATTCAAGGACCTTCACAGTCAGACCCACTCTTCCCCCCCAGACTAATCCTTACTCCCCAGAGATGCATCCTTTGTATTAACCAACAGGTGTCCTCACTGGAGCTTTGCTACAGGTTGACACGTATGTTTATCCATCTCTGTGTGCATGCATGCATGTGTGTATTTTACTCCAATATCTTCCCAACTAGACCATAACCCAGGGGTTCTGTCTGATGCCCTTATTTACCCCCAGGACAGTACCTACAACTCAGTGATACTCTGTGTATAGTTGACGGACTTGGAAATCTCTTTCTTCAAGACTTCTTTCCTCCCTTCTCTTCCCTTGGGCCTGGCCTGCCCCAGGCTGGATGATAATTAGCCAGATTCTGCATTTCCTTTTTTGCAGAAACAGAAGACAGTTTGTTTCTCGAATCCATTTTATTTTTAAATCATTCTTTCTTTATTCAAGTGATTCTCAAGCCAGAGAAGTTGTAGGCAGAAGCAGTGACAAGGGTCAAAGCACAAAATTAGCATAGTTCCTGCCAGGGAGTTTTTCTTCCTGTTTTCATGCTTTTGTCTAGAATCCCATTTATTTAAATCCAAAAACACTAACTTTTCTTAAGTTTCAAACAATTAAAGTTGCTTTGAGAGTCACATCAAAAGCAGATATGGCACTACCATGGCTGGCTAACATTTCAATAAAGCCCAGTGGTACTTAAATGCGGTCAGCTCAAAGATGGAAAGAGTGACAATAGCTACTACTTATGAAGCACTCTATAGTAGGTGCTATTCTCAGGCTTTATGTTCTTTTTTTTTTTTTTTTAACATCTTTATTGGAGTGTAATTGCTTTACAATGGTGTGTTAGTTTC
This sequence comes from Phocoena sinus, assembly GCF_008692025.1. Lineage (NCBI taxonomy): Eukaryota > Metazoa > Chordata > Mammalia > Artiodactyla > Phocoenidae > Phocoena > Phocoena sinus. The sequence continues at coordinate 82,267,542 of NC_045784.1, forward strand.
TGCTGTATAACAAAGTGAATCAGCTATACTTATACATATATCCCCCTATCTCTTCCCTCTTGCGTCTCCCTCCCACCCTCCCTACCCCACCCCTCTAGGTGGTCACAAAGCACCCGGCTGATCACCCTGTGCTATGTGGCTGCTTCCCACTAGCTAGCTATTTTACATTTGGTAGTGTGTATATGTCCATGCCACTCTCTCATTTCATTTAATCCTCACATCCACCTTGAGATGGGTTCTAGTATTCAAATTTTACAGAAGAGTAAACTCAGGCTCAGGGAGGTAAGGTGGCATGATCAAGATCTCCATTAGGAAGTGACAGAGTTGGTACTTTAACTCAGAGAATATGACTTCAGAACATATGTTCTTCACCATGAGGCATATTTCCTGTTTTAGCTTGAGACAGCAACTGCCTTTCTGGTACATATTTCTTGAAACCCATCTATTTGAACCCCTGGGGAGCATGAGTGCAATCAGTCTCATATCTGCCTCCCTTTTGTTTCCTCTGCCCTTCACTTGATCCAGATAGAACTGTGCTACTTTTCCACCAAGACTCTTCATCCTTGCACTGCTGCTAGCCAAAGAGGACTCAGTATCTAGCCTCTATATCTAGAATGTTCCTGCTATTCAAAATATGTTTCATGGACAAGCAACATCACAAGGGAACTTGTTAGAAATGAAGCATGCCAGACGTCACTCCAGACTACTGAATCAGAATCTGTATTTTAACACATTCTCAGGTGATTGGTGTGCACATTAAAGCTTGAAAAGCACTTCTCTCCATCTTTTGGAATACTCCCTTAGTAATTTCTTGCAGAGTGTTCCAGAAACGCAAGTCTAAAACCTATGGCTTGAAAGGGAGGGAATCATTTAAGCTGCTCCCTGTTCTCTGGCCTTGAGGAGCTCCACAGTCAGTCAGAGGCCATGCTAAGAGTAAATCTTGCTATCTTTAGAATAAAATATATGTGGGTGAAATGAAAAGACAGCTACGTGTTCGCCATCATTTCCTTCCCATATTTCATTCATGCTTTCCTGGTGTCTCACACTTCCTCAACACAGACACTTTCCTATATATAATGAGGAAATTTTTAATTAAAAGCATCAGAACATTTGAGCCCAGATAACCCTTTAAAAGTTAAGTTTATCTGTATTTACAAGCCTCCATTTATTTGGTCGTGACAATAGGATAAAAAAAGAAAAAGAAACCCTGCCTCTGAAGGCATATGGAGGACTGATTAAGCTAATTTGCAATAATTGCTTTAATCTTGGTATATTGAATTGTAGAGTCTAACTCTCTCAGTTCTCTTGGTCTGAGGTAGAGGCAAAATATACCACCATGCTCTATATTGTACCTCTGAATCAGAGTGGAAATTCTGCCCTATATGCCAGCCTATCACCCACATTTTCCATCAGTAGACAAGGAGAGATCCAGAAGCAGATCCTCAGTCTACCCCCAACACCTAATTGCTGCTCTACTTACTTCTTTGCTTGAAGATAGAAAGCCCATGTTCAGAAGCAAAGCCATTAGCAACTATTCGTTTTTTAGCTCTAATAAATTGACCAGACCAGAACTTAATTGGGGAAGGCACTCAGGCACAGGACACAGGACAAGGGAATAGGAAGGAAAGGAGGGGATGGGTTGAAGCCTGGACAGCTGGGAAGGCCAGGACAGGGCTCAGGATGGGGAGAGGGTAGATGAGTTACACAGAGGTCAACTTTGCTTACTTCGTGGTTATGGTTCAGAACGGTCCTGCTGGCTGCCATCGCTAACAATTGTCATGGACTCACCCCTACACCACTCCAGGAAGTACAGGGAGGAGGAAGACCAAAACCAGGCCTGATCCAGCCAGTCCCATCAAGGAGAGAAGTGGGCATTTTAAGGGACCACGAGCATTCCCAGACATTTGGCTGAGAGTTATCATCCCATTATTTCACTTTTAGAAAAACTACACTCTTCATCTTTTGCCTTCAGTCAGCTCTGCTCCACCAGTGATTCCAATCTCAGTTTCCTAAAGGGCTCTGCCAGATGTGACCAATAGCTCATCATGATCTGATATCGGATATATGGCCTCAAACAATAGGAGATGATGAGCATTGTATGCACATGACGTTTATGTAAGTCTCTGTCTCCAGATTTTGGCAAGAAGCATTGAAGTAACAAAACAAAACAAGAAAAAAACAACCACTGCTTTTGAATTGGAAACAGAATGCTTGGCAGCTAACCACATGGCAATGCAGCCCACTTTCAGCAACAGAGGGTGTGGTGTGTGGGCTTTCTTGGTGTCAAGGCTTAAAAGAAAGGAATTATCAGAAACAAGCAGATGTAGATCATTATTGTTCATGTTTCCATATAGTAACTTCCTTCTGAGTGGCTTAGTGCCTTCTACATCAACGATCTCACTTACCCTTGGGGGCTTGGGGGGACCAGGGAAGTCAACACATAACCACATACTCCCTAGGAGTTCACAAAATGCTTTAACATCTAGCATCTTCTTTGAGCCTCACAACAGGTCTGTGAGGTCTATGGAGGTTATGATGCCCTGTTTGTGAAAGAGTAGCATTTGAAAGCCAGAGCTTCTAGCGCCAATGGCACTACATCCCAGATGCCTCAAAGGCAGCAGCTTTCAGCACCACTGTTGCTGTAGGTTGCATATGCTGTTCTTTAACTGCCAAAGAGGTTAGGGGGATAGCCATGTGCTTCAGAAGGGGGCCTTCCCCTGCCTCACTCACTTCTTATTTCTTACACTCTGACTCCTTACTGAAAGTTAATGGCTCAAAATGCATCGTTTCTATATGTCTCCTTTCCTCCAACCGCAGGTAGTATATTAGCCTCCATAGTTCTCATAATCTCTCTTTACACCTAAATTCAAAAGCATTTCTTGAGTTTTTAAAACGATGCCCCTTTTGGATAAATATCTTGCATGTCCTGCCACTTCTCCCCTCTCCCCTGTTCCTTGCAAAGACACTGGTATACACATTCACACCCAAGTGAGAGTTCAGACTCCTAATTTGGATAACTATCATCTTATCCCTCCCAGCAGCCAGACTTTCACTGATCTTTATTTTTGGTCTTAAGAAGCCAATACGCTTATTTTTTTCTCTGCTACATTTAAGGTGATTGATAGAGTATTGATATGACCTTTCAAACTATTTCTCTCCCATCTTGATTCTGAAACATACAGCCCCTTGAGAATCATTTTTCTTTTATTACTTATCAAGTTTTTTATAACTGTCTCCATGTTATTCTACTAGACTGTGACCTCCTTGAGGACAGCTATGTGATCTTTGTATCTTTGTATCCACAAGTGCCAAGCAGAGAGACAGGGAGGTCATAGGTACACATTAAATATTTGTTGAATGAATGAAATAAACAGTGCCAGAAGAGGACTTCTTCAATGCTACTGCACCATTTCCCTTCCGTCTTGCTCTGTTTTTAGCAAAAGTACAAATTAGAAGTCTTTAAGACTCTTTAACATACAACTCTGGGGATAGTGTCAATGAAAAACGACAGGAGTTCCTATTCCCTCTATTCTAACTACGATCCCTTGGAATCTTTACTGCTCAGGATCTATGTGTCTCTGCTTGATTAATTATACACTTCCTTCTTTCATCTTGAATGTTTAAACTGACAGTAATTGCTCAGAATTGAATGCATGACCTCTAAGAATATATCTACTAAAAAAAAAGGGCTGGTTTCACATTGTAATCTGTCATAATAATTCTCAAGGGGGTTGATTCTGTAAAGTAGAAGAGGCCGCCATGTCAAAATAAAGGTTCAGATCAGCTCCACTGGTCAGCCTACCACCCACATCTGAGTGTGAAAATACCTTAATATTGTTAGTTGTTTACAGTTTTCTTATATCCACTAGACCCATGCATCACAAACCAACTGGAATGAAGAACCATGACTTTTGTCTTGATTTGTTTTAGATTTTCAATCTGTAGATACTTTTATAAAATATAATAGAAATTTCTAGAAAAAAATATAATAAAAAAAGGCATGCAAAATAAAACCCCCATTTTTTGGTGAGCATAAACAGACATAAAAGCACTCTGTAAAATTGCTGTAAGGTTTCCAAGTGCTCACTCTCAACAGCTACACTTACCTGATTGTGGACCATCATCAACCTGCAAAGGAGCTCTGCACGAGATGGTGTGCTTATCCAGGCCTTAGCCAGGACTGCTTATGCCCTGAATTGTCTTTGGACCTGCAGGGCCAAGTCTCCATCATGCATAATCATTATCATGTCCCAAAGGACAAAGGCACCCTTATTTAGAGGACAATGAACACTTGTGGGCATAAGTTAGAATCGATGTGAGTAACCCAGCATTGTAACTAAAGATGCAGTCTCAAGAGATAGACTTGGATTAGAATTCTGGTTTAACCATTTACCAGATGTGTGATCTTAAGCAAGTTATTTTCCCTCTCTGTGCTTCAGTCTCTTCACCTGTAGAATGGGGATAATTATAGTATCTACCTCATAGGGATGCTGTGAGGATTAAATGATGCAATGTATTTAACATAATTTGCCAAATGCCTGGCACACGGTTCAAGCTCAGTAAGGTTGGCTATTGTTGCTATGTGACCAGTAAGTGGTGTTAACATTCTCTCCATTTCATGGGAGAGGGAAATTCCAAGTTTGCAGTCCCACAGGCCCCTCATCTGGTGACTCTGGGATTACAGAAATCCCTTCATTTAGTGTCTCTCAGGCTTGGCTCTCTTAGGCATGCTGTCCCTCCTCTTCTCCCTTCTCCTACTACAGGTGATTTCTCATTGCTCCTATCAAAGCTTCCACATCCCAGCGAAGTCAGTCTACTCACTACTTTCTTTCCTTGCACTCAACTGGCTGATTCTACTTCTTGACACTTTCTCAGGACCACCTTCAACCTGGAATGCCCCCTCCTTTCTTCTGTCACAGGTATTTGCCTTGTTCAAACTCAATCTCCAAGTTAGCCTCCATATGCAGTAGTTCTCAAACTTTAATGTTCATAGAGGTACTTGGGGAGCCCATTAAGGATGTCCTTTCCTGAGCCCCACAACAAAATTCTGATTTTGTGGGTCTGGGGTAGGGCCCAGGAATTTGATTTTTCATAAAGCCTCCCCTTCCCCACTTCTCCAGGAGACTCTGTGGCATTAACTTTTCTTGGATCACAGATTGAGAAATAGTGTTCTATGTGAAAACACTAGTTAATGGCACTTGAATCAATTCTTTCTCCAGATTTCCTTAAATGCTAATAATTTTAATAAAGTAACACCTTATTAATTCAGCTCCATTAAATTGGAATTCTTGATCATTGGATAGAAGCCGGGCTGCCAAAAAGAGAGGTGGGAGGCTGAAGATGAATCTCCCTTCAAGATGATGAGTAGAGCTAGCCATGCATATTTAGATAGGTGCCGAGTAATTCCTTGCTGATTTATTCATTGACTGCAAGTTCCTCGATTAGGCTATTCAGGACCTCATCTACCATTTTCTCTCACTTGGATTACTGCCCTAGCCTCTTACCTGGTCTCCCTACTTGCACTCTTGCTGCCCAGTAGTCCATTCTCCACATAGATACCTCCATGATCTTTAAAAAATAAAATTCTGGTTGTATTGCCTGCCTAAATAAAACCTTTCAATGGTTTCCTGTTGCTCTTAGGATAGACACCAAACTCTTTATCAGAGTCTACAAGGCTCTGCATAATCTGGCCCTGCCTACTTCTTCAACCTCATCTTGCTTCCCTCTCCCCTGGCTCTCTGTGCTTCAGACATGTTAGCTTTCTTTCAGTCCTATGACCAGACCCCATCTCCTCCTGCTACCGAGCCTGTGCATATGCTCATCCATGGATATGGAATTCTCTTCCCATTGTACCCTCCCCACCCCACACACCCACACAAACACATGCTTAGTTAACCGCTACTCATCTTTTGGATCTTGGCTCAAATGTCTCACCACAGAGAAAAACTCCTGAGCTCCCTACTGTGCATCAGTTTCCTTTGCTAGATCCTTTCAAAGGATCATGTATCTTTTCCTCAGAATACTTGTCTCACATTGTGATTATACAAGCATTACCATTTATGTAATTGTTTGATTAAAGCCCAACTCATCTTTTAGACAGTAAGCTCCCTGAGGGCCCAAAGCCTATCACTCTATCCTCAGTATCTAGCATAGTGACTAGCAGATAGAGGAAGCACTTAATAAATATTTAAGTCAATGGACAGGATGAATCCCTTCTGTTTCTTCCAGAGCAGACCATAACAATCCAAACTTCTCTACTTTCCTCCCAAATCTAACACTATCCCGACTCTGTGTGTAGGAGTGTGTGAGTGACATGAGTTCAAATTTCCCCTAGAGGAAAGACCCCAATCAAGGTAATAGGATTCCAAACCTACCCACTTAATCCTTAAGCTTTAGACCTGTTCCCTCAGCCAGGGAACCAAACAAGCATGGCACTGAATATCCCTGCCTATTGGCTTCTGCTCTAAATAGCATGGTCCTAAAAGCCACCTAGGCATTGGAAGGTAATGATGGAATCCCTGTTCAAGTTGTTCAGTTGCAGTTCAGCATGTTTCAATCTTGTTAGCTATCAATCACCTTAGCCAACAAATGCCCTCTACACTAAACACTTAACAATGGTACTTCAATTAAGTTATCTATCCCACTCTTTCTGGTATGCATGTAACTATAATTCTTGAAGTGAAATTAAGGGGGAGCAGTAACATGAAATTGCTGATGATGGTGATGGAGAATGGATGGCTAGTGTAGTGTGTTATGTGTCATTTCTTAGCACAAGATGCCATTCCAAATTTCACACAAGAGTGGAGCCAACATTGGACAGAAGAGCTACCTTAACAACTTGGAAAGCTTCAGCTCAAATAGGTCCAAGAGTTGAAATATATTAACTCCTTGTCTGTAAGCTTATGGATCAACCAGTAAAGATTCAGAACCTTTAGGCTAGAGGATAATTGAAGACCTAGATTTTTTAAAACTCAGGTTGAGTTAGTAGATTGCCTTAGCACCCAGCATAGGGAAACCCTACATGGAATCCTATGACTCTGGCTGGAGGCATGACATGCTAATTCTTCTGTCTGCGAGAACCTTAACTACAGAGCAACTGGACAATTTGAGTGATTTTCTAATTGGTCATAATTCTCCAAGCATTCTAATATCACATGCTGTCCCTGTAGTCCATCTGAGAAGTGGCATGCCGCAGAAAGAGCATAAAATCGATTGGCCTCACAATTCCTCTATCTGCTCAAATATTCTGCTATTTGTTTTATTATTTGTTTGTTTGTTTGTAATTGTGGCTATTTTAACTGTTCTGTCAACTGATGCAATAAGAGACATTCTTCAACATCTGAGATGCTGTTGGCAGGACCTGTGGATTCTGAGTAATTTGGGTAGCTTTCTGCAGGGCTTGCAAAGCCATTTTTAATATAATGATTTTTCAAATGAGTGTGTGTGTGTGTGTGTGTGTGTGTGTGTGTGTGTGTATTATGACTTTTCCTTTTTAGTCCAACCGGAAAATGGGTAAATGAAATAAAAGCCAACCAAAAGTAAAGTTAATTTGAAGATTTAAAAAGGAAATATTCTGTCAAAGTGCTTTGGTTTTCAGGTAATCTTAGCCCATCCTCTATACATATTTCCATTAGTCTCTATGATTAGGAAGCCTGTTGGAAAATTTCCTTCTTTCATGATACTCAAAGTTTTTGTTCCATATGTAATTTTAAGTTTCTCAATAAAACCATCTTCTGTACAAAATAATCTCCTGTTTGCTAAAAATTCATTTGTGAAAAGTTTGGAAAGTGTCCACTAGATATAATTATTCCCTGCCTACTCTTTTTTCCCAGTCTCCACTGAAAGCATGCATGAAAAATTTCCAAAAATGAGGTGATAACTGAGATCAGATGATGAGTTACTACATGACCTAGCTACTTTACTGTAGATAACTGGACTGTGGAGCAATGCTAGACCCAAAGGCAATATTTATGGGCTGACCAGAAGCCTCCAAGGTGGACTGGCCTAAGAATCCTAACCAGTTCCTTACTCACGGGGAGTCTCAATTTGAGACTCAGACTCAGTCCATTGGTCAGTAGTGGGATAAGTAGCAGCAGAGACACAATAGCTGAGCTAACCTCACAGCAGAGCAGTAGAAGTTGGAGTAATAGAATACTCCTTGTGAGAGGAGAGCTTACTGTTGTATGAGGAAGGATGGTCAAGTTCTTTAGAAGGTATGTGTGGCTCATTATTTACAGTAAACATTCATTAACTGAGATATGTTGAGGATGTCACTATTCTTTGTAACTTGACTGTGTCTAACACATGGATCAACTTTTAAAATTTTTTGAAGTCCAGCTGTCAATGCGGATCAAACAGAGGCTGAAATAAGAACACAGGTCTCCATTCCCTGTGTAATGGTATTTGCAAGATCAACTTTACTTCCTTATCAGAAGAACTTTAGCCCTCAATTAATTGAAAAGATAAGTCACAGTTGAGATAATGTACTTCTTCAGACTTGCTGCTATCAACTGCATCAACACTATGATGTTGGCTTGTGTGTAGAAAAGGCTGGTAATGATTCTGTGAGATGATGGGTAAATTTCCAGATTGATATGTATAAAGTATTTGATAGACAAAATTACACTCCTAGGAATTAGTTGAAGAATAGCTCCATGTTGTCATCTAAAGCCCTGGTGAGGAAAACCCACACCCAAGATAACACTTAAATCATAATCTTTCAAAACAGGAAACACTTCTGCTCAAATGTTTCAAAAGAAGCCTTTAACCATCAATTGTATGTTCATACCTTATCAAAGGTACCTTTTCTAGATGAATCTGCCTCTCTGCTAGATCTGTCCAAAGCTTGGGGACACTGCCAACATTTCCCTTACTTCTTGGGATAGAACCCAATACTCAACCTTCTAGCAGTTATTACTCCAGGACAAAGAAGCTGTACCTATATTAATCAAAGAAATCTAAAGTCTGATGCTGACTTTTCAAACTCTAAACCCTCTATCCCAGCAAAGTTTTTGTATACTATGAAGTGTCCAGACTGGTGAAACCTGTTCTAAGGCTTTGAAAACACTGGTAGGTTCAACTAATCTAAAGAAACAAAGCAGCTTAAAAGAAACTTTGACTCAACTTCTTTGAACCTCTGTAGCCACACTTATAAAACGAGAATGATAAAACCTGCCATGCCAACATACCCCCTGAATCCTAGAATGTGAATGTTGGAAATGCCTCCCCCAAATCAACTCATCCAGCCTCCCCCTTTACCTCATGAGTGAAGTCTGAGCTTCAAATGGCCAATGTAGATGTATTTAGAAAGATGCTCCAAGCTATTAGCATCATCACTCTTCATTTCTTATTTGAATGATGCCATTACTAACTGTTCCAAAGGAGCCTCTTGACTGCTTACTTATTAGTTACCTTCATTGGAAAGACTTCTATTTTTCACCCCCCACCTCAAAACAAAACAAAACAAAACAAAACAAAAAACCTTTCTATCCTGGACTTTAGCTCTATGCAGAATAATAGCCAGTATGTTTTTTGTGTGTGTCTGCCTCTACCTTTGATGGTTCCATCTAAATGGAAGGAGGCCTGTGATAAATATAGACTCTTTTGCTTTTAGTTTTATTCCACTTTTTATTATGAAAACTTCAACCACATAGAAAAGAGAGAATATAAAAAAAAACAACCTCCCAGATGATCATCACTAAGTTTCCACAATTAACCACCCATAGTCAATCTTATTTCATTTATATCTCATCCAACAAACCCCTGGATTATTTTGAAGCACATTTCATCCATAAATATTTCAAAATGAAATATTTTGGATTATTTTGAAGCACATTTCATCCATAAATATTTCAAAATGAAAACAGATCTTTCTTTCAAATACTAATTACTGGGATTCTGATTCAGTGGGTTTGGAACTGGGCCCAGGAATCTGTATTTGTAGTAGGTGAAACTGATCCACAAGTATGGCAACAGCTGCATTTGACTCTCATTTTAATATAGAGAGACATAGAATGTAGACGGGGAAGTCATTAGCAGAAGGGTACTCCATTGCTCTGTCACAGAGACACAGCAATGTTTTGAATAAAGAAATAGTCTTTTTTTTTTTAATAAAGAAATATTCTGAAGCCCATTTGGAAAAGATAACATTTGAATGGTAAGTGCTTTGAAAATAATGGGCCAAATACCAGGAGGCAACTAAGCCTTCCCAGTCCACACTGAAGTCTTATGCCTTTGAGCTCAGCCTTCATTGACTGGACTACTCATTTGGAAGTTAATCACAGACAGCCTTGTGACAGCTCACGTATCATGGAATTGATTTCACTCTTAAATTGCCTTAGCTCTAAAACTAAACTGTAAGCTTATGAAGGGTAGGGACCTTGCCTGATCCAGCTTTGTACCACGATCCTCCGCACTCCCTGACAGAACCCTGCATGGTGTCCTGTCACATGTGACAATTTACCATAGTGCATCACCTCTTACATTACTCACACCACTAAGGGATTCATTCACCACATTTTTATACTAATGTGCTAAATGTAGTGAAAGAGTGATTGTGCCTCACAATGTCCCTAAATACCAGGACACCCATGAGTTGTGATTCAATGTCCTATTGAAATGTCCTGGGCTAGAAATATTTCTTCAGTGGCTTGCCATATTGACTGGAATCGCCACTCCTATTTACCTGTTTAAATGACTAGATCGAAACCCTAAAGTTCAAACGGGAATGTTAATCCACGAGCTCCTTAGTATAAGTGAGGTGACAGGGATGATGGCATTCATGATGCAGATCCTTTTGGTGTCATAAAGGGAGCATGGGCATTGCTTCGGGTGGATAGCCCAACTGGGATTCTCTAGTGGAGGTCGTGGGGCTGTTGAGGGCCCAATGGGTGGGAACAGGTTTATTGAAAAGGGACACAGTATAAAATAGTTGCTAAGAATGCAGGTTTTGGAGTGAGATGGGTCTATCACAGTCCCGGCTCTACCATTTACTGGTTGTGTGACATTGGAATAGCCACTTAACTTCCCTGCGCCTCATTTCCTTCATTTGTAAAACAGGAGGCTTATAATAGAACCTATTTTATTTGTTCATTCAACAAATTTACGGGACCTTCTATATGCTAGGCTCTGTGCTGGCCCTGGGGATGTAGCCGAGCAGGATCCTATGGTACCTAGATAGCTGTATTTCATGCATATTTCCTGAGTTTTTCAGATGCTAAAAACCACCACCAAATGGAAGAAGTTAACTACTTGATGATCATGAGCACCTATGGATCGATCATGTTAACCACCCTATTACCTCAAAATCAACCAATGAGAGAATCGTGCACAAGCTGACCGTGTACCACGTGATGCTCTTCCTTCGCCTGGCCTTTAAAAATGCTTTGCTGGGGACTTCCCTGGTGGTCCAGTGGCTAAGAATCTGCCTTCCAATGCAGGGGACACAGGTTCAATCCCTGGTCGGGGAACTAAGATCCCACAGGCCGTGGGGCAACTAAACCTGTGCACTGCAACTACTGAGATGGTGCACTCTAGTGCCTGCGCACCACAACTAAAGAGCCTGCACGCCACAACTACTGAGCCCACACACCACAACTAGAGAGCCAGTGCGCCGCAACTAGAGAGAAACCCGCACACTGCTACTAGAGAGGCCCACGTGCCGCAGCACAGAGTGCGCATGCCACGATGAAAGGTCCCACATGCTGCAACGAAGATCTCGCGTGCCGCAACTAAGACCCAACACAGCCAAATAAATAAGTAAATATTTTTTAAAACATTTAAAAAAATAAAAATGCTTTGCTGAAACCCTTCTAGGAATTCAGGGTTTTTTGAGCATAAGTGGTGGATGGCACCACAGAAAGATATTTCACAATTTGTCCAAGACTCATGTTGTATACAGTGTATACGTAGTGGTAAAGAAAAACGATGGCTTGGGTCCCCCAAGCCTATGGAAAGCCTAGAAGGAACACACAAAAGGCTATTTGAAGAATGGAGAAAAAAATTTCCCTAGCCAAGAAGATATTCTTATTTCTACTTAAAACCACAGCAGACCAAAGGAAGCCCTGTTACAGCAGCAAAGACTAAGCCAGAATGTCTACATCACATGGATTTGTGTAATAGCTAGAGCAACAGAAGTGTGATGAGTGAGCTTTCTGTATTTGAGGCAAAAATCTCATATACTTCACAGACTAATGTTTGTACAATTGTGGGCAGAGAGGGTGAGAACTTTCTGCTATGAGCATCAACAGGCCTGGTATTGAGAATTGATCATCTGGTAAGAAATAGAATATAATTCAATACACAGAAAATGAAGAATAGCTACAAGATGATAAAGAAATAAATGATATGGAAGAGGAGTGCATAGAGCTTACATCTGAAGACAATAACTGAAATTCCAATGTAGAATATCCAGGGAGGAGTAATGACCTTGGGCTTCCTTCAGCAGGAATTGATAGCACAGTGGTCTGATCTGAAGGGTGGGGTAGGGAAGCAGCACCCAGATGTCTAAGAGTTGTAGCTGGTATAAGAGATAATGGTACTAGGGCAACAACACTAACTTTAGCTCGCACCAAAGAGTATGGCTAACACTTTCTAATATTTTCTAATGTTCTATATGTTCTGCCCTGGTCAGGGCTACCTTAATAACTTGGCCAGGCTGAACCTGCAGACCCCTTGCATTAGTGACTCCAGCTGGGGAGGCCTGACATCAGATGTCTTTGTTTTATTTGTACCATAATTGTTGAGGGGAGAGAGAGAGCTCACAAGCTACAAGGTCAAGCATAGCAGGTACATGTAGAAACATCCAAACCCACCCAACAGTATTCTCACTCAAAGATCCAGATGTAGATCTACAGACTCATATTCAGATCCACATTCAAGAGTCAACATGCAATCATTTTTCAAGTGACTACTTATTCCTACCTACCCTTAATTTATTTAGAAAGCAAATGCTTATGCATATATTCATGGCTTAAAATAAAGGGCCATTGAATAAATCTAAAGATGAGTTTTGAGCAGGTCTTTTGCATACATTCTCTTTCTCTTCCCGAAATTGACTGATGCTAGATTCCAAAGGTCACTTGTCTTTAGCAATTACTCTGAAGCGCTGCATCCTACCTGCAGTCTTTTAAGCATTCTAGCCTAAAGAGGATTCATTCTCTTATCTTGGAAATAAATGTGAACTGTCAATCGAATACCACTAATAAACGTTTCTAATTGATGTTTGAGGAGGGGAATTTTTTCCCTTAGGCATGCTGCTTTTTATCTGGGTCAGTGGCCTTGTTGTTTATTAAAAAAATATATATTTGTGCATTCATAAAGCATAGGATGGGAGTTAAAGACAAAACTTCACTTTTCCTTTTGTCAAACTGGATAAAGGCACTATTAGCACTGAAGGGTTTTTTCTTTTCTCATGATTTAAGGCTAGTATATTATAAATAGCCAAATCAAACACAGAATCAGATGTCAGTTTCACTTTAATGGGATGAAAATATCTACCTCAGTCAAATGCCTGAGGCTAAATCATGTGTTGGGAAACCTGAATTTTGCTTCTTCCATTGCCTAGTTCAGTGTCCCATCATTTTGTAACTGTAAAATGGAGATTACAGCACCTACCTCACAGAGAGACTGTTAAGATTAAAGTAAATAATATAACCATTGTGGTTGTCATGGGAGCAAATAATATCTATTTCAAAGCCAAATGAGAAATAAGACACAGGCTTAGGGCAAATGAAGATAAAAATATCAGCTTTATTATTGATAATACTGAACTCAAGGATATAACTTTGACATGCAGCCACATGGTCTTAGTAGTTCTCTCCTCTCCACCTCTAATCTTTGAGACGGTTCACCTAAAGGAGAATTTGGGTCTGCAGAACAGACAAACTTTCACAGAATGTCCTCCTAGTTCTACCCAATTGCAAAATGTGGGCCAATGGATCTGCTCAGATAATTCAATCCTCCAAACATGGGTAGGATTGTCAGATTTAGCATGTGAAAACACAGAACACAGAGTTAAATTTGAATTTCAGATACACAATGAATAACTTTTAGTATAAGTATGACCCATACAGTGTTCAGGGCATAGTTACTCCCCCAACATTGTCTGAAATTCAAATTTGTTTATCTGAAATTCAAATTTAATGGGGCATCCTGTATTTTATCTGGCAACCCTACCCATGGGATGAAAGTAAGTAAGCGTGGGAAGAAAATTTAGGAGTGTGTTGCCCCAGTAGAAGAAGCAGTACCCATAAGGCCATAGGAATGGAGGGCTCTCCTGAACACCATATGGTATGGAGCACAGTGTGCACTAAATGCATGTTATTGCTTTCCTTCATGCCCCAAAAACCCTCACAGTAAACTCATTCATGCCAAGGCATTGGTTTCTTACTGTGTTGCTCTTCAAGAAGTATTTTTACTTTAAATGAGGGCCAGGGAGAGGTTAATGCTTAACCTATAGAAATTCTTCTCAATGATTGATTTTCAACCTTGACTGAGCATCAGAATGTCCTGGGGAGTTTGTTAAAAATACAAACACCCAGCATCCCCCGCCCCAACTTTGATTCTGGGGTAGGATCTAGGCATTTGTATTTTTAACAAGCTTCCCCAGGGAATTTTGATGCACAGCAAAGTTTAAGGCACATCATTCTAGCATATAAGTACAGTGTCAGGGAGCAGGGGATGGGTGTACTCAGGGAAAGGTATATGCCTCTACCCAACAAGTGACCTGAGAAAATATTATGCCACTGCATGGACCACTGGTTTAGAACCACTGTTCAAGACCATGGACAGAGAGAAGCACACCTTCCTTCTCATTTTAGTAACAACAGGCCTAGACTCCAACAGGAAAATGATGAGTATTGAAGAACTGGAATAGAAGTCATTTCCCTTCCAGAACTCTTCAACCACATTAGATATTATGTATGACTGGCTCTGAGGGCAGACTTGGTCAACCATACTGTCCCTTCTCACTGCAGGTTATAGTCCAATGTGAAAGGGCTACAAGAGAGGTAACTAAAGGGAGGAGGGGGTCAGAAAGGAGTAGGGAGGATGGGTCATGGAAAGCTTTACAGAGAAGGTGAGTTATCCTTCAGTCTTCAAAGGGTGAGTAGAAATGCACAGAGGCTAGCAAGGCTAGCAAATGAGAGACTAACAGAGGCAGAGAAAGGCTAAGACAAACAGTTACATAGTCCAAGAGAAACTTTTAGAATAAGACAGAAATAGACAGCTATAAGGAGAAGAAAGAAACACACACATACACGCATGCACACACACACACACACACACACATTTACACTAACAGAGAGAGATCCTGAGAAGACAGAGAAAGCAGAAAAGGCACAGAGAAGGAGATGCAAATCCATATTACAAAAATAGTTACAATCACCCATACTGTAGGATTTTCAGTGCTGTTTTGACATGGCATCATGGTGAAAGAAAACACCATATATATGCTTTTATATATGGTATATATACCATATATATATACACATATATATACTTCTGAGAAAATATATATACGTATATATAATATATATGTATATATATATATACACATATATATACTTCTGAGAAAGTGTATATATATATATATATATATATATATATATATATATATATACACACACATATACACTTTCTCAGAAGCCTAGTTCATGGCCATGGTAGATCTGAATGTGTAGGAAATGAACATCACCCACCTCATTTGCTCATTCTTTATGACCTTTGCTATGCACTAATGGCTCTTTTCAGGGAAGATATTGATTATCATTCTAAAAGTAGGCAGATACATCATTAATATATTTAATAATTAAGGGTGGAATCATAATACAGTATTGAAAAGTAAGGCAGCCTTTTTTCCTGAACTGGATCTAAAAGTAGAATCTCAAATGGCTGCTACCACAATTCTCCAGGACTACAATGTGTCCCCCTCCCAAATTTTTTTATTATTTGAATTCATTTTCTTCTTTTTATGAAACTTTTGGAAAACCCTTTGCAGCTGATGAGCCCAACCATTAAGTGTAGGTGATTTGGCTTCTGCTCTGAGTGATGCTGTTGAGCGCACCGGCTTCCTGGAAGAAACTAGGTCAGGGGAGATCAATTTTTCTTCATGATGCTTAATATCACCTCAAGGTCTTTTGCCTTCTGTTTCTTTTTCCTCTTCCTTTTGAATCATACATTCAAATAACCACATGTGTGAACATTCAAAGGAACACATCTCAGCATGTCTTTGTAAAGGTACAGAAGACAATGTGGCATGACACATGCTCAATATGCTGTTTTAAATTCTCTAGAACTTTGTTGCTCCAAAATCAAATATCTTCAGATAAAGGGAAAGTATGTTGCTCAGTCAGAAATGGGTAGGTCCCAAGTTTGATTTCTCTTCTGTATCTTTACCGTTTTCAGCATCTATTTTGCAACCTGGAGGTTTTTTGTTTTTTTTGTTTGTTTGTTTTTTGTTCTTTTCCTGTTTTCTTTTCCATTTGGAGTTTAGAAAGTAAGCAGCAGTTGAGGAATCACTGTGTCTGGGGAAAGGGACTGGGCGATTTCTCTTTGAAAAGCTTGTATTAGCTCTAGATGGAAACACAGGATGGGAAAGGAGTGGGTGATATCTGGCATATACATGATAGTTCAATGAGAAAAAGAGAATAGGCAAGCAAGGAGGGCTTGCCCATGTTCCTCAGAGGAAGTGGTCACTATTTCTGTTTGGCAAATGGAATTAAGAATCCTAACTGCAAAGAGTCTCCCACTATGTCCCTGACACAAAAAACAAAATTTTCATTCCAGGGAAATGCAATAAGTCCCCCAAATTAGCAGCCCTTTTCCAAAGGCTCCTAGTGGCTTACTGCAATGACATTAGCATCTGCAATTCCTATTTAGATGATAACTGAACTCATCATTGATTTCTCTGCCACTGTTACAGCTGGTGTCCTCCCCCTGTTACAGAGGCGCTCACCAGGGCCCTTATTCCCTGACTCAGGACCTACTTCTACCGCCTGCCCCCTTGTTCTGCTACCCTTGATTCTGGAGGAGAGTCTTTCTACTACGTGGACATAGCATTTTCAAATGTCCTGAATGATCATTACAATGATTTTGTATCCCCAATCCAAAGTAGACTTACTCCTTCAGGTTTCTAATTCTTGAAGTATTAAGAGCAATTTCCTCCAGAAAGTATCACGAAGTATTTGAGTAACTCTTGGCATTTCTCATTGACCATTAACCACTCTCCCAAGATAATGCACAGGTAAGTAGTCCTCCCCCACCTCCTTTCCCATAACTCCCTCACACAATACCAATCAATCATTCAACAAATGTGTGTTGAGCACTTGTGCGAAGTACTAGGGATAAAGTGATGAATGAGACATATAAGGTTCTTACCCTCACAGAGATTACAGTTTAGCAGGAGGACAAGCAAGTAATTGCATAAAAGTACAATAAGTGTTATGCAGGGGAAAGCAGATTTTGCACTAGAACCTAACAAACCTCTCTGGGGAAATGGCACTTCAGATGAATCAGGAAGGCATTTGCTAGGAGGAAAAGAGGTGAGGTAGGGGTGGCGACTGTTCTCAGAAGATGGCAAGTATGAAAGACCAGAGGAAAAAGAGAACCTGGCAGTTTTGAAAAACAAAACAAAAGACTGAAAAAAACTTAAGCATAACTGGAATGTAGAACACAAAGGGAAGTAAGGTAAGAGATAGGACTGGGTAGACAGGAAAAGTCTATATGATGGGGAACCTTGTAACACATTCTGAAAACTTTAGGGACTTCCCTGGTGGCGCAGCAGTTAAGAATCCACCTGCCAATGCAGGGGACCAGGGTTCGAGCCCTGGTCCGGGAAGATCCCACATGCTGCGGAGCAACTAAGCCCGTGCGCCACAACTACTGAGCCTGCTCTCTAGAGCCCATAAGCCACAACTACTGAAGCCCGCGTGCCTAGAGCCCGTGCTCTGCAACAAAAAGAAGCCACCACAATGAGAAGCCCATGCACCGCAACGAAGAGTAGCCCCCACTTGCCGCAAATAGAGAAAGCCCGTGCGCAGCAACAAAGACCCAATGCAGCCAAAAATACAATAAATAAATTTACAAAAAATAAAAAGAATCATATGTGTGTGTATCTTAAGTCTTTATATACATATAAAAATGTATCATATAAAATATTTTAAAAATAAAATAAAAACTTTAGACTTTATCATGCAGTAACAGGAAGCCACGTATGGGATAGAAACAGGGTTGCACTTCGGAAAGACCACTCTGACTATAGTGTGGCAGAACTAATTGGAACAGGGCAAGGAGGGGTGAGGGGAAAAGAGTTAAGAGGCTACTGTTGTAGTGGACAGGCTACAGGTGTTGGTGACCTGAGCTGAGGTCCTGGCATGGGGATAGAGCTGATTGGGCAGATTTGAGAGATAGAATATATTCAAATTAGATATGGGAAAACAGGGAAAAGAAAGAATCAAGGATGGTACCTGATTTCTAGATTGGGTAGCTTACTGGGGTCAGTAGTAGTGTCACTTATCAGGGTAGAAAATACAAGACAAGTAGCTGGTTTGGGGAGGAAGATGATTTCGGTGTTATGAGTTTGGAGCCTGAGGTATCTTTAAGACATGCAAGTGGAGATGCCAATTAGATAGATATAGGGAACTGAAGCACAAAAGAGAAGTCAGGAATGAAGTTATATTTGTGAATATATGAGCTAGGCCACGAGGAGCATGTAGAGTAAAAAAGCATAAGACCTAGAAGATAGCTTTTAGGAACACCTGTCTTAAGGACTTGGCAGAAGAGAAGCTTAGAAAAAGTCTGAGAAGGAGTGGTCAGATAAGTAGAAATAAAACAAGTAGAGGGCAGGGTAACAGAAACCAATAGAAGGGGGAATTTGAAGGAGGAAGGTCAAACGTCAACTGCACATGGGAGGTCAAACAAGATAGAACAAGGCTAAAAAGAGCACTTAGGATTTTATTACATGCAGGCCACTGGCTACCATGCTCAGGACATACTCAAGGGAGTCATGGTAGTTGGGTGGCTATGTTGGAGGGTGGGATTTTAGGGGTTGGGAGGAAAACCAGAATGCAGTGGGTTGAGAAGTAACTGGGAGACAGGCCAATGGAAACAGTAAATCTCGACTAGACCACTCTTGTGAGGAATTTGGCTGAGAAGGGAATAAACAGACGTCAGAGAAAGGTTTTGCTGTTGCTGCTGCTGAGTGCCCCTGGAGTCGAAGTCAATATTTGGATTTTTTACTCATTGACTATGACATGGAATTTATATTGACTGCAAACTCTTTCTCTTGGGGAAATGAATCCTAGGGCAACACAGGAAGAAAACAGACTGGAACCATTTTCAAATTCACGAGTCTTTGTCCTTAATTTCCCAGAAGCCACTCAGTCCTGAAACGCCTTTGTCATCTCTCCCATGGGACCAAGGGATGCAATTTTGGTGATACTCCTTGCCTTCTCAGAGTTCCTGTGGTGAGTGAATAGATGAGCCCCCCGACAGGACTCTTGCTGCTACTGAGCTATTCCTAGCAATCTCCTTTCTCCTTCTGAGAGGATAAACTATTCAAAAGCATTGTTCTTGTTGTTAGTATTCAAGTTTTTTGGAAAAATGAAAACACATTTTTCCTTACATTCCTGTATTACCTTAGGTTTCATTCCTCCAAGAGCAGGAATTCATGGTCAGCCTACATTCAAGGCCAGACTTGATGATTAGAAAGCAAAATATCTACTTCCATTCCAGAGCCCCGCAGAGGTTAAGTGTCCCTTTCATAACCCCAATTAGAAAACTATTTTTGAGTTAGGAGAATGCAAACATGTTTCTCATCAGCATATTAATCTCTTCTCCGATCTCTCTGTCAATTTTGACACCTTTCTTCATCTATATCCTAACTAGGCATAGCAATTAGCCCTCAATAAAGATTTGAAAAGTGCCAAATTCCAGGCTTTCTGAGGTTTAGAGTTTAATTCTGATAATCAACTGAAAAAATCTCCTTGCTTAGGGTTAACCTTCTCTATATATTTGAATTGCTGACCCATTTTTGTCTTAGGAACTTTAATATTAACAAAAGGAACAAGGGGCTTCCCTGGTGGCGCAGTGGTTGAGAGTCCGCCTGCCGATGCAGGGGACATGGGTTCGTGCCCCGGTCTGGGAAGATCCCACATGCCGCTCCGCAACGGGAGAGGCCACAGCAGTGAGAGGCCCACGTACCGCAAAAAAAAGGAACAAAAATGGTTTCCCATTTCACTCCAAGCACGGACAGTTTACCCCATAAAAAATTCCTCATCTGGCCTGCTCCTCCCTATTTGTTAGGAAGTGGGATAATATATTTCTTCTCTGGCTTTTTCAAAGACTCTAAGCCCCTCTAGGTAGAGAGGAGGGGAGATGAGGGAGGGAGAGATTGATGGCACTCCAAGACAGCAATCCCTTTGTTTGGTAGTCTCAGAATGAATTTTCTGTCATCTTTCAAGTGTTTCCTACCCATGAAATTGACCATGCACACTCAAACTCCACTCTCCCCAAACTCCCAGGGCTGAGCTGGAGCACAGCTACTAGAGATAAGTGGCATCTCCAAGGCTACTGAATAGGCAGGCTGTTGAAAAGAGTCACGATTAGTTGGAAAGGCCTCTCGCCTGTCCGCCCACCTCGCTTTCAGACCTGGACATAGCATTGGTGCTTTCCACAGAGCCCACAGCCCTGGTAGGCTTGTGCCTGGGCACTGGCCCTCTTCTTTGGAACAGGCTTTGCCTCTCCAAAAAAAAAAGAAAGGCACTTTTGAACTACCTTTCCCATCATATGATCAATATGACACCACCGTACAATCCATCACAGATGATGACACCCATGCGTACCAGTATGAATGGGGCATCGTGCAGTGCAGAATGTGGAACTGTGGCAAAGAGAGCCCATCTGCAGCTCACAAGACATGGCTGATGTTGGCTCTGGTAGCAAAACCACTTCCCTGGATAGATAGGAAATTGCCACCACAGGAGATGTTAATATTTGTGAGCCTTACTAACAAGGTTGAATTCTAACATAAGGCAGTTCATTGTTATGCTGTAGAATGTGAAATCTCAATGCTTTCGCTATTCAAACTCATCTTATTTCACAACATGATTTACCGCAGCTCTAAGGAGCCAAGAGAAGGAAAAATATAAGGGAGGGAGCAGGAAAAAGATAGTTGGGAGTGGAAACACTGATGAGGCCAGCTTTGTGAGCAAATCTCATCGCCACTGATAATGTAACATTTAGCTTCGATTAAAGCTCTGTCTTGTGGAATGTGTGCAGTGTCATAAATACTGCTTCTTTAGCCCAGTCACTGATTTTTTGGTGGATTCCACCCTCCAAACCAGCACTGGGTATGTGCAAACTTGGGGAGAAAAGGAGGAGGAAACCACCCCACAAGAGATATACTTTTGTCCAAAGACAGGCTGGAAATGTTTGCCTTGCCAGGTTCAATTTCTCCTGTCAGAAATTTCCAAACAGATGGTGGAAGAATTGGCGTTTGACCAGACAGTTGGACAACCAACAATAGAAACTAATTGTCATAGAATTCTGCAAATGGTACCTATGCTAACACTCGACAAAACATAAGTTTTGTCAAGTATCCAGTGTTCTCTTCAGTGAAGAATAAGTTAAAAAAGCCAATTAGGCAAATGCTTCTAGAAAACACTAACTCGCTTCAGGAGGACTCTGTTTTAAATACACACCAAGGTGCACGTAGACAGTCTATCCTTCTCCAGGAGGCTGGCATGCCTGTTGATAGCTTCTACTTAGGATAAAAAGTGGCCTTGAAAAGTTACTCTGTGGTCATTACACTGAGATCATTTCTACCTCTGAAGCCCTGGTATCCTGCGATGACTCTGAGTCCAAAAAAACAAAAACAAAAGCAAAACCAAAAAACCTAAGGAGTCAAAATACAGATTTTTCAAACTGAATAATGTGCTGAGAACTCATGTCTTCCTTAACGAAAGTTGTCAGAAGTCTGGATTTAGCCTGCAGTCAAGTTTAGTGAGTGGATCCCTCCACCTAAATCCCAAATGCCTATTTTCTTGTGGGTATACAACTGAGCTCAGGGAAGAAACTTCTGGTAGGTTAGGTAGCATTTCCAGAAGCTTTCCTGATACGGTCATGAGAAGAATCATGGTTAACTCCCAAGACAGCGAGAAAAATTTTTGAGACAACTGTTTTTCAGATGTTGGAGAAAATAAAAGGCAAGTTTGCAGGGTGTTGCCTTTCTAGGACTTTTTTTTTTTTTAAATCCGGACTCGGTTTGCAAAGTAACGTCCATCTATGTACTCAGATGGCAGGAAACGGGGGATCAGAAACCTGTGTTTCTTGAGAGGGGCAACTAGATATAAAGTCCCATCTTTCCCAGCTGCCACCCTGTGAACAGAAGCAGCTTGGAATGTATCAACCTCTGTCTCTGGACTCTCCTGAAAGATTAACCCGAAATTGCCCTTCCCACTTTTGTGTCTCAAGATGTGACAAAGAAAACTCACTTACGCCTCATTTGTCACCTCAGACAGTTGACAGACACTTTGCCAGTGTCAGATTATTTCAGTATCTCTCTACTTGTACAAACTGGTTCAAGGAGGTATCTTAGAAGGTGGCAAAGGAGAGGTCTCTAATCCTTGCATGGGGCCATTCTATGGCTGAATGATCCATCCGACGGCACTGTCTCCATTGTCTGTATGTGTTGTACCTTTTACCCCTTACATTAAGATATGATTTTTCAGGAAGCACCATATTATAATCTGATCTCCATAGATAATCAGAAATGGGTAAGTCCTTTCTATTGACTGGTAAGTGTTCATTATATGCTTTATTGGGATGATAATACTGTGTAACACAATTTAAGATGAAATGTATCAATAGTATATGCACAATGGGAAAGGAAGTGCAAAAAACAAATTTTACTATAAGTATTTGGTGCCAACCTTATATACAAGTTATTTTTAAAATACAGTTTTGCATTTAAAAATAAGTTTATTTTCATTATGAGGAATTTTAGAACAATTAAGAGTATACTGGAGGGGGGGACCTTGAAGATGGCGGAAGAGTAAGACGCGGAGATCGCCTTCCTCCCCACGGATACACCAGAAATACATCCACACGTGGAACAACTCCTACAGAACTCCTACTGAAGGCTGGCAGAAGACCTCAGACCTCCCAAAAGGCAAGAAACTCCCCACGTAACTGGGTAGGGCAAAAGAAAAAACAGAGACAAAAGAATAAGGACGGCACCTGCACCAGTGGGAGGGAGCTGTGAAGGAGGAAAAGTTTCCACACACTAGGAAGCCCCTCCGCGGGCGGAGACTGCGGGAGGCAGAGGGGGGAGTTTCGGGACCGCGGAGTAGTGCACAGCGACGGGTGCGGAGGGCAAAGCGGGGAGATTCCTGCACAGACGATCGGTGCTGACCGGCACTCACCAGCCCGAGTGGCTTGTCTGCTCACCCGCCGGGGCGGGCGGGGCTGCGAGCTGAGGCTCGGGTTTTGGTTTTGGACGGAGCTCAGGGAGAGAACTGGGGTTGGCGGCTTGAACATAGCCTGAAGGGGTTAGTGCACCACGACTAGCCGGGAGGGAGTTCGGGGAAAAGCCTGCACCGGCCGAAGAGGCAAGAGACTTTTTCTTCCCTCTTTGTTTCCTGGTGCGCGAGGAGAGGGGTTTAAGAGCGCTGCTTAAAGGAACTCCAGAGACGGGCGCGAGCCGCGGCTAAAAGCGCGAACCCCAGAGACGGGCGCGAGCCGCGGCTGAGGGCGCGAGCCCCCGAGACGGGCGCGAGCCGCGGCTGAAAGCGCAAACCCCAGAGACGGGCGCGAGCCGCAGCTAAAACCGCGGACCCCAGAGACGGGCGGGAGACGCTAAGGCTGCTGCTGCCGCCACCAAGGGGCCTGTGTGCGAGCACAGGTCACTCTCCACACCCCTCTTCAGCGGAGCCTGTGCAGCCCGCCACTGCCAGGTTCCCGGGATCCAGGGACAACTTCCCCGGGAGTACGCACGGCGGGTCTCAGGCTGGTGCAACATCACGCCGGCCTCTGCCGCAACGTCACGCTGCCTCTGCAGCCGCAGGCCCGCCCCGCACGTAGTGCCCCTCCTAACCCCATCCCCCAACCCCCGGCCTGAGTGAGCCGGAGGCCCCGAATCAGCGGCTCCTTTAACCCCGTCCTGTCTGAGCGAAAAAACAGACGCCCTCCAGCGACCTACACGCAGAGGCAGGGCCAAATCCAAAGCTGAGCTCCTGTGAGCTGTGAGAACAAAGAAGAGAAAGGGAAATCTCTCCCAGCAGCCACAGAAGCAGCGGATTAAAGCTCCACAATCAACTTGATATACCCTGCATCTGTGGAATACCTGAATAGACAAGGAATGATCCCAAATTGAAGAGGTGGAATTTAGGAGCGAGATCTATGATTTTTTTCCCTTTTCCTCTTTTTGTGAATGTGTACGTGTATGCTTCTGTGTGAGATCCTGTCTGTATACTCTTGCTTCCACCATTTGTCCTAGGGCTCTATCCGTCCATGACTTTTTTTAAAAATTCTTTTTCTTAATAATTAAGTTTAATTGTAATAACTTTATTATACTTTACCTTCGTTCTTTCTTTCTTTCCTTCCTTCCTTCCCTCCTTTAGACAACGAATCACCCCAAATTGAGGAGGTGGTCTCAGGGAGCAGGATTTATGATTTTTCCCCCTTTACCTCTTTTTGTGAAGGTGTATGTGTATGCTTCTGTGTAAGATTTTCTCTGTATAGCTTTGCTTCCAACATTTGTCCTAAGGTTCTATCCGTCCCTTTTTTTTTTTTTTCTAAATATTTTTTAATTCAATAACTATATTATACTTTATTTTATTTTTACTGTATCATCTTTCTTTCTGTCTTTTTTCCTTCTTTCCCTCCTTCCTTCCTTCCTCCCTCCCTCCCTCCCTCCCTCCTTTCTTTCTTTCTTTGCTTCTTTCTTCCTTCCTTCCTTTCCTCCTTTCCTTCTTTCTTTACTCATACTTCTACTAATTCTCCCTACTTTTTCTCCCTTTTATTCTGAGCTGTGTGGATGAAAGGCTCTTGGTGCTCCAGCCAGGAGTCAGGGCTCTGCCTCTGAGGTAGGAGAGCCAACTTCAGGACACTGGTCAACAAGAGACCTGCCAGCTCCACATAATATTAAACGGTGGAAATATCCCAGAGACCTCCATCTTAACACCAGCACCCAGCTTCACTCAACGACCAGCAAGCCACAGTGCTGGACAACCTATGCCAAACAACTAGCAAAACAGGAACACAACCCCACCCATTAGCAGAGAGGCTGCCTAAAATCATAATAAGGCCACAGACACCCCAAAACACACCACCAGACGTGAACCTGCCCACTAGAGAGACAAGATCCAGCCTCATCCAGCACAACACAGGCACTAGTCCCCTCCACCAGGAAGCCTACACAACCCACTGAAACAACCTTAGCCACTGGAGACAGACATCAAAAACAACGGGAACTACGAACGTGCAGCCTGCAAAAAGGAGACCCCAAACACAGTAAGATAAGCAAAATGAGAAGACAGAAAAACACACAGCAGATGAAGGAGCAAGATAAAAACCCACCAGACCTAACAAATGAAGAGGAAATAGGCAATCTACCTGAAAAAGAATTCAGAATAATGATAGTAAGGATGATCCAAAATCTTGGAAGTAGAATGGACAAAATGCAAGAAACAGTTAACAAGGACCTACAAGAACTAAAGATGAAACAAGCAACGATGAACAATGCAATAAATGAAATTAAAATCACTCTAGATAGGATCAATAGCAGAATAACTGAGGCAGAAGAACGGATAAGTGACCTGGAAGATAAAGTAGTGGAAATAACTACTGCAGAGCAGAATAAAGAAAAAAGAATGAAAAGAACTGAGGACAGTCTCAGAGACCTCTGGGACAACATGAAACGCACCAACATTCGAATTATAGGGGTTCCAGAAGAAGAAGAAAGAAAGAAAGGGACTGAGAAAATATTTGAAGAGATTATAGTTGAAAACTTCCCTAATATGGGAAAGGAAATAGTTAATCAAGTCCAGGAAGCACAGAGGGTCCCATACAGGATAAATACAAGGAGAAATACGCCAAGACACATATTAATCAAACTGTCAAAAATTAAATACAAAGAAAGCATATTAAAAGCAGCAAGGGAAAAACAACAAATAACACACAAGGGAATCCCCATAAGGTTAACAGCTGATCTCTCAGCAGAAACCCTACAAGCCAGAAGGGAGTGGCAGGACATACTGAAAGTGATGAAGGAGAATAGCCTGCAACCAAGACTACTCTACCCAGCAAGGATCTCATTCACATTTGATGGAGAAATTAAAACCTTTACAGACAAGCAAAAGCTGAGAGAGTTCAGCACCACCAAACCAGCTTTACAACAAATGCTAAAGGAACTTCTCTAGACACGAAACACAAGAGAAGGAAATGACCTATAGTAGCGAACCCAAAACAATATATAAAATGGAAATAGGAACATACATATCGATAATTACCTTAAATGTAAATGGACTAAATGCTCCCACCAAAAGACACAGATTGGCTGAATGGATACAAAAACAAGACCCTTATATATGCTGTCTACAAGAGACCCACTTCAGAACTAGAGACACATACAGACTGAAAGTAAGGGGATGGAAAAAGATATTCCATGCAAATGGAAACCAAAAGAAAGCTGGAGTAGCAATTCTCATATCAGACAAAATAGACTTTAAAATAAGGACTATTAAAAGGGACAAAGAAGGACACTACATAATGATCAAGGGATCGATCCAAGAAGAAGATATAACAATTGTAAATATTTATGCACCCAACATAGGAGCACCTCAATACATAAGGCAAATACTAACAACCATAAAAGGGGAGATCAACAGTAACACATTCATAGTAGGGGACTTTAACACCCCACTTTCACCCATGGACAGATCATCCAAAATGAAAATAAATAAGGAAACACAAGCTTTAAATGATACATTAAACAAGATGGACTTAATTGATATTTATAGGACACTCCATCCAAAAACAACAGAATACACATTCTTCTCAAGTGCTCATGGAACATTCTCCAGGATAGATCATATCTTGGGTCACAAATCAAGCCTTGGTAAATTTAAGAAAACTGAAATTGTATCAAGTATCTTTTCCGACCACAACGCCATGAGACTAGATATCAATTACAGGAAAAGATCTTTAAAAAATACAAACACATGGAGGCTAAACAATACACTACTTAATAATGAAGTGATCACTGAAGAAATCAAAGAGGAAATAAAAAAATACCTAGAAACAAATGACAATGGAGACACAACGACCCAAAACCTATGGGATGCAGCAAAAGCAGTTCTAAGGGGGAAGTTTATAGCAATACAAGCCCACCTTAAGAAGCAGGAAACATCTCGAATAAACAACCTAACCTTGCACCTCAAGCAATTAGAGAAAGAAGAACAAAAAAACCCCAAAGCTAGCAGAAGGAAAGAAATCATAAAAATCAGATCAGAAATAAATGAAAAAGAAATGAAGGAAACAATAGCAAAGATCAATAAAACTAAAAGCTGGTTCTTTGAGAAGATAAACAAAATAGATAAACCACTAGCCAGACTCATCAAGAAAAAAAGGGAGAAGACTCAAATCAATAGAATTAGAAATGAAAAAGGAGAAGTAACAACTGACACTGCAGAAATAAAAAAAATCATGAGAGATTACTACAAGCAACTCTATGCCAATAAAATGGACAATCTGGAAGAAATGGACAAATTCTTAGAAATGCACAACCTGCCAAGACTGAATCAGGAAGAAATAGAAAATATGAACAGACCAATCACAAGCACTGAAATTGAAACTGTGATTAAAAACCTTCCAACAAACAAAAGCCCAGGACCAGATGGCCTCACAGGTGAATTCTATCAAACGTTTAGAGAAGAGCTAACACCTATCCTTCTCAAACTCTTCCAAAATATAGCAGAGGGAGGAACACTCCCAAATTCCTTCTACGAAGCCACCATCACCTTGATACCAAAACCAAACAAGGATGTCACAAAGAAAGAAAACTACAGGCCAATATCACTGATGAACATAGATGCAAAAATCCTCAACAAAATACTAGCAAACAGAATCCAACAGCACATTAAAAGGATCATACACCATGATCAAGTGGGGTTTATTCCAGGAATGCAAGGATTCTTCAATATACGCAAATCTATCAATGTGATAAACCATATTAACAAATTGAAGGAGAAAAACCATATGATCATCTCAATAGATGCAGAGAAAGCTTTCGACAAAATTCAACACCCATTTATGATAAAAACCCTCCAGAAAGTAGGCATAGAGGGAACTTTCCTAAACATAATAAAAGCCATATATGACAAGCCCACAGCAAACATCATCCTCAATGGTGAAAAACTGAAAGCATTTCCACTAAGATCAGGAACAAGACAAGGTTGCCCACTCTCACCACTCTTATTCAACATAGTTTTGGAAGTTTTAGCCACAGCAATCAGAGAGGAAAAGGAAATAAAAGGAATCCAAATCGGAAAAGAAGAAGTAAAGCTGTCACTGTTTGCAGATGACATGATACTATACATAGAGAATCCTAAAGATGCTACCAGAAAACTACTAGAGCTAATCAATGAATTTGGTAAAGTAGCAGGATACAAAATTAATGCACAGAAATCTCTGGCATTCCTATATACTAATGATGAAAAATCTGAAAGTGAAATCAAGAAAACACTCCCATTTACCATTGCAACAAAAAGAATAAAATATCTAGGAATAAACCTACCTAAGGATACGAAAGACCTGTATGCAGAAAATTATAAGACACTGATGAAAGAAATTAAAGATGATACAAAGAGATGGAGAGATATACCATGTTCTTGGATGGGAAGAATCAACATTGTGAAAATGACTCTACTACCCAAAGCAATCTACAGATTCAATGCAATCCCTATCAAACTACCACTGGCATTTTTCACAGAACTAGAACAAAAAATTTCGCAATTTGTATGGAAACACAAAAGACCCCGAATAGCCAAAGCAATCTTGAGAACGAAAAAAGGAGCTGGAGGAATAAGGCTCCCTGACTTCAGACTATATTACAAAGCAACAGTAATCAAGACAGTATGGTACTGGCACAAAAACAGAAAGATAGATCAGTGGAACAGGATAGAAAGCCCAGAGATAAACCCACGCACATATGGACACCTTATCTTTGATAAAGGAGGCAGGAATGTACAGTGGAGAAAGGACAGCCTCTTCAATAAATGGTGCTGGGAAAACTGGACAGGTACATGTAAAAGTATGAGATTAGATCACTCCCTAACACCATACACAAAAATAAGCTCAAAATGGATTAAAGACCTAAATGTAAGGCCAGAAACTATCAAACTCTTAGAAGAAAACATAGGAAGAACACTCTATGACATAAATCACAGCAAGATCCTTTCTGACCCACCTCCTAGAGTAATGGAAATAAAAACAAAAATAAACAAATGGGACCTAATGAAACTTCAAAGCTTTTGCACAGCAAAGGAAACCATAACCAAGACCAAAAGACAACCCTCAGAATGGGAGAAAACATTTGCAAATGAAGCAACTGACAAAGGATTAATCTCCAAAATTTACAAGCAGCTCATGCAGCTCAATAACAAAAAAACAAACAACCCCATCCAAAAATGGGCAGAAGACCTAAATAGACATTTCTCCAAAGAAGATATACAGAATGCCAACAAACACATGAAAGAATGCTCAACATCATTAATCATTAGAGAAATGCAAATCAAAACTACAATGAGATATCATCTCACACCAGTCAGAATGGCCATCATCAAAAAATCTAGAAACAATAAATGCTGGAGAGGCTGTGGAGAAAAGGGGACACTCTTGCACTGCTGGTGGGAATGTGAATTGGTTCAGCCACTGTGGAGAACAGTATGGAGGTTCCTTAAAAAACTACAAATAGAATTACCATATGACCCAGCAATCCCACTACTTGGCATATACCCTGAGAAAACCAAAATTCAAAAAGAGTCATGTACCAAAATGTTCATTGCAGCTCTATTTACAATAGCCAGGACATGGAAACAACCTAAGCGCCCATCATCGGATGAATGGATAAAGAAGATGTGGCACATATACACAATGGAATATTACTCAGCCTTAAAAAGAAATGAAATTGAGCTATTTGTAATGAGATGGATAGACCTAGAGTCTGTCATACAGAGTGAAGTAAGTCAGAAAGAAAAAGACAAATACCGTATGCTAACACATATATATGGAATTTAAGGGAAAAAAATGTCATGAAGAACCTAGGGGTAAGATAGGAATAAAGACGCAGACCTACTGGAGAACGGACTTGAGGGTATGGGGAGGGGGAGGGGTGAGTTTTGATAGGGCGAGAGAGAGTCATGGACATATACACACTAACAAACGTAGTAAGGTAGATAGCTGGGGGAAGCAGCCGCAAGGCACAGGGATATTAGCTCGGTGCTTTGTGACAGCCTGGAAGGGTGGGATGGGGAGAGTGGGAGGGAGGGAGACGCAAGAGGGAAGACATATGGGAACATATGTATATGTATAGCTGATTCACTTTGTTATAAAGCAGAAACTAACACACCACTGTAAAGCAATTATACCCCAATAAAGATGTTTAAAAAAAAATAATAATAATAATTAAAAAATGCTTTTGATCCAAAAAAAAAAAAAGAGTATACTGCATTTCAATGGGACTTTTATAACGGGCAGCCTTTGTACTACATCACCTTATAACTTCCTTTTGAATAGCAGGATCAGAGCTACTGTGTTATTTGTCCCTGGTGAATGTAGCAGAAATAGAACCTGTGATACAAATGTTAATAACTCAACAGGAATCCCATCTGTTACAAAATCCTTTTGCTTTCTTGTCCATTTCTTAGAACTCTGCCACAGATCCATCAACTTCTTGGGACTAGCAGAGCACTCTGCTTTGATTACAGTAGTTTAACAGTGATGAAGGAGAGGGTACCTTTTTGTGTTTTTTCCACTCTTTCTAGGTCTGAACAAAAGCAGCCGGCTGTGCTAGTGAACACAGAGTCCTGCCTACCAAGGGGGAAGAGACCGCGGGAGTTATAGTGGTCAGGAAGACAGTGGTATCAAGGGACCACTGCTGCTGCCCGGAGATTCACCTGCAGTACTGGCAATCTCTAGTCGGCTGGGGGTTTCACAGTGAGTAAACAGCATTGCGGCAAAATAGAGGAAGTGGCTGAGACTTTAACTGGAATTGTACGGCTGAAATAATCTAAAACCAGCCAAGATATACAAAACACTTATGATTTTGCCTCAGGTTTGTTATCACAACCATTTCATGAGACTCACCAATAAGATCAAATCCTTCTTTACGGGTCTTAGCTGCCCTAACTCCCCCAGCAACCACAGAGGGGATATCTGGTCCACATTGTGGAACACATTATAGTGAGCACCAGATAACCCAGAAGAGGACGG
The DNA here is from genome assembly GCF_008692025.1 of Phocoena sinus. Taxonomy (NCBI): domain Eukaryota; kingdom Metazoa; phylum Chordata; class Mammalia; order Artiodactyla; family Phocoenidae; genus Phocoena; species Phocoena sinus. Next base: position 82,299,030 of record NC_045784.1, read on the forward strand.
AGACCTTCATTTGGTTCTCAGTTCTGCCACCTGCTTATTATGAGTTGATGGCCATGTGACTAAGAGCATGAATGTTGCCGTCAGAGAGTCCTGGGTTCAAATCCTAACTTGGCCACTTCCTCCTGGGCAAGTTGCTTACCCTCCGAGTGCCATTTTTCTCATCTGATTAATGTAAATCCTCATGGGATTTTAAAGAAAAGATTAAGTTTTAGAAACTGTGAAAAACACTTAGCATAGTGGCACACACACACCAGGAACTCAATAAATGGGATTTGTTATCATGAATGAAAATAATATATTTTCTGTATCAACTGGGGTTAGTACTATTATTCTAATTCAGTATCATGCTTGAGGAAATTGTAAATTCTTTCTTAAGAGGCTCATAAAGAGGCTCTTTCTTAAGAGGCAACACGCTGACCCATCTTTCCTCCTCTGGGAATCTGAAACCTCTAAGTAGAACAGAAGTCAAAGAGTTTGCAGGGATTCCAAAAACTGGTCTGTTGCTTCCAAAATAGCTTTCTAAAAATGCATACAACTGGGAATCACTGTCCAGAGAATCTAACACAAAAGCAGACCAAGGAATCTCCATTTCAAAGATCTGCTAAGTGATTCTGACACACGACTAAGGACTGAAAACCACTGGTTGAGAATGTTCTTCCAAGGATTGCCAATGATGCCACATGAAGGAAAATAGGCCATGTTAAGAAATGATGTAAACCCAGAAATGGACAGTGGTAAAGATGGCAGACAGTGAATGGGAGGCTGGCAAGATTCAGGAGAGGATGGAGATGGAAGACAGGTAGCTGGGTGGTGATCTGAGAAGTAAGCACCATCTGTCAGCTAGCCTGTTCAAGGTACCAGAGATTCTGGAGAGTTGGCAGAGCAGGATCAGCCAGACCAATCAGAGGGTTATTGTAAACTAAGGCTCATGAGATCAATTGTGCACAAACTTCCTCCAGAAACTAAAGGCCTTTAGAGGATGACATTTTTGGATTCTCTTACTCAGCTAGCTTAGTCTTAAAGGGCCTCTATCCCTTTATTAATGACAGTCAAATATAGGCCCCAAAAGAGAGGGGGAAAAAAACCACACCATTGCAGAAGATGAGACAAGAGAGAAATCAACAGACTTGCTACTTTTTTGGTTTAGGAGAAGGAATCATTAAGTTTCTTTTACTTACACCTAAGACAACTGACTTTCCCTCTATCTGCATCCCGATAGTTAGAAATCACCCTATCAAACAGACTTCTCTGCATATCCACACTGTGAATTGCCCTTGGCAATTTTGCAGAGCCAAGTGCTAGGTTCAATAGTATCTATTCAATATTTAGAATGTATTCATTGAGTGGATCGTACATATTGAGGTGGTGCTTATTTCTTTGTACACTAAAGGCTACTTTTGTGGGATAGTTCTGTTTTCTACATAGTCGATATCTTGTGTTGATTGAAGCTAAGACTACACAGGGCCACTTGATCAACTGTGTTTTAAGAATTAATCAATCAGTGGTTATTATCTTGTGCTATATACAACCTGAGCCTGTATCTGTGCTCAAAGCCTGACTTGACCACTTACTATGTGGCTTTTGGTATGTCCCAGAGCTTTAACTCTAGTTGAACACCTGAACTACCATGAAACTCTATTTTACTTATATTCAGAGTGAGGGCTCATACTTTCCGCGGCAATGGGTTGTGTCAAAATTGTTTGGTGGACTAACATATCCCACACCATCCAATTGACTTCATCTCTATCACCACCACCCTAACATAAGCCATCATCTCTCACCATCTCTCATCTAAACTACAATAGCCATTAAACTGGTCACTCACTATGCACTTGTGTCCCCTCTCAAAATCTGATAGTCATATACCAGGCAGAGTCATCTTTTCTAAATGCAGAGCTGATCATGTCAACTTACTTTCCCTCCTTCTAGAGCCTGTGCTTTAAAAGCTTCCCATAGTTTTCAAAGACAAAACTCCTTACTATGGCCTTCAATACCCCGCAGGGTTCCTGTGCCTACCTCTCCCTCAAATTTCCTCCTGCATCCTGATTTTCCTAACAATCTGAGCATCAGCTACTTTTAAGATTTTAGTTCCTGCTAATTGCGGCCATGATTTAGGGTATAGTTACAGTTTCATGCTCATTCCTAACACTGGGCATTTGCACATGTTATTCCTTGTGTCTTTCATTTTTAGTAGTTACCATATTGTACTGTTATGTGCTTATTTTTATGATAATTTGGATGACATCTGTATTCCCAACTAGAATGTAAGTTTCACACATGTCAAGACTGTTTCTGTACCTCTGGGACCTAGCACAGTGCCTGGTACCTAATATACAGTCCATAAATACTTGCTAAGTGAACAAATGAAGACTCTGTATATAATCAACACCCATTTCCTTGTTAATCTTTCTCCTCCAACTTGCTACAACTTCAGCACATACCTAAGCAACCAGTGCTTGCAGGGAGGTCCATAGTCCACACCCATCTGGACAGATCCTCTGTGGGCATAATTCCATCTTCCAGACCTCCCTGGCCTCAAATGAGAATGTACTCATTTGATGCCCTATCTCCTTAATATTCTAGTCTTGAAGAATCAGAGTAACTCTTCAAGAGTAATGCTTAACCTGTATCCAAGCTTCCAGAGATCATGTCTTAAATAAATTCTCTTTTTATGTGAGCTGGACTTCCTATGAAATGGAGGGTGGTGGGAAGGCATGGGATGGGGCTGTCATAGAACCTATCAGAAGCTATGGATCCTTTCTCTGTGTGGATCTTCAAACACACACAGACACACACAATTTTATATACACTTTTAGGGGATCATAGGGCATCTCTACCCATGGAGAACTGGGCTATTGGAGAATTTAATTTTAGGCTATGTTGTTGCTAAACCAGAAACCTGGCTTTGGATATTCATAATTATTGAAGTTGGGTGATGGAGACAAGGGAGTTCAATATACTATTATCTCTACTTTGTATATGTTTGAAATTTTCCATTATAAAGAGTCAAAAAGCTAAAGTGTCAGTCCAGCTTTTTTTTTAAAGAGAAGAAAACAGAAGTATGATTTTTATAAAGAAATATTTGACACCTCAAGACTTCTTCTTTTTTTTTTTTTTTTTTTGCAGTACGCGGGCCCTTCACTGTTGTGGCCTCTCCCGTTGCGGAGCACAGGCTCCGGATCCGCAGGCTCAGCGGCCATGGCTCACGGGCCCAGCCGCTCCGTGGCATGTGGGATCTTCCCGGACTGGGGCACAAACCGGTATCCCCTGCATCGGCAGGCGGACTCTCAACCACTGTGCCACCAGGGAAGCCCCCTCAAGACTTCTTTGAGTGGGAAATTGATCTTCCCATTCACACAGGCTTAAAAGTTTAACATCAACTTCAAATCCTCCATCTCTCTTGGCCCCTCAGTTAATCAGCTGCCAAATCTCACTAATTCTATCTGGGTAGCTCTTGCACTGCCTCTCACCTCTCCATCCTCCCTGACACTGCGATTGTTCTACATTTCATTATGTCTCACCAAATCCATTGTAGAAAAATCTACTAACCTTGGATGCCAAACTTCCCTCACAAACCTTTCACTGATCCCTCTCACTGAAAGTGACCATTTTCCTCCTCTGGACATCATGAAGCTGATCTCAGTCTTCCTCCAAGTATATCAATTCATGTTCAAAGTCTGTGTGTACATACCTTTACGGTTCTTAACCTATTTTGAGTTACAGACCTTTTGAGAATCTGATGAACATTACAAACTCTCTTCCCATGTCACCTGCCACTCCCCCAGAAAAATGCATGTAATATCCCAATCCAAACACACATATACTTTTGTTTACAATTCTAAGAGCTCTATGCATCCCCGCCCCCCCCACAAAGATTCCCCAGTTTTCAGATGCAGAGCACCCCACACCCCGCCCCAGGTAATAAGCGCTCTAATTAGAGATATTTCAGGGTCACACAATGCCTTACTCACAGGCTTAGATTGTGAGTGGCTCCATACCAACATTCTCTTTATATATCAACCCTCTTACTTTTACATTTCTTCCCCCTTGAAGCACAAATGAAGTATTTATCTAATCTGGATTGGCAGCCAATGAATTTTCGTGATGACCACAAAAGGAGCAAAGAAATGAGTCACAAAAAGTCAGCAACTTCTCTTGTTTCTCTTCTTTCCCACCCCCTTAAAACCCTATCTGAAAGTGATCACTCCTTTCTTCTGGACTGCATTGGACTGAACACTTTTCCCCCAGACTACACTAAATTGATCCTATGAAATCACTGTTAATCTGCTATTTTTGACCTACAAAAATGGCAATATTGTATGGTCCAAACTCATTCTCATTTTTTTAAGAAATCTCTTTACTGGAGTGTGAGATTTTGAGGTCAGGCATGGCTGCTCTCCTCCCCACCTCAGATCCTGCATACAGTTGGTGCTCAGTGAGTATTTATAGAATGAATGATGTCTACTTATTAAGATGTCTCAAATTAAAATAAGACCTTTCACTTAAGGAGATGTTGGTGAATGGAATTTGAGTAAGGGTGTTTGACAACCCTTGACCCTTTTGGGAACCCCTTCATTGGAAAGATTTTTAAAAAGATTTTATAAAAAATGTCAACAAAATATGCACTTACCACTTTTAGGTAATATAATGAAGACCCTGCTGGAGAAAGCAAAGAGGTGTTCCCTGCTGAGAAAATTGCATGCTTTACCACACAAATAATCCAACTCTGTATAAACTAGAGACAAGGAAGCACAAACTGCAGCCAAAATTCCTCCCCTGTCCCTTGAATAGACGTTCACACTGTCAGAGGCTTCTGAAATAAACTTTTAGCAGCTACTGAAGCAAAGGTATCTTGACTGGTATTTCTATCTTAAAAAAAGAACATCTACTAAGTAGCAGTACTTCCATGAAGAACGTGAACCCTTTGTGAACCTAGCAGAGACCTGGTTGAATGTGCCCACATAAACATTACCTAAAATTTTACAAAACACAAAATACATGGTTTTATTTGGGGGGGGGAGGAGGGAAGAGTGGGCTTTGCAAGAAGACAATATATCTTTACAAAGAAATTTATACACATGGCAAAGTTTGCTTTTTAGCACATTGGAGGAAGTGGTGTTTGCAAGGAGAAACAGTATTTGCTCCTAGAATCAATGACCCGAACCATTTTTTAAAATTCAAGATTAAAGTATTTTAAAATTTTGTTTCTTCACTGACAAAATGATGAAGAATATTCTCCCCAGTACTACATTACAGATTTGGGTGTTGTACTAAAAAGACTGATTTCATGAACCACAAGATATACCATACTTTTAATTGGCACAAAATTTGTATTCAGCAAAATGAACAAATCTTAAGTGGACAAGTCAATGATGCTTGATAAATTTATGCGCTCAGGTAACCACCACCCTAATCAAGAGAGAGAGCATTTCCATCATCTCAGAAAGTGCTCTTGTGCCTCCTTCTAGTTATATTTCTACCCCACTTTAAAAACAGCTGCTTTGATTTCTATCAGCATAGATTAGTTTTGTCAGTTCTAGAACTTCATAAAGTGAGTCATATAGTATTTATTCTTTTGTGTCCGGCTTCTTTTGGTCAACGCAGTGTTTGTGAGATTCACTAAGTCGTTCCATGCATTAATTATTCTTTTTTATTGCTGAGCAGTATTCCACTGTATGATTACTCCACAATTCGTTCATTCATTCATCAACTGATGGCCATTTGGGTTGATTCCACATTTGACTATTATGAATATTATTTTCTTAGTGATTTCTCTGAGAATTACAGTGAACGATTTATAATAATCTAGTTAGGATTACTACCAACTTGATTTCAATAGGATATAAAAACTTTGCTCCTATATAGCTCTCTCTTCCCCTTTATTGTTATTACAAATTACATTTTTTAACTTCTGTGTCCATCAGTGTAGATTTATAATGACTGTTTTACATGGTTGTCTTTTAAATAAGAAAAAGGAGGAATAAAAAAATTTTTAAATTATTAATACTGACTTTTATATTAACCTGTGTAGTTAGCTTTACCAGTGTTCTTTATTTCTTCATGTAGATTCAAGTTACTCTCTAGTCTCCTCTTATTGTAGACTGAATGAGTCCCTTTAGCATGTCTTTGAGGGTATGTCTACTAGTGACAAACTCGCTTAGGTTTTCTGGTTTATCTTTACAAAGATAGTTTTACTGGATGAGAATGCTTAGTTAACAATTGTGATTTTTTCTTTCAGCACTTTGAATATGTCATCCCACTGTTTCTGGCCTTAATAGTTTCTGATGAGAATTTACCTGTTAATCTCATTCAGGAACACTTGTACATGATGAGTTGGTTTTTTCTTGCTGCTTTCAAAATTCTCTCTAAGGTTTCGGCTTTTGACAGTTTTATTATAATGTGTTTACTGTGGATATTGTTAGGTTTATCCTACTTGGAGTTCATTGACTTTTTGGATGTGTAGATTGATGTTTTTCATCAAATTGGGGAAGTTTTCAGCCATTATTTCTTCAAATATTCTTTCTGCCCCTTTCTTTCTCTCCTTCTGGGCCTCCCACTATGCATATGTTGGTATGGTTGGTGTTTTCCTACAGTTGTCTTAGGCTCTTTTTATGTCATTTTTCTTCATTTTTTTTTTCTTTTGGTTCCTCAGACTAGATAACCTCAACTGAACTCATATGTCAGGTTACATTTTCTCGTGGGTGCCTCTAGTGAATTTTTCATTTCAGTTATTGTACAATTTAACCCCAGAATTTCTATATGTTTCTCTTTATAATTTCTATCTCTTGACTGAGATTCTCTATTTCATGAGATATTGTTCTCAGAGTTTCCTTCAGATTTTTTGTATGTGATTTCCTTTAGCTCTATAAACATATTTAAAATAGTTAAAGTATTTGTGTAGTAAGTCCTATATCTAGGCTTCCTCAAGGACAGTTTCTATTGATTGCCCTTTCCCCTATGTATTGGCTATACTTTCTTGTTTCTTTGCATGCCTCATAATTTTTGTTGTTGAAAACTGGACATTTTGAAAATTATAATGTGGCAACTCCAGAAATTAGATTCCTCCCTCCCCAGGGATTGTTGGTGCTGCTTGTTGTAGTAGTAATTGTTTGTTTGTCTGTTAGAGACTTTTCTGAACTAATTCTGTAAAGTGTGTACTCTTTGTTGTACATGGCCACTGAAGTCTCTGTTCCTTCAGGTTAGTGGTCAACCAGTGATTGTACAGAAATTTCTTTAAGGGCTGGAACTAAAAAAAAATCTCCTAGTCTTTGCAGATGGGCACTGTGTGTGTGTATGTTTCGGAATATGCCCTCAACTCTCAGCCAGGCAATTTACAACTCTGCCTTATCTTTCACTTCCTGTTTGTACAGAGCCTGAAAGTCAGACAGAGGGGAGAGCTGAGGGCTTTCTCAGGTCTTTTATGAGCATATACACAGCCCTTTGTGGATTTGTTTATTTCTCCCTTTAGTTATGTCAGCTTTAGCTGAAGCAATATTTTTAGCTACAAAAACAAATTTAGTTGTCATGTCTTTCTTATATAGTAACACTTTTACAGTATGAAATTTCCCTCTTTATCTCAAATTATACTTGTTAGTCTAATAATAACAAGACATACAAGCTTTCTTATGTTTATTGTTTGTACCATATAACTTTTTCTATACTTTTATTTTCAACCTCTCTGTGTCAGAATATCAAAACACAATGCCTGTAATAGCATAGATAAAGTCACTTAAAAAAACAGTCTGGGCTTCCCTGGTGGCGCAGTGGTTGAGAGTCCGCCTGCCGATGCAGGGGATACCGGTTTGTGCCCCGGTCCAGGAAGATCCCACATGCCACGGAGCGGCTGGGCCCGTGAGTCATGGCTGCTGAGCCTGCGCGTCCGGAGCCTATGCTCCACAACGGGAGAGGCCACAACAGTGAGAGGCCCGCGTACAGCAAAAAAAAAAAAAAAAAAGCAGTCGGTAAATCTTGGCCTTTCAGTTGGAGAGATTAGCCTACTTACATGTAAAATAGTTTATTGATATGGTTGGGTTTAAGTCTACTATTTTGCTTTTCAATTTGTTTTCTACCATTCCCATTTGATATTTTGTTTCTCTATTTCTCCTTTCCTGTCTTCTTTTGGGTTAAGTAATTTTTTTAAGTTTTCCATTTAAGTTCCTCTTATAGCTTTTAACTTTGACTTTTTGTATTATTTTTAGTGTGTGCTTTAGGAATTACAACATGTATCCTTAATATTTCAAAGTCTACTTAGAGTTAATAATATAAAAAGAGTAATTTTCAAGATGTTCTATGTACTTTGTTTTTGGGAAATTTGATTATCTAGAGCCTTGGGTTTTTTTGTTTTATGTATTTATACTTCTTGGGGGTTCACTAAGCTTCTTAGTCTTCTTAGATTAGTATATTGATGCTTTTCATCACATTTGGAAAATTTTCAGGATTTTGACTTCAACTGCTTTTTTTGCTCCATTCTATCTCTCCTCTCCTTCTGGGAATCCAAATACATATATGTTAGATGGTGCAGTTTTATTTGCTTGAGGTATTAGATCAGGAATAGGCAAACTATTGCTTCCTGGACAAATCTGGCCTGTTTTTATAGGGCCCTCTAGCTAAAAATGGGAACTGAGAATGTTTTTTATATTTGTAAAAGTTTATATAAAGCAAAAAGGAAAACAAAGAGGACTGTGCAACAGAGACTGTATTATAAAGACATAATTATTTACTGCACTATCTGGTTCTTTACACAAAAAGATTCCTGTCTCCTGTGTTAAGGATGGAGTTTGTGGTTGCTATAGTGATTGGAATTTGAGGGGGGCAATCTTTTTTTTTTAACATCTTTATTGGAGTAAAATTGCTTTACAATGGTGTGTTAGTTTCTGCTTTATAACAAAGTGAATAAGTTATACATATACATATGTTCCCATATCTCTTCCCCCTTGCGTCTCCCTCCCTCCCACCCTCCCTATCCCACCCCTCTAGGTGGTCACAAAGCACTGAGCTGATCTCCCTGTGCTATGCAGCACACTAGCTATCTGTTTTATGTTTGGTAGTGGGTATATGTCCATGCCACTCTCTCACTTTCTCACAGCTTATCCTTCCCCCTCCCCATATCTTCAAGTCCATTGTCTAGTAGGTCTGTGTCTTTATTCCCATCTTACCCCTACGTTCTTCATGACTTTTCTGTTTTTTTTCTTAGATTCCATATATATGTGTCAGCATATGGTACTTGTTTTTCTCCTTCTGACTTACTTCACTCTGTATGACAGACTCAAGATCTATCCACCTCACTACAAAAAACTCAATTTCGTTTCTTTTTATGGCTGAGTAATATTCCATTGTATATATGTGCCACATCTTCTTTATCCATTCATCTGCTGATGGACACTTAGGTTGCTTCCATCTCCTGGCTATTGTAAATAGAGCTTCAATGAACATTTTGGTACATGACTCTTTTTGAATTATGGTTTTCTCAGGGTATATGCCCAGTAGTGGGATTGCTGGTTCGTATGGTAATTCTATTTTTAGATTTTAAGGAACTTCCAAACTGTTCTCCATAGTGGCTGTATCAATTTACATCCCCAGCAACAGTGCAAGAGGGTTCCCTTTTCTCCACACCCTCTCCAACATTTATTGTTTCTAGATATTTTGATAATGGACGTTCTGTCCAGTGTGAGATGATATCTCATTGTAGTTTTGATTTGCATTTCTCTAATGATTAATGATGTTGAGCATTCTTTCATGTGTATGTTGGCAATCTGTATATCTTCTTTGGAGAAATGTCTATTTAGGTCTTCTGCCCATTTTTGGATTGCGTTGTTTGTTTTTTTGTTATTGAGCTGCATGAGCTGCTTGCAAATTTTGGAGATGAATCCTTTGTCAGTTGCTTCATTTGCAAATATTTTCTCCCATTCTGAGGGTTGTCTTTTGGTCTTGGTTATGGTTTCCTTTGTTGTGCAAAACCTTTGAAGTTTCATTATATCTCATTTGTTTATTTTTGTTTTTATTTCCATTTCTCTAGGAGGTGGGTCAAAAAGGATCTTGCTGTGATTTATGTCATAGAGTGTTCTGCCTATGTTTTCTCTAAGAGTTTGATAGTGTCTGGCCTTATATTTAGGTCTTTAATCGATTTTGAGTTTATTTTTGTGTATGGTCTTAGGGAGTGTTCTGATTTCACACTTTTACATGTACCTGTCCAGTTTTCCCAGCACCATTTATTGAAGAGGCTGACTTTTCTCCACTGTATATTCTTGCCTCCTTTATCAAAGATAAGGTGACGATATGTGCGTGCGTTTATCTCTGGGCTTTCTATCCTGTTCCATTGATTTATCTTTCTGTTTTTGTGCCAGTACCATACTGTTTTGATTACTGTAGCTTCGTATTATAGTCTGAAGTCAGGGAGTCTGATTCCTCCAGCTTCGTTTTTCATTCTCAAGATTGCTTTGGCTATTCGGGGCCTTTTGTGTTTCCATACACATTGTGAAATTTTTTGTTCTAGTTCTGTGAAAAATGCCAGTGGTAGTTTGACAGGGATTGCATTGAATCTGTAGATTGCTTTGTGTAATAGAGTTATTTTCACAATGTTAATTCTTCCAATCCAAGAACATGGTATATCTCTCCATCTATTTGTATCATCTTTAATTTCTTTCATCAGTGTCTTATAATTTTCTGCATACAGGTCTTCTGTCTCCTTAGGTAGGTTTATTCCTAGATATTTCATTCTTTTTGTTGCAATGGTAAATGGGATGTTTTCTTGATTTCACTTTCAGATTTTTCATCATTAGTGTATAGGAAGGCCAGAGATTTCTGTGCATTAATTTTGTACCCTGCTACTTTACCAAATTCATTGATTAGCTCTAGTAGTTTTCTGGTATCATCTTTAGGATTCTCTATGGATAGTACCATGTCATCTGCAAACAGTGACATCTTTACTTCTTATCCGATTTGGTTTACTTCTATTTCTTTTTCTTCTCTGATTGCTGTGCCTAAAACTATGTTGAATAATAGTGGTGAGAGTGGGCAACCTTGTCTTGTTCCTGATCTTAGTGGAAATGGTTTCAGCTTTTCATCATTGAGGACGAGGTTGGCTGTGGGGTTGTCATATGTGGCCTTTATTATGCTGAGGAAAGTTCCCTCTATGTCTACATTCTGCAGGGTTTTTATCATAAATGGGTCTTGAAATTTGTCGAAAGCTTTCTCTGCATCTATTGAGATGATCATATGGTTTTTCTCCTTCAAGTTGTTAATATGGTGTATCATGTTGATTGATTTGTGTGTATTGAAGAATCCTTGCATTCCTGGGATAAACCCCACTTGATCATGTTGTGTGATCCTTTTAATGTGCTGTTGGATTCTGTTTGCTAGTGTTTTGTTGAGGATTTTTGCATCTATGTTCATCAGTGATATTGGCCTGTAGGTTTCTTTCTTTGTGACATCTTTGTCTGGTTTTGGTATCAGGGTGATGGTGGCCTCGTAGAATGAGTTTGGGAGTGTTCCTCCCTCTGCTATATTTTGGAAGAGTTTGGGAAGGATAGGTGTTAGCTCTTCTCTAATGTTTGATAGAATTTGCCTGTGAAGCCATCTGGTCCTGGGCTTTTGTTTGTTGGAAGAGTTTTAATCACAGTTTCAATTTCAGTGCTTATGATTGGTCTGTTCATATTTTCTATTTCTTCCTGATTCAGTCTCAGAACGTTGTGCATTTCTAAGAATTTGTCCATTTCTTCCAGGTTGTCCATTTTATTGGCATAGAGTTGCTTGTAGTAATCTCTCATGATCCTTTGTATTTCTGCAGTGTCAGTTGTTACTTCTCCTTTTCCATTTCTAATTCTATTGATTTGAGTTTTCTCCCTTTTTTTCTTGATGAGTCTGGCTAATGGGTTCTCAATTTTCTTTACCTTCTCAAAGAACCAGCTTTTAGTTTTATTGATCTTTGCTATTGTTTCCTTCATTTCTTTTTCATTTATTTCTGATCTGATCTTTATGATTTCTTTACTTCTCCTAACTTTGGGGTTTTTTGTTCTTCTGCCTCTAATTGCTTTAGGTGCAAGGTTAGGTTGTTTATTTGAGATGTTTCCTGTTTCTTAAGGTTGGATTGTATTGCTATAAACTTCCCTCTTAGAACTGCTTTTGCTGCATCCCATAGGATTTGGGTCGTCGTGCCTCCCTTTTTACTTGTTTCTAGGTATTTTTTAATTTCCTTTTTCATTTCTTCAGTGATCTCTTGGTTACTAAGTAGTGTATTCTTTAGCCTCCATGTGTTTGTATTTTTTACAGATCTTTTCCTGTAATTGATATCTAGTCTCATAGCATTGTGGTTGGAAAAGATACTTAATATGATTTGAATTTTCTTAAATTTACCAAGCCTTGATTTGTGACCCAAGGTATGATCTATGTGGGAGAATTTTCCATGAGCACTTGAGAAAAATGTGTATTCTGTTGTTTGTGGATGGAGTGTCCTATAAATATCAATTAAGTCCATCTTGTTTAATGTATCATTTAAAGCTTGTGTTTCCTTATTTATTTTCATTTTGGATGATCTGTCCATGGGTGAAAGTGGGGTGTTAAATTCCCCCAGTATGATTGTGTTATTGTCGATTTCCCCTTTTATGGCTGTTAACATTTCCCTTATGTATTGAGGTGCTCCTATATTGGGTGTATAAATATTTACAATTGTTATTTCTTCTTCTTGTATTGATCCCTTGATCATTATGTAGTGTCCTTTTTTGTCTCTTGTAATAGTCTTTATTTTAAGGTCTATTTTGTCTGATATGAGAATTGCTACTCCAGCTTTCTTTTGATTTCCATTTGCATAGAATATCTTTTTCCATCCCCACATTTTCAGTCTGTATGTGTCTCTCGGTCTGAAGTGGGTCTCTTGTAGACAGCATATATACTGGTGTTTTTTTTTTTTTGTTTTTTTGTATCCATTCAGCCAGTCTGTGTCTTTTGGTAGGAGCATTTAATCCATTTACATTTAAGGTATTTATCAATATGTATATTCCTATTACCATTTTTTAAATTGTTTTGGGTTTGTTATTGTAGGTCTTTTCCTTCTCTTGTGTTTCTTGCCTAGAGAAGTTCCTTTAGCATTTGTTGTAAAGCTGGTTTGGTGGTGCTGAGCTCTCTCAGCTTTTGCTTGTCTGTAAAGGTTTTAATTTCTCCATCAAATCTGAATGAGATCCTTGCTGGGTAGAGTAATCTTGGTTGTAGATTTTTCTCCTTCATCATTTTAAATACGTCCTGCCACTCACTTCTTGCTTGCAGAGTTTCTGCTGAAATATCAGCTGTTAACCATATGGGGATTCCCTTGTGTGTTATTTGGTTGTTTTTCCCTTGCTGCTTTTAATATGTTTTCTTTGTATTTAATTTTTGATAGTTTGATTAATATTTGTCTTGGCATGTTTCTCCTTGGATTTATCCTGTATGAGACTCTCTGTGCTTCCTGGACTTGATTAACTATTTCCTTTCCCATATTATGGAAGTTTTCAACTATAATCTCTTCAAATATTTTCTCAGTCCCTTTCTTTTTCTCTTCTTCTGGGACCCCTATAATTCAAATGTTGGTGTGTTTAATGTTGTCCCAGAGGTCTCTGATACTGTCCTCAATTCTTTTCATTCCTTTTTCTTTATTCTGCCCTGCAGTAGTTATTTCCACTCTTTTATCTTCTAAGTCACTTATCTGTTCTTCTGCCTAAGTTATTCTGCTATTGATCCCTTCTAGAGTATTTCTAATTTCATTTATTGTGTTGTTTATCATTGCTTGTTTTCTCTTTAGTTCTTCTAGGTCCTTGTTAAACGTTTCTTGCATTTTCTCTATTCTATTTCCAAGGTTTGGGATCATCTTTACTGTCATTATTCTGAATTCTTTTTCAGGTAAACTGCCTATTTCCTCTTCATTTGCTAGGTCTAGTGGGTTTTTACCTTGTTCCTTCATCTGCTGTGTGTTTTTCTGTCATTTCATTTTGCTTATTTTACTGTGTTTGGTGTCTCCTTTTTGCAGGCTGCAGGTTTGTAATTCCCGTTGTTTTTGGTGTCTGTCCCCAGTGGCTAAGGTTGGTTCAGTGGGTTGTGTAACCTTCCTGGTGGAGGGGACTAGTGCCTGTGTTCTGGTGGATGAGGGTGGATCTTGTCTTTCTCGTGGGCAGGTCGTCGTCCGGTGGTTTGTTTTTGGGTGTCTGTGGCCTTATTATGATTTTAGGCAGCCTCTCTTCTAATGGATGGGCCTGTGTTCCTGTCTTGCTAGTTGTTTGGCATAGGGTGTCCAGCACTATAGCTTGCTGGTCATTGAGTGAAGCTGGGTCTTGGTGTTGAGATGGAGATCTCTGGGAGATTTTCGTCGTTTGATATTACATGGAGCTGGGAGGTCTCTTGTGGACCAGTGTCCTGAAGTTGGCTCTCCCACCTCAGAGGCACAGCACTGACTTCTGGCTGGAGCACCAAGAGCCTTTCATCCACACAGCTCAGAATAAAAGGGAGAAAAAGTAGAAAGAAAGAAAGAAGGAAAGAAAGAAAGAAACAAAGAAACAAAGAAGGAAAGAAAAAGAAAGAAAGAAAAAGGATAAAATAAAATAAACTAAAGTAAGATAAAATAAAATAATTAAAATAAAAAATAATTTTATGAAATAAAACTTCTTAAGTAAAAACAAAAACAAAAAAAAGAAGGATGGAGAGAACCCTAGGACAAATGGTGAAAGCAATGCTATACAGACAAAATGTCACAGAGAAGCATACACATACACACTCACAAAAAGAGGAAAAGGGGAAAAAATAATATATCTTGCTCCGAAAGTCCACCTCCTCAATTTGGGATGATTCGTTGTCTATTCAGGTATTCCACAGATGCAGGGTAAATCAAGTTGATTGTGGAGATTTAATCCGCTGCTTCTGAGGCTGCTGGGAGAAATTTCCCTTTCTCTTCTTTGTTCACACAGCTCCTGGGGTTCAGCTTTGGATTTGGCCCCGCCTCTCCGTGTAGCTTGCCTGAGGGCGTCTGTTCTTCGCTCAGACAGGACGGGGTTAAAGGAGCCGCTGATTCGGGGGCTCTGGCTCACTCAGGCCGGTGGGAGGGAGGGGTACGGATGCGGGGCAAGCCTGCGGCAGCAGAGGCCAGCATGACATTGCAACAGCCTGATGTGCGCCATGCGTTCTCCCAGGGAAGTTGTCCCTGGATCACGGGACCCTGGCAGTGGCGGGCTGTACAGGCTCCCGGGAGTGGAGGTGTGGATAGTGACCTGTGCTTGCACACAGGCTTTTTGGTGGCAGCAGCAGCAGCAGCCTTAGCGTCTCATGCCCGTCTCTGGAGTCCGCGCTGATAGCCGTGGCTCGCGCCCGTCTCTGGAGCTCCTTTAAGCAGCGCTCTTAATTCCCTCTCCTCGCACACCAGGAAACAAAGAGGGAAGAAAAAGTGTCTTGCCTCTTCCGCAGGTCCAGACTTTTTCTCGGACTCCCTCCCGGCTAGCCGTGTCACACTAGCGAGGGGGGCAATCTTGAAAAGAGGAAACCATACATGGGTGGAGCTTGCAAATCTGCTTATCAACTCTCCTCTACCTCCATGATGCTCAGGCTGGGAATTGGTCTCAGGGGAAAAGATGTATGAAGGTGGTCCTCAAACAGTATGACTTCCTTTCTTCAAGGGTCAAAAAACCCCACAATTTCTGAAGGCTTTGTTTACTCTCCAGTTCCTACAAATAGCAGTTATGTTTATGTTTTCTTTTCCAGAGTTTATAATTGTTATGTATGGGAGTTTTAGTTGATATAAGCCAGTCTTCCATCACCAGAACTTGCCAGACTGATGTTTAATAGCATATGAATTATAATAAAGCAATGATCAAATGGGAAAATTGATGGACATTAACACTTAACACTCAGTTTGTTTACCCAGGTGTTTTATTATAGATTCTGGGCTACACCTTCTCACCTTACCAAAGGGAGCATCTTCTAATTTGCACAAGTGTCTATGTAGTAAAACTATAAAAATCATCAGGATAAGGCTATGCCCCAAATATTCATATTTAGTAATTCTACCTTCAAGTCATAGAATCAGAAAGTTGGAATGGACCTCAGAAGATACACCCAATATAGAAATCTACCTCACAACATCCCAGATAGGTAGGCATTCAGACTCTGATTAAACTCCAAGAATTAAAAGCATTACACTTTTTATATTTTCTATAATATATCAATGTCCTTTGATTCCAAATACTTCTTCCACATTACGAGGTGGCTTATGTAATTAGACTCAAGATTTAACAACTGCTGACTTGGGAATCAAAGCCAGTCTTTTCCCACCTCTGTTGGAATTAGGTTAGTTCTCACCCATGGACTATGGAAACAGCTTAAAAAAAAAGTGAATGGTGCCCAGAAATTCATGTATATGCTTGAGGGCTGTTCTAAGTTCCTAGCTAAATCCCTCCAGGTAATCTTTACTTTTTTAAATTTAAAAAAAAAAATTTATTTATTTATTTATATTTTTGGCTGCATCGGGTCTTAGTTGCAGCACCAGGATCTTTCATTGTGGCACATGGGCTTATCTCTAGTTGTGGTGCGTGTGCTCCAGAGTGCACAGGCACAGTAGTTGCAGCACACGGGCTCTCTGGTTGTGACGTGGGGGCTCCAGAGCATGTGGGCTCTGTAGCTGTGGCATGTGGGCTCTCTAGTTGTGTCACGTGGGCTCAGTAGTTGCAGCACGTGGCCTTAGTTGTCCCACGTGGGGTGTTAGTTCCCTGACCAGGGGTCGGACCCACATCCCCTGAATTGGAAGGTGGATTCTTAACCACCTTCCATGTAATCTTTAAACTGAGAAAGCAACTCACACTTGATGCCCAGGGAAGGCAACAGAAGCATTATTTTTCTGATGTACCTTTCTCCGGGTTAACAATCGGCTGAGGCACTTGTGACATGTGGGAAGCCAGAGATATCCACTTATAAAGACATTCTACAATAGACATACTAATTAAGGTGTGGCAAATGCACTCTTCAAAGATGTTTGCAAGATAGCTCTGATCTTCCTTTTCAGCCAACTGAGTTTGTAATACACGAAAGAGATTCAAATTAAAATAAATATTTCCAACATGAGTTGGTCCTTTCAGTGGAAACCTTTTAACCACTTGACAAGATGCAGGCCATGAACTTTATTTATCCTGCATTTCTATCTACCTACTGCTACCCATATAATTTAATGGGGGAAAATGGCCATCAAGTAAAAATTTGTGGCCATAATTTCATGTACAGGTTCATGCTGTTGCTCTGGTATTATAATTTTACAGATAAATAAACACTACATCTTAATATTTGTTCTCTAATTTCATTGCAAGATATAGGGAAGTCATTAGTCATATGAAGATTTATAGCTTGAAAATATAGTTTACAGCTAAGGCAGTTTATCACCCATAAGAAATATAGGGAAGTATATGAACTATTTTTATCTGTGTTAATTACCATGCTATCTTATTTCCACTTTCCACTTATGTACTTCAAAGATTTGCTTTGCTTGTCCACAGTCTCACTCTATTTTCTGTATCTACAGATATCTCAGGGATATTCAGGCCCTATATTTCTCAAGTGAGAAATTCAAAGATAAGAGAGTCTAGTCTTTGGTTAAAAAGAAAACACCTAACTCATATTTTTGAGGTGGGGGAGATAGAATTCAATCATAGATCTTAGATTTAAAATACCCTAAATGTACCGTTTCTAGGTTATATACCAGGTAAACTTTTATGCTTCTTAAGTTTCTCTTCTTTCCAAAAGGTGTGTGTGTGTGTGTGTGTGTGTGTGTGTGAGAGAGAGAGAGAGAGAGAGAGAGAGAGAGAGAGAGAGAGAAACAGAGTGCTAGCAAGAGAGGTTTTTGTGTCTTGCTAAATACCATATTTTACATATAAATGCTAAAACCATAAATGTCTCTTATATTTTTCTAAAGTGGGAGGAAATCAGGTTGACTTAAGTTGTATGTGCATGTAAGTGTGTGTGTCAGGGCCAGATCAAATAGGTATTTGAACCATTTCTTTTATAAGTGCCATCTGCAAAACTCATATGATGCTTTGCAAATGAAAGAGAACAAATTAACACTCCTGCTCTTCAAGAATCAAACCACTCCTCACAGCACTACTTTAACAAGCCTTTGTTTGCATTTCAAGGTGGGAGGTGGGGGAAGGGAGTAGGTTCCCGATCCCAATGGCCACCACCAAAAGAAATAAAATTATTTTAACAATTACCAAAATACTGCATCTTCTTAAATTTGTTCTCAATGCTCAGTTTCACACTGACTTGGCTCCACTGCTAGAACTTTGTAAGATTCATTCTCACCATTTGCTTTGTGAATGAAGTTCATGGAGCAGCAGTGAAGACAATTTTCTTGGGGTTCAGTGGGACTGTTGACCCCAACTGTTAGAATATTGGAGATTCTCTCCAGTCACACACACACACTGACCCTCCTCCGACACACATACACACTCTGGGAATTAGAAAGAGAAGGATTATGTGTGAGAATAGTGTCATTTACTACCAAGCTTCCCTAACTTCATAGAAATAGTTACTTCCTAAGCAGCTCCTGTAAGATTTCAGGCCCAGAGATTGACCAAGTGGGCTAATTATTAGTTGCCTACATACTGATTCAAAGTTCTGCCAGTTCTCAAAGGAATATGTGCAGAGAATTGACAAGAAACGTCAAAACTCCATTAAATGCATTATTAATGGCAACTAAACCTTCTATGCTTATAAGAATGCACCCCAAATATTAGTCAGTGTTGACTGGAGAAAAATGCACAACCTAAAAGTTGAGAATTATGTTTTTTCTGGCGGGCTTTATAAGGATTTAAGCCTGGGAGACAGCCTCTCAGGTAGCTCTGAGGGACTGCTCCAAAGAGCTAAGGGAGAAGAAGGGATATATAGGAGTTTTTGCAACAAAAACCAGGTAGTCAGAACATCAAATGATTACTATTAATTAAAGAAAACCAGACATCTCAAGTTAATGAATCTAGCGCTTTTCTATGTATGGGAAGATGCAAGAGCCTGTGCTCATTGAAATCAATCTTTTCATATGCACTTTAACTATTCTAAGGCCAGTACCCTGCTTTTCTCCATCCTGAATCCCCTCTGGGTGCACAGTTAGGGGTGACTGCAGTGTCTGAGGGCTTGATGGCTGCAACATCCTTTGTTTAATGATATGGCAGGTGACATTCTTTGTCCACAGTGCCTCATAGATTTGATCAATGTTTAGGAGGCATTTTTGACATTCCTCATCCACATCACCCAGAAAATCACCAGTTGTTGAACATTATCTGAACGTCCTAGTCTATACTTACCATGTTGGGTATAAGCTAAACACTCTTGTCTGCCTAAGGAAATACTGCTCTTTTTCCCCAACAATATGCATATATATAAGAACCAGGTCATACTTGCATTACAGGGAATAAGAGGGACTAGACATCCATTTACTTCCTAGTTGAAAAGGACAAGAGTTTCCCTTGCTTGAGATCCAAAATATTTAGCTAGGATGAAGGCTTACTTAATAAAAAGAATGTTGATTTATGCCATTTTAATGATAGTCTTTAGCTGAATAGCCTTCTGATATGAACCATTCACACATTGGCTGGCATTTAAAATAGATGAAGATGAACAATAAATAGACCTTTATATTATTTCTTCCAGGGTGTGAATAAAACTAAGTGTTTTGGGCACATTTATACACAAACAATTTAGTGGATCTCACAGCATTATTAACAAATAAAGCTCTTAGTGCCTGGTTTCTCACTCAAATCTGTGCTGCATTTCACCACAGGCACTGAAAAATCTGCTACGTTTTACAGACCAGGCAGACATCAGAACAGCAGCAATAAGTTTTTTTTTTTTTTTCTAGTTGGGTTGCATTTGTGTGTCTCTCAACTGTCATAAGAATTTACCCACTAATATCTGTTTTCATTGCCTATAGATTTCTTTCTTGGTCTGCTCACCCAAAGTAGTTAATCAAATTATTTTTACAGTTAAACAATGCTAGATTATTTTTTTAAAGTGTAACTTAGTGACCAGATGTGAAAAGAAACTCTGCCTCCCCCATTTAAAAAGGATTTAGTGAATACTTTTAAGATACCTGAGTAATTTTTATAACTTTCACCCAGATAGCCAATGTCTAAGAATTCATCCTAAGAAAATAATCATGGTTGTACACAAAATATATCCACAAAGTGCTCATCTCAGTGTTATTTTCAATATCACAAGATTTTAAAACAAGCTAAATGCATTGGGATTAAAGAAATAAAGGTGAAAACACCTGGTAGAATACTGTTACATGCATAAACACATACACAAAACTTATATTAGTTCACAAGGGTTCCCTCTAAGTGGAAGAATTTTGAGTGATTTCTGTTTTATTCTGTTTTATTTAAAAATTTCCCCCAAATAACAATGATTTACTTAGCTCAAAAATATACAGGGCTGTTTTCATCTGGGGGCTTCTGCAGATCTGAGTCAGGCTCAGCAGATCTTTGCTGTGGCCCATGCATGTGTCTGTGATTGGCTGCTGGGTTGGCTGGTGACTGGTTAGCTGTCTGGTGGCTGATTGACTGTCTGCTGAGATGTGGTCTTGTAACCTCCAGTAGTCTAGCCCAGGCTCATTCACATCCTGGTAAAGTTCCAGGCTTGACAAGTCCATAAGTACTAATGCACAGGTGCTTTTCAAGCTATTGCTGCTGCTGCTGCTTTTTTTCTTTAAATATTTTAAATTGTGATTAAAAAAAACCATAAAATTTATGATCTTAACCATTTTTATGTGTACAGCTCAGTAGTGTCAACTACATTCACAGATCTCTGGAACTTTTTGTGCAAGAGATCTCTAGAACTTTTTCATTTTGCAAAACTAAACCTCTATATCCATTGAACAACTCCCCATTTTCCCCTCCTTCCAGCCCCTGGTAACCACCCTTTTCTGTTTCCGTGAGTTTGACTACTTTAGGTATTTCATATAAGTGAAATCATACAGTATTTGTCTTTTTGTCACTGAATTATTTTACTTAGTATAATGCTCTCAAGGTTCATCCGTGTTGTAGCACGGGACAGGATTTCCTTTTTTAAGGCCAAATAGTAGTTTGTTGTATGTATATACCACATTTCCTTTATTTGTTCATACACTGATGGACATTTGGGTTGCTTCTGCCTCTTGGCTATTGTGAATAACGCTGCAATGAACATGTGTGTGTAAAAATCTCTTTGAGATCCTGCTTTCAATTCTTTTGGATAAATACCAAGAAATGGTACTGCTAGATCATATGTTAATTCCATTTTTAATTTTTGAGGAAACTTCATACTATTTTCCATAACACCGCACCATTTCACATTCCCACCAATACTGCACAAGGGTTCTAATTTCTCCATATCCTCACTAACACTTATTATTTCCTGTTTTTTTTTTATAGTGGTTATCTTAATAGACATGAGGTGATATCTCATTACAGTTTTGATTCATGTTTTCCTGATGATCGGTGATGTTGAACATATTTTCATGTATTTGTTGGCTATTTGTCTACCTTCTTTGGAGCACTATCTAGTCAAGGTCTTTACCTCTGTTTTTGTCTTTGTGGTTTTCCATATATTTAATTTTTTTTGCAGTGAGCACTTATTAACTTTCATATTGAAGGTGTTATTGGGAATAATAGTAATAATAATTTTAAAAAATGTATCAAGCAAGTTGTTGCAATAAGTAGATGGGCCACTCTTGACTGGCTAATTGAGGTAACCAATGGGTGGGGCAACTGCCTTTGTTTAGGATTAAACACTTGAAGAACACTTAAAGAGGCAACTTTATTCCAAACCAAGGCCCCTCTATCTTTTGTGGATCAATTAGCTCGGGTAACATAAAGCAGGGCAGGCAGAGGTTTAAGCAAGTCAAGCTGAGCTGGCAGTGAGGCCATGAAGCAGTAACAGCCTGTGCCCAAAACCCATGTGGGATGCTTGGTGATCTTGCATACAAAATCTTGATCTGGATACTGCAAATGATTGTTCTCTTAGGGATTTTGATATTTAGAAGGGAACTTTATTATGTAATTAAGGTTTATGGCTTTTATCTAGCCAATTCAGAAGGGGTAACTAGCTAAATCACCAATAATTTTGTAATCTGGGTTTTAAGAAATGCTCTGTAAGCATTTTAGGGGCCAACTTTGTATAAAATAAAGATAAGCAAAGAAAAGCTCATAACAAGGTTTTAACTTTAAAATTCCAGTCAAAAATTTAAAGCTTGAGTTAAATGATGGGTGTCAATGAAGTGGATTTCCCAAATGTCTGGACAGGTAATAGTACTAGCAAACCTTGCTGGATGGAATTATTGCCCTGAAAGGAAATAATGGGGAATGATGGCATTTGAACCTATTAATTGGAATGCAAGGTATGATTATTTTCTTGGATGACAGGCTAATATGATAGCAAAGTGATTTGGCCAGGTGTACACACTTATTCTGCAGAAGCAAATGCAAACTAGACATCTAAGTAATTATGGGGAAGAGATACTGGGTTCAATGAGCCAATCACATATATGAATAGTTCTATTCCTACTTCTGAACTCCTCCTTTATTGAAATCCTAGAGAGCACACATGTCTAAGACCCACACTCAGTCTTATTACACTACAAATCTTTTCCTATAATGTTCTGCCTCTCACCCTCAGTATCATCTAATTTTCAGTACCTCTCTCTTTCTTTGTGTTATTGTTCCATTTCTCTCTTCTTTCATGTTCTAATACTTGACCGAAACTGCATTTTGGATCACATTATGTTGTCTCACTGTCCACCTCCTCAGCATTTCACAGTGGTTTCCTTTTTTGACCTGATAAGCAGCATTTTATGATGAGCTTATTATCTTACAGCTGAAATTTTCGATCTCATTTTCGATTATTCCCTGTCGTTTTGACTACATCATGTCTCCACTCCTTTGTTTTAGATCAGCAGGCTTGATTTGGTATATTATAGTGTCCATCTACCTACAACATTAATATTACTCACCTCCTCTTCCTCCTGACTTAGTTCCTCTGGGACGAGTCCATCTAATTATCCAGTCTTGTCTCTTGCTTTCTGTACCACAATGCTCCCTGCCTCCTAAGATCAGTGTCCTATTTCCTTTCTTGAAAGATTAGCTTTCTTTTTTTTTTTTTTTTTCCTAGCCACAGAGCCTTGCTCCACATTATTATATGGTTCACTCTCGTCCTCACTCAGCCTCCCATCTCTAGTCACCGGTTATGGATCAAAGTATTCTATTAGTTTCTGATGATTTTTTAGCCTTCTTCTCCCCCTCCTTCAGCTTACATAAAGAAAAATACTCCTTAAGGATATTTTCTTCTATTGTTCCAAAGTAAGAATGAACAAACATTCAATAATCTGTCACTCTATAACTGTTCTCCACTCCTCCCACCCCCACACCCTCCAGTTCAGGTCTCTCTTTTCCTCTGGTGAATTCAATCTGTCATATGTTTATTCAGTACATTTCCACATTCAAAGCATTTAAGAAGCTAATTAATCCTTGGAGTACCCTTCTTGGGTGCACACCCAGGCTACAGAGGTAGTTGACATTAAGGCTGGGAGCAAAGCCCAAGAGTTTCTGTTTTCCAAGTCACTGTTCAGACTATGTTTTCTTTCACTCTCTCTCTCGACAATTGAAATAGATACCATCATGAATAAATTACTTGGATTTAATTTACAAGGAAGCTGCCAGAAAGTGTGTGACCTTCCTGATACCCCAGATTTCTCTAATCAAATCCGTGTTAGTCCTCTGTGAGCTGCTTGGGAACAGCTGGGAGTCAAACCACAGAACAAGATTAATGCATATCGTATATATTTTTTTCTCCTTCATGCAGAAAAACAGAATTATTCACCCAAATCTGTCATCACAAGTCACTTCCAAGAGTACAGTAAGGAGATCCTGTATGAGGTGGGGGGGGGGGGGGGATGAACGTACAAGTCTGGAAAGGGGGGTGATGATAAAAGAAAAGGAGGACTAAATCAGTGCATAGAGTTGTGTTGCTGTGGTTGACCACATTATTACAAAGACACAATGGGATAGGAGAAAGAGCTCCCTTATCCTCAACTCATACCGAGATCCCTTTTTGAAAATATACTCTTTTTAGCCCTATGGCTTATATGCTATATGCGGCCATTTGGGATTTATAGTTTGGCTTTTAAGGAGGAAAACGAGTTATTGTTTGCCGAATCACTGTTTTATCTGGCTATTATTATTATGTTACCAAGAAGTAAGGCAAGGTTTTTGTATAATGAGGAAAAATTACTAGCAATTAAATGACTTTCTTCTTTTTTCAGTTCAAATGCAAAAGGTAATTGTTTAACCATTACACCTAAATTATGGAGACCATTGGTGATCATTAATAAATAAAACTGTAAGTACAACTGGACACTGAAGAAGCCAGCTCAGTCAACACTTTCTTGATCAAGTAAAAATACAACAATCTTAAACATGTTAGATTCTCTTTAATTCCTATTGCCTTGCCCTGCAATAGTGAACACTGCTGTTCAATCTTAGGTGAAACACAGTAATGGTTGTAAGAAGAACTTGGTTAACTGAAACTTTTCCTGTTGACACACACTATTCATAGAAGACTAGACTATTTCCTCTTGAGAGGTAAAGGACTTATTACAGTCCTTATTGAAAGATGCAGGAAATCTGCCACAGCCATTTTGGTGCAATTGTTTTATTTTTTAAATTTTTTATTGGAGTATAGTTGATGGTGTAATTGTTTTAAACTAACTTAGGTCAGAGTCATAGGTGTAGAAAACAAACTTATGGTTACCAAGGGGGGCAGGGGGAGGGTGGGATGAATTGGGAGATTGGGATTGACATATATACTATGTATAAAATATTAGATAACTAATGAGAACCTACTGTATAGCACAGGGAACTCTACTCAATGCTCTGTGGTGACCTAAATGGGAAGGGAATCTAAAACAGAGAGGATATATGTACATGTATAACTGATTCACTTTGCTGTACAGCAGAAACTAACCCAACATTGTAAAGCAACTATACTCCAATTAAAAAAAAACAAAAACAAATTAACTGAGGTCAAATAGTCATCCCAATACGTAAAAAAATTTAATTGTCTTCCTATTAACCATCAAGTAGTACCTATAACAAATACCCTGATCATATACCATCATTCTTAGGGCTCACTCATTTCATATTAATAATTATTATAAGAGCAACAACAACTACAGCTAACATTTATGGGCTTAAGTGCCAGGCAAATAAGTGTCATGACTGATCTTATACTTGGCACATGTTATCTCATTTAACATTCATTTGTCCACATTTGCAGATGCGGTAACTAAGGTTGAGGGATGAAGTGACTTGACAAAAATGATCTATCTAGGAAATGGCGGAGCTAGAAAGTAACATTGGAGAGCTTGTTCTTGACTACTTACTTACTTTGTTTGGGCTTCTATAACAAAATAACAGAGACTGGGTAGCTTACAAACATCAGAAATGTATTTCTCACAGCTCTAGAGGCTGGGAAGTCCAAGATCAAGGCGCTAGCAGATTTGTGCTTGGTGAGGGCCTGCCTTTTCACAGATAGTACCTTCTATCTGTGTCCTCACATGGCAGAAGGGGCAAGTGAGCTCTCTGGTGCCTCTGGGGCATTAATCTCATGCCCTTATAAAAGGTCATGAGACCCTCATGACTCAACCATCTCCCAAAGGCCTCACATCCTAATACTATGCCCCCTCGGGGGTTAGGGTTTCAATGTATGAATTTTGAGGTGACACATTCAGATCAATGCAACTGCTATACTATATCACCTCATCCCAGGTTTAGGCATGGGAGAAGATCCAGAGGTTTTTTTTTTTTAATTTATTTTTTGGCCGCATTGGGTCTTCGTTGCTGCATTCAGGCTTTCTCTAGTCATGGAGAGCAGGGGCTACTCTTCGTTGTGGTGCACAGGCTTCTCAATGCAGTGGCTTCTCTAGTTGCGGAGCATAGGCTCTAGGTGCATGGGCTTCAGTAGTTGCAGTGTGTAGGTTACGTAGCTGTGGCTTACAGGCTCTAGAGCGCAGGCTCAGTAGCTTTGGCGCACGGGCTTAGTTGTTCCACAGCCTGTGGGATCTTCCCGGACCAGAGATCAAACCTGTGTCCCCTGCATTGGCAGGCAGATGCATAACCACTGCGCCACCAGGGAAGTCCCCAGAGTTTTGTTTTAAAAGCTTACTTGCCAATAAAATTTTCTTTAAAGCACATAATTTAATGATTTTCTTTTTAGGACACATAACAATGTCCCCAAGTAAAACAAACACAGAACAACAACAACAACAATGAAAAATATGGAATACCCCCAGGCTTCCCTGGTGGCGCAGTGGTTGAGAGTCCGCCTGCCGATGCAGGGGACACGGGTTCGTGCCCCAGTCCGGGAAGATCCCACATGCCGCGGAGTGCCCGTGAGCCATGGCTGCTGAGCCTGCGCGTCCGGAGCCTGTGCTCTGCAACAGGAGAGGCCACAACAGTGAGAGGCCTGCGTACCGCAAAAAAATAAAAAAATAAAAGGAATACCACCATTTCAAATTGCCATGAATTCTCATCAATTTCTTTCTTTCTCAAGGTTCAAATTTTCACATCTATCTGGTAATGATGATTGGAAAACAAATGTAGTTTAAGAAATGTTACTCAGATGGGATGAGTACGTTCTATCTCCTGTCTCCCTGGGGTGAGCTATAGAACTGTCACTAACAATGCAAAACAAAACAAAACAAATCAATGTCTTGCACTGATTAAGGAAGCAATGACAGCTTCCACTGAATTCTACACTCCTGGAGCACAGATTTTCCAAGGCTGTTCTCTCATCTCCTCCACCCCTTTTTATTTCCATAAAGCTATCATTCATTAATTTCTGAATTTTTTCAACAGTGTTATTTGTGTGTGCGTGTGTATTAAATGCGTAAATGAGTTGTCAAGAAAGTAAGGAATATGCAGGGGAAGCAAAACAAAAACAAAAACAGGAACCCAGAGAAGTAAGCTTGCTTTTGCTCGGAGAACATTAACAAAACCATGAATTTGAGCTTTCAGCTTTTTATGACCTTGTGGGGTGTAGGGGATTAGAGACAAAGACCAGAGTCAGAGCACCCTCGCCAGAGCAGTTAAAGGCATGGCGGATAGCTGGCGCCGCTGGAGGGGCACGAGTGCCAACGGCACTATGAGACCTGAGCCGGCGGCCAGAGCCCGGGAGGCACAGGGATGCGTCGGTCACTGCCACCGGGATGGTCCCCGGGTACCACGGCCGCTGCTCCGGCCCAAGAGCCAAACACCATGGAGACCTTGGATCCTGACCCCTCTACCCCCCACCCCCCACCCCCAGGATGCTGAGCCCACCAGAACTCGAGGCGAGCTTGAGCTTGGGAGTGACCAACAAACGTTTGGATCAAAGGGGGCCTTTGGGTTTCAGCATCCTGTTAAGACTTTTTACCCATTTCTAAGCGTCAAGAGTATCTGCAGAGTTCATGCGAGAAGGTGCTGGCTAGTTTCCCTGTGCAAGCCACCATTCACTTCTGCAGCAATGAGTCAGATTCAGTTGAGGAGCGAGAGGAAGAAACCCTTCAGTGTCAGAAGGCTGGAGGCGGCCCAGGAGGAAAGGGCAGAGACAGGCTGACAAACCCAGGACGGCAACCCGGAGGCCATGGTGGCCTCGGTGGTAAGGGTCCACTACCCGGCCCTGACTCTCCAGAGGTGCTGCATGCCCCTCATCCAAATAAGCCTGTCTCTCCTTCACCAGACCCACCTCACATGTGCCCTGGGGGACATCCCTTGAGGACAGCCGTGCCAGGACACTTTGTGTTTCCACTGGGTGTACAAGAACTTGACTGTCTCTGGCCAGCACCACACTCTTGGCAAGGACTCAGCTTTTATTCGTCCTTCTCTTGGTGATTTTTTGAGCCTCATTTATACCTTTGAGAAAGGATTCTAGGACCAAGAAAAGGTTTGAGTCCACATGGGTTGTTATCGGGTAGGCCAACTTTCAAAGCTCATTCAGCAATGTCACTGTGCCGATCAAACGACATATTATTCCATGTCGATTAATAACCCACCCAGACCCCATGCCTCTCACTTAACCTGAGAATTCTTCTTTAGCTATTTCCACTTTCGTAAAAGTGATTTTAGATATTGTCCAAGGTTGATGTGTTTGTTTAGTGGCATTCTGAAAAAAATTTATTTATGAAAAACACAAAACTGAATAATTTTCATAAGAGTAACAAAAATAAAAAGATAAGGATTTGGGGGGGAACATTCAGGATAAAAATATATATGATTCTTGTCTAAGGTCTGTCTGTGTGAATAGAAGAGCTTTAACTCTTAGTTTGGGACTGCTTTGGGCTTATTACTTGAATACAATAACACTTAAAAAAATTATTGGAGTATAGTTGATTTAAAATGTGTTGGTTTTTGCTGTACAGTGAAGTGAATCAGTTATACATATACACATAGAATAACAGTTTTCAATCAAAGTATCTAATGCAATATCATTTTCAGCTTTTTATATTTTGATGACCAAATGAGTGTATTTGTCAAGGTTTTTTTCTACTTAACTGTCTTACATGTGGTTGTCTTCCCAGTTTCTACTTGACATAAATATTTTGAAAGACAAAAAATATATATATAAGACCAGAGTCAACGAGGTGGGACATCTACTATAAGACACCCACTCTCTTATAAAATTATAAAATTAGGATTCCAAAAAGCTATGTGCCCAGTACAAAGGTAAACTGGAAATAAACATACTCCTCCTCATACACCAAGGGATTCTAAAGAAAATCGCCTGTCTCAAAACTTGGTGTTGGAAATCTCCCCTGAAAATTAAGTTTAAAGTTGTCTTTTGTTGGTAGTGACCCCATGCAGGTTTTAGTGGGTCAATTGGTTATCCATATGGAAAGAAATAAGCTTGGATCCTGTGGCCAATCATAAACAGTCTCAAATTCTTTGAAACTCCTTTCATCAAGAGGTGGGGTCTATTTCTCCTTCCGTTGAAATTGAGTGGCCTGTATGACTTTTCTGAATAATAGAATATAATAGAACAAAAGAAGATGTGCCACTTTCTAGGCTTGGCCTTTAAAAAATGGCAGTCTCCACTTTCTGTCTCTTGGAACGCTTGCCCTGGGGGAACCTAGCCTACACGTAAGAAGTTTGACTACTCTGAAACTGTCATTCTGTGAAGAAGCCCAAGCCAGCCACCTAGAGAGGGCACATGGATATAACATCCATAATGTGGGATGATCCAACCCAAACTGTGTGGGCCAAAGTATTTTGAAAAGGAATTTGTGATGCTGATCTACTCCTTCATTTAAGAGTGCTTTCTCATTCTGCAATGCAGCCATCCAGCCATAATATTCAAGCATGAGGAATAGAGCATCCCCCAACGGGAAAAGCTGTAAGTTGGGTTTGTGATTAGTGCATGGGTATCAGAGCCTTAGACATGCATGCACAGATGGAAGATTAAGTGTATATTCTGAAAAATGGAATAATATTAAATTGGGATTTATTTAGACCTAGAAGTTCCCATTGTGGGTCTGTCTGCTGATTGCATTTCCAGACTGAACTCACAGCATACAGTCCTTCACCTTTTCCAGCCTAACTTGCATTCTCAACCTCAGGCCCACACTGTTCATCAGAGTACCCTTTTATTTAACATTAGTTCTTAACAGATTGCTGGGGAACAGAAACAGAACCACCAAGCAGGCACTAATCTCAACAGTCAATGACAGATTGAGCAGGAAGGCATAAAGAACCCAAAGAATGATTTCTGAATTGCAAATTTTCCATGAAAGCTGAAGAAATGACTGGCTTCCTCTGATATATTTGCATTGCCAGAAATGATAAATGAAGCACAGATTCCATTATTCATAGTTTTAAGTGAAATTTGTTTACACTACTGCTTAGTATTTATTTAATCCCCTTTAAGAAGTGCTAATTTAATAGCCCTCAGAATCCATCAATAAAAAAGGAGGTCACTGTTACCTAACCCATCTCAAAAGTGGAGAAAGTTAGACTCCTATAGCCAGACTTCCCCATTATTACATGGTGATAATGTGACCTTGGGGGATAGGTGGCGATGTCACCCTATATGTCTGTGATTTACCTAAGATAAACTTTTATATTTTTTGTCCCAAACTTTCCTCACCTCAACATGATATAAGCTGTCAGGCAAATGTGAATTCATGTCCACATCTCATCGTGGGTCCACGAGCATTCCAAAAACACATGGCCCTAGACAGAAAAGAAGGCTTCTTTTAAATGATATTTTTTATGCTCTGATTAGTAATAAATAAAACCTAAGAGTAATGTCCAGATGTCGGGTTTCTAGACAGGAAAGAGTGGGGATGGTGATAGGAGGGAGGGTGAAAAACACCATGGAATGAGGAGCTCTGAGCAAGACAAAGCCTGGTGGCAGCAGGTGCCTTAGACAGTACTCTGAGCTGAGGTTTAACCACCTTTCGTTTCCCAGTTGCAACATACAGGATAGAGACTGTTGCTGTCTAGTCACCTCCCTTTGAATATGCCCAGAGTTATATGCAATACCGTTTTCTGTGTGTAACCCTGCTCATTTAGCTGCTACTCAAGACAGCATGAATGGAATGTAAGTAAATGAAAGTGATGTCATTAGAAGGATCACTTTGATTTCACTCTCTTTGAAATAATTAAATCATACCCATACATCAGTAGTTTAAATACGATTTTTATCAAATCCCTTGCGACACACCAAACAACTCACAGACATACACACCAGCTAGTGAAGCTTCCAGTTCCCCTCTTTCTCCTCTGACAAATTGTACCTCTTAATTTGTATGGCTAGAGTCTGATCAAGGACTGATCTCTTTCTTTGAATTCCTCACATGCACCTAGGGGTGCTCCTGTGGGTAATGTACCGATAAATACTTTTCAAGGGTTAGAGATTGGCAAATAGTTTATACAGTGTTCTTAGATTAAGATGTTGAGGAGGAATAAACACTGCTTTTTGAAAGGTGTGCCATTCAGTAAAAGACCACAAACAACATGCTTAGGTGACTGACTCTAGACAGACTTTCATTCATCTTGTTATTTTGTTCTATTCAATGGATGCTGTATGGAGGTTTTCTGTTGGGCAATCGTGATCTATGAACATGTCTTCAAAATTATTGAAATGCCTTGAGTCTGGGAATTTCTTACATGTATACAATATGTTGTGGCATATGAAGAATCTAGGTGGCAGGCAATTTGGATAGTGGCCATGCTCACTAATCAGAGGACAGACTTCACATGTGCTTAGCTTGGAAGGTACTATTGATCCCACAGTGACCTTTTCAGTTACACTCACACACAGTTCATAATGGGTTTTCAAGTAGTATAAATGTACAAAAAGGTTAACTGAGGTCTAAACACTGTGCAATGGCCAATGGCTGATGACTGGGAGCTTCATTGGTTAAGCTTGTTGCAACTAGCCACCAATAGGACTGTCTGTCCCCTTTAAAGTTCTTCAGTTCTGTTACCTTTCCATGTCAATTCAGTAAATATTATCACTAATCCTAATGACAGCTATAATAATGGTATTTTCCAGGCACTATGCTAAGCCCTTACTCTTGAGGTAGGGACTGGAGTCCCCATTTTATAAGTGAGGAGATTAACTAATAGAATGCTTAAGGTAGAAGGAGAAAAACTGGAGTCTGAACTCTGTTGTCTTATGCTCTTAATTAAATGAAACACTGCTTCCCTAGTGAGCATATTTGCTAAGCCAAGGGACTAAGTCTTGGGACTTAATTAATAATAAAGCAACTAGCTGGATTACATGATCTACTTTACCAAAAAGCCATAGATATTAAATGTATGATAAATGATATTTTGTTGGTTTTAGTCATATTAAACATATCTAATTACTCAGATTTGTGACTGAGCTGGTTAGATCTACAAAAACTTTCAGTGCCATTCTAATCATTTGAGATCATTGGCTGTGACTTGATGTAATTGGACTAGAATCAAAGTCTGAATGTCTGACCAGTGCCTTCACTGAACTCGTTCAAAGCTTATAAATATTTCAGGTAGTTTTCAATTATCCTGAATGTTTTCTGCACACAGAAGGGCTAGTTGGCCCATTTGCAGAAATAGTTGCTGATCTATAAATGGGTTAGGTTCAGCCTATGGATAGCTAAATATATCTTCATGCATACAGGGAAACCTCAGTGATACAGGCCAAATACAGGGAGGGTTAATCTCAATTTGTGAAGGGTCTAAGTTACATATTTAAAAGATTAGATGTAGTTTTATTATTTGCAGTAACACCTAATAACAAACTAACTGGTAAACAAATGTTTCCAAATGAGGTCATGTTATAAGAGTTTTAATGACAAGATAAGACTCATTTGAAATAAGTAGCACTCATTTGCATGCAAATAATTAATGTGTCAAAGCCCTTAAAAAGAGATCAATCCCTCCTAGGTGAAACACGCCCTTTTGCAATCTTCTTTACACTGTTACAGTTGCTGAACTAACTATTCGTTCAGAGATAGTGCGATAGTAGTTTGAACAGGAAGTGGGTAGAAATTTAATTACAAATTCTGAATTACTGGGGCCCAAAATAATAATACTTTTCTGTATAGTCATTTCTTGATTATCGACATCAATGAATGTGACACTGATAATTTTGAAATCATTTCTATTTTACCTTGTATATCATTTCAGGGAAAGTTACCTTCTCAATTATATTTTGCTTAGGCTTCTGTTAAACTTAAATTTGCATTCTGTCAGCCAGCGTAAATGGGCAGTCACAGAGACGGTCGAGAAGCATGTAATAGTTGTGCAAAGCCTGTCTGGGATGAATCATTAAGCATGGTTAATCCACAAGTTGAGAATCATCCTTATTAGAGATTTCTTCATTTTTGAAAATGTGTGCAACAAACCTCCCCAAACAAATAAGAATTCTTAGTTCCTAAGAAAGGATTTCTAAGAAAAGGACTATGTTTCACCCCAGGAGAACCTAGTGACCCCAGAACTGGGTCTTGGACGCTGGGCATATGGTTTAGGGACACCTTGAGACTTTAAGTTTTCATGAAACTTCTCACAGGCAACCAGGACATCTAGTGTGGTAGGTGTGATAAGTAGGTAGGTAGGTAAGTAGGTGCCTTCTGGAGTATCCAAAATCACATGTGAGTTATCTTTATTCAAAAAGATTAATAGTTCCACTGGTGTGCTTTAGTGAGAGTGGCAAACACACTGCCCCCACACCCCCATCACATTCCTAGTTTATCAGAGTAAAAATGAGACAGAGCTGATGGCCAGACTGTGCCATATACAATGATCAAGTGAAACAAAATGCTGTGAAATCACTTGGGGGAGAAATACTGATGTTACAGATGCCCCTTCCCCTTCTCTTGGATCTTTCTGGATGCTTTTCCATTTTGTTTAGGAGACTGTAAACATTTTAGATTGGTCGAGATAAGGGGAAATGGAGAGTTGTTGATCCATGATGGCTGGGGGAAAATCAAAAAGCTTGATTTAGTTTTTCTGTCTCCATCTGCAACATACACAGCACTTGGGACAGAGACAGCTGGTTGACCTTCAATATCTATTCTCTCCATTTGTAAGAGAATTTTGAGTTTTAGCAGGACACATGCTTAATACTATATTCCCCAGCCTCCCTTGTACCTCAGTGTGGTCAAGTGGCTAAGTTCTGACCATTGGTGTGTAAATGAAAATTTCATGTGTGGCTTCTGAAGAGTGTCCTTAAGGGAAAATGGTGCACTATA
Organism: Phocoena sinus; assembly: GCF_008692025.1. Taxonomy (NCBI): domain Eukaryota; kingdom Metazoa; phylum Chordata; class Mammalia; order Artiodactyla; family Phocoenidae; genus Phocoena; species Phocoena sinus. The sequence goes on from NC_045784.1 coordinate 82,332,763, forward strand.
CTTTGCCCTCTTCTTCCCTTCTGCTGTCTGGAAAATTTATACAATAGCCAGAGTTTAAGCAATCACCTTGGGTTACAAGCATGAGAGACACAGCCTAGAGATGATGGAGCTAAAAGCTGGGAGAAGACCATGTCCTGGTAACTTCATGGAACTGCCAACCGTGTCCTGGATTGTCAAACATTAGATTTCTCAAATAAGAGGATTAAATCTTGTGTGTTTAAACTATTGTTAATTTGGGGTTTCTGTCACTCACAGCTGTACCTAATCCTAACTGATACAGCATTTAATCAAGTTCTTTCCTTATAGAAGGAAATGTATTGCATGGGCAAAGGGTAGAGAAAGCCCTTTGGAAGGGGATTATTTGTTGGCAATTTTCTGGTCACCAGGTCAAAGCAGCCCTGTGTCCAAGAACCATCTGGGCCATGGAAATCATTGTGCCCTTAGCTTCTGGGTGTCAGTCAGCAGCTTCACACTGACAATATTTTGTCTTTGTGTTTATCTGTTGGTTTGCAACAACAGATGCCACTATTAATCCTTTCCTACCTATATGCTAACTGCCTGAATGCTAACTTAATACAAATCTGCTCATTCTCTCATGATTGCAGTCAGGATGGGATAGGGGAGGAAGAGTGGATTCTCGGCAACATACTCTGACTATGCCAACGACCCCATGATTGCGTTTCAGCAGCACACACAGAAAATGGCATGTAAGGGAACAGCCGATCTACTCTGTGTGCAAACTGCTAAACTCCCCTCCTCACGTCACCATTCTGGAAATGTTGAATTCCAAGTTCAGACTGTACACTATGGGTTAATGGGGTTGACAATTGACTGTGCTTAAATGGTATTAAGGTAATGCATTTAAACATCAAAAGTTTACAACCCAAAATTGATCACCTTGGCCAATTTACACAAGAAGGATCAATATCATCAGCTCCCCCTCTCTAAATGTTAACAAATGCTTTAACACAACACTTCTGACCGTGGAATGCAGATTAAAATTAGATACGGAATTAAGTTCCTTCTACACAGCAGAAGAGTCAATTTGAAAATCCTGATAATCAGCCAGAGCTGCCCACAAGGCTTGGCTTTATAGCATTTAACAGGAAAGGAAGCTTCCTCCCCACACACCTAATGATTTTTTTCTTTTATTTCAGCCATAGGAAAGACAGGGACAATAATAGGGTTAGGGATTTTTCCGTAATGGTCACCATTCAGTCTAGGAAAGGAATAACTCTGAGTTGTGCATGGTGAATCCCTGCTTCCATCTCCTGAGAAATGTCTGCAAAGGAGAGCAGGAAGGTCCCCAAGCCCACTCCCCATTCATACAGCCAAGAGCAAGTCGGACCAGCCCTACCGAGAAAGGTCCCCTTTTACATGCTGTAGGGGTTCACAACAGGCCTCCCCAAGATGTGCCACTTTGGCACATGGATTCTTTTGTGCTAAAGACAATAGAGACCTTGTGGGCTCAAGAGAAACTTCTAGAAGAATTTAAATTGGAGAAAAAGAGTTATTACCAGAGATAAAGTTTATTTAAGTGTCCCCATCTATACAGCAGGGCAAACATCTAATTACCAAACATCTACTCTTCTGCTTATCGTCCTGTAAATATCCCTCCTGTTCTTGGAAGCCCCAGACCCCTATCCCATTCCTCAGCTCAGGATGGCCTGTATACCTCATTTTCCCTTTATTTCTTTGACCCTCTCATGTATGTGGGATTCCTGTATGTATGAAAATTAATTTGATTTTCTCCTGTTAATCTGTCTCATGTCAATTGAATTCTTAACTACCCAGAAGAACCTAGAAGGGGAGAGGAAAATTTTCTCCCTCCCCGACAATACACACCACAAAGATTACAATCATCCTCAGTAGCAGGTAGGTGTGACCCAAGCTCAAGAGCCACTTCTGATGGAAGGACACCTTATATCCAAGAGCTTTCACATATGGCGTAACTACTACGTGGAGGCAGAACAGACATGTGAAAAACTCTCTCTACCCCTTCTTCCCCTTGTGGTACGTCCACCAGGAGCCAGTACCTTGCTGATCCCTCATTCTCTCCCCATTCCAGTCATGCTTTCTGCGAACTGTTATGTTAGATAGCTGGATACAAATTAACTCACATTCATTACATTCACATCTTAATGTATTGTCTTTTCTAGAAACAGTCACAATTTAGGCCAAAGCATAAAACCAAAGAATTTTTGATGGTGACATTTCAGGTCGGTGATTCTCAAGCTTAGCCAGCTTAGCAATCACCAGGGAAGCTTGCTATCATTACAGATTCCTAAGTCCCGTCAACAGAGAATCTGATTCAATGGACCTACTTGGGGGGACCACAGCCATCTACTTTCTAAATGGACCCTCATGTGATTCCAATGCAGCTGATCCACAGACCACTTTGGTCTAGGTGGTTGCCTACACCTTTGGTCCATTCTGCAAAATATTAATACTTTAAAGAAAATTCTTAAGTCTTTTTAAGAGGAAGACTCTTTGTAGGTTTTTTTAAAATAAGCTTATTTTATTTAGAACCAGTTCTGGTCCATCTGTTTGACATTTCTTGCAGTAAATAGTTATAAGGTTGGCTATAATAATGTTTGTACTGTTGGGCAGGTAGAAATCATCCAGGGATATTTGGGGCCCAAAATGCAACAACTATCCCCTGTCATAGTCAGAAAGAAACTGAGGAAAGTTATTGACCCTAGCTCCCTCTTCCTCTCCCCATGCCTTTCTTCTGGGGAGAGTAAGAAAGAGCAAAAACTTATAAATGAGTCAGAAGTGTCCAAAGGCAGATTGTTGCTGGGGACACTGATAGTGATGAATGACAATTACTTTCTGGAATACAACAGTCAAAGATACAAAGGATTCTATCCTTCTGCAATCCCTGTACCAACACCTGTCTATATTTGCCTTCCTTCACAAGCCTTCTTTTGGCTGTAGCCTTTGTTTCTTTTCAGCTTCTCTTTTCAACGACCACCACCACCATATATAACTAGGGACTCTATATGTACATATTCCACTTAATCATAAAACGAACCCTGATAAAGTTAATTTGTGTATCGGGACCCACAAAATGGAGGCCACCCCAGTTGCCCGGCCCATGTCACAAATCTAAACCTAGGTCAGCCTGTACTCACAGGAAACCCCTCACTGTCAAGGAAACTTAACACCAATCACAATCCTTCAACTCAGCTTTAGCTGGATTACCTTACCCTAGAAAATAGGACCCGCCAGCCTTGTAAGGAAATCTTCTACCTCCTGGCCAATCATACCCTGTTTCTGGGAGGCCTCTTCTAATGCTCTAGAAAACTCACTCTTGCCCCACATTCCTTGGGAAGAGTGCTCCTCTGCTTATGAGGCACCATATTCCCCAAATCCATGGATTGTTTACCCTTGAATTAAAGGACATCAAACTAAAGTGTTTTCGTTTTATCATTTGATAACCTGAGTGAGATGGGTACTATTTTATATCCTTTTTCCAAATGGGAATAATGACAAAAGAAAGGCAAGAAAATTGAGCCAAATACACACCCCACTAAAATATGAACTCTATGAAGGCAGAAATTTTAGTTTGTATCTTTCACAACTGAATTTGGAGCATCTAGAACAATATTTGTAATATAACAGTCACTCAATAAATATTATACCTACCTGTATTTTTGTCTAAGGTCAATTATTTATTTTAAAACAAGAACCACAAATACACTCAGACTAGGTTAGGCAAAAGGAATTTAGGTTAAGAAATATAGGAAGTCCCACAGACCCCCAATGACAGGAAATACAGCCAGATAACATGGGTCTTAGAAAGTGCTGAGACAGATGGTCTGTTTCTGTCTGTCTCTTTGCAGCCTTGGGGGGTCTCTCATATGTGCTGCCTGTCTGCTCCCAATTTCCTTTCTGCAGACGGAAGCTTCATTGCAAAGTTTACAGCCCCTTTTCCCTCTTCTCATAAGCTTGCACATTAGTTTGGTTGGCCATAATAATAACTCTGGATTCAACTTCATAGATACCAGGTAAAACAGTTTCTCTTGCCAATTTTCATGGGCAGTTGGGCCAGGTTTCCAGCCTTGGCCATATTAGCTGTGATCAAAAGATAGAGCTGTGTGAGCTACCCCTTCCGACCAGTGTCTGGATCAGATTCTCTAAAGAAGTTTTATAAGCAAGGAGGATATGACTGACATCTCTAGACTAGGTGGGGAGCCAGAGATGCAGAGTGACATTAGAAGAGCTGTGCTATACGCCAGAGGTGTCTAGGACAGAGGTCAGCCCACTTTTTCTGTAAAGTGCCAGATGGTAAATATTTTAGTCTTTGAGGGCCAGACAGCCTGTTCTGGCAACTATTTAACTCTGATGATAGTGAAAAAGAAGCCATAGAAAGTAACTAAAAGAACGGGTGTGGTGGTGTTCCAATATAATATAAAATACAAAAATAAGCAGCAAGCTAGCCTTGGCCTGAGGGCTGTAACTTGAAGACCCTTCTTCTTGGACAAAGTTCTCACTAGGAAATATGTCAATTGTCCATATTCCCATAAACCTGGCTTCTGGTTCTCTGGACCAATGACATCTTGTTTTTAACTGATTTTTTTTTTAAGCAATCAATGATTTGCAATGGCCTAGTTGTTAAGATGCAGAACCTCCTGTTAAGAAGCAAGTGCTTTGCTCTACTACAAGAAGGGTGTTTTAAGTACCAAGTCATACTCATATGAGTGGCTTAAATGACAGTGAGTGATTGTGCTAGGATGGTGTAATTACCTAAGCTTAAAGGGCCATTTTCATAGAAACAACCCTGGACCAGCATCTTAACTGGGAAAGATTTTAGTGGGTGCTGTGTTCTCTCTTTTTACAAGATACCTTTTCCAAAGCTTCTTAATATAGTATGAGAAAGAAAATATGGGTCCAAAAAATGAGGGGAACTTGAACCAATGTGTGCCACCATCAACTGCATGGATTGTTTGTCAAGCAGAAAGGCAGAGAGTTTTAAATGTGGTTTTATTTTAAAGAGTCTGTGTTTGTCGATGCAGTCCATGTGGCTTGGGTTAAGCTTGTAATAACTTCACAAGTGCTGTGAAGAAGCCCCAATTTCTCTCTGAAAGTGGTTTTGTCATACTGTAATATAAAAGGATAAGGGAGTAATCCGACCGTGTGTGGCTGGGTGGATGCTGTTGCCTGCAGTTTATTATATTTAGGTAATGCTTAACTGCACACTTGATAGACATTACTTTTATGTTGTGGCTCCCGGACTGTTTTATGCTCCCTGGTCATTATGCTAAGAAATGAGGCTCACTTACATTTCTGAGTTAAAGTCCCCTGCTCTTACTGTATGTCCTAATAAAAGATTCTGACAGTGTTAACTATAAAGCTAAGCTCCCTCTTTCTCAACTAAAAAGAGAATGCATCTACTCTGAACAGGATTTGGGGCCCTGAAAATGGATGGATTTGCTAATAAGATAGCCAGGGTTCCAGTCAAGTCAACACTTTAATTAAGGGCTGTTAAACAGAGCTGTCTTCAAAGTGTGGGACAATCATCCAGCCACTGGCAAGGGGCGGGGGTGGGGAGGGGGGGCGGGGGCGGGCGGGAGAAGGCGATGAGGGTAGCTGTGGTAAGCACCAGCTCCTAATCATGCCCCTCTTCAAAACCAGGATTGGAGAGTTAATGTACCCTCTTCCACATAACTACTTCAGTAACCAAGCAGGACTCTACGGGGCCTTCCCGAGACAGACCCATCCCCCATATCCTCTGCTTTAGCTCCTCTCTGAAGTACCTAGCTAACAGAATCTGATGCACATTTCCTGAGTTGTTTTACAGATGCTAAAATCCCCACCAAAAGGAAGTCATTAACTACTTGATAATCCTGAGCACCTAGCTCCCAGACCTCCTGGAGCCTGAGGATCGATAATGTTAATCCCTGTGACCTGGCCATGTTAGCTCACCATCAACCAATCAGAGAATTGTGCACGAGCTGATCACATACCCCGAGACTCCCCTCCCTCACTTGGCCTTTAAAAATGCTTTGCTGGGCCAGGTCTCAGTGCCAGGGACCCAAGCAAGATGTCTGCCTCCAGCCAGAGTTCGCATGGATGGGCATACCTCCCGATATGTCCGCCATCAGCTTTTAGGACCCTGGGGTGAGCCACCGTGGCGACCACCCCATACCTCCCTGGGAGACCCTCCAACACCAGCAGATCCTGCTCACACTAAAAGATGAACCATAAACACTCCGAGGAAGAACCTACTCACTACTCCTCTACTCTTGGGTGTGTGATGGCCAGTGAAGCATCCACCAGCGCTGCAAGGGGTCCAGAGTATTTTTTGCTACCTCAGTGCCCAGTGCCTTTAAGCAGAAGTGGTAGTAGATTGTTGCATATCAGCAAATCCATTCTTTTCCTGAAACGGCAGGAAAACATATCAGCTGGGTTTCAATGGAACTTGGCAGTGGGGACATCCAGCTGATGTGATATATACCTCATCAGAGTGAGGCAGGAGATAGATGGGCCTCGGGCTGAGTAGTTGGAGTTTGTCCCCTGTGGACAGATACTCCAAGATGAAGATAATAGCAGGAGCAAGGAGGAGCTGAGCCCTGTCCAGATTAGAGATAAAGAGACCACATATTTCTCATTCTCGAGGTCAAGGAGACCTTCCCTACTACACATACACAGGGCCCCCTCCTAAGAAGCCAAAAAGGGAGGGGGCGCCACCCCATAGTAGGTGATGTCAACCTACCCATAGGCCTCTGTGCTAGACTCCATCTTGGCTAAGAGATACACGTGCACACAGGGGAGGACGCTGAGATAAACCAAATATGGACTCAGAGCCAGGCATACAAGATGATTGGCAGAGAAGACCCAGAAGAAATGCCCCATATAAGTGATTCAAACTACCACAAAAGTGCAACTCTTTCTCTGAGTCTGCCTGGGTGAGTCTATTCACAAGTCCTCTTCTCCTCCTAATAAACACTTTACTTGCTTCACTACTTTCCATCTCTTTGTGGAAATTCATTTCTATAAAGCCAACAGGCCAGGGCCTTGTCACTGGCTACTGGTCCCTGGTGGTCTAGTGGCTAAGATTTAGCACTCTCATTGCTGCGGCCTAACTTCAATCTCTGGCTGGGCAGCTGAAATCCTGCTTCAAGCCACTGTGGGCCAAGGCCACTGGAGATCAAGAGTACACGTGTATCTTTTACCCCTTTCACCCCGTCTCCCACTGGTTTAGATCTTCTTTGTCTCTCTCCTGCTACCACACAGAGATGATATAAAAGAGGCTCTTTGGCTATTTGCAAAAAATAAATAGATAGATAGATAGATAGATGATAGATTGATACTTTGCTGAAACCCAGGGGGAATTCAGGCTTTTTGAACACTAGCTGTCCCAGACTCCTTGCTTGGCACCTTACAGTAAACACTGCACTTTCCTTCACCACAACCCAGTGTCGGTAGATTGGCTTTACAAAGTGTTGGTGAGCAGACCCGAGTTTGGTTCAGTAACAATTCCTTAGGCAGCGTCATGCTTTCCCAGCTTCTCCTTTCAATCACCCTCCACCTTGGTAATGAGCTATGTCATCGGTAACTTATCCCAAGAAAAGAAAGATTAGGATAAATGGTAGAACTGGTCTTTTCAAGCCACAGCTAAAACAGTCACTGCAATCTGATTCTCACATGTTAGATGGTGTAGAATGACATTTCATATGCTCAAAGAATAGCACCCTTAGTAAACTAGCTTAAGGTTTCTTGCTCTTTGTTTTTAGTAACCTCAAACTTACAGAAAAGTTGTAATTACAGTACAAAGAATGTTTTTGCCTTGAACCATTTAAGTCAGTTGATGCCCCATCACCCCATAATACTAGTTTAGTGCATATTTCCTACAAGCAAGTACATTCTCTGACATAACCACAATATTACCACCCAAACCAGGACATTCATTACTACCATCACTTTGTACAGGAGCACAGTTTCCCACCCTAAAATATGTCTTTTTGGCATAATGTTTTAAGCTGGTTATTTTCTAAGAAACAGCAGACATGGAAGTTACTCAGTTTCTCTAGGTCTTTCCCATGTATGCATGTTATTACACTTTGATTTTCTCCTGTTAATCTGTCTCATGTCCATTTAATTCTTAGACAAGCAAGAACATAGAAACATAGAGGAAAATTTCTTTCTCCCTGACAGCTTCCTAAAAGCCCATTAAAGTTTTGCTAGTTGTCCCAATAATGTCTTCTAGAGTAAGAGGATTCAGTTCAAAATAAGGAGTTGCATTTAGTTTTCATGACTCTTTCTCCATCTTGATCCTGGGAAGTTACCTTAGTTTGGTTTTGACTTTCTAGACCTTGGCACTATCAAAGATTATAGATGAAGTTACTTTGTCATTTCTCCCTCAATCTGGGTTGTTTTCTGTTATATTCTAATGAGAATCAGGTTATAGACATTTGGCAGGAATATTACAGAAGTGATGCTGCATTCTTCTCACTACATTTTATCATGTGCCATGTAATTTCTATTTGTTCTATTGGTGTTCACTTTGATAACTAGATTAACTTAATGTCTGTCAGGTCTCTCTGCTATAAATTTTATCTTTTTTCCTTTAGCATATTTTGAAATTTTTTTTAGTTTAAATTATTTTAGATTTATAGCAAATATATAGTATGGCAAATCTCATATATTCATCACCCACTTTCCCCTAACATAAGCATCTTGAATGACCATGTTAATATTTTATGAGTGGGTACATTGAAGCCATGTAGATATTCATTCCTCATTAAGCTTTCAATTTATTCAGTTTTAAAATTTATATCATCACAGGCTCAGGACTTCCTATTTTATTGAATGGAGAATAATCTATTACTATCAATAACGATTTATTGATTTTTATTGAGGTGAAATCCATATAACATAAATTTGACTATCTTAAAGTCAACAATTCAGTGACAATTAGTACATTCACAGTGTTGTGTAATCACTATCTTTATGTACTTCCAAAACATTTCCATAACCCCCAGATAAAATACTGTACTTTTTTTTTCATATAGCAACAGATTTTAATATATCATTTCTCCCCAAATAGATGTAAAATATAGAGGATAATGGAGATTCTTAAAAGGAAATTTTAGACTATATTAAAATTATAATAAAATATAATAATGCTAAGGCTACAAAAATGAAAACAATAATCTAGAAAAAGAATTGTGTTTGCTATAATAATTCAGTGCTTATCAAATACCTATTTAGAGATAAGCAGGGAATTCCCAATGGAAGAAACATCATAAACAAGATGTAAAGGGAAAATTTGGGATCATCCTTGATTTCTTCTGAATATCAATTAATTTCTTAAGCAATACCTTGAAATGTGTTCCCTTCATTTTCATAGATCAGGCATAGCTCCTCCTTTTTTTTTTCTTAACATCTTTATTGGACTATAATTGCTTTACAATATTGTGTTAGTTTCTGCTGTATAACAAAGCAAATCAGCTATACATACACATATATCCTCATACCCCCTCCCTCTTGTGTCTCCCTCCCACCTTCCCTATCCCACCCCTCTAAGTGGTCACAAAGCACCAAGCTGACCTCCCTGTGCTATGCAGCTGCTTCCCACTAGCTATCTATTTTACATTTGGTAGTGTATATATGTCCATGCCACTCTCTCACTTCATCCCATCTTACCCTTCCCCCTCCACATGCCCTCAAGTCCATTCTCTACGTCTGCATCTTTATTTCTGCCCTGCCCCTAAGTTCTTCAGAACCATTTTCTTTTTTGTTAGGTTCCATATATATGTGTTAGCATACGGTATTTGTTTTTCCCTTTCTGACTTACTTCACTCTGTATGACAGACTCTAGGTCCATCTACCTCACTACAAATAACTCAATCTCGTTTCTTTTTATGGCTGAATAATATGCCATTCTATATATGTACCACATCTTCTTTATCCATTCATCTGTCGATGGACACTTAGGTTACTTCCATCTCCTGGCTACTGTAAATAGAACTGAACATTGTGGTACATGACTCTTTTTGAATTATGGTTTCCTCAGGGTATATGCCCAGTAGTGGGATTGCTGGGTCGTATGGTAGTCCTATTTTTACTTTTTTAAGGAACCTCCATACTGTCCTCCATAGTGGCTGTATCAATTGACATTCCCACCAACAGTGCAGGAGGGTTCCCTTTCCTCCACACCCTTCCCAGCATTTATTATTTGTAGATTTTTTGATGATGGCCATTCTGACCAGTGTAAGGTGATAACTCATTGTAGTTTAGATTTGAATTTCTCTAATGATTAGAGAAGATGACATGATACTATGAGTATCCTTTCACGTGTCTGTTGGCAGTCTGTATATCTTCTTTGAAGAAATGTCTATTTAGGTCTTCTGCCCATTTTTGGATTGGGTTGTTTGTTTTTCTGATATTAAGCTGCATGAGCTGCTTGTAAATTTTGGAGATTAGTCCTTTGTCTGTTGCTTCCTTTGCAAATACATCCTCCCATTCTGAGGGTTGTCTTCTCGTCTTGTTTATAGTTTCCGTTGCTGTGCAAAAGCTTTTAAGCTTCATTAGGTCCCATTTGTTTATTTTTGTTTATTTATTTATGTATTTATTTATTTTTTTTCTTTTGCGGTACGCGGGCCTCTCACTGTTGTGGCCTCTCCCGCTGCAGAGCACAGGCTCCGGACGCGCAGGCTCAGCGGCCATGGCTCACAGGCCCAGCCGCTCCGCGGCATGTGGGATCCTCCCAGACCGGGGCACGAACCCGTGGTCCCCTGCATCGGCAGGTGAACTCTCAACCACTGCACCACCAGGGAAGCCCTATTTTTGTTTTTAATTTCCATTTCTCTTGGAGGTGGGTCTAAAAGGATCTTGCTGTGATTTATGTCATAGACTGTTCTGCCTATGTTTTCCTCTAAGAGTTTGATAGTGTCTGACCTTACATTTAGGTCTTTAAACCATTTTGAGTTTATTTTTGTGTATGGTCTTAAGGAATGTTCTGATTTCATTCTTTTACAGGTAGCTGTCCAGTTTTCCCAGCACCACATATTGAAGAGGCTGTCTTTTCACCATTATATATTCTTGCCTCCTTTATCAAAAATAAGGTGACCATATGTGCGTGGGTTTATCTCTGGGCTTTCTATCCTGTTCCATTGATCTATCTTTCTGTTTTTGTGCCAGTACCATACTGTCTTGATTACTGTAGCTTTGTAGTACAGTCTGAACTCTGCTAGCCTGATTCCTCCAGCTCTGTTTTTCTTTCTTAGGATTGCTTGGCTATTCGGGGTCTTTTGTGTCTCCATACAAATTGTGAAATTTTTTATTCTAGTTCTGTGAAAAATGCCATTGGTAGTTTGATAGGGATTGCAATGAATTTGTAGATTGCTTAGGGTAGTATAGTCATTTTCACAATGTTGATTCTTCCAATGCAAGAACATGGTATATCTCTCCATCTGTTTGTATTATCTTTAATTTCTTTCATCAGTGTCTTATAGTTTTGTGCATACAGGTCGTCTCCTTAGGTAGGTTTATTCCTAGGTATTTTATTCTTTTTGTTGCAGTGGTAAATGGGAATGTTTCCTTAATTTCTCTTTCAGATTTTTCATCATTAGTGTATGGGAATGCAAGAGATTTCTGTGCAATAATTTTGCATCCTGCTACTTTATCAAATTCATTGATTAGCTCTAGTTGTTATCTGGTAGCATCTTCAGAATTCTCTATGCATAGTATCATGTCATCTTCAAACAGTGACAACTTTACTTCTTCTTTTCCGATTTGGATTCCTTTTATTTCTTTTTTTTCTCTGATTGCTGTGGCTAAAACTTCCAAATCTATGTTGAATATTAGTGGTAAGAGTGGACAACCTTGTCTTGTTCCTGATCTTAGTGGAAATGGTTTCAGCTTTTCATCATTGAGGATGAGGTTGGCTGGGGGTTTTTCATATACGGCCTTTATTATGTTAAGGTAAGTTCCCTCTATGCCGACTTTCTGGAGGGTTTTTATCATATCGGTGTTGAATTTTGTCAAAAGCTTTTCCTGCATCTATTAAGATGATCATATGATTTTTCTCCTTCAGTTCTTTAATACTGTTTATCACATTGATTGATATGCATATATTGAAGAATCCTTGCATTCCTGGAATAAACCCCACTTGATCATGTTGTATGATCCTTTTAATGTGCTGTTGGATTCTCTTTGCTAGTATTTTGTTGAGGATTTTTGCATTTATGTTCGTCAGTGATATTGGCCTGTAGTTTTCTTTCTTTGTGACATCCTTCTCTGATTTTGGTATCAGGGTGATAGTAGCCTTGTAGAATTAGTTTGGGAGTGTTCGTCCCTCTGGTATATTTTGGAAGAGTTTGAGAATGATAGTTGTTAACTCGTCTCTAAATGTTTGATAGAATTTGCCTGTGAAGCCATCTGGTCCTGGGCTATTGTTTGTTGGGAGATTTTAAATCATAGTCTCAATTTTATTGCCTGGGATTGGTCTGTTTATGTTTTCTATTTCTTCCTGGTTCAGTCTCAGAATGTTGTGCTTTGCTAAGAATTTGTCCATTTCTTCCAAGTTGTCCAATTTATTGGCATATAGCTGCTTTTAGTAATCTCTCATGATCCTCTGTATTTCTGCAGTGTCAGTTGTTACTTTTCCTTTTGCCTTTCAAATTCTATTGATTTGAGTCCTCTCCCTTTTTTTCTTGATGAGTCTGGCTAATGGTTTTTCAATTTTTTTTTATCTTCTCAAAGAACCAGCTTTTAGTTTTATTGATCATTGCTACTGTTTCCTTCATTTCTTTTTCATGTATTTCTGATGTGATCTTTATGATTTCTTCCTTTCTGCTAACTTGAGGTGTTTTTGTTCTTTTTCTGTAATTGGTGTAAATTTCTGTAAATAGGTGTAAGGTTGGATTGTTTATTTGAGATGTTTCTTGTTTCTTAAAGTAGGATTTTATTGCTATAAACTTCCCTCTTAGAACTGCTTTTGCTGCATCCCATAGGTTTTGGGTTGTTGTGTTTTCATTGTCATTTGTTTCTAGGTATTTTTGGATTTCCTTTTTCACTTCTTCAGTGATCTCTTGGTTATTTAGTAGTGTATTGTTTAGCCTCCATGTGTTTGTATTTTTTACAGACTTTTTCCTGCAATTCATATCTAGTCTCATAGTGTTGTGGTTGGAAAGGTACCTGATATGATTTCAATTTTCTTAAACTTACCAAGGTTTGATCTGTGACCCAAGACATAATCTATCCTGAAGAATGTTCCATGAGCACTTGAGAAGAAAGTGTATTCTGTTGTTTTTGGATGGAATGTCCTAGAAATATCAATTTTGTCCATCATGTTTAATGTGTCATTTAAAGCTTGTGTTTCCTTATTTATTTTCATTTTGGATGATCTGTCCATTGGTGAAAGTGGAGTGTTAATGTCCCCTACTATGATTGTGTTACTGTCTGTTTCCCAATTTATGGCTGTTAGAATTTGCCTTATGTATTGAGGTGCTCCTATGTTGGGTCCATAAATATTTACAGTTGTTATATCTTCTTGGATTGATCCCTTAATCATTATGTAGTGTCTTTCTTTGTCTCTTGTAATACTCCTTATTTTAAAGTCTATTTTGTCCGATATAAGAATTGCTACTGCCGCTTTCTTTTGATTTCCTTTTGCATGGATTATCTTTTTCCATCCCCTTACTTTCAGTCTGTATGTGTCCCTAGGTCTGAAGTGGGTCTCTTGTAGACAGCATATATAAGGGTCTTATTTTTGTATCTATTCAGCCAGTCTTTATTTTTTGGTTGGAGAATTTAATCCATTTACATTTAAGGTTGTTATCGATATGTATGTTCCTATTACCATTTTCTTAATTGTTTTGGGTTTGTTATTGTAGGTCTTTTCCTTCTCTTGTGTTTCTTGCCTAGAGAAGTTCCTTTAGCATTTGTTGGAATGCTGGTTTGGTGGTGCTGAATTCTCTTAGCTTTTGCTTGTCTTTAAAGGTTTTAATTTCTCCATGAAATCTGAATGAGATCCTTGCTGTGTAGAGTAATGTTGGTTCTATGTTTTTCCCTTTCATCACTTTAAATATGTCCTGCCAGTTCCTTCTGGTTTGCAGAGTTTCTGCTGAAAGATCAGCTGTTAACCCTATGGGGTTTCCCTTTTATGTTATTTGTTGTTTTCCCCTTGATGCTTTTAATATTTTTTCTTTGTATTTAATTTTTGATAGTTTGCTTAATATGTGTCCTGACGTGTTTTTCCTTGGATTTACCCTGTATGGGACTCTCTGTGCTTCTTGGACTTGATTGACTATTTCCTTTCCCATATTAGGGAGGTTTTCAGCTATAATCTCTTCAAATATTTTCTCAGTCCCTTTTTTTACCTTCTCTTCTTCTTCTGGCACCCCTATAATTTGAATGTTGGTTTGTTTAATGTTGTCCCAGAGGTCTTCTGAGAGTGTCCTCAATTCTTTTCATTCTTTTTTCTTTGTTCTGCTCTGCAGTAGTTATTTCCACTATTTTATCTTCCAGGTCACTTTTCCATTCTTTTGCCTCAGTTATTCTGCTATTGATTCCTTCTAGAGAATTTTTAATCCATTTATTGTGTTGTTCATTATTGTTTATTTGTTCTTTATTTCTTCTAGGTCCTTGTTAAACGTTTCTTGTATTTTCTACATTTGATTTCCAAGATTTTGGATTATCTTTACTATCATTACTCTGAATTCTTTTTCAGGTAGACTGCCTATTTCCTCTTCATTTGTTTGGTCTGGTGTGTTTTTACTTTGCTCCTTCATCTGCTGTGTGTTTCTCTGTTTTCTCCTTTTGCCTAACTTACTGTGTTTGTGGTTTCCATTTCACAGGCTTCAGGTTCATAGTTTCTATTGTTTTTGGTGTCTGCCCCCAGTGACTAAGGTTGGTTCAGTGGGCTGTGTAGGCTTCCTGGTGGAGGGGACTCATGCCTGTGTTCTGGTGGATGAGGCTGGATTTTCTTTTTGTGGTGGGCAGGACCGTGTCCAGTGGTGTGTTTTGCGGTGTCTGTGACCTTGTTATGATTTTAGGCAGCCTCTCTACTAATGGATGGGGTTTTGTTCCTTTCTTGCTAGTTGTTTGGCAGAGGGTGTCCAGCCCTGTATCTTGCTGGTCATTTAGTGGAGCTGGGTCATAGCATTGAGATGGAGATCTCTGGGAGAACTTTTGCCATTTGATATTACTTGGAGCTGGGAGGTCTCTGGCGGACTAATGTCCTGATCTCGGCTCTCCCACCTCAGAGGCACAGGCCTGACACCCAGCCGGAGCACCAAGACCCTGTCAGCCACACGGCTCAGAAGAAAAGGGAGGAAAACAAGAAAGAAAAAAAGAAAAAATGAAAAGAAAAGAAATTTATTAAGATTTAAAAAATTATTAAAAATTTATAAAATGAAAAGTAATTTAAAAACTGAAAGAGAGAGCAACCAAGCCAGAAAACAAATGCACCAATGATAACAAGTGTTAAAAAGTATACTAAAAAAAAAAAAAAAAACGGACAGACAGAACCCTAGGACAAATGGTAAAGGCAAGCCTGTACAGACAAAATCACACAAAGAAGCATATGCATAAAGACTCACAAAAAGAGAAAAAAGGAAAAAATATATATATATATTAAAAAAATGGAAGAGAGCAACGAAATCAATAAACAAATCTAGCAATGATAATAAACTCTAAATACTAAACTAAGATAAACATAAAACCAGAAACAAATTGGATGCAGAAAGCAAACCCCAAGTCTATAGTTGGTCCCAAAGTCCACCGTCTCAATTTTGGGATGATTCGTTGTCTCTTCAGGTATTCCACAGATGCAGGGTACATCAAGTTGATTGTGGAGATTTAATCCGCTGCTCCTGAGGCTGCTGGGAGAAATTTCCCTTTCTCTTCTTTATTTGCACAGCTACTGGGGTTCAGCTTTGGATTTGGCCTTGCCTCCACGTGTAGGGCACCTGAGGGTGTTTGTTCTTCACTCAGACAGGACGGGGTTAAAGTAGCAGCTGATTAGGTGGCTCTGGCTCACTCAGGCCTGGGGGAGGGAGGGGTACAGAATGCGGTGTGAACCTTCGGCAGCAGAGGCTGGTGTGACATTGCAACAGCCTGAGGCGCACCGTGTGTTCTCCTGGGGTAGTTGTCCCTGGATCACAGGACCCTGGCAGTGGCGGGCTGCACAGGCTCCCTGGAGCAGAGGTGTGGATAGTGACCTGTGCTTGCACACAGGCTTCTTGGTGGCTGCAGCAGCAGCCTTAGCATTTCATGCCCGTCTCTGGTGTCTGCACTGATAGCCATGGCTCATGCCTGTCTGTGGAGCTCATTTAGGCAGTGCTCTGAATCCCCTCTCCTCGCGCCCCCTGAAACAATGGCCTCTTGCCTCTTAGGCAGGTCCAGACTTTTTCCCGGACTCCCTCCTGGCTAGCTGTGGCGCACTACCCCACTTCAGGCTGTGTTCACGCAGCCAACCCCTGCCCTCTCCCTGGGATCTGAACTCCAAAGCCCGAGCCTCAGCTCCCAGCCCCCACCCACTCCAGCGGGTGAGCAGACAAGCCTCTCAGGCTGGTGAGTGCTGGTTGGCACTGATCCTCTGTGTGGGAATCTCTTCGCTTTGCCCTCTGCATCCCTGTTGCTGCACTCTCCTCCATGGCTCCAAAGCTTACCCCCTGCCACCCCGTCTCCACCAGTGAAGGGGCTTCGTAGTGTGTGGAAACTTTTCCTCCTTCACAGCTCTCTCCCAGAGGTTCAGGTCCTGTCACTATTCTTTTTTCTCTGTTTTTTCTTCTTTTCTTTGCCCTACCCAGGTACATGGAGAGTTTCTTGTCTTTTGCTAAGTCTGAGGTCTTCTGCCAGCGTTCAGTAAGTGTTCTGTATGAGTTGTTCCACATGTAGATGTATTTCTGATGTATTTGTGGGGAGGAAGGTGATCTCCTCGTCTTAATCCTCAGCCATCTTGAAGGTCTCCCTGTACTGTTTTCTACAGTAGCTGAACCATTTTCCACTCCCACCAGCAATGTATAAGGGTTCTGATTTCTCCACATCCTCACCAACACTGATTATTTTCTGTTATTTGATTCTAGCTACCCTAGTGGGTATAAAATGATATCTCTTTGAGAGTTTGATGTGTGTTTCCCTAGTGACTAATGATATTGAGCATCTTTGCCTATGCTTGTTTACTATTTGAATATCTTATTTACAGAAATGTCTATTAAAGTCTTCTACCTGTTTTCAAATTGGATTGTCTTTTTTGAGGTTGAGTTCTTTATATTTTCTATAAGATAACTCTGTGAGAGTTCTTTATATATTCTGGATAATAGACCCTTAACAGCTATTATGATTTGCAAATACTTTTCCCTTTTCTGTAGGTTGTCTTTTCACTTTCTTGATAATGTTCTTTGAAGCAAAAATATTTTTAATTTTGATGAATTCCAACCTAAAAATTCAATTTGATGAATTTTTAATTTTGATGAATTCCAATCCAATTCTAATGGATTCTTTATATCTAGGAATCCATTATCAAACACAAAGTCATGAGGATTTAAACCTATGTTTACTTCAAAGAGTTTTCTAGTTTTAGCTCTTTATTTAGAGTGTTGATCCATTTTGGGTTAATATTTGTATGTGGTGTGAGGTAGGGGTTCATCTTCATTCCTTTGCATTTGGATATCCAATTATCCCAGCATCATTTCTTGAAAAGACTATACTTAACCCCACTGAATGGTCTTGGTGCCCTTGTTGAAAATCAATTGGTCATAAAGGTATGGTTTTATTGCTGGACTCTCAATTCTATTCTATTGGTCTATATGCCTATCACAATGCCAGCACCACAGTATTTTCATAACTGTAGGCTTGCAGTAAGTTTTGAAATTGGGAAATATGAGTCCTCTCATTTTGGTCTCCTTTTACATTTTTATTTGTGTGTTTTTGGCTATTGCAATTCCATATAGATTTAAGATAGGCTTTTCCATTTCTGAAAAAGAAAGGCCTTTGGAAATTTGATAGGGAACACATTCAATCTACAGATTGCTTTGAGGAGTATTGCCTTCTTAGCAATATTAAGTTTTCCAATCCATGGACACAAAATGTATTTCCATTTATTCATGTCTTCTTTAATCTTTTTCAACTATGTTGTATAGTTTTCCATGTACAATTTTTGCTCCTATTTGGTTAAATTTATTCCTAGGTAGCTTATTCTTTTGGATATTATTGTAAATATAAATGTTTTCTGAAATTCCTTTTTGGATTATTGATTACTCTTATATATTAAAAAAAATTGTCTTTGCTGTGTTGATCTTGTATTTGGCAATATTGTTGAATTCTTTTATTAGCCCTAGAAGGTTTTTTTATTGGATTCATTGGCAATTTTTACATATAGGATCATGTCATCCATAAATTTAGTATTTACTTTTAACATTGTCCCAGATTTGGCTAGTGGGAGACTCATTCAAACTGGCTCCTCTGTCCTTTAGATATGTCCTCATTATTCTTTGAGTACCCTCTTACTTTCTATCACATGCTGTTCTATGATCATTTTGTATTTTCCCTGCCCTAGCTCCAAAATCATCCATTTCTGCAAAGAGTCATTGTTCCTTTTTGTGGAGAAGGGTATTGATGAATCAAGATCTGAATGGTAGATGTGATTGTTGTCACTGTTCCCAGGCCCTCTCCATGAACAGAACTAGAGGACATGTGTATTACATACCATACATACATACACACAAGTTAACATCTATTAATTTTATCTAATTATGTATACTGATAACTATGAGTTGACACCAATAACTTAAATTCCAATCCAGCACCACAGGGTTCATTCTAGTTTTTTCCTTTTCCATATTTTAACTTTTCTCAGATAGTGAGAAACCTTGCTCCCATTATTCTTAATTCACTGATTATTTGAAAAATCCTCTTACATGTACTAACTTCCCATTGTTGGTGCCATGTCCTCCCCTTAGCAAATATTTTTGTCCTACTTAGGCTCTGAACTCCATGCTACACAGCTGTCACTGTCCACAATGTGGATTCCTCCTAATCCTGCTTGTGCTCCCACAGACCTTACCAATCCATCCCCCATGTGGGCTCAGGCTCTGACAGTCCTCCCTAGGCTACCTCTTTCTGGGCTGTCCCTCCACAGGGTACCCTCTTCACTCTTTTTTTGCTCTGGCACCCCTTACTTGGTCACCCATATGTGTGGATGCTTCCCTGACCCTGTTTTGCCTTTGACACCCTTCTCTAGGCCCATTAGCTGTCCCTGTCCCTCACAGTACGGACGCCTACCTTGCTTGTACCCTTCAAATGACTTTAGGACTAAATAGTTCAGGAAGGAGAGGGAAGGGAAGTGGAAGGGGAATGGTTTGTTTGTTTTCCCAAGGCAAACAAACTGAACAGTTAAGATGATCTGGTTTTTAAATATGACTCGACACAACCTACATTGAATGTGGGGATGGGACTATTTAGTCTCATTTACTACCCAATATTGAGTTCCTTAGGTAGCATCTCTGACAAGGAGTTATTTAACTACTGCCTGAACACTTCATAACTATCATATTAGAAAAGAGCTGTACCATATGCATATTTAACACAGGCAAATGTAACTATAAGCACATAGATCAGAATGGAGGAGAGGAAAAAAAGAGGTGAGGAGGGAGAGCGAGAGTGAGGGAAAGGAAGAAAAGAGAAGGAGAGGGAGAAAGAGAGAAAAACACCATGAAAACAGTTCTGTTGATTTTACTTACCTTTGCACTCAGTGGGAATATGCCTCGGACTGAACAGCTAGTCATCATAGCATTACTATAAGGTAGCCACTATTAGCCCCATTTTTATATATGAGAAAATTGAGGCTTGAAGAGACTGAGTCATGCCCCAGGTGACACACCTAGTGTGTATGCAGAGCTGAGGTTCTAACCTGTCTGTCTGACTCAAGAGCTATGCATTCCTGCATCCAGGGATGTGAAGCCCACTTCCTGTCATGGCAGCCCATTCCAGCCTTGGACTGTCTTGACTATTAGAATGTTTTAACCTTTAATAGAATTGAAAATCTGTCTCCCTGAAATTTTTCCACCCATTGGTCTGGGTTTTACCCTTTGGGCATGTGTAAAACAATTCTAATTGCTCTTCCACATGACAGCTCTTAAAATATTGTAGAGAGCTATCATATCCCCTGAGTTTTTTGCTCTCTAGGCTAGACAATTCTAGTTCCATCTAACATTTCTCTTATGAATGAGAAAATGCCTTCCCTCTAGCTTGTTACACTGCACTAATTTTCCAAGGTAAGAAGGATTCAATTCATGCCTCAAACATATTCCATTGTATCCAGGGCAAAAGGAGAGTTAGACATTTGCTTTTGAACTGAAATGGCAAACAAGGAATTCAATCTGCCTTCCACTGCAGATATTTATTAGGTTCTGAGACATAAGTGCTAAATTATCTTTTCACTTGGGTCTTTCTGTACATAAGGTCAAGCCATTGGTCTAGATCCCATTCTTCTTTTGAGGAAGGTCCAGGAATTTCCATGAAAGATTGCTACCAACTATCTGTCACTAGGAATGTGTAATATTACAGCTAGCACAGTACATTTCAAAATTACCTAGAGCTCATATATCCAATAAAAGGCTAGTATCCAGAAGATATAAAGAGCTCTTACAACTCAGCAACAAAAAGACAAACAACTCATTAAAAAATGGACAAAGGACTTGAATAGATATTTCTCCAAAGAAGATATGCATGTGGCTAATAAACACATGAAAAGATGCTCAACATCATTAGTGGTTAGGGAACTGCAAACCCAAACCACAGTGAGATAACATTTCACACTCAGCAGGATGGCTAGAATAAAAAATAAATAAAAAATGTTGGTGAGGATGTGGAGAAATTGGAGCCCTCATACATTGCTGGTAGGAATGTAAAATGGTTCAGCCATGCTGGAAAACAGTTTAGTGGTTGCTCAAAACGTTAAACATGGAAATACCATATCACCCAGCAATTATACTTTTATATACCCAAAGGAACTGAAAACAAAAACTTGTACACAAATGTTCATAGCGTGACTGTTGTCAATAGTCAAAAGGTGGAAACATTCCAAATGCCCATCAACAGATGAATGGAGAAAGAAAGATACAATGGAGGATTATACAGCCATAAAAAAGAATGAAGTATTGACACATGCTACAATGTGTATGAACCTTGAAAACATTATCCTAAGTGAAAGAAGCCAGACATACAAGACCAAATGTTGTATGATTCCATTTATATGAAATATCCAGAATAGGTAAATCCACAGAGTCATAACACAGGTTAGTGGTTGCTATGGGCTAGAGGGAGAGGGGAGAGGAGAATTACTGCTTAATAGGTATGGAATCTCCTTTTAGAGTGATGAAAATGTTTTGGAACTAAATAGAAGTGATAGTCATACAACATTGTGAATGTACTAAATGCAACTCAATTTTACACTTTAAAATGGTCAGTTTTATGCTACGTGAATGTCACCTCAATAAACACAATTACCTGGAGCTCTCTGGCAGGTGAGAGGATGGTAGGGAGGGCAAACACAGTGTTTTTCCCTATTTCTGTCATTCAGGGCTAAGCTACTTGTTTCAAAAAATGATCTAAAGAAATAAATGAACCCAAGAAGAAATCATGCTAGCTTAGGAATTTGGTAACTCTATATTATCAGAGCCAGGGCATCTGTTTTCTAGCCAGATTGTTCTTAAAACTATGCTAATTCAATAAAATAATGACAGTTATAATGAAATGGTCACAAATATCAGGCTTTGCAGATGAGTATATTTATCACTTAAATACATAGCTGTTAAGTCAGGGCATTTCTCCATCACGTACTATTTTGGATGGAACCAATCTTTATTTTCTGGAAGAAATTGATTTTAACTAGAACCATTGCATTTTAAATTTCCATGCAGTACAGGACTAACTTAGTATTCATTAATATTTGCCATACATACTTTCACTCACAAGGTGTTTTCTCCCCGGATTCAACAGTCTATCAGAGAGTTGTGAAAAGGGATTGTCAGAGACAAAATCTCGAACTGCCCCAAAAGAGCCATATTTTACTTCAGATCCACATTCGTTGAGTGAAGCTCACATCTTTTCATTGTTAAAAAGCCAAATTCTCCAAGGGCTTCCACTCCTCCCCGGGGGAAAGTTAGACACTTGGAGAAGCTGCATCAACTTATAGACCACAAGGGTGCCATTTGGCAAATTACAGCTTCCATGTTCTGGGACCCTAGAGAAAATTAATACACTTTCCTAGACTGTCAAAGTTCTTCTCATATGTAGTTGGGAAAAGCAATTAAAATACTGAGTAAAACTTATATGTACTATTTGGATATGCTGAGTCAAACAGGTAAAATTAGCTTGCTGTCCTGGAAATTCATAGATGAAATAGCTTTCTCTGAGTGCTAAGGTTAGGGTAGGTAACTGCATTTTAATTGCTAAAGTATCAGGAAGAAACGTTTTTTCATCCTAAAGTTGGAAGGTTGCATGGGAATTCTTTTAAGTATTGCTCAACATCACTTACAGCAAAGCCACAGTTTCATCCACAGATTCCATTGTCAATGTTTCTCCAGCCAATCACCTTCCCCTGGTTATATAGAGCATGTTACATGGTATCCTACAAAGAGGGATGGCAATGACCTATATGGGCAATTTGCTATCTGAGTCAATTATTTTGTAAGGGGCATATGCGTATCAGAACTTACAGTAACTATTAATTTAGTTAGTAAATTAGCAGGATAAGCCATTATACCTAAACTGATTTTTCTCTTCTTCCTTTTCCTTCCCTTCAATTGTCTATAAGCTTTTTTTTGTGACTATACATCACTACAGACTGACAATCATTGAGTAACCAAAACAATTTCACCACCAAATCCATCATCTGTCACATTATCACCACATTTCACATATGGGAGCAATAGATATAGAAAGCACTAAATAAAATGGTGTTGCTCTAAAGAAAGGCCAGATTTATTTATTTTTAAGAGAGGCTAGATTTATTTTTAAGAGAAAAAAATACAGCTAAGAATAATGCATTTTCTCATCCCCTCTGCTTTGAGGTTCTGACCCACAAATGTTTTTGTGGTTTCTCTGCTTGTTTGTTAATGACCCTTACATGACTGTAGAAGGCTGTGAGTACCACTACTAGTTAGAATGGATTTGCTACTGTGCTTCCCATCTATAATCTATTAATTATGCTTTCTTAACTCTCTATCTTATTGGAGAGATGGATAAATAGAATTCCTCTAGATGTCTGCTATTCATCAGGATTACTTGTGCAGTTTATATTTGAACTCCCATTCTGCAGATTTTGAAGTTACTCTTCCTGTTCTAGTTACTATTGTTTCATAACAAATCACTTCAAAATGTCAAGGCTGAAAATGTCAACAGTTATGTTATCACCTCTCATGGCTTCCAGGGGTCAGGAAGTCAGGAAGTGTTCATCTGGGAGGTTCTGGCTTGGAGTCTCCCATGTAATTGCAGCCAGACAGTGGCTGGAGCCAGATAGTGGTGGGCTGGAGCAGAGGAGGCTGGCCAGGCATCTCTCTCTTCCTGCACTTTCAGTGCTTCTCCATATGGAGAACTAGCCTAGGCTGACTGGGGCTTCTTCACAGTGTGGCAGTCTCAGGGCTGTTAGACTGCTTACAGGGTGTCTAATGACTCAGCATTCCACTCCTGGGTATATATCCAAAAAATCCCAGAAATGTTAATTCAAAAAGATACACGCACCCCAATGTTCATAGCAGCATTATTCACAATGGCCAAGATATGGAAGAAACCCAAGTGTCCATCAACAGATGACTGGATAAAGAAGATGTGGTATATATATACAATGGAATACTACTCAGCCATAAAAAAGAAGGAAATTTTGCCATTTGCAGCAACATGGATGGACTTGGAGGGTATTATGCTAAGTGAAGTAAGTCAGACAGAGAAAGACAAATACTGTATGACGTCACTTATATATGAAATCTAAAAAATACAACAAACTAGTGAATATAACAAAAAGAAGCAGACTCACAGATAAAAAGAACTAGTGCTTACCAGTGGGGAGAGGGAAGTGTGGAGGGGCAATATAGGGGTAGGAGAAAAATAAAAGCATTATTATGAAATTATATGAAATTGTGTGTGAAACTTTTGAAAATTGTAAAGCACCACAGAATTTAAAAACTCTTTCATTCAATTAACAAAATAAAATAATTTTTTAAAGTGATTGTTCCAGAAAACAAGGAAGAAACCTTCCAAGACCTAGCTTCAGAAATCCTACTGCACTATTTCTGCCTCATTACTGGTTACAAGCAAGTCACAAACCTAGCCAGATTTAAGAGGGAGAGGAACTAGACTGTACATCTTGATGGAGGAGTGGCAACTTTCTAGAGAGCATGAGGGATGGGAGCTCGCATTGCAGTCATCTTTGGAAAATACAGTCTCCTAAATATTCTTTGATCACAACTTTTCCTCTATCTTGTTCTTCTCTAAGTCCATGGTCAATTGAGGTTTTTCCCTTTTGTAATCAAATGCAACATTATGATGAAGTATTTATTAGGCTCTGTCATGTATATGATGCCATGCCAGACACTTTAGGCTTGATACCAAAAAAAAATCATGGTCCTTCCCTTCTAAGAGATTATATTTAAATGTAATATAAACAGATAAGTAATATACTTTTAATTTCCCTTTTGTCAAGTAAAAAAATGAGAAAGAGCAGTAAAAGAACTTATCACATTCTTAAAATCACATCCCAAAGACCCTTCCCTTTGAAGAAAGAGACTATAAATTTATTTAATGAAATATTACGTTACTAGATATTTTGCTTAGGAATTCTTTACTTGAAAGTAATGGAATACCAACTCAATGTAGCTTAAGAAAAAAAAAGAGAGATTATAATGAGGATAAAGGAGTGTTTCAGAGAACGCATGGACAGAAATGTAACTGGGTTTCAAGAAGAAGCTAAAGTGAGAAATTAAATGTCATGTGAGATTTCTCTATTTTGCACTGCAGTCCAGGCTTTGCTGCTGCTTTTATCCACATCATAGAAAACAATGCAACCTCAGTGCTCAGGATTCCATGTTCTTGTCCAGTCACCCAAAAACAAACTGGTTTTCTTGTCATCTCCATATCTAAATTGGTTCAGCTCATCCTTGGTAAATAACAAGCCTGGCTAGGAGCTGAGGTTGCAATGTCTCACTCTGACAGCTTCAGCTACAATCATGTAGATCAAACAGTTTCAATCCTTCCAAAAGGTGTGCTGGGGAAATAATCTAATAGATGCCTACTAAGCCAAGATGGAGGAAAGTACAAAGGGTTGATGTTGTGCGTAGGCAGCATAAGAAATTGACTACCTGATACTATTAAAAAGCTAGTAAGAGGACTTCCCTGGTGGCACAGTGGTTGAGAGTCCGCCTGCCGATGCAGGGGACACGGGTTCGTGCCCCGGTCCGGGAAGATCCCACATGCCGTGGAGCGGCTGGGCCCATGAGCCATGGCCGCTGAGCCTGTGCGTCCGGAGCCTGTGCTCCGCAATGGGAGAGGCCACAGCAGTGAGAGGCCCACGTACAAAAGAAGAAAAATAAATAAATAAAGCTAGTAAGAGATTGGTTCAAGATGACGGAGTAGAAGAACGTGTGCTCACTCCCTCTTGCAAGAGCACCAGAATCACAACTAACTGCTGAGCAATCATTGACAGGAGGACACTGGAACTCACCAACAAAGATACCCCACATCCA
Source organism: Phocoena sinus (assembly GCF_008692025.1). NCBI lineage: Eukaryota > Metazoa > Chordata > Mammalia > Artiodactyla > Phocoenidae > Phocoena > Phocoena sinus. The sequence goes on from NC_045784.1 coordinate 82,358,457, forward strand.
AAGACAAAGGAGAAGCCACAATGAGATGGTAGGAGGGGGGCAATCACAACAAAATCAAATCCCATAATGGCTGGGTGGGTGACTCACAAACTGGAGAACACTTATACCACAGAAGTCCACCCACTGGAGTGAAGGTTCTGAGCCCCATGTCACGTTTCCCAATCTCGGGGTCTGACAACGGGAGGAGGAATTCCTAGAGAATCAGACTTTGAAGGCTAGGGGGATTTGACTGCAGGACTTTGACAGGACTGGGGGAAACAGAGACCCCACTCTTGGAGGGCACACACAAAGTAGTGTGTGCATCAGGACCTAGGAGGAAGGAGCAGTGACCCCATAGGAGACTGAATCAGACCTACCTACTAGTGTTTGAGTGTCTCCTGCAGAGGTGAGGGCTGGCTGTGGCTCACCACAGGGACAAGGACACTGGCAGCAGAAGTTCTGGGAAGTACTCCTTGGTATGAACCCTCCTGGAGTCTGCCATTAGCCCCGGCAAAAAGCCTGTGACTTCCAGTGCTGGGTCTCCTCAGACCAAACAACCAACAGGGAGGGAATTCAGGCCTACCCATCAGCAGACAAGCAGATTAAAATTTTACTGAGTTCGGCCCACCAGAGCAACAGCCAGCTCTACCCACCACCAGTCCCTCACATTAGGGAGCTTCCACAAGACTCATAAATAGCCTCATCCACCAGAGGGCAGACAGCAATAGCAAGGAGAACTACAGTCCTGCAGCCTGTGGAACAAAAACCACATTCACAAAAAGATAGACAAAAATGAAAATGCAGATGAGTATGTACCAGATGGAGGAACAAGATAAACCCCAGGAAAACAACTAAATGAAGTGGAGATAGGTCACCTTCCAGAAAAAGAATTCAGAATAATGATAGCAAAGATGCTCCAGGACCTCATAAAAAGAATGGAGGCAAAGATAGAGAAGATGCAAGAAATGTTTAACAAAGACCAAGAAGAATTAAAGAACAAACACCTAGAAGAATTAAAGAACAAGCAAACAGAGATGAACAATACAATAACTGAAATGAAAAATACACTAGAAGGAATCAAGAGCAGAATAAATGAGGCAGAAGAATGGATAAGTGACCTGGAAGACAGAATGGTGGAATTCACTGCCACGGAACAGAATAAAGAAAAAAGAATGAAAAGAAATGAAGACAGCATGAGAGACTTCTGGGACAACATTAAATGCAACAACATTCACATTATAGGGGTACCAGAAGGAGAAGAGAGAGAGAAAGGACCTGAGAAAATACTTGAAGAGATTATAGTCAAAAACTTCCCCAACATGGGAAAGGAAATAGCCACCCAAGTCCAGGAAATGCAGAGAGTCCCAGGCAGAAAAAACCCAAGCAGAAACACACCAAGACACATAGTAAACAAATTGACAAAAATTAAAGACAAACAAAAATTATTAAAAGCAACAAGGAAAAAATGACAAATAACATACAAGGGAACTCTCATAAAGGTAACAGCTGATTTCTCAGCGGAAACTCTACAAGCCAGAAGGGAGTGGTACGATATATTTAAAGTGATAAAAGGGAAAAACGTACAACCAAGATTACTCTATCCAGCAAGGATCTCATTCAGATTTGATGGAGAAATCAAAATCTTTACAGACAAGCTAAAGCTAAGAGAATTCAGCACCACCAAACCAGCTCTACAACAAAATGCTAAGGAATTTCTCTAAGTGGGAAACACAAGAGAAGAAAAGGACCTACAAAAACAGACACAAAACAATTAAGAAAATGGTCATAGAAACATACATATTGATAATTAGCTTAAATTTGAATGGATTAAAGGCTCCAACCAAAAGACACAGGCTTGCTGAATGGATACAAAAACAAGACCCGTATATATGCTGTCTATAAGAGACCCACTTCAGATCCAGGGACACATACAGACTGAAAGTGAGGGGATGGAAAAAGATATTCCATGCAAATGGAAATCAAAAGAAACCTGGAGTCCCAACACTCATATCAGATAAAATAGACTTTAGAATAAAGAACGTTACAAGAGACAAGGAAGGACACTACCTAATGATCAAGAGATCAATCCAAGAAGAAGATATAACAATTATAAATATATATGCACCCAACATAGGAGCACCTCAATACAAAAGGCAACTGCTAACAGCCGTAAAGGGGGAAATCAACAGTAACACAATAATGGTGGGCGACTTTAACACCTCACTTACACTAATGGACAGATCATCCAAACAGAAAATTAATAAGGAAACACAAGCTTTAAATGACACAGTAGGCCAGATAGTTTTAACTGATAGTTATAGGACATTCCATCCAAAAACAGCAGATTACACTTTCTTCTCAAGTGCTCATGGAACATTCTCCAGGACAGATCATACCTTGGGCCACAAACCAAGTCATGTTAAATTTAAGAAAACTGAAATCATATCAAGCACCTTTTCCAACCACAGGGCTATGAGACTAGATATCAAGTACAGGGAAAAAAACATAAAAAAGGGCTTCCCTGGTGGCGCAGTGGTTGAGAGTCTGCCTGCCAATGCAGGGGACATGAGTTCGTGCCCCGATCCGGGAAGATCCCACATGCCATGGAGTGGCTGCGCCCGTGAGCCATGGCCGCTGAGCCTGCACGTCCGGAGCCTGTGCTCTGCAACAGGAGAGGCCATGACAGTGAGAGGCCCGCTTACTGCAAAAAAAAAAAATACCTAGAGAGAGATGACCACAAAAACACAACAAACCAAAACCTATGGGATGCGCAAAAGCAGTTCTAAGAGGGAAGTTTATAGCAATATTATCTTACCTCAAGAAACAAGAAAAATCTCAAATAAACAATCTAACCTTACATCTAAAGAAACTAGAGAAAGAAGAACAAACAAAACCCAAAGTTAGCAGAAGGAATGAAATCATAAAAATCAGAGCAGAAGTAAATGAAATAGAAGCAAAGAAAACAATAGCAAAGATCAATAAAACTAAAGGCTGGTTCCTTGAGAAGATAAACAAAATTGATAAACCTTTAGCCAGACTCATCAAGAAAAAGAGGGAGAGGACTCAAATCAATAAAATTAGAAATGAAAAAGGAGAAGTTATAACAGACAACACAGAAATACAAAGCATCCTAAGAGACTACTACAAGCAACTCTATGCCAATAAAATGGACAACCTGGAAGAAATGGACAAATTCTTAGAAAGGTATAACCTTCCAAGAATGAACCAGGAAGAAACAGAAAATATGAACAGACCAATCACAAGTAATGAAATTGAAACTGTGGTTAAAAATCTTCCAACAAACAAAAGTCCAGGACCAGATGGCTTCACAGGTGAATTCTATCAAACATTTAGAGAAGAGCTAACACCCATCCTTCCCAAACTCTTCCAAAAAATTGCAGAGGAAGGAAGACTCCCAAACTCATTCTATGAGGCCAGCATCACCCTGATACCAAAAGCAGACAAAGATACTACAAAAAAATAAAATTACAGACCAAAATCATTGATGAATATAGATGCAAAAATCCTCAACAAAATACTAGCAAACAGAATCCAACACCACATTAACAGGATCATACACCATGATCAAGTGGGATTTATCCCAGGGATGCAAGGATTCTTCAACGTATACAAATCAATCAATGTGATACACCATATAAACAAATTGAAGAATAAAAACCATATGATCATCTCAATAGATGCAGAAAAAGCTTTTGACAAAATTCAATACCTATTTATGATAAAAACTCCCCAGAAAGTGGGCATAGAGGGAACCTACTGCAACATAATAAAGACCATATACGACGAACCTACAGCAAACATCATTCTCAATGGTGAAAAACTGAAAGCATTTCCTCTAAAATCAGGAACAAGACAAGGATGTCCACTCTCACCACTATAACACAACATAGTTTTGGAAGTCCTAGCCATGGCAATCAGAGAAGAAAAAGAAATAAAAGGAATACAAATTAGAAAATAAAAAGTAAAACTGTCACTGTTTGCAGATGACATGCTATTATATATAGAGAATCCTAAAGATGCCACCAGAAGACTACTAGAGCTAATCAATGGATTTGGTAAGGTTGCAGGATACAAAATTAATGCACAGAAATCTCTTGCATTCCTATACACTAACAACAAATATCTGAAAGAGAAATTAAGGAAACAATTCCATTCACCATTACAACAAAAAGAATAAAATACCTAGGAATAAACCTACCTAAGGAGATGAAAGACCTGTACTCAGGAAACTATAAGACACTGATGAAAGAAATCAAAGATGACACAAACAGATGGAGAGATATACCATGTTCTTGTATTGGAAGAATCAATATTGTGAAAATGACTATACTACCCAAAGCAATCCACAGATTCATTGCAATCCCTATCAAATTTCCAATGGCAGTTTTACAGAGCTAGAACAAAAAATCTTAAAATTTGTATGGGGACAGAAAAGACCCTGAATAGCCAAATCAATCTTCAGGGAAAAAAATGGAGTTGGGGGAATCAGACTCTCTTACTTCAGACTATACCACAAAGCTATAGTAATCAAGACAATATGGTACTGGCACAAAAACAGAAACATCAATCAATGGAACAGGATAGAAAGCCCAGAGATAAACCCACGCACCTATGTTCAACTAATCTATGACAAAGGAGGCAAGGATATACAGTGGAGAAAAGACAGTCTCTTCAATAAGTGGTGCTGGGAAAACAGGACAGGTACATGTAAAAGAATGAAAGTAGAACACTCCCTAACACCATACACAAAAATAAAACTCAAAATGGATTAAAGATCTAAATGTAAGACTGGACACTCTAAAACTCTTAGAGGAAAACATAGGAAGAACACTCTTTGACATAAATCACAGCAAGATCTTTTTTGACCCACCTCCTAGAGTAATGCAAATAAAAACAAAAATTAAAAACTGAGACCTAATGAAACTTAAAAGCTTTTGCACAGCAAAGGAAACTGCAAACAAGACAAAAAGACAACCCTCAGAATGGGAGAAAATATTTGCAAACAAATCAACGGACAAAGGATTAATCTCCAAAATATATAAACAGCTCAATATTAAAAAAAACAAACAACCCAATCAAAAAATGGGCAGAAGACCTAAATAGACATTTCTCCAAAGAAGACATACAGATGGCCAAGAGACACATGAAAAGCTGCTCAACATCACTAATTATTAGAGAAATGCAAATCAAAACTACAATGAGGTATCACCTCATACCTGTTAGAATGGGCATCATCAGAAAATTTATAAACAACAAATGCTGGAGAGGGTGTGGAGAAAAGGGAATCCTCTTTCACTGTTGGTGGGAATATAAATTGATACAGCCACTATGGAGAACAGTATGGAGGTTCCCTAAAAAACTAAAAATAGAATTACCATATGACCCAGCAATCCCACTACTGGGCATATACTCAGAGAAAACCATAATTCAAAAAGACGCACCTCAATGTTCGTTGCAGCATTATTTACAATAGCCTGGTCATGGAAAAAACCTAAATTCCCATCATCAGACAAATGGATAAAGAAGATTTGGTACATATATACAATGGAATATTACTTAGCCATAAAAAGGAATGAAACTGGGTCATCTGTAGAGACGTGGATGGACCTAGAGACTGTCATACAGAGTGAAGTAAGTCAGAAAGAGAAAAACAAATATCATATATTAACGCATGTATGTGGAATCTAGAAAAATGGTACAGATGAACCGGTTTGCAAGGCAGAAACAGAGACACAGATGTAGAGAACAAATGTATGGACACCAAGGCAAGAACGCAGGGGTGGTGGGGTGGTGGTGGGATGAATTGGGAGATTGGGATTGACATATATACACTACTATGTATAAATTAGAAAACTAATAAGAAACTTCTGTATAAAAATAAAATAAAATTCAAAATAAATAAAAGCTAGTAAAAGGCCTTATCACGTGTAAATCTCTCTCCCAATAATCTATCAAAATGTTACTCTCTTCCTTCTCATGTTACCATATTTATTTTGAAGTATAGAGGGAAGCCAGCTTGACATTTTTAAGTAAATATTTGATCCTCAGAAAAAATGATTGACATATTGTATCAGACCATGACCAGAATAGTGTATTGAAGTGTCTTGACATATTGGTGTCTCACAGTCAGTTGTGAGATATCATAAGTAATATGGGGGAATAAAATTTTCTGAAGTTTAAAAGATTTTTAAAAATCGAAGTATAGTTAATTTACAGTTTTGTGTGGAAGTGTACAACAAAGTGATTCAGTTATACATATATATATATATATACATACATATATTTTTTCAGATTCTTTTCCATTATAGGTTATTACAAGATATTGAGTATAGCTCCCTGTCCTGTACAGTGGGTCCTTGTTGTTTACTAAAAGATTTATTTAAAAACTAAAATAAAAATAGAACACTTTCAAGGATAGCCCTATAACATCACCACTTCTACTTCTTCCCATTTGGGTATGTTTTCTTGAGTGGGCAAGAATTACAGATTGGACACAAGGAATTGCAGAAATCCTGGTATGTGATGGGAGTAGTGTATGTATGGGAATGTCATCACACACACGCATTGCAGTGGAAAGACGGTTGGAAACCCCTGCGTTAAGAATCCTGAAAAGCTTGAGAGAAGATCCAGGAGAGACCAATTTCCATTTGATTGCAGAGCTTAGGGAAATGTGGCCAGGAAAGCCCTGGGCAGGCTCTGGGTGAGGGGTGGGTGAGCAACTGTATTTTGGACAGGGAGGAGAGAACTACAACAGGTCACTGGAGAGAGAAGGCTACTGCAAAAGATCTGAGGTACTGACAAAGGGGGAAGAAGGCAGGGTACTGAAGAAGAGTTTCACATATCTCATCATTTTGCCCCCGACAAATCCTGTTTGTGCAACCTCTTTATCATACACTTAAATTTTTTCATCAGGACAAACTTTCACATAATGAGACTCCACCTGTCTCATTAACAAGTTAATCAAAGCGTTCATGAGCCACATGCACAAGGCCCAGAAGCTCATCTCCAACACTTGGCAATTTGTATAGTACTTGAAAAAAATAGGATTCAATACCCGTGCCAAGGCTAAATTATCTCAAATTAGCAACCAAGAAAATAAATGTACAAGTAAATGGCAGAAATCGGATCACAATAGTCTATTTCTATAGGGAGGTGGACTAATAAGTGACCACAAATGGGCTCTAAGTACCTGGATGAGTATGGGTGATATTTTCTGTCCTTCATATTTCTAGTTTTACGGTGTTGCCCTTCAAGGGAATATTCACATTGTTAAAATGAAAAAGAAAAAAACTCTTGCAAAGTCTCAATTTAGGTATGCTGCCACCAGGTGGTGATAGTATGGCACAACCATATAGTCCAAGTGATAAGGCACAAACTATAAACACGTGTTTTAGGGAAAAGATTAGCACACTATTCCCATCACCTATTGAAAAAAAAAAGTTAAAAAAAAAAAAAAGCTTTGCTTAAACCCATAAAGACATAATTTGGCTTTTAAGATTTTCTTTTGTTTTAGTTTTTTCTTTTCAAAGAAATATATGCCTATGTACAATTTGGTGTCAGTTTTACTAACCTTGAATTTTATGATATCATTCTGAATTACAGTCAAAAAGCCATCCTATGCATTTGGTCCCAACTTCCAGGAGGCCAAAATGGAAGTCAAAATGACCAGGGTACTTCTTTCTGAGGTACTTTGTCTTTTAGTGGGAAGCCAATCCACCTTGCCTGGCTAGTCTGAAATAAGTTCCTTCTGTCTCTCCACCTTATAAAGACCCTGCTTCTTTCCCCTAAACCTACCCAAAGAATAAGAAGAGAAAGGCACCTTGTTATTTGGAGCAACAGCTTGTGTTCTCCATAATGCTATTTGCCATATTTCCTCAGTAACATTTATTCTCTCTCTCTCTCTCCCAATGGGGAAAGAAGGGAGAAACATACACACACACACACACACACATTAGTTAGAATTTATAAAATAAGATAGTATTTCCATCTCTTTAATAGACTATTTTACTGCTTTGATTAAAACTACAGGTCCCTTGATTTACACAACAGTTCTCTGATTTTGCTTTTAGCTGTTTAGTTAGGAGAGTGGCCAGAATGATGTTTCTAAAACTGAATTTTTTTTTTTTTTTTTTTGCGGTACGCGGGCCTGTCACTGTTGTGGCCTCTCCCTCTGTGGAGCACAGGCTCCGGACGCGCAGGCTCAGTGGCCATGGCTCACGGGCCCAGCCGCTCTGCGGCATGTGGGATCTCCCCGGACCGGGGCACGAACCCGTGTCCCCTGCATCGGCAGGCGGACTTTCAACCACTGCACCACCAGGGAAGCTCTAAAACTGAATTTTTAAAAGGTCACTATTTCATACATAAAACAGAGCATTCTGAATGAAAAAAATAGATTGGTAGAAAAAATTATATTGATTATATCATGATATGTCCAAGTCTTATGGTTGGCTTATGTGAGACTAAAATCATCATCATCACCATCACCATCATCAATGTCATTATCATCATCATCACCATCCACAATTCTCCGTTATTTCTTGAGCAATTAGTACCCACCAGGCTCCATGCTAGGTGCTGCCTACTTTGTTACAACAGAACTCAGCCAAAGGTTTCCTGTTGTTCACAATGCCCTCTCAGGCACAACCTTCTTCATGTTTCAACCCTCATGCAGTGTACTTTCACTACAGCTTTCCATGACAGAGAGCAGATGTTGTTATAAAGATTCCCCAAAGGTGAGTCAGAAGAATCAGAGTCTTTACTGTATAATATAGTAGCATATTCAGGACACTAGATTTGGCCATAGGAAGTTCTGCTGGGGTGAATTGAACGTTTCTGGAGCCTTGACTTCTTGGCCCTCTTTTCTTGGCCATTTTTTGTGTATCTTGTACAGGCAATTAACGTAAAATATCCCTCTTTCCTGATGTGACATTTGTTATAAAGACCATTTCTCACTGTGGCATAGCATAGTGACCAGCATGATAGTGTGATGTGCATTTGTTTTGGTACTGATCTGAACACTGTGGACCTTTCACAGAGAGTGTATCCCAAAGCAATGGCTTCTGCCATCCAGACATTTATCTGTTCTTCATGGGTAGTTCTGCAAGAGATGATACTATGGTGATAAAGAAAATATATCCATAAGTTTCAGAGGAAGTCACTTAGCAGGATGACAGGTGTTATCTGGGCGCTGTTCTCTGTCTCTGGGGTTCTGGTGATCAGACCAAAGCAAAGTGAACCTTGGGAAATCCAACTGAGCAATTGCTGCAGAACTCCCTGCCTGAACCACAGTTTTTCAGTCATCAACCTTTGCAAACCTTAGTTCTTTTGGGTTTTTTTAACCAGAAAGTATTATTGTGTGGTGTGTTATATTCAATTTTTTTTTTTTTTTTTTTTGTGGTACACGGGCCTCTCACTGTTGTGGCCTCTCCCGTTGCGGAGCACAGGCTCCGGACGCGCAGGCTCAGCGGCCACGGCTCACGGGCCCAGCCGCTCCACGGCATGTGGGATCCTCCCGGACCGGGGCACAAACCCGCATCCCCTGCATCGGCAGGCGGACTCTCAACCACTGCGCCACCAGGGAAGCCCTATATTCAATTTTTAAAAACTATTTTTAAAAAATGATCATAGATAGAACATGTTCTCACCTGTCCCAATCTCATGAATTGCCATCTTTGAATGTCAGCGTAGGCTATTGCTGAAAACAAGATAAGCAATAGAATTCAAGAATCTAGTTGGAATTATTTCCAGCAAATGCACCCCTCACCAACCCCCAGCACTACCAACCTCCCAACCTCCAACTCTTCATATGACTACCTAGACGTGGGGATAAAATAGCACATAAGACTAAACTTTTGAAAGATTTCCTACATATCAGCTCACTTACGGCAACCAACACCTTTAGTAGGTCCGTGAATATGACACCCAAATCACACCTATTGTTGACGCTGACATAAAGAGCTAAATATAATAGCTGATGGGTACCAAGTGCACAATGAATTGTGTTGGAAATATTGTTGTGAATTCTCCAAGTCTTACATAGACTAACAACTCTTTTGAAACAAGTACAATATTATACCCCTGTGGTTAGCATAGCATTCATGATTTCTTTCAAAATAGACCACCAATACTGCAGATGATCTTTAGACATTCCATGAAAAATAGTTTACTTCTACCTGAGGTTAAAGCTTCACCTACTCGTTGTAAGACCTGTTGGACATTATATGGTTGATCTCTGGAGCTCTTGATGAGAACCACACTCTCTTCTAGATACTATTTTACAACTCCAATAATTTTAGTCAAATAGAGACAGTACTAGTTCTTCTTTTTCACCTTGAATTTTAGGTTGTATGTAAGAAGATGGGGCTCAGCATGGTGTTTAATTACACGCTTTATTGAAGCGATCAGCCTAACATCCACAATATCAAGGTATAGTGGCAAATAATACACTGGACTCATTTTTATGTCTTATAGTCTAGGTTGGAGATCTAGTAAGCAGAGTTTATGGGTAAGGCATCAAATAGACCACTGTAGAATGAGAAAATAAAAATTCTACTGCTTTAGAAACAAAAAGATTTGGAATTATAGAAGACAAATGGGTGAAGATGCAAAGACATATAGGGCTCTTAACAGATTTATTCCTTTCACAGTCTAAAGTAGGCAAGCAAAAGAGAAAAGGTCTGATCCACCATCATAGTACCTAAGTGCTGGTTCAGTACTTGAGAGTTGTTAAGGTATAGCTTGTTGGTGACAAATTATTTAAGATAAAAATAAATTAAAATTGAAGTGACTTCAAAAGAATGCAATTAGAGCAACATTAGCATTTGTCATTGCTTTCCCTCTCCCAAACTAAAGTGTTTTTCCTTTTTTATATAGAGAAAAACTCAATGCAATATGAGAATCACTTAATTCTGTCTAGTATCATTTATTGCACAGAGGGTTTGGCCACCTTTTCTTATCCAGGAATTATTGCCTCACTGTGCACCACCACTACAGGGATGGGATGGCAGATGTTACAATGGCAGCTTGGGATTTGCAGAAATTTTTCACAAAAGAGAACAATGGGTTAGCGATTCAGGGAAAGAGGGATTTCATACACTATTTGTACCAGAAAAATCAATGATGCTCCAAAAACCACAAAAGAATGGCAAATAGGATTTCAAATTAAAGATGGCAGATTTAAAAAAATACTAGCCTTTGATTTATCCCAAAAACTAAAGGGATATTTTAAAAGGCATAAATCTACAATCAGAAGTAAACATGTGGGCTTCCCTGGTGGCACAGTAGTTGAGAGTCCGCCTGCCAATGCAGGGGACACGGGTTCGTGTCCCGGTCTGGGAGGATCCCACATGCTGCGGAGCGGCTGGGCCCGTGAGCCATGGCCGCTGAGCCTGCGCGCCCGGAGCCTGTGCTCCGCAACGGGAGAGGCCACAACAGTGAGAGGCCCGCGTACCGCAAAAAAAAAAAAAAAAGTAAACATGAAAGGTGTCCAGAGCAGTAAATTTTTGGAAGCTGGAAAGCATATGGGTAACTAGTACCTGATCTAGAAACCCCAAGAAAGCCTAATCCTAAACTGACAATGGAGAAAGAGAAACAATTCAATTCACATTGTCAAACTTTACATTAAGAAACAATTAGATTTAATAAATCCCCTTTTCTTCTCCACACACTAGAGAACCAGCCTTCCCATACCTTGACAGAAGATTAGGAATTTATACTCTGTAGAGGGTAAAATAGAGACTCTGGGCAGGGGCCAACAGTTATAGTTGAGGGTTGGGTACTCTATTGAAAACAGAAGCATTAGTTGAATACTGAGATCCCCAGTGCTCTCTTGCCACTCATCTCTCATGATATCATTATTGAGGCAGCAAATCTAAAGTGTTTTTTTGTGAATCTAACCAACACAACAGGAAAGACCTAAAAATACTGAAATGAGAGATTCTCTAAAGAAATGACTCAACCAGAATACCCTACAATGAAACATGCAAGCTCAAAGTTTATAACTGGCTTTTCAATTTCTCATCCTTCAACATGAACAGAGAGCAAAGGATGACTAGGGATATGAGGAAAGTCTCATATGAATGACAGAGACCAAAACAACAAACACATATACAAAAGCTGAACAAAAGAAACGGGAGAAACAGACTATGCAGTTGAGATATATGATATAAAAAAAGATCCACGAAACAATAACATGTTTTGCACACACATACCCCATTCAGGGAATAAGAAAGATATCTCAGAAATTAAAAAAATATAGCAGAAATAAAAACACTCAAAAGAGTAGACTGTTTTAAAGACAACATCATTGGAAATCTTTAGAATGTAGAGTAAAAAGACAATGATAGGAAAGGGAGAGAAGGGTTAATGGGATTAGAGCATCATTATAAGAAGTCCAACATTAGAATATTAAGGAGTTCCAGAAAAGTAACAGAGAAAATGTAGTGAAGGAAATCAAAGCAATAATTCAAGAAAAATTCCCATTTCTAAAAGACATCAATCCACAGATTGTAGGGGCCCATTACCAAAGCATATCACTATGAAATTTCAGGATACTTGGGACAAAGAGAAGATCCTACATGCTTTCTGAGACAATGTACTGGATTCAGAATGGCAAACATTTTCTCAGTTGCAATACTGGAAACTAGACGGCAATAGAACAAACTTTCAATACGTTATGAGGAAAATATTTTCAACCTGGAATGCTATACACAACAAAACCATTAATCAAGTGTGAGGATAGAATAAATACATTTTCAAACTTGAAAAATCTCAAAAAAATACCCGTCTTTCCCATGTAAATTTTTCCGGAAAGTAACTAGGACATATCTTCTACCAAAATGGAAGAGTAAACCAAGAAAGAGGAAGGCTGATAATAAAAGTCACATGGACTCCAACTTAGAAGAGAGGCAAAGGCAATTCCCAGAATGATGGTGACAGCCAGACTCAGCACACTCCACTCTAAAGGCTATAGGAGATATTTTTGCCAAGAAGATGAAATTAATAGAATACCTGATGTATCCAAATGTATTAAAGGAGATTTTTACATGGGAAAGAATACATATATAGAAAGCTAAGGGAAAAAAACAAACACAACTACTAACTATAAATTTTGATTTAATCAAATGATGTAATTAGGAAAGGATGGGAAGATAGGAAGAGAATATGCTTCTATGTCTGTGTGAGGTTGGGGATGATAAAAGAATTAAGTCTAATTTTCAACAGTGGGATACTAGTAGATTACATCAAAAACTAACAAAGAAACAATATAATCATATCATTTAGACCTGCAATGTCCAATAAAATAGGCACCATCCACATGTGGATATGGAGCACCTGAAGTGTGGCTAGACTAATTGAGGAACTGAATTTTTAAGCTGATTTAATTTTAAACAATTAAAATTTAAAGATCTTAAACTCAATTCAGTTATTGGAAAGCTTTTAAGTGTGTCTGGAACAACTTGGGTACGTGAATTTCCTTTTTCAACGTATAGGGAATCTAAACACAGATCAAACATTTCTAATGAAAATTTAATGTCCAAATAGAGGTGTGCTGTAAATGTAAACTATATACTGGATTTCAGAAGCTTAGTATGGAAAAAAATGTAAAATATCTAATTAATCTTTTTATATAGAATACATCTTCAAAGATAATATTTTGGACATATTAAGTTAAATGAAATATTTTTAACTTTTTTTTTACTTTTTAAATGTTTCTACTAGAACATTTACAATTGACATATGTGGTTCTAATATTTCTACTGGACAATGCTGATTTAGATTAATGGCATTAAACAGCAAAACAAACAAACAAACAAAAACCCACAAAAATAAATGAAAATTATCTCCAGGGAGCAAGATTTAGGATATAGGGAAGGTCAAGGGACCACTGTTTTTCATATATTATAGAATTATATTATATTATAAAATTATTTTATTATTACAGAACTCCGTTGCATTATTTGACGCTAATCTTTATGCATGTATAATGTTGACAAAGAAAAAACAAGAGTGGAAAACCAATTTCTCAATATTTTTGCAGCTTCACAGGACTACACCTATTTCCATTTACACTTGATGCTATTCTCTGGAGCTAGGGAAACATTGGAAATAATGTTTTCAAAAGAAGCAGGATGCCAAGAAACTACCCGATACTAACAGGCTGTGTGTCCACTCTGCCTTCTCAGTGTGTGCATCAGCTAGCAAGCTGTGCTTTATGCAGTATTTTTTCCCCCATAGGAATGAGATGAGGCTTAGGAACTAAAGGTATAAAAACATAATAAAAATTCAATTTTCTGAAGCATTCAAGCTGTATAAACAAACAAAACCCCATGATAATTTATCATTAAGGTCTGAAACTTCCTTTATCATCTCTTCTAACATACCCACAATCTACATTCCCTTCTGGGAAACCATAGCATATTCTTAAAAATCAACTACTGTTGCTAAACAGGAAATCAGCCAGGAACTTTGAGACTCTGCAGCTCCAGTGAAAAATAAGGTTGGATCTGCATTGTTTCTGGTCAGCTTCAGTACTGCAGTAATTAGAAATGATTTTCTTGATTTTTCTTTAGTCTTACTAGGCGGTAGAACTCTCAAGAGAGATAGGTGACAATTTGCAACTCAGCTAACAGGCATGACAATACATTTGAAATAGCAGTCCTCTAGAGAATTATCAAGCACAGACTGTAAGGGGGACTGAAAAAAATTCATGTGGGACAATGGAGGAAAACATTATAAAAAAAAAAATCTCTTCTTGACTCTTCCCTACTTGCCAAACTTAGCTCCCATTGGAAAGTACCATTAAAATAAAGAGAAAAGGCTTATCCTTATCATTTTTGTGTGTATTTGCATTTGAAATAGATTTTACCTAAATCTCATTTACATTTTTGTAATCATTTACATATTTGACCTCTGTACATTCAGAGTACTTTTAGTTCTTAAGAGGGACAAGAAAAACTTAGAGGTCCTAAATGAGAACTAAGGAGTTAACTAAAAAGTCAAAATGGTAAAGATTATTCAGGCTAGAGAAAGAGATGACAGAGGGGCAACTGAAAGTTGGTCTTCAAAGAAACAATCAACTTGGGAATAGTGCAAATGAGGAACAGAGAATCTATCAGAGAGAAATTTACTGATCAGCGAAGGTCATTGGCGTACGCAAAGTTTTACCACAGAGGTTGTGAAATTTCTTTCTTTGTTAGCCTTCAGCAGCAACAGGATAAACGTGCATTTTATAGAGGATTTACCATGGCTTTTAGAAAGTTAGGGAAATTAATAATCATATGGCCTTTCTTAAGGTCTTTTTCAGGCATAGAAGTCCCTAACCATTTCCCCACTTTAAACTACTTGTTGCATACCTATCATAGGCCAAACATTGTGCCAGGCTCTGGAGAGAGCAATGAAAAAGAAAACCCGTCTCCATACCCCTGAAGCTTATTAAATGATTCCACCATGTTTTGTGAGGGAGCTGGGCTAAGTAATCTCTGATATTCTTTCAGCTTGAAAATTCAAGAATAGACCGACAAGATCGTTTCTTGTCAATGGCAGAGGGAGAAGCATAATCCAGAAGGAGCCAGTTTTGAAGCTAACCAACAGGTAGAACTTATTAATGGTAATTTCTTAATTTCTTGACTTTGTCCAAAATAGGTCAATGTTTAGAAACTTGGCCATTTAAAAATCTTTTCAGGTGTGACATTTAGAAAGCTAAACGGACTTTGTTTTTCAAAGCACTTAATGATCATGGATTTATCCCACAGGCCTGGAAGTATGTGACTCAGAAGTCACTGACAAATATTCCTCAAAACCACCTCGACAGCACTGGAATAGTACCTGCATAAAGCAGGCTTCTACAGTTACAGCACATGCAAATTTCTTCCTGGGAACTAGATTGCTCTTCACACTCCTGCTTCTGAAAGGAAAAAGATTCCGTTGAAAACAGCTCTTCAGAAAGGAGGAAAGCAGACATGGTTGACAACATCAGCTCAAGTAACTTGAAACAAGCAAGGTGGGATGTGACCTGTTCAGAAGTCAGACAGATCTCCATGATGTCGTCTCGAGAGCAGAGTTTTTGGGCCGTTCAGGCCACCTTTACTGTCTGCTCTGTCAAGGCTGGTCCTCACCTTTTTCCTTTGTCTCCCTCATTGAGAAGAGGAAGTGAGACCAACACAGAGCATACCCAGTCACCGAGAGGTCTTGGGAAACTTGACATTGGGAACCTGGGAGAGAAACCAAGGTTCCCTGGTTCTATTCTTCACAGAATGTGTTGCATCCCAGATGGAAGCATAATGATATAAGAAATATGGGACTGTCCTTCAGGGAGATACTCTTCTAGGGAATGCTCACTCAATATAGGCTGTTCTTTGGGTAAACAAATGCTATCCTGCCCTCCCCTTCTCCCAAATTAAAAACAATAATTCAGTTAGTACTAACAGTCATAGGTTTGCCTCCATCCTACATATAGTGAGAAATTGTGCAAAGAAACCAGTCTACTGAGGGGTATTAAAGGAGCAGGCAGGGAATTCCACCCTCCTGTCACACAAGGTACTCTCGGGTAGTGAGTAAAAACTTGTTAGCTCAGGAGCCAAATTGCTTGGTTTCAATTTTCAGCGTTGCCACTTATAAGTGTGCTGCCTGGGACAAAATATGGCATCTCCTAGTGCCTCAGTTTCCTCATTTTTAGAGCAAAGATAATAATATTACGTTTTGGGCTGAATTGTCTCTCCCTTCCCTCAAAATTCATAAGCTGAGGTCCTAACCCCCAGTACCTCAGAATGTAACCATATTTGGAGATAAGATATTTAAAGAGGTGATTAAGTTAAAATGAGGCCATTAGGGTAGGGCCCTAATCCAATATGACTGTTGTCCTTGTAAGAAGAAGAGCAATCACCAGGGATGCACATGCACAGAGGAGAGGCAGCAAGAGGGGGCCCATCTATAAGCCTAGGAGAGAGGCCTCAGAGGAAACCAACATTGCCAGTACCTTGAACTTGGACTTCCAGTCTCCAGAACTTCAAGATAATTAATTTCTGTTGTTTAAGCCACCCACTCTGTGGTATTTTGTCATGGCAGCCCTAACAAACTAATACGTAGTATTTATTCTTGTAAGAGTGCTGTGAGAATTAAATTAGTTAATCCATGTAGAATGCCCCAAATGAAGGTTGGCACATAGTTAACACTGTTGTGATGGGAAAAACAACTTTTGAGGAAAACAACTTTGTTTTTCTGAGTAGCTGCCTAGGCATTTTATAGTATGATAACCCTACTCACATCCAGAGTCTGGACATTTAGATAAGGACTTGATTTTAGGATGCCCGCCATAAGTTCCTGCTTTGCTTTTCCCTGGGACACCTTTTAAAATAACCACAGTTAAAGCTAAGCCTGCAAAGTTAGTGACCTCTGCCCCAACCACCTTATAGGTAATAAGTACTTACTGCCCTGCTCTCTATCTCCTGCTGGCTTGTGACCTGGGATGAAGGACTACCCTTCCCCTGGCTCACTGCGCTGCCAGCAACCCTCAACCCCGGATCTGTAAGCAATAATAAATCTTGTGATTCGATTTCCTTTGTGTGGGTGTATTGATTGAAACTGCACCTTCAGTCAAAACGACCCCACAGGTTTCAGGTTCCCAAAGTGGGAGGTAAAATGCTGAGGGAGCTCCCTGCCATCCCCGTGTGGTGGCTTGTGTCTCCTCATTCAGCAGGTCACAATCTGCATATTCTTCATTCAATACAACAGCTCTGGCTTCTCAACACAACTGTATGTTAACTACTAAGTGGAACAACAAAAGGGGATTATCATTGTTGTTGAGTGTAATTCAAAGGCACCTGCCCATTGGCCTCTGACCTTACTTGGGACAGGAGTCAGGCCTCTTCCTGTTCATTTTGCTAAAGACCTGATGAAAATAGACCCCAGATTCTGCCCTGAAGGGGATTCAAGATTCTAGGGATCCTAATAGGAATGTTGTGATTGACTCTCTGGTGGACCTAGGAAGTCATGTTTAGCATTCCCTTTTAGAACAGATTTTTTCACTAAGAAGTTTGCTCTTTTTATCCTAGGGTTGTGAATCGTTCCTGTGAACGTTGGTTTGACTTTATCATGCAGCACCACAACCTATCAGTTTGTAATAACACAAGTTTTATAGATTCTGTATATCAGACACTGTTGAATATAGAAATGTAATGATTTGAGCACATGTAAATTATTTTTTTCTAACTCTGTTAGATTAAAAATGCACTGGGCTAAGCAAAAAATAGGTTAGAGTTTTACAGGAGAGTATTCATTTTAATGAGTGAGTATTGCTTATTATTCAGGAGCGAGTGATGGTGTACACACTCAACCAACCTAGTGAAGATGCTTTATACCTACTGTATTTAGTATTACTGATCCCCTATAATGCTTTCTTTCTAGAGACCATTAAAGTGATTGCTTCATACCCCTCTAGAAGTCTCAGAATGGGATAGCAAGCCCTGTTCTGATTTGAACAGCATAAAACGGTTAGCTGTCTCCAAATCTCCCTGGTCTTCAACCTGTCAAAGTATCTCAAAGATAGAATTGCTGGTAGAACTCTCTGTTTAACTGCAAGTAGACAACCTGGGCGAGTTATCATCACATTGAGTGACCCATTATCACTTCACCTTTCTAAATCTCAATTTCCTTAACACAATTTAATGGGCTCTTTACATGGACAAAGTGAAATCATGGATAACCACACACTAAACTTTGTTGGACACTTACCTATGTAGTGAACTTTGTGAGTAATTTGCTGCATATATTACTTCAATTAAATCCTCAAAATGATACCGTGAAGTAGATATCAGTATTATACTACTATATATAACCCATTTTCTACAAAGAAATACAGTACAGTTGACCCTTGTACAACGTGGATTTGAACTGTGTGGGTCCACTCATACTCAGATATTTTTCAACAGTAAACACTACAGTACTACAAGATCGTTGGTTGGTTGAATCTGCAGATGTGAAGGAGAGGTAGATATGGATGGCCAACTCTAAGTTATAGGCAGATTAACCCTCTGTGTTGTTCAAGGGTCAACTGTAATACTTAAAGACGTTAACTAACATGCCTGAGGTTCACAGAGCTAGCAAATGCCACAGCTCCAGGGCTAGAATTCAAATCTCAGCTCAAAGGTTACCTCCTCAGTCTTATTGACTCCTCTAATCTAAAGTAGTGAGCACCCTCCATGAGTCATTCTCTGTATTATCCCCATCATTTTGTTTTCTTCTCTTTATAGCACCCAGGATTGTCTAAAATTTGTATTCATCTGTTTTCTTCTTTGTCTCTTTTCCCCCAATGGAATCTCCAGGAGGGGGGCTTGCCTGTCTGGTGTCCCCAGTGTCTATAACAGTACCTGACACAGAGTAGGATAGAATATTTGTTGAATGAATTGATGCTTGCCTGAATAGGAAGCTGTGTGGTAAACTGGAAAATTCTAGTTAATGGCAAGGTATTATCTTCATTACCTGAGTTTGGTTAGTTAATCATAATAGCTGGGCCCGGGAAAAACCTAGAGAATGTTTTAATTGGAGAAAGGGGTCAGATACCCTATCCTAGTGGGTAGAATTTTTCAGGCAGGGGCAAGAGGCCTCCTAAGAGACGTGTTGAAAATAAATATTTGACTATATTTCAATTTTACCCATGAAATATGCAAAACACCCTCCGAAGTCCATTTATTTTGGTGAAAAACGTAATTATAGGACAAATCATAACCTTTATGAACCTCAGAAACCATTTAATTAGACCAGGGGAAAATACCTGCCCTGCAGAAGTTCACAGAATCAATATAAAGATCAAATGAGATAATGCATACAAAAGTGCTTTGTAAAATTTAAAGTCTTGTGATACAAGGGTAAGGTGGTATTAGGATGTTAATTTGATCTACTTGTTTCCATTTCAAATGGTTAACATACAATTTCTTTCCTGGAAAGTCTTTCTGTAATAATATGATTATGGAGACTCTCCCAATGGCATTGGCTTATTTTATCAAACTCAGAGCTAGAAACTGTGGTCTTTGTAAAGTACAAGTCTGAGAGGCTTAACTGTGGTGGTCCTCTGTGTATGGATCCTGAAAAGACTGTGGGATAGATAATCTAGGGTGGAAGGCAGACTTACTTTTCATTGTACACTGTTTTGTACTGTTAGAGATTTTTAAAAAGTTAACCATTTACAAAATATCTAAAAGGAAACAAATGAAACTGAAGGGGAGCAGATTTTGCTATCCCAAAATATGTCTCTTTGGCTTGAGGATTACTTGGAGCTAAAGGCAAGCAAAATGCAGCAGATTCAGGAAAAGCTTCTTTACCTCCCCCTCAACTGCCTAAATTTACATTGGAAAAGGGGCCTGTACCAGGAAGAGAGCATATACCAGAGTTCTCTTTTTACCTAAGAAACTTATCTGCACAACAGGGTAATCTTTGTTTCCCGAATATCTTCTCTGTCTTCCTGTGAATGGCTTCCCTCCCCTTTGTATCCCCAGACCCCAACCCCTGTCCTTAGCTCGGGATGTTATATAAGCCTCAATTGCCTGGCTGCTCTTTGCGTCTCATGTTTATGGAGCTCCTATACATACAAAATGTGTTTGTTTTTCTGTTAATTTGTCTTATATCAATTTAATTATTAGACCAGCCAAATAACCTAGAAGAGAAGGAAATTTTTTTTCCACACCTTCAAAACAAAGAAGCAATAAAATTACATATCAAAATGATCATGGTTATCTAAGCGAAGAAGCTTTCAACTGAAAGGAGGTACAAACTCCTTCTCTGTGTTTTTGTTTGAGTGCATGTTCCATGCTCATTTTTGCCCTTGTGGTTATAGCAGACACTTTGTAGGGCAGATGCCTCATTCAGAATTTTCCCTTCTCTGAAAATGACCTTGGATACAAAGTAGTCATTCTGTCTTCTTCTGCCCAAAGCTGACTGGTTTAGTGGTAGATATTAAAATTGAGAAGCACTGCTCTAGAAGGAAAATTCACGAAATACACCTCATATTTCTCTGTAGCTACCTTAGCTCCTGGCCACCTTGAGTTCGTTCTTCACTAATTCCAAGAAACATTCTAGTGACATTTCAATAAACTCACCCTTTCGCTGCCCACTATTTAAGCTAGCTTCAGGTCAATGGGAGCGAGACCCAGTATTTTTTGTTTTTAAAGTTCCTCAGGTGATCCCAATATTAAAATTAAATACAAAATGGAGACCGGACTTGAGAATTCCCTGAGCTGACAAACCATCTAGGCCACTTAAGCAAAACTAAACCTATCTTATTTCATGAACATAAGTGAAACTTAGGTTATTTATTGTAAATACCTCTGACAATCATAAAAGAAACTTAAGTCATCTTAAAAATTGTAAGACATAATCACTTTTAGCCAATCCCCTGCTGTCTAGAAACCTCCAGTGTAATAACCAATCATTGTAAAGGATAAACAACTTCCTCATTTTTACTTTATGAGCCATCCCGTAACTTCATGCCCCTGAGCTTCATACCAGTCTTTGAATTTGAAAGCTCCCAGTTCATAAACTATTCTTATATATAATAAATTCTTACTAAATACTATTTTTTGATTTGGTAGTTTTAATTTAGCTATTTCTGGATTTTGGTCACCAGTAGGCATTCAAAGCTGAGAATAGTTACCTTACTCCAATGTTAGGTAAGGTTTAACGTGCACGTGACTCGCCTGAAGATCCTGTTAAACTGCACATTCTCATTCAGTAGGTCTATGGTGGGGTCCAAGATGCTTTGTTTCCAATAATTTCCCAGATGATGTCGATGCTACTACTTTAGGGGTGACATTTGAGTAGCAAAGCTCCACGTGGTTTCTGTTGCTTGAAACCAAAAGAACCTTTTAAATACAGTATCTTTTCTCAGGCTGCAACCCCATCCTGTAAGGCCTTCCCACTTTTCCACCTATCCATCATTCAAGAGTCAATTATAACCCTATTTCCTTGATGAAGTCTTGCTTAAATCATTATAGCCCCCTCTCCTTGTTGATGGCCCATGGCTCATACAGGCCCCATTACATAATATGACATTTAATTGTCTTGGATGTAGTCCAAAACATCCCACTTACAAATGGTGGCCCCTATACAACTATTTCCTATGTAATCTCATCTCTCCCAAATGTGTGTATGTGTGTGTGTATAATAATATAAATGTAAAACACACATATATATATATTATATATAATATATATATGCTTAATCCAGCATGACCTCCAGTCCAGTAGTGGGAACTAGGCAGGTATTTAATTAATATTTGTAGAATTGAAGGTGTATGAAAAAAAGAAGTGTAACCACCACCATTACCTAGTGAAAAAAAATAAAAAGTAGAAGAGATTATAAAGGAAAATGGTAGAATGACCTAACGTGACTTATAGCCCTGGATACCAGAGGATAGATACATTTACATAGAGTTTTGATGAGGATAGTGGTTTATTGCCTAGGAAATGAAGATGGATCTGGCCATGAGTATGCTCTAGTCATGTGTGCAGAGCCCCAGTGCCTCATGTATCCCAGATGTCCTTTGGCAAGGGCACTGAACCAGACAGTCCCTGGGCTCAGTGGTTTGCTTTAAACCAAAAGAGGAAGAGGAGGAGGAGAAGGGAAATATCACAGAATGCTAGAGCTGAAAGCTACCGCAGAGACAATCTTTTATCCAACCTTCTCATTTTAAGGATGAGGAAGCTGAGGCTCAGAAATCCCCAGGTTAGAGATGAACAAATATTGACCTAGAACTCAGATCTCCATTTGTAGGACAATGCTGTTCCATGGCTCTAACTGATCTGGTAAAAATTCTTAATCTATGTAGGAACCCCCAGTCTCATAGTGTCCTCTGTGTTGTCTTTGTCAGAGATGGGAAATTCTGGCATCTTAGTGAAAGAGGCATGAAATGGCAGAGGTAGCCAGGCCCTGCGATGTGTGGATCAGAGAGGATAGCACAAATGGACGTGGTCTACTGTATACTGCCCTTCCTTCTCCTGAGTCCAGTTCTCTTTGGTCCCAGTGGAGGCCCATGATCTTAAATGGATTCAAGTCAACATAACTCCTTTGCTCTGCTCAATTTTTGTATGAGTAGATTATAGGTTTTCCCAAGGATGAAAGGTTAGATAAATGAAAAATGAAATGAGCAAAATTCTTCTTGAATGTTGACTCCCTCCTTCTGGGGACCCCTAGAGTCTTTTCATCATGCTCTTTGTAGTGTAAAGTTAAGTGGGGTCTAACTAAAACGGGTACTAAAGCTTGGTGCTACATCATGACTCAAAGAAATCTCAGAGCAACTGGTTCCACTTCCTCGTGAAACATGTATACAAAGCCCTTCCAGAAAGTCTATTTGTTAACAAAAACAAAAAACGACAACAAAAAATTTTTTATCTGTGGATTCATTTCCAAATGTGGGGTAGAAATAACACCTGATAACCAAGAGATGGCCATCTTAGTTATCAGGTGTTAACTGATAGAGAGAATTCAGAATGTTCTCAATTGAGAGAATTGAGAATGTTCTCAATTTTAGAGAGAATTGAGAATGTTCTCTTTAAATCCATACTGCATTCTGCTTTAGCAGGAAAAAATTAAAGGGAAACTGAGAAGGACCCAAAGAGAAATAAAATTTCAAGTTCCCAATAGACATGAGTTAAAGGATAAAAGGCCAACAAATTTTCTTTTCCTACACTTTCATTTGTCTTGCTGTCATTTTAACACATGCATTGCTGTGTTCCCGTTTAACTCCCAGAAAAGTAGCACCAATGTTTATTACTACATCAGTGATTTCCACGGAAAAAAAAGAATCATTGGGGTGATAGCTGATGCAATTTCCTTAAAAATCGGACTTGGTCTCTTTCTTTCAAAAAGACAAGGAGAAAGATTCTGAGTTAATATGAACAGTTTTGTCGTAATGTACCATTACTTGAAAATGATGGCACTCAAGGTTTAAAATCCAGATAAATCTTATACTCTATCTTTATAAAACAAAACACTTGCTGTCCTCTAGAATTGTTATTTATGTAGTAAACACACCTTTGCCACAGTGAGGCACATTAGAGAATAATTAAACTCACTGGGTCATCTCCATTTTGAAGCCACAATAATTTAATGCTGCACAGGGAAGTAATTAGGTGAATTTGAAACCATAGTCATAGGGGAGAAAAATAGGGCAGAACATATTCCAAGAAGGAATCGCAGACAGCCTCAGCTACCACAATTACACAGAAAAGAATCTAAAAATAAAGGTGGAGAACAGGCTGTAGACTACTTTGTACTCAGCAGCTTATAGCTTGGCTTGTCAGTCTAGTGTTTCTGTTGGCAAATTCTGGGAACTCTCTACCCTCAAAATGGGGAAATGCTTTGTAAAAAGCCCAATTCTTAGTTTCTACAGCTGAGAGAGATTGTAAACTTGGCTTTATAGGGACATGGGGCTTTCATCTTTTTTTATTGCCTTCTCCGTGTCCCTTATGCCCACACTCCAAACTCAGGTTGGGAATGTGTAAATGGAAGGACAGAAGAATTTCCACTGGAGGGTTCACATTCCCAAGCAAGCAAAACTCTAAATGTATAGACAGTAACAGTATAGTCATTCTGATTTCAGGTCCTGAAACCAAATAGACCCGAGCTTGTGTCCCACATCTACTGTGTGTTGCTTGGAGTGAGTGCCCGGTTCAGCTCCCCATTTAGCTCCTGTCTAAGCTCTACGGAGAGCAGGGCCTGGGCTATAAGTAAAAACTTGGCAAGTGCCTTTTTGCTGAAAATGCTAACATTATTGGCACAGAGCCTGTAGTTCCTACATCAGCACGTGGGAGTAAGCTGCGGAGAACAAAGTCACTGCCATTAAGTGACCTCATCTGTACTTGTAGTCCCTGAGGCTGGGGAAAATTCAAATTTGGGAAACGTTTCTTTATAGCTCTCTCTCCTCTTTGAGGCGGGGGCTGTGTCTAAGGATCTTTTGTAGCCTTAGTGGTGCTTTCCTACAGAGGCTGGTTTGGAGTGGGCCCTCAACGAGTGCAAGAATAGAGCTAGCATCCAAGGCAGGGAGCCAGGATAATCCAGGAGAGAGACTTGAGCTTTGGTACCTAAGTTCTCCAGATGTAAAAACTGAGGGGTGTGGGGCACAGTGATGGCGGGGAGATACTCCAGGAGGCCACAACAGGATCAACCTGGATGATGAAAATGCATATGCGTCTTGCCACTGACTACTAATGCATGTGCTCATGACTAAAGTAAACTAGATTTTAATGCTCGTGGGACAAAGTTCAACGTGTTATATGGAACATGAGGAAAAGACATGGGGCCTTCTTAGGGAGCCACTATCACCTTGGGTTCTCTGCAGCATTCTTTTCCCATTTGACCCACTCCTCCCTCCTGGCACATTTTCTTCAAGCCTCTGGAAACCTCTCCTGTTTGCATCACTTCCTTGGCCAGAAGAATAGCTTGGTGACCTGCAGAACTCTCCCTGACCCAGAGTCTCTAGTCCTCTGAGGAGGATAATTGTGTTTCAAAAAGCAGGCCCTGAAGCAATCTTGTCATGCCAGGCTAGAATCAGCAAAAACAGCCATCAAGGATGGGACCGTGCAGGATTTTTTTTTTTATGGTTTTGTGCACCTGCTAGCAATCATTTATTCACCTGCTCGGTGTGTTGGCTGGATTTTTTTTTTTTTTTTTTTTTTTTTTTGCCGTACGTGGGCCTCTCACTGTTGTGGCCTCTCCCATTGTAGAAACAGGCTCCGGACGCGCAGGCTCAGCGGCCATGGCTCATGGGCCCAGCCACTCCGCGGCATGTGGTATCTTCCCAGACCGGGGCACGAACCCGTGTCCCCTGTATCGGCAGGCGGACTCTCAAACGCTGCGCCACCAGGGAAGCCCCGGATTTTTTAATGAGACTTTTGCTAGGTGCATTTGGCAAACGATCTGTAGACTCCAAATTCTAGTTCCATCCCTTATTACCTCTGGGACCTTGGGAAGCTCCCTTAACTTTCCTCAGCCCAAGTTTTTCCTTGTTGCTATCATAGGGGGAAATAATAGTGTCTCCCTTCCTCGACTGTTGTGGGAGATTAGATAATCCCCGTAAAGCGCTTGGCTTGGTGGCTGGTAAATCAGAAGTGCTCTACAAATGTTAACTCTATTTTAAAATTCAAGGAAGTGTTTTTAGAACTTTGGGGATTTCATCTCTGTTGCTTCGAATTTGTGCTTCCCTATTTGGTTTTCTTGGCCTAAGTCTCTGGGCGATGGGGCATTTCAGGCAGAGGTTTGGGAGAAGTGAAGGAAAGCTACTGGAATGTACTTTGAGGCCTGAAATAAAACTCCCCAAGCTGGAGGCATAATGTTGGGGGATTAGGCTGCTTACAAGCTAGGAAATGATGCTCTCTGGGCTCTATCACCCCAGAGTACTGAGTACTCTGTTCTGCCTAAGGCCTCCCCTAGCTGTTCAAGCATCTGCTTAGACTGTATTTGTTTGTCTAACTGTCAGATCCCTGGGCACTCAGATGCTTAAGTTCGTCTTGAAGCTGTTTTAGTATTTACTCACTTAAAAAAAAAATCCTTGGAATCGAAAGATGAAAACCAACAGTAAAACAAGGGTAATGATCCAAAATCAGGCAGGCAAAATCAGAAGGCATCAAACTTATAAATGTGGACCCAAACAAACATTTAGAAGTTAAGGTAGAAATAGAAAATTCTACACAATGAGCCAATTAATGCTGCAGCATGGTAATTTTTGACATGTCTCTAGCATAGCTTTATCAGTACTATCAATACAAAGATTTTAAATGCTGAGTTTTATGGAGAATGGGTTAATGTATCACTACCTTTCTTGGGAGTGAATCAGAAGCTTTCTTACTTTGGTCACTGTTTCTGAAAAACTTGTTAAGAATGGATGTTACAAGGAAGACAAATAGGTTAATGCCTTAAAAATATAAGGTTTCGCTTTAAATACTCAATGATCTAAAAGTTTTCCACATTCAAAGATATTTCCTAGATCACTCTTAGACACCTAAGAGGTTCTAAAGAATGTTCTGCAGTTCACCAAAATATATGAAAAGAAAGAGCACATCATCCTGGCATCTGCTTCAGTGTCACACACAGCTGAATCCCCACACCACATAAGCCTTTGAGATGGCAGCAGGCTCTAAAGCAGAATGGCCTGAAGAGTGAAGAGAGAGTTTGTATGCCAAACCTAGAGCCTCCTTAGGAAGCCCTACATAAAACCAGATGGGCCCACCGGGGGTCATTCTACATTCAGAACCTCTGGTGACACAGTCACTAACACCAAAAAGAGATGTCCAAGAGTGTTAGACACCTAGAGGGGATCAGAATTTATTGGAAGGGGTTTAGAAATTAAACAGCATGAGCCTGGATGGTCCTTAACAGAAAGGGTGAATCTAGGAGGCCCTGGGTCTGCTGTTTATTCAACCTGCACTCAGGAAGTAGGTTAAGCTTGGGAAGCATCCATCTTCATCAGTCTATGCTGATCTCCAGTGGCTTCTACACAGCCCCTAGCAAGACCCCTTTAGAGTCGTGTTCCTACAGTTCCATTTACAAGAAGGTGAGCTCAGTTTTTTACTATCACTTTAAATCTTGACCTTCAGGCCATCTGGAAACTTCAGAGAAGCAATATGTTTTAAACATCACGCGGTCCAAACCTCTGTATTTTATAGACGGGGAAATACAACTGAGAAGGGGAGTGATTTGCTCAAGGTCACATAGTTAGTATACAGAAGGGCCTGGGCTACAGTCCAGGTGTCCTAACTCCCATTCAGTGTTCTCTGAAGTACCCCAGAAAGTGAGATTTTGTTGCCTCACCAGCCCAGGCTCTTGCTTAGATCTATGCAAACAAAGCATGTTGGTAATGATTTTGAGGAACTATTGAGAGTCCTGAATACACTGCAGTGTGGAAATGAAGTCTACAGTATTTTGATAAAGTTGCCACTTTTGTTTTTTCACTAAGGATTTGCCTCTGGAACCCTCTCAAGGAGTTAAAATTCTCTACAGTTGTCAGTAATTGTGTGTATGCATAAATAAGCAGTACAATTCAATAGAGGAGTTAAATATGTGATTAAGAGATATGTTGAAATCAATGGGAAATTGTCTTAGCTTAGCATAAAGAAGGGTGTTTTTTGTTGTTGTCGAGAGAGGCTTGTTTTCCTTAAGTCTTTTGATGCTTTATTAATTGCGATAAGGATGGTTAAAAATGATATTTTCCTCCTGGGAATGGCATGGATTTAGAAAATTTCAGCTTTCCCAACGCTCAGTGAGCTTAAGAATATTACATACAAAATTGAGATCCATATTTTTTTCTCCTCATAACCTTGATACGAATTCCAAGTCCAGTAAAGTCTAGTTCGCTGGGATGTTACTAGTGTATGTCCCTGGAAAAATCTCAAAGACACTATGCCTTGTGAATTAAAAAGAAAGCAAATAGAGAGTAGACCTTTAGGAAATCACACATTTCTTAAGCCGGGAATGGGAGAACAGTTCTCAAACTTCAGGCCAGGGCTTGTGAAAACACAGATTGCTGGGCCCCTCTCCTAGAGTTTCTTTTATTTTTGGCTGCATTGGGTCTTCGTTGTTGCACGCAGGCTTCCTCTAGTTGCGGCAAGCGGGGGCTACTCTTCACTGCGGGCTTCTCATTGCAGTGGCTTCTCTTGTTGCAGAGCACGGGCTCTAGGTGTGCGGGCTTCAGTAGTTGTGGCTCTTGGGCTCTAGAGCACAGGCTCAGTAGTTACGGCACACAGGCTTAGCTGCTCTGCGGCATGTGGGATTTTCCTGGACCAGGGATAGAACCTGTGTCCCCTACATTGGCAGGTGGATTCTTAACCACTGCGCCACCAGGGAAGTCCCTCTCCTAGAGCTTCTGATCTAGCAAGTTCCCAGGTGATGCTGATGCTGCTGGTCCAAGGACCACACTGAGAATCACTAGTTAAAAAAACCAAAAAAACCCCAAACCCAAAACTTCCCCTTTACAGCATCCGTAGAGAATCATACTGTTCTGAGAGAGCTGATGAAAGTATAGGGCCTAGAGTCAAAGGAATGTGGCCTCAGTGAGCAGTGAACCCAGGTTCATGACCTAGACCACAAACCCAAGCAGTGGATTACAAGCAGGGACCACAGTTTGAGAACAACTGGTATAGAGACTGCAGAGGCAAAAATCTCAGGGAGCTCCTAGCCTAGCAAAGGGCATGAGTATGGAAACAGACGGTTTATAATACAGTGTGATAAGGAGATAACATTGGGTATAGACTTTAGGTATGGACTATATTATAAAGTTAGCATGAAAAAATCATAGCTACTATTGAGTTTTGTGTTTTTTTTTGTATATTGCAGTATATACCATCTAAACTGCATTAAGTATTTTATACGGATAAGCTCATTCAGTCCTCAACAATCCTAAGGTAGGCACTATTATTATGACCATTTTAGAGATGAAGAGACTGAGCCCAGAGAGGTTAAGTAACTTGCTCAAGGTCAGACAGATAGTAAGGAGCAGAGGTAGGTTTAGAATTCAAATCCAGTCCTGTGCTCTTATCCACTATACTACATTCTCAGAAAAGAGTGCGATCAACTCTTTTGGGTTGAGAAAGAGGGGTGGAGAGAGAGAGAGAGAAAGAGCAAGGGGGAGGAGGAGAAAGAGCAGGGGAGGGGAGAGAGGAGGAGGGGAGAAAGAGGGGGAGGGAAGAAAGAGGGCGAGGTGATCAGGGAAGGGTTTCTAAAGATGACATCTGAGCTAGGTATTGGTGAAAAATAGAAAATAGGAAACATTTGTGTTGGGGGGCAGTCCAGATATAAGCTGTGATCACTGGGCAAGTGTTCCTTGATTGGGGTTAACAGGTGCAGAAGATAAGGGTGGAGGTGATGGAGAAGAATAAACCCCATTTCGAAAGGTCTAGTACAGCCTGGCAAGGAGAGTGGTTCCTCGGTGCCACCAAAGAGAACAACACAAAAGTACCTGGGGCAGGGTCAAGGTCAAGATCAACTACTGAGTTGGAAGGCACTACCAGATTCGAGCAGTCACCTGCATAATCTCTGGAGTCAGACAGTCTAATTTGCTTCTCTGCCTTTATAAGCTATGGGGCCTTGGTCAATTTCCCCAACCGCTTTGGGTGTTCATTCTTCCTCTCTTACCACTTACTTACTTACTGGTAACCGCACCTTCCCAGAGAGCTACGGTGATGCTTAAGTGAGGCAATGCACATAAAATAATCTCCACAGTGCCTGGCAAACAGTAAATGCTTAATAAATCGTAGTTGTAATTTTATAAAACAGTAATTCCTAACTTACCACATGCCAAGCATCATTCTAATACAATGATTTGCAAAGTGTGGTTCCCCAGACCAGTGACATCAGAATTATCTGGAAACTTGTTAGAAGGGCACGTCTCCAGCCCCATCCCAGAGCTACTGAATCAGGAAGTCAGGGGGTGAGAGCCAGCACTCTGTTTTAGCAAGCCCTTCCAGGTGATTGAGATGCCCACAAGACTGAGAATCATTGTTCTAAGCATTTCACGTGAATTGACTTCATTTATTCTTCATGACAACCCAATGAGATAGATACTATTATTATCTCTATTTTATAGATGAAGAATCTGAGGCATTAAAAGGTAAGTAAGTGAGTCATACAGCCAATAAGAAATGGAAACAAGATTTTTAACCCCATTTTTAAATTTTTCAAAATTTCAAAAATTTCCTGGGACTAGCCTTTCTGTCTCTTTTCACTTCCTCCCCTTTTCTGATATCATAGCCCGTTCCCAGCTATCCTCATGCCTTTAGTGTTCTGCACCAAAAAGAAATCACAACCTATTGCTTTATCTATATCCTTTTGGACCCACTTGGTCTTGAACATACATAATGCTGTGCATGAGGCTGGTCAGAGATGAAAGGGCAGGTGTTGCACCGGCCATACCACTGGAGTGATTCTCTGTGTATTGCTTGCTGAGGTAGAGAAGTCTGATATAGAAAACACCATTGTCAGCAGTGTCAACTTAGATTACAAAGGACAGTGACTGTTTGGGGAACCATTAGACAAATTATTTTGACATGCTCTAACAATTTAAATACCTTTCATTTTATTTTGCAAGTAAAAAACATTTGAATTTCATGACTTGACCACACCACAAAACCATCTCTGGGCAGAAAGTGCAATCCCAAGTGACCTTGAGTGATCAGAGTTTTACCAGTATGCTCTTAATCGGCAAGCATATTAAGGTCTGAATAGCATGAACTCTGCAGCTTGAAATGGTAATTGTGTCTGTTCTCCTTTCCTTAGCAAGCATACCTAACTTTCTTTGTTTCTTAGCCACTTTGATGGATTCTTTTCAGGGCTGGCCAATATATCATTAAAAAACACAGAACAGGCACTTTGAGACAGATCTGAGGATTCTGATCATTTTGACCCCTACTAAAAGCTGGTTCCTCTTGAACAACTATAACAAATACTCTGCTAATTTTGACTCTTAAATACTCAGGTGGCAACCACGCCTGATCTCTATAAAAAGGGACAAGGGAAAACCTAATGATCTTCAGGGAGTGGATATTTTGTCAAAGTTTCTTGCTGATTATGACCTTCATGGAGAGAAAGTTAAAATATGTAAGTGTGGGGACTTCCCTGGTGGCGCAGTGATTAAGAATCCGCCTGCCAATGCAGGGGACACGGGTTTGAGCCCTGGTCCGGGAAGATCCCACATGCCACAGAGCAACTAAGCCTGTGTGCCACAACTACTGAGCCTGTGCTCTAGTGCCCGCGAGCCACAACTACTGAAGCCTGCACGTCTAGAGGCCGTGCTCCACAACAAGAGAAGCCACTGCAATGAGAAGCCTGCGCACCACAACAAAGAGTAGCCCCCACTCACTGCAACTAGGGAAAGCCCGTGCACAGCAACGGAGACCCAATGCAGCCAATAAATAAATAAATAAATTTATATAAAAAAATATGTAAGTGTGTAGGAAAATATCTTATATTGTCATAGAACTACAAAGGAAGATGGGGATTATGGTTAAAAAAAACCAATTCCCAAAGAATCACATTATATTCTAAAATGTATTTTTGTACCTTAAATAAATATTTCAAAATATCCTACAAGCTCCCTCATGACAGATTTTTAGAGAGATGTGGTAATCATTAGTTCTTGTCATAAATACATTTTTTTATTGAGGGGAAATTCATGTAACACAAAATTAATCATTTTAAAGTGAATAATTCAGCGGCATTTAGTACATTCTGGTGTTGTGCAACCATGACCTCTATCTAGTTTGAAAACATTTTAATCACCTCAAAAGGAATCCGGTACCAATTAAGTAATTATTCTCCATCCAACCTATCCCCCAGCTCCAGACAACAACAAATCTGCTTTCTATCTCTTATGGATTTACTTGTCCTGGATATTTCATATAAATGGAATAATACATATAAACGGAATAATACAACATGTGACCTTTTGTGTCTGGCTTATTTCACTTAGCAAGTTTCAAGATTCATCCACATTGCATGTATCAGTACTTCATTCCTTTTTATGGCTAAATAATGTTTCATTATATGTATTTACCAGAATTTGTTTATCCATCAGTTGATGGATATTTCGGCTACTGTGAATTGTGCTCCTATGAATACATGTGTACAGTATTTGAATACTTGTTTTCAATTCTTTGGAGTACAAAATGTAAGAGTGGAATTGCTCAGTGATGTGGTAATTCTATATTTAACTTCTTGAGAAACAACAGTAGCTGAACCATTTTACATTCCCACCTGCAATGTATGAAGGTTCCAATTTCTCCACATCTTTGCCAACACTAGTTATTTTCTATTTTAAAAATTTTTAGCCATTTTAGTGGGTGTGAAGTAATAACTCGTGTTTTGATTTGCATTAGTGACTAATGATACTGAATATCTTTTCATGTTTTTGTTAGCCATTTGTATATCTTCTTTAGAAACATGTCTATTGAAGTCCTTAGCCCATTTTTGAACTGGGTTGTCTTTTTATTGTTGAGTTTTAAGAAATGTTTATATATTCTAGATACTAGACTCATCAGATACATGATTTGCAAATATTTTTTCTCATCCTATAGATTGTCTTTTGATCATAATACTTTTATTCTCCTCTTTTCAATAATATTATAGGACTACACTTCTCCATAACTCCTTGATGTGAGAAGAAGTGATATGCATCACTTCTAGGTGGAAGGTCTAGGAGCTAGTGTGCTGACTTATGTAACCCCAAGTGAATACCCCAGCAATCAGTAACACTCTAGATCATGACTTCTCTGTCAGCTTGAGTCCTGGAATAAGGATGACATTGAGCAGAGTGTACCAGTTGACTTGAAATGAACGTGTATCATAAGCAAAAAACAAACTTTAGTTGTTTTAAGTCATGGAGGTTTGAGGGTTTTTTGTTACTGAAGCATAACAGCCTTGCCTGACTGATACAAAGAGTCAAATAAATCACTAACTGACTTATCATCAGTAGTAGTTATTACACTGCACAATGCTCCCTACAAATGAAAGCATGATGAAGAGGAGAAGTGGATTGTATCCCAACTGGGCAACCTGCCTTCATGCTATCTCTACTCCTGGAATTGGTGAGATTCTTTAAGAAAACATAAATCTGATCATGCTATTATCCTGCTCAAAATTCTTTTGTGACATCTTGTTGCTCTAAAAGTATTCACGTGGTTCAAAATATTTAGCACAATCTACAAAACTGTTTATGACATCACTTCTACCTAACTCTTAAGCCTAATTTTATGTCAGGCTATTTCTCAACTTATTTTTTGTAAAGACACATTTTTCTAAAGAATCATCTATTCTGTCTAAAATTTTAATTTTCCTCCCAACTGCTTCCATCCTGATACTTTTGCATTTGTTGTTCCCTTTCCTTGGGATATTCCTCACCACTACTTTCACCAACACCCCACTTCCCTGCCTGCTGACTTGACTACAACCGATCTATTAGGTATTAGTGTAATTTCTCAGGGAGATCTTGCTTGATCTCTCACTGCCATTTCAATATTCTTCACGTGTGCTCTCATAGCACCCAGTACTTCATCACTTATCATATGATCGTTATATTGCAATAAATCTAATTATGTAATGTCTTTTCCCAGTAGAATACAAACTTCCTGAGGGCATAGACCTTGCTTGTATTATTCAACATTGTACTTATATTGCTTTGAACAGTGTCTGACACATGGTAGGAAGAATTACTGAATTAATCTATTGGCCTTACGTCTTCTGCAAATGAGTCAGGAACCAAGGCAGAGCTAGGGCTCAATTTCAGCATATAGTTGGAATTATGCTAGCTTTACTACCTTTCATGAATCAACTTTGTAGACTGGAGTCACAATTCACCTTTGGTTCTAAGCATTTCTGAGTTTGTCAAAAGGCCTCATCTTTGTGAGTAATTGGACTTTGAGCTTTCTGATATTGATAGGCTCTTTTTTTGTTTGTTTGTTTTAACATCTTTATTGGAGTATAATTGCTTTACAGTGGTGTGTTAGTTTATCCGTATAACACAGTAAACCAGCTATACATATACATAAATCCCCATACCTCCTCCCTCTTGCGTCTCCCTCCCACCCTCCCTATCACACCCCTCTAGGTGGTCACAAAGCACCGAGCTGATCTCCCTGTGCTATGCGGCTGCTTCCCACTAGCTATCTATTTTACATTTGGTAGTATATATAAGTCCAGGCCCCTCTCTCACTTCATCCCAGCTTACCCTTCCCCATCCCTGTGTCCTCAAGTCCATTCTCTACACCTGTGTCTTTATTCCTGTCCTGTCCCTAAGTAATTCAGAACCTTTTTCTTTTTTTTTTAGATTCCATATATATGTGTTAGCATATGGTATTTTTCTCTTTCTGACTTACTTCACTCTGTATGACAGACTCTAGGTCCATCCACCTCACTACAAATAACTCAATCTCGTTTCTTTTTATGGCTGAGTAATATTGCATTGTATATATGTGCCACATTTTCTTCATCCATTTATCTGTTGATGGACACTTAGGTTGCTTCCATGTCCTGGCTATTGTAAATAGAACTGCAATGAACATTGTGGTACACGACTCTTCTTGAATTATGGTTTTCTCAGGGTATATGCTCAGTAGTGGGATTGATGGGTCATATGGTAGTTCTATTTTTAGTTTTTTAAGGAACCTCCATAATGTCCTCCATAGTGGCTGTATCAAGTTACATTCCTACCAACAGTGCAAGAGGGTTCCCTTTTCTCCACACCCTCTCCAGCATTTATTGTTTCTAGATTTTTTGATGATGACCATTCTGACTGCTGTGAGGTGATACCTCATTGTAGTTTTGATTTGCATTTCTCTGATGATTAGTGATGTTAAGCATCCTTTCATGTGTTTGTTGGCAATCTGTATATCTTCTTTGAAGAAATGTCTATTTAGGTTTTCTGCCCATTTTTGTATTGGGTTGTTTATTTTTTTGATATTGAGCTGCATGTAAATTTTGGAGATTAATCCTTTGTCAGTTGCTTCATTTGCAAATATTTCCTCCCATTCTGAGGGTTGGCTTTTCATCTTGTTTATGATTTTCTTTGCTGTGCAAAAAGTTTTAAGTTTCATTAGGTCCAATTTGTTTATTTTTGTTTTTATTTCCATTTTTCTAGGAGGTGCGTCAAAAAGGATCTTGCTGTGATTGACATCATGGAGTGTTCTGCCTATGTTTTCCTCTAAGACTTTTATAGTGTCTGGCCTTACATTTATATCTTTAATCCATTTTGAGTTTATTTTTATTTATGGTGTTAGGGAGTGTTCTAATTTCATTCTTTTAAATGTAGCTGTCCAGTTTTCCCAGCACCACTTATTGAAGAAGCTATCTTTTCTCCATAGTATATTCTTTCCTCCTTTATCAACAATAAGGTGACCATATGTGCATAGGATTATCTCTGGACTTTCTATCCTGTTGCATTATCTCTGCTTTTGTGCCAGTACCATACCATCTTGATTACTGTAGCTTTGTAGGATAGTCTGAAGTCAGGGAGCCTGATTCCTCCAGCTCCGTTTTTCTTTCTCAAGATTGCTTGGCTATTTGTGGTCTTTTGTGATTCCATACAAATTGTGAAATTTTTTGTTCTAGTTCTGTGAAAAAAGCCATTGATAGTTTGATAGAGATTGCATTAAATCTGTAGATTGCTTTGGGTAGTATACTCATTTTCACAATGTTGATTCTTCCAATCCAAGAACATGGTATATCTCTCCATCTGTTTGTATCATCTTTAATTTCTTTCATCAGTGCCTTACAGTTTTCTGCATACAGGTCTTTTGTCTCCTTTGGTAGGTTTATTCCTAGGTGTTTTATTCTTTTTGTTGCATAGGTAAAGGGAGTGCTTCCTTAATTTCTGTTTCAGATATTTCATCATTAGTGTATAGGAATGCAAGAGACTTCTGTGCATTCATTTTGTATCCCGCTACTTTACCAAATTCATTGATTAGCTCTAGTAGTTTTGTGGTAGCATCTTTAGGATTCTCTATGTAGAGTATCATGTCATCTGCAAACAGTGACATCTTTACTTCTTCTTTTCTGATTTGGATTACTTTTATTTCCTTTTCTTCTCTGATTGCTGTGGCTGAAACTTCCAAAACTATGTTGAATAATAGTGGTGAGGGTGGGCAACCTTGTCTTGTTTCTGATCTTAGTGGAAATGGTTTCAGTTTTTCACCATTGAGAATGATATTGGCTGTGGGTTTGTCATATATGCCATTATGTTGAGGTAAGTTCCCTCTATGCCTACTTTCTGGAGGATTTTTATCATAAATGGGTGTTGAATTTTGTCAAAAGCTTTTTCTCCATCTATTGAGATCATCATATGGTTTTTGTCCTTCAGTTAGTTAATATGGTGTATCACATTGATTGATTTGCATGTATTGAAGAATCCTTCCATTCCTGGAATAAACCCCACTTGATCATGGTGTATGATCCTTTTAATGTGTTGTTGGATTTTGTTTGCTAGTATTTTGTTGAGGATTTTTGCATCTATGTTCATCAGTGATATTGTCCTGTAGTTTTCTTTCTTTGTGACATCTTTGTCTGGTTTTGGTATCAGAGTGATGGTGGCCTCATAGAATGAGTTTGGGAATGTTCCTTCCTCTACTATATTTTGAAAGAGTTTGAGAAGTATAGGTGTTAGCTTTTCTCTAAATGTTTAGTAGAGTTCACCTGTGAAGCCATCTGGTCCTGGGCTTTTATTTGTTGTAAGATTTTAAATCAGAGTCTCAATGTCAGTGCTTGTGTTTATAATTTCTATTTCTTCGTGGTTCAGTCTCAGAAGGTTGTGCTTTCCTAAGAATTTGTCCATTTCTTCCAGGTTGTCCATTATATTGGCATATAGTTGCTTGTAGTAATCTCTCATGATCCTTTGTATTTCTGCAGTGTCAGTTGTCACTTCTCCTTTTTCATTTCTAATTCTATTGATTTGAGTCTTCTCCGTTTTATTTTCATGATGAGTCTGGCTAATGGTTTATCAATTTTGTTTATCTTCTCAAAGAACCAGCTTTTAGTTTTATTGATCTTTGTTGTCATTTACTTCATTTCTTTTTCATTTATTTCTGATCTGATCTTTATAATTTCTTTCCTTCTGCTAACTTTGGGGTTTTCTTGTTCTTCTTTCTAAAATTGCTTTAGGTGTAAGGTTAGGTTGCTTATTTGAGATGTTTCTTATTTCTTGAGGAAGGATTGTATTGCTGTCAGCTTCCCTCTTAGAACTGCTTTTGCTGCATCCCATAGGTTTTGGGTCATCATGTTTTCATTGTCATTTGTTTCTAGGTATTTTTTGATTTCCTCTTTGATTTCTTCAGTGATCTTGTGGCTATTTAGTAGTTTATTGTTTAGCCTCCATGTGTTTGTATTTTTTACAGATTTTTTTCTGTAATTGATATCTAGTCTCATAGCATTGTGTTCGGAAAACATACTCGATATGATTTCAATTTACTTAAATTTACCAAGGCTTGGTTTGTGATCCAAGATATGAACAATTCTGGAAAATGTTCCATGACCACTTGAGAAGAATGTGTATTCCGTTGTTCTTGGATGGAATATCCTTTAAATATCAAGTAAGTCCATCTTGTTTTATGTGTCATTTAAAGCTTGTATTTCCTTTTTTATTTTCATTTTGGATGATCTGTCCATTGGTGAATGTGGGGTGTTAAAGTTCCCTACTATGATTGTGTTACTGTCGATTTCCCCTTTAATGGCTGTTAGCATTTGCTTTATGTATTGAGGTGCTCCTATGTTGGGTGCATAAATATTTACAATTGTTATATCTTCTTCTTGGATTGATCCGTTGATCATTATGTAGAGTCCTTCTTTGTGTCTTGTAATAGACTTTATTTTAAAGTCTATTTTGTCTGATATGAGTACTGCTACTCCAGGTTTCTTTTGATTTCCATTTGCATGGAGTATCTTTTTCCATCCCCTCACTTTCTGTCTGTATGTGTCCCTAGGTCTGAAGTGGGTCTCTTGTAGACAGCATATATACGGGTCTTGTTTTTGTATCCATTCAGCTAGTCTATGTCTTTTGGTTGGAGCATTTAATCTGTTTACATTTAAGGTAATTATCAATATTGATGTTCCTATTACCACTTTCTTAATTGTTTTTGTTTGTTTTTGTAGTCTTTTTCTTCTTCTGTGTTTCCTGCCTAGAGAAGTTCCTTTAGCATTTGTTGTAAAGCTGGTTTGGTAGTGCTGAATTCTCTTAGCTTTTGCTTGTCTGTAAAGGTTTTAATTTCTCTGTCAAATATAAATGAGATCCTTGCTGGGTAGAGTAATCTTGGTTGTAGGTTTTTCCATTTCATCACTTTAAATATGTCCTGTCACTCCCTTCTGGCTTGCAGAATTTCTGCTGAAAGATAAGCCATTAACCTTATGGGGATTCCTTTGTATGTTATTTGTTGTTTTCCCCTTGCTGCTTTTAATATTTGTTCTTTGTGTTTAATTTTTGATAGTTTGATTAATATGTGTCTTGGTGTGTTTCTCCTTGCATTTATCCTGTATGGGACTCCCTGAGATTCCTGGACTTGATTAACTATTTCCCTTCCCATATTAAGTAAGTTTTCAACTATAATCTCTTCAAATATTTTCTCAATCCTTTTCTTTTTCTCTTTTTTTTTCTGGGACCCCTATAATTTGAATATTGGTGCATTTAATGTTGTCCCAGAGGTCTCTGAGACTGTCCTCAATCCTTTCCATTCTTTTTTCTTTATTCTGCTCTGAGGTAGTTATTTCCATTATTTTATCTTTCTGGTCACTTATCCATCCTTCTGCCTCAGTTATTCTGCTATTGATTCCTTCTAGAGAATTTTTAATTTCATTTATTGTGTTGTTCATTGTTTGTTTGTTCTTTAGCTCTTCTAGGTCCTTGTTAAACGTTTCTTGTATTTTCTCCATTCTATTTCCAAGATTTTGGATCATCTTTACCACTATTACTTAGAATTTTTCATGTTGACTGCGTATTTCCTCTTCATTTTTTGGTCTGGTAGGTTTTTACCTTGCTCCTTCATCTGCTGTGTGTTTCTCTGTCTTCTCATTTTGCTTAACTTACTGTGTTTGGGGTCTCCTTTTTGCAGGCTACAGGTTCGTAGTTCCCATTGTTTTTGGTGTCTGCCCCCAGTGGGTAAGGTTGGTTCAGTGGGTTGTGTAGGTTTCCTGGTGGAGGGGACTGGTGCCTGTGTTCTGGTGGATGAGGTTGGATCTTGTCTTTCTGTTGGGCAGGACCATGTCTGGTGGTGTGTTTTGGGGTGTCTGTGACCTTATTATGATTTTAGGCAGCCTCTCTGCTAGTGGGTGGGGTTGTGTTTCTGTCTTGCTAGTTGTTTGGCATAGAGTGTCCAGCACTGTAGCTTGCTGGTTGTTGAATGGAGCTGGGTCTTAGCATTGAGATGGAGATCTCCAGGGGTGCTTTCACCATTTGATATTATGTGGAGCTGGGAGGTCTCTTGTGGACCAATTTCCTGAACTCGGCTCTCCTACCTCAGAGGCACAGACCTGACACCTGGCTGGAGCACCAAGACACTGTCAGCCACATGGCTCAGAAGAAAAGGGAGAAAAAAAGAAAGAAAGAAAGAAAGAAAGAAAGTTATTTAAAAAAAAAAATTATTATTAAAAAAAAATTTCAAAGCAATTACAAAAAAGAAAGAAGAGAGCAACCAAACCAGAACAAAAATCCACCAATGATAAGTGCTAAAAACTATACTAAAGAAACAAAGAAACAAAAAAGCCGACAGATAGAACCCTAGGACAAATGGTAAAAGCAAAGCTATAGAGACAAAATTACACAAAGA
Organism: Phocoena sinus; assembly: GCF_008692025.1. NCBI lineage: Eukaryota > Metazoa > Chordata > Mammalia > Artiodactyla > Phocoenidae > Phocoena > Phocoena sinus. The sequence goes on from NC_045784.1 coordinate 82,398,734, forward strand.
AACATACACATACACACTCACAAAAGGAGAAAAAGGAAATTATATATATATATATATATATATATATATATATATATATATATAGTTGCTCCCAAAGTCCACTGCCTCAATTTTGGGATGATTTGTTTTCTATCCAGGTATTCCACAGATGCAGGGTACATCAAGTTGATTGTGGAGATTTGATATGCTGTTCCTGAGGCTGCTGGAAGATATTTCCCTTTCTCTTCTTTGTTCGCAGAGCTCCTGGGGTTCAGCTTTGGATTTGGCCCCGCCTTTGTGTGTAGGTCGCCGGAGGGCATCTGTTCTTTGCTCAGACATGTCGGGGTTAAAGTAGCAGCTGATTAGGGGGCTCTGGCTCATTCAGGCCAGGAGGGAAGGTTACAGAATCCGGGGCAAGCCTGTAGTGGCAGAGGCTGGCATGACGTTGCAACAGCCTGAGGCGTGCCATACGTTCTCCCGAGGAAGTTGTCCCTGGATCACGGGCCCCTGGCCTTGGCGGGCTGCACAGGCTCCCCGGGAGGGGAGGTGTGGATTGTGACCTGTTTTTGCACACAGGCTTCTTGGTGGCTGCAGCAGCAGCCTTAGCATTTCATGCCCGTCTCTGGTGTTCACACTGATAGCCCCAGCTCGTGCCCGTCTCTGGAGCTCGTTTAGGCGGTGCTCTGAATCCCCTCTCCTTGCTCACCCCGACACAATGGCCTCTTGCGTCTTAGGCAGGTCCAGACTTTTTCCCGGACTCCCTCCCGGCTAGCCGTGGCGCACTAGCCCCCTTCAGGCTGTGTTCACGCGGCCAACCCCAGTTCTCTCCCTGGGATCTGACCTCTGAAGCCCGAGCCTCAGCTCCCAGCCCCCGCTCACCCCCGCGGGTGAGCAGACAAGCCTCTGGGGCTGGTGAGGGCTGGTCAGCACAGATCCTCTGTGTGGGAGTCTCTCCATTTTGCCCTCTGCATTCGTATTGCTGTGCTCTCTCCCATGGCTCCAAAGCCTCACCCCTGCCACACCCTGTCTCCACCAGTGAAGGGTCTTCCTAGTGTGTGGAAACTGTTCCCCCTTCACAGTTCCCTCCCAGTGGTGCAGGTCCCATCCCTATTCTTTTGTCTCTGTTTTTTCTTTTGCCCTACCCAGGTACGTGGGGGAATTTCTTGCCTTTGGGGAAGTCTGAGGTCTTCTACTTGCATTCAGTATGTGTTCTGTAGGAGTTGTTCCACATGTAGATGAATTTCTGATGTATTTCTGGGGAGGAAGGTGATCTCCATGTCTTACTCTTCCACCATCTTGAAGGTCTCCTGTTTTTTTATTTTTTTTATTTTTTACATGCCACTTCCGAGAAATAGAGCACAGAGTTGCCTTGTTAGTCTGGGGCAGCTCAAGCATGCCTAAGTCCCTGAGTTTTTATGAATATGACTATGACTACAGATCAGGGATATAGTCTACCATAATAGTCCTTATGTGTACTTTTAATAGCAAATACACCATTCTAGTTGCACTTATTTTGGGTTTATTACTATTTCACTTACATCTTTTATATAAGAGAATACATAAAAATACAGGTAATAGAAAGTGTTCTGAATTTTTCCCTCCTTAAAACAGTGAATCAACCAAAAGTTTCAAACTTGTTGATTGCCAAGCTAGACTATGTTATTTTTGTTCCACATTCATAAGCATTTATTGAGCAGCCTAGACCTTAATCCTCTTCTAGGTGAAAATAGTATAAGATATGGTCCTTGTCTTCCACAAGTTCACCACTTGGAAAAAGTAATCAGGTACAACTTTCTCAGTAAATACTTTCATACCTTACATCCTCATAAGTCCCTCAGCCATCAATATAGATTGACAATCTGGTCTTACACTAGAGTCCAGTGATTGATGGATGCACATGTATAATTTTACAATGTCTGTTTAAGGCCAACAGATATAGAAACCCATCTATTCAGAGACTACACCATAAAACAGAAGATAAAGCAGCAAGGACCTGGATGGATGTATAGACTAGCCATTTATCCCGGTTTTCCACAGTGACTTACAACTGCTGATGCCAGCATGGTTATGAGGAATCTAAAAAGTGTGAGCTACTCATCTTTGTCAATCTCATGGGTATTTCTCTGAACTCCTGTCCCACCCACACTCTCTTCCCTCAATTGTTATAGAAACTATGGTCACTGGTCTGCATCCTCACCAAGTGCAAGTAAAAGGGGCAAAAGAATCCTGTTGCATTCCTATTGCTTAGAGTGAGGGTAGTCAATCTCAAATCAGTTCCCAATGTGTAGCAACTCTCAGCAAGACAAGGCCTAAAGACAAGGCCTGTATGTTGTCCAAGGCAGAGGATGGGGTTTTTTTTTCTTTTTTTTCCTATAAAGGGACACATATTAAATATTTTTATCTTGTAGGCCACATATCAATAAATGTGGTTGTGCTTGAATAAAACTTTATTTACAAAATGAGGTGATGGCTGTATTCAGTCCATTGGCCATAGTTTGAGGACCCCATGGAATTAGTCAGGGGGGTGTCATTCAATTACAGCACACAGCCTGTGAGGACATACAGTACAGTCCTCCTCTACCCTGAGAACTGTTCTAGGAACAACAATTTCTGAAACTGTTGAGTTATTCTCACTCTCTCTGCAAAATTGCATTTAATCTACAAAAATCTTCATAAGCCCCAAATTGTATAATGCAGTATGCATGGGTCACAGAATTCAGTTTAAGATGAGAGCTGAGTCAATTAATATTTGACAAGGGAGTCAAGAATACTTAATGGAGGGGAAAAAAATAGTCTCTTCAATAAATGGTGCTGGGAAAACTGGATATCCACATGTAAAAGAATAAAACCCCTACCTTACACCACTCACAAAAATTAACTCCAAATAGATTAAAGCTGAAATATAAGACTGAAAAAACACAAAACTCCTAAAAAAAAAGATAAGAAAAAAGCTCCTTGACATAGGTCTTGGAAATGATTTTTTGGACATGATACCTATAAGCACAAGCAACAAAATAGAAAATAAACAAGTGAGACTATATCAAACTAAAAATCTTTTATACAGCAAAAGAAATGACCAATAAAATGAAAAGGTAACCAACTGAATGGAAGGAGATATTTGCAAATGATATATCCATTAATGGGTTGTTATCCAAAATACATAAAGAACTCACACAACTCAATTTCAAAAAAAAAAAAAACCTGATTAAAAAGTGTGCAGAGGACCTGAATAACGTTTTGTCAAATAAGACATACAGTTGGCCACAGGCACATGAAAAGATGATCAGCATCACTACTCATCAGGGAAATGCAAACGAAAACCACAATGAGATATGACCTCACATCTGTCAGAATGGCTATTATCAAAAAGACAAGAAATAACAAGTGTTGGCAATGATGTGGAGAAAAAGGAACACTTGTGCACTGTTGGTGGGATTGTACTGGGCTGGCCAAAAAGTTTGGGTTTTCCATGACATCTTATGGAAAAACCTGAATGAACATTTTGGCCAACCTAATAAATTGGTTCAGCCCCTATGGAAAACAGTATAGAGGTTCCTCAAAAAATTAAAAATAGAACTATCATATGATCCAGCAATTCCACTTCAGGGAATATGTCTGAAGGAAACAAAAACACTATGTGGAAAGATATCTATACCACCATACTCACAGCATTATTTACACTATCCAAGACATAGGAACAACCTAAGTGTTCATCAATGGATGAATGGTAAATGCAATATTGTTCAGCCATTAAAAATGAAGAAATCAGGCTTCCCTGGTGGCACAGTGGTTGAGAGTCCGCCTGCTGATGCAGGGGACACGGGTTCATGCCCTGGTCCGGGAAGATCCCACATGCCGCGGAGCGGCTGGGCCTGTAAGCCATGGCCGCTGAGCCTGCACGTCCGGAGTCTGTCCTCTGCAACGGGAGAGGCCACAACAGTGAGAGGCCCGCGTATCGCAAAAAAAAAAAAAAAAAAAAAGAAGAAGAAGAAATCTTGTCATTTGTGACAACATGGATGGAACTTGAGGGTGTTATGCTAAGTGAAATAAGTCAGAGAATGACAAATACTGTATGATCTCATATGTGGAATCTTTAAAAAACAAAGAAAGAGAGGAAGGAGAAAAAAAGGAAACTCATAGAAAAAGAGACCAGACTTGTGGGTTATCAGAAATGGGGGTGGTAGGAGGGTAGGGGAATTGGATGAAGGCATTCAAAAGGTACAAACTTCCAGTTATAAGATAAATAAGTCCTGGCAATGTAATGTACAGCATGGTGACTATAGTCAACACTGCTATATGGTATATATGAAAGTTTTTTTTTTTTTTTTTTTTTTGTGGTATGCGGACATCTCACTGCTATGGCCCGTCCCATTGCAGAGCAAAGGCTCCAGACGCATAGGCTCAGTGGCCATGGCTCACCGGCCCAGCCGCTCCGTGCCATGTGGGATCCTCCCAGACCGGGGCACGAACCCGTGTCCCCTGTACCGGTAGGCGGACTCTCAACCACTGTGCCACCAGGGAAACCCTATGAAAGTTTTTAAGATAGTAAATCCTAAGAGTTCTCATCAGAAGAAGAAAAAAACTTTTTAAAACTTTTGTATCTATATGAGATGATGGATGTTAACTAAACATTGTAGTAATCATTTTACAATATATGTAAGTCAAATCATGATGTAGTATACCTTAAACTTATACAGTGCTGTATCTCAATTATATCTCAATAAAAATGGGGAAAAAAGATGAGAGCTTTTTACTTACTAAGTAAAAGTAAGCTAGGTAAAGAGGGAGGCAATAAGTATCATAGCAGAGGAAATGCTGTGTGCAAAGATCAGGATTTGAGAAAGAATGTAGCATCCATTGTAGACACTATTTATTGCCTCATCAACATCCATTTAGTCTTTTCTTACTCAGAATATGATTTCAATTTTGTTCAGATATCTGAATCCATCTCTGGATACACAGGAGAATTTGATTAGTTTAAACTAATTAGTGTGTGGCATTTCCTTGGTGACTATTATTTGTTCATCCCAGTAAAACTTAAAGGAAGAGACCTAATCCATTCTTCAAGGAGAGATTTTCTTCTCTCTTTCCTGCTGGATGTGATCAAAAAAAGCTTGTAACCCTTATTTCCATTGACAATCCTCTTGCTACACCAGCCTTAATGTGAAACCAAACTGTGGAGAGCTTAGCACAAAACAGAAATAAATTCAAGTATTTCATAATAAAAATTGAGTAACAATTGATTTTTATCCTATCTAGAGCATGCCATTCTTTGGACCTCTAGTTTTGAGTTAATATTCTCATTACTTGAGCTAGTGTGAGTCAGTGTTTTCTACCTAAAGTCAAAAGTATCCTGACTGAGAGTATTTGACAGGGTGAAAGAAATTCAGCATAACAAGACTATGGAATGGAAGAGGATAAAGCTGGAGAAGCAGGCAAAGGCAAAGTCTTGGGGGCCTTATCTCTGCTGGCAACACACACTAAGCTCAGGGAGTCCAAGTAGAAAGAGTTCTTCTACCAAATAGGCAGTCAATAAGGGATAGAATGATAAAGCAGGCTTATGACATTTAGAACTTCATTCTTATAAACAGCATAGTTCAGTCACTTTTTTGAGGTTTAATTAACTCCATTTTATTTTATTTTTATTCCACATCAGAGATAAGTTATATAGTTTGTGAGAGTTGAGCAAATGCCTTTTGAGTACAGTAGGGGATATGGAAATAATATTGGAGGGGTTGATGCTGTTTAGTGGTCAGAGTCAAACCCTAAAAAGACCTTTATAAAACTTAGTCCAGAATGAAAAAAAATGTAATAAGATAGGGAGAACGGATCTAGGAGATCCAAACTTTCCAATTACATGAAGAACAAATTAAATAAAATGAAAAACCAAAGTTTAGAAGAAAACTTTGAGCTGAAAAGTGACAATATAATACAAACTAAATGAGGCAAGCAAGATCAGACATTTCCTGATTGAATTTTTTTATTGATAAATTCACAGTTTAACAATAAGACTTATGAATAACTATGTAAAACATTACTGTATTTACACTACTGATAGTGTCAGGAGAAGGGAAAGAATCAAGAAATACCATTTCACTCCCTCTTGCAAGAACACCAGAATCACAACTAGCTGCTGGACAATCATCAACAGGAAGACACTGGAACTCATCAAAAAAGATACTCCACATCCAAAGACAAAGGAGAAGCCACAATGAGGCGGTAGGAGGGGCACAATCACAGTAAAATCAAATCCCATAATTGGTGGGTGGGTGACACACAGACTGGCAAACACTTATACTACAGAAGTCCACCCACTGGAGTGAAGGTTCTGAGCCTCACGTCAGGCTTCCCAACGTGGGGGTCTGGCAACGGCAGGAGGAGTTCCTAGAGAATCAGACTTTGAAGCCTAGTGGAAATTGATTGCAGGACTTCAACAGGACTGGGGAAAATGGAGACTCCACTCTCGGGGGCACAAACAAAGTAGTGTGCACATCAGAGCCCAGGGGAAGGAGCAGTGACCCCAGGGGAGACTGAATCAGACCTTCCTGCTAGTGTTGGAGGGGTGCCCTGCAGAGGCGGGGGGTGGCTCTGTTTCACTGTGGGGATGAGGACACTGGCAGCAGAAGTTCTGGGAAGTACTCCTTGGTGTGAGCCTTCCCAGAGTCTGTCATTAGCCCCACCAAAGAGTCCAGGTAGGCTACAGTGTTGGGTTGCCTCAGGCCAAACAACCAACAGGGAGGGAACCCAGCCCCACCCATCAACAGTCAAGTGGATTAAAGTTTTACGGAGCTCTGCCCACCAGAGCAACAGTCAACTCTACCCATCACCAGTCCCTCCCATCAAACCTCTTAGATAGCCTTATCCACCAGAGGGCAGGCAGCAGAAGCAAGAAGAACTACAATCCTGCAGCTTGTGGAACAAAAACCACATTCACAGAAAGAAAGAAGATGAAAAGGCAGAGGGCTATATACCAGCTGAAGCAACAAGATAAAACCCCAGAAAAACAACTAAATGAAGTGTAGATAGGCAAGCTTCCAGAAAAAGAATTCAGAATAATGATAGTGAAGATGATCCAGGACCTAGAAAAAAGAAAGGAGGCAGGGGGACCTTGAAGATGGCAGAAGAGTAAGACGCGGAGATCGCCTTCCTCCCCACGGATACACCAGAAATACATCTACACATGGAACAACTCCTACAGAACACCTACTGAAGGCTGGCAGAGGACCTCAGACCTCCCAAAAGCCAAGAAACTCCCCACGTACCTGAGTAGGGCAAAAGAAAAAAAGAAAAAACAGAGACAAAAGATAAGGACGGCACCTGCACCAGTGGGAGGGAGCTGTGAAGAAGGAAAATTTTCCACACACTAGGAAGCCCCTCCGCGGGCGGAGACTGCGGGAGGCGGAGGGGGGAGCTTCGGGACCGCGGAGTAGTGCACAGCGACCAGTGCGGAGGGCAAAGCGGGGAGATTCCCGCACAGAGGATCGGTGCCGACCGGCACTCACCAGCCCGAGAGGCTTGTCTGCTCACCCGCCGGGGCGGGCGGGGCTGCGAGCTGAGGCTCAGGTTTCGGTTTTGGACGGAGCGCGGGGAGAGGACTGGGGTTGGCGGCTTGAACATAGCCTGAAGGGGTTAGTGCACCACGACTAGCCGGGAGAGAGTTCGGAGAAAAGCCTGCACCTGCCAAAGAGGCAAGAGACTTCTTCTTCCCTCTTTGTCTCCTGGTGCGCAAGGAGAGGGGTTTAAGAGTGCTGCTTAAAGGAACTCCAGAGAAGGGCGCGAGCCGCGGCTAAAAGCGCGGACCCCAGAGACGGGCGGGAGACGCTAAGGCTGCTGCTGCCGCCACCAAGGGGCCTGTGTGCGAGCACAGGTCACTCTCCACACCCCTCTTCCGCGGAGCCTATGCAGCCTGCCACTGCCAGGTTCCCGGGATCCAGGGACAACTTCCCCAGGAGAACGCACAGCGGGCCTCAGGCTGGTGCAACGTCACGCCGCCTCTGACGCCACAGGCCCGCCCCGCACACAGTGCCCCTCCTTCCCGCGCCACCCCCCCCCACGGCCTGAGTGAGCCGGAGACCCCGAATCAGCGGCTCCTTTAACCCCGTCCTGTCTGAGCAAAAAACAGACGCCTTCCAGCGACCTACACGCAGAGGCAGGGCCAAATCCAAAGCTGAGCTCCTGTGAGCTGTGAGAACAAAGAAGAGAAAGGGAAATCTCTCCCAGCAGCCTCAGAAGCAGCAGATTAAAGTTCCACAATCAACTTGATATACCCTGCATCTGTGAAATACCTGAATAGACAAGGAATGATCCCAAATTGAAGAGGTGGAATTTAGGAGCGAGATCTATGATTTTTTTCCCTTTTCCTCTGTCTGTGAATGTGTACGTGTATGCTTCTGTGTGAGATCTTGTGTGTATACACTTGCTTCCACCATTTGTCCTAAGGCTCTATCCGTCCATGGTTTTTTTAAAATTTTTTTTCTTAATAATTAATTTTAATTGTAATAACTTTATTATACTTTACCTTCGTTCTTTCTTTCATTCTTTCCTTCCTTCCTTCCCTCCTTTAGACAACGAATCACCCCAAATTGAGGAGGTGGTCTCTGAGAGCAAGATTTATGACTTTTCCCCCTTTACCACTTTTTGTGAAGGTGTATGTGTATGCTTCTATGTAAGATTTTCTCTGTATAGCTTTGCTTCCAACATTTGTCCTAAGGTTCTATCCGTCCCTTTATTTATTTCTAAATATTTTTTAATTCAATAACTATATTATACTTTATTTTATTTTTACTGTATCTTCTTTCTGTCTTTTTTCCTTCTTTCCCTCCTTCCTTCCTTCCTCCCTCCCTCCTTTCTTTCCTTCTTTCTTCCTTCCTTCCTTTCCTCCTTTCCTTCTTTCTTTCCTCATACTTCTAATTCTCTCTACTTTTTCTCCCTTTTACTCTGAGCCATGTGGATGAAAGGCTCTTGGTGCTCCAGCCAGGAGTCAGGGATCTGCCTCTGAGGTAGGAGAGCCAACGTCAGGACACTGGTCAACAAGAGACCTCCCAGCTCCACATAATATTAAACGGCGGAAATCTCCCAGAGACCTCCATCTTAACACCAGCACCCAGCTTCACTCAACGACCAGCAAGCCACAGTGCTGGACAACCTATGCCAAACAACTAGCAAAACAGGAACACAACCCCACCCATTAGCAGAGAGGCTGCCTAAAATCATAATAAGGCCACAGACACCCCAAAACACACCACCAGACGTGAACCTGCCCACTAGAGAGACAAGATCCAGCCTCATCCACCACAACACAGACACTACTCCCCTCCACCAGGAAGCCTACACAACCCACTGAAACAACCTTAGCCACTGGAGACAGACATCAAAAACAACGGGAACTACGAACGTGCAGCCTGCAAAAAGGAGACCCCAAACACAGTAAGATAAGCAAAATGAGAAGACACAAAAACACACAGCAGATGAAGGAGCAAGATAAAAATGCACCAGACCTAACAAATGAAGAGGAAATAGGCAGTCTACCTGAAAAAGAATTCAGAATAATGATAGTAAGGTTGATCCGAAATCTTGGAAGTAGAATGGACAAAATGCAAGAAACAGTTAACAAGGACCTAGAAGAAATAAAGATGAAACAAGCAACGATGAACAACACAATAAATGAAAATAAAAGTACTCTAGATGGGATCAATAGCAGAATAACTGAGGCAGAAGAACGGATAAGTGACCTGGAAGATAAAATACTGGAATTAACTACTGCAGAGCAGAATAAAGAAAAAAGAATGAAAAGAACTGAGGACACTCTCAGAGACCTCTGGGACAACATTAAACGCACCAACATTCGAATTATAGGGGTTCCAGAAGAAGAAGAGAAAAAGAAAGGGACTGAGAAAATATTTGAAGAGATTATAGTTGAAAACTTCACTAATATGGGAAAGGAAATAGTTAATCATGTCCAGGAAGCACAGAGAGTCCCATACAGGATAAATACTAGGAGAAATACGCCAAGACACATATTAATCAAACTGTCAAAAATTAAATACAAAGAAAGCATATTAAAAGCAACAAGGGAAAAACAATAAATAACACACAAGGGAATCCCCATAAGGTTAACAGCTGGTCTCTCAGCAGAAACCCTACAAGCCAGAAGGGAGTGGCAGGACATACTGAAAGTGATGAAGGAGAAAAACCTGCAACCAAGACTACTCTACCCAGCAAGGATCTCATTCAGATTTGATGTAGAAATTAAAACCTTTACAGACAAGCAAAAGCTGAGAGAGTTCAGCACCACCAAACCAGCTTTACAACAAATGCTAAAGGAACTTCTCTAGACAAGAAACACAAGAGAAGGAAAAGACCTATAATAACGAACCCAAAACAATATAGAAAATTGGAATAGGAACATACATATCGATAATTACCTTAAATGTAAATGGACTAAATGCTCCCACCAAAAGACACAGATTGGCTGAATGGATACAAAAACAAGACCCTTATATATGCTGTCTACAAGAGACCCACTTCAGACCTAGAGACACATATAGACTGAAAGTAAGGGGATGGAAAAAGATATTCCATGCAAATGGAAACCAAAAGAAAGCTGGAGTAGCAATTCTCATATCAGACAAAATAGACTTTAAAATAAGGACTATTAAAAGGGACAAAGAAGGACACTACATAATGATCAAGGGATCGATCCAAGAAGAAGATATAACAATTGTAAATATTTATGCACCCAACATAGGAGCACCTCAATACATAAGGCAAATACTAACAGCCATAAAAGGGGAGATCGACAGTAACACATTCATAGTAGGGGACTTCAACACCCCACTTTCACCCATGGACAGATCATCCAAAATGAAAATAAATAAGGAAACACAAGCTTTAAATGATACATTAAACAAGATGGACTTAATTGATATTTATAGGACACTCCATCCAAAAACAACAGAATACACATTTTTCTCAAGTGCTCATGGAACATTTTCCAGGATAGATCATATCTTGGGTCACAAATCAAGCCTTGGTAAATTCAAGAAAATTGAAATTGTATCAAGTATCTTTTCTGACCACAACGCCATGAGACTAGATATCAATTACAGGAAAAGATCTGTAAAAAATACAAACACATGGAGGCTAAACAATACACTACTTAATAATGAAGTGATCACTGAAGAAATCAAAGAGGAAATAAAAAAATTCCTAGAAACAAATGACAATGGAGACACAACGACCCAAAACCTATGGGATGCAGCAAAAGCAGTTCTAAGGCGGAAGTTTATAGCAATAGAAGCCCACCTTAAAAAGCAGGAAACATCTCGAATAAACAACCTAACCTTGCACCTCAAGCAATTAGAGAAAGAAGAACAAAAAAAACCCAAAGCTAGCAGAAGGAAAGAAATCATAAAAATCAGATCAGAAATAAATGAAAAAGAAATGAAGGAAACGATAGCAAAGATCAATAAAACTAAAAGCTGGTTCTTTGAGAAGATAAACAAAATAGATAAACCACTAGCCAGACTCATCAAGAAAAAAAGGGAGAAGACTCAAATCAATAGAATTAGAAACGAAAAAGGAGAAGTAACAACTGACACTGCAGAAATAAAAAAAATCATGAGAGATTACTACAAGCAACTCTATGCCAATAAAATGGACAATCTGGAAGAAATAGACAAATTCTTAGAAATGCACAACCTGCCAAGACTGAATCAGGAAGGAATAGAAAATATGAACAGACCAATCACAAGCACTGAAATTGAAACTGTGATTTAAAATCTTCCAACAAACAAAAGCCCAGGACCAGATGGCTTCACAGGTGAATTCTATCAAACGTTTAGAGAAGAGCTAACACCTATCCTTCTCGGACTCTTCCAAAATATAGCAGAGGGAGGAACACTCCCAAATTCCTTCTACGAGGCCACCATCACCTTGATACCAAAACCAGACAAGGATGTCACAAAGAAAGAAAACTACAGGCCAATGTCATGAACATAGATGCAAAAATCCTCAACAAAATACTAGGAAACAGAATCCAACAGCACATTAAAAGGATCATACACCATGATCAAGTGGGGTTTATTCCAGGAATGCAAGGATTCTTCAATATACGCAAATCTATCAATGTGATAAACCATATTAACAAATTGAAGGAGAAAAACCATATGATCATCTCAATAGATGCAGAGAAAGCTTTCGACAAAATTCAACACCCATTTATGATAAAAACCCTGAAGAAAATAGGCATAGAGGGAACTTTCCTCAACATAAAAGGCCATATATGACAAACCCACAGCCAACATCGTCCTCAGTGGTGAAAAACTGAAAGCATTTCCACTAAGATCAGGAACAAGACAAGGTTGCCCACTCTCACCACTCTTATTCAACATAGTTTTGGAAGTTTTAGCCACAGCAATCAGAGAAGAAAAGGAAATAAAAGGAATCCAAATCAGAAAAGAAGAAGTAAATCTGTCACTGTTTGCAGATGACATGATACTATACATAGAGAATCCTAAAGATGCTACCAGAAAACTACTAGAGCTAATCAATGAATTTGGTAAAGTAGCAGGATACAAAATTAATGCACAGAAATCTCTGGCATTCCTATATACTAATGATGAAAATTCTGAAAGTGAAGTCAAGAAAACACTCCCATTTACCATTGCAACAAAAAAAATAAAATATCTAGGAATAAACCTACCTAAGGAGACGAAAGACCTATATGCAGAAAATTATAAGACACTGATGAAAGGAATTAAAGATGATACAAAGAGATGGAGAGATATACCATGTTCTTGGATGGGAAGAATCAACATTGTGAAAATGACTCTACTACCCAAAGCAATCTACAGATTCAATGCAATCCCTATCAAACTACCACTGGCATTTTTCACAGAACTAGAACAAAAAATTTCGCAATTTGTATGGAAACACAAAAGACCCCGAATAGCCAAAGCAATTGTGAGAACGAAAAAAGGAGCTGGAGGAATCAGGCTCCCTGACTTCAGACTATACTACAAAGCTACAGTAATCAAGACAGTATGGTACTGGCACAAAAACAGAAAGATAGATCAATGGAACAGGATAGAAAGCCCAGAGATAAACCCACACACATATGGACACCTTATCTTTGATAAAGGAGGCAGGAATGTACAGTGGAGAAAGGACAGCCTCTTCAATAAATGGTGCTGGGAAAACTGGACAGGTACATGTAAAAGTATGAGATTAGATCACTCCTTAACACCATACACAAAAATAAGCTCAAAATGGATTAAAGACCTAACTGTAAGGCCAGAAACTATCAAATTCTTAGAGGAAAACATAGGAAGAACATTCTATGACATAAATCACAGCAAGATCCTTTCTGACCCACCTCCTAGAGAAACGGAAATAAAAACAAAAATAAACAAATGGGACCTAATGAAACTTCAAAGCTTTTGCACAGCAAAGGAAACCATAATCAAGACCAAAAGACAACCCTCAGAATGGGAGAAAATATTTGCAAATGAAGCAACTGACAAAGGATTAATCTCCAAAATTTACAAGCAGCTCATGCAGCTCAATAACAAAAAAACAAACAACCCAATCCAAAAATGGGCAGAAGATCTAAATAGACATTTCTCCAAAGAAGATATACAGAATGCCAACAAACACATGAAAGAATGCTCAACATCATTAATCATTAGAGAAATGCAAAACAAAACTACAATGAGATATCATCTCACACCAGTCAGAATGGCCATCATCAAAAAATCTAGAAACAATGAATGCTGGAGAGGGTGTGGAGAAAAGGGAACATTCTTGCACTGCTGGTGGGAATGTGAATTGGTACAGCCACTATGGAGAACAGTATGCAGGTTCCTTAAAAAACTACAAATAGAATTACCATATGACCCAGCAATCCCACTACTGGGCATATACCCTGAGAAAACCAAAATTCAAAAAGAGTCATGTACCAAAATGTTCATTGCAGCTCTATTTACAATAGTCCGGAGATGGAAACAACCTAAGCACCCATCATCAGATGAATGGATAAAGAAGATGTGGCACATATATACAATGGAATATTACTCAGCCTTAAAAAGAAATGAAATTGAGCTACTTGTAATGAGATGGATAGACCTAGAGTCTGTCATACAGAGTGAAGTAAGTCAGAAAGAAAAAGACAAATACCGTATGCTAACACATATATATGGAATTTAAGGGAAAAAAAATGTCATGAAGAACCTAGGGGTAAGACAGGAATAAAGACGCAGACCTACTGGAGAACGGACTTGAGGATATGGGGAGGGGGAAGGGTGCGCTTTGACAGGGTGAGAGAGAGTCATGGACATATACACACTAACAAACGTAGTAAGGTAGATAGCTAGGGGGAAGCAGCCGCAAGGCACAGGGATATTAGCTCGGTGCTTTGTGACAGCCTGGAGGGGTGGGATAGGGAGACTGGGAGGGAGGGAGACACAAGAGGGAAGACATATGGGAACATATGTATATGTATAACTGATTCACTTTGTTATAAAGCAGAAACTAAAGCACCATTGTAAAGCAATTATACCCCAATAAAGATGTTTAAAAAAAAAAAAGAAAGGAGGCAAAGATCGAGAAGATGAAAGAAATGTTAAAAAATGACCTAGAAGAATTAAAGAACAAAAAACAGAGATGAACAACACAATAACTGAAATGAAAACTACACTAGAAGGAATCAGTAGCATAATATCTGAGGCAGAAGAATGGATAAGTGACCTGGAAGACAGAATGGTGGAATTCACAGCTGCGGAACAGAATAAAGGAAAAAGAATGAAAAAAAATGAAGACAGCTTAAGAGACCTCTGGGACAACATTAAATGCAACAACATTCACATTATAGGGGTCCTTGAAGGAGAAGAGAGAGAGAAAGTACCAGAGAAAATATTTGAAGACATTATAGTTGAAAACTTCCGCAACATGGGAAAGGAAACAGCCACCCAAGTCCAGGAAGCGCAGTGAGTCCCATACAGGATAAACCCAAGGAGAAATACACCAAGACACATAGTAATCAAATTGGCAAAATTTAAAGACCAAGAAAATTTATTGAAAGCAGCAAGGGAAAAACAACAAATAACATACAAGGGAACTCCCATAAGGTTAAGAGCTAATTTCTCAGCAGAAACTCTACAAGCCAGCAGGGAGTGGCATGATATGCTTAAAGTGATGAAAGGGAAGAACCTACAACCAAGATTACTCTACCTGGCAAGGATCTCATGCAGATTCGATGGAGAAATGAAAAGCTTTACAGACAAGCAAAAGCTAAGAGAATTCAGCACCACCAAACCAGCTCTACAACAAATGCTAAAGAAACTTCTCTAAGTGGGAAACACAAGACAAGAAAAGGACCTACAAAAACAAACCAAAAACAATTAAGAAAATGGTCATAGGAACATACATATCAATAATTAGCTTAAATTTGAATGGACTAAAGGCTCCAACCAAAAGACACAAGCTTGCTGAATGGATACAAAAACAAGACCCATATATCTGCTATCTACAAGAGACCCACTTCAGACCTAGGGACACATACAGACTGAAAGTAAGGGGATCAAAAACAATATTCCATGCAAATGGAAATCAAAAGAAAGCTAGAATACCAATTCTCATCTCAGAAAAAATAGACTTTAAAATAAAAAAATGTTACAAGAAACAAGGAAGGACACTACCTAATGATCAAGGGTTCAATCCAAGAAGAAGATATAACAATTGTAAATATAAACGCACCCAACATAGATGTACCTCAATACATAAGGCAACTGCTAACAGCTATAAAAGAGGAAATCGACAGTAACACAATAATAGTGGGGGACTTTAACACCTCATTTACCCCAATGGACAGATCATCCAAACAGAAAATTAATAAGGAAACAGAAACTAAATGACACAATAGACCAGATAGATTTATTGATATTTATAGGACATTCCATCTAAAAACAGCAGATTACACTTTCTTCTCAATTGTGCACAGAACATTCTCCAGGATAGATCACATCTTGGGTCACAAATCAAGCCTCCACAAATTTAAGAAAATTGAAATCATATCAAGCATCTTTTCTGACCACAACACTATGAGATTAGAAATGAATTACAGGGAAAAAAGCATAAAAAACAGAAACACATGGAAGCTAAATAATACGTTATTAAATAACCAAGAGATCACTGAAGAAATCAAAGAGGAAAAAAAAAAATACTTAGAGCCAAATGACAATGAAAACATGATGATCCAAAACCAATGGGATGCAGCAAAAGCAGTTCTAAGAGGGAAGTTTATAGCTATACAAGCCTACTCAAAAAAAAAGAAAAATCTCAAATAAACAATCCAACCATACACCTAAAGGAACTAGAGAAAGAAGAACAAATAAAACCCAAAGTTAGCAGAAGGAAAGAAATCATAAAGATCAGAGCAGAAATAAATGAAATAGAAGCAAAGAAAACAATAGCAAAGATCAATAAAACTAAAAGCTGGTTCTTTGAGAAGATAAACAAAATTGATAAACGATTAGCCAGACTCATCAAGAAAAAGAGGGAGAGGACTCAAATCAATAAAATTAGAAATGAAAAAGGAGAAGTTACAACAGACACCACAGAAATACAAAGCATCCTAAGAGACTACTACAAGCAACTCTATGCCAATAAAATGGACAACCTGGAAGAAATGGACAAATTCTTAGAAAGGTGTAACCTTCCAAGACTGAACCAGGAAGAAATAGAAAATATGAACAGACCAATCACAAGTAGTGAAATTGAAACTGTGATTAAAAACCTCCCAACATGGGGCTTCCCTGGTGGCGCAGTGGTTGAGAGTCTGCCTGCCGATGAAGGGGACACGGGTTCGTGCCCCGGTTCGGGAAGATCCCACATGCCGCGGAGCGGCTGGGCCCGTGAGCCATGGCCGCTAGGCCTGCGCGTCCAGAGCCTGTGCTCCGCAATGGGAGAGGCCACAACAGGGAGAGGCCCGCATACCACAAAAAAAAAAAAAAAAACCTCCCAACAAACAAAAGTCCAGGACCAGATGGCTTCACAGGTGAATTCTATCAAACATTTAGAGAAGAGCTAACACCCATCCTTCCCAAACTCTTCCAAAAAATTCCAGAGGAAGGAACACTCCCAAACTCATTCTATGAGGCCACCATCACCCTTAAACCAAAACCAGACAAAGATACTAAAAAGAAAATTACAGACCAATATCACTGACGAATATAGATGAAAAAATCCTCAACAAAATACTAGCAAACAAAATGCAACACCACATTAAAAGGATCATACACCATGATCAAGTGGGATTTATCCCAGGGATGCAAGGATTCTTCAATATACGCAAATCAATGTGATACACCATATTAACAAATTGAAGAATAAAAACCATAGGATCATCTCAATAGATGCAGAAAAACTTTTGACAAAATTCAACACTCATTTATGATAAAAACTCTCCAGAAAGTGGGCATATAGGGAACCTATCTCAACATAATAAAGGCCATATATGAAAAACCCACAGCAACCATCATTCTCAATGGTGAAAAACTGAAAGCATTTCTTCTAAGATCAGGAACAAGACAAGGATGTCCACTCTTACCACTATTATTCAACATAGTTTTGGAAGTCGTAGCCACGGCAATCAGAGATGAAAAAGAAATAAAAGGAATACAAATTGGAAAAGATGTAAAACTGTCACTGTTTGCAGATGCCATGATACTGTACATAGAGAATCCTAAAGATGCCACCAGAAAACTACTAGAGCTAATCAATGAATTTGGTAAAGTTCCAGGATACAAAATTAATGCACAGAAGTCTCTTGCATTCCTATACATTAATGATAAAATATCTGAAAGAGAAATTATGGAAACACTCCCATTTACCACTGCAACAAAGAAAATAAAATACCTAGGAATAAACCTACCTAGGGAGACAAAAGACCTGTATGCAGAAAACTATAAGCCACTGCTGAAAGAAATTAAAGTTGATACAAACAGATGGAGAGATATACCATGTTGTTGGATTGGAAGAATCAATATTGTGAAAATGACTATACTACCAAAGCAATCTATAGATTCAATGCAATCACTATCAAATTACCAATGGCAATTTTTACAGAACTAGAACAAATCATTTTAAAATTTGTATGAAGACACAAAAGACCCTGAATAGCCAAAGCAGTCTTGGGGGACAAAAACGGAGCTGGAGGAATCAGACTCCCTGACTTTGGACTATAGTACAAAGCTACAGTAATCAAGACAATATGGTACTGGCACAAAAACAGAAATATCAATCAATGGAACAAGATAGAAAGCCCAGAGATCAACCCATGCACCTATGGTCAACTAATCTATGACAAAGGAGGTAAAGATATACAATGGAGAAAAGACAGTCTCTTCAATAAGTGGTGATGGGAAAACTGAACAGCTACATATAAAAGAATGAAATTAGAACACTCCCTAACACCATACACAAAAATAAACTCAAAATGGATTCAAGACCAGACACTATAAAACTCTTAGAGGAAAACTTAGGAAGAACACTCTTTGACATAAATCACAGTAAGATCTGTTTTGATCCACTTCCTAGAGTAATGGAAATAAACAAATGGGACCTAATGAAACTTCAAAGCTTTTACACATCAAAGGATACCATAAACAAGACGAAAAGCCAACCCTCAGAATGGGAGAAAGTATTTGCAGATGAATCAACTGATAAAGGATTAATCTCCAAAATATATAAACAGCTTTTGCAGTTCAATATTAAAGAAACAAACAACCCAATGCAAAAATGGGCAGAAGACCTAAATAGACATTTCTCCAAAGAAGACATACAGATGGCCAAGAAGCACATGAAAAGCTGCTCAACATCACTAATTATTTGAGAAATGCAAATCAAAACTACAATGAGGTATCACCTCACACCAGTTAGAATGGGCATCATCAGAAAATCTACAAACAACAAATGCTGTAGAAGGTGTGGAGAAAAGGGAACCCTCTTGCACTGTTGGTGGGAATGTAAATTGATACAGCCACTATGGAGAACAGTATGGAGGTTCCTTAAAAAACTAAAAATAGAATTACCATATGATCCAGCAATCCCACTACTGGGCATACACCCAGAGAAAACCGTAATTCAAAATGACACATGCACCCCAATGTTCATTGCAGCACTATTTACAATAGCCAGGTCATGGAAGTAACCTAAATGCCCATTGACAGATGAATGGATAAAGAAGAAGTGGTACATATATACAGTGGAATATTACTCAGCCATAAAACGGAACAAAATTGAATCATATGTTGAGACATGGATGGATCTACAGACTGTCATACAGAGTGAAGTAAGTCAGAAAGAGAAAAACAAATATCGTATATTAACACATGTATGTGGAACTTAGAAAAATGGTACAGATGAATTGGTTTGCAGGGCAGAACTTGAGACACAGATGTAGAGAACAAACATATGGACACCACGGGGGGAAAACCGTGGTGGGGTGAGGATAGTGTTGTGCTGAATTGGGCAATTGGGATTGACATGTATACACTGATGTGTATAAAATTGATGAGTAATAAGAATGTGCAGTATAAACAAACCAACAAACAAACAAAAATAACAACCAATACTAAACTTTCTTTGGGTTATTTGTATGGAAATCTGTTAATATAAATGTTTCAGACATTACATGAAATTTCAAAAAATCTTATATGTTCTGGTATAATGTTATGAGTCATAATTCTAGTTATTACTTTAAAATGTATATCTCTGAAATAACTTATTTTCCTTGTCAACTGCATTATTATGAACTTTCATTAAATCTTTAACCATGATCATTTTTAAGTCTTTTGTCATTTACAGACAGTTCTGGGTGTACTCTGATGCTTTTGCAAATATGTTCCTATAAAGGGGTTTCATCTTAAGTAATTCATGGAAAAGACTCTGACAAGTACAGGTTTCCAGTAACTGACTATACTGCTGAACTAAATGAATAAGCATTTTCAGAACTCTAGTGCAAAACTGATGAATTCATAAAAGTGCTAACAAAAGATCAAGATGAAAAAAACGTTAATTACATGGGACTGAGTAAACTGATGAGGATGATTACAATTTTTGTCACTTTCTGTTTGAATAAAAAAAAAAATCCCCCACCCCGAAATAAAAAAGTAATACCATTTCATACCTGACATTGACAAGAGAAATATAGGTACAATTTTAAACACAAAGGTAAATTTAAAAGATGGCTAATTTCTTCCAAATATCTAAACAAAAAAGCGAAGAAAAATATAGTATATAAAACAAAACAAACAGCATAAAAAATGAGAATATTAAAGCAAAGGCAGCTTGTTGAAGATAAAGTAAATGTAAATGAGTTAACTCCTGTAATAAAAAGAGTTTCAGACTGAACTGACAAAAGCAAAACAAAACTACTTGCAACATATGAGAGATATCTAAAGTGACGTAGAAGTTAAAAATATTTTTAAATGAGCAAAGATATAATAGAAAAATGTAATAAAATGCAGAGGTGGTGATGAATAATAATCAAAGTAGAATTTAATAAAGGAGGCAGAGTCACTTTACATAAAATAGTATATGGTCAATGGATGGCCTTATACAGTAATGAACAATGTGGCCAGATACTGCACTACCATTTGCACATGGATTAGCTAATTTTATGTTCAGAACAATACTATGTAGTAGACATGGTAATTATTCCCAATTTATAGATGAAAAAACTGAGCACAGAGAGGTTCAATGACTTGTTCACTGTTAAGGGCATAACTGGGATTTGGACCCAGGTCTTTATGACTTGAGAAGCACTAAGACACTACCTTACTGTATCTGAAAGTTTAGTCCTTGCATTACCTGCATTAGAACAGTTACTAAAAACACAAACTCCAGGCATCACCTCAGATATATTCTAGAGCTCTGAAATTTGCATTTTAACACGTACTCCAATTGATTCTTATGCATGCTAAAATTTGAGAGCCACTGCACTACATGTGCTGCCTCCTAGAAAATGAGAGAAACATAACTGAAGTGGAAATCTTTAATCCACCCTTTCTGTCTTAGCTTAAGTAGAAAGAACAATAAATGATTTAAACATTAATCAGGCTGTCATAACAAACTTAAAAGACTACAGAGAATACATATTACTTTAAACCATCCTTTTTACAATTACAAAACTTATCACACATTAGATTCTAAAAGAAAACAAATTCCAAATAGCCGAGGTAGTAAAGACCACATTATTTGATCACAATGTGCTAAAACTAAAATTTAACAATTTAAAGGAGACAACTAGCTATAATTTCAAACAAACAAAAAAACCAAAAAATCTTTCCTAAATAATTACAGACCATCCCTAACTTATAATGGTTGGACTTATGATTTTTTGACTTTACAGTGGTGCAAAAGCAATACACATTCAGTAGAAACCATACTTCAAATTTTATATTTTGATCTTATCCTGGGCTAGCAATATATGGTATGATATGTTCTTCTGATCTTGGGCAGCAGCAGCCAGCCCCAGCTCCCAGTCAGCCATGTGATCATGAGGGTAAACAACTGATACACTTACAACCCATACAACCGTTCTGTTTTTCACTTTCAGTACAGTATTGAATAAATTACCAGAGATATTCAACACTTCATTATAAAATAGGCTTTGTGCTAGATTATTTTGAACAACAGTAGGCTAACATAAGTGTTCTGAGCATGTTGAAGGTAGGCTAGGTTAAGCTATGATGTTCAGTAAATTAGATGTCTTAAATGCATTTTTGACTTAATGATATTTTCAACTTATGATGGGCTTAGTGAGATGTAACCCCATGGTAAGATGAGGAAGATCTGTATTTAATCAACTAAGAAAACCCATAGCTGCAACTGTAGAACTACACTGAGGATAATAAATATAAAGATGTATGAGTCCACCCACCAAGATGTCTACAATGAGAAAGATAGAAAATAACAAGTGTTGACAAAGTATACAGCAAGTGGAACTGTCACTCATTGCTAATGGGAATGAAATGGATACAATCACCTCAGAAAATGGTTTGGCAGTATCTACTTATGCTAATTTATATGCATACTCTATGACACAGCAATTCCTCTCCTAGGTTAATAACGAAAAAACTGTGTTCATACGCTTACCAGCCCCCAAACAGAAACTTCCCAGTGTAGAATGGTTACATGAAATGTGGTATGCTCACACAACTG
Source organism: Phocoena sinus (assembly GCF_008692025.1). Taxonomy (NCBI): domain Eukaryota; kingdom Metazoa; phylum Chordata; class Mammalia; order Artiodactyla; family Phocoenidae; genus Phocoena; species Phocoena sinus. The sequence continues at coordinate 82,420,934 of NC_045784.1, forward strand.
AATATTATAGAGTAGGAGAAACAACAACCTACAACTATATAAAACAATACAGATGAATTTTATAAATATAATGTCACATGAAAGAAACCAGATACACATGCATACATTCTGTATAACTACAAAAACATTCAAAACGAATCTGTGCTATTATAAGTCAAAATAGTGCTTACTTTGGTGGTAGTGACTAGAAAGTGTCATGAGGGGGGCTTCTGGAATGCTGGTAATTGTCTGTTTCTTCATCTGGAAGCTGATTACCCATGTGTAAGTAGAAGGAAAGCATGATACAAAATTATGTTTCCAATGTTAGAAAATATATATTTTTGAATATACATGAAAACATTTGTGTAGTAGACAGAACGCCCCCTCCTCACCAAAGATGCCTATACATGCCCTAACTTCCAAAACCTGTGAGTATGCTCCCTTACAGAAAGAACTATGCACATGTGATTCTGTTTAAGGGCCTTGAAATGGGGAGATAATCCTGGATTATCTGAACGGGCTCAATCTAATAACATGGGTCTTTCAAAGCAGAGAATCTTTCCCTGCTGTGGTCAGAGAGAGCTATGTCTATGGAAGAAAGGCACAGAGAGATAACATTGCTGGCTTTGAAGATGGACAAAGGAGGCCATTAGCCAAGGAATGTGGGTGGCCTCCAGAAGCTTGAAAAGGAAAGAAAATGAATTTTCACCCAGAGCTTCCAGAAAGGAATGCTGCCCCGCAGACACCTTGATTTTTAGCCCAGTAAGACCTGTATCTGACTTGTGATTTAACAGAATTGTAAGATAATAAATTTGTGTTGTTTCAAGCCACTATGTTTTTGATAATTTGTTATGGTGGCCTCAAAGAGAAACTTAACAACACGGTTTGGAAGAAAATAACACCAAGAAAAGTGTAATTAGAGGGATTATCTCTGGGTACTGGAATTACAGGTGATTTTTATTATGTTTTTCTGTAGTTGCTAAATCATCTATAATGGAAGGGAGGAGAGGAGAGAGAAGATTGTTAATCTTCTAGATTAATCTATTGTGTAAAACCTTATAAAAAAAGACTAACTTGATTCAAATAAATAATACTTAAATTTGAAAAAACAAACAAATAAACAAAACCTTTTGCACATTTGATTATTTCCTTAAGCTTTCTTGAAGTGGTATTACTGAGTCAAAGGCTACAAATATTTTTAAGGGCTTTGAAATTCAATGTGAACCCCCTTTAAAAAGGTACCAATTTCTACTCCTATCTAATATTTCTCTGCTAAAACTTTTGGTGAATTGGTTATGCTAGTTCTCTATCATTCACTTCATGCATCCCAAGTAAATAAATAAAACAACAGTAAAATACACAGCTAAGAAAAAGGAAGCAAAACTGAAATACAAGGCAGATAGATACTCTATTTTCATGTTATCTTGTAACATAAATCCTTGGGACCACTTCACCATACAGAGCATGCCCAGGGGTGCTTCTAAGCCACTCAAGGTTCTCTTACGACTCCCGTTTAATATTAGTACTTAGTTTCTCACCACTCTGTTGAAATTCAGAAGGGCCAGCAGCTTCTTCAAAGTTTCAGAACAGTCTCTCCCTGGAACATCTTGAAGTGCCATTCCTTTTAAAAAGCCATTTATTTGGAACATAACCTCTCTTCTAGCCTTTCTTCTTTTTTTCCTGCATCACGCTTCTCTCCCTGAGATTCTCTCTGCAACAGGTTTCAAAAGCAAATCTCTAAGTAAGTACCTGAGCTTTTAAGCCGGTACTCCTCTAGGACTTGAATCTTTTCTGCTTATGGGGGCGGGGATGGCATGATTTTTCAGCTGATTCCAATCAAGACACTCAGGCTATAATGGAAAAGGATATAAAAAAAGAATATCTATGTATAAATGAATCACTTTGCTGTACAGCAGAAATTAACACAACATTGTAAATCAACTATACTTCAATTTTTAAAAAATTTTAAAAGAAATAACATTTCAATGAATCTAAAAAAAAGACACTCAGACTGGTAAGTAACTTTAAGGTATAGATTCAAGGGACAAATTTTGAAATTGAAAAAAATGCATGTGATCCTTATCACTTGCTGCACTGTATGTTTCTAAAAACTATTAAAAATGAATTAAGCAGGTACTATCATATAAAAAATGCAGCTATCACAATCCTATCTAAATCCAAGTTGTGAAAAAATACAATACATATGCCACACTAAATTAATAATATTTTCTTGGCTTCTTAGAATTTAGAAGACATATGAGGGCAATGGTTTAGGTAACGCATCTGTCTTTTAAAAAGCCATCCAAGTAATTTACAACTGATGTGTTTTTTCTTTTGATAAATCTCCCAACACTAAGCTGTGACATTTAAAAATCATTCATCTGAGGAGCTTCAAGATGGCGGAAGAGTAAGACGTGGCAATCACCTTGCTCCCCACAAATATATCAGAAATACATCTACATGTGGACATCCCCTACAGAACACCTACTGAACGCTGGCAGAAGACCTCAGACTTCCCAAAAGGCAAGAAACTCCCCACGTACCTGAGTAGGGCAAAAGAAAAAAGAAAAGAGACAAAAGAATAGGGATGGGACCTGCACCAGTGTGAGGGAGCAGTGAAGAAGGAAAGGTTTCCACAAACAAGGAAGCCCTTTCACTGGCGGAGACTGCAGGTGGTAGAGGGGGGCAGCTTCGGAGCCGTGGAGGAGAGCACTGAAACAGGGGTGCGGAGAGCAAAGCGGAGAGATTCCCGCACAGAGGATCGGCGCCGACGGGCACTCACCATCCCGAGAGGCTCGTCTGCCCACCCGCCAGGGCGGGCGGGGCTGGGAGCTGAGGCTCGGCTTTGGTCGGAGCGCAGGGAGAGGACTGGGGTTGGCGGCATGAACACAACCTGAAGAGGGTTAGTGCACCACAGCTAGCCGGGAGGGAGTCCGGGAAAAAGTCTGGACCTGCCTAAGAGGCAAGAGACCATTGTTTTGGGGTGCGTGAGGAGAGGGGATTAAGAGCACCGCCTAAAGGAGCTCCAGAGACGGGAATGAGCCGTGGCTATCAGCGCGGACACCAGAGACGGTCATGAGACACTAAGGCTGCTGCTGCAGCCACCAAGAAGCCTGTGTGCAACCACAGGTCACAATCCACACCTCCCCTCCAGGGAGCTTGTGCAGCCCGCCACTGCCAGGGTCCCGTGATCCAGGGACAACTTCCTGTGGAGAACACACGGCATGCCTCAGGCTGTTGCAACGTCATGCTGGCCTCTGCCACTGCAGACTAGCCCCACATTCCGTACCCCTCCCTTCCCCCGGCCTGAGTGAGCCAGAGCCCCCCTAATCAGTTGCTCCTTTAACCCCATCCTGTCTGAGCAGGGAACAGATGCCCTCAGGAAACCTACACGCAAATGTACGGCCAAATCCAAAGCTGAACCCCAGGAGCTGTGTGAACAAATAAGAGAAAGGGAAATCTCTCCCAGCAGCCTCAGGAGCAGCAGATTAAATCTCCACAATCAACTTGATATACCCTGCATCTGTGGAATACATGAATAGATGAAAAATCATCACAAATTGAGGCAGTGGACCTTGAGAACAATGATATATATATTTTTTTTCCCCTTTTTCTCTTTTTGTGAGATTGTATGTATGTGCTTCTGTGTGATTTTGACTCTATAGCTTTGCTTTTACCATTTGCCCTAGAGTTCTTTCATTTTTTTTTTTTTTAGTATACTTTTTAGCACTTGTTATAACTGGTGGATTTGTTATTGGTTTGGTTGCTCTCTTCTTTCTTTTTTTATTACTTTTTAAAAATTCTTTAAATTTTTAATAATTATTTTTTATTTTAATAACTTTATACTTTTTTCTTTCTTTCTTTCTTCCTTTTTTTCTCCATTTTCTTCTGAACCACGTGGCTGACAGGGCCTTGGTGCTCCAGCCAGGCATCAGGCTTGTGCCTCTGAGGTGGGAGAGCCGAGTTCAGGACATTGGTACACCAGAGACCTCGGAGCTCCAAGTAATATCAAACGGTGAAAATTGCCAAGAGATCTCCATCTCAACGCCAAGACCCAGCTCCACTCAGCAACGAGCAAGCTACAGTGCTAGATATCCTATGCCAAACGACTAGCAAGACAGGAACACAATCCCAGCCATTAGCAGAGAGGCTGCCTAAAATCAAAACACGGTCACAGACACCACAAAACACATCAACAGACACGGATATGCCCACCAGAAAGACAAGATCCAGCCTCATCCCCCAGAACACAGGCACTAGTCCTCTCCACCACAAAGCCTACACAACCCACTGAACCAATCTTAGCCACTGGGGGCAGACACCAAAAACAATGGGAAGTACAAACCAGGAGCCTGCAAAAAGGAGACCCCAAACACAGTATGTTAAGCAAAGTGAGAAGACAGAGAAACACACAGTAGAAGAAGGAGCAAGGTAAAAGCCCACCAGACCAAACAATTGAAGAGGAAATAGGCAGTCTACATGAAAAGAATTCAGAATAATGATAGTAAAGATGATTCAAAGTCTTGGAAATCGAATGGAAAAAATAGAAGAAATGTGTAACAAGGACCTAGAAGAACTGAAGAGCGAAGAAACAATGATAAACAACACAATAAATAAAATTAAAAATTCTCTAGAAGGAATCAATAGCAGAATAACTGAGGCAGAAGAACAGATAAGTGACCTGGAACATAAAATAGTGAAATAACTACTGCAGAGCAGAATAAAGAAAAAAGAATAAAAAGTATTGCGGTCAGTCTCAGAGACCTCTGGGACAACATTAAATGCATCAACATTCGAATTATAGGGGTCCCAGAAGAAGAAGAGGAAAAGAAAGGGACTGAGAAAATATTTGAAGTGATTGTAGTTGAAAACTTCCCTAATAAGAGAAAGGAAATAGTTAATCAAATCCAGGAAGAACAGAGAGTCCCATACAGGATAAATCCAAGGAGAAACACGCCAAGACACATATTAATCAAACTATCAAAAATTATAATACAAAGAAAAAATATTCAAAGCAGCAAGCGAAAAACAACAAATAACATACAAGGGAATCCCCATAAGGTTAACAGCTGATCTCTCAGCAGAAACTCTGCAAGCCAGAAGGGAGTGGCAGGACATATTTAAAGTGATGAAATGGAAAAACCTACAACCAAGATTACTCTACCCAGCAAGGATCTCATTTATATTTGACAGAGAAATTAAAACCTTTACAGACAAGCAAAAGCTAAGAGAATTCAGCACTACCAAACCAGCTTTACAACAAATGCTAAAGGAACTTCTCTAGGCAGGAAACACAAGAGAAGGAAAAGACTACAATAACAAAAAAAAATTAAGAAAATGGTAATAGGAACATCGATATCGATAATTACCTTAAATGTAAACAGATTAAATGCTCCAACCAAAAGACATAGACTAGCTGAATGGATACAAGAACAAGGCCCATATATATGCTCTCTACAGGAGAACGACTACAGATCTAAGGACACATACAGACTGAAAGTGAGGGGATGGAAAAAGATATTCCATGCAAATGGAAATCAAGAGAAAGCAAGGGCTTCCCTGGTGGCGCAGTGGTTGAGAGTCCACGTGCCTATGCAGGGAACACGGGTTCGTGCCCCGGTCTGGGAGGATCCCACATGACGCAGAGCGGCTGGGCCCATGAGCCATGGCCGCTGAGCCTACGCGTCTGGAGCCTGTGCTCTGCAATGGGAGAGGCCATAATGGTGAGAGGCCCAATACAGCAAAAGAAAAAAAAAAAAGAAAGCAAGAGTAGCAATTCTCATATCACACAAAATAGACTTTAATACAAAGACTGTTACAGGAGACAAAAAAGGCCACTACATAATGATTAAGGGATCAATCCAAGAAGAAAATATAACAATTGTAAATATTTATGCACCCAACATAGGAGCACCTCAATACATAAGGCAAATGGTAACAGCCATAAAAGGGGAAATCAACAGTAACACAATCATAGTAGGGAACTTTAACACCCCACTTTCACCAATGGACAGATCATCCAAAATGAAAATAAAAAAGGAAACACAAGCTTTAAATGACACATTAAGCAAGATGGACTTAATTGATTATAGTACATTCCATCCAAAGACAACAGAATAAACTTTCTTCTCAAGTGCTCATGGAACATTCTCCAGGATAGATCATACCTTGGGTCACAAATCAAGCCTTGGTAAATTCAAGAAAATTGAAATCATATCAAGTATCTTTTCCAACAACAATGCTATGAGATGAGATATCAATTACAGGAAAAAATCTGTAAAAAATACAAACACATGGAGGCTAAACAATAAACTACTAAATAACAAAGAGATCACTGAAGAAATCAAAAAGGAAATCAAAAAATACCTAGAAACAAATGACAATGAAAACACGACGAACCAAAACCTATGGGATACAGCAAAAGAAGTTCTAAGAGGGAAATTTATAGCAATACAATCCTACCTTAAGAAATAGGAAACATCTTGAATAAACAACCTAACCTTGCACCTAAAGTAATTAAAGAAAGAAGAACAAAAAAACTCACAAAGTTAACAGGAGGAAAGAAACCATAGAGATCAAATAGAAATAAATGAAAAAGAAATGAAGGAAGCAATAACAAAGATCAATAAAACTAAAAGCTAGTTCTTTGAGAAGATAGAAGAAATTTATAAACCATTAGCTAGACTCATCAAGAAAAAAAAGGAGAAAGTTCAAATCAATAGAATTAGAAACGAAAAAGGAGAAGTAACAACTGACACTGCAGAAATACAAAGGATCATGAGAGATTACTACAAGTAGTAAATGCGAATAAAATGGACAACCTGGAAGAAATGGACAAATTCTTAGAAAAGCACAACCGTCTGACACTGAACCAGGAAAAAATAGAAAATATAGTCAGACCAATCATAAGCACTGAAATTGAAACTGCGATTAAAAATCTTCCAACAAACAAAAGCCCAGGACCAGATGGCTTCACAGGTGAATTCTATCAAACATTTAGAGAAGAGCTAACACCTATCCTTCTCAAACTCTTCCAAAATATAGCAGAGGGAGGAACACTCCCAAACTCATTCTATGAGGCCACCATCACGCTGATACCAAAACCAGACAAAGATGTCACAAAGAAAATACTAATGATCAATATCACTGAGAACATAGATGCAAAAATCCTCAATAAAATACTAGCAAACAGAATCCAACAGCACATTAAAAGGATCATACACCATGATCAAGTGGGATTTATCACAGTAATGGAAGGATTCTTCAATATACGCAAATGAATCAATGTGATACACCATATTAACACACTGAAGGATGAAAACCACGTGATCATCTCAATAGATGCAGAAAAGGCTTTCAAAAAAAAATTCCACACCCATTTATGACAAAAATCTTCCAGAAAGTAGGCATAGAGGGAACTTACCTCAACATAATAAAGGCCATATATGATAAAAGCACTGCCAATATCATCCTCAATGGTGAAAAACTGAAACCATTTCCTGTAAGATCAGGAACGAGACAAAGTTGCCCATTCTCACCACTATTATTCAACATAATTTTGGAAGTTTTAGCCACAGCAATCAGAGAAGAAAAAGAAATAAAAGGCATCCATATCGGAAATGAAGAAGTAAAGCTGTCACTGTTTGCAGGTGACATGATACTATACATAGAGAATCCGAAAGATGCTACCAGAAAACTACTAGAGCTAACCAATGAATCTGGTAAAGTAGCAGGATGCAAAATTAATGCACATAAATCTCTTACATTCCCATACACTAATGATGAAAAATATGAAAGAGAAATTAAGGAAACACTCCCACTTACCACTGCAACAAAAAGAATAAAATATCTAGGAATAAACCTACCTAAGGGGCCAAAAGACCTCTATGCAGAAAAGTATAAGACACTGACGAAATACTAGCAGATGATACAAACAGATGGAGAGATATACCATGTTCTTGGATTGGAAGAATCAACATTGTGAAAATGAGTATACTACTGAAAGCAATCTACAGATTCAATGCAATCCCTGTCAAACTATCAATGGCATTTTTCACAGACGTAGAACAAAAAATTTCACAGTTTGTATGGAGACACAAAAGACCCCGAATAGCCAAGCAATCTTGAGAAAGAAAAACGGAGCTGGAAGAACCAGGTTCCCAGAGGTCAGACTATACTACAAAGCTACAGTAATTAAGATAGTATGATACTGGCAGAAAAACAGAAATATAGATCAATGGAACAGGATAGAAAGCCCAGAGATAAACCCACACACATATGGTCACCTTATTTTTGATAAAGGAGCAGGAATATACAATGGAGAAGAGACAGTCTGGGAACTTTGTGGTTCTGGGAGAACTGGACAGCTACATGTAAAAGAATGAAATTAGAACACTCCCTGACACTATACACAAAATAAACTCAAAATGGATTAAAGACCTAAATGTAAGGCCAGACACTATAAAACTGTTAGAGGAAAGCATAGGCAGAACACTCTATGAAATAAAACACAACAAGATCCTTTTTGCCCCACCTCCTAGAGAAATGGAAATAAAAACAAAAGTAAACAAATCTGACCTAATTAAACTTAAAAGCTTTTTACAGCAAAGGAAACCATAAACGAGACGAAAAGTCAACCCTCAGAATGCGAGAAAATATTTGCAAATGAAGCAACTGACAAAGGATTAATCTTCAAAATTTACAAACAGCTAATGCAGTTCAATATCAAAAAAACAAATAGGGCTTCCCTGGTGGTGCAGTGGTTGGGAATCTGCCTGCCAATGCAAGGGACACACGTTCGAGACCTGGTCTGGGAGGATCCCATGTGCCACAGAGCAATTAAGCCCGTGAGCCACAACTACTGAGCTCTGCACCTCTGGAGCCTGTGCTCCACAACAAGAGAGGCTGCGACAGTGAGAGGCCTGCGCACCGCGATGAAGAGTGGCCCCCGCTTGCCACAACTAGAGAAAGCCCTCGCACAGAAATGAAGACCCAACACAGCCAAAAATAAATTAATTAATTTAAAAAAAAAAAACCAATCCAAAAATGGGCAGAAGACCTAAATAGACATTTCTCCAAAGAAGATATACAGATTGCCAACAAACACATGAAAGAATGCTCAACATCACTAATCATTAGAGAAATGCAAATCAAAAGTACAATGAGATATCATCTCACACCAGTCAGAATGGCCATCATCAAAAAATCTACAAACAATAAATGCTGGAGAGGGTATGGAGAAAATGGAACCCTCTTGCATTGTTGGTGGGAATGTAAATGATACAGCCACTATGGAGAAAAGTATGGAGGTTCCTTAAAAAACTAAAAATAGAACTACTATACGACCCAGCAATCCCAGTACTGGGCATATACCCTGAGAAAACCATAATTCAAAAGGAGTCATGTACCACACTGTTCAGTGCAGTTCTATTTACAATAGCCAGGACATGGAAGCAATCTAAGTGTCCATCAACAGATGAATGGGTAAAGAAGATGTGGCAAATATATACAATGGAATATTACTCAGCCATAAAAAGAAATGAAATTGGGTTATTTGTAGTGAGGTGGGTGGACCTAGAGTCTGTCATACGGAGTGAAGTAAGTGAGAAAGAGAAAAAACAAATACCACATGCTAACACATATATATGGAATCTAAAAAAAAAGAAGGTCGTAAAGAACCTAGGGGCAGGATGGGAATAAAGATGCAGACCTACTGTAGAATGGACTTGTGGACACGGGGAGGGGAATGGTAAGCTGAGACAAAGTGAGAGAGTGGCATGGACATATATACACTACCAAATGTAAAACCGGTAGCTAGTGGGAAGCAGCCGCAAAGCACAAGGAGATCATCTCCGTGCTTTGTGACCACCTAGAGGGGTGGGACAGGGAGGGAGGAAAACGCAAGAGTGAAGAGGTATGGGGATATGTATATGTATAGCTGATTCACTTTGTTATAAAGCAGAAACTAACACACCATTGTAAAGCAGTTATACTCCAATAAAGATGTTTAAAAAAAAGAAATCTTTCATCTGACCTTAGAACTGCTCCCAAGTACTAAATACTCATCAAATGTTTGTCATTCTTGTTGATGGTGGTATTTTTTGATCAAAATATATTTTCAAATCCAAAGGCTGACCCACCATTTCTCCCCTTCATCCTCTCCTACCTCCCTCAGTTTATTCAGAGATGCAAGCAGAGCTAGTAAACACTGGCGAGATGTCACCAGGAAGCACTAAGTGCTGTTAAGTTTTGTTTTGTTCTCCAATAACAGCCTTCACTGCCACAGTGGTAGAGTAGCAGTTGTACTCAATGGGATTGTTTTAGTGTGACTACCCTACTGTAGAAGATTTGAGCAGCCCACCGGGTCCCCTCTTCTCTTGATCCTCTTCCAATCTCATTCCAGAAGAAACCCCTTTCTTTAACAGCAAACAGACAAACAAGACCAACACATACTAGATTCGCTAGCTTTAGCAAACAGAAAATGTTTGTCACACAATCACCGTATTGATTGATGCAGTACAATGCCCAGTGGTTTACCTACCTGTTTTTGATATATTTATCAACACCCTAGTAGGAGTGAGACAAAAACCTCTTAAAATGATTTTTGAGATGCATCCTGTGCAATTTATACCCTATATATATATATATATACAGGGTATAAATCTATATATATATATATATATATACACAGAGTGTAAATTATAGATATATATATGTTATCTACCAGGTCGTGAACATCTTCTTTTAAAAAGGAACTTCCAATGTTCTCTCTCTTACAAAGGCAGGCATAAGACAGTATCTGATTGTGCTGGAGAAAGTGTAAAGGTGAATATATTTGAGTATAAATAATGTCTGAGCCTTTAAAAAGCTAAGGCAAATTTGGAAGAACGAGGCAGTGCATTTTATAGCTTTAAACCCAATATCTTCATCCTCCCAGCAGATGCCTTGCTTTCTTCTGTTTTATTAAGTACAAGTCAGCTCTCCCTCTTTTCTTAAATTTCTCCATGTCACCCACTCAATTGTCCTTCCCTACTTCAATGTCAGAAAGAAGCTTTTCTCATTCAGTCCCACTCTTTTCAGGACTATCAGTACTTGTCCACTTCCGTTGCACTGGATCATTTCTTACATCTTCAATCTGTTCCCTCCACTAACTTATTCCCCTTGGGTTTTAAGCAGAATCAAGTCTTCCCATATCTGAAAAAAACACCAAAACTTCCTTTCTCAACTCTGTGACTTTTTAAAAGGTATGTATTCTTAAGCTAGCACTTACTAAGCTCTTACTGTGTTTGAGAAAGTGGATCAAAGTCAACTTTTACATGAGTTATTTCATTTAATCCTCACACCTGCCTTATGAGGTAGGTGATATTATGTTCAATTGACAGGGAAAACTGAGGCTCCTGAGTTTAAGCAACTTGCCCCAAATCATGCAAGTATTTAGCGGTGGAGCTGGGACTTGAAAGCGTAACTGCCTGACTCCAAAGCCTAAGATCTTAACCACTGCACTGGGTACTCTTTTTCTCATTCCCTCTTTCTCTCTCCATCTCTCCCTTTTTCTATATCCCTCCCTCCCTCCTTCTCTCCTCCCTCCCTTTCCCCCTCCTTCCTTTCTTCTCTCCCTCCTTTCCATTTTTCATTATCCTTTTTCTCAAAAGGATATTCATAGCATCTACCTACCTCACTCATTAACTTCTGGCAATGACTTCTGCTTCTACAACTGCATTACTAGTCTATCAAATAATCTTCTAAATTTGACCTTTCTCCCCCCTTCTCTTATTTCCAGTCTCATTTACCTTTCTACAGCATTTAACAGAGACAATCATATCATTGTTTTTCTGTATCCTTTTTCCTCTTGACCATATTAACACTGCACAGTTCTAGCTCTAATGTGATCTCTCCAAAAATTCAATTATTCATTCATTCCTTCATCTATTCATTCATTCAATAAATATTGATTGAATATCTATCATGTGTTAGGCCTTGTTCTATGTGCTAGGAATATTACCATGTACAAAACAAAGCTCTGGTCCTCAGAGAGCTTATATTTTAGTGGAGGGTAAGAGGCAGTACAAAATATTTTTTAGAGTGTAGAGTGTGTAATATGTTTATATTCAAAAAAGTATAAAAAAGAGGTGTATCTGGGGAAAGAGCATTCAGGCAGAAGAACAGAAAATATAAAGTTTTTGAGGTAGGAGCAGCATGAAAGCCAGTTGGAGCACAGTGAGCAGGAGGAGTGAGGTGGTTATGCTGTCAGAGAGGTAGACAGGGACCAGGGCGTGTAGGGTCTTATAGAACATATAAGGAGGTTGACTTTTGCTTGGGGTAAGATAGTAAGTCATTGGAGGATTTGAGAAAAGTGGTAACATGACCTGGTTGTTATTTTAAATAATCACTTTTCCATGTTGGCAATAGATGAGAGGAGGACAAAGATAGAAGCAGGAAGACCAATGAAAAGACTATTGTAGTAAATCTCAGTGAGCGATGATTATCATTGCAGGAAGCTTGGTAACGATGGAGGTTGTGATATGTAACTGAATTAGGGATATATTTTGAAGGTAGACCTAACAGGATGTACTAATAGACCATCTGTGTGGTCTGAGACAATGAGAGAAGTCAAGACTTTTAGTCTGATTTACTGGACATCCACGTGTTGTGGAAAAGGAAAATTATACATGTAATGAATGTAAAATTACAAATAAAAATAAGATATAAAGGCAAATATTTATTTTGAATGTGTTGTGGTCTGCTTCCAAGATGGTCCCCGTGATCTTCACTCCATCCTGAAATATTTTAACTGCAATGTCATAAAAGATCCTGAGCCAGAACCACCCAGTGAAGCCATTCCTGAATTCCTGACCCACAGAAACTGTGTGAGGTAATAAATGATTATTATTTTAAGACACTAAGTTTGGGGCTAATTTGTTATGCAAGAAAAGACACCTAATACAGATTTTGATGCCAGGAGTGGAGTGCTACCATAATAAAAACATAAAACATGGAGAAACTTTGAAACTAGGTAGTAATCAAAGGGTAGAAGGATTTTTATGAGGTGTTATATTAAGCCTAACATTGATGAGACTGTTCATAGCATCCTGATAGGCTTTGAGGAGGTCTCAGATGTGGGCTTAAAGGAAAATGGGAAATGTTAGAAACTGGAGGAAAGGGGATCCTTGTTATATAGGAATGGAAAGTTTAGCAACACCGTCACCAGTCAAGCCTTCACATAAGTACAGTGCTACCTGACATCTTAACTGCAGCCTAATAAAAGACCTTGAATGACAACTACCAAGTTAAGACCCTTTGAATTCTTGATGTACAGATGTGAAATGATATATCTGTTATTGCTTAAGTTTGGGGCTAATTTGTTATTGCAGCAATTGAAAGTAACTGTTGTTACATAACAAGAAATGATATCACAATAAATCATCTAATTTTTAAAAAAAAAAACCTGGCAAAGACCACAAACATGACACAAATCCAGGAAAATAACATAATACTCATAGTAATTAACTGTCTGGTACATGGCTATACTATCTTTTTTTCCCTACAGTTTTTGTCTGTAAACTCTTTGAGAAGAAGTCAATCATCTCTATCATGGTTGATCAATTTTATTTTACTGATAGCTTTTGCACTTTCTTTCACCTCTTCAACATATATTTGTAATATCATATAGAGATTAAGGTTTTTTGTCAAATTTGGGAAACTTCTATCAAGTTTATTTAATTTATGAGCTGTAAGATTTCAGAGTACTTCAATTTTTTTGTACAGTGACTAATATTAAATACTATTTGAATTGATGACATTCATTAACTAGTTTTGCATCAATGTGCTCATTGTAAGTAACATTATTATGGGTTTTATGTTATCTTCAGCAATGTCAGTATTTTGTATCAAATCAGCAAGAAATTTAAATCTTTTCCTGATATATTCATATGATTCACTTCTCTTCACTATTTGAACTCTTAAACAATCCAAGAGCCTATTCATTACTTCTATTCAAAATTTATCTCTTCCTCTTAATGAATTACTGCTTTTGGCATAATCTGGAAAAAAATGTTTCAATTCACTTCTCAATGTCAGAATAATTTCTATTGATTTCATCACTCATCTTTATTACTTTTGCTTCACATTTCATTAATTTTTTATCTGAATTTTCTCTCTGTGCTTTAATAAATAAATTTAAAGGTGACAAAAAGAGTACCTGTCATATTCAGCCAAATAAGGAGTCTGTAAATTTTCACTTGTTTTATGGAAAGTTTCCAAAGGATCTTCTCAAATTTGCTTCTTAACATCAGAATAATTTGTATTTTACTTAATAAATTTTACAAAATCATATGACTATGTGAATACATACCAGCTTTTAGAGTCTTAATTTTAGCAGAAATGGGATGATGGCTGCAGAGAGTGTTGAGCTCAAGGGACTGTTTGTTTAAGATGAGAGAATAATAGAATATTTGTGTGCTGATTAGAATGATCCATTAGAGGGGGAAATTTTGAGGATGTAGAATAGCTGGGCAATTATAAGAGTGATGTCCTTGTGGAGGTGACAGGGGGTGCAACTCAGGACATACATCAAGGGGTGAACAAGTCTTCCATTTTAGCAGGAGAAAAGGAAGACTATATGGCATAGGTTGTAGAGAATTGTAGATTTAGAGGTGGAATTGTAATTAAGTTCTCTTCTGATTGCTCTGTTTTCCCAGAACATCAGTTGAGAGTAAAGGGAGTGAGTGATGTTGGGTTGGAGGTTTGAGGAATGAGGAGAAGGTGTTTTGTTTACTGTCATAGAGTCTACATTACCACACTATCTGGTACATGTTAGGCATAACTACACATGAAAAGTCATCACATTCTCTTTATACTCTCAAGATATCTTTTTTTTTTGAAGTATAGTTGATTTACAATGTTTCAGGTATACAGCAGGTATACAATGTTTCAGGTGTACATATGTATATTATTTTTCAGATTCTTTTCCATTATAAGTTATTACAAAATATTGAATATAGTTCCCTGTGCTATGCCATAGGTCTTTGTTGTTTATCTATTATATACATAGTAGTTTGTATCTGTTAATCTCAAACTCTTAATTTATCCCTCTCCTTCCTTTCCCCTTTGGTAACCATAAATTTGTCTTCTATGTCTGTGAGTCTATTTCTGTTTTGTAAACAAGTTCATTTGTATCATTTTGTTTAGATTCCACATATAAGTGATATCATATGACATTTGTCTTTCTCTGTCTCAGGATATCTTTTGACTTTCTCCCTTCACATTCTCATACTAACTAGCCTGTTTTAGGCATGCATCTTTCCTTGTCTAACTGGTCTACCATCTTTAGTTTTCCTTCTCTAAGCTATCCCCCCACATTAAGGTATTATTATGCCTATATTCCTCAAAAAGAAAATGTTGAGTGAATAAATGAATGGACAAATGATTATACAAACATTAACACTTGACAATTATAAAGACAATGGATTTCTTTACAGAGGAAAGTGAAGCATAATGTAAAATGAGAGCTCTCAAGCTTGAGTTTACAGAACTCTCAAGAATGAGGGTCATATACCTTGACAGAGAGAGAGAGATAGAGTCTAAAAAGTAAAATTCTGTCACTCTTGACCTTATGTCAGTAACTTTTGTTTTGTTTCTAGAAAAATAAAAATAAATGATAAAAATAAGTCAACATATGTTACTCATCTGAAAAGAAATACAAGTTTTAAACTTTAAGACTAAAAACGCATATTTGTTTTTTAGTAGCAAAACAAATATATGTTAACTGTAGGATACTTGAGAAATACAGAAAAGTATAAAGGATCAAATAAAACCACCACCAGAAATACTCGTTAACATTATTGTTTCCTTTTTTCTAGTTATATATTTTAAATTGAGCTCATACTCTTCTTATAGTTTTGTATTCTGGCATTTTTATTCACTTATGTTCTAAACAATTTGTTATTAAATATTCTTTTAAAACATTTGTTATAATGGCTGCAGCATATTCTATCTGATAGGTATATCATAATTTAAGCATTTCTTTATTGTTGGTCATTTATATTGACTTTCTTTTCAGATAAGCTAAAAATATCATGAGACAAAAGTATAGTTATGATCATTATCTTTCCACCAAATGATGATTTTATGAGTTCAGAGGAGTGGAATTCAGTGAGCAGTTATTAGCTTCTTTTTTTCCTCCATGATCTTTGTCACATCACCTTATATCTTCTATCTAAAATAAAGTTTATACCCTTCCTTCTGAAAAATAATTCCAGGGAAGCTGTCCACATTTTTCAAAACATCTGAGCTCTGGAGCAGACATAGCTTTGCTATTCTTCCCTTTATTTTTTTTTTTTTAAATCCTTTAAAATTACAGCAGGGACAAAATACTTCAAAGAAAAATACTCATACAAAAGCTACACAGTCTTTTTTAGATAATGCAGCTAGATCTCCTTTGAAATTGGACTCTACTTGTAGTCTACATTTTGTTCTAGCTGAATTTATTAAGATTCCATGAAGATGGAAGTAATATGAAGAGCTAAGAGTGTATATCTCCTACTTTCCTGGTTTCTATTCCTATTTGCAGGTAATTTGGAAATTCCCAAATTAGAGAATAAAAAAAAAAACCTTTATGTTACAGAGGTTCTAAATTCTCAGAACACCTGTTTTAAAGGCATGCTGCTCTGTTGATGAATCACCCAAGCTTTATAAAATGATTCATCATTAATCATTATAAAAATAGGCTTAACAATTCATAAGCTCAAAATAATACTATTTTATTAGCTCCATGTTTATTAAAACCGTATTACTTTGACTAAGTGTAGAAACAAAGAATATTCAAAAAGTTTATTCCTGAAAATGGCAGGCCTTTCCATTCCTTCAATGTTCTATTTAGCCATATCCAACAAAGTGACATTTATTAGCAGAGGGAAAACTTGGTAAATGGCTTTTATTTCTTTCCTAAATGGGAATAGGTCTTTTGTCCACGTTTCTGCATTTAGCATATACTTAACTCCATACAGAACTATGTATTGTACCTCAAGTATGAGAGCCTAGGTTCTTGAAATTTCCTGTCATCTGGGTATGCTTTGAAGTATTCAAAGTCTCCATTTCTAAGTCACGGATGAGAAAACTGAGGCCAGCCTGGCTCATTAGTGAGATCAAGGTCACATCTGTGCTCAGACAAAGCTTTGAGGAGAACTAACAGCCCCTGGGTTTCCGATCTGTTGCTGAGCCAGCAAGAGACTCTGTTTTCCAGGCACAGTATATTTCAACTCTGCTCTTCCACACCTGCCTGGGGCTCTTTCTAATCAGTGTCAGACCAGGAGTTTTAACACTAATGCCTGCAGACTAGCATATGTCTTTACTTATGTGCCTTAGAAGCATGCTGTGTACAGGGGAAGCTGTATACTGGGATGAATATGTGGATATTCATGGGCTTTGGACCCATTTTGGAGCAGCTCCACCACTTAATGGGGCAAACCACTTAACCTCTTTGAGCCTTAGTTGCCCCATATTTACAATGGGAATGTTTCAGTTCCTCTGTCTGAGGATTTTGTGTATTTAGTGAGTTAACTTAGGTATGACACTTAAACCATGCCTGACACATAATAAGCACTCTATGTTTGCTCTAAAGGAATATGCGTACTACCGTGCTGGCAAAGCTTTAAGATTGCAGATCCATCTTTCTTTTTGGCGGGGGGGTTCTGTAAATTAATTTCTGAAGGTTGTTTTGGTGTTTTCTATTGTATCAATGGATGAAGCACTTAGTTCCAGGATTAACATGGCAGGAGTAAGACTCCTAAATGTGGTTATTTTTCTGGGAGCCTAAATAACGGTGAAATTTTCAAAAATGACTTCAAAGTTACCCCAGGAAAAAAAAAAAAGAAAGAAACAACAGTGATGGGCAGAGCTTCTTTCTCATGCTTCCATTTCATTAAGCATGAAACTAGAAATATAAGAAATGCTAAGAGAAATCACCCACTCATTTTATTGAAGCTTTCTTCCCCTCAGGATGGCATCTAATTGCTTCTTGAAGAGTTCCGGTGAGTTGCTTTTAAAAATGTGACTTTATGTTTCTAAAAGCATTTTCCATATCTGTGACTGGGAAGGATCTGAGGTTACACCAAATTTATACTTGCTCTTTCGCCTAAAACATGTGCTTTGCACACAACATACATTGAAACAAATAACAGATCCCAAATAAGAGAGAACTTCACCACTTTATCATTGCACCTTGCTGTTAGCTGCCTTGGACCCTGGGTTATTTCTCTTAAGGGAAAGAATGTTGGAGCTGCAAGACATAGGATTAATTACTTTAACCTACTTCTATTTACAAATGTACAATTCCTGTGGCTCTGTCTCCATCCCACTGCTTCTGAATAACAAAACAGCATAATTTAGGCTCACCCACTAAGGTCCTTTCCTCATTACTGCAAACTAGAACATGAACAATCCCTTTCCCACTGATGGCCTTTTCCCGGCCATTTTAGTCTCGTTTCAAGACCATATTAAGACAGTTTTTCACTAATTACCAAAATAACCTTTATTGTTATTTTGAATTTTAGACCAATAAGGGCATATCAAACTCTTCAGAGGAAAGGAACCCTAGAATATATAGCTATCGAAGATATAAATTAGTAACTACATAAAGGTGACAAGGAAAATTCCCTAGCTAAGAAGATCAGTTGTCTATCTTACATGACCTATGTTTTTACTCCCTTTGCCTAGAAAACAACTAGGATCAGCAGAATCTAGATTTTATTGTTGTCATCACAAAATGCTTCCCTCCCTGAAAAACTTGAGAAAGATGTGTAAGGGAATGAAATTCAAGAAAAGATGCAGGGGGGATTTCCCTGGTGGCTCAGTGGTTAAGAATCTGCCTGCCAGTGCAGGGGACACAGGTTCGATCCCTGGTGCCGGAAGGTCCCACGTGCCGTGGAGCAACTAAGTCCATGCACCACAACTACTGAGCCTGTGCTCTAGAGCCCGCGAGCCACAGCTACTGAAACCCGTGTACCACAACTACTGAAGCCCGCGTGCCTGAAGCCCGTGCTCTGCAACAAGAGAAGCCACTGCAATGAGAAGCCCGCACACCGCAATGAAAACCCAATACAGCCAAAAATAAATAAATAAGTAAATCAATTAATTTAAAAAAAAAAAAGAAAAGATGCAGGGGAAGAGCGGGGTGTGTGGTAAAGTCCCAAGACTATACCAAAATAAAGGACCCTACTCTACCCTAAAGCATGCAATTGTTAAGTGGCAGGATTTGTGGCAAGTCCCCACTTTCCATACAAACTTTTCAGGACCTTTTGCTGAAGTCTCCAATTTCCTCAGGTGTAATTAATTTCATTTGGTTGGAGGATTGTCCCTTATTCAAATGTCAATCCCCTGGGGGATTGAGCGCAAAGAACCTTTTTGTTCCTAGGGAAAGTAGGTTACTAGGCACTTCCTTGCAGGGAGATGGGTGGAGTGTAGAAAGAAGATGGTAAGTCAGACAGAGAAAGACAAATATCATATGACATCACTTATATGTGGAACCTAAAAAAATGATACAAATGAACTTATTTACAAAACAGAAATAGACTCACAGACATAGAAAACAAACTTATGGTTACCAAAGGGGAAAGGAAGAGGGAGGGATAAATTAGGAGTTTGGGGTTACAGATATACATTACTATGTATAAAATAGGTAAGCAACAAGGAACTATATTCAATATCTTGTAATAACCTATAAGGGAAAAGAATCTGAAAAAGAACATATATATATATATATATATATATATATACACACACACATATATGTATAACTGAATCACTTTGCTGTACACCTGAAACATTGTAAATCAACTATACTTCAAAAAAAAAATCTTCTTTAATTAAAAAAAAAGAAAGAAGATGGAAGGACAACAAACGAAGAGGGGGTGGTAATGGAAAGGGATGAAATCGGGGCTTTGGAGGATGCTATAAACAAACTGAGAAATTGGATGGTGAAAGATTTTTCTCCCTGCAGGCAGCAGGAGACCATGAAGAAAACGTCGAACTTTGTAGCAGAAACCGGATGTTTCAAAAGAGCAACTGTGGGCTTCCCTGGTGGCGCACTGGTTGCGAGTCTTCCTGCCGATTCAGGGGACACGGGTTCGTGCCCCGGTCCGGGAAGATCCCACATGCTGCGGAGCAGCTAGACCCGTGAGCCATGGCCGCTGAGCCTGCGCGTCCAGAGCCTGTGCTCCGCAGCGGGAGAGGCCACAGCAGTGAGAGGCCTGCGTACCGCAAAAAAAAAAAAAAGAAGAGCAACCGTGCTTTGTGCTCAGGTGGGAGAGCAGATTGGGGGTGGGTGTGTATGAAGGGGTGGCAAACTGACTATACAGTCTTGCGAGCTAATTTTAAATTAAACAAGGTTAGATGTGTGTGCATATATGTTGAGGTGAGTGTCGGGGTGGATTGGGGTTTCTCACAGAGAAGCTGGAGAGTTTTCCATTTCTGGAGATGTGGTTAGTGAGTACCCTAAATTCTTTTTGAGGCCAGAACATGACAATGTTGAGTTGTAGCTCTCTCTACCTTGTGCTTTGTATGCTAGTATGGGAAAGCATTACCAACTGTAACCCAGATGTTCATTGACTTGCTAACTTCCAACTGCGTAGAAACAGGGTCTCAGCGTTACAACCTGCAAATGTTACCCAGTTATTTCCGAGAGTCCCCAGAGGAATGCTTCACCTGAGCCTAAAAACCAGCTCGTCAGCTACTTTCATGAGTAGGATCTTCTGTATTCTTCCCCTCCAACTCCCATTTGTTTGTATCCACTGCCTTTAAAATATCCTGGCGGGACCTCACCGCTATTACAGACCATAATGATGAAGGGTAGCAAAATATAACACCCCAAACATGAAAAAATATAAAAAAATATTTTTCCTTCTCTACAAAGATAAGACCATTGTCTACATCAAGGATCTTGTCTCTGGGTAGCAAGATTGTGTTTTGTTCCTCAGCTTCTCCCTCTGACCTACTATCTTTGTAACAGTGCCAAATCCAGGCCAAAGACCCAATGAAGATAGATCTCATTCCATCCCCTTGAGCCTTCACTCTAGTCTCCCTCAGTACCCTCTCCCAAGCAAACCTTCTTCTTTCCTCATGTAGTTGCAAAACAAAAGCTCCAGCATATGTGACTGGAAACCATTCCCTGCATTTTGGTGAAGGGTAGTAGAATATGCCACCCCAAAATATGCCCCTTCAGCATACAGATTATTTTGAATTAAACATACCTAGGGAACAGCTGGTGCAAGAAGGACACTGGTCTTCTTTTGTCCTCCTGAAAGCAAGAGATAAATCTCCCATGTGAGGAGACTTCCCTGGTGGTCCAGTGGGTAAGACTCCGCATTCCCAAAGCAGGGGGCCTGGGTTCAATCCCTGGTCAGGGAACTAGATCCCGCATGCATGCCGCAACTAAGAGTTTGCATGCCGCAACTAAAGATCCCACATGCTGCAATGAAGATCCCGCATGCCACAACTAAGAAACAAAGCAGCCGAATAAGTAAATAAACATTAGAATAAAAATAAATTTTAAAAAAAGAAAAGAAAGCGTTATTTAAAAAAAAGAAAAATCTCCCATGTGAAAGATACCCTTCCTGTACCAGGAAGATAGACATCCTTACCACTGGAGACAGGGAATTTAGGGCCTAGAAGGCAATATAAACAAACAGTTACTTCTTCCCCATTTGCTATCCCAAGCCCAAACCCATTTGTCTTGTCAATTCTTCACAAATGTATTATTTTTTTGTCTAAAAGGTATAAAAGCTTTCTGCTCTGGTCACTTCTAAAAGAATGTAGATAGAGGACCTATTCCAGAAAGGAAGCTATCACCATAGATAACTATAGTATGTATAGTTATATAAGTATAGTAGGTGTGGGAGGAACCTAGCCAAGTCTGCTTGTTAAAATTCCTCTTTGTGTCCCATTGTCTCCGCATGGCCCAACAAACATTTTTTTACCAAACATTTGCTTTTTCATCTCCATGTGAATAGCCTTCCTCCCCTTTGAAGTCCCAAACCACTCTCCCCAACATCTTCTTTTGTCTTTATCTGAAGATGATATTCAAGGTGAGAATTTTGGCCATTTTGGAGAGTTACTCAGTTCTCCTCTGTCTCTCCCATGTATACACGTTATTAAACTTTTGTTTGATTTTCTTCTGTAAATCTGTCTCATGTCAATTTAATTCTTAGACCAGACAAAAGAACTTAGAAGGGTAAATGAAAATGTCCTCCTCCCCAACAATTCTCTGAATATATTCAGTAGTTTGGGAGGTGGTCCTTTGCTAAAGGCTAGAAGCAGGGGGTGTTATTTGTAATGTCCCTTTCAACTCTGTCAACAGAAAATACAGATTCTCCAGATCACTGATAGGGATACTGAGACATTTTCCACTTTCCAAGTGATTTCAAGACTGACATGTCTTAAGTTGCTTTTAATGTATAGAGGGAAGCATGCACAGAAGCAGTGATTCCTGCCCACCTTGTATAATAAACAAAATAAAAGTCTCTTAAAACAAATAAGAACCGTTAAAGGAATTCCCTACAATCACCACCGCCAAGAAAGAAAGTCATAAGTTGCATAAAATCTGTTTTAGTGTAATCAAGTTTACATAGCCAAAGCAATTGAGTAGAGGAATAAGCAAGGTTGTTTGCACAGGTTAAGTAAAAACTAACAGAGACAGACCCCAGATGGAATGATTAAGGAC
Source organism: Phocoena sinus (assembly GCF_008692025.1). Lineage (NCBI taxonomy): Eukaryota > Metazoa > Chordata > Mammalia > Artiodactyla > Phocoenidae > Phocoena > Phocoena sinus. The sequence continues at coordinate 82,443,624 of NC_045784.1, forward strand.
AAAGAATAACTAGATGTGTGGAAGTGGAAGAAAGACTTTACAATGCTGACGCCTCAGTAAAAGTTCAGGGCAAGAAGACTGGATCCAAAATATAAACTACTAAAAAAGATAAAGTTGTGTGCACTCAACTGGAAATTAGAAAATGGAGATTTCATTGAAACCGTCTGCAGATTGGAAAAGAAGTGGTATTTCCAACTTTCAGAAAACAACAACAACAAAATTTTTTTAAGATAAAAGGGGGATCATATGGACACTCCACCAGGCTACTACTTAACTGGGAGACACATACAAGGCAAAGCATATGTTAAAGGGAACAGTTAAGGAAAAATTGCTGTTGATTTAATTTTTATAAAAAATCCTACTGCTGATAGGGAAACAAACTTTATTTATGTATATATTTTTATAGCTTAAGCTCCTTTATTTATCTATCTATCTATCTATCTATTTATTTATTTATGGCTGCGCGACATGTGGAATCTTAGTTCCCTGACCAGGGGTTGAACCCACAGCCCCTGCATTGGAAGCTCAGAGTTTTAACCATTGGACCACAAAGAAAGTCCCAGGAAACAAACTTTAAAGAAACAAAATCTTGTAGGAGAAAATTCTATAAAAGCTGATGGGGAGAAATGGACAGAATTGCCTGCCATGCCACTTAGGGAAGAAAACAACTTTACATGCAACATAAGAGACAAGGAATGCTAAGCAAAAACATTTTCTATAAATAATATAACAAAAGGAAAAAAAATACTGTTTGAATGCCAACCAAAATGTCGTGCTGATGTGAAAAGAAAAAGGGCGAATCTGGGCCGTGGGGAGATGGCTGGCTAGGGCCCTGGAGGCTGGATCAGATTATTGTTAGTCAAGCCCTGGGGCAATGTCCTAGGCCCTTTACATATAGTGGGGAGGTACTTCCTCTTCCTTTTCACAACTAACCCATGGGGCAGTGGTGAAGTGACCTGCCCAAGGTCACACAGCTAGTAAGTGGATGGAACTCAGTCCAGGTTGTTCCGACTGTGAAGCCTGTGTTCTTTCCATTAAACTGGGATATATCTAGAAAGCACAAGATCATCCTTGCAATATATTTAGTAGAGCGTGTAGTCTGCAGAAGGTTTACATTTCTCAGCTCCACAATCACAATGCTATTAAGAACAAGAAGTGCTTTAGGAGAGCCTCAAATCTGTAAATAAAACATTGAAATGTAACTAATAAATTCTTATTTACATAGGAGAAAGGATAGGCCTGGAAATGGGAATAAAGAAGGCAAAATATCCCATCCTCACATACACAATAATTTAATAGATGATGGAGATGGAATGTTCTTAATTGCTAAAAGAGACAGAAAGGAAAACTGGGTTTCAATATAGGACACTACAAAGAATATCATTATAAAGAAGAGTTCTGTATTAACAAAATCATTTCTATTTCTCTTGGGCGGTTCAAGCTAATTTGCTGTGGTAATAAAGAATTGTCTGCAATAAATAATCCCATACAATAAATGATGTTTCTACTCCTTAAATTTATATTAATTATATTTTGTAAAGAAGGGATTATATTGTGTGTTTTCATACTGCATTTTGTGGAACTGACGTATAGAACAAACACTAACCCTTCCATGTACCTTCCACACTTCCAATAGCCTCATAACTGGCTTCCTTGGCTCCATTCTAGACCCCCTTAATTATACCCTTCCTACTGCTGCCAGAATGAAGTTGGTAAAACACAAGCCTGACAATGACAGTTCTTTGCTTCAGAGTTGTCAATGACACCCCATTGCTGGAACCTGCCTTTCCAGACCCATCTCCAGTTCTCCCTTTAAGCACTCTTCCAGTTAACTATACCGAATTACTGACTTCCCAAAGGGAGGAAGCTGCACTGCCTTTGTGTATGCTCTCCTCCATATCCAGAATGTATTTTTCCAACTTTTTTAAACCTGACAATGCCATCTTCCCATTAGCTCAAATAACATGTCCTCAGTGAATCTTTCCAGAGTCCATCAGGCAGAATTATGATTCATTTTTATATGTTTTTCTGATTAATATTTCTGGAATCTGAATGTGTCTTATCATCAACATGGATATTTATTATGGTGGTGTTTACCCACTCCACTGAAAATCTGTTACTTGTTAGATAGTACATCTTAGAATTAAGGAACTATTACAATTATTCCCTCATCTTTGTTACCGTAGCACTGGCATTCATTCATTTAACAAATCTTTAAGTGCCTATAAAGTACCAGACACTATGCCAGATGCTGGGAATACAATAGTGGAAAATACAGACATAGTCACTGTCCTCAGTACATTCTTGTTGTGGAGACAGATAAATAAAACAATGGGTAAACCTCAAATTAATCAACAAATAAAGTAATGGCATTGTGTGATGTGTTACAAAGTAAACAAACAAGGTGCTACTAAAGTGCATCCTTTTAGAATGTGTTTATTGCTGTGGTTGTGTCAGATGCAACCCATTTCCTTCCTTTTCTTGGGCATATCACCAGACAATATCTCCCAGTCTTGCTGCATCTAGGTGGGGCCATGTGACTAGTTCTTGCCAATGGAATGTGAGGGGAGGCCATGGGTGTCATGGCTTGGCTAAGGCTGTTAAAAACAGGTGAACCTTTTCCATATTCTCTCCCTCTCCTTGTCACACAGCCAGAAGCAGAGGATCCAGTGGAGGACTCTGAGGCACTAGGGATGGCAGACCACACCATGGAAGGAGTCTGGGGTCCTGAATGACTTTATAGAATACTTCCCACTCATCACCTAATTGGACTATGTGGAGAATGAGAACTAAACCTTCATTCTTTGTAATCACTGAGATACCGGAATTCTTTGTTACAACAGTTAGACTGGCTTGACTTATAGGGTGATTGTAGTCTCTTATGGGCCCGTATCAATGTAAGGATTTGAGACAGTGATGACTATCTCAGAAAAGCATTTATTCCCTCTTGGGAGCTGTCACAAAGAATCTTGATCCCACAATTCAGGAATTGTTCTGTAGGTAATTTAACTCTCCTTATCATATATCCATTGCTCTATCGAGGAAGTGACAGTAATCTGCCAAAGCAAAAGAACTCTGACCTCCCCCAGAGCAAAGCTTAGTAGTTAGGTAAGCAAACTTTCTAAGTGTCTTTTGACCTTCTGATGTACGGTTAGCTAATTATTGCTATTTTTGTAGTGCCTTAATCATTCTTATAACCACTAAATGGTATATGTCAATTGGAAACTTGTAGCAAAACAAGATGAAAGATTTAACCTCTGTCTTGGTGTGATGACCCATTTGAACACACACTGCTCCAACAGGAACTAGGATGTGTAGAAAGACATTCTACCTGCCAATTAATTAAGCTCATGGTTTTCAGTAGTCTCGGTTCATGACATACAGGTTAATTTGGTCAAGCATTACAAATTATAAAGAAACATTTGACTGGGGCAGAGATAATGTGGTTTCCTCCAAGTTGAGTCACACATGTTCTAGAAATAAAGAACCCAAAATATTGCCTCTAACCCACTTTTCCTAGGCTGGGTCATTTCTGCTGGATGAGAAATGAAGAATAACAATTTCATTAAGTACCCATGTCCCTATTTGGACATGTTCAAAAAAAATGGGTGAGTTTAATGAATTTAATGAATACTGTTTAATTCAACATTTGAAAATACAAATGGGAGTGATATGGACTTAAAGTGAACAGGGAGGCCATGTGGACTTTTCCTGTGAGAGAGGCCCAAACAACATCAAAGCTTTCAAATTGTTAGTGCAATTGAAGCTGTAATATTTAGAGACTTCATTAAAAACTCTCAAATGGACATCTGTAAGTTTGATGAAAAATTGATGAATAGAGATGTGATTGCTTTTTTATGCATTACTTTTCTTGGGAATAATGTGCTGCTTGGAATGCTTTGAGAATATGCCAAAAGAAAGCCAAGCAATATGGTCTGACTGCAGCTGACAGGGAAAGGGCAGTACATGGCAGCCAAGCTGGACAGGGCATCTGTGGCTCTAAGCTGCAAAAGGAGTGAGCAGTGACAGATACTTCCAGACACTTGGCTACAGACATTTAGCAAGAGACCCAATTTCTAATGGACTCAGTATACAAAGAATTATATGTCCTCTCCTGGTCATTGCAGACATCTAAATTATAGGCAGCTAACTGTGCTGAATAACAGCCTGAATGCTGAAATAAAAGACACTCGTTTGAATCCTGGCTAAATTGGTTACTACTATGTGACTATGGATGTATTACTCAGCCTGTCTGACCTTCATGTTCCTTATCTATGAAATGCAGATAAAAACACCTATTGGTGAGTATTAAATGACATGATATAGAAATAGCATTTGCTTAGCACAGTGAACAGCACATTTCAAGAGTTCAATAAATGGCAGGTATTAATAATACTGCTTTCCAAAATGAACTTCCTCCACTCCCCCCTCAACCCATTCTCCGTACTCGTGGATATACGCTTAGGTAATTTTAGTAAATGGGCTAAATAGGAATATTGTGAAGCATATCCACAAAGTTAAGTTACAGCAATTTCATTATTTCAAAATATTTTAAATCAATGCCAGAAAGAGAAATAGACATGCTAGTAATTATGATACAATAAGATTTTGTTGATAAGTAAATTGTCTTCTTTCACAAAAGGTAAACCTGTCATCTTTGGTCTCAAAAACAAAAAAAATCACAATATGTAATTAAAAACCTGAGAATAAGTGGAATTATTTAAATTAGGTTCCATAACTCTATATTTCATAATTATGAGAAGCTGCTTATTCAAAATTATGTGTAATGGCATGATTGTAGAATTTCCTTACTAATAAGGATAAAATACTAATGAAAAATCCATTTTTCATCAGTTCCATGGTGCTAATCATAGTAACCAATCTCAGTAGCATTATTTCATTAATACTAATAGAAAGGGGAACAAACTTTACAGTTTAGGCTTAAATTATGGGGGAGAGTTTAAAAATAACAGCTGTAAAAAACAAACTGCTCTTCTGCTTGTCACTACTGTATGGAATAGTCCAATAATTTCTCACTGGCAGGCCCTGTATAAGGTATATTGAACATTGCTTGTGCAACACTTCAAATCCTCTGGTTTCATTTCCCACCCAGTCGTACCTGGGCAACCTAGTAGGCCTTGACCAGCTTCAATGCCATTGACAGTCCTTTGTCTCTGGTCAGCCCAGAATGACTTCTGGGAACAGGGCTTCTCTGATTCCTTGCCCAGGGATGCTCCAAAAAAGCATTTGGCATTCAAGCAGGAGCAACCTGGAAGTGAGGTGGGGAAAGTTAATACCCTGTAGGGCAACTTTTAGCCAAGGGGAAACAGAGCTGATGGTTAAACATTTTTCCCTTTCTTTTACATGGATGGTCTTGGGTTGCATTTCATGAGGCAACTTAGATGGTCCTACATGACTGAGCACTCAGTGGTGGGCCACCTGATAATGCATCCTTGAAATAGTTCTCTTTTCTTTCCCTGTTTCATGCCCTCTGTCTTTCATTCCTGTTTTATCCCATAAACCAGCTCTGAATGCTTGGGAGTGGGCTCCTGGGGCCATGTGTTGAAGGTTTCTGGTACTTAATGAGAAAGAATCCATGATCCATTACACCAGTGAGTGTTTTCCATCCCTGATTTAGGGGTTGTAGGTTGCCATCTGAGGGACTTCTTTCTCACTGAAATCCATCAATTCATGAAAAAATTAATATAAGTTTGATAACTGACAAACCCTAGCAGGTTCATCATCACAAAAAACCCAAGTAGGATGTGTTTTTTGAAAAATCTGTCTTGTCAAAATTGGGGTCATCTTCAGGGAGCATGTTTTGCTATAGAACTCAGATCATATTCACTACTCTGAAGTTTCCTCCAAGTTCTAGTCCAGAAAACCCCAGAAGAGTTAGAGAGTTACTAAATGAGCTTTAGTATAAAGCTATGTGTAGGTGTCTAGTGATGTTTTTAAAAACCATCTCTTGAGTGAGTTATACTATTAATCTGATTTACTCATTAGAATAACTGAAAATTTAGAAGAACTATTTTACATATGATATCCTTTTTAAGTTATTTTAAAAAGTTTTATTGAAGTACAGTTGATTTATAATATCGTGTTAGGTTCAGGTATATACATCTGGTATCCTTTTAACACATGGAACACCCTCTAAAGCTCAGAGGAAAAATCATGAAATTCAATCAAACTTGAGTTACACCAAATTATATTCTCTTTGTCCAACTCAACCTACATCACTTGGATCAAATAGAATACAATTGGCATAACTTAGAGCCTATAGTGCTATATGTATTTTAGATATTTAGATATTTCCTAAATTATCTATATTGTAAATTTAAAATATTGGAAAGTTTGCAGTGCAGATGGATGATGTGGCAATCCTTGAGTGAATTTTTCTGGCTCCTTAAGAGCTGGGAAAAGCCGATCCAAATGTTTTCTCATATTTTTAAATTTCACTAACAATTTTAATATAAGTTCCTTGTGGGGAGGCAGTAGTCTCTTTCTGCATGAATCGTGACATGTGTATGGCCTTTCTTTTACTTCTGATGGACATGTCTACACTGCAAGAGACATAAGATCCTGGGTATTTGAAAATTAAAGAACAGCAGCAAAGGGCCAGATGCTGTAGTTATAAAAGTTACAAAAGTATTATAAACACCAGGTGTGCCATATAAATGCACAGGTTTTTTACCCTGTCACACTATTATCACATGGTTCCAACATCTGTTCATTCCTGTCCAGGCTTCCCACAGACAGTATTTATTAAAATCAAATACACACTAGCTCTCACTTATGTGCCTTGAGCAGGAAGTGCCACGGTGGCCTTATTATGAAGTATAAGTGAGCTGATAAAAATTGATTTTTATCAGTAAACTTACAATTATCCTTACAAGCCACTATAGTATCATCTGCCTTTGGTGTGCCTTCTACTTGCTAATTACTCCATGGTTTCTAGGAGAGTGCAGCCAGCACAAAAAATTTTACACTAATTCTAAATAATTAGAGGATGAGAAGAGAAGCCAGTTGAGCTTTGTGAAGAGTCTACAGTAGAGAAAATTATTTAATGAAATGCTGTTTTCTTATTTTTAACTAGAAGACATATTAGAAAGTATAAATAACTGTAAACAAATAAATATTTTAATGAAAGCATTAAAAAGCCTCAAAGGCTTACATTGTAAAATGATATATTAGAAGCTGCCAATACAGAGGAAGTAACACTGGTCTGGAAATCAAGTCTTATGATCTGGTTTTTAATCTACCCCCACCACTCTTCAGGTCTTATTTTCTCATCTGGGAAATGAGACTGGAAAATATGTACTATGTTCCCTTCTGGTTTTGATGATTTATGACTCTAATGATAAAAAACCTTCAATGATAGAAAATTCTTTTCTGTAGCCCTATGATTTCACACATTCTTCTGTTTTATGATTAGTGTTATGGATGGCATGTTTTTGTCTCCCTCCAAAATTCATGTTGAAAACTAAGCCCCAGTAGGATGTTATTAGGAGGTGGGGCCTTTGGGAAGTAATTAAGTCATGAGGGTGGAAGCCTCAGGCTGGGATTAGTGTCCTTATATGAGGAGGAAGAGAGCAAGCCCTTTTACTTTTGGCCATGTGAGGGCACAGCAAGAAGTCAGGGATAGTCTGAAGCATGGAAGAGGGCTCTCACCAGAACCTGACTGTGCTGGCACCCTGATCTCAGGCTTCCAGCATCCAGAGCTGTAAAAACTAAAGTTCTGTTGTTATAAACCGCTTATGGTACTTTGTTATAGCAGCCCAAACTAAGACAATTATTTTTCTCTAACATAATAGAAAATACCCACATTGTATGTGAGTTATCATAAATACCAATCAAGTAGATTACAAATTAATAAATGTTTTGACTGAATTTTTTTTTAATGAGTAAAAAGATTAATGGGAAATTATGAACTATCAAGCAAATGTTGGAAGAATTGGCTGTCCACTGGAATAGGAAAATCAGAACCTCTGTCTACCTTGTATCATACACAGAAATAAATTCCAGATGGGTTAAAGACTCTAAGCCATACACATGCATGGTAGACACCGTGAAGTACTACCCAGACGTCTCTTCAGTGAAGGACTTACTGCTCCATTTGCTGAGAGTGCTGTCAGGAGACAGTCTTCAGATGCCGGCCTCTTCAGTAATTGCTTCAGTTGCAAAGAGCTGCCTCACGCAGGGTCACACCCCTTCCCAGGGCAGCCCACATCCAGTGACTGATGAAAAAGAAGGAATATATAGGCCTGGCTATCTCAGCCCAACTCAAAAAATTTTGAAGCACCATTTGAGCACCAGAGGTACCCATGAGGTGGGTTGAGGTGGTCATTGGCTCAGCTTCTTCCTCTGACCACTTCTGCTTCCTTGCCCTCCATTTTCCACAGGTGTTGGTACCAAGATCATTCCCTAAGAAACATCCAAAAGGCTAAACTTTGTTTCAGATTCTGCATACTGTGGAACTTAACTTGCAACAATACATTCTAAGAAAATGTAAAAGAATATTTATCTTGAAAATAATTTTGTGTGGGAAAGTCTTTCTTAAACATAACATAAAAGCCATAAAGGATGGCTTTATGTAAAGATATGATGTATATGAAAATTAAAATTTTCTTTCTGTATTATGAAAAGCATCCTAAACAAAATTAAAAGACAGGCATTGGATTTGGCAAAAAATATTTTTAATGTACATAATAGGCAAAGCATTTATACCCACAATATATAAAGAACTCCTACAAATCATTAAGAAGTCACCCCCCACCCCGCTGAAAAGGCTAATGTATATGAAGAAATTCAAGGAAAACAGATGTTGCCAATAAAATAGGAAAAGATGCTCTCAGCTTTATTTGAAATCAAAGAAACCTTACTTGTAATCAAAGAAATGTAAATAAAAACAATAAGCTAACTTGTAAAATGAAAAAGATTTATAGTATACACAATTGGCAGGATGGTGGGGGAAATGGGCACTTGATATATGTGGAAATGTAAGTTGTTTTTTGAAGGACACTTGGACAATAACCTAACAACAATTTAAATATGCATATCTTTTTTTTTTTTTTTTTTTTTTTTTTTTGCGGTATGCGGGCCTCTCACTGCTGTGGCCCCTCCCGCTGCGGGGCACAGGCTCCGGACGCGCAGGCCCAGCGGCCACGGCTCACGGGCCCAGCCGCTCCGCGGCACGTGGGATCCTCCCGGTCCGGGGCACGAACCCGCGTCCCCTGCATCGGCAGGCGGACTCTCAACCACTGCGCCACCAGGGAAGCCCCAAATATGCATATCTTTTGATCTAGAAATTCTCCTTTTAGGAATATATGCTACAGAAATATTAGCACATGCACACAAAAATATGTGTACAAGAATTTTTTGGAGATAATTATTTTTATAAAAGAAAGAAATTTGAAACAAACACCCAAAAAAGGAGAGTATGTTTAAAAACATTGTGCATCCATACTATGAAATGCTATACAGATGATAAAGGAATGAGGTTCATCCATATATCAGTATAGAAGGATATTTGTGATATATTGTTAACAGAAAGAGAAGTTGCCGAAAATGCATAATACATTTATATATGTATATATATGTATATATTTTATAAATGCATAAAGAAGATTCTGGAAGAAGATGCACACTAGGATAGGGGAGTTGGGAGTGGTGTTGTGGAAAGAAGACATTTACTTTTACTCTAGATACCTGTGAATTATTCAGTACTTTGATATGGAGCTTGCATTACTTTTATAATGAAAGCATTTTAAAAGATAAAAAATAAAATATACTAGGTGAACAAAACTTGATGCTCTTCATTTTTTTGTAATGCTGAATTACTACTACTACTACTCTTACTACTACTACTGTTACTAGAGACAGTCATTTGGAATTTCCTTCAATCTAAATACTCCATAATGTATTCTATAGAATTCCATTTTTCTAAAAATGATCTAATTTACATTACCTAATCACACTCTATCCTGATCCTCTTTCACACAAATATCTTGAAAACCAAGTAAGTGAAGTGGACTCCTGAATCTTGTAGAAAATAATTCATTTAAAATTACCTGGATTCAAGTCCACAGGATTCACTTCATTCCCCCAAGAGGCTACTGTCAGGGAGCAAAATTTTCCACCCCAAGATGTATCTCTTTGGCATGAAGATTAATTTAGGCTGATTGTTTTTAAGAAACAGAAGACTCAGGAATTTTTTCTTGTTACCTCCCCCTTAACTGCCTACAGGAATTTAGATAAAGGGCCTGTTCCTGGAATAGAGCTATCACCAGATATCTGCAAAGAATATGGGCTAGGTGTGGAGAGAAAAACTCAGCAAAACCTAGAGATCAGAGTCCACTCTGTGTCCCTTCCTTTCTGCATGGCCCAGCAAATATTTGTTTACCAGACATTTGCTTTTCCATCTCCATGTGAATTGCCTTCCTCCCATTTGAAGTCCCAAACCACTACCCCCAACATTTTCTTTTGTCTTTAGCTGAAGATGGTATTTAAGGTGAGGATTTTGGCCACTTTGGAGAGTTATTCAGTTTTCCTGGGTCTCTCCCATGTATTTCAAATTTGTTTGATTTTCTCCTGTTAACCTGTCTCATGCTAATTTAATTTTAAGCAGTCGGAGGAACTTAGAAGGGTAGAAGAAAATTTCTTCCTTCCAAGCATAGTGGTTATCTAAAAGTGAAGGAAATATCTAAAAGAGGGCAATGAGCTTTGAAAAGTGGAAAGTAGAACTTCAGAATATGAGAACGTCTCCAAAGTCACTTTTCTCAGAATAGTGAAGTAGAAATTTGGAAATGCCAGTTGTGAACTGGGGATGAACAGTTTTATGCTGTATGATCTAGTTTAAAGGAAGTCACTGTTGGGAGGTGAGGTTTACACCTTCATCCTTTGCTCTGTGATGCTGAGTTAAATCCTTCACCCTCCAGTAAAAATCCCTGCTCCTTTCAAGTTTTTAGCCTCTGGCTATGCCACAATCAGTTCCTCTTCCTCTTCCTTACATACTGACTACTGGCTCACTATCTCACGCTAGTGAAGACTTTGCTTTCTATCCTGACCGAATTTGCTGTCATTTGGAGATTTAGGATTTGTATGGACAATCCATCCAACTTCAGTTCAGGGGTTCCCAAGTTGGCTTGCACATTAGAAATATCTGTAAAAGTTTTTAAAAAGTGCATATGCCTGAGTTGCACCTACCATATCAGAATCTGTCAGGATGGGGGCCCTACATTCTGCAACCTGTAAAACCACCACAGACGATTCTGATATACCATCAGAATTGCAGCTGTCTTGCAGCCTTGGATTTTGTCTTCTTCTACTCCTACCTCTGCGTTCAACATCATGGCTACACTGTAGACACTTTCATTACACTACAATTCTGTACCCAATTCCAATGTGTGGCTTTTTCCCACGCAAACAATTCTCTGACACCAGCTGGGTGTTCTACAATTCAACTCAATTCTGACACTATCTACTCAAAGATAGCATCAGATTCCACAAATTAAGGGGTCAGTCCCACAAGACTGCCCCTCGCTTCAGATGCCCATCTAAAGTCCAAGTTGTTACCTGTGCTACTGACTGACTGGCTAAAAATCTGAGGTTCCCACAACCCCCTCTGTGGGTTCAATTAATTTGCTAGAGTGGCTCACAGGACTCACAAAACCAGTTGACTCACTAGATTACTAGTTTATTACAAAAGATATTAAAGAATACAAATCAACAGCCACATGAAGAGATACATAGGGCAAGGTCCTGAATACACGAGCTTCTGCTCCTGTGGAGTTTGGGGTCAGCATGTAGATGCATTCTGGTTCACCAACCCGGAAGCTCTCTGAACCTCATCCTTTTGCACTTTTATGGAGGCTTCATTACAGAGGCATGATTGATTAAATCAGGGACCATTGGTGATTGATTCTACCTGCAGCCCCCCTCCCCTCATTGGAAATCAGGGGATGGGACTGAAAGTTTCAACCCTTAAATTCTGGTTGGTTCCCCTGGCAATCAGCCCCCTCATCTTTAGAGGATTTCCAAAGTCAGCTCATTAATATCAACTCAGTTGACAAAGGGGTTTGTTATGAATAACAGGATGATACCGAGCAGGACCCTGCAGGGTTCCTGGGCACAAAAGCCTTCCTGTGTCCCCATTTCTTGATTACAGGAAACAGGCTTCATTCAGCCTCTATGACCTTCCCTGAGTTCCAACAAGCGGGTTCAAACAGTTGCTAATTAGGGAAGGGAGGGGATGCAGAGACAAGGGAGGAACAGTCAAAAAAAAAAAAACACAATAGTACAGCCTTGGGGCAGGGGCCTGATTTCCCCTCAAGGGATACACGTAACAATATCTTTGAGCTGTTTTGCAGACACTGAAACCCCCACCAGGTGGGAGAAGTTAACTGTGTGCTGCCCACAAGCACATAGACCCCAGACAGGTTGGAACTGGAAGGTTGATGAGATGATCCTGACGACCGCTTACCTCACCACCAACTAATCAGAAGAATGTCCAGAAGCTGATCACGCCCTTTTTGAACCATTACTATAAAACTTCTCACTACCTACCACTTCCAGGTTGGGACACACAGTTTTGAGGGCATTAGACCGCTGTGACCCCTTTTACCTGGCAAAGCAATAAAGCTATTCTTTTCTACTTCATCCAAAACTCTGTCTCCAAGATTTAATTCGGTGTCAGGATACAGAGGCCATATTCAGCTTCAAAGACACCCATTTTGGCTTTATGGCTCTGAAGGGATTTCAGGAACTGAGGACAAGAGGCCAAATATTATGACAAAAGATACTCTCATCGCTCTTATAGCTCAGGAAATTCCAAGGGTTTGGGGAAGCTGTAAGCCAGGAATCGTGGACTAAAGACCAAAATATTTATTATACATCACAATATCACAATTACTTTAAACCACACCACCTAAGAAATCTTACACTCCAAGAATCCATTATCTGGTTATAACCTCCAAGTTTTCCAACTCATTTGTTCCCCAAACCCATTACAGCCACTCTCTCCTATAAGTGAGACATTCACTACCTTGACTACTGTACTCCAATTTCCTCTAGTCTATTTGCCCCTTACTGGCCTCTCCAAAGTCAGGTAACCTGTCCCTTCTGCTGTATCAGCCCAGCAAAAATGCAACCCTCAGGTATTCAAAATTATTCTCACTCCCTTCCTTTGCCCAATCCCATTTATTCCCCACACTGCAGCCTGAGTAACCTTTTCAAATGCAAATTTGATCATATGGTGGACTCCCCTCCCCACTTGCTTTACTTAAGCCTTTAAGTAGCTCCCCATGATTCTTAGGATAAAGTCCAAACTCCATAACCTGCCATATAAGACTAGTTATAATTTGCACCCTGTGTACATATCTGCTCTGTTATCTCTCCTCTTCATCCATGCTAAAATCCTTGTACTTTCACCTACACTCATCATGATGTTTCCCATTTATGAGTGTGTTCCCTCTGCCTCGGATGTCCCCAGTCCTCTCCTTGCGAGCCTAACTCCTATTTATCCTTTAAAGACTCATCCCAGGTGGCACCACCTCCCAAATTTAGTCTTAAAGGTGACATGGCTTCAAAGACTCAAATTCTTTTTTTTGGCAGTTCTTCAAGATTATATTTCCATTTTTTATTGTGGTATGAACATTTAACATGAGATCTACCCTTCTGACAAAATTTTAAGTGCACAATACAGTATTGTTAACTATAGACACGATGTACCATAGAGCTCTAGAACTCATTCATCTTGTGTAACAAACTTTACACCTGTTGAACAGTATCTCCCCATTTCCCCCTCTCCCCAGCTCCTGGAAACCACTATTCTACACTCTGTTTCTATGAGTTTGACTATCTTAGATACCTCGCGGAAGTGGAATGATATAGTACTTGTCTTTCTGTGACTGGCTTACTTCACTTAGCATAATGTCCTCCAGGTTCATCCGTGTTGCCACATATGGCAGGATTTCCTTCTTTTTAAAGGCTAAATGTATTCCGTTGTATATATACACTACATTTTCTTTCAATTCTTTGTGCACTTTATACAGTAAATTTGGTACCTACACTCAGGGTGATATTAAAATAGTGAGCAATAAGAACAGATGCCTAACCAGTGCATACAGGTTGTATACCAACCCTGCTTAGACCACAAAAATACCTTAATATTTAAAGACATTTTTTCCTTTCCTGTCTCCTTTTCCCTTCATCGGTTCCCCTTATCAGCAAAACAATGGGCAACTGATCTGGGGCAGAATCAGCAGCTGAAATCTTGTGTACCAATAATATGTCAGTGGAAATCTCAGGGCTGAATTGTTTCCATCCTCGTACATCGTTGGTAACGGGTTCCATCAGGCCTCCACATTCCAGCCTGCTCTGTCCTGGTTGTCAGTGCCCTACATACAATAGTAGGTGCTGGTTTAAGTAATCATTTTTTTCCAGGAAAGATGACTGAAAAGAGGAATTTCCTAGGGACACACATAAATTAAAACATAAGGTCAATATGTTATACGGTGATGAAAAGGAGATTGTTGAATTGGAATAAAAATCTCAAAGTAGGGATGTGTTTCCCTTTCTCTTCCTTTTCATATAATTCATCTCTATACATCTGTCCAACCTATTAGGAATGTAATTTTTAGAAGTTTTATTCCATATTTATCTCTCTATTCTCAATGTTTAAGATAGTACCAGGATAAACAACAAGGTCCTACTGTATAGCACAGGGAACTATATTCAATATTCTGAGATAAACCATAATGGAAAAGAATATAAAAAAAGAATTTATATATAGCTATAACTGAATCACTTTGCTGTATAGCAGAAATTCACACATTGTAAATCAACTACACATCAATAAAAAAAAATACACATTAAAAAAAAGATAGTACTAGGGACTTCTCTGGTGGCACAGTGGTTAAGAATCCACCTACCAATACAGAGGACACGGGTTCAAGCCCTGGTCCAGGAAGATCCCACATGCTGTGGAGCAACTAAGCCCATGTGCCACAACTACTGAGCCTGTGCTGCTCTAGAGCCTGCGAGCCACAACTACTGAGCCTACGTGCCACAACTACTGAAGCCCACACGCCTAGAGCCCCTGCTCTGCAACAAGAGAAGCCACCACAACGAGAAGCCCACACACCGCAACGAAGAGTAACCCCTGCTCGCGCAACTAGAGAAAGCCTGCGTGCAGCAATGAAGACCCAACGCAGCCAAAACTAACTAACTAAATTAATTAATTAATTTAAATTAATTAAGAATGACCAGAAAATAAATAATTTTTTAAAAAAGAGAGAGTACCAGACATGAGTTGCTCAAGAAATGTTTGTTGAATGACTGAATAAATGAGAAGATCAATGACCCATTCTTTAGTAGAGTTGAGCAGTTATTATTTGGTAGGAGAAACCAGAAGCTGAGGATGCTGTTAGACTCCTACTAAGAAAACTACAGCAGTTGTGGAGCAATTTAAAGTTGAGCTGAAATTCTTTAGCATTGTTATCTCAAGTGTCACAATAAGGAATTCATTCTTTTGTCCTGTGAAAACTCACTTGTGTGATACATAGTATGTAATCCCAAACCGTTTGCATGCTGTTCAATGAATTGTTCTGCATATAGATTGGCTTGTGTGCCCATATGTTTAAAAATTCAATTTAAAGGAACAGCTGGATTAGTCAATGAGATTGAAGCTTCTGTTCAACATTCATTTTGGTGAAAGGGGAAGTAGCCTACATTCATTTCTATGTTTAAAGAGAGATGCTGGGGGATATTTGATGCATGTCTTGCAAAGAATAAATGGAATATTAACATTTTCCTTGTTTATCATTGTCTTCTCCATTGCTTGTTCTCTGTATTGCAGATGTTGTGGCTATTTCTTGATGGTTTTCAAGCTCCAGTTCATTAAGATTACTGCAATTGGTGCCTCTACTGAGGATTTCACTACAATCTTTTACTACCAGGCACATAGCAAGGTGAATATGCTTCTAAATCACATTTATGCTTTCTTCAAAATTATAACAGCTGGATTATCTGATTCTGTACCGTCTCTCTTCTCAAAGAAATAAATTAACCCCCCAAATCTCTTCAGGAGCCAAGCCAAAGTCACTGTTTCTAACACATTTCAAAAGTTAAAATAAGGTTTGTTTGTTTTTTCTCCTTGTTTTGTTTTAAGCAGGGTAAAAATTCTGAATTGAAAATATTGAAAAAAATATTAGATATACTCAAGCATGAAATAAAAGTTTTATCATCCCCCAAGGCTATCTTCTCACAGGCAACGTAGGTCTCTCTCCATTGATCAGCTCCCTTTTATTGCACCGTGTTCTGGGAGGAGCAAAGTAATCTCGAGTACCACAAGGGTCAAAGAAACTGTGAACTTGTGGATTAAACTTGCAAAAATGCTGCCTTGATGAAGACTGTTTATCTTTCTTGTCTTCTGGTAAATCTCAATTTGCAAATTAAAACGGAAACTTTAAGGCCTTTCTGATATCGACTCGAATTCAAAATGGGATCCAATTTCCAGATTCTTTTTCTGACATTCCAACTCATTGTGCTAATGAAATGCCCGCGGTCGCGAGACCCCTCCACAAGACCACCAGAGACGAGAGTCAAAGCCAAACGGCTAGCGTCATTTATTGCAGGTTCGAACTTGGACCTCCGGGCACTCGTTGCCGGTGACGCTAAGAGGTCCCAATGGAGTTTAGTACAGCTCTTTTATAGACAGGTACAAACAAGCTCGGGACCTTCTGCGGGGCTTTCCAGGGGTGGGGAGTACTGATTGGCTAACTTTTAAACAAAGACACTAGTCACTGATTGGTTAACTTTTAAACAAAGACACTAGTCACCGTCTGATTGGTTGGATGGTTGCAAAAGGGGGTTCAGCAAGCATAGTTACAGAAGCGAGAGCGGCTGGTTAAGTTTCGGTTTCCTGAGGTTTTGTTTCTCAATTAGAAATACTTAAGATGGGGCCATAGTTACAAACAGTACAAACAGGAAGATCGATGCAATCCTAGCAGCGCTGCGGCCTAACGGCAGGGCATCAATTCAGTCCTATTTCTACCAAAGTAGAACATAGCCCTACACTACATACAGCTCAAAGCTGCCAGAACATGTTTTTCATTCAACCACATGAAACTCGTTTGTAAGTGTCAACTGAGCCCTTAATCCTCTTCAAATTGGTTAAATAAGTCAGTGTGGGAAGTAGTGTCATGGGAAGGAGTATCATGGACTTGGAACTAAACAGATTTAGGGGGAATTAGTTATGACACCCTCCCCCACCCCCCTACCCACCCCCCGCCCCCCAGAGGGCAGGGCTGTTTTCTCTGACTGGTCACTCCTCTAGCATGACTGGTAGAGGGAATGAAGAGCAAAGTGTCTCCAGCCCTCTCAGCCTAGATTTCTCTAGGCAACTTAGCTCAGCCTTGGCTCATGGGCCTGCCTATCTCTACTATTAGAACCGAAAGAAAAATTTTCTGTGTGTGAATTCTCTTCCAGAACGACTTTGCAAAAGATAAGCAGAATAAAATAGAGCCTTGTATTGACACAAGGACAGAAGAAAGAAGGAGAAATGGGTAAAAAAGACATTTGTGCAATATTTGGTCGACATGAATCTGGATCATACTCATTGGTTTCTACTGAAGAAACAAGATCCATATGGGTTCCTGGGTTGAGAAGGGCAAATCCATGTGAATTGGAGCAATCTTTCCCTGGAGTAAGTGCAAGAGGGGACCTTGGCTTCTTGTGATACAGAATCTTCCAACTCAGGCTCAGCCAACTGTGGCCTGCCTGCTGTGGTCAAGTTTCAATAGAACACAGCAGCACTCATTCTCTCTTTTGTTTACCTATTGTTTATGGCTGCTTTTAAGTAGTTGCAACAGAGACTATCTGACTCACAAAGCCAAAGTATTTACTGTCTGGCCCTTTACAAAAAGTTTGCTGTGATGGGAAAAACAACTTTTGAGGAAAACAACTTTGTTTTTCTGAGTAGCTGCCTAGGCATTTTATAGTATGATAACCCTACTCACATCCAGAGTCTGGACATTTAGATAAGGACTTGATTTTAGGATGCCCGCCATAAGTTCCTGCTTTGCTTTTCCCTGGGACACCTTTTAAAATAACCACAGTTAAAGCTAAGCCTGCAAAGTTAGTGACCTCTGCCCCAACCACCTTATAGGTAATAAGTACTTACTGCCCTGCTCTCTATCTCCTGCTGGCTTGTGACCTGGGATGAAGGACTACCCTTCCCCTGGCTCACTGCGCTGCCAGCAACCCTCAACCCCGGATCTGTAAGCAATAATAAATCTTGTGATTCGATTTCCTTTGTGTGGGTGTATTGATTGAAACTGCACCTTCAGTCAAAACGACCCCACAGGTTTCAGGTTCCCAAAGTGGGAGGTAAGATGCTGAGGGAGCTCCCTGCCATCCCCGTGTGGTGGCTTGTGTCTCCTCATTCAGCAGGTCACAAGCTGTATATTGTTCATTTAATACAACAGCTCTGGCTTCTCAACACATTTGCCAACTCTGTTCTACCCAACAGAGATCAGGAAGAAATGCAGTGGTTCAGAGAAGCGGTCAATGGATTTGATCACTTTGGGGAAACATTTAAAGTTTATAGTATAAAGTTTAAACTGAAAATATTAGTTGCAGGATATTATTTAGAAATTGTAGCAGTCTAACACTTGTTAATTGATTTGTTAAAATTTATATCGTATATACTGCTTACAATATAAATAATTTCTATCATGGAGATATTTTGTTCTGTTATGAACATTTTGTAGTCATTGGAAAGGAATAGAAACAAGGGTACTATGTAAAATGCTACTAATAATTATTATCGGTCAGTAGCATTGTTTGGGCACTCACTTGGTAAAGAGCTCTGTTCCAGGTCCAGTGGGGGATGGGGAGAGCCCAAAAGAAGCAGATGTTGTAACTAAGGGTCTTACTAAATGATCTAGTTCAGAAAGTCATTGCATATTCCTGCAGTGACTTCAGAAAATTCACAAAGTAATATAAACCCATGAGAACACATGAATAGAGCTCAGAATCTAGGACAGAAGGATTTGCCTATATGTCACTCACCCGGATGCTTTGACAGGACTTAGTCCTGTGGATGTGCCTGATTCCCTTGTTTCAGGAATTTCTCTAAATGTAGATTTCATACTTTGCCTTTTGAATTTCATCTTGCTGATTATCGCCTATCATTAAGTATGTCGAGATTATTTTGGAACTTGTATCTGGAGTTTAGTGTCGAATTGTTTCATTCTGCCATTTTATTTCCTTCCAAATATTATAAGCGTGATTTGTATGTCTTTATCAAGTCACGGTAGAGGCATAGAATCCCAGAGTTAGCTGTGACCTTAGAGGTGATCTAGGGCAAAGCCTTCTCAAACTTTAATTTCCATATGAATAACCTGAGGTGCTTATTAAAATGCAGATTCTCATTCAGTGGGTCTTGGGTGGGTCTGCAGATGAGACTTTGAGAAGCACGGTGCAAGAGAATCACCTAATGAGAATTCATTCTGCAGTATCTCTGCAGATTTTCATGTAGCTTCCCTGTGAACACTCCTAATTTACACAGAAAACTCACATTTTAAAGCAAACTACTTCATTGTGGAGAACTTCAATGGTTAGTAAACCTTTATATTGTTGGTGTAGCAACATTTGAAGTTTTTCTGAAGCACAATAATGATTGATATTGAACTAGGACCGTCAGCCAGTTCTTTCTTGTTGGCCTAAATTAAGTCCACCAGGAGACACTGCATCATAAATTGTTGCAAAGGCTATTGTCTGAGAGAGGTGAAGCATTATGGGAGGTTGGATTTGGAACTTCACTCAGTTGCTGGCAGACTACCTCTCTGTCCCCAATGTTCCACTTTCCTCTCTCTCCTACATTCAACATGTATCACATGCACACTTTATCATATGAACATTAATAACATTTAGAGGGATTCAAGCTCCAGGGTAGTATGTTATCTGACTTCAGTGGTGTGCTGGTAAATGTTTAACTGCCGACTTGGGGGGAGGGTGTGTCTATGTGTGGAACTGTGGCATTTTCTAATTTCCAGGGTATGAATTCTCCCTCCATGGGCTATTTCTACCAATAATTTAACAACCAGCTTGCAGAATTCCTGAAAATTTAACAGCCAGTAGGAATCTGCTCCAGTGCAGCTCCCAGTTCCACTTGACCCCATTATAGCAAATAACAGTTAACATTTATGGAACACTGATTATGCAAGAGGCACAGTGTTAAGTATATGGCCTCTAACAAAATTAAAATGAGATCCTATTCATTTATTCAGCAAGTTACCAAATTCCTTTCATGCTAGGTGCCAGAGAAATAAAAATGCATGGGAAACAACCCTTACCCTCAAGCAGTTCACGGAGTCTAGTGGGAGAGATAGATAGAGAAACAGATAAATTACAGTGTAACATAATAAATAATAGAACAGATGGTGGTGGTAACTGATTTAGTACCTATTCTGGGCCCTACTGGGGGTACGAGAAGATGAAGGGAGGCTTTTTCTTTACCTCTTTTCAAAAGCCCATGCTGACCATGTCAAAACATCTTCTGTGGATAAATTTTATGCAGATATCTTTCAGATTTAATAGACTTGAAGAGCACATCAGTTTCTTTAAAAAGAAAAATTTTGACATGCATGTAACATCTTCTACTTAGAATTGAGTCTGTATTATCTGTCCTATAGGCTTTAGAAAGAGAATATGGAATACAGACAAGGAACCTTTTGAGAACTGACAATTTACAGACCTCAGGAGTGCTATCCTATTCAAATTCAATTTCATTTTAGAAAGCTTGAAGGCATCAGACTGTTACAAAGATAAAAGAGCCAAGTATTAATCTTTTGAGTTAGTATCTTATTCAAGCTGTTGAAACTGTGAAGAGTTTTTTCAGGACTCTTATTTTAAAACTAAAGATCAAGCAAAAGAAGTAAAAAAAAAAAAAAAAAAAAAGGCAATATAATGGCTACTCCTCATTTGATTATTGCTAACATGATTATAATTCATTACAACTTCTTATTTGTTTTTATTGCTTTAAGTCCTTTATGGAAGTAGGATGGGTAGAAATAATAAAATAGTAAATACAATAATTAAATACAATTTTTTGTATTTTAAAATCTTCTCTGGAAGAAATCCAGTCTCTGAAATCTTCTCTGGAAGAAATCCAATCTTCTCTGCCTCAGTACTCTTTTTGTTTGTCACTTTCATATTGGCTTACACAGGCCAGAATTATATTTTATCATTATGGTCAGAGTGTGAAAACAGGGTTTGGGGTGTATCAAAAACCAGTCTTGATATGACAGAACAGTGTGTCACGAAGCAAAGTTGTTATGCTTCTTTTCTCTTCTGTCTGCCCTATGTGGACCTAGCATGAGTGAGGTGATGATTTACTGTAGAATTCTTGATATTTCAAAAGGAACCCTTCTGAGCAAGCTTGCTTTGGCTTCTCACAGGATTATAGAAGACAGAATGAAGGATGAATCTTTGAAGGGAGAACAGTCAGAGGTATCACAATCAGTCACGACCTCACCTCCTAATTCCCTTCAAGGCCTTGGGACACTCTGTTGAAATTTTTAAGTACCAAGGGATAGTAAGGTTTTTAATTTTACACAAAATTTAGTACACAGAAAGAAAAAGTAAATGGGAAGAACTCAATAACTATTTGAGGATCAAGTCTGTTAATTGGGTGTATATATACATATATAGTTAAATGATTACCTTTGTGTTCAGATTATATAGCTTTCCATTCTGTTTTACTGCTCTATAGGTCTTTGAAGACGAAAAAAATCTCTCTTGGTTTATATTCAAAAGATGAATGTGGGCTTCCCTGGTGGTGCAGTGGTTGAGAGTCCGCCTGCCGATGCAGGGGACACGGGTTTGTGCCCCGGTCCGGGAACGTCCCACATGCCGCGGAGCGGCTGGGCCCATGAGCCATGGCCGCTGAGTCTGCGTGTCCGGAGCCTGTGCTCCGCGACGGGTGAGGCCCGTGTACTGCAAAAAAAAAAAAAAAAAAAAAAAAAAGATGAATGTATTGGCGTTTTTATGTTCCCTTCTTTTTCCCCTTGAAGAATAGTCAAATGGGGAAGCTACTATAGGCTAGGGTGATCAAAATTTTACCATCCAAACCAGGGTGCTTTTGAGAATGAAAGGAGGTACTATTATTAATACACTATAATAATTATTCTAGGAGATCAGGAATAAACAGGGACTATCTCTTAGCAGAATTGAATATATGGTCATCCTAACTGTAGGTCATTTAATCACTGTTATTTGGTTGCCATCTGGATTTCACTGAAACATCTAAAAAACATGTGAGACCATGTAATTGAAAAAATTGTCTGGGATTCATGTGGGTTCATATCACAGAAATTAGATAGGGTCAAGCAGTAGTGATTCTCTCCCTTATGACTGAAATAAGATAGTAAGAAGAAGGTACTCTGAAGCCTTCCAAAGTTAAGAGATCCTTTTCTTAGGTCATTACTTCCCTTCTAGCTCTTTTGAACTTATGTATCCACACTCCATGGGGCTCAGAAACCTCTCCCTACTTTATGTGCCTATTGCAGCTGCCTGAGTGCAAGATTTTTTCATATCTCACTTGGACTACAGCAAACACCTTCCAACTGTTCTCCGTGCTTTCAGTCTTTCTACAAGTCAAATCCTATCTGTTTATCACAGCCAGACTGATTTATGTAAAAGCTGACCATACCATGCTCTTTCTCAAAATCATTCAATGGCTCCCAATCCCTACCGTACAAGGTCAAAATCCTTTTGCAGTACATACAAGACCCTCCATAAATTCATTCCTGTCAAATTCTTCAGCATCACTCCTTTACAATAATACATTGTTTCTATTTCTCCATACACACCATGGTATCTTTTGCCTCACTCTTATCCATCCTTGAACTTATCTCTACTTTTAGAAAACTTGGCAAATGATTTTTTTCAGGAGGAAAGATGGTGTTTGTATGTGAATATTTGAGTCCATCAATTTTTTGTCATTTATATTTTATTTATATACAGTAAAATTCACTCTGTTTGTTGACTATTCTATGAGTCATGTAACCACTACCACTACAATCAAGATACAGAACAGTTCCATCACTGCCTTCTCCCAGGCTCCCTCGAAAATCTCTTGTCATCTTTGTAGTCAAACTCTTATTGCCTGTCAACCACTGATCTGTTCTACATTCTTATAGTTTTATCTTTTCTAGAATAACATGTAAATGGAATCACACAGTATATATGTATCATTCAGCATAATGAATTTGAGACACACCTATGTTGTTGCAGGTATCAGAAGTTCATTCCTTTTTATTGTTGAGTAGTGTTCCATTGTATGGATATACCACAGTCTGTTATCCTCTCCCCGGGTGAGGGACATTTGGGTTGTTCCCAGTTATGGGTAATTATGAATAAAGCTGCTATGAGCATTCTAATACTTTTTTTTATGTGGACACAGGTTTTCATTTCACTGGGACAGAAGCCCAGGAGTGGAATTGCTCAGTTGTACGGTAAGTGCATGTTTATAAGAAAACCGCCAAACTGTTTTCCAACATGGCTCTACTGTTTTGCATTCCCATCAGCAGCATATGAGGGTTTCAGTTCCTCCACATCCTCACCAACATTTGGTATGCTCAGGCATTTGAATGTTAACCATTCTAATAGGTGTGGTTTTAATTTCCATAATGACTAATTATGTCAGGCATCTTTACATATGCTTTTATGTTATCTGTATATCTTCTTTGCTGAAGTGTCCCTTCAAAGGATTTGCCTATTTCATTATTGGGATTCAGTTTTCTCATTATTAAGTTTTAAGAATTCTTTATATATACTTAATATAATTCCTTCATCAGAAATACAATTTGCAAATATTTTCCCCCATTATGTGGCTTGCTTTCCATTCTTCTAACAATGTTTTGCAGAGCAAACTTTTTAAAGTTTTATTAAGTTTAGTTTATGAATTTCTTTTATGCATCACACTTTTACTGTCATATCTAAAAATTATTTGCCTAACCCAAGGTGTGTCAGTTTGCTAGGCCTACCATAACAAAATATTATAGACTGTGTGGCTTAAAGAACAGAAATTTATTTTCTCACAGCTCTGGAGGCTAGAGATCCAAGATCAAAGTGTCAGCAGTCTGGGTTTCTTCTGAGGCCTCTCTGCTTGACTTACAAATGGTAACTTCTCAGTGTGTCCTCATATGGTCTTTCCTCTGTGCATACACATGTCTATATCCTAATCTCCTCTTCTTACTCTTATAAGGACATTAGTCATTAGCACCCACTCGTATGACCTCATTTTACCTTAATTACATCTTTAAAGGTCCTATCTCCAAATATAGTCACATTCTGAGATGCTGGGGATTAGGGCTTTGACATATGAATGGGGGAGATGGGTGGAAGGATAATTTATTTCATAACACAAGGTCACAAAGATTTTCTTCTATGTTTTCTGCTAAATACAAATGATTTTTTTTTTTTTTAAACATCTTTATTAGGGTATAATTGCTTTACAATGGTGTGTTAGTTTCTGCTTTATAACAAAGTGAATCAGCTATTCATATACATATGTTCCCATATGTCTTCCCTCTTGCGTCTCCCTCCCTCCCACTCTCCCCATCCCACCCTTCCAGGCTGTCACAAAGCACCGAGCTAATATCCCTGTGCCTTGCGGCTGCTTCCCCCCAGCTATCTACCTTACTACGTTTGTTAGTGTGTATATGTCCATGACTCTCTCTCGCCCTGTCAAAACTCACCCCTCCCCCTCCCCATACCCTCAAGTCCGTTCTCCAGTAGGTCTGCGTCTTTATTCCTATCTTACCCCTAGGTTCTTCATGACATTTTTTTCCCTTAAATTCCATATATATGTGTTAGCATACGGTATTTGTCTTTTTCTTTCTGACTTACTTCACTCTGTATGACAGACTCTAGGTCTATCCATCTCATTACAAATAGCTCAATTTCATTTCTTTTTAAGGCTGAGTAATATTCCATTGTGTATATGTGCCACATCTTCTTTATCCATTCATCCGATGATGGGCGCTTAGGTTGTTTCCATGTCCTGGCTATTGTAAATAGAGCTGCAATGAACATTTTGGTACATGACTCTTTTTGAATTTTGGTTTTCTCAGGGTATATGCCAAGTAGTGGGATTGCTGGGTCATATGGTAATTCTATTTGTAGTTTTTTAAGGAACCTCCATACTGTTCTCCACAGTGGCTGAACCAATTCACATTCCCACCAGCAGTGCAAGAGTGTCCCCTTTTCTCCACACCCTCTCCAGCATTTATTGTTTCTAGATTTTTTGATGATGGCCATTCTGACTGGTGTGAGATGATATCTCATTGTAGTTTTGATTTGCATTTCTCTAATGATTAATGATGTTGAGCATTCTTTCATGTGTTTGTTGGCATTCTGTATATCTTCTTTGGAGAAATGTCTATTTAGGTCTTCTGCCCATTTTTGGATGGGGTTGTTTGTTTTTTTGTTATTGAGCTGCATGAGCTGCTTGTAAATTTTGGAGATTAATCCTTTGTCAGTTGCTTCATTTGCAAATGTTTTCTCCCATTCTGAGGGTTGTCTTTTGGTCTTGGTTATGGTTTCCTTTGCTGTGCAAAAGCTTTGAAGTTTCATTAGGTCCCATTTGTTTATTTTTGTTTTTATTTCCATTACTCTAGGAGGTGGGTCAGAAAGGATCTTGCTGTGATTTATGTCATAGAGTGTTCTTCCTATGTTTTCTTCTAAGAGTTTGATAGTTTCTGGCCTTACATTTAGGTCTTTAATCCATTTTGAGCTTATTTTTGTGTATGGTGTTAGGGAGTGATCTAATCTCATACTTTTACATGTACCTGTCCAGTTTTCCCAGCACCATTTATTGAAGAGGCTGTCCTTTCTCCACTGTACATTCCTGCCTCCTTTATCAAAGATAAGGTGTCCATATGTGCGTGGGTTTATCTCTGGGCTTTCTATCCTGTTCCACTGATCTATCTTTCTGTTTTTGTGCCAGTACCATACTGTCTTGATTACTGTTGCTTTGTAATATAGTCTGAAGTCAGGGAGCCTTATTCCTCCAGCTCCTTTTTTCGTTCTCAAGATTGCTTTGGCTATTCGGGGTCTTTTGTGTTTCCATACAAATTGCGAAATTTTTTGTTCTAGTTCTATGAAAAATGCCAGTGGTAGTTTGATAGGGATTGCATTGAATCTGTAGATTGCTTTGGGTAGTAGAGTCATTTTCACAATGTTGATTCTTCCCATCCAAGAACATGGTATATCTCTCCATCTATTTGTATCATCTTTAATTTCTTTCATCAGTGTCTTATAATTTTCTGCATACAGGTCTTTCGTCTCCTTAGGTAGGTTTATTCCTAGATATTTTATTCTTTTTGTTGCAATGGTAAATGGGAGTGTTTTCTTGATTTCACTTTCAGATTTTTCATCATTAGTATATAGGAATGCCAGAGATTTCTGTGCATTAATTTTGTATCCTGCTACTTTACCAAATTCATTGATTAGCTCTAGTAGTTTTCTGGTAGCATCTTTAGGATTCTCTATGTATAGTATCATGTCATCTGCAAACAGTGACAGCTTTACTTCTTCTTTTCCGATTTGGATTCCTTTTATTTCCTTTTCTTCTCTGATTGCTGTGGCTAAAACTTCCAAAACTATGTTGAATAAGAGTGGTGAGAGTGGGCAACCTTGTCTTGTTCCTGATCTTAGTGGAAATGCTTTCAGTTTTTCACCATTGAGGATGATGTTTGCTGTGGGCTTGTCATATATGGCTTTTATTATGTTTAGGAAAGTTCCCTCTATGCCTACTTTCTGGAGGGTTTTTATCATAAATGGGTGTTGAATTTTGTTGAAAGCTTTCTCTGCATCTATTGAGATGATCATATGGTTTTTCTCCTTCAATTTGTTAATATGGTTTATCACATTGATAGATTTGCGTATATTGAAGAATCCTTGCCATTCCTGGAATAAATCCCACTTGATCATGGTGTATGATCCTTTTAATGTGCTGTTGGATTCTGTTTGCTAGTATTTTGTTGAGGATTTTTGCATCTATGTTCATCAGTGATATTGGCCTGTAGTTTTCTTTCTTTGTGACATCCTTGTCTGGTTTTGGTATCAAGGTGATGGTGGCTTCGTAGAAGGAATTTGGGAGTGTTCCTCCCTCTGCTACATTTTGGAAGAGTTTGAGAAGGATAGGTGTTAGCTCTTCTCTAAACGTTTGATAGAATTCACCTGTGAAGCCATCTGGTCCTGGGCTTTTGTTTGTTGGAAGGTTTTTAATCACAGTTTCAATTTCAGTGCTTGTGATTGGTCTGTTCATATTTTCTATTTCTTCCTGATTCAGTCTTGGCAGGTTGTGCATTTCTAAGAATTTGTCCATTTCTTCCAGATTGTCCATTTTATTGGCATAGAGTTGCTTGTAGTAATCTCTCATGATTTTTTTTTATTTCTGCAGTGTCAGTTGTTACTTCTCCTTTTTCATTTCTAATTCTATTGATTTGAGTCTTCTCCCTTTTTTTCTTGATGAGTCTGGCTAGTGGTTTATCTATTTTGTTTATCTTCTCAAAGAACCAGCTTTTAGTTTTATTGATCTTTGCTATTGTTTCCTTCATTTCTTTTTCATTTATTTCTGATCTGATTTTTATGATTTCTTTCCTTCTGCTAGCTTTGGGGTTTTTTTGTTCTTCTTTCTCTAATTGCTTGAGGTGCAAGGTTAGGCTGTTTATTCGAGATGTTTCCTGCTTCTTAAGGTGGGCTTGTATTGCTATAAACTTCCCCCTTAGAACTGCTTTTGCTGCATCCCATAGGTTTTGGGTCGTTGTGTCTCCATTGTCATTTGTTTCTAGGTATTTTTTTATTTCCTCTTTGATTTCTTCAGTGATCACTTCATTATTAAGTAGTGTATTGTTTAGTTTCCATGTGTTTGTATATTTTACAGATCTTTTCCTGTAATTGATATCTAGTCTCATGGCATTGTGGTCGGAAAAGATACTTGATACAATTTCAGTTTTCTTAAATTTACCAAGGCTTGATTTGTGACCCAAGATATGATCTATCCTGGAGAATGTTCCATGAGCACTTGAGAAAAATGTGTATTCTGTTGTTTTTGGATGGAGTGTCCTATAAATATCAATTAAGTCCATCTTGTTTAATGTATCATTTAAAGCTTGTGTTTCCTTATTTATTTTCATTTTGGATGATCTGTCCATGGGTGAAAGTGGGGTGTTAAAGTCCCCTACTATGAATGTGTTACTGTTGATCTCCCCTTTTATGGTTGTTAGTATTTGCCTTATGTATTGAGGTGCTCCTATGTTGGGTGCATAAATATTTACAATTGTTATATCTTCTTCTTGGATCGATGCCTTGATCATTATGTAGTGTCCTTCTTTGTCCCTTTTAATAGTCCTTATTTTAAAGTCTATTTTGTCTGATATGAGAATTGCTACTCCAGCTTTCTTTTGGTTTCCATTTGCATGGAATATCTTTTTCCATCCCCTTACTTTCAGTCTGTATGTGTCTCTAGTTCTGAAGTGGGTCTCTTGTAGACAGCATATATAAGGGTCTTGTTTTTGTATCCATTCAGCCAATCTGTGTCTTTTGGTGGGAGCATTTAGTCCATTTACATTTAAGGTAATTATCGATATGTATGTTCCTATTTCCATTTTATATATTGTTTTGGGTTCGCTACTATAGGTCATTTCCTTCTCTTGTGTTTCGTGTCTAGAGAAGTTCCTTTAGCATTTGTTGTAAAGCTGGTTTGGTGGTGCTGAACTCTCTCAGCTTTTGCTTGTCTGTAAAGGTTTTAATTTCTCCATCAAATGTGAATGAGATCCTTGCTGGGTAGAGTAGTCTTGATTGCAGGCTATTCTCCTTCATCACTTTCAGTATGTCCTGCCACTCCCTTCTGGCTTGTAGGGTTTCTGCTGAGAGATCAGCTGTTAACCTTATGGGGATTCCCTTGTGTGTTATTTGTTGTTTTTCCCTTGCTGCTTTTAATATGCTTTCTTTGTATTTAATTTTTGACAGTTTGATTAATATGTGTCTTGGCGTGTTTCTCCTTGTATTTATCCTGTATGGGACCCTCTGTGCTTCCTGGACTTGATTAACTATTTCCTTTCCCATATTAGGGAAGTTTTCAACTATAATCTCTTCAAATATTTTCTCAGTCCCTTTCTTTCTTTCTTCTTCTTCTGGAACCCCTATAATTTGAATGTTGGTGCGTTTCATGTTGTCCCAGAGGTCTCTGAGACTGTCCTCAGTTCTTTTCATTCTTTTTTCTTTATTCTGCTCTGCAGTAGTTATTTCCACTACTTTATCTTCCAGGTCACTTATCCGTTCTTCTGCCTCAGTTATTCTGCTACTGATCCTATCTAGAGTGATTTTAATTTCATTTATTGCATTGTTCATCGTTGCTTGTTTCATCTTTAGTTCTTGTAGGTCCTTGTTAACTGTTTCTTGCATTTTGTCCATTCTACTTCCAAGATTTCGGATCATCCTTACTATCATTATTCTGAATTCTTTTTCAGGTAGATTGCCTATTTCCTCTTCATTTGTTAGGTCTGGTGCATTTTTATCTTGCTCCTTCATCTGCTGTGTGTTTTTGTGTCTTCTCATTTTGCTTATCTTACTGTGTTTGGGGTCTCCTTTTTGCAGGCTGCACGTTCGTAGTTCCCGTTGTTTTTGATGTCTGTCTCCAGTGGCTAAGGTTGTTTCAGTGGGTTGTGTAGGCTTCCTGGTGGAGGGGAGTAGTGTCTGTGTTGTGGTGGATGAGGCTGGATCTTGTCTCTCTAGTGGGCAGGTTCACGTCTGGTGGTGTGTTTTGGGGTGTCTGTGGCCTTATTATGATTTTAGGCAGCCTCTCTGCTAATGGGTGGGGTTGTGTTCCTGTTTTGCTAGTTGTTTGGCATAGGTTGTCCAGCACTGTGGCTTGCTGGTCGTTGAGTGAAGCTGGGTGCTGGTGTTAAGATGGAGGTCTCTGGGATATTTCCACCGTTTAATATTATGTGAGGCTGGGAGGTCTCTTGTTGACCAGTGTCCTGAAGTTGGCTCGCCTACCTCAGAGGCAGAGCCCTGACTCCTGGCTGGAGCACCAAGAGCCTTTCATCCACACAGCTCAGAATAAAAGGGAGAAAAAGTAGGGAGAATTAGTAGAAGTATGAGTAAAGAAAGAAGGAAAGGAGGAAAGGAAGGAAGGAAGAAAGAAGCAAAGAAAGAAAGAAAGGAGGGAGGGAGGGAGGGAGGGAGGAAGGAAGGAAGGAGGGAAAGAAGGAAAAAAGACAGAAAGAAAGATGATACAGTAAAAATAAAATAAAGTATAATATAGTTATTGAATTAAAAAATATTTAGAAAAAAAAAAAAAAGGGACGGATAGAACCTTAGGACAAATGTTGGAAGCAAAGCTATACAGAGAAAATCTTACACAGAAGCATACACATACACCTTCACAAAAAGAGGTAAAGGGGGAAAAATCATAAATCCTGCTCCCTGAGACCACCTCCTCAATTTGGGGTGATTCGTTGTCTAAAGGAGGGAAGGAAGGAAGGAAAGAAAGAAAGAACGAAGGTAAAGTATAATAAAGTTATTACAATTAAACTTAATTATTAAGAAAAAGAATTTTTAAAAAAAGTCATGGACGGATAGAGCCCTAGGACAAATGGTGGAAGCAAGAGTATACAGACAGGATCTCACACAGAAGCATACACGTACACATTCACAAAAAGAGGAAAAGGGAAAAAAATCATAGATCTCGCTCCTAAATTCCACCTCTTCAATTTGGGATCATTCCTTGTCTATTCAGGTATTCCACAGATGCAGGGTATATCAAGTTGATTGTGGAGCTTTAATCCGCTGCTTCTGTGGCTGCTGGGAGAGATTTCCCTTTCTCTTCTTTGTTCTCACAGCTCACAGGAGCTCAGCTTTGGATTTGGCCCTGCCTCTGCGTGTAGGTCGCTGGAGGGCGTCTGTTTTTTCGCTCAGACAGGACGGGGTTAAAGGAGCCGCTGATTCGGGGCCTCCGGCTCACTCAGGCCGGGGGTTGGGGGATGGGGGTAGGAGGGGCACTACGTGCGGGGCGGGCCTGCGGCTGCAGAGGCAACGTGACGTTGCGGCAGAGGCCGGCGTGAAGTTGCACCAGCCTGAGACCCGTCGTGCGTACTCCCGGGGAAGTTGTCCCTGGATCCCGGGAACCTGGCAGTGGCGGGCTGCACAGGCTCCGCGGAAGAGGGGTGTGGAGAGTGACCTGTGCTCGCACACAGGCCCCTTGGTGGCGGCAGCAGCAGCCTTAGCGTCTCCCGCCCGTCTCTGGGGTCCGCGGTTTTAGCCGCGGCTCGCGCCCGTCTCTGGGGTTTGCGCTTTCAGCCACGGCTCGCGCCCGTCTCGGGGGCTCGCGCCCGTCTCGGGGGCTTGCGCCCGTCTCTGGGGTTCGCGCTTTTAGCCGCGGCTCGCGCCCGTCTCTGGAGTTCCTTTAAGCAGCGCTCTTAAACCCCTCTCCTCGCGCACCAGGAAACAAAGAGGGAAGAAAAAGTCTCTTGCCTCTTCGGCCGGTGCAGGCTTTTCCCCGAACTCCCTCCCGGCTAGTCGTGGTGCACTAACCCCTTCAGGCTATGTTCAAGCCGCCAACCCCAGTCCTCTCCCTGAGCTCCGTCCAAAACCAAAACCCGAGCCTCAGCTCGCAGCCCCGCCCGCCCCGGCGGGTGAGCAGACAAGCCACTCGGGCTGGTGAGTGCCGGTCAGCACCGATCGTCTGTGCAGGAATCTCCCCGCTTTGCCCTCCGCACCCGTCGCTGTGCACTACTCCGTGGTCCCGAAACTCCCCCCTCTGCCTCCCGCAGTCTCCGCCCGCGGAGGGGCTTCCTAGTGTGTGGAAACTTTTCCTCCTTCACAGCTCCCTCCCACTGGTGCAGGTGCTGTCCTTATTCTTTTGTCTCTGTTTTTTCTTTTGCCCTACCCAGTTACGTGGGGAGTTTCTTGCCTTTTGGGAGGTCTGAGGTCTTCTGCCAGCCTTCAGTAGGAGTTCTGTAGGAGTTGTTCCACGTGTGGATGTATTTCTGGTGTATCCGTGGGGAGGAAGGCGATCTCCGCGTCTTACTCTTCCGCCATCTTCAAGGTCCCCCCTACAAATGATTTTAATAGATGGAATTGTAAAGTTACTTGGTGAGAACAGAGACTGATTTGTTTAATGCTGTAATGCCAATGCCTAACACAGTGTTTGACATATTAAATTGCTTACCAAAAGCTTGTTGAATGAGTGAATGAATGTGAATCACATTCACTACTTTGTTCACACTCCCTGAATCTCAGAGAATGTTTGTGGCTGTCTTGCTGAAGGACTTTTATGGTATTTATCAGATCCAAGTAATTCCCTAAAAACTTATCAAGAACCATTCAAAATTGCCCCAAATGACAATATCTACTAAAGACAAACATGAGACTACACTATGACTCAGCACTTTTATTCCCAGGTATGTATCCTACAGATTAGTACATATGTTCACCAGGAGACATGTATGAGAACATTGACAGCAACACCCATTCATAAAAGACAAAACTGGGTGCATCTAAAATATTCAACAGTAAAATCAATAAATTCTGACATAGTCATAAAATGGAATACTATACAGCAATGACAATGAACATATTACTTATACATGCAACAGCATGAATGTGTCACAAAACCAAATATTGAAAAAGAGATGTCAGACAAAAATACATATTTTATTACTTCATTTGTATAAAAGTAAAAACAAACAAAACTTACCTATAGTGATAGAACTCATAACAGTAGTTACCTTTAGGGAAGAAGGAATTAGGAGGGGCTATGAGGGGCTTCTGTGAAGCTGGGCATTTTCTATTTATGTATATGGGTGGTATGCACAAAAGTTCACTTTGTAAAATATCATGGAACTGTGACTTATGATTTGTGCTTACTTAAAAATTATTCCACATGGACATGGTCTTGTTATTTCTATATAAACTGCAGGAAATCTTGAGAAAGTATTTTACTTTATTGAATTGAGCTTTATTGAAAAATAAATCAAAATAGAATCTAGATTATTTTTCTATTTAAAAATATTAGCTATTACTGTTTTCCCTTCTAACTTTTCCTTATGTCACTTTCTTATCAAAATTCTTTGGCTGTGTGGAGAAAAAAGTCTGAAAAAGGAAGCACTTTCCCTTTCCCAACACAAAGGGAAAGTGCTTTTTGTAGAAATCCCAAGGAAACACTAGGATCGGGGAAGGTTATATGGTCTGATCTTTTGACTGCCCAGTCTGGTCACAAATGACAATTCTGGTCCTTACACAAAGTTGATTTTGTAATACTAGCTGCCTTTCTTATTAGTAGTTGAGGCATTGAACTATATGCTTTTCCACTGTTGGTCTATTTGTAATTTGCACTTAAATTTCAATAGTGGGGAGACATTCTTTGTAAAGAGGTGCTCAGTATTATGTTTCTGAAATGTTAAAGAATGACCTTTGAATTGCTACCCACCTGGAGAGATGGCACTTGCTTATTTATTTAGTTCATAGTACTCTTAGACACAAGTGGAATCAATGACTTTTTTTAAAATATAAATTTATTTATTTATTAATTTATTTTTGGCTATGTTGGGTCTTCATTGCTGTGTGTGGGCTTCCTCTAGTTGAGGTGAGCAGGGGCTACTCTTTGTTGCGGTGCATGGGGTTCTCATTGCAGTGGCTTCTCTTGTTGTGGAGCATGGGATCTAGGCATGTGGGCTTCAGTAGTTGTGGTACATGGGCTTTGTTGCTCCACGGCATGTGGGATCTTCCCGGACTGGGGCTCGAACCCCTGTTCCCTGCATTGACAGGTGGATTCTTAACCACTGTGCCACCAGGGAAGCCCCAGAATCAATGACTTTTGAAAACCAGAGTTGTTGAACATCAAGAGATGCCCTGTGTGTGGTGTGTGCACATGCATGTGTATGTGTTTTGGAAAATATGAACATTAAAATTAATGTCTGTTCTAAGAGTAACTTCACTTTGATACATACATCTGGATCAGTTAAGGGAATTTGTTCTTCTAAATTAAAATCTTTTCTCAAAAGATTTTAGCATTCTAAATTAATTCAAATTTTTACAAGAAAGGAAAATATAAAATACCACTCTCAACTTCTGAGAGAATCATTCTTTTTAACCCTATTTTCTAAAATAGGATATTACATTTGTATGTAATCTTCTCTATGTATAGATCAAAAATTGGTAGAATTTCTTTATAATCTTAACCAAAGAATTCAGCCAAGTTAATATTTTTCAAAAATGCTAATAAGATGCTGAATCATATAATTGCTTTTTGGTATACACATTTTACCAAATCATATTTTAATTGATTTTATACGATCAACTCTTTTTCATGAGCTAGGGGATTTCTCCCTTCTTAATATCCATGAGATTGTCTATCACATAATCTAATCAATGGTTTAGCAATTGGGTATTTCTGTGGATGTGGAAAAAAACAAACAAACATAGGCTTGACATTCTGTCCATGTGATGCCAACAAGTGAAAATGAAGAAAAAAGTCCAATTGTCAATTTGCTGTCAAAATTCTTAATGACTACATTGAGCCCACAAATTCCTTTTAGATTCTTTTCAAAATAATGTTTTATTGAAGTACTTCCATTAATGACAGCAAAGTGAAGTGGTTATGCGAAACCTTGTGCAGTTCATAATTACAAAATCTAGAATATATATATTCCCAACAGTTTAAAATATTAGGTATCCAGAAGCAGACAGAAGAAGGAGAAAAATTTACTCTTGAAAAACTGCAGTTCAAGGAGGCAGAATTACAAGTTTGTGGCTTTCTTTCCTGGGGTTTCTCCCTACTACCATGTCTATGACAGCCAAAAAAAAATCAGCATTATGATAGCAGAGAAGAGTTCAAAACTGGAAAAGCAACTGTAAATTTAAGGGGAAAATTCTGGAAGCAAGAGAATTGCAAAATGGGTGAGACACAAAATCTGAACGTAAACTCTGTGCTAATGCTGGTTTACTGCTAAACTACACATGTGCAAGAGAGATACCAGGGCATCTGGTGAGAAAACAATGAGGTTTTTCTACTCTTGAAAAAGCTGCACTAGGTGCACTAAGAGGTTTGTGAACTTGCTGCTTCTCTTTTGTTAAAATCTGACTGTGTTCCCCAATCTGCTCAGGTGGGCAGAAATCTGAAGTGTTACTGGCTTGAGGTATCAGAGGACAGAACCCCACTATCTGTGCCCAAATCTTTGGCTGGCCACCGAGATATGCAGGTGCAGGTGAAACTCCTGGAAAGCTGAGGTAAAAATAGCAGTAGCAGGAAACCTTAAGAACTGAGCAAATATATCAGGGCTACATTCTGTGGAGGAGACAGAGTTTACAGTTTCAATTCTTGCAAATTAACTTCCTATTATAGCAATAAAATCCTCATGAAGGGCTATGTTCTACTTTGGTAGAAATAGGACTGAATTGATGCCCTGCCGTTAGGCCGCAGTGCTGCTAGGATTGCATCGATCTTCCTGTTTGTACTGTTTGTAACTATGGCCCCATCTTAAGTATTTCTAATTGAGAAACAAAACCTCAGGAAACCGAAACTTAACCAGCTGCTCTCACTTCTGTAACTATGCTTGCTGAACCCCCTTTTGCAACCATCCAACCAATCAGACGGTGACTAGTGTCTTTGTTTAAAAGTTAACCAATCAGTGACTAGTGTCTTTGTTTAAAAGTTAACCAATCAGTGACTAGTGTCTTTGTTTAAAAGTTAGCCAATCAGTACTCCCCACCCCTGGAAAGCCCCGCAGAAGGTCCCGAGCTTGTTTGTACCTGTCTATAAAAGAGCTGTACTAAACTCCATCGGGACCTCTTAGCGTCACCGGCAACGAGTGCCCGGAGGTCCAAGTTCGAACCTGCAATAAATGACGCTAGCCGTTTGGCTTTGACTCTCGTCTCTGGTGGTCTTGTGGAGGGGTCTCGCGACCGTGGGCATTTCACTCAGAATAAAACATAATCTAGAATCATCATAATGTATTATCTGCAATGTCCAATTTAAAAAATTATAGATATGCGAAGAGACAGGAGAGTGTAACTCACATTCAGGAAAAAAATGCAGTCAATAGAAAATACTTCAGAATGGGTCTACACACTGACTATAATGGACAAGGCTTCAAAGGTGTTATTACAAATGTATTCAAAGAATTAAAAGAGAAATTGCATTAATGAGTGATCAGAGTTAGAATCCCAACAACAGCAAATATATATATATATATATATATATATATATATACACATAAAATGGAAATTCAAGAACTCATGATAGCACTTTCTAAGTCTGATTCCAGCTATTCTTAAAGCAAGATACTCCTTGCAAGATACTCTAGTTACTCTAGATACTCTAGCCAATCAATTCGTTTCTTACCTTAAATTTATTTTTAAATGTGTTGCTGTCATTTGCAATAGTTAATACAAAAATAAAATCAATTTAAGCAGTTTTGACGTTTGTCACAGTTGTAAATTGTCACATTTTACAGAGATGACCTAAATCATATTGACAAAATAATCTCCCCTCAAACTACATGGCAACTATGAAGAAGATGAGGAATTTATAAGCCTGCAAGAATAAAGCAAAGGCGGGGAACAATGGTGACCTATAAAAACATGAATAGTTTTAGATTCATAAAAATAAAATTAGAAGTATACTAAAGAGTACATCAGTGGTATTTTACACTGTGTAGTAAAGAATTTGTCCTGCTCCAAAGAGAGGACTGACCTTTGTCTCTGGTTCCTGGGAGGTAATGTATAAGCCCTTGAAACTTCCAGAGTAATAGGAGTGTCTTTGTTATTCATGGTGGGCCCCTCAACTACATCTGAGAGTTCATGTTAATGAGGTGACTTATAATGAGCCCCTCAGACCATGTGGTATCAGCCTGATCTCTGGGGACAGGAGGAGGTTGCTGGAAATTGAATTCAACCACATGGGCAATCAATCAGTCAATCATGCCTATGCAATGAAGCCCCAATAAAATCTTCAAACACAAAGCTCATGTACACTGGGAAGGTAATACATCCTGGAGACAGAGGCCTTGCATTTGGAATCCTCCATACCCTGCCCTATGAGTCTCTTCCTTTGGATCTGTGCCTCTTTTCCATAATAAACCGTAACTGTGAGTATAATAGCCTTCAGGGAGTACTGTGATTCTTTGTAGTGAATTTTCAAACTTGAGGAAGGTTTTGGGAACTCCCCTGAACTTGCAATTGGTGTCAAAACTAAGGGCAGTCTTGGGGACGGTGTTCTCCAAATTTGTAGTGTTAAAAAACAAAATTCAACCAAGTAAATCTGAAACTCTTAATTGGCTTTATGCAGCAGCTCACCTAGCAAGCAGGAGGGCACTCTGAGAAGTACAAAATGTAAGGCATTTATAGGCAGAAACTGGGCAGGATGAGAAGGCTATTAGCAAAAAAAGAATTGTTTCAGGCCATTTCATCTTCTTTTGTGGGGAAGGGAATGGCAGGAGTTTTATTATGCTAATCAGGAGGTTCCATACTGATTGGTTTAAAATTCCACTCCCGGGAGAGGCTGAAACTGCAATTAGGTTAAGTATTTAGGTGGGTCTTACAAGTGACTCCATTTGGGGTCTGTTTCTTTTCAACAGTAGTTAGACTAACTCCTTGCAGTTGGTGTCAGAAGTCTTGGGAAGACTAGGCAGTCTGAAGGACTGTGCGCTCAATCCTCAGAGTTTGGCTAATTCTGGATATATACACTTAATAATAAACGATTCTGTACAGTTAATTTAAATCTATCATTACTTACTTTCTGGACACGTGAAGGATTACCTCCCTCAGAGGTAAATTTACCATGAAGCTAATGAAG
The DNA here is from genome assembly GCF_008692025.1 of Phocoena sinus. Taxonomy (NCBI): domain Eukaryota; kingdom Metazoa; phylum Chordata; class Mammalia; order Artiodactyla; family Phocoenidae; genus Phocoena; species Phocoena sinus. The sequence goes on from NC_045784.1 coordinate 82,481,494, forward strand.
CTTCTCTCTAAGACCCTCACTTGCAGGAGCAACTTCCAAATCCTGGAAGGGACCATAGCAATGTGTTCGTTCACGTGGTCATTCCCTTCCTTTAAATTATCCTCAACAGAACCAAATCCTTGTTGCTGTAGAAGTTATGCCAAAGTAAATTCTTGAAGGATACGCTTTCAATTAAGGAAATTTTGTGGTGGGTAAGGGATTATACTCCATATAAAACATGTCCCAGATATTTTTTTTGGACAGCCCTAATTTTTTTTTGTTTTCAAAATCACAACTTTATTTCAAATCTTTTGAACATTGGCTTGCTTTTATAAACCATATTCAAATGAAGTTACCAAGATTTTTTGCTTATGCTCATGATGAAGATGCTTAACGCATATTTAACAACTTTCTCAGTTTCTTTATAATGAGTTGTACAGTTAACCACATGACTTTAGTTAATATTTCCAGGTCTATTTTTAAATGCCCCTCAGAAATTAATAATTGACTAGAAAATCATGTTATACATATTTGATAAGAGAAATGAGAGGGATTTTTGTTCTCATTAAACCATCTAGGTAAGTTCTCCAAGGTTAGAATACCCAAGGTTGAACTGACATTTAATACTGAAAATGATCAGTAGTCAAAGAGAATGTGTTTAGTTTTTAAATTTCTGTTTATTTTTAAATTTGAAACTGATTTATAAATATTGCATCTTCTTCAAATTATTTTTTTGATGTAATAGTAAGGTGAGTTTTTATACCTACATGAGGCTTCTTTTTTTTAAATTGAAGTATAATTAATTTACAATGTTGTGTTTCAGGTGTACAGCAAAGTGATTTATTTATATACATTCTTTTTCAGATTCTGTTCCATTATAGGTTATTAGAAGATATTGAATATAGTTCCCTGTGCTTTACAGTAGGTCTTTTTGTTGATTACCTATTTTATATATAGTAGTGTGTACCTGTTAATCCCATACTCCTAGTTTATCCCTCCCCCTCCCCTTTCCCCTTTGGTAACTATAAATTTGTTTTCTATGTCTGTGAGTCTATTTCTGTTTTGTAAATAAGTTCATTTGTATCATTTTTTTTTTAGATTCCACATATAAGTGATATCAGATGATATTTGTATTTCTCTGTCTGACTTACTTCACTTAACATGATAATCTCTAGTTCCATCCATGTTGCTGCCAAATGGCATTATTTCATTATTTTTTATGGCTGAGTAATATTTCATTGTATATATATATATATATATATATATATATATATATATACCACATCTTTATCCATTCATCTATTTATGGACATTTATGTTGCTTCCATGTCTTGGCTATTGTAACGGTGCTGCTATGAACATTGGGGTGCATGTATCTTTTCAAATTAGAGTTTTCTCCAGATATATGCCCAGAAGTGGGATTGCAAGACCATATGGTAGCTCTAGTTTCAGTTTTTTTTTTTTTTTTTTTTTGCGGTACGCGGGCCTCCCGCTGTTGTGGCCTCTCCCGTTGTGGAGCACAGTCTCCAGACGCGCAGGCTCAGTAGCCATGGCTCACGGGCCCAGCCACTCCACGGCATATGGGATCTTCCCGGACCGGGGCATGAACCTGTGTCCCATGCATCGGCAGGTGGACTCTCAACCACTGCGCCACCAGGGAAGCCCTATTATTTGTAGACTTTTTGACGATGGCCATTCTGACTAGTGTGAGGTGATACGTCATTGTACTTTTAATTTGCATTTCTCTAATAATTAGCGATATTGAGCATCTTTTCATGTGCCTGTTGATCGTCTGTATGTCTCCTTTGGAGAAATGTCTACTTAGGTTTTCTGCCCATTTTTTTGTTTGTTTTTTTTTTAATATTAAGCTGTATGAGCTGTTTGTATATTTTGGAAATTGACCCCTTGTTGGTAGCATCGTTTGCAAATATTTTCTCCCAATCTGTAGGTTGTCTTTTCATCTCGTTTATGGCTTCCTTTGTTATGCAAAAGCTTTTCAGTTTAATTAGGTCCCATTTGTTCATTTTTGTTTTTATTTCCATTACTCTGGGAGATGGATCCAAAAATTATTGTTGCGATTTATGTTAAAGAGTGTTCTGCCTATGTTTTCCTCTAGGAGTTTTATAGTGTCCAGTCCTATATTTAGGTCTTTAATTCATTTTGAGTTTATTTTTGTAATGGTGTTAGAGAATGTTCTAATTTCATTCTTTTACAAGTAGCTGTCCAGTTTTCCAAGCACCAGTTATTGAAGAGACTGCCTTTTTTCCACTGTATATTCTTGCCTCCTTTGTGATAGATTAAATGACCATTGGTGTGTGGGTTTATTTCTGGGCTTTCTATCCTGGTCCATTGATTGCTGTATCCATTTTTGTGCCAGTAACATACTTTTCTGATTACTGTAGCTTTGTAGTATAGTCTGAAGTCAGGGAGCACAGTGCCTCCAGCTCTGTTCTTCTTTCTCAAGATTATTTTGGCTATTTTGGGTCTTTTGTGTTTCCATACAAATTTAAAATTTTTTTGTGGGTGGACAGCCCTAATTTCATCTCATTTTATTCTTTGAAATGAAGTGGAATTATTTTGTTTCTATGCTTTTGTAAGACTTGCATATACATTCACAAATTGGAAAAAAGTATTTTATTTTCCAACTATATGGCCTAATTTATAGTTGAAAAATATGGTCAGCTTAACACAGCTTTTTTTATAAGTAAGTAATATTCCACATAAATTATTTCTTTTTCCCCCAACAGTTACAAACACACACGCACACTCAAATTGTCAATTAGTAGACATGGAATCCACAGGAAAGCAAAATGGATTTACAAGTACCTGATATATATATATATATATATATATATATATATATATATATGTGTATATATATATATATATGTGTGTATATATATATATCCCCTACTATATGCCAAGAACTGTGTTATTTGTTATAACTGAAGTATATTTCTTTAAAAGCTACAGCTTAATTCTTTGGGAAGAAATACTTCTAAAATATATAACATAGTTATATTTCTTCTTAAATAAAAGTTATTGGACATAATTTAACTTTCAGGTTAATCAGGTTCATCAAATTAAATACCAGCAATTACACTACCCTGTACATGATACTGTGTTGCTTTCAGAACAAATTCTTGTATTTCAGCTTCTCTGGCTCAATAATGCTGTGGTTTTCGAGTCCCTCTCTTTGTCTCTCTTCCATCCCCTTCCCTTCCTTCCAGTGCCTACTTCAACAATGCCACCTCCACACATACTTCTGATTCATTACTTCTAAAGTTTTATGACTTGAGAAATCAGTTTAGTTTGAATTCTATACAAAATAAGAATAAATGGCTCTAAGGTCCTGAGGGTGTGTGGGGTGGTGGGGGTGGGGGTGGGGGAAGTCCTCTGACTGAAGCAATGTTCATTTTTGTGAGAATTTCATTATATGTAATTGGGCTTCATAGAAAAATCTTTTAGTTTCTTCCTGATATTTATCAATATTTCAGATTGTTCGAGTTGCCAAATAATGATTCTTTCGATAAGAGATATATTCCTGAATTTTAAAATATCCTGTATAAGTAGATTATATGCTGTGCAATCATGTATGTTCCTCTTATTTACAGTACATGAGTAAGTCTATAAATTATCTCACACAAACCTTGGAGATTGGGTTAATATAATTGACCTCAAACGTTAAATCTTTATCAAAAGATATGTGACTAGCCGTGTGTGGGTAAAGCAAGAAGTTGCCTGTGAGGACTAGAGGGTGTGGGAAGATCCAAAAGTCTAATCCAGGTGAATTAAGTACAACCTCATGAAAGTGAGACTAAAACTGGAATTCAGTAAGTGAACCCTAATTCTATTATATCTTGTAGTTGAGAGTAGTAATTCTTAATCTGTTTTTGCTTCGGGATTTCTAAGGGATTTGCCATGCTCTCATGAGTAACAATAGTTTTGCTAGACATTCTCTTGGAGAAAAAAAGTACCTTTCCCATATCAGAATACTTTTTGTGGCAAATCACCTGTAGAGGAAGAAAAAATATTTTCCCTTTACCCTTCTAGGTTCTTGCCTGAGACACCCTGTAATAAAAGACAGATTGACAGGAGAAAAACAAACAAGTTTAATACCATGTATACCTCCTATATATATTGGAGAGACCCACAAAAACTGAGTAACTTCTGGAAATGACCCAAGTCATCACGTTAAACACCATATCCAGCTAAAGACAAAGAAGGTGTTGAGGGTTGTGGGGGCCAGTTATGGAAAGCTATTAGGAAAAGCACAGTAAACAAGGGTATGGTTGTTATGCAGATTTGACTGGTTGCCTTTTCCATTCAAAAATTCCTAGAGATTTAGTCATCTAACTAGTCTGGTACAGAGAGGGAGCCACACTTTCAAGTGGAGATTTCCCTTATAAGCATAAATTTCCCTAACAAGGGTAACTTTTACTGTTTCCAGATATTCTCTTGTGTCTGCAAGCTCTCAAAAATAATCAGCCCAAAATAATCTTTACGCTAAAAAAACAAATTTTGGGGCGGCATATTCTGCTCCCCTCACACCCAACTCAAGCTGGTTTACATAAGGACACCTACGTACCTGAAAATTCCAGTGTAGCTTTAGGTAAGGCTTGATCCTGCAGCTCACTCAAGTCCCAAAGGATCCTATTTCTTTTGGTGTTTCTGCTGTCTTCTTTGATGTAATTTGTCATCATAAGATTTGCTTCCCTTATAGTCCCAGGATGGCTGCCAGTAACACCCAGACATACATGCCTCCTTTTTCATTTGCAGCAGAAAAAACGGCGAGCATCTTTGCCCCAACATTCCCAGCAAAACCCCTGAGATTCACTCTAATTACATTGGCTTCACTCACATTCCCACTCTTGAATCAAACTCTGTGGCTACGGGGAAGGAAAGAGCTTATTGACTTCACATGTAACTTTCATTTCTAAATGTATGAAATTCAAATACCTGTATAGGCCAGGAAGGGAATATAAATGAAGACAATGGGCCTGATGAGGACTCTAGTATATAGGAGAGTCCAAGTCTCATATAAAGGGCTCAGGCCCTACTCAGATCCATGCCATAGTTGCCATGATCAGAGAAATTAGTGTTGGTAGGTATTTTGATTTTTCAAGAGAAGTTGTAAATCCAGATTTTTATGTGAAGTTCCATGATTTGTTAACATTGATATCTAATTCCAAACTTTTTCATATTCAGGCATAACTCATTTTACTGCACTTTACAGTTACTGCATTTTTTACAAATTGAAGATGTGTGACAACATTGCAAGGAGGAAGTCTATCAGTGCTATTTTTCCAACAGCATTTGCTCGCTTCATGTCTATGTATCACATTTCGGTGATTCTCAAAATATTTAGAACTTTTTCATCATTATTATATTTGTTATGATGATTTGTGTCAGTGATCTTTGATGTAACTATTATAAATGGGCATTTTTAGCAGTCAAGTATTTTTAAATTAAGGTATATATATTGCTTTTGCTATTGCACACTTAATAGACTTCAGTATAGGGTAAACATTACTCTTATATGCACTGGGAAACCAAAAAAATCATGTGACTCACTTTATTGGGATATTTGCTTTATTGCAGTGAACCCAATCCCCAGTATCTCTGAAGTATGCCTGTACTATACTATAGGCCTATGAAAAGCATATGTGACTGAATCAAGATTATCAGGATGAAACTTATGCCCTCAAAAACAAAATGCAATGATCTGCTGATGCAAGGATTCTTGTCCATTGGAGGACTGTCTTTGTAATTGTCCATTAATCAATTGGCATTTTGGTTTTCTATTTTAGTCTCTGTGAGCTTGCTCATTGGGAATCCTTCCCTGAGGGATAGATCCTATCTTAGTATACCAACTAAATCAAATTTTTAAGCCTACAAGCGTGAGGATTAATACCCGAGAAATAATGAAATCAATAAAGTCATTGCTCTCTTTCTGGGATCATGAAAGCGGCCAAGTAGCTCTCCCAGAATCGCCAACAGGTACTTGCACATTTCTACGTTTGTAATGCCTTTCCTTAAAAACAAACAAACAAACAGAAAGCCACCCCAAAAACCTGTACTATGAAAGATTCCCAACAAGTCTCCTTTTAACAATGTACTGTTTTTGATGTAGTATGTATATGGGAGGAAATACAATTTTCCCCCTACTCTTCTATGTTCTTGGCTGAAACCTCCCCACCCCCACCCCCAGCAACAAAAAGACAGATGAACAGAAGAAAAATAAATTAATTTACATAGCACATAAGTAGGTATGGGAGCCCCACAAAGATATAACTCAAAAATCTGCCAGGCAATAGGGTCTTATATATCATCCTGAGCTAAGGAAAGGGATAGGGGTCTGGGACTTCAAAGCAGGGAAGGCAATTCACAGGAAAGTGAGAAAAGAAAATGTTTGGTAAACAAAGCTTGCCCTGCCAGGCAGATCTCTCAGGTGAAAAAGTGAGCTTCCTGCTACAGGCCCCCTTTCTAATGTAAATGTACCTTACAAAAGAATCATTTCCACTGTTTACAGAGCTTCTCCTGTGTCTTCAGCTTTTCAAAATAGCTCAGAATAATCCTTGTGCCAAAGGGGCATATTTTGGATGGCATGTTCTGTCCCCCTTCGTATGATTTGATTCACAAAAATTTATTTAACCTCAACTTCTGAAAAAGATACCAATAACATAAAGCAAAGTATTCTTCTATGTTTAATTCATTTTTCCTAAGTAAAACCTGGAAATGTGTTATGTGGAAATATTTTGGTCGCGAGTGTCAGAAACCCAATATGAACCCAAATAAGCAAAAAAGGAGAATGTAATGGCTTATGTACTTGTGAAGTTGAAGGGGGGTTTCAATGAGCTCCAGGCACAGCTACATCTAGGAGTTCCAACTCTCTCTCTCTCCATCCATCACTTCTGCTTGTCTTCATTCTCATACAGCTCCCCTCCACAGAGGCACAGGCATGGCAGGATGACCCCAGACTTGCATGCAGTGATTTCAGCCAAAGCACCTTGGCTAGTCTGACCTGAATCTTGTGATCATCCCTGGACCAATCACTGGGGCAAGTGACATGGGGTATTCTGATTAACCAAATCTGGGTCATGAGAACACTTCTGGGTCATAAGACCACCCCAGTGGCCAGGGCAGGATTAAAACCACATGAACTGTGTTTCCCCAGAGGAAAGGAGAGCTCTACTCCCAAGTGAAGGAGAAAAAAGTGCTGAACAGACAAAAGCAACACAGCCTTTATCTACTTCTGATAGAAACGCTATTCAGCTGATGAATAGGACATTCAAATATTTTCTATATTAAACCCAAATTAAAATACAATGAAAGAGAATCTTCTATGGTAATGTGAAATTCCTTGTAAAGTAGAGTGCTACTTCATTATATAAAATACATAGATGGAAGAGACCCAGCAATGATTCAGGCTATCCATCAAGTGATGTATTTTAAAGCCCTTCCTCTGCATTTCTGCTTCTCAGTCTAGTCTAGATTGAGTCTCAAATTATGCCACTTATGCCACATTTCTTAATCATTCAGTCAGGAAATTGTTGGTTGATTGAACAGCATTCTAAGCTCATGTGAGTTCACAGTAAAGTGAGCTATTGAGAAACTATAAAAGGACTGGGAGGGGAAATACAGGTGGTATATGTGAAGGCGTATGTAAATCTGAAAAATATATTTTTTTAACATCTTTATTGGAGTATAATTGCTTTACAGTGTTGTGTTGGTTGCTGCTGTATAACAAAGTGAATCAGCTATACATATACATATATCCCCATATCTCCTCCCTCTTGAGTCTCCCTCCCACCCTTCCTATCCCACCTCTCTAGGTGGTCACAAAGCACCGAGCTGATCTCCCCATGCTATGCAGCTGCTTCCCACTAGCTATCTATTTTACATTTGGTAGTGTATCTAAAGTTACAAACTGCTATGTGGCTATGTCAGACCTTCGTAAGTGGGCTCTGAAAGTCACTCAATAAGTTAATGTCTCTGAACTGTCAGGGGACAGAAGAGGGTAGCGCAGGGCATAGCTTCAATATCCAGGTTTTTTCAGGTGTCACTGTTCAGTTTGAAATTTGGGGACAGCAGTTTAGCGTCACTAATGTGGTGAAGGGGAGCAGAATATGCCACCCCAAAATATATCTTTTTGGCCTGAGGATTATTTTGGGCTAATTATTTTTGAGAGGCTGCAGACACAGGAGAATCTCTGAAAACAGAGTAGAAGTTGCCCTTGCCTGAGGCAAATTTATATTTATAAGGGAGATCTCCATTTGTAAGGGTGTCTTCCTCTCTTTACCAGGAAGAGAAGGATGACTGTAAATTTCTGGAAACTCATATTGGAACAGGAGGGAAGGGGGAAAGGCACAACCTTTAAAAGGAAGACATAGCCATAGTACATGATGAAAACGAGTGAGAACCAACTAGGTCCAAGATGGTGAAAGATTCGACTTCCAGTAGACCTTGAGCCTCATTATATGCTCATTGTAATACATTAGCATAAGTTAAGTGACACACTCACCAGTGCCATGACAGTTTTGCGGCCAACCATGAAAGGTCAAAAAGTGGGTGGTGGCCCAATTCCTGGAAATTCCCACTCCTTCCCCAAAATAGTTGGAATAATCTTCCCACTCATTAGCCTATGAAATTATCCAGCCCATACAAACTAACCATGCCATATTTCGAGACCTCTTGCCTCTTGCCTTCCAAGATGGCCCACACTCTGTCTGTGGAGTGTGTTTGTCTCTATAAATCCACTTCTTACCTATCACTTCGTTTCCAAATTCCTTCGTGATGAAGAAAAAACCTTAAATTCACCAGCAACAATATCAATGGACAAGGCAATGACTTAAATCTGTATAACAGGGGCTTCCCTGGTGGCGCAGTGGTTGGGAGTCCGCCTGCCGATGCAGGGAACGCGGGTTCGTGCCCCGGTCCGGGAGGGTCCCGCATGACGCGGAGCGGCTGGGACCGTGGGCTATGGCCGCTGGGTCTGCGCGTCCGGAGCCTGTGCTCCGCGGCGGGAGAGGCCGCAGCGGTGAGAGGCCCGCGTACCGCAAAAAAAAAAAAAAAAAATCTGTATAACAACCTTACCCTTGTTTACTGTGCTTCTCCTGGTTACCTCCCATAACTGGCATCTCCCTCCCCCAACTTCTTTTGTTTTTAGATGGAAATAGTATTTAAGGTGATGGCTTGGCCCAGCTCATCTCAGGGAGTTAGTTTTCCTGAGTATCTCCCATGTATACAGGAGGTATACATGTTATTAGACTTCCGTTTGTTTTTCTCTTGTAATCTGTCTTTGATTACCAGGGAGTCTCAATCAAGAACTAAAAGGGTAAATGGAAAATTATTTTTCCTCCCCTACAGAATCACTAATGTGGTAAAATGAGGTCTATTTATGGTGTTCCTCTTCCCCCAAAAAGCTCAGCACTCAGATGCTCAGTGTCTAAAATTCTAATTTTAGAATTTTTGCATTTGATTTAAGCATCTTCCTTTCTCCACAGTCCCCTTTTTTTTTAATGTTTATTTATTTATTTTATTTATTTATTTGGTTGTGCTGGGTCTTAGTTGTGGCTTGCTGGCTCCTTAGCTGCAGCTCACGGGCTCCTTAGTTGTGTCTCACTGGCTCCTTAGTTGTGGCATGTGAACTCTTAGTTGTGGCATGCATGTGGGATCTAGTTCCCTGACTAAGGATTGAACCCCAGCCCCCTGCATTGGGAGTGCGGAGTCTTAACCACAGCACCACCAGGGAAGTCTCCCCACAGTGCTCTTTTACAGTAATTACCATTCCTGCTCCCAGAGGTAACATATTATATGGTCACACCACTCAAGATGACTGTTCTCTTGCTCTCTGTACATCCCCTGATCGACCAGCGCCTGCTTCACCTACACCCTACTCACATGACCGACCTTCCTACATACGTGCCCCCAGACCCAGCTAGTGATTGTCCTAATCCTAGGTCAGAACATTTCCACCTGGTTTCCCAGCAACCTCCACCCCAGGAGTGAAGACTGCAAGACTGCTGCTGTGTCCTGCCTGCCTTCCACTGCGCACGGTGTTGCTTCAGCCGTGTAAGATCCCCCATCCATTAAACCACCGATGTCTCTATTGCTGACGCTGGGCTCTTTCTTTGGTCTTGATGTTGGGCAAGTACAGGGCTTGCAGGCCTGTGGGGTGAAGCCCAATACATATTAAGACATTCCATGTATGAGTGGTATTTATTTGATCCCTTTCTCCTCTTACAAGAGGGACATTTACTTATATATTCCGAGATGTCTGGGAATCAGGAACTGGGGGTGGCACAAAAAAGCTGCTGAAGACAAATTTTACAACTGGTTGGTTTTGCCAGAGTCTGGCCCTACTGCCAATCAATTTCTCAGCTCCTCAAAGTGGAGGTCTCCCAAGCTCTAGTGCAGACTCCCCTATAATGCTCTTAAGGTGTTTGTTAGGGCCACTAGACCTTTAGTCTTTGCCCTAGTGGAGTGAGAGTCTAGGCTGTAATTTTGGAAGGGATGTGGAGGTCATGACAGCCACAGTGACCTGGAAGTTAGGTGGGGGAGCCAGTTATGAGAGGTGATCAGGAAAAGCACAGTAAACAAGGGTAAGTCTTGTTATGCAGATTTCAGTCAGTGCCTTCTCCATTGACAGAATTCTCTTGTGATTTAGAGCCAAATTTCTCTTCCTGGTAGAGAGAGGGAAACACCCTTACAAATGGAGGTTTCCCTCATAAATGTAATTTGCCCTCAGGAAAGGGCAAGTTCTATTCTATTTTCAGAGAATCTTCTATTTGCAGCCTCTCAAAAATAATCAGCTCAAAATAATCCTCACACCAAAGAGGCATATTTTGGGATGGCATATTCTGCTCCCCTTCAGAGGAGTATGCTTGAACAAAGGTGTTAGACCCAAACGGTCTACGAGGGATTCCAACTCGCCCAAGAACCGCCAAGAGTCGAGAGCCGTTGCAACACGCAAGAGGTTTATTAGGAGCCGATGCACCGGGATTCCCTGAACCTCACGCAGGAGGCCGATGAGGAACCCCTAAAAGCGGAATCACATACTTTTTATAGGTTTATTTACTCATAGGGCGGGTATATTCTCACAATGATTGGGTAAATGTGGTGACTTTTGAATTCATTGGCTTAGGAACTTTTGCCCCACCTTCTGGCCGTTACAGTTGTTTGTTCATTGTGGCGGTTAGGGCGTATACCTGTTACGGGCAACTGGAAAATTACCCGCTGGCTGGAAAGTCCCCGTCAACTGAAAAACTCCAAGAATTGGTTTCGATAGGGAGAAGAATTGGTTTCGATAGGGAGAAGGAGTGGCGCACGATAGAGAGAAGAATTGGTTTTGATAGGGAGAAGGAGTGGCGCAAGAGGTTGGTTTACGGGAACAAGTGAGGGGGTGGAAAGTCCCTAAAGGCCCCACAAAGGCACAGATACTAGAGTGATGCTCAAGCCTCTTTTGGGGAGAAGATCAGAGCACATCCCTTAGGGCAGAAGTTGGACACAACATGCAGAGCAGGAATGCTTAAGCTGAGTTATATGGAAAGAGAATTTGGTCAATTACATTCTCTTAATGTCTAATTATCCCTTCTTGTTCTTACTTAACAAATTCCTCCTCTTCTTTTTAGTATATGATTCAAACATCTGTAAACTGTTATCACACCCCTGCTTAGTGATCACTTAGCAAAGCCACATTTTAAATTCCTTTCATCTTTTCTTGTAAATCAATCCCTTTCTTCATTGAATCTTTTTGTTCTCTCATTGCCGGATGCCTTTCTTCTTTTTTTTTCCCTTTCTACCTCATTCTGGTATTAAAATACTCCAGTTAAATGCAGTGCTTATCTCGCAGACTGTAGCCTCACAGTTCAGGTCTGGGGCAGATTACCTCCTTTAGCTAAATTCTCCGTTCACTTTTCCTTTCAGCTTTTCTGTATCTACAGAGCTGTTATAGGGATGGTTCCACCTTCTTCAATAATTGCTATAATATAGCCCTGGTTTTCAGACTTTATTGTGCATCAAAATCACCTGTGGGTGTTTCTTAATAATGTAATATGTCGGGTCCCAGTCTCCAGATTAAGTAGTGATTCATTAGTTACCACCCCCCTTTTTAAACAAGCACCCATAGGTGATTTGGATGCAGGCAATTCAGGGGCTACATCCTGAGAACAATATTGTACAGTCATTTGGGGAACCAGAAACCATTCTTCATTGATCATCTAGGCCAGTGTTTCATGAAATCACAAAATGATTTCAGGTGGTGCACAGAGTATATAGACATTAAATAATACTGAGTCATAGAGTGGGGAAGTTTTCCCTTTTAAATTCTTTTTCAGTTCTCACTTTGGTGAAAGTTAGTCTTAAACATTTCTGATGTGTTCTAAACAAACTTTTTAACAAAGAAAAAGCAGGTCTCAAAGCCACAGACTCAGGAGCCTCTGCCAGGCAACAATATTTATCTAGATTTTAAGAACACTGTTTTGTTTTCATTATATTTACTTTTACTCTCACCTTCTATTTATGATAAATGATACTGGTTTCCATTTTATGTAATGATATAAACTCAGCTTTTCAAATCGATTAGTAAAAACAATTGTTAAAAATTTAAGTACATGGGCGTCCCTGGTGGCGCAGTGGTTGAGAGTCTGTCTGCCGATGCAGGGGACACGGGTTCATGTCCCGGTCTGGGAAGATCCCACATGCTGCGGAGCGGATGGGCCCGTGAGCCATGGCCACTGAGCCTGCATGTCTGGAGCCTGTGCTCTGCAACGGGAGAGGCCACAGCAGTGAGAGCCCTGCGTACCACAAAAAAAAAAAAAAAAAAAAAAAAAAAAAAAAATCTAAGTACAATTGAGTAAATTTTAAAGATCTTATTGGCTTTATTCAATAGTTCATGAATTGGACAGCATCCCTTCTAGCAGATAGAAAGGAGCTCTGAGGAGCTGTACAAAATGACAGAATTTGATAGGTAGAAGGGAGTGGGAATAAGAAAGTTAATTGGGCAAAAAGTGGATTGTTTATGGCAAGGTCACTTTCCTTTAGGGAATGGCAGGTGTCTATCAGGCAGATGACCTCGCTAGCGCTAACGAGGTGATTCCTGATCGACTGGTTTTCGATTCCATTTCTGGGAGAGGCCAAAACCATAATTAAGTCTTGGCGACATGGGGCTTGGCATAAGTGACTCCATTTTGGGCCTGTTGTCTTGTTTTTAACACAATTTAAGTTAGTTCAAAGAAAAAGTTGTTAAGAAAATAATAGTAAATGTGGTATGTGTATAAAGCATAAATTGTGAAGCAATGTTTTTGGTGGTACACTGAAGTAATGAAATTTGTAAAGGTGATTCACAGAAGTCTCAAGTGTGAGAACTACCTCCTAAGCTGTGTCTATGTAACATCATTTGTTTGGCCATTTTTTTTTTTTTTAACTGAGTCATCTACTGTAGTCATCAATATTTTCAAATGAAATGCCACCCCAAAATATGTCTCTTTGGCCTAAGAATCATGTTGAGAAACTACAGACATAGGAGAAGCTCTGAAAACAAAGTTGCCCTTTTGTAAGGGAAAGCTACATTTATAAATGAAATTTACATTAGAAAGGGGGCTGGTAGCAGGAAGAGAGATTTTTTCAGAGATCATTTTTTTACCTGAGAAATTTATCTACCTGGCAGTGCAACTTTTGTTTACCACACATTTTCTCTTCTCATCGTCCTATGACTTGCCTCCCCTGCTTTAAAGCCCCAGACCCCTATTCCTTTCCTTGCCTCGGGATGGTGTATAAGCCTCTATTGTCTGGCTTCCTTTTTAGCCTCATATCTTTGTGGGGCTCCGGTACTACATAGTATGTACATAATTAAAATTGTTTTTCTCCTGTTAATCTGTCTTTTATTACAGGGGGTCTCAGCCAAGAACCTAGAAGGGTAGAGCGAAAAATATTTATACTCCCCTACACAAGTAAGAAATCAAATGCCAAATTGTTTGCTCTTGATAATATTTATGATTTGCCAAAAATCAGACATGTTGTTTGACCTGTACCATTAATTTTTAATAAACCCAATCTTTTCATGGCATGTGAGTCCACGGTTCTGATATTTGAGTTTCTACTTTTTCTGCATGAGGATTTGTTCCTTTCTTTCCTTTGGCTATAGTTGAGTTACTTTTATTTGCATATAACAGAGTGCTAGATATTATAGTATGAAGAAAAAAAATTAAGACTCATCCTCTAGAAGCTTAAAAGCCAGTTGGAGAGTCAAAAGACAAGCACGTAACAAAAGCTAGCATTTATTGAACACTGAGTATACCAAGCTTAAAAGCTTTTCATTCTTTGTCTCATTTCGTCCTTACTACAACCTTCTGAGGTAGGTACTAATGACATATTTGTGGAGCACCTACTAAGTGCTTTACATGTGTTCTTTAATACATATAATTTTCAAAATAATCCTGTGAGATCCTGACACTCAATTGGGCGCATTTTATTGAAGGGGAAACTGAGCCACAGAGAAGTTATGCAATTTGCTCAGGGTCACACTGCCAGTAAGTGGTGGAGTAGAGGACTGGGAACAAGGCAGTTTGACTCCAAAGCCTGGACTTTTGCTGCCTTGCTATTATCCCAGTTTTACACATGAGGAAACTGAGGCTTAGAAAGAAAAAAGTAACCTGCCCAAGACTATGTGGCTAAGAAGTGATGGAACTGGATTTAGTTTGACTCTAGAGCCCACACTCTTAGCCCTTAAGCTACACTGTCTCATAAAACAATGGACTACCTATTTAAAAGAACAATGTAAATGTCACATGGCAGGGTGTGGTGATGACAAGTTTAGCAGAAGAATTTGCAGATTTTTTCTTCCTTTTCAGGAAGAAAGTTTTGTTATTTACATTGTTCCCAATTTCCTTGTTGGAATTGCTTTTATACTTTAACGTTTTTTTTTCGGTAATAAGGGCAACTAGTTCAACACCCAGACCCTCCAGTGCTCTGGGCTACTTGTCTTGCTGCCCTGATGATATGGATGTGCTCGATTTTTTTGTGTTCCATTTGCTGTTTTATTGACGCAGTTATTGATAAAAGAAAACTCCTTGCCAAGATGCATTCTTTGGCCTTAAATTGGCTTGATGGGTAGACATTACCTTTGGACAATTAACCCTCTTGGTAGCAAAAGCCTTTCCAGACCCGCCGTGTTCACAGTATGTTGCTGCTAACATCTCCACTTTTCTCTAGCTTTTTTTTTTTTTTTTTTTTTTTTTTTTGTGGTAGGCGGGCCTCTCACTGTGTGGCCTCTCCCTTTGCAGAGCACAGGCTCCGGACGCGCAGGCTCAGCGGCCATGGCTCACCGGCCCAGCCGCTCCGCGGCATGTGGGATCCTCCCAGACCGGGGCACGAACCCGCGTCCCCTGCATCGGCAGGTGGACTCTCAACCACTGCGCCACCAGGGAAGCCCTTCTCTAGCTTTTAAGGGTAGCAGCTTTTTGGTTTTATTTTTGCCTGAGAGGTTCCACATTCAGTTGATATTGTCACTTTCTTCAGTTCGTCAATTATGCCACTCTTCTCCAAACAAACAGATAAATATACAAACCCATCTCAAACACCTCCTAGAAAGAAGTTAGGCTCTGAGAGATGAAGGGCACTTTGACCTGTAGAAATGCTGGGTGTGGTGGTTGTGGTGGTGCGTGTGGATATATATATGACAGAGGAAAGTGAAAATAAGAAGTGAAAAAAACTCTTTCCCTCAAGAGCAGGCAGTGGCGCAGCTTGTGCAGTCATGGCCAAGATTAAAGCTTGATATCTTCCTGGCAAAAAGATGGAGCTGCTGAAACAGCTGGATGACTTGAAGGTAGAGCTGTCGTAGCTGGAAATCACCAAAGTGACAAGCAGTGTGGCATCCAAGCTCTCCAAGATCCTAGATGTTTATAAATCCATTGCCCGAATTCTCACTGCTGTTAATAAGACTCAGAAAGAGAACCTCAGGAAATTCTACAAGGGCAAGAAGTACAAGCCTCTGGATCTGCAGCCCAAGAAAACACATGCTGCAGGTTCAACAAGCATGATAAGTTGAATACTAAGAAGCAGCAGCAGAAGAAACAGCTGTATCCACTGCCAAAGTTCGTAGTCAAGGCCTGAGCATCACAGAGTCAATAAAACACAAACTAGAAAAAAAAAAGTGAAAATGAAATGGCACAGGAAACAAGGCCAGAAAAACTGTTGTAGTTGTTTTGGTTGTTACAGTTCTTTTCTTTCTATATGCTATCCAATCTAGAGATTCCCTTGAAGAAAGGCTTCATGTTTCTCCATCAGTGCTATGGGAAGGAAAGGATCCAATAAATTGAACATCAAAGCAAGACAGTGCTTGTTTTCCATCCCTGAAGAGAAGGATTTAGATCCCTACTCTACTTGGAAAGAAAGTCTGTATTTCCCATTTATGTAATAGCTTATGTAAATCTTAATGGAACTTAAAGTACCAGTTGAATACTGGTGACAGTGTTCCTTTAAAAATGTTCTTGTGGGGCTTCCCTGGTGGCGCAGTGGTTGAGAGTCCGCCTGCCGATGCAGGGGACGTGGGTTCGTGCCCCGGTCCGGGAAGATCCCACATGCCGCAGAGTGACTGGGCCCGTGAGCCATGGCCGCTGAGCCTGCACGTCCGGAGCCTGTGCTCCGCAACGGGAGAGGCCACAGCAGTGAGAGGCCCGCGTACCGCAAAAAAAAAAAAAAAAAAAAAAATGTTCTTGTGGAGTCACAAAGGACAGGATAATTAAAACTCCTTGCAGAGTTTTGTTCTTTGACCTCTCATTAGTTTCAGCATTATAAATTGCCTTTGTTAGTATCCTAATTTGATTATTAGCCCCTCTAAGCTCACAGCACACATTCTTTAGCGTGGACTCTGCGTGACTCAGAATGCACGCTATTGCTGCATACCTGAGATGAAAAATGGCGGAGCAAATTGCCTTGCTCCTGTGTGTTCATGAGTTACTCATACTAAAGTGGTTAAGCAAAGGGAAAGCAGTCCCTTCCAACATCCACGGCTGTGAGTTTGATAAAAGAAACTCAATGCGCAGTATGACTAGTTCATTCTGGAAGCAGCTTTGAGGTATCATGGAGGGAGGAGGAGAAAGAGGGAATTTTGGTCCCTACAGTGTTATTATTATAAAAAGATTGGTACGTCATATTACCTTTTGCCACCCTGCATAGAGAAATAAAAACTGACTTACTTCCTCAAGGTATTTCAACAAATGATTGCAGAAACTTAGAGCTGGGGACTACTAGCACACTCATTCTTTGTCTCTCTGGGTCTGTACTCTCGTCTCAGCATTTTAACTAATTCCTCAATATTGCTACTAGGAGGCTTAGCAAGTATAATCAGGCTTCTCGCCGAAGCCAATGTCCACAGAACAACCTAACTTCTATTTCTTTTTAAGCAAGCAAATCAGAGAGTTGTGAGAAAGCAGAAAAATACAATAATAAGAATATAGAAATGAAACACCCTTCCTCCCCATCCTTGCCAAATATAAGTAACTGAAAAATTTAGTCCCACTGGCTCCATTACACACCAGAAGATCATTTGAGGCAAATATAAAATCTTCAACTGTCTTGAGTTTGAGATCAGAAAGATTAACTGAAGTCAGAATTAAAGTTTGAAAAATGTAGGAGAACACATACATAAACAACAACAAAATACAGTAGATTCTCTCTTAGTGAACTTCTGCTTAATCATCTTGCTGGATTAATTGACAGTGAAACCCAGGACCAATAAGCATGGTACGCTAAGTGCTTATAGTTAGTAGTGTGGTTAGAAGTAGTGTGACTAGAAGAGTCTAGTTTGCCCAGATACTTCTGCTTCAACAGTTTGAGTTGTGTGCTTACTGAAAATTAGTTGAGTTTGTTCCAAATCTATTTATGCCAGTTGTACATAATAATGCAATTATGTGATTTAATTAAATATTATGTAAACTGATGAAATATGAATGCAAAGTGAGTTGTTGCTTCAATGAAATCTAGGCTGAATGCCTTTGTAAGTCTCAGTAAATGCAGGATGCTAAAAAAATCTGTCAAATTAGGCGCTGGTAAGAAAAAAGTAAAAGATGGGGGAAATTATAATAATTAAGAAGATTCTACATTCATATTGCTTCACATATTTTGTTTTTTACTTTATTTTATGGATAATTTCAAACATATCTAAAATTAGAGAGTCTAGTATAATTAAACAGGATATTCTCATCACCCAGCTTCAACAATTACCCATACATGTCCAATCTCGTTTTAGCTATACCCACCCAATCCTTTGCTACAATTATTTTGAAGCAAATCACAGATATCAGATCATTTCCTCTCATAGGTCTTTTTTAGTTCTCATTCCACTTTAAAGGAATCCAAACTGGAAATTATGGATGTGGCTTGTGTAAGTAAGATAGTGCAAAATTACAAAAGTCAAACCATACTTAAGAAAAAGGCTGGAGGGTAGAAAAAAATTGTGGAATCCATGTACTGGGCCTTAGAAGGGAGAAGCTATCCACTTATCATCCTGTTATCAAAAAAAAAAGAAAAAAAAATTGGAAGGTATGGGCAAGGTGGTGGAGTAGGAAGACCCTGAGCACAACTCCTCCCAAGTACACACCAAAATTACAACTATTTACAGAGCAACTATTTATGAGAAGACGCGCAGAAAAGATAAAATGAAAGCTAAAAAGAAGGAACCACAGCAAGATGGGTAGGAGGGGCAGAGATGGGGAATAGTCAAGACTCACATCCCAGGAGGAGGCAACCCACAAATGGGAGGATAATTACAATTGCAGAGGTTCTCCCCGAGGAGTGAGGGATCTGAGCCACACATCAAGCTTCCAAGCCCAGGGGGCGTGCACTGGGAAGATGAGCCTGCAGAACATGTAGCTTTGAAGACCAGTGAGGCTTATGTATGCAAGAGGTGGAGGGCTATAGCAAACAGAGACTCTGCTCTTAAAGTGCATACACAAAATCTCACACATTCCAAGATCCAGCACAGAGGCAGTAACTTGAAAGAAGCCTGGTCAGACCCACTTGCTGATCTTGGAGAGCCTCCTGGAGAGGCAGGAGGAAATTAGGACTCTCCTTGAGGACATAGATGCTACTGGAAGCCATGTTTTGGGAGCTCATTCTATTACAAGGACACTAGTGCTGGCAAACACCATTTTGGAGTATCTTTTTAGCCTATTAGTGTCCAAGGCCTACTCATCCACCAGCAGGCCAGCACCAGCCTCAGGACACCCCAACCTCTGCAGCCAGCCATGCTGGGACCCAGCCCCCCACCAGCAGGTTGGTAGCCATCACATAAAGAAGGGCCTAGCAGCCAGCTGGGCCAGGGGCCAGCCATGCCTACCAGTGCATCCATAGTAGTCAGCCATGCTGCAACAGAAGGGCCCATGCAGCCCACAAAAGGGAGCCGCTAGAGCATATAACTCAGGTGACCAGGGGGTGATACACTGTTGGGTCCCATAGAATGTCTCCTACATAAGACTATTTCTCCAAAATCAGGAAAAGTAACTGACCTACCTAATATTTTAAAATAAACACAGAGAATTAGGCAAAATGAGGAGACAGAGGAATATGTTCCAAAAGAAGGAATAAGACAAAACCCCAGAAGAGGAACAAAGTGAAGTGGAGATAGGTGATCTACCTGATAAAGAGTTCAAGGTAATGATCATAAATATGCTCAATGAATTTGGGAGAAGAATGGATGAACACAGTGAGAAGTTTAACAAAGAGTTTGGAAATATAAAGAAGAACCAAGTAAAGCTGAACAATACAATAACTGAAGTAAAGAAGTATGCTAGAAGGGATCAACAGTAGGTTAGATCAGCGGTCCCCAACATTTTTGGCACCAGGGACCAGTTTTGTGGAAGACAGTTTTTCCATGGACATAGGGGTGATGGTTCAGGCGGTAATGTGAGCAATGGTGAGCAATGGAGAGTGGCAGATGAAGCTTCACTAGCTCACCTGCCGCTCAGCTCCTGCTGTGTGGCTGGGTTCCTAACAGGCCGTGGACCAGTACTGGTCTGTGGCCCAGGGGTTGGGGACCCCTGGGTTAGATGATACAGAGGAACAGATCAGCAAACTGAAAGACACAGTAGTGGAAATCATCGAAGCTGAACAGAAAAAAGGATTTTAAAAAAGTGAAGACAGTGTAAGAGACCTCTGGGACAACATCAAGTGTACTAACTTTCACGTTATAGTGATATCAGAAGTCAAGAGAGAGAGGTAGGGGCAGAGAACTTATTTGAAGAAATAATAGCTAAAAGATTCCTTAACCTGGGAAAGGAAAGAGACATCCAGTTCAAGGAAACACAGAGACCCAAACTAGACAAACCCAAAGAGGTTCACATCAAGACACATAATTAAAATGGCAAAAATTAAAGAGAGAATCTTAAAAGCAGAAAGAGGAAAGCAACTAGTTATGTACAAGGGAACTCTCAGCTGTCTTTTCAGCAAAAATAAATAAGCTACAAGGATATACTGTACAACACAAGGAATATAGCCAATATCCATATTTACTATAAATGGAGTATAACCTTTAAAAATTGTGAATCACTATATTGTACACCTGTAACTCATATAATATTGTACAGCAACTATACTTCAATTAAAAAATAAAATAAATAAATAGAAAACAAAACAAATGAACAAACATAACAAAACAGAAACAGAGTCATAGATATGGAGAAAAAATAGGTGTTTGCCAGAAGGGAGGGTGGTAGGAGGATGAGTGAAATAGGTGAAGGAGCTTGAGATACAAACTTCAATAATAAAATAAATAATTCATGGGGGTGTAATATGCAGCATAGGGAATATGGCCAATAATACGTCAGTAACTTTGTATGGTGACAGATGGTAACTAGACTTTTGCAGTGGTCATTTTGTAATGTATAAAAAATATCAAATCACTATGTTGTACACCTGAAACTAATATATTATTGTAATTATACTTAAAAAAATTATACTGCAATAAAATATTTTTCATATAAAATATTTGAGATACAACATATTTTAATGATTGTTTCAGTCACTTAGAAAATGAGCAGATAATAGACCTGAATGGCTGCTTTAGCTAAATTGTGCCATATGAAAGCAGAGGAAACGAGCTGAGAGAGAGAGAGGAGGCAGAAGGGCAGAGATGAGAGAGGATTTTTGAGATAGTGTGAACAATGTTTTCTGATTTAACAGGTAAATTTCCGGTTCCTAGGTTTCTGACTGGGCTTTGTTGGATGCCCTTGGATTTCCATGAGATTGTTTGTTGCAGTCTTTTATTAAATTCCATTCTATTTAAGCTGCCTGAATACATTCCTGTTCTTTGAAGACAACAATTACTGACTGAGAAACAGGATAGCCTCTGATATAGAGGGTGTAAGTTGAGAATCAAAAGGCACAAACAAGAAACTCTTCATAGTTTAAACCAAATATACCATTAGGCTAGGTTCTCATGGCAAGCCCCTATGTGTGTGTGTATATATGTGCTGCACTTATGTGTATGTATGTGTGCCTTTAATATCCACTAATACTCATACTATTTATACAGCACCCAGGGCTGTTCCAGCTTAGGAGACTTAATTCACATATAATCTTATACAGCAAGAAGGAATTATCTAGGGATAAACCCAGGCCTATGGAACAAGAGAAGTTTACATTATTTTCTTCATGTTTTTACTACTATGCTCCTCCATTGTTTAAAAGTTGCTTATGAGCCTGAAAAAGAACATTTTCTATTTTAATTCTATTTCATTCTCCATGAACCAATTCCAGGTTGGTAACAGAAGATAATGCTTGCCCAAACACTCATATTCAACTATTGTATATATATTCAACACCTACTACATGTCAAGCACTTTTGCATACTGATCTTAACTCTTTCTGTGAACTGTGTTTCATACACGAAAAAACTAAAACTCAGAGAAGTTATCTGGTCCAAAGTTGTATGGCTAGTGAGTAGCAGAATGAGGTACTCTTTCTATGGCAAGAAAGGGTGTTTCTTGCCATAGAAAGGCTGTTTCTCTTCCAACCTTTAGTGCAGTAGCATTTGAGTATGAAAGCAGAATGGAATACATAGCTTAAAATAAGGCTACAGGTGATGAATACCCGTATTCCATGATGAAGAAATAACTAGTAGTGTTACAGATGAAATTCCTTTAATTTAGCACTCTGTTAATTCATCATGTGGGCTATTAAAGGGGAATATTTCTACTGAGCAAAATATGCTTTATTCAAGACAGAAGGGGGATGATCACAGTCCTATGATCAAATTGTAAGAACATATTGGTCCACATGGCTTCAATTTGGGTTTAAGTCATAGGTAAATTTGAATCACCTCTGATTTGACCTTAGCCTCTTTGTATTTATCACTATTACCTATAATATCCACTCTGCTTTCCTCATGAAATGCCCCGAGTGAAAATGTCAGGGAGTATTTTGTATTTTGAATAAGAATTAGGAAGTCTCCAGTGGAGGAAAATCTGGAAGGGTATTCAGGAAAGCTGGTTGGAACATTTTGTTAACAGCAAATGTAGATCCAGCACTGGTCAGGTAGTTCTTGGCTTTTCTATGCAACTTCCTAGAGGAAATCACTTCCCTTCCCTGGGTCTAAACAACCTTGTCTAAATTATCTCTATAAATCTTTTCTAACTTGATAATTTTGCTTTCCATGAAATACATTTTCCAAAAGCAATAGCTCACTGAAGGAGAATTATCTTATTCTTTTTCCTTTTAGAAAGTCACTTAATTGGATGGGAATGCATTTCCTAGAAGCTGATGAATCTAATATTTGGTGGATACCAGCCTAGCTTGTACTGACATCTTATGTGGCTTTCCCTAGACATGACACAATCTGACACGACTTGTCCATACAGCTCATCTGTCCCAGAGGTTAAACGTGTTCATTTGCTTATTATTGGGACCCTACATACACATCTGCCAACACTTCTAGCACTTGGGAAAAAAAAAAAAAGAAGAATTGCAGAGAGGCTTGGCATTTTACCTTTATGTTCGTTCTTGGCAGGATTGTTGTTTTCCCTTGCAATTTCATGAGCATTGCAGGGTCTCTATTGAATGACTAAAATGTATTTGTTGTTGGAGTATGGCAGAGAACTATCATTCTCCTTTAAAAAAACCTTTGGGGAGGGCTTCCCTTGCGGCGCAGTGGTTGAGAGTCCGCCTGGCGATGCAGGGAACACGGGTTCGTGCTGCGGTCCAGGAGGATCCTGCATGCCGCCAAGCGGCTGGGCCCGTGAGCCATGGCCGCTGGGCCTGTGCGTCCGGAGCCTGTGCTCCGCAGCGGGAGAGGCCGCAGCAGTGAGAGGCCTGCGTACCGCGAAAAAAAAAAAAAAAACCTTTGGGGAATAGTCTGTTCAATTTCTAAGGCTGCCACTCATTCAAAAATATTAAATGCATTTAAAACAGAGAACAATTCTTTGTCACAAAATGAAGGCAACTTCTAGAAAAGAAAATTCCACGTGGCTAACTTCTAGTTTCCTTTAGGAAATATAGAACAAACCCCCTCTTAACTCTACCTTAGTCATCCAGTACAGGGCTTCCCTACAAATCCATTCACTGTAGCTTTGCTAAGTCTAATTTCTCTGTCCTCATAAATCTACATTCAGTATTAATGACAGAACTGAAGATGAGGTTGTGGCAAGTCAGTCAGACATTTTTTTCTCTTTTATATACTAATGGTTCCTTTTCTGAGTCCTGGGAAGTGTCAAACCAATACGATTGATTATCAATGGTATCTCCATTCCCACGGATAACACTTTTGGTTTCTGTGACTTTCAAATTATGTTTCTAAGCATGAAGCATTTTCCCTTTCTGGCTTTAAACGAGTTGTCTTTTCTCACACCAGTTTTTCTTGCATAAACCCTGATGTACCATCTATGCTCTTTCATCTTGTCTAACAGTACATATTCTATTATTTATTACATGACATCAGAAGACTATATATGGTTAAACTGAGCGCTACTCATATTCTGGAAAAAGCGTTCACCTCTCTAACTGGCTGCAGGAGCAGCACTACCAACGCAAACGTTCTGACTTCATTCAGGTATTGTTTACTTGCGTTGAACACTTTTCTTAGACATTTCTTTGCTGTCATTTTTCTTTTTTTCTTACAAGAGAAAACAGCTAATAAATAATCTTTCATTGTGTACTGTTCTGGCCACCACCTCCCCTCATTTTTTAAGATGAGAGTTTTGAATCAGGAGCATGTTGGTTTATTTGCCATATATATATATGTATATATACATATATATTTAATATATATTATATATATGTATATATATATTTTTCAATTATTACTAAGAGATTGCAACCTACGAATCCTGTATGGGAAGGTGACATTTCGGACATGTGCTATAGGTTACATTTCTGATATTTTGATTCACATGTTTGTTTCAGTTATTGAGAACTTTCATACGTTTTGAAAGGGTCAGAAAGTCATCTGTGACTTCAAAAGTATTCTAGTCTTTTCCAGCTTATATCACATTTTAGACAATAGTAGAAATAGTGGAGGAAATCACAGAGTAAAGGAATACCCTATTTCTGTCATATAGGAGTTTATGGAAAAAAGGAACATATTTTTTGTGAAGAGTTTATAAAGCATAGACTATCAAGAATATACAGAGTATATTAGAAATACTATATATTAGAAAAAAATTAGAAATTTATCTTGAGGAGGCAGGTTGCCCTTCAAACACCTATAATAACACAGCTTATTAGAAAGAACCAAGGCTTTACCTACTTGCTATTGAGAAGTCACTGACCAGTTGTTGGACTGAATTGACCAGTTATTTCCATCTCTACAGTTTGACTGACACCTACTTCTTCTACTGAGTTAAGATGAGCGCCTCTGTATGTTATTTCTTAAATTGGAGGAGTTACCACGCTGTACCCTGCTCCCAATTTTTTCAATTTTTGCTGTAAGCAAAATACAATGTTCATTAATCATTGCAGTGCAGGCAAAGCCTTCAAAGTAACTGAATGGAATCAGTGGAAACAGGCATTGCTGGGACACAAAATTGCACGAAACAAAATGTTTGGGATTTTTGTATTCTTCCCAAGTGAAATTACCTCAGCATTAAAGTACAAACTTGAGCACGAACCAAGCTTCCTCCATAGCACATCCCTGTTGTAACTCAGATATGAAGTCCCTTGACCCCTGATTGCTGCATTATGATGGCAAGCAATTCTCTACCACTGCTCAGTGTGTATGAAACAATTTGCTCACCTCCAGTGCCAGGGCTGATTCATTGGCTTCTACAGACCCTGGAGCCCCTTGGCAGGAGCAGTTCAGACAACACTTCAATAGGAAGTGTAAGAATTAAATGTTCGGCTCAGCCATGTGGGTGGTTCAGGGAGAGGAACTCAGATGTCTACCTTTTCCTTTTCCTTGTGTACTTGTTTGGTGATAGTCTCTGGTCTGAATCCATCATTCTGATCTATCAGATCAGAAGGGTGTGCAAACTCTAAGTATATCCCAGGTCTCATAGTAGGTGGGGAAGGTATTAATATATGTGCACATACTCCAGATTCTTCCCACAGACCATGAAATTGTCATTGTGGACATGGATTTTTTTTTATAGAACTTTTTCTCCATGTGTGGCTGCAGTATCCTTTCTAAACCATTCTGACCTCAACTTTCAGTCAAACTGATTAGCTATTGTCTGCCCAGTGACAGGAACAGATTTTTCCATGTCTCAGGAGCTCAGTTAATTAGTTCTGCCCAAAGTTACAATGCATGTGGTTCTATAAAGAGCCACAAGCTTCTTGGCTTTAAGACATTTGTCTTTTATTTGAATCATGAACTGTATCTGTTACGTGATCATAACTGTACCTGTTACTGGTTATGTATCACAACAAATATAATTTTAACAGTGGTCCCAGTTGAGCCTAACTGCCATTCATATACACCTGAGTGCATCTACTTAGCTGATAGGAATAATCCACAGGGTCCATTTAAGTGGGTTTTGTCACTTGGGGAGAAGAGGCCTAGGAGAAGGAAGAGAGGAGGTGTGGAAAGAGTGAGATGAGGAGGAGGTGAGGAAATGGCAGGGAGAGTCTTGTAAGTGGTCACTTGGTTGGCAAAGATGTGATGGAGGAGAAGGGGTGGGGAGGCTGGCCCAGTGTCTGTCCCCTGATCTATTCCCAAAGACTTCTGAGCATTTCTAATAGAGGCATTGCAGGCACAAGCAGAAAGACCTGTATTTACAAAGGACTTGTGAGGCACGTGATGTGGAATGCCATGGTCAGGCTGCAGGTAGCCATAAGGAGTCAGTAAGCAATAGGACACAGAAGTATTTAACTGTGGTATAGTGAGAATTTAATGAAGAGTAATGGTTAGACCCTTGAGTGCTGATGTGGGCCCTCTCCCAGCTAAAATCATCTAACACGCAGCAAGTTCATGGTATTTGACTCCTCTAACATTGCAGATCTCTATTTCTGCATAGGATGCATTCACCGTTGAATTTTTGTGCTTCTGGTGTATATTCCTTCCAATCCTGTTTGCTGGTTTGGTAAAAACACAGAGTGAACGTAACTGAATGAAGTCTAAGAAGTCATCGTCTCCAATCTTTAATGACCCAGCCATTGTGGTCAGGTGACCAAATATGATGCAAAATGGAGGAAAAGGATATCCTATATGGACATACTGTGGCCTCAGCTCAATGAGCATTTGAAGAAATTATTGCATCTCTTTGACACCTCTAGAGTATACAGCTTCGGGAGCAGCAAAAGAATGTGGAATGGACATGGAAGGCACTGTGGCAAGCAGCAACTAGGTAATGATAAGGTGCCACCCTCCAGTGGCTGTATGGCAACCCAAATTAATGAGATAAATGAAAGTGTTCAGAAAGGAGAATATGAGAGGACTCTGTAACTTCACAGGAATACCCCTAAGTATGCCCATAAATAGCTTGATAAGGCTTGATGTGTAGGACAGGTAGGATAGGGGCCTTCATTATCTCCTTCATTATCCATTATTTAAATTACTGTTATTGTTGCCCTTCCATCCTTCCTGAAATAATAATCTCTTATATTTATGTAACCTTTGTGGTTTATAAGTGTTTTCACGTGCTTTCACTCATTTAATGCTGAGAGCAACCTGTGACATAGCAAGGTATTATGATCATTACACAGATAAAGAAATCTATGATCTAGAGATTTGATAACATTTTCCCAAAGTACCATCTCTAGAGAGCTGATGAACTAGGCATAGAACTTAAGTCTTTTGTAGTAGGCAGAATGATGCCCCCATCCCCCAAAGATGTCCATGCCCTAATCCCTGAAACCTGTGAATAAATTAACGTCCATGTCAAACGAGACTTTGCAGATGTGAAAATGATTAAGTATGTTGATATGGGGAGGTTATTCTGGATTATCCAATCTAACCATGTGAATTTTTAAGCTCAGAGAACCTTTCCTAGCTAAGGTCGGAAAGAGACATGATAGGGACTTCCCTAGTGGTGCAGTGGTTAAGAATCCGCCTGTCAATGCAGGGGACATGGGCCCGAGACCTGGTCTGGGGAGATCCCACATGCTGTGGAGCAACCAAGCCTGTGCACCACAACTACTGAGGCTGCGCCCTAAAGTCCGCGAGCCACAACTACTGAAGCCCACGTGCCACACCTACTGAAGCCCGTGTGTCTAGAGCCCGTGCTCTGCAACAAGAGAAGCCACCACAATGAGAAACCTGCGCACCACAACGAAGAGTAACCCCTGCTCGTCGCAACTAGAGGAAGCCTGCACGCAGCAACGAAGACCCAATGCAGCCAAAAATAAATAAATTTATTTTAAAAGTAAAGGAAAGAGATGTGATAATGGAAGAAGGGTCAGAGAAAGATTTGACATTGCTGGCTTTGAAGATGGAGGACAGCACAAGAAGTCAAGTGACACAGGTGGTTTTTAGAATGTAGAAAAGACAAAGAAATGGATTCTCCATATATTAGTTTCCTATCTGCTTTAACAAATTACCACAAACTTAATGTTTACAGCAACACAATTTTATTATCATACAATTCTGGAAGCCAGAAGTCCAAAATAGGACTTACAGGCTAAAATCAAGGTGTTAGCAGTGCTGCATTCTTTCTGGAGGCTTTAGGAGAAGATCTATATCCTTGCTTTTTCAAGCTACTAGAGACAGCAGAGGAGAGATCAAGATAGTGGAGTAAGAGGATGTAGAGGTTACCTCCCCCATGGATGCATCAAAAATACATCTACATGTGGAAAAATTCTTACAGAAAACTGAATGGAAACTGGCAGAAGGACTCCTGTACAACCAAAGCTGTAAGAAAGATACACATGTGCTCCGGTAGGAAGGCAGAAAAGTGATTGGGTCAGGACCTGTGTCCCTGGGAGGGGACTCAGAGGAAAAGGTGTATGCCCACACTAGGGAGTCAGTGTTATAAACTATAGATTAGACACCTCAGTCCTGGGGTCCTATGAGGAGGAGATAAGCCCCCTTATCTGGTTGGAGGAGCACTGGGACAGACAGAGGGGCTGTGGGAAGCCTAGACTCTGCTGGTTAGGAACATGCACACACTGGCTGGGCCCCTAGGCAGGGGAGAGAGAGGTATGCTCTAGCAGCTGCTGGGTTTCCTGCAAATGCCTAGCAGCTCGCACAAGCTGAACAAACGCTCTGGCCCTGCTCACTCCATACGATAGCACAGCACTGGATCTGGGGTGGCTATGACCAAGGAAAAGATTCAACTGTGTGATGCAGAGGTGACCCAGTCCCGGGATAGAGCCTGGGTAGGGTGGTGGTGGCCATTGTTGGCACTTTCTCAAACAGTGTCTTAGAAGCTGCCCAGATCTCTGATGGTGGCCACTCCACCACAGCTCACCTCCTGAAACATGCTGAGAGACCAAGTAGGCCCCTGCTAGCCCTGTGGAGCAGTTCCTTGGCAAGACAGGGGCGACAGAGCCTGGGGGCAGTGATCAGCTGTGAGGGATAAAGGAGACTTGCACCAGAGGCTGTGTCTGAGCAGAGACACAGGCACCTACAAGGCAGCACACTGGACCTCTGTGTGCATGGGTCCCACTTGCTTCAGCACTCCCCTCCTCTGGGGCAAGGGTCCCAGAGCGGGGAGAGAGGCAATCACACACTTAAATGGAGTAGAGCCAGTTTGGGCTGACTGTCAGGGGTTCTGCTTCAGCAACTTGGAGTCAGACCCTGACCCTGATAGGGTGGTGATGGCCACTGAGTTGAGGGAAAGTCTTCCTCACACCTGGCTCCAGTTCTAGCATCTCCATCTCCAGCCCTACCCCTTACCAAGGTGATAGCTGCCAGCACACCCTGAAGATGTGACTTGCATCCATATCAAATCTAGCTCTGCCACAAAAGGCATTGGACACACATAGTCTGCATAGGGATGCTCCCATATAAGAACACCCTTTCAAGGCCACAGTAGGTAACTGTTGCACCTAAACTCATAGAGGCAGAGAAAAATAAGCAAAATGAAAAGGCAGAGGAATTACTCTCAATTGAAAGATCAAGAGAAAAATCCTGAAAAATACATAATGAAACAAAAATAATTTACCAGACAAAAAATTCAAAATATTGGTGATAAAAATGTTAACTGCATTTGGAAAAAGAATTGATGTAAACAATGAACATTTTTAATAAGGAACTAGAAAATATAAAAAGACCCAATCAGAAATGAATAATTCAAGAGCTAAAATTAAAAAAAAAAAACACACTAGAAGGAATGAATAGCAGACTAAGTGATACAGAAGAACAGATAAGTGATCTGGAAGGTAGAATAATGGAAATCACCCAATCAGAACAGCAAAAAGAAAAACAAATTTTAAAAAATGAAAGCAATTTAAGAGATCTCTGGGATAACATTAAGCATACCAACAACATTTGTATTATAGGGGTCCTAGAAGGAGAAGAGAGATAGAAGGGGATCAAAAATGTATTTGAGGAAACTATGACTGAAAACTTCCCAAACCTGAAGAAGGAAACAGATGTCCAGGTACAGGAAGCACAGAGGATCCCAAAGAAATGAACTCAAACAGACCCACACCAAGATATATCATAATTAAAATGGCAAAATGTAAAGATAGAATTCTAAAGGCAGCAAGAGAAAAACAAAGAGTCATACATAATGGAACCCCCATAAGGCTATCAGCTGACTTCACTGCAGAAACTTTGCGGGCCAGAAGGGTGTGGCATGATATATTCAAAGTCCTGAAAGGGAATACCATGCAACCTAGGACACTCTACCGAGAAACATTATCATTTAGAATTGAAGGAGAGATAAAGAATTTCTCAGAGAGCAAAAACATTGGTAAAGGAAATTGCAGATGAGGCAAAGAAATGGAAAGATATCCCATGTTCATGGATTGAAAGAATCAATACTGTTAAAATGTCTATACTACCTAAAAAAATTTACAGATTTAATGCAGTCTCTATCAAAATACTCATGACATTTTTTACAGAACTAGAACAAATAATCCTAAAATTCATATGGAACCTCAAAAGACCCTAAATTGCCAAAGCAATCTTGAGAATAAAGAACAAAGCAGGAGGTATTATCCTCCCAGAGTTCAGACTATACTACAAAGCTGCAGTAATGAAAACAGTATGTTACTGGCACAAAAACAGGCACATAGATCAATGGAACAGAATAGAGAGCCCAGAAATAAAACTATGCACCTATAGTCAATTAATGTAAAACAAAGGAGGCAAGAATACACAATGGAGGAAATACAGTCTCTTCAATAAGTGGTGCTGGGAAAACAGGACAGCTACACATAAAACAATGAGATCAGAACATTTCCTCATACCATATACAAAAATAAACTCAAAATGGATTAAAGACCTAAACATGAGACCTGAAACCATAAAACTCCTAGAAGAGAACATAGGGAGAACAATGTTTGACATAAACTGTAGCAATATTTTTTTGGATTTGTCTCCTAAGGCAAAAGAAATAAAAGGAAAAATAAACAAATAGGACCCAATTAAACTTAAAATAAACAAATGGGACCTAATTAAACTTAAAAGCTTTTGCACAGCAAAGGTAACCACTGACAAAATGAAAAGACAACCTACTGAATGGGTGAAAGTATTTGCAAATGATATGACTGACAAGGGATTAATATCCAAAATATATAAACAGCTCATACAACTCAACATCAAAAAAACAAACAACCCAATCAAAAAAATGGGCAGGGCTTCCCTGGTGGCGCAGTGGTTGAGAGTCCGCCTGCCGATGCAGGGGACACGGGTTCGTGCCCCGGTCCGGGAAGATCCCACATGCCGCGGAGCTGCTAGGTCCGTGAGCCATGGCCACTGAGCCTGCGCGTCCGGAGCCTGTCCTCCGCAACGGGGGAGGCCACAACAGTGAGAGGCCCGCGTACCGCAAAAAAAAAAAAAAAATGGGCAAAAGACCTGAATAGAGAAGATTTTCCCCAAGAAGACATACAGGTGGCTAACATGGAAAGATGAAAAGATGCTCAACATCACTAATTATTAGAGAAATGCAAACCAAAACCACAATGAGATATCACCTCACCTGTCAGAATGACTATCATAGAAATGTCTACAAATAACAAGTGTTGGAGAGAATGTGGAGAAAAGGGAACACTTGTGCACTGTTGGTGGGAGTGTAAATTGGTGCAGCCACTATGGAAAACAGTATGGAGGCTCCTCAAAAAACCAAAAATAGAACTACCATATGATCTAGCAATTCCACTCCTGGACATATATCTAGAAAAAACAAAAACACTAATCTGAAAAGCTACATGCACCCCAATGTTCATTGCAGCATTATTTACAATAACCAAGACATGGAAACAACCAAAGTGTCCAGTAACAGATGAATGGATAAAAGAAGATGTGGTACATAAATACAATGAAATATTACTCAGTCATAAAAAATAATGAAATTCTGCCAGTTGCTGCAATGTGAATGGACCTAGAGAATATTATGCTTAGTGAAATAAGTCAGACAGAGAAAGATAAATACTGTATGATATCACTTATATGTGGAATCTAAAACATAATACAAATGAATGTTTATAGCAAAACCAAACAGACTCACAGATACAGAAAACAAACCAGTGGTTCCCAGTGTGAAGGGGGAGGGGCAAGACAGGGGTATGGGATTAAGAGACATAAACTACTATGTATAAAATAGATAAACAACAAGAATATATTGTATAGCACAAGGAATTGTAGCTATTATCTTGTAGTGACATTTAATGGAATATAATCTGTAAAAATTCTGAATCACTATACTGTACACCCAAAATTAATATATTATAAATCAATTATAATTCATCTTTAAAGTGCTTCACTCCAACCTCTGCTTCCATCATCATATCTCTTTCTCTCCCTTTCTCTCTTTCTCTCTCTCTCTCTCACTCTCTCTTTCTCTCAAGTTTGCTCCCATGTTAAGGATATTTGTGGTTATACTGGGCCCACCCAGATAATCCAGTATAATCTTCAGAAAGGATTTTGGTCCTGCTGACACCTTGATTTTAGCCCAGTGAGACCCATGTCAGACTTCTGACCTATACAACTGTATGATAGTACATTTGTATTGTTCAAGCCACGAAGTTTATGGTAATTTTTTACAGCAGTAGTAGAAAACTAATACACCTTCCAATTCTCACATCAGGGAGTTAAAGTATCATTTACCAACTTTGGTGCATTTTGAGGTGTATTACTTTGGTATCTACTAATTTGTTCAGGCTGAACGTTGAGCTTTCTGAATCCAGCAGTTTTCCTCCTAGTAAAAATCTTAGACAGCACATATGTTATCATTTTGAATTTATATCACATTACACATGCTCACGAATTTTTACTTATATATCATGTGTATCTTTAGTCCCATTTTGCAGATGACTGGACTGAAGCACTGATGTTAGGAATTAGAAATACAATACTCATTTCCCCAGATTGCTACTTAATATTCTGAGTCATCCTTTCCTCTGCTATAAAACTCTATAGGTACAACTAAAGAAAACTACCGGGGACAAAGATTTTGATGGAGAAAATTACCTAAGAGAGTGAAGATTCGAAAAAAGAATATAGGGAGACTATAAGTGCAAAGTGCTGTGTATGTCCTATGTTTACCAACTACATTTCACTTTCTCTTTGGTAGTTAATCCTGCTTGTTTCATGAATGGCATAAAATGTGAAGAGAAGATGAAGAATTAGAGAAAATTATGATTTTAATGTGAACAAGACTCAGATAAAATGGTAGGTTTTTATGTTTGGGTATCAGATGCATTTATACAAGCATTGATTTACAAGTCAGTTGTGCCACAAATTTACAAGTCCCAAAAGAACTAGTCAGCAGTCTTGAAGCTATCACCCTATCTTGCCACATCGCTGGAATAAAGATTCAGCAGTCACAATCTAACTGACAAAATTGTTGCTGTTGAAGGCAGAATACAATTCAGTTCCTGCTCTCTCATAGGAAGATTGGTTCAGCAGAACTAACAAGAAGGAAAAAAGTGCAACTGTCAGTAAGTGATAGGTCTCAAAGGTACACAAGAAAGACCTGGGGTATAAAAAAAATTTGTTTCCTGTGTTGTCACTCTCTGGACCAACACAGTGATTACTTGGAAGATTCAGACACAAGAAGCAAAATGGCCATAGTATGCACAAGCTAGTGAATTCATTGCAAGTGATTGTCTAGGATTTACTACTCTTGAAAGCAGCTTGTCAGATTCCATTTAGGAATATATAGCTCCTGTAGACAAGCTCCACCCTTAGAGGATGGTCAGATTAAACAGAAGGACAAGTATATGAGCAAGTCCAACACTTACTGCCAGCTTCACACAATCCCTCATGACAAGGCCAACTTGCAGGTATACTTGCAGAAAGTCTGTGCACTCCTGAACCTATCAGGATATCCTTATCCCCATTGTATAGATGGGAAAGCTGAAGTTAGACAGTTACACCTATGTGACTAGTTAAGTGACAAAGCTGGGACTTGAACCCAGGACTTCTTGGCTCCCACTCCACTGCTCCATTTGCTGTTCTATGGGGAAAGTTTTAATAAAGCTTGACCAGTGGTGACTTTAACTGTGGGTAAAAAGTTTAATGACCTGATATACAAATAGATTTTTGAGTGTATATGCAGGAGTAAAATGCTGTGCTTCACATCCTTCTACTGAGTAGGAATTTTTTTCCCTTAGTTTTAAAAGTTGCTTCTAAGTGGATTGTACGTGTTCAGTGCTTCACATGCTTCACATTATCATCCTTTTCACTGCAAATAAAACAAACGTACTTGAGTAAGAAGTATTTCCCAGTAAATTAATTTCCCGGGCAAGAAAATTTTAAAAGAAATAAATACTATTTATCATTTGAAATTAGGATGAATATAAGCACCAGTCACTTTTTTAAATTGAAAAAAATTTAGTTTGAAGTAATGTCAAGTTTATGGAAAAGTTGGAAGGCCAATATAGAAAACTTCTGATTGCCCTGTACCCAGATTCACTCGTCACTAATATTTAATATTTTGCCACATTTGTTTTACTATTGTCTCTCTGTCAGTCCTCTTTGTATCTCTGTGTGTCTCTTTTCCTCTCTATAAATATTTATTGATTTATACATTTATATAAGCATTTTAAAATAAACTATTTGAGAATATGCTCATAAGCTTTAACTATTCTTTGTGTCTTTCCCAAAAAGAAGAAATTCTCTTACATAAGCACAATGTAGCTATCAAATTCAGGAAATTTAAAGAATGCAGTTCAGTTTTTTATAGAATGTACTTTAATTTAAGTTTCTCTACTGTTTCCTCATAATTAGATTCAAGTGAGACCTCCTTACATACTACAACAATGTAGGGAAGCATATCATATCAGGGAAGCACATACAGAAGCACACATTGTCTGTCTGTCCTTCACTGATGAGGTTAATTTTGATCGCTGGTCAATATATCATCTGTTTCATTCACTGTATAGTTACTACTTGACCCTTGCAACTAATAAAGAAATTGTGGGGAGACATTTTAAAACCATGCAAATATTGTTTGTTGTCCATCCCCCTACCTTGCATTTAGCATAAATTGCTGGTTGTTGCCTGAACTGATCTTTACTATGATGGTTACAAAATGGTGCTTTTCTAAATCCACCACTCCCTCCATACTTGTTAGTTGACATTCTGTTTCCCTCTCTGTCTTTCTGTCTCTCTCTTTCTATTTGTTATCACTATTGTCAAATGACAAAACTAAAATAATTTAGTAATGAGTTTGCTGTCCTTTATTCTAGGGAAAACAATCCATGGATTGAGGGAGTACGGTGCCTAACAAGCAGTGGAGCAATCTTTCTGAAGGATTTTGGGAAAGAGTGAGTTTATAGAGCACTAGAAGAGGCAATGCGAAAATGGCATGATTGGCCAGAGGTTAGGGATTTCCTTATAAGGCAGGCAGGTCCTATTCTAGCTAAATATTTAGGCTAACTAAGGCTGAGTTGGAGGACTGTGATTGGTGTTAAGTTTCCTTGATAGGTGGTTCCTGTAAGTGCAGGCTGACCAAGGTTTAGATTTGTGATGTTGGCCAGGCCACTGGGGCAGCCTCCATTTTGTGGGTCCTAATATATCAATTAACTTTATAGCTGTGGATTCATGGATACCTATTTTATTCAATGGATTATTATCCATTACCTTTAAAATTTTGATGCTCAAATAGTGCCATATTTACTCAGTGGGAGGGATACCTCCAATCCTAATCTCATCTTTCCTCATTCTTTATTTGTATCTTCTTTCTTCCACAGTGAGAACCCTGACTCCCTACAGTGTCCACACATTAAACAAATATACTAAGAAGAGTTCCAGGCAGATTTTGATTCCACATTTCAGGTATAGGTATTCTCACAAGCACTCTGAAAATGTTTGGAAGAAAAGACTGGGGTCTAAATCATTATTTAGGTTAGGACAATATCGGGCCTCTCATCTCTCCTTTATTAAAGTGGCAGGCCTATTAGGAATGTAGTCACCAATGTGCCAGTCCTTTAATAAATAAAATTTGCATTGTACCGTTAAAAATCTGTTAAGAGGGTATAATATTAAGTGCTCTTGCCACAATAAAATAAATTTTTTTTAAAATACCTTATATGATAAAGAAACTTTGGGAAACATGGTACCTCTAAAGCACCATTTGGATGTCCATGTACTGAACATACATGGATTTTATTAGGAAGAGCCAGAAAGATTGATGTTTGAAAAATGAAAAAAGACAAAGAAAACCTATTCCAAATTCAAATACTCAAAGGAGGTCAAGAGCACTCTAGAACAGCCAAAATTGGGACAGTAATGTCACCCCCAAAAGAAACAAGTTTATTAAAAACTCTGGGCTTTCCCCTTTAAATGCAAAATATTACAATAAATGAATGCAAAATAAAACAACAAAATGAAACAAACAAGTAAACAAACAAAAACCCCAGTGGGCTCCATTACCAGAAGAATGCTCCAGTTTTGCATGAAAATTCAGAAGGGTTTCAGAATCCTTTAAACTACCTATATAGTCCTATAGGACATCTCAGATCATATTCCTTTGGACTACTGGTTGTATAGAATGCAAAACTTAACAAGTTTCATGATCTCCTTTCTGGGTCAGGATTCTTATATGTTCTTAGTACTATTGAATCATGTTTTTTATGATGAAAAGACCTTGGAGTGTATTTATCCTGCTCTTCTTCCTACAGGTGTATAAACTGAAGTCTACAGAGGGGAAATGATTTGTCCAAAAGCAGAAACACTATGGGGGTCAGAGCTTGGAGGGTTCTCGCAGAAGGGAATTCAAGCATAGGGTGGACAGTTGGACTGAATTATTTTATGTTCTGTTTCTACCCTGGAATTCTATGAATCTGCTTTCTGATTGCCAGTACAGTGATCCTCCCTCAAAGGTCATTAGGTTGGGGGCATAAGAAGGGAATCAGGGAGAGTAGCTCTACCTTTTCTATTTAATATACTGATCTTCTAGGAAAGATTTTTCTGGAAGAAAGGGGTTTGGGAACCATAAAACGATTCACTTGTAATACCTGCCAGGACTATATTATAGTCAGAAATGTTTGCAATATGCCGGTACATCTTTCAAAACATTGAAGTATCTTTGCAGCTAGGAAACTTGATGAGGGCCAGAACTTGGCTGGGAATGCTTGTCAACTTTTGGCAGCCTTGTCACTGCCGGCCTTGTATGCCTTTCCCTATGGCCAACCAATTCTGGTCAGACATCCCACAAATGTTTCTAATCATTTCTGAAATTCTTCTGAGCGGTACAGCTTATTACCCTTTCTTACAATGGTGTGTAGAGCTGTGACGTGAATTGTTTTTAGGAGAAAGCCATGCAAGCACCTCTTCAACGAGATGGAGTACTGCTAGGGGTCTACTTTCAGGTATGACACCAACTCTCAGACTACATTATAGCTGTTTTTCAACAATTCAACTAGTATTAATTACTACTGTGAGTCTTTATTCAAAATAGTCTTTCCATTATTACAAATCAGAATGGCAGTAAGTGTGCACAATTAGGAGTTCAAAGAATAGCTACTAGGATGTCTTCTGCATGTATTACCCACTCTCTGCTTTTCAAGTGTACAGATGTTCCAGATGATGACATGTGATACTGAAGATATATTAGCTTATAGAATGTAACATACAAAGGTTTACTAGTAAGTACCTCCCCTCCCCCTCCAAGTGCCATCATGGCAAGGATCTTTATGGCCTCTACTAATTACATTACTTCCTTCCATAAATATTTTTTTAATGTCTTTGTGTGTCAGACCCTATGTTATACAACTGGGGAAACAGTGATGAACAAGACCTAGAGACTCCTTCACCTTTTAGTGTTTAGAGTGTATTGGGGTATACATATATGAACAGGTAAAATACAAATGTGCTAAGGTAGGGAAAGAATTAAGAAATAAGGGGGGGCCTAATCCAGTTAGAGAAATCTTGGAAGTGACATTTTAAATTGAAATCTGAAGGATAAAGAGTTAAACAGGTGAGGGAGGACTTGGAGAGAATGTTTTCTGAGACAGAAAGAGCATAGGAAAATGCCCAGAGGAGAGAAAAACAGCATGAGAAAAACAGCATATAATGGACTACAGTAGTACAATTTAGAGTGTAAGTTTGTGAGAGGCAAGAAATGTGGCTAGATTGTAAATCAGTTCCCCTGAGGGCAGCAACCTTGTCTATTTTGTTCAAAATAGCATTGCCATTATCTACTATTGTTCCTGTCACATAGTAAAAATTCAAAAATTATTGTTGAATAATAACAGTAACAGCAACAAAAAGAAAAACAGCAGACATTTATTTAATTATGAGACAGAAAACATTCTAAAGTGTTTTATTCATGTGCAATTTAATTAAATCCTCACATTATGAGGCATTTATTATTATTATTTTACTATTACTATTATTATTGTTCTCATTTCACAGATAAGGAAAAAGAGGCTCAGTGAGGTTAACCCAGTAGCCCAAGTTTACCTAGCTAGTGATTGTCAGATCCAAGGTTTGAACCCAGACCATCTCAGACCCCCCTGATTCTTAGTGTCAAGATTCTGTATTAGAGTTTTGAATTTCCCCTAATACAACAGGCAACCACTGAAAGGTTTAATGTTTTGAAATTTACCAAGGTAACTCTGGAAGCAATGTGAAGAATGGATCTAAGTAGGAGAAGACTAGAGATAAAGAGACAAGTTATGAAGTCATTGTGATAATTCATGGAACTGATGATGGTGGCTTGGACTATGGTGTTGGCAGTGAAGATGGAGAGAAATAGCCAGATGCCAGAAGGAGAAGGGAGGGGGTTGAGAGGGAGGGAGGGAGAGAGAGAGAGAGAGAGAGAGAGAGAGAGACAGATAGAGAGAGAGAGGGAGAGAGGCATAATTGATAGGCCTTGGTGATTGATTGAGTGGAGGTGTCAATGAGGGAGACAAAGAAATCAAGGAAGACTTTCAGGTGTCTGATCATTACAGAACTGTGATTGGGTATTTGGAGGTGCAACTCACTGAAACAGAGAACAGGAGGAGGAGGTGGTAGATGAGAAGATGGCAACTACTTTTTGGCATGATGAGTGTGAGCTCTTTGGGGGGAGGGTATTCAAGTGGACATACCCAACTGACATTTCAGTTGACTTACCTCATGCTTTGAGAAGAGATCAAGTATGGAGACAGAGATGCGAGAGATACCACCATATAGCTGGCATTTGCAGGTAATGGGCAGTTGTAACCATGTTATAAAACTGTGTACATTGACGTAAGCAGAAAATCCAAGACAAAGCCCAAATGAACACCAACATCTAATTGACACACACAGGAAAAAGAGCCTGTAAAAAAGATTGGGAAGGTGCAGACAGAGGACTAGGAGGAAACCCAGAAGATAAATGTAAGGGACGCTGAGGGAAAAGAATTTCTCCAGAAGAAGGAAATGGTCAACAGTGTCAAATACTTCTGGGACACGGGGACCAAAAAAATCTTCCACTATGTTTCGCAACATGGAGGTCTTTGATGGTCTTGGAAGATCAGTTCCACTGTGAGGAGGTATGTGGGGTTTAGGAGGGAGGTAAAAGTCATTTTAGTATGTTACAGGGTAAATTACAGGTAAGGAAATGAAATAAAAGTCACAGAAGCAAATGTTAGTTGTTACCATGGAAACAGGATCCAAGAACACTGGGGGATTTGGGGTGAAAAGAGTAATCAGAAGTCCTAGGATGATTGTTAATTAGTTTTATAGAATGGACTTAGGGGTAGATGGCATAAAGATGTAGCAAGAGGTAGTATAAAGATGGGGGGCGCTTCCCCCGTGACGCAGTGGTTGAGAGTCTGCCTGCCGATGCAGGCAACGCGGGTTCGTGCCCCGGTCCGGGAAGATCCCACATGCCGCGGAGCGGCTGGGCCCGTGAGCCATGGCCGCTGAGCCTGCGCGTCTGGAGCCTGTGCTCCGCAACGGGAGCGGCTACAACAGTGAGAGGCCCGCGTACCGAAAAAAAAAAAAAAAGATGGGGGGAAGAAGGCCAAGAAGTTGAAAGGAATCTCAACATACATGCGGTTCATTGATTAAATTGGATTCAGACCAAAAATCAATCATTGGATACTCAATGCTCTGAAAGAATCTTGCTGTTCTAATTTAACTTGAGCTTAGCTGCCTGGATATCTCAAGAAAGAACTATTAGAGTGAAGCTGGTGTTGCCGTAGGGCCAATGGTGGCTCTATCTAGTTCTAGTTCCTTTTTTTTTTTAGTTCTAGTTCTTGTTCTCCTGAATCCTAATGAGAGAAATCTACACCACGAACATTGATGTCCTGTTTACAGAATTTTATATCATTCCTCGACTATGGAACAGTAAGTCATCCCCAAGGACAGGAGCAGTCCCTTGTGTTATTAGATTCTTTAGACCTTTCAAGACTCTTGGGATTTCTTTTCTTATATGAAGCCTGGGATTTTCTCTTTTGCAGACTTCCTGTGCAGTTTTCTCTGCCCAACATGGAGAGCATGGATCTCCTGGAACACAGCTACTTTGGAGGCAGCACAATCAAGTGGCCTGCATACTTGCAGTAGCACTATGGCTTAATGAACTTTATGGGCCAGGAGCGAGATTGCTTGAATTTGAATCCCAGCGCTACCACTTACTACCTATCTGACTTTGGAAAAGTTACTTAAACTCTGCATACCTCGATTTCCGCATCCGTAAAATAAGGGCAATAATGCTAATCCCTATCTGATAGGGTTACTGTGAGAATTAAAGTCAGTTGATATGTGTAAAGTATTTAGCCTCATACATAGTAAGCACTCAATAGTTCAATAACTGTTATTTGATAATCAGCCCATTCTCATTCTGTTGTCTGTCCACAAGGAACCTCAAATTGCAGTCAAAAGGTTGCTTCATGGGGCTTCCCTGGTGGCGCAGTGGTTGAGAGTCCGCCTGCCTATGCAGGGGACACGGGTTCATGCCCCGGTCTGGGAAGATCCCACATGCCGCGGAGCGGCTGGGCCCGTGAGCCATGGCCGCTGAGCCTGCGCGTCCGGAGCCTGTGCTCTGCAGTGGGAGAGGCCACAACAGTGAGAGGACCGCGTACCAGAAAAGAAAAAAAAAAAAAGGTTGCTTCATGGCTTGAAATCAGGACATGGAGAGTTAGCTGGCTGATTAGACTCCCTGGTGTCCCCAAGCTATGATAACCTGATGTGTCCACCTCTACTATACCTGCTGCTCCTAACTGTTCTTCACATTTGTGGGTTAGAGCCCTTAGGACACACTTTGTAGGATACTCCATGGAAATGAGTGCTTAATCATTGACTGATGTGATGAATTTGGATACAGACAAGTTGACATATATCTGAAGGCAGATGGAAGGCAGAATGTCTACATAATTTCATCTGGTGATAGCCAAAATCATGAAACTGAATCATCAAAATTAAATCAGAGAATTAGAGAATCTTGTATTTGGAAGGGCCCTTTAAGGCCATCTGGTCCAACCTTCCGCTCAGCATTGCCATCCTCCCTACAGCATCCGTAAGAGAGAAAGAATATCAGGCCATCTGGGAAAGAGATTATGGCAGATGTTGCAAAGCCAAATGGCATTTCAAACAAAGTGTGGTTACCTAGGCTCTGGGTGGTTTGGTTTTAAACCAGCTCTACAGAAGATGCAGCACTGGGAAGAGTCCAAGTCCAGTTGTAAAAATGTTTCTTTTCAGATAAAGAATGCAAAGGCAGGAGCCTCTCTTGTCATTCCGTTGTTAACTTTTGGTTGCTAGTCGACAATGGCACTCTGCTTGGAATCACTTTACCCATCTGTGGAAAGAAAATATTATGTTTCAATCTTCCATGGATTTTTTTTTTTAAAAAAAATCTTAATAAAAAGGCAGACATTCTAAGATGGAAGGTGCTATGTAAATATAAGTTGACTGAAAGTCTCCAGCCAAAGTGGTTTTGGGCTAAGATGCCAGGCTGCCAACTTGGGTAACCTACACATAGAGTGAGTGTTGAGCTTGCTTTAGGGTACAAAGTAATTGTGCCGTTTTGGTTGACTAAGTTAGGACTAGTCCTACATAGAAGTATGTGATACCATGTTTATTGGAAAGACCCAGAACCACTATCTTCCTCCTTCCCCATGATCTATTTCATCTGCTTTCAGATGCCTGAAATCTGCCATTGGAGTTTTAGCTTTTTGGCTTATGGTATTGATATCTGTTAAAATCTTAATGACCCTATGAAAGGTAACTCACTGAGTTTGTATCAGTCATTTACTCCTTAGTGAGAATGAGGAATGTTATAAAAGTTGGAATAGAAGAAAAGAGAAAGAGGACACTAAATGCCTGGGGAGGAGAGAAAACTGAGGAAATAGAAAATTTTACATAGTTTACAATTTATCTTATGGCTTGCCCTGCTCCAAGGATAAATCAGAGCAACATAATTCTACCTAAACTTCCATTCCCTTATCTCCACCTCATTCCCATCCCACCTCCAGCTATTTCCAAATTAAGAGGTGAATTATCTCTCTTTTTAGATTTTTTTTTCACTTTGAAAATATTTTAAATAATTTTACCTTTCCAAATATACTTTTTCCTTAAAGAGAAAATGTTTAGTCCTGGACTGTAGTTCTGCTAGTGCTTAGTCTAAGGGAATTGTTCAGTTTCATTAATCTTCAGGCACCCCAATTTATTTTAAGGATGTGAAAGATCCAAATGCATGGATTAGAATGCACTCAACAGTGAAAAGTCCTAAAAGTTCATAGCACTAGCAGGACGACTTCTCAAAAATGGGAGACATCATGAAGTTTATATTTTGATTTTTACTTTGAAAGTTAGGTTTCCTACCTAAATGAAAAGATGATGTGGGCTAAAGTCAAATCAATATCAAGACAGTATGGGAAAGGGCAATGACTGGGCCTGGTTCTTGTAATTCGAGCTGATATAGCATCATTTTCCTGTGGGCCTTTCAAAGACCCCATACTAATGACACTGAACAAGAAACAAAGGGAAAAAATAGGCCACAGAATGATTTAATCCGAACTACTCTGACAGTGAGAATTACTTCTTTATGGCTCACTTCCTTACATTTGCAAAAAATCCTATTAACCCAGATCCCAAACATCTTGGCACTGGGATAGATTTATTTGAAATATTTTATTTTCACAGTTTTAAACTTTTTATTCTGACATAATTTCAGACTTACAGAGAAGTTGCAAAAATAGTACAAATAATTCCCATATTCGCTTCACTCATATGCCCAGATTCCCTACATGTTTACCTTTTACCACCTTCGTAGTCTTTGTCTCTCTCTCTATATATGATTTTCACACAAGTGTGTGTATCAATATATCAACTTAATTTTTCTGAATGATTTAAGAATAAGTTGCAGATATGATGGTC
Source organism: Phocoena sinus (assembly GCF_008692025.1). Classification (NCBI taxonomy): domain Eukaryota; kingdom Metazoa; phylum Chordata; class Mammalia; order Artiodactyla; family Phocoenidae; genus Phocoena; species Phocoena sinus. Next base: position 82,524,797 of record NC_045784.1, read on the forward strand.
CTTTTACCCCTAAATACTTCAATATGTATTTCTTAAAAATAAGGATAGTCTCTTACATATCCATAGCACAACCATCAAAATCAGGAAGCTAACACTGATATAATACTATTACCTAATCTAAACCTTATTCAAATTTTGTCAATTGTCCCATTAAAGTCTCTTATAGTGACAGAAAAAGAAATTTGTGCATTAGAATCTGATATAGAATCACCCATTGAATTTAGTTATTATGTCTCTTTAGTGTCCTTTAATCAGGAAGAGTTTTTGACCTTTCTTTGTCTTTCACAACTGACATTTTTGAAGAGAACAAGCCATTTATTTTTTAAATGTTCTTCAATTTGTGTTTATCTGCTGCTTTTTCTTGATAAGACTCAGACACTCAGGTTGTGAGGTTTCTTTTTCTCCAAAAGTACCACAGAAAGGAGAGTGTGCCCTTTTCAGTGCAACGTACTAGTCCTACCACATTTATTAGTTTGAAGTTTACTGCAAGGGAGAGCTTTCTCTTATGCCTTATTTATTTATTCAAACATTTTTTTATAGTAGTATTGACTCATATATTCTCATTTTATTCTATAGGTTAACCCATTGTTATCACTATTTTGATGCTCACATTGCCCCATATGTGGCCAATGGAGCCCCTCAGGCTGGATCCTGTGTCCTCTGGCCATGACCTCCTCATTCTTTGAACACTCTCACTTTCTGGGTCAAAAATTGTTTCAAGGCTCATTTTCTTCTTTCTCTGCCCCAGCTCTGGAATCAGTTCCAAGAGGCTCTGGTTCCTTTTGGTAGAAAAAGATACTTAGAAATTAAGAGTAGATACTAGCTTTGCTAGTTATTATGGGGTACTATTGTTTCTAAGGTCTCTCAGCAGACAAAGCTAAGAAATACATGTATGTAGGTATGCATGCATGTATGTATATATGTGTGTGTTTTTCTATCTACCTATCACCTATCTATCTCTCTATGATCTATCTGTCTACCAATCATCTGTCTAACCTATGCTACCTACCTGTTAAAAACCATGAGTATATACTGATACCTGTACTTACAATCAATACCACAGAGTTCACTCTGCTCTCCCCCCCTTGCCATATTTGTACCTGCCTTCTACAGTGAGACCTTGGTTCTCATTATCCACAGTATATTTACTTATTTGCTCATTCCTAGAATAGGCATAAAGTGTTTCTAAAATTGCTAATTGTAACACTGTGAAGAAACAAACCTACTTAACTAGGTTTAATATTTGTTTACAGTTCTTTTACTTTTTACTCGAATATATACAGTTAAAATACTGTATTCAAATGTTACTTGGGTTGTTTGTTTTCTCTCTTTTTCCATTCAGAGTGGTGACATTATTCATTTGAAATAAAATTAAGTTCCTTTATTTTTGTTTGTATTCCATTTTGGGATCTCCTTCATTCTTGCTGATTTCATTTATTTATTTATTTGAATTTTATTTTTTTATACAGCAGCTTATAGTCATACATTTCATACACATCAGTGTATACATGTCAATCCTAATCTCCCAATTCATCACACCATCAGCCCCCCCGCCCCTTTTTCCCCTTGGTGTCCATATGTTTGTTCTCTACATCTGTGTCTCACTTTCTGCCCTGCAAACAGGTTCATCTGTTCCATTTCTCTAGGTTCCACATATATGCATTAATATGCAATATTTGTTTTTCTCTTTCTGACTTACTGCACTCTGTATAACAGTCTCTACAAATGACCCAATTTCGTTCTTTTTTATGGTTGAGTAATATTCCATTGTATATATGTACCACCACTTCTTTATCCATTCGTCTCTCGATGGGCATTTAGATTGCTTCCATGACCTGGCTATTGTAAATAGTGCTGCACTGAACATTGGGGTGCATGTGACTTTTTGAATTATGGTTTTCTCAGGGTATATGCCCAGTAGTGGGATTGCTGAATCATATGGTAATTCTAGTTTTAGTTTTCTAAGGAGCCTCCATAGTGGCTGTATCAATTTACATTCCTACCAACAGTGCAAGAGGGTTCCCTTTTCTCCACACCCTCTTCAACATTTGTTGTTTGTAGATTTTCTGATGATGCCCATTCTAACTGGCGTGAGGCAATACCTCATGGTAGGTTTGATTTGCATTTCTCTAATAATTAGTGATGTTGATCAGCTTTTCATTTGCTTCTCAGCCATCTGTATATCCTCTTTGGAGAAATGTCTACTTAGGTCTTCTGCCCATTTTTTGATTGGGTTGTTTGTTTTTTTAATATTGAGGTGCATGAACTGTTTATATATTTTGGAGATTAATCATTTGTCCATTGATTTGTTTGCAAATATATTTTCCCATTCTGAGGGTTGTCTTTTTGTCTTATTTGTAGTTTCCTTTACTTTGCAAAAGTTTTGAAGTTTCATTAGGTCCCATTTGTTTATTTTTGTTTTTATTTCCATTACTCTAGGAGGTGGATCAAAAAAGATCTTGCTGTGATTTATGTCAAAGAGTGTTCTTCCTATGTTTTCCTCTAAGAGTTTTATAGTGTCCCGTCTTACATTTAGGTCTCTAATCCATTTTGAGTTTATTTTTGTGTATAGTGTTAGAGAGTGTTCTAATTTCATTCTTTTACTTGTAGCTGTTCAGTTTTCCCAGCACCACTTATTAAAGAGACTGTCTTTTCTCCATTGTATATCCTTGCCTCCTCTGTCATAGATTAGTTGACCATAGGTGCGTGGGTTTATCTCTGGGCTTTCTATCCTGTTCCATTGATCTATGTTTCTGTTTTTGTGCCAGTACCATATTGTCTTGATTACTGTAGTTTTGTAGTATATTCTGAAGTCAGGAAGTCTGATTCTTCCACCTCCGTTTTTTTCCCTCAAGACTGCTTTGGCTATTCGGGGTCTTTTGTGTCTCCAAACAAATTTTAAGATGTTTCATTCTAGTTCTGTAAAAAATGCCATTGGTAATTTGTTAGGGATTTCATTGAATCTGTATACTGCTTTGGGTAGTATAGTCATTTTCACAATATTGATTCTTCCAATCCAACAACATGGTATATCTCTCCATCTGTTTGTATCATCTTTAATTTCTTTAAGCAGTGGCTTACAGTTTTCTGTATACAGGTCTTTTGTCTCCCTAGGTAGATTCATTCCTAGATATTTTATTCTTTTTGTTTCAGTGGTAAATGGGAGTGTATCTGTAATTTCTCTTTCAGACTTTTCATCATTGTTGTATAGGAATGCAAGAGATTTCTGTGCATTAAATTTGTATCCTGCAACTTTACCAAATTCATTGATTAGCTCTAGTAGTTTTCTGGTGGCATCTTTAGGGCTCTCTATGTATAGTATCATGTCATCTGCAAACAGTGACAGTTTTACTTCTTCTTTTCCAATTTGTATTCCTTTTAGTTCTTTTTCTTCTCTGATTGCTGTGGCTAGGACTTCCAAAACAATGTTGAGTTATAGTGGTGAGAGTGGACATCCTTGTCTTGTTCCTGATCTTAGAGGAAATGCTTTCAGTTTTTCACCATTGAAAATGATGCTTGCTGTGGGTTTTTCGTATATGGTCTTTATTATGTTGTGATAGTTTCCCTCTATGCCTACTTTCTGGAGAGTTTTTATCATAAATAGATGTTGAATTTTGTCAAAAGCTTTTTCTGCAACTATTGAGATGATCATATGGTTTTTATTCTTCAATTTGTTAATATGGTGTATCACATTGATTGCTTTGCATATATTGAAGAATTCTTGCATCCCTGGGATAAATCCCACTTGATCATGGTGAATGATCCTTTTAATGTGGTGTTGGATTCTGTTTGCTAGTATTTTGTTGAGGATTTTTGCATCTATATTCATCAGTGATATTGGTCTGGAATTTTCTTTTTTTGTAGTATCTTTGTCTGCTTTTGGTATCAGGGTGATGCTGGCCTCATAGACTGAGTTTGGGAGTCTTCCTTCCTCTGCAATTTTTGGAAGAGTTTGAGAATGATGGGTGTTAGCTCTTCTCTAAATGTTTGAAAGAATTCACCTGTGAAGCCATCAGGTCCTGGGCTTTTGTTTGTTGGAAGATTTTTAATCACAGTTTCAATTTCAGTGCTTGTGATTGGTCTGTTCATATTTTCTATTTCTTCCTGGTTCAGTCTTGGAAGGTTATACCTTTCTAAGAATTTGTCCATTTCTTCCAGGTTGCCCATTTTAATGGCATAGAGTTGTTTGTAGTAGTTTCTTAGGACGCTTTGTATTTCTGCATTGTCTGTTGTAACTTCTCCTTTTTAATTTCTAATTTTATTGATTTGAGTCCTCTCCCTGTTTTTCTTGATGAGTCTGGCTAATCGTGTATGAATTTTGTTTATCTTCTCCAAGAACCAGCTTTTAGTTTTATTGATTGGTCCTATTGTTTTCTTTGTTTCTGTTTCATTTATTTCTGCTCTGATCTTTATGATTTCTTTCCTTCTGCTAATGTTGGGTTTTGTTTGTTCTTCTTTCTCTAGTTCCTTTAGGTATAAGGTTAGATTGTTTATATGAGATTTTTATTGTTTCTTGAGGTAGGCTTGTAGAGGTATAAACTTCTGTCTTAGAACTGCTTTTGCTGCATCCCATACGTTTTGGATCATCGTGTTTTCATTGTCATTTGTCTCTAGGTATTTTTTGATTTCCTCTTTGATTTCTTCAGTGATCTCTTGGTTATTTAGTAACGTAGTGTCTAGCCTCCACATGTTTTTGTTTTTTATGTTTTTTTCCCTGTAATTCATTTCTAGTCTCATAGCGTTGTGGTCAGAAAAGATGCTTGATATGATTTCAGTTTTCTTAAATTTACTGAGGTTTGATTTGTGACCCAGGATGTGATCTATCCTGGAGAATGTTCCATGTGTACTTGAGAAGAAAGTGTAATCTGCTGTTTTTGGATGGAATGTCCTATAAATATCAATTAAATCTATCTGGTCTATTGTGTCATTTAAAGCTTCTGTTTCCTTATTTATTTTCATTTTGGATGATCTGTCCATTGGTGTAAGTGAGGTGTGAAAGTCCTCCAGTATTTTTGTGTTACTGTTGATTTCCTTTTTTATAGCTGTTAGCAGTTGCCTTATGTTTTGAGGTGCTCCTATGTTGGGTGCATATATATTTTAATTGTTATATCTTCTTATTGGATTGATCCCCTGATCATTATGTAGTGTCCTTCCTTGTCTCTTGTAACATTCTTTATTTTAAAGTCTATTTTATCTGATATGAGTATTGGTATTCCAGCTTTCTTTTGATTTCCATTTGCATGGAATATCTTTTTCCATCCCCTCACTTTCAGTCTGTATGTGTCTCTAGGTCTGAAGTGGGTCTCTTGTAGACAGCATATATATGGGTCTTGTTTTTGTATCCATTCAGCAAGCCTGTATCTTTTGGTTGGAGCATTTAATCAGTTCACATGTAAGCTAATTATCGATATGTATGTTCCTATGACCATTTTCTTAATTGTTTTGTGTTTGTTTTTGTAGGTCCTTTTCTTGGCTTGTGATTCCCACTTAGAGAAGTTCCTTTAGCATTTGTTGTAGAGTTGGTTTGGTGGTGCTGAGTTCTCTTAGCTTTTCTTGTCTGTAAAGCTTTTGATTTCTCCATCAAATCTGAATGAGATCCTTGCCAGGTAGAGCTATCTTGGTTGTTGGTTCTTTCTTTTCAGCACTTAATTATATCATGCCATTCCCTTCTGGCTTGTAGAGTTTCTGTTGAGAAATCAGCTTTTATTCTTATGGGAGTTCCCTTGTATGTTATTTGTTGTTTTTCCCTTGCTGCTTTCAATAATTTTTCTTTGTCTTTAATTTTTGTCAGTTTGATTACTATGTGTCTCAGCATGTTTCTCCATGGGTTTATCCTGTATGGGACTCTCTGCAATTCCTGGACTTGGGTGGCTATTTTCTTTCCCATGTTAGGGAAGTTTTTGACTATAATCTCTTGAAATATTTTTTCAGGTCCTTTCTCTCTCTCTTCTCTTTCTGGGACCCCTACAATGCGAATGTTGTTACGTTTAATGTTGTCCCACATGTCTCTTAGGCTGTCTTCATTTCTTTTCATTCTTTTTTCTTTATTCTGTTCCACAGCATTGAATTCCAGCATTCTGTGTTCCAGGTCAGTTATCCGTTGGTCTGCCTCAGTTATTCTGTTATTGATTCCTTCTAGTGTATTTTTTTTTTTTTTTTTTTTTTGCGTTACGCGGGCCTCTCACTGTTGTGGCCTCTCCCGTTGGGGAGCACAGGCTCTGGACGCGCAGGCTCAGCGGCCATGGCTCACAGGCCCAGCCACTCCATGGCATGTGGGATCTTCCTGGACTGGGGCACGAACCCATGTCCCCTGCATCGGCAGGCGGACTCTCAACCCCTGCGCCACCAGGGAAGCCCTTCTAGTGTATTTTTCATTTCAGTTATTATATTGTTCATCTCTGTTTGTTTGTTCTTTAATTCTTCTAGGTCTTTGTTAAACATTTCTTGCATATTCTCCATCTTTGCCTCCATTCTTTTTCTGAGGTCCTGGATCATCTTCACTATCATTATTCTGAATTCTTTTTCTGGAAGGTTGCTTCTCTCCACTGCATTTAGTTTTTTTTCTAGGGTTTTATCTTGTTCCTTCATCTGGTATATAGCCCTCTGCCTTTTTATCTTGTCTATCTCTCTGTAAATGTGTTTTTTGTTCCACAGGCTGCAGGATTATAGTTCTTCTTGCTTCTGCTGCCTGCCCTCTGGTGGATGAGGCTATCTAAGAGGCTTGATTGGAGGGACTGGTGATAGGTAGAGTTGACTGTTGTTCTGGGGGGCCGAGCTCAGTAAAAATCTACTTGACTGCTGATGGGTGGGTCTGGGTTCCCTCCCTGTTGGTTGTTTGGCCTGAGGCAACCCAACACTGGAGCCTACTTGCGCTCTTTGGTGGGGCTAATGACAGACTCTGGGAGGGCTCATGCCAAGGAGTACTTCCCAGAACTTCTGCTGCCAGTGTCGTTGTCCTCACAGTGAGACACAGCCACCCCCAGCCTCTGCAGGAGAACCTCCAACACTAACCCTTAAGTCTGGTTCAGTCTCCTATGTGGTCACTGCTCCTTCCCCTGTTTCCTGATGAGCACCCTACTTTGTGTGTGCCCTCCAAGAGTGGAGTCTCTGTTTCCCACAGTTCTTTCAAAATCCTGCAATCAAATCCCACTAGCCTTCAAAGTCTGATTATCTAGGAATTCCTCCTCCCGTTGCTGGACCCCCAGTTAGGATGCCTGACGTGGGGCTCAGAACATTCAGTGCAGTGGGTGGACTTCTATGGTATAAGTGTTCTCCAGTTTGTGAGTCACCTACCCAGCAGTTATGGGATTTGATTTTTTTGTGATTGCGCCCCTCCTACCATCTCATTGTGGCTTCTCCTTTGTCTTTGGGGTATCTTTTTTGCTGATTTCCAGTGTTTTTCTTTCGATGATTGTTCAGCAATTAGTTGTGATTCTGGTGTTCTTGCAAGAGGGAGTGAGAGCACATTCTTCTACTCTGCCATTTTGAACCCATCTCTCATTTATTTAATTTTTTGACTATGTGCAGTACTATCATGGTTCCAACATCAGAACTCTCCAAAAAAAGTATACTCAAGTGTAGTGACTCCCTGACCCATGTCTTCTACTCTGTTTCCTTCTCCCCATCCTGCCCACCCCATTCCCACATATCGCCTATAGGTAATGAATCACATTATTTTATGTTTGGACCTTCCTGTGTTTCTTTTCACACAAATTAGCATATTCATGTATATTTTACCTTATGGGCATAGAACAGAGTGAAAACTCACTTATTCTCCAATTCAAAAGACTTGGATGCTCTCTTAAGTAATCTCTCTACCTGATTTTCAGTAGGCCTTCTCTTCCTGGTTACCTTTAGGACTTGAACACATGGGCATATTCTAATCTGCTTATTACAGAAAGCTTAGGCACCCATGTGGCTTTCCACCGTGGCCTCACTTAAGGCTAATGTTTTCAGTACAGATGTATACAAGCCAACAAAGACTTGTTTGAGGCAGAAATTGTCCAAATTACAAGAACTAAGCAGAATAAAAAATAAAAATCCAACTTTAACTTCATTCATAAAGTAAGAGATAAAATTATATAAAGGAAATAAAATAAACCATAAGAAATAAAAGTGCTTTAGACACATATCAATTTTCTTCTATTGAAATAAATCATTTATTTTAGCAGTGGAAGCACTTATTTCAATATTAGAAAAATAATGCTATTTGTTTTCAGCATAAAATAACCCTCAGGTGGAATAGACACATTGATTTTTTTAAAAATGGATTTCAAATAAATACAGTGTCTTCATAATGAAAACTTACAGTTACCAAAATATAGTAGTTACATAAGCCAGTGGCTTCCCAAGGAAAGAGAAAATTGCATTCCCTTCTTTTTCATTGTTTTTTTTAAAATACAATTTGTTCTTTCCGTTTGACTGGCCAATTTGATTGCAGTGTTTTAAAACTCAGCTAGATGCAATACAGATCCACAGGCTTGACTTAGGAAAACTGAGCCCATACAGCACAACAGTTGGATCCACACATTAATTAGATCCAGAGGTAAACCTCAGCTTATTGTCACTGGGCTTCTGGGCTGAAGGAATCTAGAAATAGGACACTTTGATGTTCTGATTGATTGTCTATGATATTTGGTATGAGAGAGCAAGTTATGAGAAAACAGAACAGCTGTGCAACAGCTATAATCAAATGCAAATGTGTAGGAGTCTCCACAACAAAACAACAAAGACAGAAGAATGATTCCCATTTTGATCAATAATAGCCAGTCTTCCACCCCTGAAAATTTTCACACATAATAATCACTATTAAAGCTGTTTCTGTTTTGCCAAATTGAAACTTTCAGTGTATAGGTATGTTGCCTGATGGCATGCAGGCTCATGGTAGAGTATTAATCATGCAGCTAAATGACCTGAGTCCCAACAAAATCACATAAAATAACATCATCTCCTTAAAATTAATTCATTGGGAGAAATTTTTTAAAAAAAGAGATGTGGGGAGCAAAGTTTATGCTTGCTGCAGTGAAACCCTATTATAACAAGTCCACACTACAGCACTATAAAATATACATAATGCTGTTGGTGGTAGAAGTATTCCAGAGAGCTACTGGGTATCTGAGCATGCATTCAATTCCTTGGCTAATAGTTGCATCTATTCCTTATTTTCTGTCCCTGACTTTTATCCATTTTTTCTTTAATGTCTACTGAGTACCTACTATGAGTCAGCTGGCTGTGCTATGTACCCTTTTGACTTACATCTTGCCTCCTCCAATGCATTCTAGACATGGCTATTAGATCAATATTGTCAAAACACACTTTGATTGTTTCAAAATCAGCTTCAAAAACTTTCCTTGACACCCTGTTGCCTACCAATATAATCCCAACACTTTCTCTTGACACTTAGATCTCTCTGCAATATGTTTCTTTCCAGCTTTAGCTTCCACATTTTCCCCACTAGACTGTAAGCTCCTTGGTTGCAGTTCAGTTCGTTCCAATGAAAATTCATTGAGTATTTACCATGACGAGTGCATGTGCTAGGCATGGGGATAACATGGTGAATATGAAGAATTTTTGTTATAGTGGAGAAGCTTGACACAAGAAATAAATGCTTTCAATATAACGTGGCTAAGTCCAATAACGAGACTGAGCAGAGGGTACTCAGGAAGCACAGAGGACATGCTTGTAACTCAACCCGGGGATTGAGGAATGGCTTCTTAAAGGAGTGCAGACCCCAACCCTTATCCAACTTTACATTCTTCTGGCACACAGTCACTTGAATGCATATATCATCCTCGTGCTATAGTCAATTTGGAAGACTCATCTTCCCTGAACAGTTGTTTTTCTGTCTCTCTCCTCTTTGCCTCGAATACCCTCTTTTTTTGTCACCATCTTTGCCTTTCAGAGGTCCAGATCAAATGCCACCTTGTCCATGATGGCTTTTCTGATTACTGAAAGCAGTCAATAAGCATTAGATAAGATTATCTTCTGTGACAGAAAATAATTAAGATGAGTTCAAAATGGACGATATTAACTATCTGTAGCAGTAAGTGAAGTGTAATTAGTGTGCCCACATCTCTCAAAGAGAGCTTGTTAGCCTAGCCCTCCACTCTGAGCCCAAGATCTACATATTCAACTGCCAACTTGGCATTTCCATTTGAATTTCACACAAGCAACTGAAACGCAACCTGTCCCAAACAGAACCCATTATCTTTTCTATCTTGTTTGTCTGTTTCTGTTCCGGTGTCTCCTGGACCAGTGAATAGCATCACCATTCGCCCAGTTGCTCAAGCCAAATACACGGGATTCATCTTACATTCACTCCACACCCCTTATTCAGTCACGTGCCAACTTTTATCTATTCTGCTATCTAAATATTTCTCTCCATATTCTCTGTCACGACCCACTGTCACTTCTTGCCTGGAATACTACAAGAGCTTCCTGTCTGGTCTCCCCGCCTCCAGTTTTGTTTCCTTTCAAATCCCCCTCCAATCTGCAGGCAGAGTGATCTTAAAGTGAAAATATGATGCGGTCAGACCCATCCTTAAAACACTTCAGCCAATTGCAGTTGCCTTGAGGGTGAAGTCCAAAATCTTACAAGGCTTCTCAGGTTCAGTCCCATCTCTCAGTGCTCTCCCCATCACTCTCTCCTCCCCAGTTAAGTGTTAGATTTCTTTCAGTTCACACTGAACTATATCTCATATCATGACCTTCAGTCATGCTGTCTCCTCTGCCTGGAACACTCTTTCCTCCATCTTTGTGTGGGTGATTCTTATTTATCCTCTAGATCTCACTGCTTCAGGATGGCTTTCCCCAAATTTAAAGATAGTAGCTGTCTTAGTTTGTTCTGGATGCTATAACAAAATACCAGAGACTGGGTGGCTTATAAACAACAGAAATTGATTTCTCCAGTTCTGGAGGTTGGAAGTCTAAGATCAGGGTGTCCTCATGCTCGGGTTCTTGTGAGGATCCTCTTCCAGGTCACAAACTTCTTGTTGTGTCCTCACATGGTGGAATGGGTAAGTTAGCTCTAAGGAACTTCTTTTATAAGAGCACTAATCATATTCATGAGGGCTTTGTCTTTATGACCTAACCACTTCCCAAAGGCCCCACCTCCTAATACCTTCACCTTGGCCATTAGGTTTTCAATACATGAATTTCGGAGAGATGCAAACATTCAGACCACAGCTAATAAGATGATCCAGTTAATTCTACCGATTCTGGTTCCATACTCACTTGGCAACCTCCTGGTAATAATAAAAAGCTTACCTTACTATATTTTTATTCATCAGAGAAACTAAGACATTGTTTAATTCTTCTGGAATATTTTTTATAACCAAAAAAATTTTTTTCAAACTCTGACATTCTGGTTTATGCATTAATCTGTGTAAACTAAGTTAGATAACATCTCCTCCATCTTGCTTCTCTCTAATATTACAAATCACAAGTAGAAATGATGCTGCCTTCCTCATCACTCCTACAGCTCTTAGCTTGTAGCTCCACTCCTGCCCCTCTCTCATACCTTAGGCATATTGTGTATGTCTCATCTCCTCTATCAGGAAGCAAGACTGTGGTGCTTTGTTCATTTCTGTATAAATAGAATGAATAGGTGCTCAGTAAGGATTTGTTAACTGTACTAAAACAATGCTATGGTTAGAAGTGACATATCTAACCCTGTTGATTCTACTTCTTAACTCTCTACTCAATGCGTTCTCTCCTCTCTAACACCACTGCCATTATTTTCAGGCCTCATCTGTTCTCTCCTGGGTTATTGCAACAGCTTCCTTACTGGTATACGGGTTTATAATTTTTTCCCTCCAACACTGCGTTTTCCACCCTGATGTCAGGGTGCTTAAGCCACTTCAACACAACTTCCTATTTTCTTCAGAATAATAAACAAACTCATTAACATGGCTCCTAAGGACCTTCATGATTTGGCCCCTACTTACCTCCCAAGTCCTACTGTCCTTCCCTGTCCCCCACCCCCACCCTTTTCCTATTCTTCAATCATACTGATCTACTTGCTATTTCTTTATGTGCTCTGGTCTTTCATAACCTACATCTTTGCACATTTTGCTAGATCTGTCAGGAATAACAGAAATTATATCCCCGCTCTCTGGATATAATTTCTATATACACTTTAAGACATAAATCTAGAGACAGTTACCCTGGAAAGCCTTCCCTGACATGTCACCTAGGCTGTCCTATGCTCTTACTTTCTTAACATTGGCTGCTAATTTCTGTCATAGAACATACCATATCCATCTCTCTCTCTCTCTATTCACATCACCCTTCCTCTTAATAAACAAAATCAAACTGGGAACTCTTCAAAGATAGGCACCATGAGCATCCTGCTTACAATTGTATCTCCAGGGCATAGCACATGCCCAGTATGTACCAGGTGCTCAAGACACATCTGATGAATGAATATTCTAGGATGCTGGTGCTCTGGGCGAGGGATGAGCTGTTTCCAGGAAATTAGAATAGAACATAACCAAATGTACAATATTGAGACAATGAATCAGCAACCCTACTAAGCTCAATAGTTGATTGTAACATATATCCTCTAATAAATCAGAGAATTTCATTACCTGCCCTCCCAACGCAGTGTGGGAGGGGACTGGAAAAAGACATTTTATGTGTCTAGTGACTAAGAAAATAAGAACAGGAATAATAATAATAACAGCAGCCACAGCAGCAACAGCAGTGATTTATTAACTGCTGACTTTGGGCCCAGGCACTATCATATGTGCTCTATGTAGGTTACAACATTTAGATTTCACAGTAATTCTAGGAGGTAGGTACTATTATTTACAGTTCACAGATGAGAAAGCTAAAGCTTAGGGGGTTAAATGTTTCTGATAAGCTATATAGCTAATAAATGGAAGAGCTTTGGTTCAATCCCATTTCCATCTGATGAAAAACTCTAGGTTCTTAATTGCTACCCTGTGTTTTCTAGAAAAGTGTTCAACTTAAGACACAAAACCAGACACACAGACATACATAGATACATCCACAGCATTGCTGAGAATGCTGTAAGGAAAATCCAGAGCTTAACTTCCTTAACCAGTCTCCTTCCTCCTCCCTCCTTTAATTCTGAATGAAAGGCGTCTCTAAGGAGAGACCGGAATGGTCAATGTGCACATTCTTTTCTAACATTTGAGACACTGAAAATTTGCTGGGCTCTTTCCATTTAGGTTGCTTTCAGATTTTTTGCTAACAATTTTTCTCACTATGGGCTCTTGAGGCAAAGCTTGAAGGGGGAACACTGGCTACAGAGATGGAGGAACTTGCCTGAGGCCTCCCGAAGTGTTGAGCCCCAGACATGGATGAGAGGACCAGGGGTGGGGAGAAAGTTCAGAGTATTAAGCTGTTCCTTCAAAGTGGAAGTTCTCCAGGATGTTCCTTAAATAAGTCTTGGCTTAGAAACCTAGTAGGGAACTGCAGTCAAATCAATCTCTCTCTCTTTCTCTCCATCTTTCTCAGGGAGATTCCCAGCATGGGCCATGGACCAGTCAGGGTAGAATGGGACACTGTTGTGTGCTAGGGTAGACACAAATTTCATTTCCTCTTACTCATTCAAATCATGCCTCTTCCTCAATATTCAACTCCCATCTTCCTTGACTGTTTTAATTTTCCACTTTCCTTTATGATTTCTCACTTTTGTATGTCAGTAATATACCAGAGATTAGGTATTTATGGCATCGCTTGAGTTACAGGATTTATTGTAGTGGAATGCATTTGGATGTAGGGAGGATTGCTAGACGACTGTAGTCACCCAGGAGGGAGGTGACCAGAATTCAAAATAAAGATTTGATTTTGGAAACAGAGAGGGAGAAAGGGCGGCAAAGGGCATTTTCTGGAAATCTTGCTTCCATATTCTATACAGCTTATTTTTTTTTTTTACACTATCATGGTTTAAAAATAAGATCACCTTAACTGAGAAAGAGTTGCTATTCAGACTATTATAGGGAAATCTGGATGCACATGAAATCCTGCTGCAACAGATGATGCTAAGCATCCTGTTGTGTTAGACACCAGCAGCAGTGAGTCCAGCTTGATAGAGGCTTTAACTGCAGTCCAGCCTTCTTTGTATTTGTCTCTCTATAGAGACAGTATTTTAATATTATTTATTGTAACAAGAATTGCCCTGAAGCAATCAAAATATATTTGGGTGTTCCTGGGTTTGTGCTTTAGAGTCTAGACCTTTATGATGATCACTCATTTATTAATGTGCTAACGAGGGGAGACTTTCCCATTAACAAAAGAAATGGCCAAAAAGGGTTGTGACGCCAGTCAATCGGACCTTTTTTTTTTAAACACCTTTATTGGAGTATAATTTCTTTACAATAGTGTGTTAATTTCTGCTTTATAACAAAGTGAATCAGCTATACATATATCCCCATATCTCCTCCCTTTTGCGTCTCCATTCCACCCTCCCTATCCCACCCCTCTAGGTGGTCACAAAGCACTGAGCTGATCTCCCTGTGCTATGCGGCTGCTTCCCACTAGCTATCTATTTTACATTTGGCCCATGGGCCCAGCCACTCCACGGCACGTGGGGTCTTCCCGGACCAGGGCACAAACCCGTGTCCCCTGCATCAGCAGGTGGACTCTCAACCATTGCGCCACCAGGGAAGCCCCTATTTTTAGTTTAAGGAATCTCCATACTGTTCTCCAACCAGGCCTTTAATGGAGATGTGAAAGCATCAAATAAACTCCTTTCATGTGTCAGCAATGAATTCATTTTCAAATATAGGCTGTTTTCCTCTACTCACGGGTACTGAAATATGGCATTTCTTACAGGCCATTTTAAGTCCTAATTGCATTTCAACATTGAGGATGAAATCATTTAACCTGAACTGTATTTGTAGACAATCTGCAAACACATTTCCTCCCATGAAAAAAAAATGTAAGAAGAAAAATGTCTAATGATTTTTTAAAAAAATATATTAGGGACCAGTGACTGAAAGCAAGAATCATAATCGAAAGATAAATCTAAAGAACTGGAAAGAAAATAGAATTAAATTTTAAATAGTTGAATTATTGGACTCAGAAGTTCCTATTTCAGCTACCAAATGCTAATAATTATATATCTGCCTCCTCATAGCTGTGTGGCTACCTGTGACAAGTCATCATTAATACTGAGACATAAGTCAGATTCTAGCTCTGCCCTTTTGGCTGTCTTAAGCGAATTACTGGCAAAGTACGAATGCAGAGACTGCAAATGACTGGAAGAAGCGATGACTAGGGGATGATAACAAGTCAGGTGAGGCTTGGATAATCATAAGAAAGCAGAAGAGAAACATGGCAACATTTCTTCCTCTTTTAAATATGTCTCCCCTGGCTTGAGCTTTAGTCCTGGGCTCAAATTAAGAGACACAGTGAATATATATCAAAACAAACAAACAAACAAACAAACTGCAAAATGTGCATGCTTTTTGATCCAGAAATTCCACTGTAGGAATTTATTTCAAGTAAATTAATAAAGATGTGGGTAAAAACAGAGTTGAAATGAAGTTCTTTGCAGCATGATTTGTTACAGCAAAACATTGGAAACAGCTTATAAGTATGGAAAAAGGAGGATTGATTAAATAAATTATGGCAGATCCATGAGATGGAATATAAGGCAGCCATTAAAATTATGATGTAGTCTTTTTTATTGGAATAATATATGATCATAATTTTTTGTTTGTTTTTTTTTTTCTTGGCTGTGTTGGGTCTTCGTTGTGGCACAAGGGTGTCTCTCTAGTTGCAGGTGCGGTTTTCTCTCTCTAGTTGTGGCACGTGGGCTTAGTTGCCCAATCAGGGATCAAACCCCCATCTCCTGCACTGGAAGGCGGATTCTTTACCATTGGACCACCCAAGGAAGTCCCGATCATAATTGTTAATTCAGAAAAAAGTGTTATAAAACTACCCAAAGTCTGACTCCTTAAAAATATACATAGAAAAATCCCTGAAAAACATACAGCAAGGCATTTCCAGCAGTTGTCTCTAAACAGTTTTTTTTTTTTTTTTTTTTTTTTTTTTTTTTGCAGTACGCGGGCCTCTCACTGTTGTGGCCTCTCCCGTTGCGGAGCCCAGGCTCCGGACGCACAGGCTCAGCGGCCATGGCTCACAGGCCCAGCCGCTCCGTGGCATGTGGGATCTTCCCAGACCGGGGCACGAACCCGTGTCCCCTGCATCGGCAGGCGGACTCTCAACCACTGCGCCACCAGGGAAGCCCTCTAAACAGTTTTTATTATGGTTGCTTTTTGTTCTTATTTTTCCTTTTCCCTTTTTCTTGTTTCTATGTTAAGATACTTCTGTCATTAATATGCATTGTTTTAGTCATAATATAAAATGAATACAACAAGCTTCATTTGAGAAGAATGATATGGTTGCCAAGGCAACAATAATTCCAGAAGTTTGGAATGCCCCTTTGTATGACTATGTGCAAGTTATACACCTCCCTTGAGACTCAGTTTACTCATTTGTGATAATGGAGTAACAACACCTATTCACAAAGTTGTTGAGAGGATTAATAAGGCAAAGTGTATAAAAGTGCCTGACATTGCCTTCAGCACATTGATGGGAGGTCAATATATACTGAATCACCATCTGAATGATAGGTCAACAATCTGTATTTCACACAAGGATTAACAAATTAGAATATATGCTAGAGTATACCACTTTGATAGCTAAAAAAAATCTATTATTCAAACACAAACAAGATAGCATTTAGCATGGAATATAGTGAGATCGCTCTTAATCTTCTGTGTGAAGGGTAGGTAGAATGTGGACATTTGGAAGGGCATGACCAGCTAAACTCAGATTAATCCAGACACCTACTTCATCAGCAGAAGCCAGAGCCCATGACCTCCTTTATATGAGTGCAAAGACAGAGTAGTGCAACCAGGCATGTTATGCTCATTCCTTGTGAAAATGGAAAATGTCAACTAAAAATAACTGTCTTTAAATAACTACCATTAACAAAACCCAAGAGTTTTAAGCAAACAGATGTCTAAGAAGAAAGTTACTTTCTAAAACATAAGTGGGACAATGCAACCTGCCAAATTGCTATGTATTCAGTTTCTAAGACACTGATATTGGCAAGTTCTATATTGCTCTCTATAGGTAGAAACTCCAGACAATGAATGAAGAGCAAATGGTACTTCTGAGCCTGGGGAGGAATGGTTTACTCAGCCATTTAACAAATATTTATTGAGCAGGTACTATGTGGCATGCTCTGTGGTAGATACTAATGGCAATGGGATAAGATCCTCCCTGCCCTCATGGAATTTTCCATGATAATGGTGAACTAAGGTAGATGAGACACCAAGAAACCTGTTTCATTTTGTGTTCTGTTAAGAGTGACTTGCATATGCTACACAAGAATGCAGTGCCTTGGTTTCTTTCTATTCTTAAAATATGGAAAACAAAGCTACCTTTCTTGATGATAAAATATATGAATAATTGGAAATTGTCTCAAGCCTTTGTTGAAAAATGCTTTTCGGAAAATCCTGGGATGTTTTTCAGACAATATTTTGATACTTTCCTTTATCCTTGTTTCTTCCACTGAAAAGTCTTGAAAAGCAACAAATCAAAATGCTCTATTTTATTTAAGCCCTTTTCTCTTTACTTAAAGCTTTGGAGTCTGTTTTTATTTTTTCTTTTCTCTTCCTTCCTCCCTCCTTCCCTCCCTCCCTCCCACCTTTCTTCCTTCTCGCCTTCCTTCCACACGTTATTCCTCTCCAGCCCCTATGTTTAAATATATCATGGTGGAATTGCAAATATGTAATTTGTTTATTTCTCTTTGCCCCCAAGTTGTTCCCCAATCGACTTTATTTTTCAAAAGCAATATAAAGGTTCATCTTTCAACTGGTTAATCCAGGCAAGCTGTTTGTTGGTTCTGTTCTCTCAACTGTTGAGTAATAGTTATTGGATTCAAAAGGGAGACAGTTGGCTTGTGTCATACAGTGTGGGCCAGGTTCTTGTCTTGCACAGTTGTGCCAGTGCACCTGAAACCCCACCAGCAATGCATTCCTTTCTCTGTACCATGGCCCCTCTTGGCTACCAAGCCAGGTCCAACAGTGGCCATGGCTCACAGGCCCAGCCGCTCCGCGGCATGTGGGATCCTCCTGGACCGGGGCACGAACCCGTGCCCACTGCATCGGCAGGTGGACTCTCAACCACTGCGCCACCAGGGAAGCCCCAAGCCAGGTCCAACAGACTTCATTGATGACTTAGTGAAGAACACACACTTATATTTGGCTAAAACAAGGGTGAAACTCATGTTTTAAAATTTGAAGTAAGAACCAAATTGTAGTTTACAAAAATGAAGGTCTAATCATTTAGCTCATTTGTTTATTATCATTTGCAAATTCCTTATGGTAGGCTACAGCCTCAACACACTTTGACCCCCACCCCTTGTCTGGCTTCAACTCGTATTATTTTCCTTCTTGATCATTACCCTTAAGCTACACTCTTTTCTAGAACATACCAAGCTCATTTCCTCTCCAGGTCTTTTGCTCATGCCACTTGTTCCCTTCTCCTGGAATGGTCTCCTTTTCTCCAAATTACTTCTCCCTCTTCCCCACACCACCACCCGACCAGGCTCTGCTATTAACTTAACACTTATCCTCCAGCTCCTCAGCTCAAACCTCATTTTCTCTGGGAGGACTTCCCCGACTTTCCAGATCAAGTCCTCACTTTAAACACATTTTTATGAACTGAAAGAAAGTGATGTAGCTGAAGCATATGGAACAAGAGTGGTAGTAGTATAGTTTCCAGTTGGAGAGGTAAGCAGGGGACAGACTAAGCATGACCTTGTAGGACTAATTGATGATTTGGTTAGTAATAGTGTAAGAACAATAGAAAACCAGTAAAGAGAATGTCAGTGATCAGATTTGGGTTTTGAAGAGATCACTCTGACTACTTTATGGAGAATCTGCTTAAATAGCAGAAAGGGATACACAACTGGTACCCCTGGTACACAAGGAGACCAGTTAGGAAGCTATTTGCAATAGTCTAGGAAGGAGAAAATGATGGCTTGGACCATGGTGGTGACCCTGGAGGTACAGAGAAGTTAGTGAGAGATATATTAACAAAGTGAAATAAAATCAATAAACCTTCTTGAAGGATGAGATTTGAAGAATGAAGGAGAAGGTGGTGTTCAGGATTGTGCCTAGTCCTGGCTTGTGCAGTTAGATGGATGGCGGAAGACCAGCTTTTAAGGGTATTTGGGTGTGTGGAGGGAGTAGGGTTGAAGGTTGGTAAAAACACTTAAGGTTGTGGGCTGGCTGCAGATTTTAAACTAAGGTTTGTAAATTACTTTGTAGAGTGTTTTATTGTACTATTACAGCTTCATAATAATTATAGTTTACACTTAGTGAATAGGTACTTGTGCCAGGCACTGTTCTACATGCTTCACATATATTACATCACTTAAACATCAGTAAATGATAATGTTAATGATTCCATAATTATCATTATCATTATTGCAATATATTGTGCCTGTCTTTCCTGGACAGAGTTAGTTAACACAAGCAATTTTTTCTGTCCAATTCTCCTTTTTATAGACTCCATACAGAAAAGTACCATATAGTATAGGCACATTCTTTAGAGAAATTACAGTGCGGTTGATTAGATCATAGCTATCTTTAGTTCTATTCTAATCCTGAAGGCATATCCTGGACTAGTGACATTGTTTAGCTTCTGACATTCCCATGCATGTAACCTACTTATAAATCTGTACTCAGAGTGGGTTATCTTCTCCTGTGTATTGATTCAGACTAACAATTAACTTCATTCTTATAAAGTGATTTTACCTGGCATTATCCCTAAATTTTCATGGTTATTTACTAAAGCCACATATGTACTCACTAGAGCATTCTTGCCCAATCTGGGACAAAGAGCTCATTAGGGTTAAAAATATAATCTCAAATTTTTGCAAAGTCAGCTCAGCAAGAAACCCAGCTGGCAGCCTTTTTGTTTTATTTTTAAAATTCAGTTTTATAAACTGAGGGCAGAAAGTCTCTTAGATCTTTCTCTGGCCTAAACGCTGACAATTCAAGGACTTCAAAATGCTTACGTATAGCTCATTTGGGGAAACTGTGAACTAGCTGGACTACATTTGAACTAGCTAGTCTACATTTGAAATATCAAGGTATAAAAAAATTTGCACAGGTATTTTGGAAATGGATTCAAATTGGCAGGTTGCATGCTATTATCACTTTTGATCAACAGCACCAACTTTGTTTGGGAATAGATCTTCTTTTGCCTATTAAGATGGGGGGGTAGTTAAAAAGGGAAAATGTTATTTGTATTGCACAAGAAAACATTAGCAACACAACATCGTAAATCAACTACACTTCAGTTTAGAAGAAAGAA
The DNA here is from genome assembly GCF_008692025.1 of Phocoena sinus. Taxonomy (NCBI): domain Eukaryota; kingdom Metazoa; phylum Chordata; class Mammalia; order Artiodactyla; family Phocoenidae; genus Phocoena; species Phocoena sinus. The sequence continues at coordinate 82,545,164 of NC_045784.1, forward strand.
AGAAAGAAAGAAAGAAAGAAAGAAAGAAAGAAAGAAAGAAAGAAAGAAAGAGAAAGAAAGAAAGAAAGAAAAAGAAAGAAAGAAAGAAAGAAAGAAAAGAAAGAAAGAAAGAAAGAAAAAAATCAGCAGATATCCATTGCACTAGACAGGCAGAAGAATCAAGAGTGTCTTCCTCTCTCAGCTTGATTTTAGGTGGAAAATCACTTGGGCCAAATCAAAACAAAACAAAACAAGAGTGGCATTAGAGATGGTATTTAGATCTTCTTGGAGACATGGAGCATGGAAGCATAGATTACTGTTTAGGCTTTACGAGCTCTTCATTTGGTTTCAAAATCTATTGCAGTGATCTCAGAACTTTAACTTTTGTCAAGAGTAGTGAAAGAGAAAAACAGGCATGACTAAAATAACTGACAGACTAAAATCCTAAGCAAGATTTGGGATATAGTACAGTCTGTGGGGCTCAGCTCAGCCTCACTAGCCACATTCACACCCATTTATAAAACAATCAGGAAAAAACTCCTCTAATGAGGGATTGCCAAAGAAGACACTTGATAGGATTTATATGTGAGGAAAGCTCTTTGATTCACAGAAGAGAGGATGATACAGGAAGCTGAGTAACTATAGCTGCCAAAAAAGGGGATAAATAGCAACTCACAATTGGATGGTTTGCAATATACGGCAACAGGAAAAGCTGCCTTACTCTCTTCATGATGGCAGTGGCACCTTGGAGCTATCCACACCACCAAGGAAGAAAGCTGATGGAGCCTGAGAGGCAGCCTGTGCCCTTGTTCTGAAGTTGATTTGCCCAGTCAGTCAAATGCACGTGGGAGGTTTGACTTTGTCGTTCACACTGGTCCAGATGGTGCTGTCCAAAGCCAGAATCTCTGGGCCACAGGAGCAGCATGGAGAAGCTTTCAGCTCCCCTGAATCAAATTCTGGCTCTTGCAGCAAGCAAGTCATGGAAGAGTGCCAAACTTTTCCAGCCAAAAAGCTACTGAATTTCGCTTTCTTTCTTACTTTCATCCAACTGTTTGCTTGAAATATTAGAGTTGTAAAATGTGAGTTATGAAGAATTTTTTTCTTCATTTTCAAGACTATTTCTGATGCTTTGTATAATGACATCACCCCAAATTAAGTTTTAAAATAAAAGAAGCTCTGCATTTACATTTTTCTTCAAACTGCACTTGATTTAGAAATAAATGCTTGAGTTCAAAACGCAGAGTACAGCTTGTAAATCATTTTCTTTAACTGATAAGCCCATTGCAACTTTACATGGCATGCCAATTAGTACTGGCTGAACTCTGTCACTGGAACAGTGTTCACAAGTGACCCTTCCACACCATATCATAGGGATTTCGGTTCACATCTTTCAGAGCTGCCTTTGCCTTCCTTCTGATCCTATATACTTTGTCTTATGTATAGATAATTATCTCTACCAGACCACAAGCCCCTTTGAGAGCAGGGGATATGTCATGTTTATATGCCTCTACGCTTCCTCCTTTCAACCCAGCCTAGTACTCTGAGGAGTAAACACTCTAAAATGTTTGCTAGAATTGTATTTTATTTTCCAGTCACTTATTTCACCCTTTAAGGTAACACTTTTTTTTTTTTTCTGATCCTGCATCACAAGTTAAGAGAATTAAGTGTTTTTCTGTAGTGATTCCCAAGAGCTTTCTGAGAAACGAGGTAATGTAAACCAGGTAGGAAAGGGATAGAAAAAGTGCTATCAAGTAGTTCAGCCTGGTGCCTAATGTTCATTAAGTTCCTTGTCACGTTCTTTTAGTTTTCAAACATCTTCAGGGTCTAAGTTTATGAAGAAAGACTCATTTTCTTGGCTGGGAAGAAATTATCATTATTCTTTAATTTATCAAAATTAAATCATAAAATATTTATCATTATTGTTAACCTCACCAATATGCTGAGAAATTCTACAAGTCATAGAGGCTCTTCTTTAGTTCAGACATAAGTACCACCTCTTTTAAGAAGCCTTCAGTGATTGTCTTGCCCCACATTTATTTTTCTCTTCTCTAACCTCTTATAATACTGTACAGCATAGCTTCGCATTTAGTATACTACTGGAATTATAAACTCTTGAGGGCAGAGCTATGTTAACTTTCTTCATTTCCCCCAATGTCTCCTAGCATGGGGATCAGACTCTACAATAGTTGATACTTTATGTATATGATTCAGAATTTATATTCTCAGCCTTATCATTTTCACCATTAAATAATCTGTCTGATAATTCCATTTGGATGGCCCCATATTGTCTCCAGTTCAACATGCCTAACACTAAACTCATAAATTTCCTTAAAACTAGATTCCTGTCTTGACTCAGTAATTTTTTTGAGCCACCTAGGCCTTAAACTCACTGTAACCTTTGACTCTCTCCTTTCTTTTCTTTCACATCCAATCATAGCTCTCAAATTCAGGCCTTTCAAATTTTCCTCTCCCTATTTCTATCTGCTGCTAACTTCCTAATCCAGCCTTTATCATCTGACACTTAGACTATTTCAATGATCCCCTAAATAATCTATCTTGAGTCTCAACTTCATCTACACCTTGAAAGTATGCCTTCACTACCAGATTTGTTTTCTTAAAACTCTGTGATAGTATGTCTTTCTTGCTCAAAATTTGGCTTGCCATTGCCATTCAAGTGGCTTGTCACTGCCCTCAAAGGTGAAGTCCAAATTCCTTAACCTGGTTTCCAAGGCCTTCTATATCTTTTCTAAACTTAAACAACTTTTCTAATTCCCCTATAAAAACAAGTGAATCTAATTAATGTCCCTAAAATATGCTCCACATATCCCCTTGCTTGTACCGTTGTTTCTGTTGTTCACACTGTTAGGAATGCTATTCATCTTCCTCTCTGCCAATGTAATTATTATTGATCATTTCAGGTGCAACCCCAGAGTTGAACACAATGTTTGGTGCAATAATGATTTGTTGAATGAATTGATCTTTTCCTTTTTTAGGGTTTATGTTGCATTCATTATCTTTACAAATAATTTGACACTTAGCAAATTTTCCTCACATTGTTTAATTTTGATGTCTTTCTAGCGTTTAGCCACAGTAGACATCTGACCCCTTCATTATGTCTCCTAGTATAGTCATATCAAAGTATTTATATGTTAAGATACATGTTATTTTTTTAAATTAATTTTTATTGGAGTATAGTTGTTTTATGTTGGGTTAGTTTCTTCTGTACAGCAAAATGAATCAGCTATATGTATGCATATATCCCCTCTATTTTGGAGTTCCTTCCCGTTTAGGTCACCACAGAGCACTGAGTAGAGTTCCCTGAGCTATACAGTAGGCTCTCATTAGTTATCTATTTTATATGTAGTATCAATAGTGTATATGTGTCAATCCCAATCTCAGAAATATGGAATGCTTCACAAATTTGCATGTCACCCTTGTACAGGGGCCATGCTAATCTTCTCTGTATCATTCCAATTTTAGTATATGTGTTGCTGAAGTGAGTACGACCCCTCTCCTTTAGAACCCTATATTCTTAAAGTCAAAATTGATATTATTTAGCATTTCTTGGTAAAACCTTTATTTTTTTCCAGGATATTAAGGTAATTGTCTTCTGAGATGATATTATGTGAGTATCCTCAAATTTTACATGATTGGATGCAGCAAAAGTTAAATCTACTGTACTAGAAAAACCAACAATAGCACTCACAGATGACAGCATAGTTACCCTGTACTTTAGCTACCTTTGATAACTGAGCAACATATTGATTTGATCATTTCTCAGTCAATTTTCAAGATAGTAAAAATAAAAAAATCAACCCTACCAAGTCCACATGTCATGTGAATTGTAACACAGAATATCACTTCCAATCTTTGTAATTTTGTAACTGAATAAAAAGTGAAACATATAGTTCATTCATAAGATACTTTGTCTATATGTTGCTAGCATCAAGATGGATGGCAACGTTCCTGCTCATAGAGCAGGCAGCTAAGAACACACAGCTTCAAGGTATCTATTCCGTCCTCACATTGGAACTGGATACTATTCATTTCAATAAGTACATATGCTCTGTGAATAATCAGAAATATCAGTAAGACTGAGTTAGGAAGTATGATTCCTTATTGAGAGGCTAGTGAGGAGAGGGGAAATAATATAATGTGTTGCAATCCTTTTGGGACAGGTGATCCCCAACATTTATTTCTTGTTGTTTTTATAGATCCCTAAGAAACATTCTAGCTGATGCAATGAATAAAGAGAAAGTGGCAAAGGATAGGGACTCAAAGTCACCCAGCATATAGAGTTCTAGAATTCTTGGCTTATAATTTAAATAGGTGTGTATGTGTGTGAATATGTAAGTGTGTTTATGTGTGTGTGTAGTTTGCATGCTTGCCCCCCCTCAAAAAAAAAGGGGAAGAAAAAGGAAAAGAGAAAAAGGGTCTTAGTTACAGTGTATTTGGTTATAGGTCACAGAAGCCCACTAAAATTAGCTTAAGTGAAAAAGGGGAACTTTTTGTAAGAAACACGGTGTCTCAAGGAAACCCATGGTAGAAAAGGTAGTTTCCATCTCATGGGTAGCTGGAAACTGACTGTCAAGAAACTGGGAAGCTTCTCTTTTTTTAGCACCTCTTTTCCAGATCAACTTTCATAATATCAGCAAATACAAAAGCATGGCCTCCTTACAGCTTCTGAATTTCTAATATTCTTGGTTTATCCAAATAGCAGAGGCTGACCCACATCTTTGCATCACAAGTCCATATTCCTAGGAGAAGAATCTGGTTGGCACACCGGAGGTAAATGTTCACCCTCATCTGATCAGCTATGGCTTAGGGGAGGGCCCAGAAGAAAAATCAGCACAGATTAGGTTGAAGGTTTCCACATGTCCAGTCATCTTGGGCTCAGAGGGTGATGCAGTATCGAGTACATGGTACGTATATAGCAGCTAGGGCCCACCCCTGCTGGGGGATTGCAGGAAATGGGGTTGTGAGATTGGCAAATAAACTAAAAAGTGAATATTATAGCTAAAGATAGGGGATAGGAAAGAGGGAAGAGAAATAGAGGAGAAAGAAGCAGAAAAAGGGAGAAATTTAACCATCTAAGTGTTATATAGTCATTTAGGATTTTTTAAAAAATAAATAAATTTATTTATTTATTTATTTATGACTGCATTGGGTCTTCGTTGCTGCGTGAGGGTTTTCTCTAGTTGTGGCAAGTGTGGACTACTCTTCATTATGGTGCGCAGGCTTCACTAGTTGTGGCATGTAGGCTCAGTGGTTGTGGCTCATGGGCTCTAGAGCACAGGCCTAGTAGTTGTGGCACATGGGCTTAGTTGCTCTGTGGCATCTTCCCAGACCAGGGCTCGAACCCATGTCCCTTGCATTGGCAGGTGGATTCTTAACCACTGTGTCACCAAGGAAGTCCCTGTCATTTGGCTTTGTTATAATACACAGTTCAGGGCAATTGCTATTTCTCATTGCTGTATTATTTATTGTTACTATTCTGTTTACATTATCTTATTGATATGACTTTTTTTTTTTTTTTTAGCGGTAAACGGGCCTCTCCCGTTGCGGAGCACAGGCCCCAGACGCGCAGGCTCAGCGGCCATGGCTCACGGGCCCAGCCGCTCCGCGGCATGTGGGAGAGGATCCACCGGGGCACGAACCTGTGTCCTTTGTATCGGCAGGCGGACTCTCAACCACTGCGCCACCAGGGAAGCATGATATGACTTTTTAAAACTTCATATCGTGATGATATATTTGTAATTATAATTCAACAGCAGTTTATTACACACATAATATAATTTTCTAACCTAAATAAAACATCTAAATAAAAACCTAAATAGGCCTTTTATATACTCATTAACGTAATATGTAAAAATCAAGACAGTGCCTAGAATTCTATATGCAGTGCCCTACTTTGGTGAGGCACGGTTTATCAATTACCATGCAGTTCCGTTACATTTTTTTAAAGTGTCCATATCCATTAGCTGGAATTAAAATGACATATTTATAAGATTAAATAGTTTTGCATATAGTCCAGTAGCATCTATATTTTACCATGCTGGTGTCTGAAAATGCTTACTTTTCTTTCAAACTCATTACAAGTGTATTTTTAATTAACTAAATTGCTGCATCATCTTTCATTTCTTTTAGCAATATCCTTGGAGAGGTCACTATGAATTTTGACAGTAGGCATTGAATTTTAAGAGCTCTTTCAGTCCTGTGGGGCAAACAATCTGGCCTGATATAGGTCAGGTGACTGTGACATGTGGGAACAGGGACTGTAAGGCTGGCAAAATTTAGATTGGTGGTAGTTACAGAAAAAAAAGTAATAAAAGTTTTAAGGATAAAGGGTTTTTTAAAAATAAGTAAATTTATTTATTTTTGATTGTGTTGGGTCTTCATTGCTGTGCGTGGGCTTTCTCTAGTTGTGGCGAGCGGGGGCTACTCTTTGTTACAGTGTGCAGGCTTCTCATTGCGGTGGCTTCTCGTTGCGGAGCGCGGGCTTCAATAGCTGTTGCGCATGGGCTCAGTAGTTGCGGCTCACGGGCTCTAAAGCACAGGCTCAGTAGTTGTGACACACAGGCTTAGCTGTTCCGCGGCATGTGGAATCTTCCTGGACCAGGGCTCGAACCTGTGGCCCCTGCATTGGCAGGCGGATTCTTAACCACTGCACCACCAGGGAAGTCCAGGGATAAAGGTTATACATTATAAAATATATTCAAAGGCAAATGTGAATTGAAAAGAGAGCAGATAGGCAAAAGAAATTCTGGGGGGCTGAAGAAGGTGATGATGAAGGCAGTGATGAAATGATTGCACTGAAACACTCGGCTTTATTCATTAGAACCAGAGTGGTGATGTGGATAAAAGGACTGGGCTGGTAGTTAGGAGACTTGGGTTCTAGTTCAGGGTGAGACATTTCTGGGTGTGCAACTTTGGGCAAGTCACTTATCTTCCCCGAGTCTCAGTTTCCTTTTTGGCAAAATGAAAGGGTAGGAGGAAGTGGACTTTAAGGTACCTGCCCAGACATTTGATCCTATGACCTAAAATGATTCTTAGAACTGTAATTTTCGATTCTGCTAATCCATGCAATTTCGTCCTGTCAGGGGTCGGTATTAACAATTGATATGATCCAATGATATCTATAAAAAGACTGTTTAGTTTGCATATTTCCTTTCTTTTCCCTGAGGTTGCATATCTTTTTCATGCTGCCCTGGCTTCTCCTTGGTGATGAGAAAGGAATTTCATTTGCAGGAAGAAGCTGAGGGAGGCTGGGTGCCTTGTGATGAATGGGAAGTTATGGGGAGGGTAGCAGCCTGGAACACGTTGAGTTCTCTCTTTCTTTTGGTAGTAATGGTGTTAAATCGGGGACTAGCATAATACAAGTTTGACAGTCGTAAGGGACAGAAATACAAAGCAAAGGCGATGGTGTTATCAGGTGGCACCCTCTTCACTTCATCTCAGGCAAGCTTCAGGATCGGAGAAAAGGTTCAAAGTGTGATCCAATTTGTAATTTGGAGATAGAAGAATTCATTTTCTAATAGGAACGCTAAATTATATATATAAAAAGAAACTTTTATTAAAACAGTTCTACCACAGTGATTGATTAAGAAGTAGGGCAATTTTCATCATGTAAATTATGTTTTTAAATTAGATTTAAATAACAGTAATACTTTTATTCATGTTATACACCATTTAAAAGAAATAAATAATTTGGTTCTCGCATTTTCACGAGGTGAAATTCTATCACAATCCTTGAGTAATTGAAACTGTGGTGATTTTTAGAGCCATCCAATTATAGGAATTCAGTGCAATTATTTTTCTAATAAAGTTAGTTTTCACTTACATGTGTCTGTCATTTCCTGTTGATATGAGGATGTTTTACAAGTCTTTTTCTCATGAGCTCTGGATATTATTGTACCTGTAGCAGGATATTTATTGACAATGTCAGATAAATGTAGAGCCCATAAAAGAAGGCATGATTATAAATTTTATTATGCCTATTTATTTTTGTTTTTCTGCCAGTATCAATAAACAATTGTGAATACTTTTCTTTAACCTATTGACTGTAGTACATTGAGTGGAAGTCTGGAATTTCACAAATAATTTAATGGAAACGTTAATGCATGTGTATTCAATAGTAATGGAAGAGTAAAGATAGAACGAACTGGACCAGTGCCTCTTAATGTTCTGAGAATTATGTCTTTTTCTGTTTTGACAGGATGAAAGTTGAAGGAATTCAGGTCAGTGTGATCATGAGGCTTTGCCCTCTGTTCACCCTTAACTGTAGTTTTAAGATTGGAGAAAACTGTAAGATCATCAGGAAAATTTAAAGTTCAGTTAATTATTTAACTGATCCCTGTCCAGACATTTATTCAGTGAGTCCACACATGTCCCAGGCATTGTACTAGGCTTTGGGGATACCAAGTTTAATTGACCTGGTCCCACCTCTCAAGGAGGCCACAGTTCCAGAATTAGACTCTGTATAATACAGGATAGACAAGTTGTACAATGTCTAGAGACTCAGTGTGTGCTCGGGGGTGGGCAGTGCAGTGAGTGGAAGAAGGAGGGGTTATAGGAACAACCTGTGACAATTCCCACCTCAGCAAAGTCAGTTTAATAACTCATATCTGTAATTGATAAATGTTGTTTTGGAAAAATAGCTCCTTGCTCCTAGAATCTCCTGCTCCCTTTAAGGAGTTAATTTGCCTCATCTCCCAGGAGTGAGAGATGGACAAAAAGCAGAGTGGAACTTGGAAGCAAAAAGAGAAAGATCAATTTATTTAAGCCTAAAATCATGCTTTTAAACTATGGACCCCTGTGTAGAGATATTATGGGTCTAAATATTATTGCACTATATATCTAAAGGTTGGGGTTATTTTTAGTTTAATGACAAAATCTATGTTTTTAAAGGTCAGCCAATGAATTAAACGTGTGTGGTAGATTTTTGCATTGCTCTACCATTTCAAGGATACAATCCAGTGGAGAAGGCGATGTGCCTGCTGTACAATGAAATCAGGTTGAAATCAGGTTTTGTTATCTAGTAGGCTTTCTTGAAAATTTATGAGGTTGAAAAGGAGAAAAAAGTCAATTCTGTTTTTAGGAGTAAGTGTGGGCAGTAGTTTAACACAATTACAAAACCGTCACCCTCAAAATAAAAACATGCATTTAACCACGGCAAAAATTACAGTTAACAATGTACAGGCTCATTGAAACAATGAGAAACACATTGTTACAGAAACACATTGATCTGTAAATTAAATGCAGCTCTTTGAACTGAAGCCCACTGAGCAGTTGGAGGGGGCTGTGTGAGGAAGACCTGTCTCTTGAGTGTGTAGGGAAGTGGACAAGGAGAGAAGCCTTGACACCCACAAACCTAAAGAAACCAGAATTGTGGTAAACGCTAGGTTATAAAGGTCTGACAAAAAAATGATTATTAGTGACTCGTCTGTTATTGACCAAGAAAATGAAGAAAGCTCACTTGAACAATATCAGGTGGCTTGAAAATATAGGATAATGTCAGAATAGTTTCAGATATTAACAATATTTTTATTTAATAGCCTTGTTAAAGATCGACGGACATTACATTCAGAGCTGATATCAGTTTTTTGTTTTTTTTTTTAAATTACGATGACCACGAAGAACAAAGATTTGCCAGCTTAGAAACATGATAGCAAGACAAAAACCAAGGCCTAACCTGGACAGGTTTGCAATGAATACCATAGATGGGAATAGAATGCTTGTAGATATTGAGTGGTAAGGAAATAAATAGAGGTAATATCTTCCTCTATCTGGCCCCTGCTAATTCCATTTCTCAACAAAAACAACAGCGAAAACAACCACAGCAATAAAAAGGATTAAAGGATGGCTCATTAAAATATGCAGGAGGGCAACATTGAAATGCAAGAAAAATAAAATCCAAATAGTACATCCCCTGTATAAGAGTATTAGAGAATGTTTGTACAAAAGGCATCACGCCTAAAACAGTGCTTGGAGCAGAGGGTTGGTCTACAATACAAAGTATGGGAACTCAAGGGAGGCTCTTCATTAGCATTTATAAGAACTGTTTGATAAAAGACTGACCGAAGGGATTATCTAGCTCTGGACTATTGCTGGTTTTCAAGGGGTCAGAGGGTGAATTCAGTTAGAAGGAGTGGGCTATTCCCTCAAACAGGCTTTACCTAAAAAGGATTATCAGCAATTTTCACCTCATTTGTGTGAGAGTCACAGCAATGAAGAAATTTCCCCTCATGAAATGTCAAACCTTTTCCAAGCATACTATTTTAATTATCACAGTCTAAGTTTCCCACTAAGAGCAGATCCCTGTCCTCAGAGAGTTAACATTCCAATACGGCCACTTTAAGGAGGAAAACACTGGCTATATTTTGAAGTACCTAAACAGTAGTAGACAAATAGTTTGCAATGGCCAATTCTTTGTGTAAGGGGGTCGGCAACTAAAGCATGGAGTTTCCAGAGCAAACTGGTACTCTTTCTTTGAAGTAAAGTGCTCCTATGTTTAAGGTAAATTACCTCTTCCAGGAAGACCATTTTGCGCTCTAAAGAAGTAATTTAGTTCAAAGGGGAATCAATTCAGTATCATTAAGCTTTTCAGGAGCTACATTTTCTATTATAAGCAAATCCTGGATAAGGTAATTTGCCTCAATTAGATATCACTTTGAATCCAGGAGGGACTATATTTTACTTACCTTACTCATAGTCATCAATTTTCTTCTGATTGCCCAGGTGTGTATGGAAATGTGTTATGTATTATATACAAGATTAATAAAATAAGACGTGCTCCCTTGTTCAAAATAGCATATGTTCGACAGTACCTTAGCACATGTCCCAGTTACTGTTAAACTTGGATTAAGTCCTTGGGATTTACACCCTGGTCTGTTGAGAATATACAAAATGTGGTCCTTCATTAAAAGGAGTTTATAAAGTTTTTATTTTTGACAGGAAGGCACCTGGGGTAGATAACAGAACAGACCTGGTCTAACTTTCATGGATGTGATAAGGACTGACTTTTTAACAACTATGAAAGTGCTTTAAATATTAAGCCTTATGGAACCGCTAATTACATTTATTATTTAAAAGGCATAATGGGAAGAAATAAAGCCAAGAAAAAACATGGGAAAATACCTACAATTAATGCCAAATATCAGGTCTTCCGATGGCTAAAGAGTAAGTGAAAGTTACTGGTAGAAAATCTATTACTGCAGTGACTTAAAATGAGAATACAGGAAATGTGCTGGAGGAAAGTGAAAATCATTCAGATGCCACAATTTAAACATTAGGCAATGACCAGCTGGCCACCCTCTTGCCTCCCTGGTTCATAATCTGTCAATAAATCACACATTAATCAACACTTACTGTGCTTTGCCTATAGAACAATCAAAGTAGTCCTGTTGTTCTTTTCACAGCCCTTCTTACTTAGGGTGCATCACTGCACCTGAACTGCAAACAGATGGAACTCTACTTTGTTTGCTTGTAACCCAAGTCACTTGTCAAACATACTGTAGACTTCCATATATTGCAAATCTGGTGTTGTAAAAATTGAGATGGTAGAATAAATCATTTCAAAGCAAAAGAATATTGGTTTTGTTATTTAGCAACACAGTATACCTAAGACATTTTCTACTCTAAGAAACAGAATTGGCTTCAACTTATACCCACCAACAACCAAACACCTCACCACCACAACAAAATCACACCTAGCTATGTTTTCATTTGGCCTTATTTAGCTTACACAGTATCTTAAATGCATTTAGGAAACTAGACAAAGAGAAAAATCTTTTCAATGCCTGAGTTTTTAAAAACTTCTTTCACTCTATGGTGTTATATACCTTGGCAACAATCATTTTGGTAACCTAATCACACAATCACACATGTTCACTGTTGCTGTGTTATAAGGTAACTAAGGAGAACTGAGTGGCGGCTGGAGATGCCTGACACTCTGGTCTGAGGGGCGGCCATTGGCTCAATGGGGGGGTGGGGGTGGGGGGGGTGGGTCACGGATGGCTTACACCTGGGATGGACTACCAGCCACCACATACCAGAATTGGAGTCTAAGGCAAACCAAGGACACACTGAGCAACCAAGAGTGTCTGTTTTATACCTGAAGCAATCTCAGCAGCAGCAAGTACCTGTGGTAGATTTCTAGGTAGAGCTGAGACAAGCATTCTTAGCTGAGACACCAAGGGGTGGTTAAAGCAGTATTGAAACATCATTGTATCTGATTCGAAGGGGCAGAACTAGCTTGACAATGTATCAATGTATTTAAATAAGCTGACAATGTAATAAAGATATTATCCATGGGAAAAAAGGTAACTAAGAATTTTCAAATGTGCTTTTTAAGCTTTGTTAGAGATACATTTGCTGATAGCAGGCATTTTTATTTCTGAAAATAGGGAATTATCTTCATCAAAATAAATTAACCTAATTTCGGTACTCCTTTTATGGAAAAGTTCAAGGGCCTATGACCCAGAGATCTTGGCATAGAAAGATACTTTAAATTTATTTGTGTAGCTGATTTCCTGGCAGTTCTAACTGAACCCAGATTTAAAATACAATTGATTCTTGTTATTTGCAGTAGTTAGGTTTTATAAAGTATCGAACTATTGCTCCTAGGGGAAATGCAAGGTTAGGTTCTTGTGAGCCTTTGGTCATAACATTTTCATCAATTTATCAATATATAACCTTGTTTTATGTGTGTTTCTCTCTCTCTCTCTCTTTTTTTTTTTTTTTTTTTTTGCGGTACGCGGGCCTCTCACTGCTGTGGCCTCTCCCATTGCGGAGCACAGGCTCCGGACGTGCAGGCCCAGTGGCCATGGCTCACAGGCCCAGCCACTCCACGGCATGTGGGATCCTCCCGGACCGGGGCACGAACCTGTGTCCCCTGCATCGGCAGGTGGACTCTCAACCACTGCGCCACCAGGGAAGCCCTGTGTTTCTCTTTAAATACACCTTATTTAATATACTTTGTTAACTCATTAACATTAGGCTCATAGCCAACAGCACTCATGCCTGAATGATGCTTACCTAACACATGTATTTTCTTTGTAAGTCACATTACAGCCTTTTTGAGCTTAGAAACACTTGACAGCACTTCAGCACTAGGCTTGGGGGCCATTTGAAACAGGAAAATCACCAGCAAAACCCACAAAAAATGTAGCAACAAATAGACTGAACAAAGGACAGTTGTTTACAGTATGAGGGCTGAAATAAGAAAGCCAAGTGCAGCCTTGTTTGACTTCAGCGGGGAACCTGCACACTGGCGACTCAAATTTTTCTTCACTGCATAAGTCCGCAAATGACAGAAAATGCACAGCATGAGTTGAATTTGAGTTATGATTTACAAATAAATTTTAGCAGGGAAACAAATTCACAAATGTGCAATCTGCAAATAATGAGGAGCGATATTGCCTATTACGCAGTGACTAATTTTTATACTTCTGTTTTAAAATGATTAAGTTATTCTGTACTTGCCAAGAATAAATTGTTTAGAAATACATAGAATTTTGCTTAAGTTTCAAATGTCAACCTTGGTCATTCATTTCAGAAAATCAATTTGAAGAAAAGTTTGATTTTCCCTCAATTTAGTCGAACATTGTAGTTATTTCAGCAGCCTTAATCAGAAGCTCAATAGCTGAGATTATAAATCACAGAGATACATGGAAAGGCAATAACAGGAAGAGAAATCAAGGAAGAAAATACATGTGTAATGGAGCAGGACCCTGTGGGGGCTTCTTGGGACAGACCTCTTCCCTGTATCCTCTCCTTTAGCTCCTCTCTGAAGTACCTAGATAACAGTATCTGATGCACATTTCCCGAGTTGTTTTACAGGTGCTAAAACCCCCACCAAATGGAAGAGGTTAATTACTTGGTGACCTTGAGCACGTAGCCTCCCAGGCCTACTGGAGACTGAGGATTCATAACGTTAACCCCTGTGACACTGCCCTGTTACCTCACCATCAACCAGTCAGAGAACTGTGCACGAGCTGATCACATAACCTGCAACCCACCCCCCTCACCTGGCTTTTAAAAATGCTTCCCTGAACCCCATTGGGGAATTTGGGCTTTTTGATCACTAGCTGCCCTGGATTCTTTGCTTGGCACCCTGCGGTAAACACTGCACTTTCCTTCACCACAACCTGGTGTCAGTAGATTGGCTTTACTGTGCATGAGTAAGCAGACCCAAGTTTGGTTCGGTAAAACATGTTCTCAGTATTGCAGTCTGTAGTAGACTTAAAGAGCTGAGATGTGCTTAATCAACACTTGTGATGGGACCTGACAATTTCAATTTTATTTTACTGTTTATAATTGAAAATGGTCTGAGGAACAGGATGAATGGAAACATTTATTTGAAGATAATAATACCATTAAGTTAACTCCAAGACATATTACAATGACATTATTTGGACCATGCTTTTGTAACCTCCATTTTGAAGTACTTAGGATTGGCCAATATTTAAGACATGAACATTTGATTCCCTATGAAACAAGAATGGTCTAACAGACATTTTATAAAGTGTGCTCTGTTGAAATGTATCATTTTGTATTGCCAAGAGAGCATACACTTTGAATTGAAAGGGAGTGGGAAGAAAATAGGGAATGACTTATGCATGGTACTTTAAGCTCATGACAGAAATAGCTCAGGCAATATGTATGTGGTCACTCAAGAAACTTCAAAGGGGCTGGTGTGGGAGGGAAGAAGAAGAAATATAAAGCTTAACATTTCAATGAAAAAAATTTTGAATAGAAAATATTGAATGTGTAACATTGGCTGTAAAAAAAAAGATGAGAAGCAAAAACTGTAAATGTTTAAAAACAAAAGAGTAGAATTGGACCAACACATGCAGACAACTAAAGTCTCATTAAAGAGGCTGTTATTAAGAAGATAGATTGAACTGTGCATGATTACCTTCTGCAGCGGCAAGTTTAAACATCAGCAGCAAAGAGATGGGAGTGATTTGATCTCTCTCTTATCTTGGCTTCATCATATGAAACTCTGTAAACTCCTTCCTGTCTTCTGTTTTTGCCATCAGTCTGTGGCTTCATACAACAGGTTTATCTTCTAGGCCACATTTATGAAAAAAGAAAGGAACTGAATAAAAAGAAAAATCAAGCTCTTAAAAGGATGCCAGTTTTGTCTAGAAACTAACTAATTACAGAGATAACAGGATTTAAAAACTTGTCTGAATTTCTTTTAATATACTTAAAAAGCACACTTTCTATAACTGAAATGATCCCTATGAAAAGGAAAAATGACTTTTAGCACATTACATTGGGCCATAATACATGCTCTTGGGATTTTTGATACCAGTCATTAAGAAGTATAAGGACAAGCCCAGAACACAGTTTTGTCTGATAAGGTATGTCAAAATGTGCAGGCCCAGATGACTTGAGAGAAACTAGGGAGAACAGGCAAAGATATTTTAAAAACTTCTCACAAGACACTAGGGTTTTAGAAAACTGAGTGAGTTAGTTCCCAGCAGCATCCTTGGTTACAGTACTTGCCTATCTTAAAAGGATTCTTTGGTTTTATGTTAATAAAAGAGCTTGACCTCTGATAGTGTGAAAAGACTCTTATTCTCTCATTGGTCTTTCTATATGGTTCAAATGTGCAGAGAGTAACCACTAAGGTCTCCCTCATGCAGCAGATAGAATATGTGCTAAAATATAGGCCAACGAAAACACTCCCAAGGGGTTTTTCACAAGTCTGAAGTTCTGACAGAACATTCAACTCTCCAGTAAAATATGTTTACTGATAGTTAACATTTATTGAGCACTTACTACATGCCAGGCTTTGTGTTAACCACTTTATATGTATTAATTTGTTTAATTCTCACAACAGCCCTATAAGGTAGGTGCACTTGTTACCCACATTTTACAGATAAGGAAACTCAGGCAAAAGAATGTTAAATAACTTACCCAAGAGCACACAGCAAGGAAGCGGTGGAGCCATGATTCAACCCTAGTTTGTATTATCCATCAACCTGATCACAATAAATTAATTGATCAGATTATCTAGCTAGTCATTTTGAAAGGTGGTAAGAGACTAATTCTCAGTATAGATAAATTTTAAGGTGAGTGAGGTTGACAGGGATTATGGGATACTCCAGAGAATGGAGAGTGTCCATGTGGAGGACTGCAGAGAACCAAGAAGAATTATATGGATACTGAGTACTGAGAAACTTAAAGGGAAGAAAGAGAGTGCTCCAAAGGGGACTGCTAAAGGCACAACTTTCATAGCTTCACAAATTCACAGAGGCCCAGTTCTAATAATTACCATCAATATCAAAACACAGACATGCCTTAACATTCAGAATAGGTACAGAGCTGTGAAGCTATGTGTAAAATAAAATCCTACCTCATCTCTGGATTCTCTTCCACCATAGAAGATAGTGAAGATGGTAAAAGAACTTTAGTGGGACATATGGGCAAGGGGTAGGGTAGCTTCTTGTTATTGTGACCCCCTGGGTTAGGTGTGACCATCATGTCAACTGACTGAAGAAAGAGTCAGGGAAGCTGCCTTTAATGAAGATCTTCCAGAGCTCTGCTGTACCTTAACCAGATGCCAGTGAGAAGCAGGGTACAACAACTGGGTTTATCTATTAGATTGGAACTATCATAGTGTCCAACTGGGTCTGAGATAGAGAGCCGTGATGTAGTAATTGTGTTAATAAATGAGTGCTTCACAGTTCTGTAACTGAGGATTTGGTTAAGACAAAGCAACCAATTTTACTTTATTCATTTCACAGAGCTGAGATTCTTTATCTGATTGCTTCACTTCAGGGGATACAATGGTATACTACTCATAGGTATGTAGGCACATGCACACACAAGAGCACACACACATCACTTACTTCTCTTCTCAAACTCTCAGTGACTATAGGGTAGGTACAATTTATTTCCAAGCTCGTACTAAATGATATAAAAAGAATCTTCATTTACTAACTTTGGATTGGAGTAACCCAACAATTGAAGATGTTAACAGGTCATAAAATTTCTTTTTACTTTGAGAGACAGTTTCCTCACTGTAGGATGACTGACACTTTAATTTTCATTTAAATAAGTCTAATTAGCCTTGGGCAGCTGGCAAGCTTTTTAGAATCACAGATACTCAGAGTTGGAAGAAACCTTAAGGGTAAGTCAGAATAACCACTCTTGACGATACAGTTCATTCTGTATTATCCCACCCAAAACTCTGTCTTCCTTCCTTCCTTCCCTCCTTCTTTCTTTCTCCCTTCCTTCCTTTCTTTCTTTCTTCTCTCCTTCTCTCTTTTCTTCTTTCCTAAATTCATTTATTTAAATAATTTAGTGCCTATTACATGCCAGACAACTTCCTAAGTGATGCAGTCACAAAGATTAATAAGATACTGTCGTTGATTTTAAGAAACAGTTTAGTAGAGTTGACAGACATGCAGGCAGATCATTGTGCTACAGTGTGGGCAATAATAGAAAAAAATAGGAATATGAAAGGAACACATAGTACAGAGGAGAGAATGTTTAACTCTTTTGTGTAGTTGTAGTGGGGGTGGGCAGGGTTCAGACAAGGTTTCCCAGAGGAAGAAATGCCCAATCTGGGTTGTAAAGAGTAAGGTTTGCTAGGAGAGCAAATAGTGGAAAGGGCAGAAAGAACAGCATATTTAAAAGGCAGAGAGATGAACCACCCTGGCGTGTTAGAAGAATTGTAAGGTGTCTGTCATGGCTTGTCATAGGTGGGGCGAGGTGGGGAGCAGGAGAAGCCAAGGCAGGAGAGGGAGATCCTGAAGAAACTTGTCTTCGTGGACAAATGGGTAGGAGTCGTTAGGGGATTTTAAGTAACCTGTCACTGTATTTCAAAAATACATTTTAGAAACTTTGAACAATTTTAAATATATAAAAGTTCTTACTTACAGTGAACTGAAATCTTTCTCACTGCATCTTCTACCTCTTAGTCTTCATTCTCCTATGTGGGATCTTACAGAAGAAAGTTAACTGAATTCTTTGATACATGCCTTTCAGTATTTACCTACGTATATGCCTTTCAAATATTTAACAATTATTTGGGTTAAACATTTTCAGTTCTCTTAAAAATTTATCCTCACAGAACTGTCTGCCTGTGAGATAGGTGAGAAGGGGGCAGGGCACAACTGTTAAAAGAATGTCACAACACTTGAGGATATGACAGAAACTGTTTAGGACCTACTAGGCCCAAGATGGCAGAAGGTCCGACTTCCAGTAGACCTTGAGCCTCATTATACGCTCATTGTAATACATTAGCATATGCTAAATGACACACCCACCTGCTCCATGACAGTTCCCAGGCTGAATATAAAAAGGTCAAGAAGTGAGCAGTGGCCCAATTTCTGGAAATCCCCGCCCTTTCTTCAAAATAGTTGGAATAATCCTCCCACTCATTAGCATATGAAACTACCCAGCCCATAAAAACTAACAACCCCATACCCCAGGACCACTGTCACCTTCTGAGAAGAACCACATTCTGCTTATGGAATGTGTATCTCTCTAAATAAACTTGCTTTCACTTTACTATGGCTCATTCTTGAATTCTGCCTGAAACCAAGGACCTTCACTTGGTGGCCCACCCTAGGAACTTGCCCGGGACCTGGAACATAACCATTCTCTCTTGGCCCCTTCTCCTGCAACACCTAGAGGAAGAGAGTGGAGTATTTACCCACTGCCTCTTGTCTCCCCTTATTTGAAGGTACCATTTGGCCTGAGATGGCTGCTGAGACATTGGTGAAGGCCCTGATGTGAAGATTAGAAAAATGCACCCCATGCATCTGAGGGGATGTGGTCAGCATGAGATGGATCTAAGCTCACATGGCACTGTCCACTGCAGGCTGAATCAGAGGTGGGACAAAGCGGATGTGACACAGGGCACCAGAGGCAAATACTCCAGTAAAGGTAAAGCTTAACCTGTTTCAACAAAGCATCCCCAAAACACAGTGGCCTAAATAAAAAAATTTAATTTCTTAAGTGGAATCTGGCTAGTCTACAATAGTGGGACTTCTCTGCTTGACAAGGTTGTTCAGGGACAGAGGTTCCTTCCATCTTGATGCTCTGCCATCTCCTAGGGCATTTCCTAGACATCATGGTCAAAACTGAGTTTCTGGTGCATCTGGTTTCCATCTCACTGAAAGAAGAGAAAAGAAGGAGTCCAGGGTAAACAATTTCCTTTTAAGCAAGCAAGGCAGAAATTGTACACATCCTTTATGTTCTTATTCCATTGGCAAGAACTTAATATTGTGTCCACATTTGTCTGCTATGAAAGCTTTGAAATGTTGTCTCTAGCTGAGAAGCCGTGTGTGTAGTAAGAAGCGGGGAAAGGAATTTTGGGGGATAGCTAGCCACAATATACCTTCAGTCATATTGAATTTTCTGTCCAATAAAACCAGTCAGTTTCATGTGTTTTAAAATTCAAATTCAAACCAGTCCTGAAGATGCAAAAAAATCCCCGACAGGTTCAAACACAGCCAAAGCCATATGATAACCACTGTTCACTGCAAACAGCTAAAGGATCTCTTGGTTGATCTCAATTGAGAACAGTGTAGGGTAACTCTCCTATTACTGTCAATTCTATTAAGGGCTGTTAAACTATGCAAAATGGGCTGGGGAGTAAGATGCTCTCCTCAGTAGAGGACCATACCATTTCCCATTTGGCAGTCATTCTCCATGACTGTTGTTGATGCTTAGATTTCTTTATAATTCAAAGAATAATAGGCGATTCAAGGGTTTCAAGTAGAATTTTTTTTGTCACGTGTGCAAAACTTGAGAAATACTACTTTCTGACAACCCAAGTTGCAAAGGAAAAAAAAAAATGTGCCACTACTGTCCTTGTACATCATTACTAATGAGGGCAGCTTCTGCCATGTCAGTGGTACGTGTGCTTTACTTGGGTAGAATCTGTGCCCCAGCGTATCATCTTCCACAGTTTATTTGTATCTCTATAATATGATGTCGTACATTGCATACATTGAGTTACGTGAAACATAAGGTGAGACAGACCTTTTGTTCCTCTGTAAGAAGTATGTCTCTAAAGCCTTAACTGGGTAGTATGAGATGTTGACATTTTACCCCAACTTGACAGCCAAATCAATGTTATTGAAGACAGCCTGTAGGCATTTGTGACAGCCTAAGGATTAATACTCTTAGCCAATTTCAAAATGTTTGCCTCATATCACAAACAAGGTGTGTTTCCTGGATTGGAATCAAAGCATTTTTGAGGCATGTTCTAAGCTATTCATGTTGCATATCATAGAATTAAAGTGGAGCAAATGTCTCATCTGACCACAATTGGCTGACTTCAAAACAAACTTCACTTATGACCTTAGGTTTTTTATATTGGTGAATAAATCACAAATGTTTTTTCATGCCTGTTGGACCCAGGAGTTAAGTTTCAATAGCAGAGGTTTGTATCCCGGATATATGAGTAGAATGACAAAATGACTATGAATAGAATATATGAGAAACATGACTGGCAGAAATAGTACTTGACAAACATCCATGAATTTCCTACAATTTCCCACTTTCCTTCGCATTTGTGTTGGAGTTGTGTGCCTGTTTTTGGTGAATGCACAGGGAGCATGAGTTCTCTGGACTGAGTCAGTAAAGACTTTGTATGCTTCCTCTATTCCTATTTACTACCACTGCAAAGACTTTGGAGGTCACGAGTTTCATATGGCCTAGCTACAGGGTGGAGTAGAGCTTCCTGAACCATTTTATGCTTTGTACAAATGGCAAGTAAACTAGTGACATAGCCAAACTTATTCTGACCAATACAAAATGGTTTAAAATTATCCGAAGACCAGACCAGTTCTCCATCTAGGTGATTGGAAAGGGCACTAAAAATATCCATCCACTCTTGCAAATGCTGGGTGAAACTATCAAAGGGAAAGGTTTATTTATTAAAGGATGCCAAGAAACTATAAAGGCCAAGATGCCAACTTTGAGGGAAGATCATAATATGGAAAAAAGCATGAAATCTGGTCTGTAGTTTTCCAACGATTTTTATTTTTGCTATATTTTTTCTCAGTGTCACGAGTTTCAAACCAATTCTGGAATTGGAAGTCAAGGTCATCCAGCAGTTAATGATGGCATCTCTAATAGTTTATAAATTTAGACAGCTGCTATCAACAGTAAGTGAAGTTGAGGCACAAATCAAAACTGTATTCCTTTGTATGTAGAATTAGTGGTGTATGTTGGACACCTAAAATGATGTATGAGGAAGGGATCGGATCTAGCTAGAACTTGTATTTAAATCTCGTTTTTTTCCTAGAGGTGAGCTGAAGGGGAGCCACATTTCAGCCCAGGGAATGTTCATTATCTTTTAGCCATTTGTTTCTGCACCTCTTGCTGTAAAAACATCCTAAGCACAGAAAAGTGTTAATCATATTTGTAGCAACAACTTCTTTGAGTCTGATTTACTTTAAATTGGAAACTTGTAGTAAAAGTTCAACTATAGCATATTAAAGAAAGTCATTATTGTAAACATAACCTTGCTTGCTAAGAAGTAATAAAATACTTGGAAGTCCTAGGTTCAGTTTATTTATGTATCCAAATCTTTTCAAATTCTCATGCATTTTTGGTAACTCTATTGTATGTCTTTACATTTAACTTACTCCAGACAGTCTTTGTCAGAAAATCCCATATAAGATCAAGAATCTGAGCTCATAACATTAATATGGTCACAAGATGAAAATACAACTTCATGATCTCCACCCCCAGCTACTTTTTTTTCTTCCATTTGGCCATACGGTGTGGCTTGCAGGGATCCTAGTTCCCTGAATAGACCAGGGATGGAACCTGGGCCCTTGGCAGAGAAAGCACAGAGTCCCAACCACTAGACTGCAAGGGAACTCCCCCACCCCCAACCTACTTTTATCTCCACAAAAATGGGAAGCAATAGAATATCCACAACAGGAGAAATGATGTCATTTTATCTACTGAAGACACACACCTGGCTTACTGAATAACCTGCACTGCTGATATGCTAATAAGGTAGGCTTTGACAGTGTAAATTCAGGTTGGCTACAAACTGGTCCCTGACAGAAAGAGAACTAGTCTATAAGACTGATATCTATTGGAGACTTTTTCATTTAATGAGTAATTCATTGTAATTAAAGGGAAAATAAAATAGCTTTCACTACTGGTCCCTAAGTGTTTATCCAGGCAACAGGGTACCTAGTTCTAGATCAAGGAATTTTTATATCTAGTTAGTTCCTATTCAAATATAGCATATTCTCTTTCCAAGGAAAAGATATAGCTTTTATTTCTTGTCTTTATCTTCCTTTTCTTTTTAATTTGTCTTCTTTCTTTTTCTTTTAAGCAGATGGAGACTTTTTGGGTTACAGATGTCACTGAATTATCTATGGACTCAACGAGGAGATAATTAGAATTTTACTTTTCGTCTGTGTAGAAGACTGACGGATTATAAAAATCATGTAATAGGGGCATTTTTGCAATCCTAATTACAGTTTTTAGTTGGGGTTGTTAAAACTTCCCAGTTTTCCTTACTCTAGATTCAAACTGTCACAGAGATTGCATGTGGTTTTAGGTTTTCTATGCAAATACTGGTAAGATCTTTGGAGTGTTCTTCACGTTTCCAAATTTAACTCTTTACTTGTTATGTTTAGAAAAGGTTTGGGAAAGGATGATAATAAAATGTTCTTCTTCATTTCTCAACCCTGCCTGAAAACAAACTCATTACAGGGGTGAAATGCACGATCAGTTAGATGAACATATAGGCAGTGGTACAAAACTAGCAGGGTGGGTAGAAATTCACAATGGAGAAGTGTTTTGGAACATAAAGGTCAGCATTTAATTTAGCTGGGCTGTACATTCTTAATAATATTTATTGGGCTTTGAGTGATTATTTAATTCATTGCTTTTGCCAGGGTTTCTCAGCTTCAGTACAATTGACATTTGGGCAGGATAATTGTTTGTTGTATGAGGCTGTCTGGTGCATTGTAGGATGCTTTGTAGCATCTCTGTCCTCTACTCACTAGATGCCTATAGCACCTTCTTCCCTAGTTGTAACAACCAAAAATGTCTCTAGACATTGTAAAATGTCCCCTGGGGAGGAGGGACAAAATTTCCCCTGGTTGAGAAACACTGCTTTAGCGCAAAAGACACTGCAGTAGAAAACTTTGTTTTCTGCCAAAGAGTGGCAAACTTGGCATATTTGATATCTGGAAAAGATAATTTTTAACATCTCCTTCCTCTATAGGACAAAATTATCTTCAGTAATGATAATGGAGTGAAATTAATGGCAAAGAGAGTGAGGATTTTCTTTTATTGATTATTGTTATTATTTAGAGGTTTAATGTTTTATGTGTAATCATGCTAGTAAAATATTTAAAAATGTATAAATATTATAATATGGAAAAGAAAAAAGTAATAGATTAACAGTTTTTTTTCCAGTTTTCTTGAGATATAATTGACATTCTGCATTGTATAAGCTTAAGGTGTACAGCATAATGATTTGACTTACATACATGCTGAAAAGATTACCACAATAAATTTAGTTAACGTCCATCATCTAATTTAGATACAAAAAAGAAGAAAAAAAGTCTTTTTCCTTGTGACGAGAACTTACGATTTAATCGCTTAACAAATTTCAAATATACCACACAGCACTGTTACAGCCATCATCATATTCTACATTACATCCCTAGTGCTTATTTATTACTGGAAGTTTATGAGATATAAGTTTATAAAGAAAAATTAATAGAGTAATACTTTTACTTATACTAATGTATTTTTTAAGAGAAAAACATACCTACATATTGGTGTGTTGTAATAATAAACAATAAAATAATAATGTTATAGATTAATAACAGTTAAAAAAACAATTCAATAAGAAGCTAAAATAGAATGATAGATTTTAATCTTAAATATATTCGAATTCAGTAAAATATTTCATTTATTAACTAAAATTTCCACTTACCACACCAGAACACCAAATCCAGATACAAAATTCCAGTAGTCACATAGAATGACAGTACTGAAGCAGCTCAGGTCGAGTTTCTTTGCTGTTAACATCATTGCATTATCATTGTTTATTTTGAAGCTACTATTTAAATGTAGGAATATGCAAAAGCACAAGGGTTGGCACTGTGAACTCTATCAAAAGCAAGCTCAAATGAATCTAAGCTGTTTTGAACCTTTTCTGGAAATGGATGCACATAAAGGGATCCGTGTGTGTCAGAGGCCAAATGGATAACTGAGAGTCCTTCAAGTTCATTTCCATGTCAGATATAATGTTTATTATGAGGTAAGTTATAGAAATAAGTATTATTATTAAAAGTAACAAAACATAAATGATTAAATCTCAATAGTAATCATTGCAGTTGTTTCTAACTTAGACCAGTGATTCTCAACCAGGAGTGATTTCTGCCTCCCAGGGGACATTTGGTAATGTCGAGAGACATTTTTGGGTGTCATAAGTGGGGAAGGGATGCATTCTACAATGCACAGGACAGGTCCCACCACCCAGCAAAAATTATCCAGCTCAGAATGTCAATTCTCAGGCTGAGAAACCCTGACTCAGACTGATCAAAGATTTTTTTTTTCCCAGAGGATTATTTTATCATTTTATCCCTGACATTGTTTAAAATTCAGGTGCATGGTGATAATAAAAAGCACAGTGACTTTTAGTCTGTTTTATTATTGTCTGTAAAATTTCTACAGACAACGCACCTCCCTTATATTTTGTGTCTGGAGCAGACGTCTCTCACTGCTCCAGCATGGGTGAGATGTCCGATAAACAAAAATCCAGACATAGAGATATTTATGTGATTTTCATAGGCCTCACTAAAATATTCAATGCCATTAACCAAACTGGACTAATGAAACTTCTGAGAAAAATTAGCAACTCTGAAAAATTTCTCAATATGCTAAAGTTATTCTGTGGTGACATACATCATGCTTTAGTGCTATGGGGTTTGGCTGGCCCTGAATGTTAAGAAGAACTTATTTATTTATTTTTTTTAATGAATTTGGTTCCAACCAAAGCCTTTTTATTTATTTTTATTTTTTTAAAAAAATTTATTTTATTATTATCATTATTATTATTATCTTATTTTTTGCTGTACCACGTGGCATGTGGGATCTTAGTTCCCTGACCAGGGATTGAACCCTTGGCCCCTGTGATGGAAGTGCAGAGCCTTAACCACTGGGCCACCAGAAAGGTTCCAAGAAGAACTTACATTTAAAAATAAAACTCTTTTGAGATCTAGGAAGGTAGGGGCTGTGTGGCAGTATTGGTAAGAAACACTCACACTAATTAGTTATGTGAACTTCAGGGAACACATATTTCTTCAGGAAATAGAAAAAAAATCAAAGATAAAAGCAGGCAGTGAGACAGATAGTGGCAGATGTGAATTTCACCAATCAATTTGCTTGTTTGTTTATTGTTCTGTTTCTGTTTTGTTTTGTTTTATTTTGTGTTAACTGGATCAGCCAAGACTGCACAAGGTTTTGCCCAGGGTATGTTAAAGATGATAAATCAAAGCCAAATGGATAATCTCTTATCTGATAAATTCCCATGTAATTAAACTGAATTCATTCTCTGGAGATGATACACTCATTCTTGTCTTTGTGTTTTTATTTTATTTCTCTTACTTTGGACACCAAGTTCACCTTTCCACCAGAGAAAGACGCAAATTCAATATTTTCCTTATGGCCTAGTTTGAATCAGACTTTAGCTGTTTATCTAACTTCCATTCCCTTGTTTTTGTTTGTTTTTACTTTTATACATTTTCATAATTTTCTTTGTGGGATTACAACTACCCAACTCTCCCTCCTCCCCTCCTGCAATGAGGTTGTAACCCAGACTTGACCAGTCAGAGCATTGCCTTCTCTTAGCTACAGTGATTGGTTCACAGATAATAACATGACACAGACAGAATGACTCAAATTCACTGGAGTTCCTGAAATAATGGGATGTGAGCCTAGAGTTTCTGGCAGCCATCTTGCTACCATGAAGGGAGAGCCTTCATATGAATAGAGCCAATATGGAGGAAAGCAAAGCTGACAGATGGAGAGGAAGAGATGAGAGCAATAGGCAATTATCTTGTTTGATTCTCTAGATGGATTTGTATTTGAAGTATACACATAAACTTCCCATTTACCTAAATCAATAAATCCTTTCTGTGGAAGAAGTTTGTGTTGGTTTTCTGTTACTTGTTATACAGTAATTCATGACTACTCTCAGCACTTTCTTCCCAAAGTTTTCCATGACCATTTCACTTCATGTAATTTTTTTCTTAGCTGTGAATTTCCATAATATTTATAAGTTTATATTACATACTCCAGCACTTGATTATATACTCTTTTTTTGTTCTCATTAAATTTATGTGAATCCAGTCTCCTTCATTTAACTTTAATAATAGAAATATATTCATGGTTTATAAATTAGTTTTATATTCAATATTTTGTTTAATTTATAAACTCATAGAGGGAAGACATTTTGCTTATATTCCTTTTGTATTTTCCATAGTACTCAGCATAGGTTGGTCACATGCTGGGTATCTAATAAGTAGCAGATTAATTCAAAGTTCCATTCATAGTTATCTTTCTGATCTGTGAACATCTGAGACACTTACAATTCAACAGACTACCAACAGCACACACATTCCTAGAGATAGTAATCTTGAAGTTAACAAAAATAAACAAGTGCAATTCATCACAAACCAATTTGCAGAAATAGAGGAGGACCTATCCACTAGAGTGAGCTTTGGGAAGTCAGGAACCTTGTCATATTTGTCTTTGTGCACACCATCATCCAGCACGGTACCAGGAAAATAGTAGATGCTTGATAGAAATTTATTAGATAAATGAATGCATTGCTTATAGCATGCTTTCTGAAAGGATCGAAATGTTCTTTAATTTGCACTGTCCAGTGTGGTAGCCATATGTGGCTATTGAGCACTTGAAATGTGGCTAGAATGACTAACTGAATGTTTAGTTTTATTTGATTTTAATTAATTTAAATTTAAATAGCTACATGTGGCTAGTGGCTACTGAGCTCAACAGTGTGGATTTATAAGCTCAAGGAAGCAGCTTATGCAACACGACACAAGGATGTCGTTGGAAATACACATTTAAGAGCTACTGCAGATTGTTTTTTTTTTGGAAGCACACCTAAATTACAGTGGTAGTCAAAGCAGTAAAGATATATCCTCTTAAAGCCCAACTCAAATATCACCTCCTTTGTGAAATCTTCCTTGACTCTGACTCCCACCCCATCTTCACCCTCATCCAGGTCAGAATTAATAAATTAACAATTCTTTCCAATTTTGCTTTGTTCAGACAATTATAAACAAGTTTGCTATGCTATATTATAACCAGTTTTACTTTTGCCCAAGTAATGAGCTAGTTTTATTGCTTTTTGAGGGCAGAGACGATATCTTATTCTTCTTTACTCATTTAAAAGTACTTAATCAGTTCTTACTATGTCAGAGCTTTCAGTCCAAGAGGCAAAACATATCTTAAATATGCCTTAACTGTAACAGGTAATGAATGTTATATGCTACGGGCTGAATTGTGTCCTTCCAAAATTCATACGTTGAAGCCCTAACCCCTAGCATGACAGTATTTGGAGATAGGATCTCTAAAGGGGTAGTAAGGGTTAAATAAGATGATAGGGTGGAGACCTAATTTGATAGAATTAGTATTCTTATGAGAAGAGGAAGAAACCCCAGGGCATTCTCTCTCTGTGGGTACCCACATACAGAAGAGGTCAAGTGAGTACCCAGTGAAATGGCAGCCACCTACAAGGCAAGGAAAGAGGCCTCTGAATGAAACCTACTTTGCTGCCACCTTGATCTTGGACTTCCCAGCCTCCAGAACTGTGAGAAAAATTTTCTGTTGTTTAAGCTACCCAGTCTGTGGTATTTTGTAATGGTGATCCAAGCAGACTAATATATTACAACTGGGGTATATTATTATGGAGGCATAAAGCAGGGGAACCTAACAGGACATTGTACAACTCATAGTGTGAACCTGGAATGATGTTACCTTAAGGTAACCTTTAAGCTGAGACCTGAGGAAGACAAGGAGTTAGCCTAATGAGGAAGGATTGAGCAGTCAAAGGAGCTAGCATATCTGAAGTGAGTGACACCACGTGGAGCTTCGGAGGAAGTGAAAGAAATTTGGTATGTCTGGAACCTCAGCGTGAAATGGCGCAGTATGAAGATGGAGATTGTGCAGGACCATGGAAGCCAAGGTAAGGTATTGAGTCTTTATCTCGGAGCCTCCAAAAGGAAGCCATTTGAAGAATTTTAGGCAGCAGAGTGGCACAATTAAATTTTTTTTTGGAAAGCTCACTTTGGTTGCACACTGGAGACAAGATTGGAAGAAAGCCATTGTGAAGGCAGAGAAACCATTCAGAAAGCTGCTGCAGTTGTCCAGATGAAAGATGATAATGACTTGGACCAGAGTTCTTTCATCTCTAAGAGCTAGGACAGTACCCAGTGCATAACAGGTGCTCAATGAATGTTTGAGGTGAAGCAATTTGAACCAAAATATAAAGGTCAATATGTTCTTTCTTTGGATAACAAAAGTAAAATCAGAGCTACAAAAAGGAACAGAATCTTTCAGGATTTACATGAGGCCAACAGATATATCAAGATCACATTTCAGTTGGGTAAAACAAAGAAATGATTTTGGGTCTCACAATACTAATTTTGGTCACATCCAAACCAAAAGAAAAGTACTTATGTCCAATAGCATCGTCTTAGAAAATGAAGAATAAGATTAGCAGTGCAGTGATAAGACAGAAAGATGTAATATCTGACCACTGGATTTTGCATCTAAATAAGGTTTTCACATTAATTGAAAGCAAATAAAATTCTGATTTATAGTCTATAGTTTGGGAGTTGGAGCTGTATTTTCTCAAGACTAAGAATAAAAGGATTATCCTATATTATTCCTCCAAACTAAGCTCAGATAATAATAACAGAAGAATTTAGGTGGGTAAAAACCAAATTAGAAAAGATTAAAACCTGGGAGACCATTAAAATTACCTGCTTAAATGAAGAAATACTAGGGTATTTGGTAGTTTTTAAGGGATGGTTTAGGTTTCATCTTGACCAGAAGCAAAGAGGTTGAGCAGTTGGCTTCTTTAGATATCTTTCATCTTCATTTAATTTGTCTTATTACCCTCTTGAGTGTTCCCTACATTTCTAACAGGCCACCTTTATTAAGTGTCCATGTTTGCCAGTCAACTGTCTCTAGCTTCTAAAGTCTCTCTTTTAACTTTGAAGCCTTCTTCTGCCAGGTGTCTGGAATATCATTCTAGCCCCAATTCAACAAGTTGTTTCTCTACCATCAGTCAAAAATTCTGCAAATTCCATCTCTTCCAAGAATCCACCACAATGTAGTTTTCATATGTTTCATTTCTGGACTTGTTTAATTCTTCTTTCAATTTTTCTATATGTCCTTAGTATCTGTTTGCATCATTCTGTTTTGAATTATATATTTCTATGGAGCAGAAGTGTTATAAGTTTGTTTCATCCTGGATTGAACCTGGTAAACATCCCTATAAAGGGAACATATGACAGTTGTGTACAAAGTGTGTGTGTGTGTGCATGATTCCTGTAAACCTGAAAATATTTATATTTCCTTTCAGGTGGACATCCAGACTCAAACTTCTACAGTGAAGAGATATATAAGAAAGATCCTGAAAACATACCTTTTGATTCTAGGATAACTTCAGGGAGTATCAGGATTGGCTCGGGCTATTATTCTGATCATTAACAAATAGCATGATTTAGTGTAATCAACATTCTGAGACCAAAATGGAAAAAAAAACCCCAACACACTCTGCCATTGCATATCTTCTTTCAGTTCAAATTAGTATGCATTCCATTTTCATTACAACAGAGAGAAGTGGAAAGAAGGGGTCCCTCGTAGCCACAAATCAATATATAAACCCTGATCAATGGATGTGAAGCTCCTCTGGATATTTGAAATATTTTTATGCATTTTGGCACACTGTATAGCAGGAAACAATCCATTAGGTTTTAAAAAGATGAAAGCCAATAAAGATAGGTTAGATGTTAAATTCTCATATCCCTCAGGCTTCTGGTTATGAGAACTAGCTTTTCTGCCTGCTACTTCCAATTATCAAAATGTGGATAATCTGAAAATTTATACATGCCAATGCATACTCATTTTACCTCTTCTATGCATTTTCCACAGGGGATTAAAAAGCATCTTTGCCTTAGTTTTCCATTTCCTGAAAAATGAAAATACTAATATTGATCCAGGAGTGTTATGATGATTAATCATTTGAAATCTGAAACTAGAAAAACCTCAGACACCATAGAGCCCTCCATGCAACCTATGTCATCTCTCAAAAAAGCAGAAGCTGGATGTGCAACTAAACTTTGTTTTATGGGTAGAGCAGCTCCTTTTCATATGATAGAGTCTCAGAAATCTTGCTTTCCACAAAGGAAGGCTTCAGCGTGAGGCCATGATTAGTCATCAGGCTGCAGCTGTCACATTTTATCATATTAGAGCTAAATGAGATATCATAGCATAACATGAATTACTGACACATTTTTGAGTCTGTACCTAACCCATGACCAAGATTTATGACTAGCACGACTACAAATCACAAGGTGACTCCTTCACTCAGAAACTTGTACTGAAATATTATTAGACCATAGCTGGTCTGTGAAACAAAAGCCTTGTAATTACCTACTCACCAGGGATGAGTACCAATTTGAGCCAAGTGAGACAAACAACAAACTCATGGGAAAGTGTTTGCCTTACTTGTTAAGGCTATATTGTCATATTTAGTGTCTGAAACAAGAGATTCAGACCTTTGATTGTTAGCCAGGCTTTAGAAATGCTGTGCAGAGGCATAACTTCTTGGCAGGTGATGTAGATCTCTGGGGGCTTGGAAATACTCTCTTCCCTTCTGAAGATTTTCCTCTTTGAACTCATTGTGCCACTAAACTCATCTACTAAGAAATCAACCCTGAAGGAATTTGAACTTATGACTCATGGAAGGGGAAGTCTGTCAAAATTTGTTACTTAGATTGTTAAGTTAGTCCCACTGGCTAAGACTGGTTCCTAAAAACACTGCTGTAAAATAGAGATGGACAAATAAGACCTGGTGGGTTAAAATGTGATTGACTATTGCAGTTGAGGGGGAGACATGTGC
This sequence comes from Phocoena sinus, assembly GCF_008692025.1. Classification (NCBI taxonomy): domain Eukaryota; kingdom Metazoa; phylum Chordata; class Mammalia; order Artiodactyla; family Phocoenidae; genus Phocoena; species Phocoena sinus. Next base: position 82,576,317 of record NC_045784.1, read on the forward strand.
TACCCTGTATAGTCCTGCCTGGAGAATTGCTCAGAAAGTTAAGAAGAAGTTATGAAAGATTTGTGCCTGGAGAAATTGAGTCAATTTTTCCACTGGGAATGCGGACGAAAAGAATAGATAATATTAAACCTCAACATTCAGAAGAATTATTTTAGTTCTATATTATCCTGTAATTATTACAGTTCTGCAGGTCTTTACTTGTTCTGCAGTATCCTACATTTTTGCTGAATAGTTTAGTACATCTGCAGTAAGAAAATGTGTAAAAAGGAAAAACTCAATGAATTTAATAATGTGTGGTTGGCTCGACTGCCTTAGGAGAGGATTCTAAAAATACATAAATTATTTCAGGGTCGCTTAAACTGCTAGCAAAGACTGTAGCTATTGGTTAGAGTAATGAAGGTTGAAGCTAGCCCCAAAATGGCACCCTGCCCCCGCTACCTAGAAAGTTTGCAGCTCCAGCAGCATACATTTATTTATAAAGTGCTTAGAGAGCAGAATATCCAGAAACTGTGGGCAGTTACCCTCTGGTGAGCAAAACTCTGTGAAAAATTATTTTCTTGGGCCATGGGACTTCCGCTTTGTGCTATTTTAATCTGAATGCGGGTGCCCCCATCCCAAACTTCCCAAGTCTATTTGAACACGTGTTGAGCCTCACAGGTTCTCAAAACCAGTATCCTTTGTGCTAGTGAGTGGGTAGGATATTTGAAAGAGGAATGGGAAATTCAGCCTTGAAGGTTCATATGGAAGGATCCTAGGCATTATTTAGAACGACTTCGCGAAAAAATGTGCGTAGAATTCCAGGGTAGTAGCTCTGTTGGTCAGGTTTTTTGAGCCCAAATATCAGTGTAGTGTAGAGAATCACTATGGGTACAAACACTTCAAGTCCTCCCACTTTGAAATCCAGAATCATCGGTGTGAATTTAACATTACAATTTAATCTATTTATGCATGTCAGCTTATATGGCAATGAAAGGTCTGCTCAATTTGTCCTGGGCAGTCTGGGATGGCAGGGAGTCAAGAGATCCGTGACTCACCTTTCCCAGGACTGTCTTAATGAATTAGGAAGAGCCAGTCTTTTTGGTCCTATATGAGTTTACTTTACACATCTTGAGATTATATATATATATATATATATATATATATATATATATATATATATATATATGCTTGAACAAAGAGTGAATAAGGATTCTTAACGATTTAGATACGTCTTAGAAATACAAATGAGTGTTTATCCTATAAGGAACCACTCTGGTTTCCCTGGAAATCAATTTTATTTGAATCTGAGACTATTTTGAGGAGACTATTATGAAGGTAGTAAGCTTGCTATATTGGAATGACTGCTCTACACTTCCTCTTCAAGAAAAAAATTCAGGTTAATTGTAATACAACTTGCAGTCAGCTCTACTGCCACAGACAGAGGAAAAAATGAGTTCCCATTGCCTGATCAGCTTTCTGCTGCAAAGGTTAGACTTATTGAATTAAGATCATCTTAAATTAACAGGAAAGATTTGACATAACCAAATTTGAACAGTTTTTCATCTTCTCACAAACCCTGTGGAAGTATTTTTTTGTAAGAGAAGGTTTAACTTGAAAAGGTTTTAATATTTCTATCGTATACATTGTTTCAGCAGTTTAAATTCAAGAGCAAAATTTCTGTGCTCTCCATTCCTTTTTCCTTACCTTGCAGAGATCTTTAATTTCTCTAACTATGGCCCCATTTTTCATTTAGGTCTCTTAAGGCTGCCTGGCTTTTTAATGTAATGGTCATCTTCATATCTTAATAAAACAAAAATTGAATTATATGCACTACTGGGCAAGCATGACATGACTTTTGCTAGCATATGTAAGGCATGAAAACCTGGGGGAAAATACTATTCAATTTAAGTTCCACTTGAGCACACTGCAGTGCGCTGGATATGAGTTCAGTCTTAATGGCACTGAAAAAGGTAGAAGCAGGGAAAGGTGGAGATCACCGATTTGAACCTAATTAAAAAGACCTGATAAAAATGCTAGAAAGCCAGATGGTAAAGTCAATTGCTTAGTAGTGTGCCAGTCCAGGGATGGAATATGTTTAGCAGTTGACATTCTGCAAGGGTAGACTGATAATATCAGCAGTGAAACCAAAAGGATTTGTTAGCACTGTTAGACTTTACTTTTAAAACTCTTTCATGCTTCTGTATCTAAATTTGTAAAATCTCTATTTCAATCAAATTCTCAAACTCTATAAGAGCTTCTTGATTACTATTGAATATCTGCAACACTATTTTGAAAATTAAATACTAACATCGTTATAATATAACAGCAAATAGTGGAGTGGAAATTCATCACACTAAGATGGTTATCATTCCATGAGAAAATTGTTCTTTAATTGTAAAAGTTAAACAATTGGATGATTTGAAAACAGCACTTGAACTAAAGCACTTAAAAAATGGTATCCGAAATTAGGCAACTTTTGATTACTCCAAATCCAAATATTTAGAAATTGAAAATTTCTTCTGATCATACAATAGTAGATTGGCCTTTCTTGAATACTTTTGTTGCCATGACTTTAGACAACATCTCTATATAGAAAAAATAAAAATAATTAAATCAGAAATTTCCACTCCAATAAAGATGTTAAAAAAAAAAATTTCCTTTTCTTCCTATAGATCATTTTCTATCATCAATATAGTGTTGTAATGAAGGATGGTTAGAGACCCTCAGATGATGAGTATTTATCCATATGTACTGAGTGCTATTAAAAAGTAAATGGGGGCTTCCTTGGTTGAGAGTCCGCCTGCCGATGCAGGGGACATGGGTTCGTGCCCTGGTCCGGGAAGATCCCACATGCCGCGGAGCGGCTAGGCCCGTGAGCCATGACCTCTGAGCCTGCGCATCCGGAGCCTGTGCTCTGCAACAGGAGAGGTCACAACAGTGACAGGCCCACATACCGCAAAACAAAAAACAAAAAAAGTAAATGGAATTAGGAACCAGTTGAACTATATTTTGAAATCCTTTATTAGGAAAAAAGGAGGAATGTTTAAAAAGTATCAGGTACCTATCCAGGGACAAAAGGAAGGAGAATAGGGAGAAAAGAGTGAGGAAAAGGCAAGACTGTCACGGGTGCCTAATTTTGCCATCAGGAATGAACTTTTGGAGCATTAATTCACAGCCCTGGTATTCTTCTTCAGTCCATTTGTTCCTCTGTGATGTAACCGAATAATTTATAGGTAACTAAGGTTTCCAAAAGTGCCAGGAAAGAGTAAGTAGATCTGTCTTTTTCTGGTGAACAACAAACAGTAATGCCTTGGATTTATACTCTCTTATCCAAAGAGCTCAGGGGGAAGACGTTTTTTTGCCCAGTTCTTCTGAAATAGTGAAGAGCCTTTAACAAGAAGTTTAGATAGTGTCAGGGACATGGCTAATGAAGTTTGTTGAGTCCCAGGTTTTATAAAGTAGGATGTTAGCTCTCACCTTCCAAATAGGACTCATTCAGTACCATAATCTCTGAAGTCTTTCATAAATTCTCCCAGGGCAATTTGTCTCATGGACTATTGACAAGCACCATATTTGCTACCCTAGCAGTCCCAGGACTATATGAACCACTAAACAAAGAACCTATCTAAGATCTATACCTGAGACATACAAATGGCTGAGTACTTGTGAGAATGCTCTTCATTGCTGCTGGGCAAGTAGGGACTTTGCTCTTTTTGTTGGCAGTCTCCATCTTGGCCAAACCACGTGGTTCTCCAGCAGTAGATCTCTCAGTCTTCCAATTCTTTCTGGTCCATCTTTGGGTTGCATCTTTGGGTTGCAGTCATAGAATGTTTAGACTTTTAATTTGAATTTGCATACTTGATATTATTTATTTTCACTAAAAGTGTTCCCACAAATATCCAATAATAGTGTTTTTTTGTTTTTTTGTTTTTTTGCTGTACGCGGGCCTCTCACTGTTGTGGCCTCCCGCTGCGGAGCACAGGCTCCGGACGCGCAGGCTCAGCGGCCACGGCTCACGGGCCCAGCCGCTCCGTGGCACGTGGGATCCTCCCAGACCGGGGCACGAACCCGCGTCCCCTGCATCGGCAGGCGGACTCTCAACCACTGCGCCACCAGGGAAGCCCCAATAATAGTGTTTTGACTGAACAAATTGTTATACATACAAATGCCCAAATATTATACAGCCATTATTGTTTTTTTTAAATCAACTGTATTGAGACATAATTGATACACAGTTAATTGCATCTGTTAAAACTGTACAACTTTATTGAGTTTTGACAGTTATATACACCCATGAAAGTATTAGCACAATCAAGATACATACCAGTTCCATCACCAACAAAAGATTCCTCAGGCCACTTTGCAATCCATCCCTTATTCTGTATGTCCCAGGCAACTGATGATCTGCTTTCTGTCCCTCTAACTTAGTTTGCATTTTCTAGAGTTTCATATAAGTAAAATAATACAGTATGTACTCTTTTTGGCTAACACTTTTCATTTAGCATTATTATTTTCTGATTCATTCATTTTGTTGGGCATATTAATAGCTCATTCCTTTTTATTGCTAAGTACTATTCCATTATATGAATACTGCACAATTTGTTTATCTTTTTACTTGTTGAAGGGCATTTGGGTTGTTTCAAGTTTGGGGCTATTACAAATAAAGCAGCTATTAACATTTATATACAGGTTTTTGTATGTATATGCTTTCATCTCACTTGGGTAAATACTTAGGAATGAAATGGTTGAGTTTTATAATAGGTATATGTATATATTTTTAAGAAACTATCACATTGTCTTCCAAAATGTTGTACTATTTTTCATTCTCACCAACAGTGTATTAAAATATCAGTTGCTCCATATTCCCACAAAAACTTGGAGATTTTTTTCTTCAAGTTTTAATCATTTTAATATGTTTCTAGTGGTATACCATTATGGTTTTAATTTGCATTTCCCTGATGACTGATATGATGGGCATCTCTTCACATGTTTATTGGTCATCTTTGTATATCTTTTTGTGAAGTATCTGTTCAAATATTTTGTCCATTTTTAACTTTTTTGAGAAGGTTCTTTTTATTATTGAGTTGTAAGAGCTCCTTATATAACCTGGATACAAGTCCTTTTTCAGATGTTAAGTATTGCTTCTTTTGATGAGCAAAGATTTTAAGTTTGATGAAGTCTAATTTAATACTTTTTTCTTTTATGGTTATTGATTTCTGTGACTTGGAAAAAAATTTGCCTACCCCAAAATCACAAAGATTTTCTCTTATGCTTCCTTCTAAAATTTTATGCTTTTAGTGTTTTATATTGAGGTCTACAATGCATTTTGAGTGAATTTTTGAATATGGGTTGAAGTAAGGGTCAACATTAATTTTTTTTCCCATATAGATATTCCGTTTCAGCACTATTTGTTTTAAAGACTTTTCTTTCTGTATTGAATTGCCTTGATACTTTTGTTGAAAAATATTTTGACCATATATATGGGCTTATTTATGGACTACTTTTTGTCCTTTGATCAGTTTGTTTATCCTTTCCTCCATATCACACTCAATTAGTATTGCTTTATAGTAAGTCTTGAAATCAGGTAGTATAAGTCCTGTAATTTTGTTCACCCTTTTAAAAATTGTTTTGGCAATTCTAGGTTAAGTGCATTTCCGTATACATTTAGAATCGTCTTGGCAATTTCTACAAAATATCCCTGCTGGAATTTGAATTTGGATTGTGTTGAATCTACAGATTAATTTGGGGGAGAATTAACATAATAAGAACATTGAATTTTTGAATTTTCCAGTCCATGACAATGATTCTCTGCATTTATATGTCTTTAATTTCTCTCAGCAATGTTCTGTAGTTTTCAGTGAGGAGATCTTTCACATGTCTTGTTAGATTTATCCCCCAATTTTTTATATTTGGAGAGAGGGGCTATTGGCAAATGATTTTCTTAAATTTTATTTCCCTCTCATTTACTGGTATACAAAAATGGAATAGATTTCTGGATATTTCCTTTGTATCCTGTGACCTTGCTAGATTCATTTGTGAGTCCTATTAATTGTTTTGTATATTCTGTAGTATTTTCTATATAAACAATCATGTCATCTGGAAATAGAGACAGTTTTATTTCTTTCTTTCCAATCTTTATGTCTTCTATTTCTTTTCCTTTTCTTATTTCAGTAGATAAGACTATCAGTATAACACTTAGGGGAAAGTATTTAATGTTTCACCATTAAGAATGTTGTTAGTTTAGTTCTTTTTTTAATAGATGGGATTAATCACATTGAGGAGTTTTTTTTTTCTATTCCTAGTTTCCTGTGAGTTTGTTTCTTTCTGTTTTTAATCATGAATGGTTATTGAAGGTTCTCAGATCTTTTTTCTACATCTGTTGAATGATCATATGTTTTTTCTACTTTATTCTGTTAATGTGGTGAATTATATTGATTTATTATTGAGTGTTAAAGTAACCTTGCGGCCTGGGATAAAACAAGCTTAGTCATTGAGTTACCTTTTCCATATATCACTGGATTTGTTTGCTAATATTTTTAAGGGTTTTTGCATATACATTTATGAGAGATACTGGTCTTTAATATTCTTTTCTTTTTTTTTGTAATATTTTGTTAGGTTTTTGATAGCAACGTTATGCTGGCTTCAAAAAACCATTTAGCAGAAGCTCTCTCCTCCTTTATGCTCTGAAAAATATGTTTTATCCTGTCAAATTTGGTAATTTGTATATCTCAATTTGTCCATTTAAAGTAAGATATTGAAATTATTAAAGTTCTAAAAACCATTCTCAAAATTTTAAATTATGTTCTAAATGTCTCTAGAAGATGCTTTGCTAGCCTCTTTTTCATTCTTGATAATGACTTGCATTTTCTTTCTTTTTTTTTAATCAGCCTAGCTAGTGTTTTATTAATTTTGTTGATCTTTGCATGGAACCAGATTTTGGCTTTGTTAATTTTCTGTATTCTCTGTTGTGTTTATTTCTGCTGTTATCTTTATTTCCTTTCTTCTATTTACTTTTGGTTTATTTTCTTCTTATTTTATTTTAACTTCTTGAGGTGGGAATTTAAGTCATGTATATAAGTTTTCTCTTATTTTCTAATGTAAGCATTCAAAATGATAAATTTCCTTTTAAGCACTGTATCTTGACATGTTTTATTTTTATTATCATTCAGTTAGAAATAATTTTTACTTTTCTCATTTTCTTTATGATTTCTTCTTTAGCTCATGGATTGCTTAGAAGTATCTTGGTTGAGTTCAAATATTTGAGAATTTCCTAGATTCTTATTGTTATTGGTTTCTAATATAATTCTGCTGTGCCCAGAGACTATAATTTCAATTCTTTTTAGATATATTGAGATATGTTTTATGGTCATTCATAAATATATATATGTATGGTTAATGTTCCATGTGCATATGAAAGGAATGCATATTCTGTAGTTACTGGATGTTGTAATCCGTAAGTATCAATTAGGTCTATCTGGTTGATATCATTCTTTAGATCCTCTATGTTTAAAATGAGTTTCGTCTAGATAGTCTATTACTGAAAGAACAGTGTTAAAACCTCCTACTGGAATTGTCTTTTTCTCTCTTCAGTTCTGTTGATTCTTACTTCATGGATTTGAAATTCTGTTATTAAGCACATGTATATTTACAATATTTTTCTGACAAACAGATTATATTATCATTGTAAAACGTGCCTCTTTACCTTTAACAATGCTCTTTCTCTTAAAATTTCTTTAACTGGTATCAATATAGCTATTCTTACACTTACTGTTTGCATGATATAGCTTTTCAATCTATTCTTTCCAAACTTCTGTGTCATATTTAAAGCATGTATGTTATAGACATTAAAAGTATGTGTATTCAAGACAGGGACTTGGATTTTTAGCATTTCTGATAATCTCTACCTTTTATTATCATTTAATATAATTATAGATATGGTTGTCTTTAGATCTTCTATTTTACTATTTGGGTTTTGTTAGATACCGCTTAATATTTTTCTACCCTGCTCTCTTTTAGATTATTTGAATATATTTTAGAATTTTATTTGAATTTATCTCTTAACTTTTTTTTTTTTGCGGTACATGGGCCTCTCACTGTTGTGGCCTCTCACTGTTGTGGCCTCCAGACGCGCAGGCTCAGCGGCCATGGCTCACGGGCCTAGCCGCTCCATGGCATGTGGGATCTTCCCAGACTGGGGCACGAACCTGTGTCCCCTGCATTGGCAGGTGGACTCTCAACCACTGCACCACCAGGGAAGCCCCTCTCTTAACATTTTAACTATGTCTTTTAAAATTTTTTAGTGGTTGCTCTAGAAATTACAATATACATTCTGAAGTTGTCACAACCTTCTAAGGATTAATATTTCACTAATTATATAAAATGCAACCTTACGATCAAATAGGTCCATTTACCACCCCTCCTCACCTTATTTTATGTAATGTTTGCCATATATATTACAACTACCTGCATTTTAACTCCACAAGAGAGTATTATGTTTGCTTTAAATGGCTGTATGTATTTTAAAGAAATGAAGGGAGAAATAGTCTTTTATTTTCACTCAAATATTTACATTTTTTGGGATTCTCTTCTTTTATTCTTAAAGATCTAAGATTCTCTCTGGTGTCATTTCTTTCCACCTGGAGAATTTTCTTTGACCTTTTTTTTTGTGTGTGTGTATTTTGGATGTGCTGGTGATTCATTCTTAGCTTTCTTTTACCTGAAAACATGAAATTTATTCTATGCCAGTTGCTTCCTCCAAACATTGACTCCTCTCTCAAATCCACATGCTTTTAATTTATAGTTTTAATTTGTCAGAGGATAATTATTATTATTATTATTATTATTGCAGTATGTGGGCCTCTCACTGTTGTGGCCTCTCCCGTTGCCGAGCACAAGTTCCAGACGCGCAGGCTCAGCGACCATGGCTCACGGGCCTAGCTGCTCCGCAGCATGTAGGATCTTCCCAGACCGGGGCACGAACCTGTGTCCCCTGCATCGGCAGGCAGACTCTCAACCACTGCGCCACCAGGGAAGCCCTATCAGAGGATAATTTTAAGGGTTTGCTCAGTTATGCTGGAAGCAGAATTCCCATTAACCCATTTTTGAAAACTTTAAAACATGGGAAAGTATTTCTGTAGTAATGATAAATGAAAAATAAGATGATGAGCAGAAGGTATTCTAGTATGTAGTTGTACATTTATACATTTATAAATGTATAAAAATGAAAAGGAAATGTATCTAAGTTCAAATAAGAATTATTTCCTGGTAGTTGGATTATGGCTGATTTTTATTTTATTCTTTAGAACTTGCTAAAAGCTATATTTTTAAGAACAGCACATTTAATTTTATGATCAGAAAAATAATAAAATTGATTTGAAAAGATGTTGAAAGGCAATGAACTAATAAAAAATGAATCATATAGTCAGTAAATCCTTTAGTGTTTCAAAGGAGGAAAATATTATCTAGACCAGAAGATCAGAACAACTTTTTATGGAAGAGGTAGGATACGAAATGTTTCTAGAAGGTGACAGTTTAAATAACTGTTGGGTGTATAGATAGAGGGGAAAGAACATTCCAATATTTTTCTTGTTATGGAATTTAAGTCCTTGAATTCAAGAAGGTATATGCCAAGCCTCTTTTTTAAGCTGCAATATGAGTTTGTTTCATTGTGTTTCATTCATAAGCTGATTCTGTTAGCAAGGATGGCAGAGGGGTAGGTTACTCACTCAGCCTTCTGCTTAGTTTCTATTTCTGGCTCAGTGGCTAGGACTGCAGAGCTATGCAAGAGAAGAATGAAGTAATTGATAACTTTTGTTTATTTATTTTTACTTCTATTGCTTTCTTTCAGTCTCTTCCAACATTTTATTTTCCATCTAGGGAAGTATTCTCAAACAGAGATAATAATCTCATAAACCTCATTTATCAAACTTCATGGGAGAATTATTCCTTGTTTCTCTGATATCATTTTCTTTGCTTTCATCTTCTAATATGGAAAAATCCAACATATTTTGACCAAAAAAAAAAATTTAACTTGGAATTAAAAATTAAATGCTTAGAACATATCATGTAGTGTTTTGATAAGAAGTTCAAAGAGCTATTTTTGTAATACAATATGACAATTATGCTTTCTAATTTTAGCAAAATTTCAAATGGACAGGCCCCCACTTGCTGGAAGCATCATATTGTGCAAACATTTATTTTTATTCGTTGAAATGCAAATTTAGATGAAAGAGGCAAGTTATAATAAAAATAAACTACATGTAAGACATTTAATCACAAATCCAACCTCCAGGATATACCTTGGAGTGAACACTGACTGAAGCCACTCCTCTAGTAGCCTCTACAGGGATCACTGATGGTCATTTTGATGAGCCTGATGCCCTGCAAGATAGTGAGTCTTCAAAGGAAGACTCAATTATATTGAGAATACTAGACAGGGAAATGGGCTCGTATATTTTTGAAAGATAATCAGTAAGTGTGTAGAAATTGAAAAGCTATGACTTAAACATCAGATAAAAATTCTTTTAATCAAGGTTTTCTATTTCTTGAACATTTCAGCTAATTGACATTTAATACTAATACATTTTGAGATAATATAGCCATGCAATATTCTTAGGAAAAATATGGATTATAATAGACATAATTATACCTTGTGCTCATTTTCTTGCCAGTGTTCTCTATATTTATCATTGTAGTTAGTCACGTTTTCTAATATATAGGCATCCAAGTCATCCTTCTACAACCAGCACTAATAAATATTAGGACAAAATTAAACCCTTAAAGAAATGTATACTTTTTAATGAGGCACCAAAGACACTTAATCACTCATCATTTAAAATTTGCTTAAGCATCTAGAGTAGAAATGCTTAGTAGAACTTTCTGTGAAATTGGAAATTTCTATGATATTGGAAATGTTTGTTATGATAGCCACTAGTCACATGTGGCTATTGAGCACTTATAACGAGGCTAGCATGCCATAGGAAGTGAATTTTAAATTTTAAAAATTAATTAATTTAAATAGCAACATGTAGCTAGACGTAGTTAAAGTGTAGATTTGGAGTCCTCAGATGTTATTGAAATGAAGTGGTAAACTGATAATAAAACTTTAAGTATTTCTTTTTCCTTCTTTTGTCTTATTTCATCCTGAAAATGAGAATTTAGTTAGAAATAGAAAATTCAGAAAAGCTTTTGAACCTACTCTAGTCATTCTTCAAATAAACAAGAAGACGTTGGCACAATTGAGAGTGCACTACAAATATTTAAATTGTCTGTTCATTTGTGACAGACTTTACATATTCTCTTGAGTTTTAATTTTTTGAAATGCTCTGTTTTTAATGCTCTGTTAAACTGGTTGAAATTGTTAAAAAATCTTATGCTTAAGTTAAAAATGAATACTGATGTTTAATTTGTTAAAATATTTATATTAATTTTTGTTGAAGAAAAGAATCTTGGATACATAATCTTGTGTAAATTATATAAATCATTTCAGCTGTCTGTGAATTTTGGTGGCTGATATCCTTCTAATAGATAGCATGACAAAAAATTTCTTAGGTGAAAGGAGAATGTAATGATTAAGCAAATTTGTTCCTCTTCAAACTCTTAAGGGTTTGCTGTGAATACCTTCCAGCAGCTATGGTGAGAAATATTTGCTGCAAATAGCTCTTCTCCTTTTCCTGTGGTAAAATATTTATGGGATGGTGGTGGTGATAAGAGGGGAATTATACAAATCAAAATATCATAGAATTCTGTGTAGTTTTTTAAAAATAAATTTATTTATTTATTTTTGGTTGCATTGGGTCTTCTTTGCTGCGCACAGGCTTTCTCTAGTTGCAGTGAGTGGGGGCTAGTCTTTGTTGTGGTGTGTGGGCTTCTCATTGCGGTGGCTTCTGTTGTTGTGGAGCATGGGCTCTAGGTGCCTGGACTTCAGTAGTTGTGACACATGGGCTCTAGAGTACAGGCTCAGTAGTTGTGGTGCACCAGCTTAGTTGCTCCACGGCATGTGGGATCTTCCCGGACCAGGGAACAAACCCCTGTCCCCTGCATTGGGAGGCGGATTCTTAACCACTGCACCACCAGGGAAGTCCCCTCTGTGTAGTTTTTATACTCATCTAGGTATTCTTGTTCTTTTTGGCTCTCTCTGTCTCTGTCTCTTTCAGTACTTGAGCACTTACCCTTATCTTACTGTAACATTCTCCATGGATTTAGCATGCATCATTTCAGTCACTGTTAGGGGAATAATAGATTTCATCAAATCCAAAGTAGGCCTTTTTTGGAATACCATTCAATATTCTACCTTTAACTTTCTACCAGTTAACTTCCTCTTCATCATGGCCTTTCTTTCTGCTCCCTGATTGAGATTAAGGTAAGACACACTGGTGAAAAGCTTGGGGAAAGACCAGAAGAGGAAGAGTTGTCATCAGCAGGCTCCATTTCTACCTGAAGGGCTGCTGTAATGTAAGACTCATTAATATACCAGGTCTTATGTGCTTGGTCTTTTAAAATTTCTTTTCTTTTTTTTTTATTGTAGTATAATTGCTTTACAATGTTGTGTTAGTTTCTGTTGCACAACGAAGTGAATCGCCATATGCATACACACATCCCCTCCCTCTTGGAACTCCCCCCACCTCCCATCCCACCCAACTAGGCCATCACTGAGCTGAGCTCCCTGTGCAATACAGCAGGTTCCCACTAGCTATCTATTTTACACATGGTAGTGTATTTATGTCAAACCTGATCTCCCAATTCACCCCACCTTCTCCTTTCCCCATGTGTCCACACGTCCGTTCTCTACATCTGCCTTTCTATTCTTGCCCTGCAATATGTTCATCTGTACCATTTTTCTAGATTCTACATGTATGCATTAATATATGATATTTGTTTTTCTCTTTCTGACTTACTTCACTCTGTATGACAGACTCTAGATCCACTCACATTTCTACAAATGAATTTTCGTTTTATGGCTGAGTAATAGTCCATTATATGTATATGTACCACTTCTTTTTTATCCATTCATCTGTCAATGGACATTTAGGTTGTTTCTATGTCCTGGCTATTGTAAATAGTGCTGCAGTGAACATGGGGTTACATGTGTCCTTTTGAATTATGGTTTTCTCAGGGTGTATGCCCAGTTGTGGGATTGTTGGGTCATATGGTAGTTCTATTTTTAGCTCTTTAAGGAACCTCCATACTGTTCTCCAAAGTGGCTGTATCAATTTACATTGCCACCAACTATGCAAGAGGGTTCCCTTTTCTCCATACCGTCTCCAGCATTTACTCTTTGTAGATTTTCTGATGATGGCCATTCTGAATGGTGTGAGGTGATACCTCATTGTAGTTGTGATTTCATTTCTCTGATAATTAGTGGTGTTGAGCAGCTTTTCAGGTGTCTCTTGGCCATCTGTATATCTTTTTTGGAGAAATGTCTATTTAGGTCTTCTGCCCATTTTTTGATTCAGTTGTTTGTTTTTTTTGATATTGAGCTGCATGAGCTGTTTGTATATTTTGGAGTTTTGGAGATTAATCCTTTGTCTGTTGTTTCATTTGCAAATATTTTCTCCCATTCTGTGGGTTGTCTTTTCATCTTGTTTATGGTTTCCTTTGCTGTGCAAAAGCTTTTAAGTTTCATTAGGTCCCATTTTCATATTTTTGTTTTTATTTTCATTACTCTAGGAAGTGAGGCATAAAAGATCTTGCTGTGATTTATGTCAAAGAGTGTTTTTCCTATGTTTTCCTCAAAGAGTTTTATAGTGTCTGGTCTTACATTTAGGTCTTTAATCCATTTTAAGCTTATTTTTATGTATGGTGTTAGGCAGTGCTCTAATGTCATTCTTTTACATGTAGCTGTCCAGTTTTCCCAGCACCATTTATTGAAGAGGCTGTCTTGTCTCCATTGTATATTCTTGCCTCCTTTACCATAGATTAGGTGACCATAAGTGCGTGGGTTTATTTCTAGGCTTTCTATCCCATACCATTGATCTATATTTCTCTTTTTGTGCCAGTATCATGTTGTCTGGATTACTGTAGCTTTGTAGTATAGTCTGAAGTCGGGGAGCCTAATACTGCCAAGTCCATTTTTCTTTCTCAAGATTGCTTTGGCTATTTGGGGTCTTTTGTGTTTCCATACAAATTGTATAATTTTTTTCTAATTCTGTGAAAAATGCCATTGGTAATTTGATAGGGATTGCAATGAACCTATAGATTGCTTTGGGTAGTACAGTCATTTTCACAATATTGATTCTTCCAATCCAGAACCATGGTGTATCTCTCCATCTGTTTGTGTCATCTTTGATTTCTTTCATCAGTGTTTTATAGTTTTCTTAGTACAGGTCTTTTGCCTCCATAGGTAGGTTTATTCCTAGGTATTTATTCTTTTTGTCACAATGGTAAATGGGATTGTTTCCTTAATTTCTCTTTCTGATCTTTTGTTGTTAGTGTATAGGAATGTAAGAGATTTCTCTGCATTAATTTTTTATCCTGCAACCTTACCAAATTCACTGATTTGTTCTAGTAGTTTTCTGATGGTATCTTTAATATTTTCTATGCATAGTATCATGTCATCTGCAAATAGTGACAGTTCTACTTCTTCTTTTCCAATTTGTATTCCTCTTATTCCTTTTTCTTCTCTGATTGGAGTGGCTAGGACTTCCAATACTATGTTGAGTAATAGTGGCCAGAGTGGACATCCTTGTCTTGTTCCTGGTCTTTGAGGAAATGTTTTCAGATTTTCGCATTTGGGAATGATGTTTGCTGTGGTTTTGTTGTATATGACCCTTTTTATGTTGAGGTAGGTTCCCTCTATGCCCACTTTCTGGAGAGTTTTTATCATAAATGGGTGTTGAATTTTGTCAAAAGCTTTTTCTGCATCTATTGAGGCGATCACATGGTTTTTATTCTTTAATTTGTTAATATGCTCTATCCCATTGATTGTTTTGCATATACTGAAGAATCCTTGCATCCCTGGGATATATCCCACTTGATCATGGTGTATGATATTTTTAATGTGCTGTTGGATTCTGTTTGCAAGTATTTTGTTGAGGATTTTTGTGTCTATGTTGATCAGTGATATTGGTCTGTAATTTTCTTTTTTGTGATATGTTTATCTGCTTTTAGTATCTGGGTGATTGTGGCCTTGTAGAACGAGTTTGGGAGTGTTCCTCCCTCTTCAAATTTTTGGAAGTGTTTTAGAAGGATAGATATTAACTCTTCTCTAAATGTTTGATAGAATTCGCCTGTGAAGCTGTCTGGTCCTGGACTTTTATTTGTTGGAAGATTTTAATAACAGTTTCAATAACATTACCTGTGATTGGTCCATTTATATTTTCTAATTCTTCCTAGTTCAGTTTTGGAAAGTTGTACCTTTCCAAGAATTTGTCCATTTCTTCCAGGTTGACCATTTTATTGGCATATAGTTGCTTGTTGTAGTCTTTTATGATCCTTTGTATTTCTGCAGTGTCCATTGTAATGTCTCCTTTTTCATTTCTAATTTTATTGATTTGAGCCCTCTCCCTTTTTTTTCTTGATGAGTCTCCTAAAGTTTAATCAATTTTGTTTATCTTCTCAAAGAACGAACATTTACTTTAATTTATCTATGCTCTTGTTTTCTTCATTTCTACTTCATCTATTTCTGCTCTGATCTTTATGATTTTGTTCCTTCTACTAACTTTGGGTTTTCTTTTTCTAGTTGATTTAGGTGTAATGTTAGATTGTTTATTTGAGATTTTTCTTGTTTCTTGAGGTGAGGTTGAATTGCTGTAAACTTCCTTCTTAGAACTGCTTTTGCTGTGTCCCATAGGTTTGGGTCATTGTGTTTTCATTAATATTTATTTCTAGTTTTTTAAAATTTCTTCTTTGACTTCTTCAGTGATCTCTTGGTTATTTAGAAGTGCAGTGTTTAGCCTCCATGTGTTTGTGTGTTTTACAGTATTTTTTTCCCTGTGATTGACTTCTAATCTCATAGCTTTGTGGTTGGAAAAGATGCTTGATATGATTTCAATATTCTTAAATTTTCCCAGGCTTGATTTGTGACCCAAGATGTGATTTTTTTTCTGGAGAACGTTCCATGTACACTCAAGAAGAAAGTGTATTCTTCCACTTTCGAGTGGAATGTCCTATCAATATCAATAAAGACTATCTGGTCTATTGTGTCATTTAAAGCTTGTGTTTACTTATTTATATTCTTTCTTGATGATCTGTCTATTGGTGTAAATGGGGTGTTAAAGTCCCCCACCATTATTGTGTTACCATTGATTTCCCCCTCCATGGCTGTCAGCATTTACCTTATCTATTGAAGTGCTCTTATGTTGGGTGCTTAAACATTTATAATTGTTATGTTTTCTTCTTGGATTGATCCCTTGATCATTATGTAGTGTCCTTCCTTATCTCTTGTAACAGTCTTTATTTTTAAGTCTATTTTACCTGATATGACTATTGCTACTCCAGCTTTCTTGTGATTTCCATTTGCATGGAATATCTTTTTCCATCCTTTCACTTTCAGTCTGTATGTGTCACCAAGTCTGAAGTGGTTCTTCTGCAGACAGCATATACATGGGTCTTTTTTGTTTACATTCAGCCAGTCTGTGTCTCTTGGTTGGAGCATTCAATCCATTTACATTCCAGGTGATTATCAATATGGATGCTCCTATTACCATCCTCTCAATTGGTTTGGCATTGTGGGTCTTTTCCTTCTCTTGTGTTTCCTGCCTAGAGAAGTTCCTTTTGCATTTGTTGTAAAGCTGGTTTGGTGGTGTTGAATTCTCTTAGCTTTTGCTTGTCTGTAAAGGTTTTAATTTCTCCTTTGAATCTGAATGAGATCCTTGCTGGGTAGAGTAATCTTCATTGTAGATTTTGCCCCTTCATCACTTTAAATATGTCCTGCCACTCCCTTCTGGCTTGCAGAGTTTCTGCTGAAAGATCAGCTGTTAACCTTATGGGGATTCCCTTGTGTGTTATTTGTTGTTTTTCCCTTGCTGTTTTTAATACTTTCCCTTCGAATTTAATTTTTGTTAGTTTGATTAATATGTGTCTTGGTGTGTTTCTCCTAGGGTTTGTCCTGTATGGGACTCTCTGCACTTCATGGACTTGGGTGGCTATTTCCTTTCCCATATTGGGGAAGTTTTCGATTATAATCTCTTCAAATATTTTCTTAGTCCCTTTGTCTTTCTCTTCTTCTTCTGAGACCCCTATAATTCGAATGTTGGTGCACATAATGTTGTCCCAGAGTTCTCTAATACTGTCTTCAATTTTTATCATTCTTTTGCTTTATTCTGCTTCATGGCAGTTATTTCCACTGCTCTATCTTCCAGCTCACTTATTCACTCTTCTGCCTCAGTTATTCTGCTATTGATTCCTTCTAGAGTACTATTAATTTCAGTTATTGTGCTGTTATTCACTGTTTGTTTGCTCTTTAGTTCTTCTAGGTCCTTGTTAGATGTTTCTTGTATTTTCTCCAATCCTAGTTCCAAGATTTTGGATCATCTTTACTATCATTACTCTGAATTCTTTTTCAGGCAGTTTGTTTTTTTCCTCTTCACTTATTTGGTCTTGTAGGTTTTTACCTTGCTACTTTGTCTGTAACATGTTTTTTTGTTGCTTCATTTTTTTTGATGGTTGGGGCTCTATTACTGTCTTACTGGTTGTTTGGCCTCAGGCATCCAGCACTGGTGTCTGCAGACAGCTGGGTAGAGCCAGGTCTTGGCACTAGGTGAGGATCTCCGGGTGGCCTCATGCTGATTAATATTCCCTGGGGTCTCAGGTTCTCTTTTAGTCTGGTGGTTTGGACTCGGCGCTCCCACCACAGGAGCTCAGGTCCAACACCCGGCCTGGGAACCAAGATCCTGCATGCAGTGTGGCATGGCAAAAGAAAAGAAAAAAAGGGAGCAGTACAATAACGAAGAATAAACAATAAAATAAAATTAGAAAGATAAAAAATATATTAGGAAAAATAAGAATATAATTGAAACAACTACAACAAGGTAAAACAGAACCACAACAGGAAAAAGAAAGAAAAAAGAAGGGAACAAGTCAAAGGGAGCAGAACAATAACAAAGTATAAAGAATAGAATAAAATTAGAAAAATGAAAGATTTATTAGAAAAAATAAAAATATAAATGAATCAATAACAAGGTAAAGCAGAACCACAGCCTAGAAGAAGAAGAAAATAAAAGGCCAGAAAACTCCTTGGCTGTGTGGGGTGGAGCTTAGGTCGTGGGGTGGAACTTAGGTGAGGAGGGATTTAGGTTGAGGCGGGGACTAGGCTTAGGACCTGCGGGGAAATGCAGCATGGCCTGAGGGGGGCCTTGCGAGTGTGGAGTTCCTGAGTTTGGAAGTAAGGCCCTGGGTGAGGGTGTGCAGGCTGGGTTTAGGCCCAGTGGGGTTGGAGGGGTCTCAGGGGGGTTTCTGAGTGCCACAGTGTAGAGTTAGGGACCTGGGTGGGGGTGTAGGGATGGGGCTTAGGCTCTGTGATGTCAGAGGGTGGGGGATTAGGCCCGGGAGCCCAACAGGCTCCCTGGTGCCTAAGTGAGCAGGGAAAGCACTGGCTGCACTCCCTTCTGTTCCTTCACACCCCCGAGGGTCTCCTGCATTGCCACTGAACTCCTAACCTTGGGTGGGCATCACTGGGTGTGGGAACCCCTTCCCTCCCCCAGCTGCCCTTCGGGGTGCCAGTCCCATAGGTCTGGCTTTTACTTTTTCTCCCCCTTCCCTCCTTCCCACTCCCTCAGGATCCATGTGGCTGGAGGGGGCTTTGGGGGACAGAGGATCAGGCCCGGGATCTCAGCAGGCTCTCTGGGGCCCACATGAGCAGGGGAAATGCTGGCCACTCTTCCTTCTGATCCTCTGTACTCCTAACCTTCACCCCATTTTCCCCTCCTGGTGTAGGATCCCTTCCCCTACCCCAGCCACCCCTGAGGGGCACTGGCCTGTCCCGCCTCCACTTCTCCTCCTCTCACGTCCTACCCAGTTGCTTGGGTGTTCATCTCATCCCTTTAGATATCCATGGTCCCCTCCAGTGCCTGGTAAGTGCCCTAGTTGTGCGGAGACGTGAACTCTGCATTCTCCTAGTTCGTCATTTTGACTCCACCCCCCTGTGCTTGATCTTTAAAAGTACCTTACAGAATACTGCAGTTAACTGTTTATTGCATCCATTAGCTACCCCCACGCCCCACTGTGGGTGTCTTGCTAATGCTGAGAAATCTGCAGCGTACATACTGCCACTCCCCACTGAAGACAGAAATAAGTACTTAGTCTTTTTTTGACATTATTTTCCAACTTCAATACCCACTGTGCTATGGCTCAGTAGAGTACTTTGTAGGTTGTTAAATTCAAATTTATTTTTCTATCAATATAATGTAAAATTTGCCTTAATCTGTATTATATGCTACATAATAATAGGATAATTTTCAGAATGAAAACAGCTAATATATGCTCTACATATGGAGTTTTAAACTGTGATGATAATGTCTTTTTGGTGACTGTAGTCTCCACTTTTCTGATGTAAGGTTTTGTAAAAATAGCTAGTGATTTTACTGATTATCCTCAAATGGCTCAATAAACACATTCTTAATGATGCTATGAATAAATTTTAAAAATTATTTTGTTCAATAAAGTGCCTATGTGGTAGGAGTTTTAAGTGTTAATGCTTTGCCTCTATCTGGTTGAAGGAGCTTGCTCAGGGCCTCCAGTGATTATGTTTGGGACACTGATGGAATTCATTACTCAAACTTTCTTGTGGTGGTGCCACTAACACAAGAATGAGAAGCACAGGAATTAAAGGAGAATGGGGAAGATTCACTTAGAAGGACTTGAAAGAAAGACTTGAAAGAATGGGTTCTGGTACTCCTTTAACTGCTCATGATTCTTTTCTTGTGAAAAGAGAAACATCACACTTAATATGTCAGGACAACAGAACTTGCTTCTTATAATTAGATTTTAAAAAAATTGTTGAAGGATCATTCCTGACCTGAGTAGAAGATTCTGTGCTCTTTGAGAGATTGCAGAGGGTATTGATAAAGGAATCATATCTTTCTTATCTATGGCTCTTTAAGTGTCAGGCTGTCTCAGGATTCAGTACCAGTTGTCATCCTGGTATTCAGTCAGGAGTATGAAGTATCTAGACGCGACTAGTAGCTTTCTATGAAAAGACAGCAGTCCTACCTAAGACCCATATATGTGTGCTAACTCTGTGACAAGTAAGTGTTTCAAGAAGTTAAATCTTGAGATGTTATTTTGCCTTTTCTAGCTTCCTAGATAATTAAAACAATTAAAATAGTTTTAAACTTATAGAAGCAATCTATGCTCTCCATAAAACAACACAGAATGCTACATAAGAATTAATGCTACAGGAGATAGGTTCAAGGTGGTGGAGTAGAAGGACATGCTCTCACTCCCTCTTGTGAGAGCACTGGAATCACAACTAACTCTTGAACAATCATCGAAAGGAAGATACTGGAAGTCACCAAAAGGGATACCACACATCCAAAGAAAAAGGAGAAGCCACACTGAGATGGTTGGAGGGGTGCAATCACAATAAAATCAAAACCCATAACTGATGGGAGGGTGACTCACAAACTGGAGAACACTTATACCACAGAGGTCCACCCACTGGAATGAAGGTTCTGAGCCA
Organism: Phocoena sinus; assembly: GCF_008692025.1. NCBI lineage: Eukaryota > Metazoa > Chordata > Mammalia > Artiodactyla > Phocoenidae > Phocoena > Phocoena sinus. Next base: position 82,596,913 of record NC_045784.1, read on the forward strand.
CACATCATGCTTCCCAACCTGGGGGTCTGGGAAACAGGAGGAGAAATTCCTACAGAATCAGACTTTGAAGGCTAGTGGGATTTGATTACAGGACTTCAACAGGACTGGGGGAAACAGAGACTCCACACTTGGAGGGCACACACAAAGTAGTGTGAGCAGTGGGACGCAGGGAAAGGAGCAGTGACCCCATAGGAGAGTGAACCAGACCTACCTACTAGTGTTGGAGGGTCTTCTGCAGAGGCAGGGGGTGAATGTGTCTCACCGTGAGGACAAGGACACTGGCAGCAGAAGTTTTGGGAAGTACTCTTTGGCATGAGCCCTCTGAGAGTCAGCCATGAGCCCCAACAAAGAGCCAAGGTAGGCTCCAGTGCTGGGTTGCATCAGGCCAAACAATGAACAGGGAGGGAACCCAGCACCACCCATCAGCAGACAAGCAGATTAAAGTTTTACTGAGCTCTGCCAGCTCTACCCACCACCAGTCCCTTCCAACAGGAAACTTGCACAGGCCTCTTAGATAGACTCATCCACCAGAGGACAGACAGAAGAAGCAAGAAGAACTATAATCCTGCAGCCTGTGGAGCAAAGACCACATTCACAAAAATATAGACAAGATGAAAAGGAAGAGGGCTATGTACCAGATGAAGGAACAAGTTAAAAACCGAGAAACACAACTAAATGAAGTGAAGATAAGCAACTTTGCAGAAAAAGAATTCAGAATACTGATAGTGAAGATGATCCAGGACCTTGGAAAAAGAATGGAGGCAAAGATTGAGAAGAAGCAAGAAATGTTAAACAAAGATCTAGAAGAATTAAAGAACAAACAAACAGAGATAAGCAATACAATAACTGAAATGAAAACTACGCTAGAAGGAATCAATAGCAGAATAACTGAGGCAGAAGAATGGATAACTGACCTGGAAGACAGAATGGTGGAATTCACTATTGTGGAACAGACTAAAGAAAAGAGAATGAAAAGAAATGAAGACAACATAAGAGACCTCTGGGACAATGTTAAACACAACATCATTCACATTATAGGTGTCCCAGAAGGAGAAGAGAGAGAGAAAAGACCCGAGAAAATATTTGAAGAGATTAGAGTCAAAAAGTTCCCATGGGAAAGGAAATAGTCACCCAATTCCAGGAAGCGCAGAGAGTCAGAGGCAGGATAAACCCAAGGAGAAGCATGCAAAGACACATAGTAATCAAATTGACAAAAGCTAAAGACAAAGAAAAATTATTGAAAGCAGTGAGGGAAAAATGACAAATAATATAGAAGGGAACTCCCATAAGGTTAACAGCTGATTTCTCAGCAGAAACTCTACAAGCCAGAAGGGAGAGGCATGACATACTTAAAGTAATGAAAGGGAAGAACCTACAAGCAAGATTACTCTACCCGGCAAGGATCTCATTCAGATTCGATGGAGAAATCAAAAGCTTTACAGACAAGCAAAAGCTAAGTGAATTCAGCACCACCAAACCAGCTTTACAACAAATGCTAAAAAAAACTTCTCCAGGCAGGAAACACAAGAGAAGTAAAGGACCTACCAAAAAAACCCCAAAACAATTAAGAAAATGTTCATAGGAACATACATATTGATAATTACCCTAAAAGTGAATGGATTAAATGCTCCAACCAAAAGACACAGGCTTGCTGAATTGATACAAAAACAAGAACCATATATATTCTGTCTACAAGAGACCCGCTTCAGACCTAGGGACACATTCAGACTGAAAATGAGGGGATGGAAAAAGATATTCCATGCAAATGGATATCAAAAGAAAACTGGAGTAGCAATACTGATATCAGATAATATAGACTTTAAAATAAAGAATTTTACAAGAGACAATGAAGGACACTACATAATGATCAAGGGATCAATCCAAGAAGAAGATATAACAATTATAAATATATATGCACCCAACATAGGAGCACCTCAATACATAAGGCAACTGCTAATGCTATAAAAGAGGAAACTGACAGTAACACAATAATAGTGTGGGATTTTAACACCTCATTTACACCAATGGACATATCATCCAGACAGAAAATTAGTAAGGAAAAGGAAGCTTTAAATGACACAATAGACCAGGAAGATTTAATTGATAATACAGGATATTCCATCAAAAAACAGCAGATTACACTTCTCAAGTGCGCATGGAACATTCTCCAAGATAGATCACATCTTGGGTCACAAACTAAGTCTCAGTATATTTAAGAAAATTGAAATCATATCAAGTATCTTTTCTGACCACAATGCTATGGGATTAGAAATGAATTACAGGTGAAAAAACATTAAAAACACAAACACATGGAGGCTAAACAATACGTTACTAAATAACCAAGAGATCACTGAAGAAATCAAAGAGGAAATCAAAAATTACCTAGAGACAAATGACAATGAATACTCGAAGATCCAAAACCTGTGGGATGCAGGAAGAGCAGTTCTAAGAGGGAAGTTTATAGCAATACAAGCCTACTTCAAGAAAGAAGAAAGATCTCAAATAAGCAATCTAATCTTAAACCTAAAGGAACTAGAGAAAGAAGAACAAATAAAACCCAAAGTTAGTAGGAGGAAAGAAACCATTAAGATCAGAGCAGAAATAAATGAAATAGAAACAAAGAAAACAATAGCAAAGATCAATAAAACTAAAAGCTGGTCCTTTGAGAAGATAAACAAAATTGATAAACCATTAGCTAGACTCATCAAGAAAAAGAGGGAGAGGACTCAAATCAATAAAATTAGAAATGAAAAAGGAGAAATTACAGCAGACACTGCAAAAATACAAAACATCCTAAGAGACTACTACAAATAACGCTATGCCAATAAAATGGACAACCTTGAAGAAGTGGACAAATTCTTAGAAAGGTATAATCTTCCGAGACTGAAACAGGAATATATAGAAAATGTTAAGAGACCAACCACAAGTAATGAAATTGAAATGGTGATTAAAACTCTGCCAACAATGGGCTTCCCTTGTGGCACAGTGGTAGTCAGTCCGCCTGCTGATGCAGGGGACATGGGTTTGTGCTGCGGTCTGGGAGGATCCCACATGCTGCGGAGCAGGTGGACCCATGAGCCATGGCCACTGAGCCGGCGTGTCCGGAGCCTGTGCTCCACAATGGGAGAGGCCACAACAGTGAGAGGCCCACGTACTGGGGAAAAAAAAAAAAAATCTTCCAACACAAAAGTCTAGGACCAGATGGCTTCATAGGTGAATTCTATCAAACATTTAGAGAAGAGCTAACAACCATCCTTCTCAAAGTCTTCCAAAAATAGCAGAGGAAGGAGCACTCTGAAACTCATTCTATGAGGCCACCATCACCCTGATACCAACAGCAGACAAAGATACTACAAAAGAAGAAAATTACAGACCAAGATCACTGATGAATATAGATGCAAAAATCCTCAACAAAATACTAGCAAACAGAATCCAACACCACATTAAAAGGATCATTCACCATGATCAAGTGGGATTTATCCCAGGGATACAAGGATTCTTCAATATACGTATATCAATCAGTGTGATACACTATGTAAACAAACTGAAGAAGAAAAAAACATATGATCATCTCAATAAATGCAGAAAAAGCTTCTGACAATATTCAATACCTATTTATGATAAAAACTCTCCAGAAAGTGGGCATAGAGGGAACCAACCTCAACGTAATAAAGGCCATATAAAACAAACCCACAGCAAACGTCATTCTGAAAGGTGAAAAACTGAAAGCATTTCTTCTAAGATCAGGAGCGAGACAAGGATGTCTCCTCTTACCACTATTATTCAACAAAGTTTTGGAAGTCATAGCCACGGCAATCAGAGAAGAAAAAGAAATAAAAGGAATACAAATTGGAAAAAAAGAGTAATACTATCACTGTTTGCAGATGACATGATACTGTACATACAGAATCCTAAAGATGCAAACAGAAAACTACTAGAGCTAATCAATGAATTTGGTAAAGTTCCAAGATACAAAATTAATGCACAGAAATCTCTTGCATTCCTATACACTAATGATGAAATATCTGAAAGAGAAATTATGGAAACACTCCCATTTACCATTGCAACAACAACAACAAAAAAATACCTAGGAATAAACCTACCTAGGGATCAAAAGACCTGTATGCAGAAAACTATAAGCCACTGCTGAAAGAAATTAAAGTTGATACAAACAGATGGAGAGATATACCAAGTGTTTGGATTGGAAGAATCAATATTGTGAAAATGACTATACTATCAAAGCAATCTACAGATTCAATGCAATCACTATCAAATTACCAATGGCATTTTTTACAGAACTAGAACAAAAATCTTAAAATTTGTATGGAGACACAAATGACTCCGAATAGCCAAAGCAGTCTTTAGGGAAAAGAACGGAGCTGGAGGAATCAGACTCCTGGACTTCAGACTATACTATAAAGCTACAGTAATCAAGACAGTCTGTAACTGGCACAAAAACAGAAATATAGATTAATGGAATAGGGTAGAAAGCCCAGAGATAAACCCATGCACCTATGGTCAACTACTCTATGGCAAAGGATGCGATGATACACAATGGAGAAAAGACTGTCTCTTCAATAAGTGGTGCTGGGAAAACTGGACAGCTACAAGTAAAAGAATGAAATTAGAACACTCCTTAACACCATGCACAAAACTAAACTCAAAATAGATTAGAGACCTAAATGTAAGACTGGACACTCTAAAACTCTTAGAGGAAAACATAGGAAGAACACTCTTTGACATAAATTACAGCAAGATCTTTTCCACCCACCTCCTAGAGTAACCAAAATAAAAACAAAAATAAACAAATGGGACCTAATGAAACTTCAAAGCTTTTGCACAGCAAAGGAAATAATAAACAAGACGATAAGACAACCCTCAGAATGGGAGAAAATATTTGCAAACAAATCAATGGACAAGGGTTTAATCTCCAAAATATATAAACAGGTCATGCAGCTCAATATTAACAAACCAAGAAATCCAATCTGAAAATGGGCAGAAGACCTAAGTAGACATTTCTCAAAAGAAGACATACAGATGCCCAAGAAGCACATGAAATGCTGCTCTACATCACTAATTATTAGAGAAATGCAAATCAAAACTACAATGAGGTATCACCTCAGACCAGTTAGAATGGGCATCATCAGAAAATCTACAAACAACAGTTGCTGAAGAGTGTGTGGAAAAAAGAGAACCCTCTTGCACTGTTTGTGGGAATGTAAATTGATGCAAGCACTATGGAGAACAGTATGGAGGTTCCTTAAAAAACTAAAAATAGAATTACCATATGATCCAGCAATCCCACCACTGGGCATATACTCAGAGAAAACCATAATTTAAAAAGACACATGCACCCCAATGTTCACTGAAACACTGTTTACAATAGCCAGGTCATGGAAGCAAGATAAATACCCATTGACAGGTGAAAGGATAAAGAAGATGTGGTACTTATATACAATGGAATACTACTCAGCCATAAAAAAAATGAAATTGGGTCATTTATAGAGATGTGGATGAATCTAGTGACTGTCATACAGAGTGAGGTAAGTCAGAAAGAGAAAAACAAATATTCTATATTAATGCGTATATGTGGAACCTAGAAAAATGGTAAAGATGAACCAGTTTGCAGGGCAGAAATTGAGGCACAGATGTAGAGAACAAACCTATGGACAACAAGGGGGATAAGTGGCAGGGCGGTGGTGGTGGTGTGATGAATTGGGAGGTTGGAATTGACATATATACACTAACATGTATAAACTGGATAAGTAATAAAACCTGCTGTATAAAAAGTTAAATAAAATAAAATTCAAAAAAAGAAGCATTAATCGTAAGTAGGAAATTATTAGGTCAACTAAAAAATTGACATATCATTGTTTGCTTGGATAAAAATATTGTTTCAATATTAAATTTCCTGAAGTTGAAAACTCTACTGTGTAAATGTAAGAGAATATTATTATTTAAAGGAAACGCTCACTGAAATATTTGGAGGTGAATGGCTTTATGCAAGTAACTTACTCTTTAATCTTTCAGAAAAATATTATGTATATATATTATTTTTGTGTGTATGTGTGAATACATGTCGATCTAGATGTATATGGAAGAAACAGCAAAAAATAAAGCAAAAAGAGTGAAATGCTAATGTGTGAATCTATGTAAAGGATATGTAGGTGTTCGTTGTACTATTGTTATTCCTGCAACTTTCTTTAAGATTAAAATGATTTCCAAAAAAATTTTAAAAATAAAATATGATAGCTTTCTCTTCCCGATTTTTTTTTCTATGCATATACATCACACACAGAGATGTTTTAAAATATAAAGAGGATAGTGCTATATGTTTACTTTTGTGATTTTCTTTTTTTTCTTTTTCACTTATCAATATATATTGAATTGTGTTAGTGTTTTGGACACCTGATTTTCAAGTATATATTTATCTTATTGTAGCCAAGTTTCCTTTGAGGACCTTGTGCTCTGTTCTTCTCCATGGCCTACTGAATTCTATACACGTTTTAAAGAATTTTATCAACATTTGCATAAGAGTAAAAAATTGAGAGTTTAAGAAAATCATAATATTTTGAGGATCCTACTATAAGGGAAAATCTTGCTATGAAGTACAACTCACACTGTTTTGTTATTCACTTATGGAAAATGTAGTTCATTCATATGCTTCAAATTTCAAACAGTGCAAAAGGGCATATAGTGAAAAACAACCTTTCTACCATCTTCCCTTGCTACCAAGCCCCTCTTTTCAGAAGCAGTCAGTGTTATTTCTTTTTTCTGTATTATTACAGAGATATTGTATGCTTTTACAGTATGTGTGTATGTGTATGTGTGTATGTACAGTTATGTCCTCAGCATGCATATTATGTATATATTCATATATATGCATGTTATATTCAAATTCATATTTATTGAGCCACTTCTATGCATTAGACACTATTTTAAGTGCTTGTGATTCATCAATGAATAAACCAAATCCCTACTCTCATGTAGCTATCTTCCTAATGGAAGTAGACATACAATAAACCACGGACAAGAAATACATTATGTAATGTGTTAGAAGGTGAAAAGTGCTATTAAACGAAGAAGGTAGAGTAAGGGAGGTTGAGAGTGCCAGGTCATGGAGCAGGGATGAATTGGATTGGAATTTTAAATAGGATCATCAAGATAGGCCTCCTTGAGAAAGTAACATCAAAGCAGAGACTTGAAAGAAATTAGAGAGATTGTCTTGCAGATATCTAGAGGATACCAAAAAGAGAGAATAGTCAGTGTAAAAGCCTTAAAGTGAGAACACCATGCCTGGTATCTTTGAAGAATAGCAAAAGAGTCAGTGTGATGAGATCAGAGTGAGCCAAAGAGAAAATAGCTCCATAGGAGGTCAGAGAAGAAACGTAGAGACAGTTTGAGTGAACGGAGAGACATTGGAAGGTTCTGAGCAGAGGGATGATATTATCTGGCTGAGGTTTTAAGAAGATAGTTCTCTGACTGTTGTGTTGGGAATACACAGCACAACACAAGAAATAACACTGACTGCTTCTGAAAAGAGGGGCTGGGTAGCAAAGGAAGAGGGTAGAAAGAATGTTTTTCACTATATGCCCTTTTGCACTGTTTGAAATTTGAAGCATATGAATGAACTACCTTTTCCATAAGGGGGCTTGAGTGAAAGCAAGAAGACAGGTTAAGTGGCTCTTACAAAAATCAGGCAAATGATGATGGTGGTTTGGACCAAGGTGGTAGTAGTGATCAGGTTATACATATATTTTGAAGGCAGAGTGAACAGGATTTCCTGACAGATTGGACGTGGGGTGTTAGAGAAAGAAGGGGAGTCGAGAATATCTCCTGTAGTTTTGATGTGAGCAACTGGAAATAAGATTTGCTATTGGGGCAGACACAGGTTTTGAGGGGCCTGAAGTTTCTGAACAATTTTGGGGGCCTGCCTCAGGAAAATGAACACAAAATTACCCACACAAATTTAGGTATTAGGTAAAAAAGGAATATTTATTAATAATGAAGGAATAAATGACAATTTATAAATATTAAAAAACTGTCAACTATCATAAACATCACAAAACCCAGAAAAATAATATAGTCTTAAAATTAATTACCTGAAACACCTCTATCTTTTATTGTTTGCTTAGTTTCCAAAACTTTGTTCTCCAAATATTCTTTTTTAAAACATCTTGTTCTTGCTTCATGCATATGTCATCTTTCTGAGTAATATCATTACTGATATTTCCTGCAAGTTCCTTTCCTTTTTTTCCATTTTCTCTCTTTTTAAAAAATAAATTGTTTTTTTTTTTAGTTTCTATCTTTGTCTCTAACTTGTGTGTTGGATATTTTCCCCACGGTTTGCTAATTTTTGGTTGTCTTCTCATGGTTGAGAGTGCTGACTGTAACTCAGAGCCTGGGATGTAGCTGGTTTACTCTCTGTGTGGGTGGACTGTTCAAATGCAGAACCCCTTGTCATCTGCATATTTAGGATTTTCTTTTTGGGCTCATCAGGTTCTCCAGAGAAGACTTTTCCAATCTCTTGCCTGGAGGATGGAAGACTGGATACCAGTGTTCTGCAAGCTTAGTGAGGGAAGCATTTAATTAATTATGCATAAGGTTGCTTAATCCCCTTCTTTTAGGTAGTATCCAGGGCCACTGTGCCTGGTGTTTTCCAGTTCAGTGACTCTCATTTTTTTTATCCAGAGCTGAAGAATAAACCTCCAGACTTCTGTGGAGGTAAGGGAAGGACAGTTATCTAGCTCTGTGGAATGAGAGAAAGGATCTTTCTAAATTAAGTTCCTTTTCAAATAGTTTCACCCAAACCTCCTGATTTTAGCTCTTTCTTAACTCTCAGGTCCAAAGGTACCAGGTGCTGCCAATTACTGAACCTTATGAGGATACTGGATTATAAATTGGGTTATTTCTCAGCATTCTCCATTGCTGGCTGAGGTCCCTACCGTCTCAGTCTAAGTCAGCTAACACTAATCCATCTGGGTTCCACTTTAAAAATTGCATTGCTTTTATCTCTTCTAATATTCTTCCAAGCCTTTTGGGTTTATGTCTTTAAAAAATTTTTCCCCTGCGTTTTTAGTGAGGTATAGGGAGATTAAAATTAGATTCCTGCATACAGTTTACCATCTAAACCAGACTGCCTTGGGATACCATATTTTAACACTTCATTTTCTCACTGTTGTATTTTGACCAGGAGTCCTGATTCCATTTATTTTTCAAAGTAACAAGCATGGCCACCACACAACAAACTTACCTAACCATTTTTCATTATTTGAGAACTAACTATAGACAAGAGGGAATGTTAATCCATGCCAATGATTCAACAATTATGAATTGAGCATCTATTGTGTACCAGGCACTGTGCTAGTCAGTCGATATATAGAAATGAGTGAAGTTTAATATCTGTCCTCATGGGAATCACAATCTAACATGTGTAAGCAATGTAGGCAAAAAATGGTATCTGTAATATCAGAAGTATGGCCAAAATTGCAGCACAGTCCAGATGATGGCATCATTAACACTGTTGGGCTCAGGCTCAGGCAAGTCATCCTGGACGGGTTGATTTTGAGATAAGGAATGGGTGCTAGTAGCTTGCCACTTAAAACAGATATGATTAAGCTGCAGTAGACAACATAAATCCTTCACATTCCCGATTTTGGTTTGAGAGTGCTTTTAGATGTTAGAATCTCAGATACAAAACGGAAGAAATAAGTAAATATTTCCAACCATATTAATTCAAGATGAAAGAATGTCACTGTGGCAATGTTCACATCATAATTCACAGAAGCAGAGGAGAAGAAGCACAATGAAGTCAGTCTACTTCTGTCTTCATTGGGATGTTGTGGGATTTACTGTGATAGTTTATATAAAAATGCTTTATAAGAGTGTAACATGAACGCATTATCAATTTAAAAAGAAAAGCTGAAATTATAGTGACATAAGCTCATTCAACAAGTACATAATTAAGCACCTACAATGTGTTAGGAACTCTTCACATGTTGGAAATACACTGATGAACAAAGAGATGGTGTAGGAGACAAGAGTATAATGAAGTGATAAATATAGATTGCAATAAGAGCAAATAGCAGGTGGAGGTATCCTAGTTTTAGATTTTTGGGATGGAGTAAGACCTATTCATGACTCTGCAGTGAAGTCAATATGTCTGAAGCCTAAATCATGAGGCAGAGAATGGTATAAGATAAGGCTACAGTGACAGGCAGCTGCCAGTTGATAAATTTGTAAGGATCCATGTTAAGGAATTGGAATTTTATCCCAACAGTGGTAGACATTGAAGGGGAGTGACATGTTTATATGTATATTTTTAACAAGATCATCCTGCTGATATAATTAGAATATTATAATTTTCAAGCCCTTAACAAAATAATAACTCTAAGAAAAGATCATCAGTGACTCCTAACATAAAAAAGAGGCACTAAGTATTTTGTACACAACTCCACCTATGACATATTTGTACAAAAATTGAGCCTAATCAGATCAAGCCTCTAGGTCCCACTACAAGTTTGTAGGAATGCAGGAGGACAGAGACCAGGTTCAGTGACACCACAGGGATATGAACAAGGAAATCCAGACTTTTGGGAACTCCACAGGACAAAAGACTCAATTTATTCAGGAAATAAACTCAAAGGAATAAAATCTGAAGGAAAAACATGTAGAGTAGGAGGAGACTTAAAGGACACTTCAACCAAATGTAGGGAGAGGATCTTGTTTGTACTGTGATTCAAACAAAACAAAACAAACTTGATAAAACATTGTAATACTCTTAGGGAAATTTAAACAGTGACTAGATATTTGGAGATTCCTAGATAAGGAATTACTATTAATTTTTATAGCTGTAAAATGATGTGGTGGTTATGTTTTTAAAAACAATTCTTATTTTTAGAGATATATGCCAGCATATTTACAAGTAGATTAATAAATAAGACAACTAGTTGCTGCATTTGTTGTTACTAGCTTTCTCCTATAATTGTTTGTAGGAGAGGAAAATTGGAAGCAGAATGTCCATGTAGGTAGGAGGGTTTTGTAGTAATCCAGGGTAAAGAGGATGCAGGACTAGACTAGGGTGGTGGCAATGAAGATGGAGAAAAGTAGATTTTTTCAAAACATACTTTGGAGGTAGAGCTGACAGAATTTGCTGATGAATTTGATTTGTGGGAATGCTGATGTAAGGAAACAGAGAAGAACAATAGCCAGATTTCAGGTTTGATTAACCTGATGGATTGTGTTCCAATGGGGAAAACTAGAGGATAAATAGTTTTTGGAGAGAAGGTGTAAGAGATGATGGGTTCAATTTGACATAGATGTGAGTCCTTGATTAGAGATTTCAGTGAGATATGGTAATACAGACGATCAGTCGGTATTTGGATGTACAGGTTAGGAAAGATCTCTGGTTTTGAGGCATCTAATTAAGATTCATTGGCATGTAGATAGCAACCAAAGCTATGGAACTAAATGAAATCACCTGGGGGAATGTGATTGAAAAGAAAGAGAAAAGGGAGAAGAGGAGAGGAGAAAAGAAGGTCTAGGCCACAACTCTGAAAACAGGCAATGCAAATTTAGGTAGGGGAGAATTAACCTGCAAAAATAATGATAAGATGGGGGGGGGATATGAAAAAATGTTTCCCTGATATTCCAGGAGGCAAAAGAAGACAGAGTTTCCACAAGAAGTGTGTGGTAAGAAAAAAAAAGAAGTGTGTGGTTAATTTAACATTGTCAATTACTATGGAAAGGTCAAATAAGATGAGGACAGAAAGAACATTGGACTTGGTGACATGGAAATCAGTGTCCTTGTGAGGATTTTTTTTTTTTTTGGTGGAATGATTGAGCAAAACTAATTTGAAGTAGGTTAAGGAGTGAGTGGAAGGTGGGAAAATTGTGACAGATATAGGAGACTTTTTAAGAAAATGTGAGGAGGAGAGCTAGAGGGTGATATGAGGAGGGAAAGATGGGGTTAAGATACTTTTAAGTCTTGAGCATGTATAAATGAAGATGGAAAGGATCCAGTAAGAAATGAGAAAATGAAAATGCAAAAGGAGAGGGGACAATTAGAAGTGGAAAAATATCTGAAAATCATAGAAGAGTTGGGAACAAGAGAAGAGGTGAAGAGTTTGATTTTAAATAGAAGAGACACCTCTTCTTTTGTTACAGAAAAGAAAATAGAAAGATAGGTGCAGATAAGTTTGTAGGCTTCATAGCTCTGTGTGTTTGTGCATGCGTGAAAGAAAAAGGGAAGGCTATCTGCTGAGACTGAAGGAAGATTTGGAGATACGTCAAAAAGGTTTTAGGACAATGGGAAAGATTTGAAGTAGCTATAGAAATATATACTGTGAGTAGGCTGTGAGATTATAAGGTGATTGAGGGATCAATAGTGATGATGAATATAATGGCAGCAATAGATCTAGTTGTATGATTTTCACCAAAAGTGCTCAGCAGTCTGAATATAGTAAAAACAGAAACATTTGACATTTTAAAACAAAAAATGTGAACGGTACAAAGCAAGCTTTATTTACCTAAGTTATAATTTCTCGTTAACTCCCAGGGACTTTGTTAGTAAAAACAAGGTAACAGATTCAACATACTTTGAGATCTGTGGAAGGAAATTCCTTTTTAAATACAAAGGGAAACAACAATGATAATCACATAAAATTAAGCTATTTGGGATGTTTTCTATGCTTTTTTCTTTGATTCCTGCATTACATGCCATTGATTTCCCTTTGATCCATCTCTTCACAATTAATTTAGGCATGATTTTCCTAACTCTTGATATTATCCTGTCAGTTTAAGAAACATCAGAGTAAATCAAAACTGATGATCCCTATGATTATGAAATAACAAACATGTCAAAATAGAAGTGTTAGTTTTTCTTAATTTAATAGCAGCTTATACCTCCCACCAAAATCCACACAAGGAATTTCCAAATATCAACTATTTTATAGCTGTGACGTGAATTCCATACAAAATTTAGACATATATTTGAATGAACTTTTACTCTATTTTCACAGTATTTATTTTGAACCTAGCACTGTTGTTAGACTCTAAGGAATTATACATGGATCAGACAAATTCCTTTTGTGTATTTAAGGAGCTCATGAATTTGAGGCAGAGTAAAGACAGGGGTGTAGGGTCAACTGATGAACAGCCTTATATTTCATGTTAATGGAGTTTGGATTTTAACATGTGAGCAAATTAAAACCTCCAAAGAATTTTCATTACGGAAGTGACATGATCAGATTTGTGTTAAGGTCACTTTCATAGCAGACTGTGGAAAAGGGACTGGAGGAGAATAAGCTATAAGGAGAGAGAGAATTACCATACCTGGAGTGCCTACTATATGCCAGGCACAGTTTTATTTTGTTTTTGAATATTTTAAAAATTTACTGATTTATTTTGGCTGGGCTGAGTCTTACTTGTAGCAGGTGGGATCTTCATTGCAGCATGCAGAATTCTTAGCTGTGGCATGCAAGATCTAGTTTCCTGACCAGGTATCGAACCTGGGCCCCCTGCATTGAGAGCATAGAGTCTTACCCACTGGATCACCAGGGAAGTCCCCAAGACACAGTATTACTATATATAATATCACTTAATCACCACAAGAACACTTAAGAACAAGCATTATCATCTCCATTTTAGAGCTGAGGAACATAAGGTTTAGAAAGGTTAAGTCCCAAAAGTTACAATTACAGTAAAATATATTGTTGGCATCTGAACACAGCCTGACTCCAAGATCCATGCTGTTCTTCTGGACCATACACTCAATTAGGTGGCACTGGATGAATCTAAAAGTGAATAATAATGAAGTCCTGAATCAAGACTGTGCCTGTGGGAATGGAAAGAAACAGAAAATGTGAGAAATATTCAGGGAATAGAATTGGCAGCAAGACTTGTGTTTTTTTGTAGATTTGAATTGGGTGGTGGAGGGGGAGAGCAAGGGGCAGTGAGGAGTCAAGAACCTCTTCCAGGTTTTAATTTGCCTAAATGAGTGGATGGATAATGGTGTTTTAAACTAAAATTAGTGGATGTAGAAGAATAAATGGAAGGTGGCAACAGCCAGCTTTAGCAACCACCAGTCCCTTCCAACTGGAAACTTGCACAAGCCTCTTAGATAGACTCATCCACCAGTGGACAGACAGCAGAAGCAAGAAGAACTATAATCCTGCAGCCTGTGAAACAAAGACCACATTCACAAAAATATAGACAAGATGAAAAGGAAGAGGGCTATGTACCAGATGAAGGAACAAGTTAAAAACCGAGAAATACAACTAAATGAAGTGAAGATAGGCAACTTTGCAGAAAAAGAATTCAGAATACTGATAGTGAAGATGATCCAGGACCTTGGAAAAAGAACGGAGGCAAAGATCAAGAAGATGCAAGAAATGTTTAACAAAGACCTAGAAGAATTGAAGAACAAACAAACAGAGATGAACAATACAATAACTGAAATGAAGAACACACTAGAAGGAATCAATAGCCAAATAACTGAGGCAGAAGAACGGATAGGTAGCCTGGAAGACAGAATGGTGGAATTCACTGCTGTGGAACAGAATAAAGAAAAAGAAAGAAAAGAAATGAAGACAGCCAAAGAGACTTCTAGGACAACATTAAACACAACACCATTTGCATTAGAGGGGTCTCAGAAGGAGAAGAGAGAGAGAAAGGACCTGAGAGATATTTGAAGAGATTAGAGTCGAAAAGTTCCCTAACATGGGGGAGGAAATAGCCAGCCAAGTACAGGAAGTGCAGAGAGTCCCATACACAAGGAGAAACACACCAAGACACACAGTAATCAAGTAGGCAAAAATTAAAGACAAAGAAATATTATTGAAAGCAGCAAGGGAAAAACAACAAATAACATACAAGGGAACTCCCATAAGGTTAAGAGCTGATTTCTCAGCAGAAACTCTACAAGCCAGAAGAGAGTGGCATGACATATTTAAAGGGATGAAAGGGAAGAACCTACAACCAAGATTAATCAACCCGGCAAGGATCTCATGCAGATTTGAAGGAGAAATGAAAAGCTTCACAGACAAGCAAAAGCTAAGAGAATTCAGCACCACCAAACCAGATCTACAGCAAATGCTAAAGGAACTTCTCTAAGTGGGAAACACAAGAGAAGAAAATGGCCTACAAAAACAAACCGAAAAAAATGGTAAAAGGAACATGCATATCGATAATTACCTTAAACATGAATGGATTAAATGCTCAAACCAAAAGGCACAGGCTCACTGAATGGATACAAAAACAAGACCCATATACATGCTGTCTACAAGAGACCCACTTCAGACGTAGGGATACATTCAGTCTGAAAGTGAGGGGATGCAAAAATATATTCCATGCAAAAGGAAATCAAAAGAAAGCTGGAGTAGCAATACTCATATCAGATAAAATAGACTTTAAAATAAAGAATGTTACAAGAGGCAAGGAAGGACATTACATAATGATCAAGGGATCAATCCAGGATGATATGACAATTATAAATATATAGGCACCCAACATGGAAGCACCTCAATACCTAAGGCAACTGCTAACAGCTACAAAGGAGGAAATTGACAGTAACACAATATTAGTGGTGGACTTTAACACCTCATTTACACCAATGAACAGATCATCCAGACAGAAAATTAACAAGGAAACAGAATATTTAAATGACACAATAGACCAGATAGATTTCATTGATAATTATAGGACATTCCATACAAAAACAGCAGATTACACATTCTTCTCAAGTGCACATGGAACATTCTCCAGGATAGATCACATCTTGGGTCACAAATCAAGCCTTGGTAAATTTAAGAAAAATGAAATCATATCAAGCATCTTTTCTGACCAGAACGCTATAAGATTAGAAATCAATTACAGGGAAAAAAAGTAAAAAAACTCAAACACATGGAGGCTAAACAATACGTTACTAAATAACCAAGAGATCACTGAAGAAATCAAAGAGGAAATCAAATAACACCTAGAGAAAAATGACAATGAAAACACGACAATCCAAAACCTATGGGATGCAGCAAAAGCAGTTCTAAGAGGGTAGTTTATAGCAATACAAGCCTACCTCAAGAAACGAGAAATCTGAAAAAAACAATCTAACCATACACCTAAAGGAACTACAGAAAGAACAAGGAAAACCCAAAGATAGCAGAAGGAAAGAAATCATAAAGATCAGAGCAGAAATAAATGAAATAGAAACAAAGACAACAACAGCAAAGATCAATAAAACTAAAAGCTGGTTCTTTGAGAAGACAAACAAAATTGATAAATCATTAGCCAGACTCATCAAGAAAAAGAGGGAGAGGACTCAAATCAATAAAATTAGAAATGAAAAAGGAGAAGTTACAACAGACACCACAGAAATAAAAAGCATCCTAAGAGACTACAACAAGCAACTCTATGCCAATAAAATGGACAACCTTGAAGAAATGGACAAATTCTTAGAAAGGTATAATCTTCCATGACTGAATCAGGGAGAAATTGAAAATGTGAACAGACCAATCACAAGTAATGAAATTGAAACTGTGATTAAAAATCTTCCAACAAACAAAAGTCCAGGACCAGATGGCTTCACAGGCGAATTCTATCAAACATTTAGAGAAGAGCTAACACCCATCAATCTCAAACTCTTCCAAAATATTGCAGAGGAAGGAACACTCCCAAACTCATTCTTTGAGGCCATGATCACCCTGATACCAAAAGCAGACAAAGATACTACAAAAAAAAGAAAATTACAGACCAATATCACTGATGAATATAGGTGCAAAAATCCTCAACAAAATACTATCAAACAGAATTCAACACCATATTCAAAGGATCATTCACCATGATCAAGTGGGATTTATCCAAGGGATACTGGGATTCTTCAATATATGCAAATCAATCAATGTGATATACCATATTCAGAAATTAAAGAATAAAAACCATTTGATCATCTCAATAGATGCAGAAAAATATTTTGACAAAAATCAACACCCATTTATCATAAAAAGTTCTACAGAAAGTGGATATAGAGGGAGCTTACCTCAACATAATAAAGGAAATATACAACAAACCCACAGCAAGCATCATTTTCAATGGTGAAAAACTGAAAGCATTTCCTCTAATATCAGGAACAAGACAAAGATGTCCACTCTGGCCACTATTACTCAACATAGTTTTGGAAGTCCTAGCCATGGCAATCAGAGAAGAAAAATAAATAAAAGGAATACAAATTGGAAAAGAAGAAGTAAAGCTGTCACTGTTTGCATATGACATGATACTATACATAGAGAATCCTAAAGATGCCACCAGAAAACTACTAGAGCTAATCAATGAATTGGGTAAAGTTGCAGGACACAAAATTTTGCACATAAATCTCTTGCATTCCTATACACTTACGATGAAAAATCTGAAAGAGAAATTAAGGAAACACTCCCATTTACCATTACAACAAAAAGAATAAAATGCCTAGGAATAAACCTACCTAGGGAGACAGAAGATCTGTATGCAGAAAAGTATAGGACACTGATGAAAGAAATTAAAGATGATACAATCTGATGGAGAAATATACCATGTTCCTGGATTGGATGAATCAACATTGTGAAGGTGACTCTACCACCCAATGCAATCTACAGATTCAGTGCAATCCCTATCAAATTACCAATGGCAGTTTTTACAGAACTAGGACAAAAAATCTTAAAATTTGTCTGGAGACACCAAAGATCCTGAAGAGCCAAAGCAGTCTTGAGGGAAAAAAACGGAGCCAGGCTCCCTGACTTCAGACTATACTACAAAGCTACAGTAATCAAGACAATATGGTACTGGCACAAAAACAGAAATATAGATCAGTGGAACAAGATAGAAAGCCTAGAGATAAACCCACACACCTATGGTCAACTAATCTATGACAAAGGAGGCAAGGATATACAATGGAGAAAAGACAGTCTGTTCAATAAGTGGTGCTGGGAAAACTGGATAGCTACATGGAAAAGAATGAAATTAGAACACTCCCTAAAACCATACACAAAAATAAACTCTAAATGGATTAGTGGCCTACATGTACGACCAGACACCATAAAACTCTTAGAGGAAAACATAGGTAGAACACTCTTTGACATAAATCACAGCAAGATCTTTTTTGATCCACCTCTTAGAGTAATGGAAATTAAAAAAAATAAACAAATGGGACCTAATGAAACTTCAAAGCTTTTGCACAGCAAAGGAAACTGCAAACAAGACAAAAAGACAACCCTCAGAATGGGAGAAAATATTTGCCAATGAATCAATGGACAAGGGATTAGTCTCCAAAATATATAAACAGCTCATGCAGCTCAATATTAAAAAAACAAGTAATCCAATCCGAAAATGGGCAGAAGCCCTAAGTAGACATTTTTCCAAAGAAGACATACAGATGGCTAAGAGGCACATGAAAAGCTGCTCAACATCACTAATTATCAGAGAAATGCAAATCAAAACTACAATGAGGTATCACCTCACACCAGTTAGAATGGGCATCATCAGAAAATCTACAAACAACAAAGGCTGGAGAGGGTTTGGAGAAAAGGGAACCCTCTTGCACTGTTGGTGGGAATGTAAATTGATACAGCCACTATGGAGAACAGTATGGAGGTTCCTTAAAAAACTAAAAATAGAATTACCATATGATTCAGCAATCCCACTACTGGGCATATACCCAGAGAAAACCATGATTCTAATAGGCACATGCACCCCAATGTTCATTGTAGCACTATTTACAATAGCCAGGTCATGGAAGCAAGCTAAATGCCCATTGACAGACAAATGGATAAAGAAGTGGTGGTACATATATCGAATGGAATGTTACTCAACCATAAAAAGTAACAAAATTGAGTTGTTTGTAGAGACGTGCCTGGGTCTAGAGACTGTTTTACAGAGTGAAGTAAGTCAGAAAGAGAAAAACAAGTATCGTATGTTAATGCATATATGTGGAACCTAGAAGAATGCTACAGATGATCCAGTTTGCAGGGCAGAAATTGAGACACAGATGTAGAGAACAAACGTATGGACACCATGGGGGGAAAGTGGCGGGGGGTGGGGTGGGGTTGGTGGTGCAATGAACTGGGGGATTAGGATTGACATGTATATACTAATATGTATTAAATGGATAACTAATAAGAAGCTGCTGTATAAAAAATTAAATTAAATTAAAAAAACAAATGGAAAGATGTTGAAGATACAGGACAAAATGGGAATAATTGATGGAATGAAGAGCTGGAGGAGATGGAAACAGCACAGGTGAAGAGATTTTCTTAGTTGATTTCTCTGTAATGGAGAGACTATTTTTATGCTCAAATATAGGTCCATTATAACATGGAGGGAATAATATTGAGAGACTTTAGACTCAATAGCCTCTATATTATATCTGAAAAAAGAAGTAAAGGCAGAGGCAAGGGAAGGGAAGGGAGCTTGCAAAGAATAGTATTAAAGGTTTGAATTAACCACTGAAGGGAATGGGAGAGGGAAATGATCACCATTTTTTAGTTAACTCGCAGGCAATTATTTTGGTTCATTATTATAGGATACTCAGACTGAAACTTGGTTTCAAGTTTATAACTTTAGTTTTTTCCTATTTTTCAAAATAAAGTTATCACATGTCATTATTTAGATAATTCATATTATTGTTCATCCATGAGAGTCAACATTCTGTTATTTGCAAAGTGGTAGGAACAAAGTACACTCTCACCAAAAGCATAAATGTTCTTCTATAAACTATTTTTTTCACGTTCTGATATAAGTAATATGTCAGCCTTGTAAAATAGATTAGGAGTGTTTTTATTTTATTATTTTATGAAAGAGTTTGAGTAAGACTAAAATCATCTGTTCATTGAATTTCTCTGGAAACATTTTAAAGTCTGATTTCTTCTGGAATTTTTTTTTAAATGTCTATTGAATTTATTTAATGGATTTAGGGTTATTCAGCTTTCTATTTCTTGAGTCCATTTCAATTATTTATATTTCTAGAACTTTACTCATTCATTTTAGTTTTCAAATTTATTATCAAAATTTCTATATACTATCCTCTTATCTGTTTTATATCAACATCTATAGTTATATTTCACCTTTCAGTCCTAATATTTTTTATTTGTACCCTTTCTCTCTCATTCTTAATATTATTTGTGCTCTTTCTCATTCTTTTTTCCCTTGCTTAATTCCATTAGAAGTTTGTCATTAAAAATATCTTATCAAAGAACAAACTTTTACCTTTGTCAATACTCTTTATGTTTGCTTTCTATTTCATTAAATGTTATTCTTCAGTTTTTTCTTTTCTTCTACTTTCCTTTGATTTATTTTGCTATTCTTTCTCTAAGTTCCTGAGATCTATGGTCTAATCATTATTTTCAACCTTACTTCTTTCATAATATACCAATTTAAGGCCATACAATTTCTTCAAAATACCACTTTAGGTGCATCCATATGTTTGGATGCATAATGTTTTCATAATCATTCAGTTCTAAGTATTTTCACATTTTTATTATGAAGTTTTCTTTGATGTATGAAATAGTTGGAATTTTGTTTTAAATTTTCAATAATGGGCTTCTTGTTATATATAAAAATGTGTGATTTTATTTCTTTTGGGTATATATCTATTAGTGGGATCGTTGGATCACATGGTAGTTCTACTTTTAATTTTTTGAGGAAACTCCATACTGTTTTCCATAATGGTTTTGCCAATTAACATTGCCACTAACACTATGTAAGTGTTCCCTTTTCTTCCCACTCTGTTATCTCTTGTATCTGGATAATAATCATCCTAATAGGTGTGAAGAATCTTAAAAAGTTGAACTCAGAGGACCAGAGAATAGAACAGTGGTTACGAGGGGTTAGGGGTTAGGGAAAACGGGGAAATGTTGATCAAAGGGCACAAACTTTCTGTTATAAGCTAAATCAGTTTTGGGGAATCTAATGAATACCATGGTGACTATAGTTAATAATACTGTATTGTGTACTTGAGATTTTCTAAGAGAGTAGATCTTAAGCCCTCTCACCTCAGCAACCAACCAAACAAACAAAACCTCACACAACTATGTGAGGTGATAAATGTGTTAATTAACTTGATTATGGTAATCATTTCACAATGTATACATATATCAAATTATCTTATTGTACACCTTAAATATATAATGTTTGTATTTGTCAATCATACCTCAATAAAGCTGGAAAAAAAAATTAAATGACAACATAAATCCTTAAAAATATGTATTTTGACTTAATTATATTATAGTCAAAGAATGTGGTCTGTATGATACTAATCCTTTCACATTTCAAAATTTACAGTTCAAATCATCTGTGTCCCCATTTGTTTTTAAAAATCTATTCAAATTTTCTATTACAGAGATAATTATGTTGGAATATCTCATGAGGATGACAGATTTATCAACTTCTTTCTATAATTCTGTCATTGTTTTCTCTTTTGGGAGCTATGTTACTAGGTAAACACACATTTGAAATTGCTTTATCATTTTGGTGGATTAGACCTTTGTTATTATGTAGTGACCCTCTTTATCTCTAGTACAGAATTAAAATTTTTTTTTTAAATTATTAAAGTCTATTTTGTATGGTACTAATGTATCTGCAGTCACTTTCTTTGGGTTGCTGTTGTGTAGTACAATGTTTTCATCATTTAACTTTAACCTTTTTGTAACCTTTTTGTATATTCTTTTACAAAGTATATAATTGGGTTTAAAAAAAAAGTTCAGTCAAACAATCATTGTCTTTTAGCTGAAGAGTTTAGTCCATTTATATTGGCAGTGATTACTGAGATATTTACATTTATTTAAATGATCTTATGTACTTTCTATTTGTTCTATTTTTTTCTATTTCCTTTGTTTCTACTTTCTTGTAATCTTTTGGGCTGAATTTTATTTTAAATTTTCAGTGATTACCTAGTTATTTTAACATACTTATTTTAACCTAGCAAATTCTACAATCAGTCAACATTGTTATCCTCTAGCAGAACTACACAAAGAATTTTTAATACTTTACTTCTCATTATCTCCCTTCCAATGCTACATAACTACAGTGATAATAAAAATCCTTGTATCTGCCTTCTGACTTTATTAAAAATGTGTCAAGTGGTTCACTGTTAGCACTTACGTTATACTCTTGATCAAACTATGAAAGTATCTTTCTATTCAAATCATATAATTTTTATCACATATTTTTGTTTCACTGAAGTGGTAATGGCTGCCTGGACCATTGAGAAAGTCTCTGAGGCTGACTCCAGGCTTAGTAAGAAAAAGTGGAATACCTGATTAATGCAGTCTTCTGTGGGCATGTTGGGAATAGAATGGCAACATGTGTGCTATGTCACCTTGGAAAGCATAAATTAGTGATGAAATGAAATGGAACATGGAGCAGGCATGCTTTGATTTGGGATGAGTATGAGAGCAGGGAAACACAGGGCATAAGGCTCTTTGGACAGAACAGGTAAAATAGCTTTGTGGGGTTCCTGGGCAGCTAGAATATGAGCAGTGAAGCTAGTTCTTGGGAAAGGCAGGTAATGGACAAGGTGGGCAGTTTTCAAAGACAAATTATTCATGTTTGAATTTTTTTTAATGATTATCCTTAGAAGGAAAAAATAAGGTGTACTTCTCTCCTGTGGCAGCTCCTATATCCCTGCTCTCTACTCTCCAGGTTAATGAAGAGATCAGCAAGTCACCTGCTGCTTTGTATTATCTGTTCTATTGTTCCTCTTCATTAGTGTGGATAACAGAGAGTAGAATGCAGTGCATCTTGGAGGCAATACAGCAGGATATTACATACATGCTCATCAGCAGCCAAAATCACAGCATCTTTTTCTAGTGAATCTGCAAATAACCAGTCCTTCAGGTACTTCTGTAATTTTCGCCAAATGTTGCACTTTTGAAAGCTTCATTAATCCAGCCCCATTAGGATGGGTAGGGTGAATGAGTTTATGGCTGTGGAAGGTAAAGTAGCAGAATTTGCAGTTCTTAAGAACATTGCTGGCATTCATTTATGATGATGAAGTATAAGTGATATTAAAATTCCCTACAAAATATTATTTGGAGTAAAAGAGCACCAAATACATGGTGAATTTAATAATAAAATACTTAAAACCCAACAAATGCTTATTTACTGAAATTAATGACTCAAATGACAAGCCCCCCCATTTGTCTTAGAATCACATATGCATAGCTCTAGCATTGCAGGCAAGGGAGAAGCTGAAAGCAAACAAGGGACATTCTGGAAGGGAAGAAGCTATATGTATTCAAAGGAGAAATATGATTGAAAAAGTCATTAGTACTGTAAGAGATTTTCATCTATACTTGACCTTTTCCTGAAATGAGAATGGTCTGTTTTATGGTGAGAAATATTCTGTTTAGAAAAATCAAACATTGGTGTTTGGGGAGGAATGGTTCAGGCAGCCACTATAAGTCAAGATGAGGTTTGATGATCCAGAGCCATAACCCCTGGGCTTGGATTTTTGTTTATGATCAATAGATATAACATCAAAAAGATGTTCCTTGAAAATATCCTATCATGTTTGTCCTTCATTTTCATTTCATTTTGTCCTTCTTTTGATTCACCTTTTGTCTTTAGTCTTGTCTGCCCTGCTGCTAGAAATGACTGTTGGGGAAATAAAGCATGAAATACATAACCTCACGTGGGCCAGGCAACTTTCTTTTTCTTGATTTGTCCATTTTTATGTGCCAACCTGCACAGGTGACCAAAGGCTGAAAGAGTAGCACATATTATCTAGAGCAATAGATTTTATGAAGGGAGCTTTTTGCATCCAAAGCAATACAACCAACAGATTTAATCAAGTTTTTGCTGTGGTGAGGCTTTGAGAGCTGTAACCAGTTCTGAGAGTAAAGAAGTACTATTTGGAAACAAATTACAACTCTTGTCTTTATGACATGTATCAGTTTACACACAAGCTGCATAAATCACTTTTTATATTTTTCTGTAATGGAAAAATACTGCAGGGCATTTTAATAACCAATAAATTATATGTTTAATGAACCAGACCAAAATATATATGGTATGAATCAAACACTCTTAAGAATGAGGACCGGGTATTGACTTGATAGAAATTCTGATCACATAGGCTAAAGGCTATTAGATCCACACAATTCAAGAGAGTAAATGCTTATACTTCATCTATGATCATCCACATGAAAATTCTTCTTGGGTTTTATCTCTTATTTGCAGACCTCACTTACTTACTGCTTATATTATTCTTCAAACAAATCAGGAGTGAAAGCAAAGGTTTTTACCTTTAACCTTTTACAAGTATTACTGCAAGAAGTTATATAGTAAATCTATCAGCCCTGGTGAATTGGTAGAGAAAGCTTCTCCGAACTGCTTATGCAAAGCAAGTATTACGTTTAACTTCGCATTGGAAGCATGTGAGGTTCCACTGATAAGGGAAGGTATCACAGAGCCAAGTAAGTACCTTCTTAGCTTTCAGATATATGAATGGCATTCATTCTGGGGGCCCTTAACAAGGTGAGAGAAATTGGGTGAGAGAAGTGAGTAAACTTGAATTATTGTGATAGGAGTTAATATGGGCTACTTCATCGCTGCCCTATCCTCTTATATGCAGGATCACATAGGTCCATGTACTGTAACAATAGAGAAGAATATTTTACCTAAAATTTACTGATGCTATTTTTGCTTCTTATTAAAGAACAGTGAAGTGGTATAGTTTAAAGAAAACAAGGCTGGAGGACAAAAGACATGGGTCTTGCAAATCACTAATGAGAGTGCCGCTAACTTGTTGTTTAACTCTGGCCAAATCATCTCACTTGAGCTTCCATTTTCTCATCTATAAAATGAGGGAGTCAGACAAGGTGATGAGTAAATAGTTTGTTTTTTTTTTCTTATCTATTTGGTTTTTGTTGGAAGTCTCAGAGTTTGCGTATGAAATGTGGTAAAGTTGTATCCTGTTTTATAAAATAGTCATATTACAGAAACGTTGTGTACATTCACTTCTTTCTTTCCCTCAGTGTGTGTGTGGGGAATCCAGTCATAGTCTGAGCACAATAGGGGAGGCTGGTCTTTAAAGGAAATCTGTGATGATTCTTTGTGAAGCAAATAAGCCTTTGCAATGCAAATGTTTGCATTACAATGCTACTATTTGGCAAGTTTCCACTTTTCTATATCCCATTTGCTTGCTCCAAAGTAAAACTAACCTTTACATAATAATGAAAACTCACACCCAATATATATTTATCAATTTTAGCCTAGAGAAAAATTTCTCTTCCTCCCCTGTACTCCTAGATATTTACTGACCACGCCACTTAATTAGACATTTGCCATAAGAACAACTGTCATTTATTGGTGAAGAGTTTAGTCTCTGAAGTCAGACAGCCTAGGTTTTTGATCTGGTTCTGTTGCTTACTAGCTGGGCAGCTTTGACCAAAGTACTCACTGTTGCTGACCCTCAGTTTCCTCATTTATAAGTATGAGACAACAATAGCACTGGTGGTGTTCATGTAAGAGCTAAATATGACAAAAGACATTAAGTACTTCACCTAGAGTCTGGTACATAATATGTGCTTATTGAATTTGAGCTATTAGCATTCCCAAACACTTCTTGTATTGTGAGTTTTCTCTTTATGTCAACAATATACACAGTTCATTTTACCAGTATTGTAAACTCCGTGAAGCCAGGGAACATATATAATGCTTCTTTGTATAGTATCCTTCACAGAGCCTCACAGAATGTCTTGAATTAAGTAGGTATCCAATATATATTTATTTTTACTAGTTCTTCCTGATTCACATTGGAGAGATTTTTATCCAATTTAAAATAGACCACGACTAAGAACAAGGATATAAGTGGTGGTATTAAGATCTTTAAAACTGAAAAAAAAAAAAAAAAAGATACAAATGAACTTATTTACAAAACAGAAATAGACCCATAGACATAGAAAACAAACTTATGGCTACCAAAGGAGGAAGTAGTGGAGGGGGGATAAATTAGGAGGTTGGGATTAAGAGATACATACTACTATATATAAAGTAGATAACCAACAAGGACCTACTGTATAGCACAGGGAACTCTACTCAGTATTTTGTAATAACCTATAAGGGAAAAGAATCTGGAATAAAATACATATATATGTATAAATGAATCACTTAACTGTACACCTGAAGCCAACACAACATTGTAAATCAACTCTACTTCAATAAAATATATCTATACATCTATATATCTATGGAAGGCATTTTTTAAAAAGATCTTTAAAGTTGCAAGAAAGAGACATACCAGGTTATCCCTAAGGATGGAGGTTTATTGAAAAGATCCATGAGAAAATGAGGAAGTGAGGTCACTCATGAGGGGCATGGTCACTCTGGTTACTGATATTTCCGAGGCTTCGATATTTGCCTGGGTGTGAATCCTGGCTCTGCCACTTCCATGCCATGTGACCTTGGGAAGTTGCTGAAGCTCTTAGCGTCCTAGTTTATTTATCTCTAAACTGTGGATAAAAGTAGAATCCACCTCATAGGGATGAATGAGGATTAAACAAGATAATGAATATATAATGCTTATTGCGGTGCCCGACCCTTGGTAGATTCTCAGTAACTTGTAGCTACTTCATAGCAGCAGCATCAGTAACAGTCATAGTAGTAATAGTAATAGCTGCTGTTATTGTAGTTATTATTGCACTTGAAATAGAAAACAGAATATAACTTAGTGTCATTCAGGATAATGTCCTGAGCTCAAAAGATTTGCCTTCTCTTTTTTACCTAGTGTGTGTACTTCCCAAAATAGAGGATTTGATGGGGTTGGTTGGACAGCCAAAATCAGCTCAGGAATAGGGGTACTCCTTCCCACCCAACTTCTCTTGTGATTGTCTTTAGGTAACCCACTAACTCCCAGTTAAATGTACTGAGGCTAGCTTAGCAGGGTTGTTTTTAACTCTCTAATACACACACTGGATGTACACTGGCAAGGGAAAACAAACAGATGGACCAAAGTTGGACCATTTTCCTCAATAGCGGTCTGTTTCCAAGTTGGACACTTTGCTTTCATGGGCTCTTCTTTGAACAAATTCCAGTCTAGTGACCTTCTTAAATAGTTAGATCTGAAAGAAACACATCTTCTTACAAGCACATGCTCATTTTTTATTCCAGGCCTTTTCACATCAAGACTCCTTGAGCTATTTCTTCCCTTGTTTCCCCCAGTGTGAGTTTCCTTGAAGCTCCTGAGACTGTCAGTCACAGCATAGAATCAAGTGAATATCATATAATTAAATCACATAGAACATAAAAACCTGTGTGCTAGGATATTAGTAGTCTGGGTTTCCAGAAGTCATGCTGCTTCATTCTATACCAGCTAGCTCTGTAAGGTCCAGATAGAATGAGTTAGTTATTCAGGATGAATGAAAAATCTCCAAGGATTCCCATTGTGAAGTCCTTCACTCTTTATCAAAGGAGACAGGTCTGTGGATTGCTAGGAAATAAAATGAGGCCTCTGAAGTCCAAAGTTACTTTAAAGTTCCATTGTTACTAGTCCTGTCTTGAATACCACGTTTGTATTTTGTATATTTACTCTTTCATCATTGAAGCAGTTCAGTTCATGTCTACACCTTCCATTTTTCAAAATTAACTTAAGTTTCATCTTGATGGATTTCCAACAGCTCTTCTATAAGAATTTTTAATAGTTTTGGTCACAGTTGAAGCAAAATTTTGTTTAAAACTCATATTTAAGACATGAACTACTAGCAGATAGAGGACATAGGCATGCTGGAGATAAATATATCATGGCATCAGATTATGTCTAACAGATTTTATAGCTGAAGGAACTATTGGGGAGAAGTGGCTGCCCATCCTGCTTCTCAGAGTCCTTTTGGGTTTGATATCAGCCACAGAGCTGCCATTCAGGTCAATAGACTTCTTGTGATCAACAATGTCAAAACAGCTTAACAATCTCGAATAATCAGCATCCTCTACAGAAGACTCTGAGCCAGGGTGAATAATGTTTTGGAGGTAACAGTGATAATTTCTATTTCATACCTGAAACAAAGCTGCAAACAACAGAGAAGAGAAAGTGAAATTACCCAGAATAGTCTTGTTCTCAAGGTTCCAGGAAACTATTCAGCATCTCCTGGTAGGTGATTCAAACTCACCACTGTCCATAATCTACTGGTGTTTCTTAAACGGATGGCAAACCATGGCTTGGGCTGTGCTATTTTCAAAACAAATCAAAATCATGAAAGGAACCCAACTGCTGCTTAGTGACTGCTCTTAACCAAGAGCTGGACAATGTGGCCTCATATGACATCGCTATTAATTGTATTGGTTAACAGCCTTAATTAATACCCTTCCTTGACAAGGTGCTTTCCCCACTCTCTCTCTCTATATCACAGTGGGAAAATCAGTCTACATACACAGTTACACTGGTTCCTTTTCTATTTCTCAGGATATCCCTAGTATTCCAGATTTAATCCCCCAAAGCTTTGCTTTCACAGATGAACAAAAAGTGCCCAATGTTAAGATAAAACAATTTTAAGACACTTAGAATTGCACCTTTTATTTCAAAATCATAGTAGTATATTTTTCTAGATATTTGTTTTGAAGAGACACTCTTTACATTCTGCCTTTCATCCAATGCAGGTGTTGCTTGTACCCAATAAAGAGGAACACTGGCCCTGATCATTTTTTAATTTTAAGATGCATCCACTTTTTTTCTATAGAAGGCTGCGTTATTCTATCAGCACTTTTTAGAAACATGATCTCAGAGCTCAACTCTGATTGTTTTCTATTATATTCGATTTCCTTAAACAACAGTCAATTGTCTGGAGGTGAATAGGTAGATCTTGACATTATAACAAAGGCTAAAAGGCAGAATTGAGAAATGTATTACCTAAAATTCTCCTAGGTTTTTTTCCTTTATTTATTTGGGTGGATTATAATCTGCCAGCTGCTTTAAGGTACTCACGATGGTCAACGAAAATTTACTAGCCTTATGCCAGCAACTGTCAACTCAGTAGTCCTTGTACTACAGGCAGACAAATGACAAAAGAGAACTCTCAAAGCACTGAGGGAGCAGAGCTCAGTACAACTGGCAGGTTACTGAGACAGCTACGGAGGGAAATTACATAGGGTTACAGTTCTACTTATGAACCTAACTATATTAAAATAAGATTGGAACCTCAAGGGGCTTATCTTACTGACCTGCAGAGAGTTTGCTGCATTTGCCTTTTTGTCAGAGGTATTCATCATCTATATGTGTATTAAATGTACTTTATCCACCATGATAAAGGAGAAAGTAAGCCGAAAACATACTTTTGTTATTCCAGATTGCCACAAAGCATAAATAGACCCACGATAGAACAAAGAAAACAGTTTTGAAGGGCATCAGCAATTACAGTGCTGTGAGAAGGGAGAGGGGAAACAAAACTAGTAATGGAGAATGGTAAGAAGAGAAAAGGAAAAGAAATTGCTCTCCTGGAGCTTCATAGTGGGTACACATTTCTTCTCACAGAAGGAAGGTGAAGCCAATATGGTAAAGAAGATACAGATACTCAAAGTCTGGGCCATGGAATTGAAAATGAAAAATCTTTATAGAAAAGAGATTCTGAAAAGAAGAGATTTTACACCACTGGAACTTTTCTATAGGCAGTAGGCTTTTTCCACAGAAGTTGAATCAAGTTCTTCTAAAAAAGGGTGGAATAATTAGGACAATCCAAAAGCATTTGGGAATGTAGAGAAAAGGGCTGCTGGCCAAAGAGGAAAGATGTAAGGTAATGAGGCAGGAGATAGATGGGCTCCAGGCTAGACATTTACAACAGCCCTCCTGTTCATACTTCCTGAGGTGAGAAAAAGATGGGTTTCAGGCCAGACATTCACTACCAGCCCTCTGTTTACATTTCCTGAGGCAAGAGACCAATGGGCTCCGGACTATATATTTATGACTGGACTCCTGTCTACATTTTGAGATCTGCATTTCGATATAAGAAACAATAACAGAAATAAGATAGATAACCAGACATCGGACATTTTTATGGCAGGGACAGAGAGGGTCTAAAGCCTGTTAAGAGATCAAGAGGTCATACACTTCCCATCTTTGGGGCAAGTGAGACACTACACATGTGCAAAAGGCTTCACGGAGTCAAAAAGGCAGGGGAGGGCTTCCCTGGTGGTGCAGTGGTTGAGAGTCTGCCTGCCGATGCAGGGGACACAGGTTCGTGCCCCGGTCTGGGAAGATCCCACATACCGTGGAGCGGCTAGGCCCGTGAGCCATGGCCGCTGAGCCTGCGCGTCCGGAGCCTGTGCTCCGCAAAGGGAGAGGCCACAACAGTGAGAGGCCCGCATATCTCAAAAAAAAAAAAAAAAAAAGGCAGGGGAAACCAGACCATCATAGGTCTTGCCTTTGCCCCTCCCAGATGCCTTTGCGATGAAATCCATCTTGACTGAGGGGGTGTGTGTGCACCTAGGGGAGGGTCCAGAGACAAATTAGCCAAGGGGTCAAAACAATACGATTGGTCAAGAAGACAAAGACCTGGATGACTGCCCCCTTAAAAAGGATATAGACTTCCCAAAGGCACGATTCTAGCTACTCTCTTGCTGTGTTCACCAGTGTATTTTTCCGCATGTACTATACTTTTCTAATAAACACTTTACTTTCTTCTATATCTTCCATCACCTTGTCAGATTCATCCTTTCAAGGTAGACAAAGGACTGGGGACTGAGAATCTAGCCACTGGCCCTATGGTCTAGTGGTTAAGATCCTGGTTTCCATCCAGGCAATCTGGGTTCAATTCCCAGTCAGGGAACTAAGGTCTTGTTTCCAGCTGCTGCTTACTGCAAGCTCACGCTCACTGCTGCATGCTTCCGAAATCAGTAAGCTCTTTGGTAACATTTTTGAGAGATGTAGAAGTAGCTGGATACAGGCCTATCATGCATGACCTTTCAGTAGGCATGTTACATTAATGAAGGATTTCTTATGGTAAGGCCCAAATCAGAAAGAATCTTGGATTATTTGGGGGGAAAAAACCACATTGTAAATCCAAGATGCCATGATTTTCTTAGGGAGTAAATGTAATATAGTAGAAAGGCCATAGAGTTTGACTTCAGCTTTTGACAGATTGAGGATCAAATGCTGGCTCAGCCACTCAATTAAATGCATGAATTTGGGCAAGCTACTTTCTCTCAGCTTCAGTTTCTTCATCTAGTAAATGTGAAAAATTATAGCTGTGTAACAGTTCTGTTGTGAGAAGTAAATGATGTATCATGTAAAGAGTCTAATCATTAACTCATAATTGGAATGTAATAAATGGTATATATTTTGGTTATTACACATTTTCAGGTAAAGGCAAGATGTGGTTTATGATGGGAAATTACTGGATGCTCAATACATTTCAGAGGCAAGTGAATTTGGTAACCATTTACAAAGGAAATGAAAGAAATAAAACAAATACAACACAAAAGCCCACGTGGTTTTTGGAAGTAGTATATATTACCTACTCGGACCACAGAAAATTCTTTCTGTAGGCTGAATGATTTGGAATGAATTGGACAGTTACATCAATTCTTCCTAAGATGAAGTTAACACTTTAGGGTGCTGTTTATCATGCAGAGTATAAAAACTATTATGGAAAAGGATTCAAACCCATATGTTTTATTTTGTTTTCCTCTGATAAACTTTATCATGAAAATGAATTAATAGTGCCACTTTCTTCTATTTAAATCTGTCATAAGCAAACAATATCAGAATTTTAATGCCACATCTATGCTTCAAATTCATACTCTTCTTCCTTTTTAATATTCTCTGTTTACATTGTTTGACATGTTATAGTATTTCTCAAACTGCTCAAACCATACAAACCTGAAAATTGGATGTGAGGTCACAAACATGGCTGATGATTATTCCATTGTTTTGATAATTTCAAAGCAGTCCCAACAGAACTCACTCCCATTTCATCACTACACTGTTGCAAGTTCGAGTTTCTCTTCAATTATAATAAGTATTAATACATTCCAATGATTGTCATAAAGGTACAACTTAGCACACATTACAGTGCTAAAAAGGAACACATGTTTACTTCTACTACGTTTCAGGGACGTCTACATTTGTTTATAGCTATAGATGTTCCTTACAAGATACCATTTTGTTTCTCAATATTGTGGAGAGCTTCCATGAAACAAGAACTGTAAAAATCACATTTGTCCATTTTGCTTTACAACATTGTGACAAAGAACCTTGAGGGACACTTCTATTTCGGATTCTTGTACCCCAGTGGCTGCAAAATTTCCAAGGGTAGGATTTAGAGGATGTAATTGAAAGCAAAAACAATAGTCTGGGATTCTACTCAGTAACTGTATGACTTTGGGGCCATCACTTAACCTATGGGTTTCAGTTAACTTTTCTGTAGAAGGAGGGACTTGTATTGGGGTGATTGATCCTCAAAACCTCTTCTAACTTCAAATTTTGTATGTTGGGATAAGGGAGTTGAATTTCTCAGAGGAGGGAATTCTCTTCATGATTTAGTCTGGAAGAGAGAATCTGCAGGTCTGCACAAGATGCTTCTTTTCTAACCCAATTTTCTTGTTATGTGAAAATTCCTCTTTCTTTGATGAAAGAAGACAATCCAGGAGGAAAAGGCTCTATTTAATATTAGTGGTGTACTCACGTGATATTGCAATATCCAAAGCATATTTTCACTTCTTCCAGAGGTGTGGGCAATCACTTTTGTGGTATGGGGTTTCTCAATGATACTGAGGTATGAAGTATGGAAACAATCTTAAAACCCCATCTTTAGTCCTGTGGTTGTGACACTCTAACCTAGAACATTCCATGCTTGTTAATCCAAATACAGTTTAATGAAAAGTCTATCACCTACAGTAGATTTAGGAAACAAAGATTTAACCAATTTTTCTTAGTAAAAGTAAGTTCACTAAAAATACATTTTGATTTTAAAATTATAATGGTAATAAATGTGTGTTATAACAAGAAAAGCAACACAGAGATGCATTAAAAAAAAAACACCTTAAACATTGACATCCACATACAAAAAAATGAACCTAGGTCCATACCTTACACCCTTCACAAACATTAACTCAAAATGGATCAGAGACCTAAATGCAAAGAGCTAAACTGTAAGACTGTGAGTTGATAACACAGGAGAAAACCTAGATGGTGATGCCTTTTTAGGTACAACACCAAAGACATGATCTATGAAACAAATAATTGATAAGGTGGACTTCATTAAAATTAAAAATTTCTGCTCTATGAAAGACAATATTGAGAATTAGAAGACAAACCACTGACCAGGAGAAAATATTTCCAAAAGACACATCAGATGAAGGACTGTTATGCAAAATATGCCAAGAACTCTTAAAACTCAATAATAAGAAAACAATCAACTTAATTAATAAAAGGGACCTTAAACATGGGTATCCTTAACATACATCTCACCAAAGAAGATATACAGATGGCAAATAAAACAACAATAAGACACTACTACAAGCCTATTAGAATGGCCAAAATCTAAAACACTGACAACACCAAATGCTAGTGAGGATGTTGAGCAACAGGAACTCTCATTCATTGCTGGTGGGAATGCAAAATAGTACAGTCACTTTGGAAGACAGTTAGGCAGTTTCTTACAAAAGTAAACATATTCTTACCATGTGATCCATCAATTGCATAACTTGGTATTTACCTAAAGGAGTTGAAAACTTATGTTCACACAAAAACCTGCACATGGATGTTTATAGTAGCTTTATTCAGAATTGTCACAACTTGGAAGCAACCAAAGTGTTCTTTAGTACGTGAATAGATAAATAAGCTGTGGTACATCCAGAAAGTGCAATATTATTCAGTGCTAAAAGGAAGTGAAGAAATGACAATATTGTATTGTGTATTTGAAAGTTGCTAAGACAGTAGGTCTTAAAACTTTTCACAAGAAAAAAAATATTTGCAACTATGTGAGGTGATGGATATTAATTAAACTTAACATGGTAATCATTTTGCAGTGTATACATATATCTAATCATTATGTTGTACACCTTCAACTAATGCAATATTATATGTCAATTATATCTCAATAAAACTGGGGAAAAAAGAAATGAACTATCAATCCATGAAAAGACATGGAAGAAACTTAAATGCATATTACTAAGTAAAAGAAGTTGAGCTGAGAAGGCTACAACTGCTTGATTCCAATTACATGATATTCTGGAAAAGGTAAAACTATAGAAACAATAAAAATATCAATAGTTGTTGGGGGTGATGGGGAGATGAATAGGTAGAACACAGAGGATTTTGAGGGCAGTGAAAATACTCTGTATGATACTATAATGGTCTATACATGTCATTATACATTTGTCCAAATCTATAGAATGGAGTATACCAAGAGTGAACCCTAATGTAAACTGTAGACTTTGGGTGATGATGATATGTCAATGTAGGTTCATCCTTAGCAAAAAATGTACCATTCTGGTGAGTGATGTTGATAATGGGGGAGGCTACATATGTGACGGGGCAGAGGGTATATGGGAAATCTCTGTACTTTCCTCTCCATTTTATTGTAAAGCTGAAACTGCTCTAAAATGATAAAGGCTTAAAAAAAAATTAAACATCTCTCTCCACTCCCACTACCTGTTTCTCTTCACCAAGTGAACCAGTGTTAACCACCCTGGGATGTTTTCTTCACCACGTTTCATTGTGCTCATGAAAGCATATGTAAGTAAGGTCTTTTTCCAATTTATACAGGATGTTATAAAACTCAAGGTGACTAAAGAAACATGACTCTCTTCAGTGACTATACCAGCATTTCTATGATTGGCAAAGTCCTTCTTATATATAGCCTACTTCCCCTGAGCTCAGTCCCAGATCTCAGTTTCCTTTGCTATTTGTAGGATTCCCATTCCTTAAAAATAAAAAGCCATTCATTTCTGAAGAAATCATTCTTTTGGGGGCCATGAGTAAGCACAGCACTTCCTTTCTAGTAGCTATAATATTTACTGTAGATATAAAATTTACTTTCCACACTATAATATTTGAATGATTTTTGTAACTAAATATTTAGCCCTATTGTGGGATGTTCAGAGCAGATTCAAAAGTTTCTTTTTGAATCAAAAAAGGGAACAAGGGAAAAAAAAGGGAACAAAAAAGGGAATGAAAAAAGGGAACAAAGAGGGAACAAGAAACACATTCAGGTGAAGAAAAGTAGTTAGCTGATCACAATTTTACTTCCAAAGTGTTAGTTAGCCACTCACACCGTGCACCAACTTTTTTTTTTTTTTTTTTTTTTTTATAAATTTATTTATTTACTTTTGGCTGTGTTGGGTCTTTGTTTCTGTGCGAGGGCTTTCTCTAGTTGCGGCGAGCGGGGGCCACTCTTCATCGCGGTGCGTGGGCCTCTCACTATCGTGGCCTCTCGTTGCGGAGCACAGGCTCCAGACGCGCAGGCTCAGTAGTTGTGGCTCACGGGCCCAGTAGCTCCGTGGCATGTGGGATCTTCCCAGAACCAGGGCTCGAACCCGTGTCCCCTGCATTGGCAGGCAGACTCTCAACCACTGCGCCACCGGGGAAGCCCCCGTGCACCAACTTTGATCTTATTTGTAACTACAAGTGTTAGTGATAGAAACAAAATGGAGATTATGAGAGGGTTAGAAATGCCATATTACAAACTGGGTTGGAAGGTATCCTTTATATTATTTGACCATAGAGGTGGTCTCGTTACTGTGGTATATATAGCCCTGATCTAAGTGATCAGTAAAAAATAATTTACATATCAGGGTTTCTCAAGGAAATAATGGGTTTTGACTAGAGAAGCAGGTTCATTCTATGCGCACACTGTTGATCCTGAAATGTCACTCCCTAGCTATGGTTTATAACTGGATGAAAATCTAGCTCAGCAAGAAGTCAGGACTTCTGTATAATATAATGTTGTGACATTTTTTTAACCTAATGGGACTCTGCATAACAAAAAATTTTAAGATGATAGTAGTACTAGATATATTATGATCTGCTAGTTAAACCCCCAAGAGGAAAGAATCCTTCTATATAATGTTGCCATAAGAGTTACCAGAAGATTTATAGCTTTTGCAGGATGAGTTTAATATTTATCTAAATTAAAGGTGGAGAATCTGGAATAAAGCAAGAGATTACTGCAGTGATGGTGAATCCTCAGACTTCCGGATGTCTAAAGGATAGAAGTGTAATTGCCTTCTGGTAGATCCCAGGATGAAATAACACAGTTTTTATTGGTATAATTAAAAGGGGAATTAAAAATGTGTACTGAGCACCTTAAAAGAATCTCAGTGAAGAGTGTGAAGGAACCAAGATGGCGGAGTAGAAGGATGTGCTCTCACTCCCTCTTGTGAGAATAATAGAGTCACGGCTAGCTGCTGGACAATCATCAACAGGAGGATACTGGAGCTCACCAGAAAGGGTAACCCATATCCAAAGAAAAAGTAGAAGCCACAATGAGATGGTAGGA
The DNA here is from genome assembly GCF_008692025.1 of Phocoena sinus. NCBI lineage: Eukaryota > Metazoa > Chordata > Mammalia > Artiodactyla > Phocoenidae > Phocoena > Phocoena sinus. Next base: position 82,633,359 of record NC_045784.1, read on the forward strand.
GGGGTACAATCACAGTAAAATCAAATCCCATAACTACTCGGTGGGAGACTCACAGACTGGAGAACACTTGTACCACAGAAGTCCACCCACTGGAGTGAAGGTTTGAGCCCCACATCAGGCTTTCCAGCCTGGGGGTCTGGCAACGGGAGGAGGAATTCCTAAAGAATCAGACTTTGAAGCCTAGTGGGATTTGATTGCAGGACTTTGACAGGACTGGGGTAAACAGAGACTCCACTCCTGGAGGGCACACACAAAGTAGTGTGCACATAGGCACCCAGGGGAAGGAGCAGTAACCCCAGGGGAGACTGAGCCAGATGTAACTGCTAGTGTTGGAGGGTCACCTGCGGAGGCAGGGGCTGGCTGTGGCTCACTGTGGGGACGAGGACACTGGTGGCAGAGTTTCTGGGGGGTGCTCCTTGGCGTGAGCCCTCCCAGAGTCCACCATTAGCCCCACCAAAGAGTCCAGGTAGGCTCTAGTGTCGGGTTACCTCAGGCAAAACAACCTACAGGGAAGGAACCAAGCCCCACCCAACAGCAGTCAAGTGGATTAAAGTTTTACTGAGCTCTGCCCACCAGAGCAACAGTCAGCTCTACCCACCACCAGTCCCTCTCATCAGGAAACTTACACAAGCCTCTTAGGTAGCCTCATCCACCAGAGGACAGACAGCAGAAGCAAGAAAAACTATAATCCTGCAGTCTGTGGAACAAAAAAACACATTCAAAGAAAGATAGATAAGATGAAAAGACAGGGGCTATGTACCAGATGAAGGAACAAGATAAAACCCCAGAGAAACAACTAAATGAAGTGGAGACAGGCAACATTCCAGAAAAACAATTCAGAATAATATAGTGAATATGATCCAGGACCTCAGAAAAAGAATGGAGGTAAAGATCAAGAAGATGCAAGAAATGTTTAACAAAGAGCTAGAAGAATTAAAGAACAAGCAAACAGAGATGAACAATACAATAACTGAAATGAAAAATACACTAGAAGGAATCAATGGCAGAATAACTGTGGCAGAAGAACAGGTAAGTGACCTGGAAGACAGAATGGTGGAATTCACTGCTGCAGAACAGAATAAAGAAAAAAGAATAAAAAGAAATGAAGACAGCTTAAGAGACCTCTGGGACAACATTAAACACAGCACCATTTGCATTATAGGTGTCCCAGAAGGAGAAGAGAGAGAGAAAGGACCCAAGAAAATATTTGAAGAGATTATAGTCGAAAACTTCCCTAACATGGGAAAGGAAATAGCCACCCAAGGCCAGGAAGCCCAATGAGTCCCATACAGGATAAACCCAAGGAGAAACATGCTGAGACACATAGTAATCAAATTGGCAAAAATTAAAGACCAAGAAAAATTATTGAAAGCAGCAAGGGAAAAATGACAAATAACACACAAGGGAACTCCCATAAGGTTAAGAGCTGATTTCTCAGCAGAAACTCTACAAGGCAGAAGGGAGCAGCATGATATACTTAAAGTGCTGAAAGGGAAGAACCTACACCCAGGATTACTCTAGCCAGCAAGGATCTCATGCAGATTTGAAGGAGAAATCAAAAGCTTCACAGACAAGCAAAAGCTAAGAGAATTCAGCACCACCGAACCAGATCTACAACAAATGCTAAAGGAACTTCTCTAATTGGGAAACACAAAAGAAGAAAAGGACCTACAAAAACAAACCCAAAACAATTAAGAAAATGGTCATAGGAACATACATATCAATAATTAACTTAAATGTGAACGGATTAAATGCTACAACCAAAAGACACATGCTTGCTGAATGGATACAAAAACAAGACCCATATATATGCTGTCTACCAGAGACCCACTTCAGACCTAGGAACACATACAGACTGAAAGTGAGGGGATGGAAAAAGATATTCTATTTAAATGGAAATCAAAAGAAAGCTGGAGTAGCAATACCCATATCAGATAAAATAGACTTTAAAATAAAGAATGTTATAAGAGACAAGGAAGGACACTACATAATGATCAAGGGATCAATCCAAGAAGAATATATAACAATTATAAATATATATGCACCCAATATAGGAGCACCTCAAAACATAAGGCAACTGCTAACAGCTCTAAAAGAGGAAATTGATAGTAACACAATAATAGTGGGGTACTTTAACACCTCACTTACACCAATGGACAGATCATGCAAAATGAAAATAAATAAGGCAACAGAATCTTTAAATGACACAATAGACCAGATAGATTTGACTGTTATTTATACCACGTTCTGTACAAAAACGGCACATTGCTCTTCCTTCTCAAGTGTGCACAGAACATTCTACAGGATAGATCACATCTTGGGTCACAAATCAAGCCTCAGTAAATTTAAGAAAATTGAAATCATATCAAGCATCTTTTCTGACTACAATGCTATGAGATTAGAAATCAATTACAGTGAATAAAACGTAGAAACACAAACACATGGAAGCTAAACAATACGTTACTAAATAACCAAGAGATCACTGAGGAAATCAAAGAGGAAATCAAAAAATACCTAGAGAAAAATGACAGTGAAAACATGATGAACCAAAACATATGGGATGCAGCAAAAGCAGTTCTAAGAGGGAAGTCTATAGCTATACAAGCCTACCTCAAGAAACAAGAAAAAAATCTCAGAAAAACAATCTAACCTAACACCTAAAGTAAATAGAGAAAGAAAAACAAACAAAACCCAAAGTTAGCAGAGGAAAGAAATCATAAAGATCAGAGCAGAAATCAATGAAATAGAAATCAAAGAAAGCAATACAAAGATGAATAAAAGTGAAAGCTGGTTCTTTGAGAAGATAAACAAAATTGATATACCAGTAGTCAGCCTCATCAAGAAAAAGAGGGAGAGGGCTCAAATCAATAAAATTAGAAATGAAAAAGGAGAAGTTACAACAGACGATTCAGAAATAGAAATCATCCCAAGAGACTACTACCAGCAAATCTATGCCAATAAAATGGACAATCTGGAAGAAATGGACAAATTCTTAGAAAGGTATAACCGTCCAAGAATGAACCAGGAAGAAATAGAAAATATGAACAGACCAATCACAAGTAATGAAATTGAAACTATGATTAAAAATCTTCCAACAAACAAAAGTCTAGGACCAGATGGCTTCACAGGTGAATTCTATCAAACATTTAGACAAGAGCTAACACCCATCATTCTCAAACTCTTCCAAAAAATTGCAGAAGAAGGAACACTCCCAAACTCATTCTATGAGGCCATCATCCTGATACTAAAACCAGACAAAGATACTATAAAAAAAGAAAATTACAGACTAATATCACAGAAGAATATAGATGCAAAAATCCTCAACAAAATACTAGCAAACAGAATCCAACAACACATTAAAAGGATCATACACCATGAACAAGTGGGACTTATCCCAGGGATGCAAGGATTCTTCAATGTATGCAAATCAATCAATGTGATGCACCATATTAACAAATTGAAGAAGAAAATTCATATGATCATCTCAATAGATGCAGAAAAAGCTTTTGACAAAATCCAACACCCATTTATGATAAAAACTCTCCAGAAAGTGGGCATAGAGGGAACCCATCTCAAAATAATAAAGGCTATATACGACAAACCCACAGCAAACATCATTCTCAATGTAAAAACTGAAAGCATTTCCTCTAAGATCAGGAATAAGACAAGGATGTCCACTCTGGCCACTATTACTCAACATAGTTTTGGAAGTCCTAGCCACGGCCATAAGAGAAGTAAAAGAAATAAAAGGAATACAAATTACAAAAGAAGAAGTAAAGCTGTCACTGTTTGCATATGACGTGATACTATACATAGAGAATCCTAAAGATGTCACCAGAAAACTACTAGAGCTAATCAATGAATTGGGTAAATTTGCAGGATACAAAATTAATGCACATAAATCTCTTGCATTCCTATACACTAATGATGAAAAATCTGAAAGAGAAATTAAAAAAACACTGCCATTTACCATTGCAACAAAAAGGATAAAATACCTAGGAATAAACCTACCTAGGGAGACAAAAGGCCTGTATGCAGAAAACTATAAGACACTGATGAAAGAAATTAAAGAAGATACCAACAGATGAAGAGATATACCATGTTCTTGGATTGGAAGAATCAATGTTGTAAAAATGACTATACTACCCAATGCAATCTACAGATTCAGTGCAATCCCTATCAAAGTACCAGTGGCATTTTTTATGGAACTAGAGCAAAAAATCTTAAAATTTGTATGGAGACAAAAAAGACCCCAAATAGCCAAAGCAGTCTTGAGGGAAATAAACGGAGCTGGAGGAATCAGACTCCCTGACTTCAGACTATACTACAATGCTACAGTAATCAAGACAATATGGTACTCGCACAAAAACAGAAACATAGATCAATGGAACAAGATAGAAAGCCCAGAGATAAACACACGCACCTATGGTCAAATAATCTATGACAAAGGAGGCAAGGATATACAATGGAGAAAAAACAGTCTCTTCATAAGTGGTGCTGGGAAAACTAGACAGCTACATGGAAAAGAATGAAATTAGAACACTCCCTAACACCATACACAAAAATAAAACTCAAAATGGATTCGAGACCTAAATGTAAGACCGGACACTATAAAACTCTAAGAGGAAAACATAGGAAGAGCACTCTTTGACATAAATCACAGCAATATCTTTTTTGATCCACCTCCAAGAGTAACCGAAATAAAAACAAAAATAAACAAATGGGACCTAATGAAACGTTAAAGCTTTTGCACAGCAAAGGAAACTATAAACAAGACGAAAAGACAACCCTCAGAATGGGAGAAATATTTGCAAACGAATCAAGGGACTAAGGATAAATCTCCAAAATATATAAACAGCTCACTCAGTTCAATATTAAAAAAACAAACAACCCAATCCAAAAATGGGCAGAAGACCTAAATAGGTATTTATACAAAGAAGACATACAGATGGCCAAGAAGCACATGAAAAGCTGCTCAACATCACTAATTATTAGAGAAATGCAAATCAAAACTACAATGAGTTATCACCTCACACCAGTTAGAATGGGCATCATCAGCAAATCTACAAACAACAAATGTTGGAGAAGGTGTGGAGAAAAGGCAAACCTCTTGCACTGTTGGTGGGAATGTAAATTGGTACAGCCACTATGGAGAACAGTATGGAGGTTCCTAAAAAACTAAAAATAGAATTACCATATGATCCAGCAATCCCACTACTGGGCATATATTCAGAGAAAACCATAATTCAAGTAGACACATGCACCCCAATGCTCATTGCAGCACTATTTACAATAGCCAGGTCATGGAAATAACCTAAATTCCCATCGACGGACGAATGGATAAAGAAGATATGGTACATATATACAGTGGAATTTTACTCAGCCATAAAGAGGAACAAAATTGGGTCATTTGTTGAGACGTGGATGGATCTAGAGCCTGTCATACAGAGTGAAGTAAGTCAGAAAGAGAAAAACAAATATTATATATTAACACATGTATGTGGAAATTAGAAAAATGGTACAGATGAACCGGTTTGCAGGGCAGAAGTTGAGACACAGATATAGAGAAGAAACGTTTGGAGTCCAAGGGGGGAAAGCCGTGGGGGGGATAAGGATGGTGGTGCGATGAATTGGGCGATTAGGATTGACATGTATACACTGATGTGTATAAAATTGATGACTAATATGAACCTACTGTAGAAAAATGTAAATAAAAATAATTTCAAAAATTGAAAAAGAAAAGAACCTCAGTGAAAACTTGCTTTAGAAATTATTTACAATAACGCATAGGAATTGGGAATAATTATGCCAACAATTTGCCAATGATGCTTTTGTTTAGATTTATATCCAAACAAAAGAGAAGCGTTTGATAGTTCTTTTAATGATACCAAGTCCTATCCAAAATATACACAAAGGAAGAGTTTGTGTAGCTTGGATGCAGTTGTAGTTTTGACAGGTAGATCTCTAAATCAACAGAAAAGCAGCACCTCTCTTGAGAAAGTCCCCGGAGATATGTTACATGCTAAGCCTGTTAAGAAGGAAGATTATCATTAGTGTCGATAGACACAGGCAATTTGGGCAACAGATGTAGGTGATCCACAAGAACTTTGGCTTCCAACAACTGTCTTAGTTATACCCAGCTGTGCATCTGCCAATGTTAATCCATCATTGGATGGTGTAACCTGCTATTTACTTTTCTTACAATGATGGGGTTTTAAGAGGAAGATGAAAGGTGAACCAAGATCTATAAGGTAATTTAGAACTTTCTTGAATTTAAACTTTTTCTTTTTCTTTCCTATTATCTAGAATTTTGGACAAGATAACATGATACCCAGTTGTAGCTAGAGTAATCATTTGCTGCCAAATTAATATTGGGGAATAAAATCATTTGCTGAGTTTCTCGTTTATAGTATTTGCTAATGCCATACAGAATCATTTGATAGAAATTAGACAAGAATATAATTTGTTAGGCACTTATCCATTTTTAATGGTCTGGCTCTTTCACATAAGGATGATCTATCAGGTATTCTTAAAAAGAATAAACAGCTAAATATAAAGAAAGCATCATAAACAGTCCTCCAAAGGAAGTAAGATTTATGATTCCTGCTTAACTGAAAAGAGAAAAAAAGAGAGAGCAAAAAATCCCTTGCCCTTCTACCAACCCATACCATTTATTTGTGTGTGTGTGTTTAAAATCAGTGAGAATAAGGTCAACAGCTCTTTCAGATACAAGACGTGTCGCTCTCAGTTAGAGATGTTTTTCCTATTTGGTACTGCTTATAGTTGGTAGTGTGTGATTCCTTGCTAAATCAAAATAGAAATGCAGAGCTGTATGCTAATGAAATGAAGGGTCCTAGGTTTTGTCATATGCCTGTAGAGTCGTTCATATTTTGAAGTCTATGTAACATTTTGATGTATTTGCTTTGATGTAGCCATTACCAAATAATGTGAAAAACAGACATCCTTATCTCTTCCCTGAACCTTGCTCTATTCCTGAGCTTTATTGCAACCCAGATCCTCACTGTGAGAGCTACTGGTAAGGAACAAGGTAAAACTCTGAGATGGACTCTGGGCTCCTGCTACACTCATGTTGGACCAATAGTCCCCCTTTATGCTTGTAAACGACCCTACAGCTTTCTATCCCCTTTATAAGAAATTCAACATTAAAAAAAAAATAAAACACCTACAATTGTTTTAGGAGAACTTGGAGCCAGGTATATTACCTCATGGGTGTAAAGCTATACAAGGTGTCTTTAGGAGGAAGGAAAAGAAGAGCTTTGATAGTATAGAGGATCTGCATTAATGTCTGTAGATCCCAACTTCACTAAAAGCTTTTGTTGTTGGTTTTTTTGCCGTATGCGGGCCTCTCACTGTTGTGGCCTCTCCCACTGCGGAGCACAGGCTCCGGACGTGCAGGCTCAGCGGCCATGGCTCACGGGCCCAGCCGCTCTGCGGCGTGCGGGATCCTCCCGGACCGGGGCATGAATCTGTGTCCCCTGCATTGGCAGGCGGACTCTCAACCACTGCGCCACCAGGGAAGCCCCACTAAAAGCTTTTTGCAGACCGACGTAATAATCATTCTTTTAAGGTTCATTCCAACAGAAGGCATTGAAGTATTTATTTTGGTTAAATGTTATGAAATTACTGTTTTTGTAGGTGGAAAATGACTTAATGTTGGCAATTTCATATGGTTCAACCTCAGAGTTAAGCTCCTCTACCCTATCTCACTTTAGCGTACTGGACAAAGCATGGGTGCTTTGACCAGACAGAACTGGAAGAAAATTCTAGCTCTACCAAGTATGTGACTTTGGGAAAGTATCAAAGTCTATCTCAACTTTAGTTTCTTTTTCTGTAAATTGAGGAGACTAATTCCTACTTCGTAAGATAGTTGTGTGAATTGAGGACAACATGCCAAAAGAACTCTCTACAGTGATTTCAGTAAATAGTAGTTAATATTAACCCATAGAGATCATTTTCTTTTTCAAACTTGGAGTACATCAGTATATGGATTCTTTTTTTAAAAAAAACATTTTGTTGGAGTATAGTTGATTTACAATGTTGTGTTAGTTTCTGCTGTACAACAAAGTGAATCAGTTATACATATACATATATCCACTCTTTTTTAGATTAGTTTCCCATATAGGTCATTATGGAGCAACGAGTAGAGTTCCCTGTGTTATCCAGTAGGTCCTTATTAGTTGTCTATTTTATATATAGCAGTGTGTATGTGTCAATCCCAATCTCCCAATTTATCCCTCCCCACCTTTCCCCCTGGTAACCATAAAATTGTTTCTACATCTGTGACTCTATTTCTGTTTTGTAAATGAGTTCATTTGTACTATTTTTTTAGGTTCCACATATAAGTGATATCATGTATTTGTCTTTGTCTGTCTTACTTCATTCAATATGACAGTCTCTAGGTCCCTCCATGTTGCTGCAAATGGCATTATTTCATTCCTTTTTATAGTAAATATTATATTGTATATATGTATCACATCTTCTTTATCCATTCCTCTGTCGTTGGACTTTTAGGTTTCTTCCATGTCCTGGCTATTGTAAACAGTGCTGCAATGAACGTTGGGGTGCACATATCTTTTCGAATTATGGTTTTCTCCAGATATACCCCCAGGAGTGGGATTGCTGGATCATATGATAGCTCTATTTTTAGTTTTTTAAGGAACCTCCACACCGTTTTCCATAGTGGCTGTACTAGTTTACATTCCCACCAACAGTGCAAGAGGGTTCCCTTTTCTCCACACCCTCTCCAGCATTTATTGTTTGTAGCGTTTTTTGATGATGGCCATTCTGACCGGTGTGAGGTGATACCTCATTGTAGTTTTGATTTGCATTTGTCTAATAATTAGTGATGTTGAGCATCTTTTCACGTGCTTTTTGGCCATCCAGAGATCATTCTTAAAGTTAGCATTATAAAAGTCATAAGGAAGCTGTTGACATAGGAAGTAGACTAGTGGTTGCCTAGGGCTTGGAAATTTGGAGGGAAATGTGAAGTGATTACTAATAAATTCTTTTAGGGTGACAAAAAATGTTCTAAAATTAGACTGTGTTTATAGTCACACAACTGTGTGAATATACTGAAAAATCATGGAATTGTACACTTGAAATGGGTGAATTGTATGGTATATGAATTATATCTCAATAACGCTGTCTTTAAAAAGTCATAAAGAGGGACACATAGAGAAAGAGCAACAGCTTCAAACTATTTGGAAAAAAAATGTTTAGACTTGGCTTTTCGCAAGGCTCATTTATAGGATTTACACAATCAAACAAACCTTTGAGTGCTTCCTGAATTAAACCAGTTTAGCATGAAACAGTCATCACAAAGCATTATTTCTAATTGGCTATTTCTGGTACTAGCCACAGGGGAAGGAGTTGTTGTTTATTGCTATTCTGCATCTGGCAAATATCTAGTTTTGATGTAACAAATGTCATGAAGTAAAGATTTATTTCAAGATTTACTTCAGAGTTGAAGAAAAAGCTACAGTTGACAGACTGGCTGTCTCACATCTCAGGCCTCCCAGTGCTTGGTGCATAGTCATACAAATAAGAAAACTGTGTTCCCCAACACTTGCTCATTCCAATTGCACAAACGCAATGTGAGTCTGGTTTTGAATGGCAGTGCATCTTGGACAATGTTCAATCACCACACAGAGTTTGGGCAATGTAAAGAGCAGACCAGGGAAGCCTAAAAAGAGAGCATATTAGTAACTTGCCCAGATGATCAAATTACATTTTCCTCTTCTAACTGTTAGACATTTGCAGGGACACAGTTTGGGGATGGCTTTGGGTCCTATTTAATCTCTATGTAGAAACTAAGCATTTGCTAATAGAGGGCCAGATTCTTATACAGGGAATTTTATACATAGAGCATTATTGGATGCAAATCTGGACTGAAAGCGATTCCAGTTTTGAATACTGCATTATGATACATTTGTAAATAGTCCATCCGGTTATGGATAATTTTTTTTTTACCCAAAAGTATTATGCAGTGAATTGATTTTCCCCCAACCATCTATGTAATTTATGCATAAAATAAAAACAGTTATCAAGGATTGTAGGTCAGTAGGTTCATCTTTATTAGCATATCACCCTCTGAAGATGCAATATCTTGCTGTTTCAATGTGTGTGTGTGTGTGTGTGTGTGTGTGTGTGTGTATGTTTAGATCAACAGCACCTGTAAGTCACATCTAGAATTAAATAACAACAATAAAGTGCTAGGCTGTAGCCAGGCTAACAGCACTGAACTGACTCCAAGGCCAATGCTAGCAGAACATCTGAGTAGATGACAGCAATGAGGGTCAGATCAATGTAAAGTTCTGAAATAGATGATGCCTTTCTTTAGTACTTTTCGAGCCTATTTGCTCCTAGGAGCCCAGTGCCCTATGATGTCTTCTGGGTACTCAGAGCCTGACACTGCTAAATATCATGGGAACCAATTCTACCAGGCAGCCCAGTGCTCTGGATCTTTTTTTTTCTGGTCCCTTCCATTAATATTTCCCCATTCTGTATATCCCACTCTTCAGTCATATTCTATTTTATGGCTAGTCTGATACAATAATTCAACTGAGGAGTTAATGCTTTGAAAGAGTTCTATAATTTGCCCTTTCCAGGAAGCATCTGTATTTTACCAGGGGATTGTAATGTCTTGAATTACAGTTAATTCAGTCAGGGAGAATATTTGTACCCCTCAAATAATAATGTATAGATTATGATTATCTTTTTGGTTTGCATAAACGAACAAGATTATATATATATATATATATATATATATATATATATATATATATTAGATGCCACATGAAGAGGGGATGCAATCAACAAGAATTTAAGATCTGCTACAAGGACCTAGAAAAAGTAAGTCTTGAATAATTAAGCTTGCCTATGGACTACAGGTAAATATAGGAGAAGAAAGATCAACCAACAGTAAAAAAAATAAAAAATGGGGTAGCATCTTTGAGTATTCTAGAAAGTACAAAGGAACCTATATATTTAGATAGGCTCTACAAACATCAGCTATAGTCACAAACAAATGACTTGTCACAGAAGTGGGAAGAAGAACTTCAAGTCATTGGTTTTCTGAGTCATAACCTTTTTGAATATAGATAAACAATATCTGTATGGCTTGTAATTTATACATGTACACAAACAAATGTAGTAAAGGGCACATATCGCTACATTAGTAAGCTTCAGATGTATCAATTATACAACATTTAGGACTTCAAACAATTTGCCCTCTTGTCATTTTGCAACTGTGAGTTATTTATAAATAAAAGCAGTTACAATTGAATGGGGAGGAAAGAGATGTGATAGAAGCAAAGTCACATGGTTTTCTTCCCTATTCTTTATCTCAAAGGCATAAATTTATCTTTTTTGAATGTCTTCTCAAGAGAAACATTAAATACCCTAATTTCGTGGAATTACCAGAAGAAAATTAGGAGTTCATATGACATTAGATTTTAAAGATTTGCCTCTTGGTATTCTGTCCCAACATTCCTACCTGATTTTTCCAGGCACTTAGTTCTCCTTGACCCAATGGTAATCAATCCATTCTAAGTGTGTCACTAAGCTTTGGAGAAAGTCATTTGCTGAGTACTATCACTGCTATTACATGCTACAATTTTCTGAAAGAGTTTCTATGGTTGTATCAGAGTATACATGCCCCTCAAATTTCTTTTCACTTGAAAATGTCAGAGCAGTGACAGATATAAAGAGTGGCAGGAGTGTAACATGGGGGTAAATTCTATGACAATAGTTAACTAAAGCCAGAGGCAATTGTTCCAGCTTTGAAGGTGAAGAGAACAGTTATTAAAATAAATATAGTCAGAGAAGTAAGAAGTCATACTCCCATTAATAAGAACTAGATAGCATTTTTTCTTCTTGGTTAAACAATAAAATTCCATAAGCATAAGCGGCACTACCTCTCTATTCCCCTGACTAATTGGCAGAGTATTCTGCTGCATTGTAAGTTGTTCTCAAATCGCTCATTAAGGTCACATTTTATTAGTATTTTTGGCTTACTTAGCAGATATCTCATCAATCAGATCCTATATGTAAATAGGTGTGATACCAGTGCTACTAATGGGCTCAGAAACAGAAAATTCAGAAAAGATCAAGCAGAAACAATTAGGAAGATGAACCTTTGGTTATAGGGTTTGGCACATAAAGTTGGATTTAAAGTTACCGTAGGAACTTAAGTTACTGAGAAGCAGATGACACTGTACTCCATTTTCTTCCAAGACTGAGTGGTTGGACAAAGAAAGAATGGCAAAGATAAAGTTCCCACTGTTGTCCTGTTAAATATTAGTTTGCTGGCTTTCCAGTTCTAGTAATGGTGACGAACCTTGTAAACTAACCCTCACTCAGGCAATAGTTATGAAATCTATGTTTATGCAGATTTTACCCTGAAATACTGCCAAGAACATAAACCGTGGGGCAGCTAGAAAGCAAGCAGAAAGCGTGGCTTGAGGAGTCAAATAATGGAATTCAAGGATATCAGTTCAGTGGGAAATTAAAGGAAGAGATTCTGACAAAAGGGAAGTTACAAAGAGAGAGAGAGAAAGTTCCCAAATCTGCATATAAACTTCCCTCAAATTCTTGTATAATCCATGAACCATGCATTTATGGGTGATACTTCAAAGAGCCCAGGAAAAAGAAGAGCCAGGAGACTGAAAACACTGTATAGATATTTCAGAAGATAACCATTGCAAATAAGACAGAGTTTGGAGTTTTAGGGGGGCTTCATAAATACCTGGGCCTTGCCACTGAAACCCTAGAAAGACCATGCCTAAGAGGTAAAAGTTATGTTACAATATTAAAGCATTCATCTTAGGACAAAAGGAAAAAAAAGTTGAAGGACAGTCACACTAATTGAGCATAAAAGCAAACCTCCACACGTTCAATTTGATCAACAAATAACTTACAACAAATACACTTCAGAAGAACATAACAGAATCCAGGGATTCTACAATGGATTATCTAAAATGTTCAGTGTAAAAATAATAAAAAATTATAAAACCTACAGAGTAATGGGAAAATTTGATCTATAATCAAGAGAAAAAGGAGTTAGTGGAAAAGGAGTTCTAGATGACCAAGTTTATTGAATTAGCAGAAAAAGATTTTAAAGCAGTCATTAAAATATGCTCAGGGTCTTAGAAGAAACAATTGTCAAATTGAGTGAACAATTGGGAAATCTCAGTGAATAAATAAAATCTACTTTAAAAACTAAATGGGCATTTGATAATTTAAAAGTAAAATACCATAAATGAAAAATTCACTTAATAGTTGATTGAGAATATAGAAGAAAGGGTCAGTGAAATTGAAGATATGCCAATCAAAATTATCCATATGAAGAAGAAGAAGAAAGATTAACACAAAAATGAAGAGAATATCAGTAACTTCCAAGACATTATTAAGCATCTAAAATACATGAAATTAGACACCTAGGAGGAAAGAATAGGGTATAAAAAATATTGTTAAAATAACAATAAAAAAAATTTAAAAAGTAATTTAAATATTTCTAAATTTAGTTAAATATACAAAAGGTAAACATTAACTTACAGATTCAGGAAGCTTAGCCAGCATAAAGTAGGATGAGTTTAAAGCAAACCACATCTAGGCATTTCATAGTCAAATTATGAAAAACCAAAGATATTACATTGAAAGCAGCAGGGAAATAAGACAGATTACATATAGGGAGAAAATGATATGTTACAGTTAACTTCTCACCAAAAGCCATCGAAACCGAAAGAAAAAGGAATCACATCTTAAAGTGCTGAAAAAAACCCAACTGTAAATGCAGAATTCAATATCCAGTGAAAATTTTCTTCCAAATGAGGGTGATATAAAGATATTTTAAGATAAACTGTTACCAGACTATCTAAGCTACAAGAAATGCTATAGAAAGTTCTTAAGACTGAGGAAATTATACTGGATGGAAACTCAGATCTACAGGGAAAAATGAAAATCATCAAGAAGGATAAATATAAGGGTAAATTTTAAAAATATTGTCTTTCTTCAAAACACTGCATTGTTGAATTTATAACTTATGTAAATATAAAACATATGATAATAATAATACAAAGAGTGGTGAGTATATGAAATTTTAACTTGCAAGGTATTTATTTTTTACATGAATGGGTACAATATTTATTCTAAATGTACTGTGATAAGATTAAGATGGGTAGTCTAATCCTTAGAGCAGCTACTAAAATGGCACTAGAAGGTATAATTAAAAATCTAATAGAAGAATTTAAAAAAAAATTAAAAATTATTGAATTAACCCAAAGGAAAGCTTTTCATGAGAAGGTATTGCTTAGTCTATTTACATTTCATGTAATATTGATGCAGTTATGTTTAAATCTACCATCTTGCTAGTTCTTATGTATATTTTTTGTTTCTGTGATCCTCCTTTATTGTCACCATTTGGATTATTTCAATAATTTATACTAGATGAGAAAGCAAAGCACAACTTTATGTGGCCTTCAAGAGCCACACTTAAATATAAAGATGTATATATATCAAAAGTAAAAGAATATAAAATATATACAATGTAAATGGTAAGCATAGGAAAGCTGAAGTTAAGTGATAATAATACTATCAAACAAAATAGAATTTAAGAAAAGAGGAATTATTGACAAAAAAAGACATTTACCTTGGTTGGATGTAGTACCATCCTCTCTCAGTAAGTGAGAGAACAACTAAATAAAAAATTAGCAATCTGAAAACACTATCAGCTAACTTGCCCCTATTAACGTTTTATAACACTTCACCCCACAACTGCAGAAAACTCATTCTTTTCTTGTGCACAAGGAACTTTAAGCAAGATAGATAATATGCTGGGCCTTAAAATAAATCTCAATAAATATCAAAAGATTTAAATATTACAGAGAATTTTCTCCAAGCACAATAGAACTAAATTATAAATTAATAACAAAAAAAATCTAGAAATATCCTCAAATGGTTTAAAATTAAGCAGCCTACTTGTAAATGACCCTAGAGTCAAAGAATAAATTACAAGGGGAATTATAAAATAAATACACCTGGGCAATAGAACCCAGGACACCAACATGGTGCCAGTGATACCAGTGAAGGAGAAGAAATTCATGGATGTCAAAATAGGGGAGCTGGATATTAATGTGGGATTTCACCCCTAAAGGCATTGTTGGAGCATTTCAAAGAGGTTATTACAAGTATATCAATGGAAGAAAGGAAGCATCACTGGGGTTTCTATGGTGCTGGCAACTTACATGCTTTTCAACTATTGTCTTTCTTAGAAGGAACTCAAACATGAGAGGTTATGCAAGTACCACTGAAGAGAGCCCAGTGTGGAGTGCAACTCTGCATTCCTGACCATGACCTTTTTTGCTTGGCACCCTTCCTTGAGGAACACAATGGTATAAATCTTTTCATATCCTAATTGAGAATTAACGTCCAATAAAAGATGACTGGTACATGTAAAAAAAAAAAAGAAAAAAGAAAAGAAATCCACCTGAAATGTAATGAAAATGCAATACAGCAAAATGTGTGGGAAGCAGCTAAAGCAGTGCTTAGAAGGAAATGTATAAATCTGAATATATAAAAAAAGCAGGTCTTCTTTATATAAAAGAAAGGCTCAAAATTATTGATCTTAATTTTTACCTTATGAAGCTAAAAAAGAAGGGAAAATTAAACCCAAAGTAGGAGAAAGAAAATAATGAAGATAAGAGCAAAAATCAATAAAATAGAAAACACGAACAGTAGAAAAAATTAACAAAAAAATCTGGTTCTTTGAAAAGTTTGATAAAATAGATAAACTCTGTTGTAGATCAATGAATAAATAAAAGGTCAAATACAAATTACAAGTATCAGGAATGAAAGAAAGGATATTATTGCAGACCCTACACACATTAAAATGATACCCAAAGAATATTATGAATAACTTTATGCTAATGAAACTGACAAATTGGATGATATGGATTAATTCCTTGAATGATAAAAATTGCCAAAACTGACATGAAAAGATATAGAAAATTATAATGACTACATTTATGAAAGAAATTGAATGTATAATAAAAGTACAAAGAAAATTTCCAGAACACAAGTTCTTGTTGATGAATTCTGTGAAACATTTAAGAAGAAAATAACATTAATCTCATAAAACTTGTTTAGAAGATGAAGGAAGGGAAAATCCCTCCTAATTTGCTTTATGAGGTCCGAATAAGCCAGTTTCCAAAATCTGACAAAGGCACTACAAGAACAGAAAATAACAAGCTAGATGAATACCCAAAAAATCCTTAACACGATAGTAGGAAATTAAATACAGCAATATAGATAGATGATAGATAGATAGATAGATAGATAATAGATACATAAAGATAATAGAGGCATACTTCATTTTATTGTGCTTCTTTATTGTGTTTCACAGATATTGTGTTTTTTACAAATTGAAGGTTTTGGCAATCCTGCATTTTTCCAATAGCATTAGCTCATTTCGTGTCTCTGTGTCACACTTTAGTAATTCTTGCAATATTTCAAACTTTTTCATTATTATTATATTTGATATCATCATCTGTGATCAGTGATCTTTGATGTTACTACAACTCTGAAGGTTCAGATGATGATTAAGATTTTTAGTGATAAAGTATTGGTTTTAGTAAGATCTTACGGAAAACACTGAATGAACTTTTTGGCCAACCCAACATTTTTTAAACTAAAGTATGTATATTCTTTTTTAGACATAATGTTATTGCACACTTAATAGCCTACAGTATCATGTAAACATAATTTTTATGTGCACTGGGAAACCAAAAAGTTCATGTGACTTGTTTTATTGCAGTATTCACTTTGTTGCAATGGTGTGGAACTGAACCTGCAATAACTCTGAGGTCTGCCTGTACAAGATGAGTAAGTGGGATTTATTCCTGTACATGATGAGTGATGCAATATTGGTTTAACATTCAAAATCAATCATTGTAACTCACCATTTTAAGGGAATAAAGGAGAAAAATCATAAAATCATTTCAAAAGATGCAGAAGAATAATTTGACAAATTCTACATTTCTTTATGATTTAAAAATAAGATATTCTTAGCAATTAGGTAAGGAACTTAGTCCAATAAAAGGGATCTACAAAAAGCCTATAGCTAACATTATTGATACTGATGCACTATTGGATGCTTTTCCCCTAAGAGTAGAAATTAGACTAAAATGTCACCTATCAGCATATTTCTTCAATATTGTACTGGATGTCCTAGTCAGTTTAGTAAGTCAACAGAAAGAGACAAAAAACTTGAAAGTTGGAAGGGAAAAATTAAAATTTTTTAATTAAGGAAGGCATGATTATATATTTAGAAAATTGTAAGGAATGTACAAATTAACTACTAGAAGTAAAAAGTAAATTTATCAAGATCTCAAATTACAAGGTCAAGATACAAAAATTTTAAAAATAATTGTGTTTCAGTACCAGCATTATGCAATTGGAAGTGAATTTTAAAAATTTATAGTAACATCAAAAACATAAAATATTTAGGAACAAACTGAACAAGAGATGTGCAAGACATCTACACTGAAAAGTTCAAAATATTGTAAGATAAATTTAAACATTTCTAAGCAAAGGGAAAAAAACTTTTTGGTTCTGGTCCAAAACATAGAGTTTAGAAGTCATCACAACAAGCAAAAGATGAATAAACTGAAAATCAACAACACTTATTAGGTCCATCAGACAATTGAGGTCACAGGGCAAGCTGCCAACCTGAAAATTGTAAAGATAGGCAAACACAGAGAATCACAGCTTAACAGGAGCAGAAGTCCGCTGCTGGAGTCAGTACTGTGATTGACAAATTGCTGGAGGCTCAGTGTGGATGAGCTTGAGAGTTTAAAAAATGGATGGCTCAGTCTTAGGGATGCCCCCACATTTTTTAAAGTTTTATCCAGGAGCCCCACTAAGTTTGCAGGGTTAATATGGGAGAAAATTTCCCTCATGCTCCTGTCAGAGGGAGGGGGAAAATAGCCATTTTGGAAAGCACCCAGTGTATTCTGCTCTCCCTAACAAAAACATGCTCTCAAGGAAAACTATTTTCCCAGAACCTAGTTAACTTGAGTTTTATTGGAGTGTAACTGACCTGGCAGAAGGGGAAATATCCAACTCCAGACACCTCTAGGCTTCCTGTCTCACCTAAGGAGGAAAAACAAGATGAAAAGCACTTATGAAAGTCATCGCCTGGGAACATAGGCTCACTAAAAGATTGAGACCTAATCAGAGAACTATATGCTCTCCTCTCTGCCATCTTACATCACATCAGTTGGACTCATATAATAACAGAAGATTACAGCTGAAAGAATTGTGAGTCTCAGACTCTATTTAAAAAGGAGTCTCTAGAGAAACACAAAGACAACAGGGGAGACAAAAATCAAGGACACTAGAAAAAATTTTAGCTCTAACACCTACGGCTACAGCAACAGTGAATTCAGCCTAATTCCTAGCCAGATAAACATAAATCTCACACTTAAGGCATATTTATTTTGATTCATCATGCCTGACTATCAACAAAAAAAGATAAAGCATGTTAAAATGCAAAAAACACCATCTGAAAAGACAAAGCACGCATCAGACTCAGATATGATAGGGATTTTGGAATTATCAAAACAAGAATTTAAAATAACTATGATTAATATGCTTAGAACTTTAATGGAAAAAGTGAACAGCATGTAAGAATAGATGGGTAATGTAAGCACAGAGATGGAAAATCAAGGAAAGAATCAAAGGAAATGCTAAAAATCAAAAACATTGTAACAAAAATGAAGAATGTCTTTGATGGGCTCATCATTAGACAGGACGAGGCCATGGAAAAATGTCAGTAAGCTTGAAGATATGTCAATAGAAACTTCCCAAACTGAAAAGCGGAAAGGAAAAAGAACAACAATGAAAAGAAAACAAAGAAAGAAACAGACTATTTAAGAACCAATTACAAAATGTGTAACATACATACAGTGGGAGCCCCAGAAGGAGAAGAAAGAGAGACAGGAACAGAAGAAACATTTGAAGTAATAATGGCTGAGAATTTTTCAAAACTAATGACAGACCTAAATAAATTGAGATATATACCATATTCAAAGATTGGAAGGCTCAATATTGTTAACATGTCAACAATCCCCAACTTGATCTAAAGAATCAATGCAATCCCAGTAAAAATTCCATTTTAATAGAAATTAACACATGGATTCTAAATTTATGAAAATAAAAGTAAACTATAAGAACCAAAACAATTTTAAAAATAAAAACAAAGTTGATGTATAGACTATTATTGACTGCAACCCTACTATAAATCTATAGTAATCAAGAGAGTGTGGCACTGGCATAAGGATAGATGAGCTGATCAATGGAAAACCAGAATAAACTCACATGTATATGGTCAATTGAATTTTGAAAATATTTTCAAGGCAATTCAACGAGGAAAAAATCCTTTCAACAAACTGTGCTGCAACAATTGGATAAACATATGAAAAATGATCGACTTTAAACCCTTCCTCACAGCATACACACAAATTAATTGGAGATGATTAGATATGTGGCATAAAGCTAAAACTATGAAGCTTCTAAATGAAAACACTGGCAAATATCTTTACAATTTTGAGATGGGCAAACATTTAAGAGTGGACAAAAAAGCAATAATCATAAAATAAAAACGTTCATTAGTTGAATTCATAAAAAACTTATAAAAATGAAAATATCAGCAAGAGACTGGGAAAAATATTAACAATACATATAGTGGACAAAGGACTCATATGCAGAATATATAATTAATGCCTACAAATCAACAATAAAGGAAAACAACCCAACAAAATGTCAAAAGAGTTGAGTAGTTACTTCACAAATAAGAAGTTATTCAAAGGCACATGGAAATGTACATAACATCATTAGTCAACAGGGAAACACAAATTTAAACCACCTAAAGGTTCAAACCATCTGATATACCATTGCACTCACAATAGAACCACAATAGAATGGCTAAAGTAATTTAAAAAAAAAAGTAAAAAGAAAATACCAAATGTTGGTGAAGGTGTAGAATGATTGGATCTTTCATATATTGCAGGTGGGAGTGTAACATGTTACAACCACATTGGATAACTATTTAGCTATTTTTTGTAAAGTCAAATACAAAATTACCCAATGACCTGCAATTCTACTTCAATATACTTACCAAAGAGAAACAAAACTACATTTCTATAATAATGTTCTTTGCAGCTTTATTCATAATAGCTTCAAATTGGAAACAACTAAAATATCCATTTGAAGGAGAATGAAAAAATTATAGTAATTTTTATAAAATGGAATACTATTCAGCAAAAAAAGGAGCAAACTAAATGTGCATACATGAATGAATCTTAAAAACATTATGTTGACAGAAAGCAACCAGGCAAGACAGATTAATTTCATATTAAATTTATATGAAATTTTGGAATAGGCAATATTAATTTATGAATATAGATATCAGATTGGTCACTGCCTGGGGCAGAGGGTGGAAAGAATAACTTCTAAAAAGAAGATTCACTATAAAGGGAGTCAGAAGAACTTTTTAAGGTGATGGGAATGTCTATATTTTGACTGTAGTTGTGATTACAGGGTTACATACATTTGTCAAATTCATAAAATTTTACGTTAAATCTGGATATTTTACCATGTATAAAATTTATCTCAATGAATAAAAGCTAAAAAGGTAGTAAGAAAGTTATAATTTATATTTTTCTTAATTGCTGAACAATTGCTTACAGAAAGGAAGGGTTAGTAGTTTTTATAAAGGAAAATTTGTTTTGGAGGATCTGGATGTTTTTTTTTTCTTTTCAAATTGTATTACGGAATCTAGAGCTTGGATTTAAGGATTATTCTTGAAAGAATATGTTTATGGAAGAAATTTTATAATCCATTCATATCAACTAGAATGAAAACCAGTGGTACTTACCTGGAGTGTTAGTTATATCTGACAGGCCAGGGTGTAAACTTTGCATCAGGAAATGCATCTAATCCCTTAAAGCACATTTCCTGTAGGCATAATCACAATTAATTTGTTTTCTTAGTAGGGTGGATGAGTCATTCCCTTCATCTCAAAAGTAGATGATTCTTGGGCTTCCCTGGTGGCGCAGTGGTTGGGAGTCCGCCTGCCGATGCAGAGAACGCGAGTTCGTGCCCCGGTCTGGGAGGATCCCACATGCCGCGGAGCGGCTGGGCCCGTGAGCCATGGCCGCTGAGCCTGCGCGTCCGGAGCCTATGCTCCACAACAAGAGAGGCCGCGATAGTGTGAGGCCCGTGCACCGCGGTGAAGAGTGGCCCCCGCTTGCCACAACTAAAGAAAGCCCTCGCACAGAAACGAAGACCCAACACAGCAAAAATAAATAAATTAATAAACTCCTGCCCCCAACATCTTAAAAAAAAAAAAAAAAAAGATGATTCTTGAAAACTGATTCAAGAAAATGTCTTAAAAAGCTAAGTCCCAATTTCAGTAAAACAGATGAAAAGTTTACATAACTTGTATAATTTGGGGCCAAAATGATTAACTAGTAATGTCTCTAGCCATGGTTGCCTGGGGATGTTAACAATGTGACACTAAGAATGAAGCCATGTTACACAACTGGAGACTTTGCCAAAAGGGATAATATTCTTCAAGCCATAGTGACTTTTGGTCTCTATATACCAACATAAGGAACCATATATGGATACCATAAGTATACCATTGCAGTTCCTGGCAAAAGAAACTTAGAGCTCTCAGGTTGGAGAGAGAACCTCCATATTTGTCTTTCATGAGCACCAATCTACAGAGACTGCATTTTGAGCAAATGCACATGTGAACACCAAAACTTGGTTATTAAGGCATGAACCAAGGAGAGTCATTTCAGAACAGACAAAAGCGTGATGAAATATGTTTTTTGAACATTTATTATATGCCAGTCTCTATTCCAAGTATTTCATAAGCACTAATTCATTTAATCTCTTGAAGTGGGTACTAATTTTCTTTTATCATCTGCATTTTACAGATTAGGCATTTGAAATCCAGAGAGCTTAAGAAACTTGGACATATCACTGAGTATCTGAGACACCTACTAAATAAGCAAGACTGAACAAGAACATCCAAAAACCACACTGACTAATAATTTTCACACATTCTTCAGGGAGAAGACACTGGAGACAGATAGAGGAGGAGCTGTGTTAGGTTTGTAGTTATGTCAATGCTTTTGATATTAGTTTTCAATGGCTGCTATAACAACTTGTCACAAATATAGCAGCTTAAATAAAATAATGATTGTCATTTATTATTTCACAGTTTGTGTAGGTCGGAAGTCCAGGTGGGCTCAACTAGGTTCTCTTCTTAGGTTTTCACAAGGCTGAAATCAAGGTGTCAGAAAGCCTGGGATCTTCTCAGGAGGTTCTGGGGTAGAATCTGATTCAAGGCTCATTCAGGTTGTTGGCAGAATTCAGTTCCATAAGGTTGTAGAACTGAGGTCCCCATTTCCCAGCTGGCTGTTGTCTAGGATTGTCCTCAGCTCCTAGAGTCTGCCTACGTTCCTTGGTTCATGGCCTCCTCCATTGTCAAAGCCAGCAACCTTGTGTTGATTCCTTCTTGTGTGTTGAATATCTCTGATGTCCCCCTATGACTTCATCTTTTGCCATCAGTCAGGAAGTCTCTCCACTTTAGAAGCTATTATCTGATTGTGTCAGGCCCACACAGATGATCTCCAGATCTTAAGTTCAAATAACTTAGAACGATAATTACACTGGCAAAATCCTTCACAGCAGTATCTAGGTTAGTTTTTGATTGTCAGGGGACAGGAACCTTGCAACTGCATCTTTAGAATTCTGCCTGCCACTCCTTTGCTTCTGGTCACTTAAATATTTCCACACAAGGTAAAGTAGAGGTGATGGAAATAGCTGTAGAAATAAGGGTAGTGGGCTTCCCTGGTGGTGCAATGGTTGGGAATCCACCTGTCAATACAGGAGACATGGGTTCGAGCCCTGGTCTGGGAAGATTCCTCATGCCCTGGAGCAACTAAGCCTGGATGCCACAACTACAGAACCTGTGCTTTAGAGCCCACACTACTGAAGCCTGCGTGCCTAGAGCCCGTGCCCCACAACAAGAGAAGCCACAACAACGAGAAGCCTGCACACCACAACAAAGAGTAGCCCCCACTCGCTGCAACTAGAGAAAGCCTGCACACAGCAATGAAGACTCAACACAGCCAAATATAAAACAAACAAACAAATAAATAAATTTATAAAAAAAGAAAAAAGAAATAAGGGTAGTGCTGACTACATTTAACACTCAATTTTTGTTTTCATTTTTTAAGACATGTTCTTGCCAAAAATAGCAGTCACAAGGAAAGGAATATTCTAATTAAACATCCTTAGGGATGGGCATTTATTTCTTCTTTTTCTCTTGACTCTTTTTGTTTTTTTTCTTTTTTTACTTTGAGCTATAATTGCCGTATAACATCGTGCAAGTTTAAGGTGTACAACATATTGATTTGATACCTTTATATTGCAATATGATCACCATTGTAGCTTTAGCTAAAGTCTCTATCACATTATATAATTATTATTTCTTCTAGCTGTGGGAACAATTAAGATCTAGTCTCTTAGCAAGTTTAATGTTTATAACACAATTTGTTGTGTGTAATCCCTGTACTGTGTATTAGACCTCCAAGACTAGTTGCAAGTGTATACCCTTAAACAATGTCTCTCCCAGTCCCCCATCTCCCAACCTTTGGTAAACACCATTCTGCTCTCTTTTTCTTTTTGAGTTCATTTTTTCTTTGTTTTGTTTTTTAGTTTCTACATATAAGTCATATCATATGGTATTTAACTTCCTCTGTCAGACTTATTTCACTTAGCATAATGTTCTCAGTGTACATCCATGTTGTCACAAATGGCAGAATCTCCTTTTTTCTCATGGCTAAATAATATTCTATTGTATATATACATACCACATTTTCTTTATCCATTTATCCACTGATGGACACTTAGGTAGACTATTTTAATACTAATTACATGAGTTTTTAATGGAGCCAACTCAAATCACTAATTCAATCAACATTCAATTATTGCAAACTTTAATCTCTCTGCATATAGGCTGTGATTGCTGAAGTACACAGGAACTAGAGAGCTGTGATAAATATCTCACTGTTTTCTGCTCAGAGTCTCACAGGGCCAAATTCAATGGGCTGTTTGGCCTGAGCTTACATCTGAAGATTCTGAGGAAGCATTTGCTTCCAAGCTCATTCACGTTGGCTGAATACAGTTCCTTTTGGTTGCAGGACTGAGGTCCCTGTTTCCTTTCTGGGTGTAGCTGGGAACCTCTCTCAGCTCTCATCATTGTGTCCCCTACATCTTCAACCTGGTGATGGTGCACTGAGTCCTTCTCATGCTTCAAATTATTCTGAATTTTCCTTCTGTTGAATTTCTTTGACTCCAGTCAGAAAAAGTACTTTGCTTTTAAAGGTTTATGTGATTGGGCTCACCCAGATAATCCATGATAATCCCACTGCTTTTAGTCTATAATCTTAACTCCATGTGTAAAGTGTCTTTTACTATGTACCACAACACAGTCACAGGATACAGGGGCTAGGGCATGAACACTTGGGGGAGCCATCACATTCCAGAAGTGATGAAAAATGAAGCTGGCAAGAGAACTCGAGGTAAAAATGTGAAGCATAAATGCCTTGCTAAGAAGTCTATAAGTCATTCTCTAGACTAGGTAGTACTGTGCCATTGAAGGATTTTGATCTCTAAGAAAAATTACTTGGGGTACTACATAGAGGTTAGACAACGGGGAAGACTAGAAGAAGGGACCCAGTTAGAAAATTATTACATAATTCAGTTAAGAAATGTTGAAGATTTGGACCATTTTTTGTGAGGGGCAAGGGCCTTGTTTACTTTGTATCTGGTACATTTCTCAGTCAAGCTTCAGATCTCACATATCATTTCTTTAAAGAACACTCCCAGTTATCCCCTCCCCAATCGCTTACAATAGAACTTTCCACTCTTTATGGCAAATGCTTATTTAGTTATTTAATTGTCTATTTTCCCTGCTAGGTTTCCTTTTTCTGTCTTCCATGCTTCTCTTTTAGGTCTGTGAAAGCAGGTATTGGTTCTGACCCATTCACTTCTATATGACTGGCACTCATTTTAAAAATATATATATAATTAAAAAATATATTATATCAGATATTAATATATTATTAATTTATTAATATATTAATAAAATGAAGTTATTGACTAATTTGATTTTCAGCTGGGGCATTTGGGTACAGCCCTAAGTCATGTAGTAGAAAATATACTCATGTTATGCTTCATCCCCTCTCTTAATAGATAACATTGGGTTTGCTTTAATTCCATTGCCTAAACACTTCTGAACTTTGTACAAACTTTAAAACCATCTGGAACTGCATGTCCCAAGTGATGATTTTAACCTCTATGGGGTACTTATTTTTTTCTCCATTTACCTTATATCCTTTTAATTCAGTTGCCTTTTGAGATGGTGTGTGTGTGTGTGTGTGTAAGACCATTGTGTTTGCCCATGTGAAATGAGGGTTGGTACGCATTAATGAAGAGTTTAACAATAGAACTCAACATTTGTGTGTATTTCTAATGATAACATCTGACTTGGAAGGATTATCTCATGATGGGAAGGCTTTTATGGCCCCACCAGTGTTTAATTTAGTAATAGTTGTTCAGGTGGCATTTTTGGGCTGACACAACTCAGGGAAGGATCTCACTTTGTCATTATCAGATATGGGCCTAACCAGCTGGCAAAGAGAATAACAGTCAAAGAATGTATTGATTTCCTTTAGCAAGTTTAAGGCATTACCATCCTTAGTTCTAATGCTTCAAATCATTTCAGAAGGTTTGATCTCCTTGAACAAGTTCCCTGTAACTCCCCTCAGTTTGTCACCTCATTAACAAAGTTTTGGTTTTATTTTTTGAACTGTAAGAACACCTGTATAATCTAATCTAAATGTTTTATGAAACAGTATTGTCAGCTACTGATGCTTTACAGAAATGTACACTGGGTGGTATAATTATGTAAAGTTTAAAATGTGCTGAACAGAACTCTGTTATAAAAAGCATTTAAGAAATTGAATAGACTGAAGTTCAAAGGACAAATGCTTTTTAAACAAAATTATTCATTTCATTTTCCATGTTTGAAATGATTAGTTTAAAGCTTTTATTTAAGCTATAAAGGATTTCCTTTGTCTTAATTGTTAATACAATTAAATGCAGTGTAATATCTACTGGTTTGAACAAGAATACTATACATTAATGAGTTTTATGCTAATTTTTATCCTCAGACATCAATTTTCCAGGTAAAAGCAACATAAAAATTTTCCATTTTTCCTTTACTTTAAATTCACACTAATATTTGTTTACTTTGCTTATCATACATATTGACTAATATATGAATACATTAAAATCAGGTTTTAAAGTTGCCTTCACTGAACCCTAGTTTATTTCATGATGAGCATGGGGACACTGAGCAAGACAGTAATTTTTGAGCAAGGTCAGTTGTCTTCCTTCTGGTTCATGGAAGATACTTAGAATATATGCTATGATGAACTATTTGTGTCTTTGGAAATATATATTTCTTAGGTAAAGTTTGAGATAGTCTCAGAAAAGCAAGGTGGAGGAAGCCAGGAAAATAGTCCTAGAGTTTGGTTAGAAAGGAAATGAATGAGACACACTGATGCTAGGGCTTCCTTGCATTGATTTTTGTATTGAAAAATAGAAAAATTTCTCTTTAAAACATGTTAACAAACTCTTTTGGAAATCAGCTTAAGTTTTTAATACAAACAAGTTAAATGCAATCATATAGGTGTCACTGAGACTTGATGGGATGGTACTCAATGGAAAATTGCAATTAAAGGTAAAAATCTCTTCAAAAATAGATATAATAAGAGAAATAGCATCAGATATTGCGAAGATAGAGAGTAGAGGAAAAATTCAGGAATCTAGAAGCAGAAGCATGGTGAGGAGAAATACTAAAAAATGGTGGGACTCTTGTATGAACTGTTTGGTCAAATGGAGGACATGGATGATACTTTCTAATAGTTATCACACAGCTAGTATTGGCAAAAAAAAATCTTAAAATGGAGACTTTCAATTTCAAGAAATATTCCTAAAGTTTTAGTGTTCTGAAAGCAAAACATGTGATGAATTCTTGACTTGCCAAGCAATTTTACCCCATAGCACTTGAAGAAGCAATGAAGGAAAGAGTTTCTTTGGAATTAGGATCGACAGGAGCATGCAAAACATACAGGGAAAATGTTCTGTGATTATTTTGTGGATTAAATGATAAAATATGGACATAAATCATCCTGTAAACATGGGCTCACATTCATAACCTGTTGAATAACTGAACCCAAAGTGTTTTTATTGAAATATAGTTGATTTACAATGTTGTGTTAATTTCTGCTGTACAGCAAAATGATTCCGTTATACATATATATATATATATACGTTCTTGTCACAGAACTCTGCATTTGTTTCTGCCCCTTTCAAAATATAGAGCTGTCATCTGAATGATGACATAATAGTCTTGTAGAGTTTGCTGATGACTCAATTCTGAGGTGGATAACATGTAAGATGGAGCAAAGACTCAAAATTCAAACTTATTTATAAGTCGGGAGAATGTCCCTGAAGTAATGAGATGAAATTTAATGGGGGTAATTATGAAGTTCTCTATATTGATTTTAAAATAAAAATATTTGTAGAATTTCTACTATACGACTCATAACAGAGAATGGCTTAGTATCATAGAGTTATTATTAAAAAGAGTGTAGGCCTTTTATTTCACTGCCAACTCTACAAGTTCCAGTGATATGATATGGCTGCTAGAAAAGCAAGTGACAATCTTGGGTTGCATTAAATGAAGCATGGAATATAGGAAAATGGAGTCACACCATTCCTAAAGCACTCTGGTAATTTTGTGTGCCTTTTATTTTTGTTGATGAACTGGTCCTGTCCAGAGGGCAAGGCCTGGGTATTCTCATGTCACATGAGAAATGATGGAACAAAATAAGGCTATTAATTCTAGAACAGAAGAAACTTAAAAGGGATACAATATCTCCCTTTATTTATTTTAAGAACTATCTTGTGGAAAAGGCATTCAATTTCCCTTGCAACTTTAGTAGCTAACATAGCCTAGTATATAATAGATACTCAAAAAAAATTGTTAAAATGATTCGTTCATTGAACAATTATTTGCCAAGCATCTTGTGTGTGCCAGGTATTATTTTAGTTGCTGAGAATACAACATTGAAGAAAATAACATAGTGCCTGCCCTTTGGAACTTACATTCTAGTGGGAGGAGAGATAATAAACTGAACAGACAATTTATATAATGCCAGCAAGAGAGGTAATGGAGCGCATAGTGGTTAGAAAGCAGGCTCTAGAACAAGACTGATTGGCTTAAAATCCTTACCCACCCACTTACTGGCTCTATGACTTACACAAATTAGTTATTATATTTGTGCCTCAGTTTTCTCATATGTAAAGTGGGCATATTTTTATCATGTATTTATTTATTTATTTTTTGCGGTACGAGGGCTTCTCACTGTTGTGGCCTCTCCCTTTGCAGAGCACAGGCTCTGGACGCGCAGGCTCAGCGGCCATGGCTCACGGACCCAGCCGCTCCGCGGCATGTGGATCTTCACGGACCGGGGCACGAACTCGTATCCCCTGCATTGGCAGGCGGACTCTCAACCACTGTGCCACCAGGGAAGCCCTATTTTTTATTTTTTAAATCTATTGTATTGAAGTATAATTGATTTACAATGTGTTAATTTCTGCTGTACAGCAAAATGATTCAGTTATACATATATTCTTTTTCATATTCTTTTCCATTATGGTTTTTTACAGGATATTGAATATGGTTCCCTGCGTTATACAGTAGGACTTTGTTGTTTATCCTTTCTATACATAGTAGTTTGCATCTGCTAACCCTAAACTCCCACTCCATCCCTCCCCTATGCCCCTCATCCTTGACAACCACAAGTCTGGTTCTCTATGTCTGTGAGTCTGTTTCTCTTTCGTAGGTAAGTTCATTTGTGTCATATTTTAGAGTCCACATATAAGTGATATCATATGATATTTGTCCTTCTCTGACTTATTTCATTTAGTATGATAATCTCTAGGTCCATCCACGTAGCTGCAAATGGCATTATTTCATTTTTTTTATGGCTGAGTAGTATTCCATTGTATATATGTACCACATCTTCTTTATCCATTCCTCTATCAATGGACATTTAGATTGCTTCCATGTCTTGGCTATTGTAAATAGTGCTGCTATGAACATAGGGGTGCATGTACATTTTTGAATTACAGTTTTGTCCAGACATACGCCCAGGAGGTAAAATGGACATATTAATATTTCCTACCTCAAAGCATTTTGTGAGGGCTGAATGAGTCATTCCATGTAAAGTTCTGTGGACAGTGCCTGACATACAATAAGTATCCAATAAGTAATAGCCATTATTGTTATAGTACTAAGTGTTCTGAGGAAATATAAAGCAGGTAAGGTGACAGATGAAAGAATGTAAAAATGAACATCAGTCCAAAGTGTAATATGTGGAAAGTACAAGCAGGCAGATGTTAACTGTGATGTGTTCTAGCTCAACTCTTTTCCACATGCCCATCTGCCCCCATTGTCCTCCTCTCCTTTGTTTGCCTGGATGATCTCTATCTTTTGAAACCAAGTTTAGATAGTATCTCACCTGGAAGGCTGAACGGATGGCTTTGCTGCTACAGTTGGCTACCCTCTTTGCACTGCTTCTATTTTTTAAATTTATTGCAATGTATTATATACAAATGTACGAGAAGGTCTAAGGCATGATGGTTAAGATCTCAGGTTTTGAAGTCAGATAGAACTGACTTTGATTTACCAATCTGTCACTTACTGGCTATTTTACCTTGAATAATCACTAAATCTCTCCAATCTTTGGTGACCTAATTTGTAAATTGGAGATAAATGATGCATACTCTGTAAGGGATTTTTAAGAATTAAATAAGAAAATGCATGCCAGAAGCAGTATGGGGTTTCAATCCCAGTTCTGCCACATAGTTATGTGAACTTGGACAAGGCATTCAGCATCTCAGAGCTTCATTTTCCTAATCTACAAATGAGGGCAACAGTACCTTTTTTGATGGCGTTAATGTGAGAATTAGAAATAATGTATATAAAGTGCCTGGAACATAGTAGGCTTTCTATATATGCTTGTTAAATTGAATTTGGTTAGCAATTAAAACTTTTAAAAAATGAAGTGTTTTGCCTTTTGAAGTCATAGGTTCCTTGTTACTGGATGTGTGGATAGTAGCTGGCAGCATACTAGAGGCATTGTAAAGGGCATTTCTGCAGTGGCATAGAGGATGGGCGAAGTCAAGGCTTCCCAAACTTTGATCCATAGACCAGCTGCCCTATCCCCATCAAGTCTAATTTAATAGGTCTGGGAGAAGAACCTCCAATCTAGGTGACCACTATATCGCCTCCAACTCAAAGGTTAATGATTCTGTAAATCAGAGTTCAGTTCATAAGCCATACACTTGTTTAATTCCATCAAAGAACTCCCTTCTGCATCCTCCCTAACCAGGCTTCCACTATTCCCACTCACATATATTATTAAACGGTTTCTTAATAAATCCAAGAAAAATGATTTTAATTCATCTTCATTTATTTATTTGTCCATTAAGTTCAAGAAGAGTCAAGCTATTAAGATACATCCAAGAATCCTAACTTCTTAGTGAGTCAGAGAATTAGTTGGCATTAGTTGTTTTCCCCTGATTAAATAGACTTATTTTTAAACTTAACGTTATGTTGCCATTATCAAAGTTTTTCTGAGGCATCTTCTAAAATCTGAAGTTACAGAGTTAGAAGTTGTCAAAGTAAATCATGACATAGCAAGTTTAGAAGATAAAAGCATATACATCACATGATCGTGGGCAAGAACCCTTTTTCTGCTGCATGTCAGCTTCCTTATCAGCAAAATTGGAAGAGGAAAATGCAAATAACTTACTACTTGTAAAGCATTTTAAATGTGAGTGTTATCATTTACTTTGTGGTTTTCATTAATTTTGATCTTCTAGGGGTTTTGTTCTGAATGATATTTGGTATCTGGATTCATTTATTGTTTTTAAAGATTTGCATTTTTAAAATTCATTTTTAGAGGGCTTAAATACCAAGGAAGTTTAATCCATAGTAGAAATTTACTTGTGCTTGGTACTTCATGTATAAAAGATATATGAAAGGAATACACTTCGGGAATCTAGAAAAAGGAGAGGGAAGTTGAACAAGATGGAATTATTCTGGGAAAATAAATTATTTGTCCAACAGCATGAAATCCTTATTGAAAAAATTGGGGTGGAAAGCTGAAGTTTTGTTTTTTTTTTAACATCTTTATTGGAGTATAATTGCTTTACAATGGTGTGTTAATATCTGCTTTATAACAAAGTGAATCAGCTATACATATACATATATCTCCATATCTCCTCCCTCTTTCATCTCCCTCCCACCCTTCCTATCCCACCCCTCTAGGTGGTCACAAAGCACTGAGCTGATCTCTCTGTGCTATGTGGCTGCTTCCCACTAGCTATTTTACATTTGGTAGTAAATATAAGTCCATGCCACTCTCTCACTTTGTCCCAGCTTACCCTTCCCTCTCCCCGTGTCCTCAAGTCCATTCTCTATGTCTGCGTCTTTATTCCTGTCCTGCCCCTAGGTTCTTCATAACCATTTTAGATTCCATGTATATGTGTTAGCACACGGTATTTGTTTTTCTCTTTCTGACTTACTTCACTCTGTATGACAGACTCTGGGTCCATCCACCTCACTACAAATAACTCAGTTTTGTTTCTTTTTATAGCTCAGTAATATTCCATTGTATATATGTGCCACATCTTCTTTATCCATTCATCTGAATAAAGCTGAAGTTTTGAACTCTTCTACTTAGGAAAGTGTTTTAGAAATACCTCCTTCCGGTTCTTAGGTATTTTGGGTACAATGGCTCCTTACACCTTCTTTTCTTTTCCTTTTAACATGGACGTGTATCCACCAACTATGAAAATGCAGATCTTATCAGGTCTTAGAGAGTTTATTTTGAAGGATTTCAAAGCACACATAAAAAATATCTCTTTATATTGCCTTTTAAGGTCTTAGTGAAAAAGTACTTGAGGATCAAGAAATATTTGGGTTTTAAAAAGAGTTATAAACATACTGCTTTTTATTATAACACACAAATCCTAGTAGCTTTTTATAACTCTCCCAACTCATTTCTTTCCACTTTAATTTTTAGCATTTCTTTGTCCTATAGAAAAGACACTCTTGGTTAAACTCTGACAAGTCTCCCTGTCTTCTCATTTTTTCTGCATTATTTAGTTGCAGAGGGCAGATAAAATTCAACAAGGTTAAGAGAGATAATCTCTTGCTAAAAGTAACTAATTCTGCATCATTTTCCATTATGCTAAGAAATGAGTGAAACAGTAAGTCAGAATTTTTCTACACTGTGGAAGAAGCACTTAAGTTTAACTGAATGTCAAATTATTAAAGGTACCAAAGATGGAGTATATGCAGAAGCACTTGCGAAAGAGTTATGATTCTATTCTAATTATACCAATTTATTTTTTTAATGAAAGTATTCTCCTGTAATTATTTTGATAAATTCTCTTCAAACTCTCCTCCTTCTCTGCTCCACAGTTAGTATCCTACTGGTAGCTAGTGTAGGCAGTTGCCAGAATTATCTTTATATTTAGTCAATAAAAAGTTCATAATTTCGCACGTGACCACATAAAGGATGAGCACATCCCCAGATCTCTTGAGGATTTAGGCTAGTTGCTTGACTTTAAAGTTATTTGACCAATAAGAAGTTGCAAAGGGAGCATCCATAAAATTCTCTGCATATCTGACAGACTTCTAACTTGCTCTTTCCTGCTGGATTTTGATTGCCTAAACTCTATACTCCTGTGCTTTGAGTTAGTTGGTTGAAGTTTATTTTTTAGAGTGGCCTACTTAGCTGAAATAGTCACCATCTCACTGAAAGTTTTATTTTCTAAGGATGTTTTATTTGTTTATGCATTTAAGAGTTTCTGAAAATCACATGACTTATGGGTATTTAAGGTACTAAAACATAACTGTTTGTTCTGTCCCCCAGAAAAGAATGTCGCCTTGAATCAATACAACACTCTTCTGTTTAGTGTCTTGCCCAGTGCTTTCCCAAACCACTTGGATGGCATGATCCAGATTCATATTTTAGCATCATATGCATAAAATAATCATGGGACATTTTTGTTATATTTTTTGCTGAAATCAAAATACTTTACATATGAGTAATGAATGTTCTTGACAGTCCTAGTTCCTGAGAGCCCTTTCCTTCATAGCTTCTTTGAGTGCCTATGAGGTTAGCTGTTAAGCAAGTCAAAAATTTACCATATGCTTTGCTTTCAGAGCACTCCAACTTTAGGCATATTCTTGAAATTATAGTCTCCCTTAAGGTTTTATTTTTTTGGCCATGTGCCAGTTGTGTGATAATTATTAGAAAGTATTGTCCATATCTTCCATGTTGTAAAACAGGTTGTATGGGATTC
This sequence comes from Phocoena sinus, assembly GCF_008692025.1. Classification (NCBI taxonomy): domain Eukaryota; kingdom Metazoa; phylum Chordata; class Mammalia; order Artiodactyla; family Phocoenidae; genus Phocoena; species Phocoena sinus. Next base: position 82,666,968 of record NC_045784.1, read on the forward strand.
CCACAATTATGTGAATTTTTTATTTCTCCTCAACATGCTTTTGCCTCTAGATTCAAGGACTTTTTTCCCATCTGTATCTTTGCAACATCTGATGCTTTTTCTCCTGTTAAATCTATTTATGGACAGATTATTATATTTAATTGCAATTTTTATTGAGTATCATCCCATCCAGCCTCAGTAACACTTAGTCAATTCTATTTAACCTCTTCATGTGAGAATTTCAAGCTGCTTTCATTTATTGCCCATACTCTTGCCACTGGTGTAAGACATCTGAGGCTTGAACAATGGCTCCCAAATATCTTTCCTATTATTTGTTCAAAGAATTACTGAGATCCTTTTCCAAGTGCTTTTCTTGCTTTGTCCTAGGCACTATCATACATCAGATTTTCTCTCTCTCTCTGTATAGTTTCAGTTTAAAGCCGTCTTAGTAATATAGGAAAGCCTCCTTTCAAATATTTTCCCCCAGGTTTTCCTGAGATGAACCCTATCCCTTACATGGTCAAGAAAATACCATTCTGGTCACTGATGCTTCTGTTTTTTCCTCTATGCTTTCTATGAGCTTTCATCCTCCCTAATAACCTGTGGCACAGGGGGGTATTTCTTAAGCCCTTTCTCCCTCTCCTTCAGGGAGATCACATTACACTTATAACACTAGTAATTGGTGAGCTCCACAATCAGAAATACAGACTTAAAACACGCTACAGGTCAATGAAACACTGTTACCTTCAGCATTCTTACCTTCTGGGTTTCAAGTTGAACTATTATTCTTTATGTTTTCATTTGGAGATACTCTCCCTTGTGTAAATTGCTCATAAAAACTGCTGCAACAATTGTGTAATTTATCATGTGTATTTGACAGCTAGGTCCTTGTCAATGAATGCTACTTTTGGGGTGAATGTTATATAATCTTTCAACTTCATTCACATTTTCTGCCTTTAAAACTACCTAAATCCTTTATGACAAGCTGCAAGATTCAGTATTCCATTGGATTATGGAATCATGGAATTGGAAATTGTTTTGTAGCTCATTCAGTTATCACTTTGCTCAAAAAATTGATAGCAAAAATTACTAATTTGATTGAAAGGGAATTTTGCCTGGGAGTATCTAAGACAATGCCAGAGTGGGAGATGTTTGTATTAGAGCTGATTTATATCACTCATTTATTCTTTCAATATTCAACAAGTATTTATTGTATACCCATTATGATAGAGGTATTGTGATGGGTGCAGAAATACCATGATGAAAAAGACCAATGTGATCTCTGCTGTCATGGAGATGCAGTCTGTTAGAGTGACACATGCTCATCAAACACTCTCTCGTTATTTTAGATTAAGATAAGTGTTAGCAGACTCATACTAGGAAGTAGTTGAAGATGAAATGAGGAAAATGGCACAGGAAGATTCTTCTACCATTTTCATCTTCAATATCCCAAGTACTGGACTGACCTGATGTCTGGACTTTGGGAAGATGGCAACAAATAGTATCCAGGTGCTTGCAGGTCATTAACAAGGCTTTGCATACTATTGATCTTTTATTGGAGAATAAGAGGAATGACTTTCTTCATAAGGAATGCCACCTTTGTATTTTAGTAAAAGAGTAGATTAAATGTAAGTGAATATTTGTAGATGCTTCGTCTCCTCTTAAGGTCTTAAGTTCTTTACAAGCAGTACCATGTCCGTTCTGGCTCCCATTTTGCAATACAGTTCCTTGTACCATGTAGACACACAATGAATCATTGGTGGATTAAAATAAAAGAATACTGAATGACAGGAGAAGGGAAGAAATTTCTCCAGGCTACTCTAAGCACAAGAAAACAGATCTGAGAATCATTGTGGACCTTTTAAGCTAACACCAAGGAGCTTTTTCTTGGGCTGGTGACAACATAAACAGCATACTATTTTTATTGGAAGAGGTGTGTGTGTGTGTGCCTCTGTGTGTGTGTGTTTGTGCATACATGTGCTTAATAGACTATGAGTCTTTTTATTTTTCTGTAAAGCTGTCAGCTTTAAATTTTGCCAATCTTGGCAACAGTTCTTACACAGCTATAACTGCTTCTTACTTACAAGGTGTAAAGGAAAACAAATCCACAAAATTTTGTTTTGAAACCTAAATGGAAGAAGTGCTTATTACTGAGGTGTCTCTTTTTTTTTTTTAATGAATAAGAAGTTAAGCATTCTCATTCTACCAAAGCGCAAACAATTTGAGTCACACTGTGGCCACATTATGTATGGACATCGACATTTATATTGGGAGCAATAGCAACAACTCCTGTAATTCCTTTTCATCTTTCCATGCTCACACTGTGATGTCCAAACCAGAGTTTGAAGAAAGGAGAGGGAAACCCCTCACTAAACAGTGGCTATTGCCTTTAAAATTTGATGCAACTCTTCAGGAATTTGAGAGTATCTCAGCCTAACTACTGACACACACCCACACACACATACACACAGGCACACAAGGACACACACACACAGAAAATGGTCTAGGGGGAGAATCTACAAGGAGGCAGGGTTCTTTTTGAGGTTTTTACCCCCAGTGTTATTGAGACATAACTGACATACATCACTGTATGAGGTATACAGCATAATGGTTTGATTTATATATATTTTGAAATAATTACCACAATAAGTTTAGTTAACATCTCTCATCTCATATAGATACAATAAAAAGAAAAGAAAAGAAAAAACAGCAACAACAACACTTTGTGAGATTGGAACCAAGATGGCAGAGAGTTGAAGGACGTGCTCTCACTCTCTCTTGCAAGAACACCAGAATCACAACTAGCTGCTGGACAATCATTGACAGGAAGACACTGGAACTCACCAAAAAAGATATCCCACATACAAAGACAAAGGAAAAGCTACAATGAGACAGTAGGAGGGGCACAATCACAGTAAAATCAAATCCCATAACTGCTGGGTGGGTGACTCACAGACTGGAGAACACATACACAGAAGTCCACCCACTGGAGTGAAGGTTCTGAGCCCCATGTCAGGCTTCCCAACCTCGGTGTCTGGCAACAGGAGGAGGAATTCCTAGAGAATCAGACTTTGAAGGCTACTGGGAATTGATTGTAGGACTTTGACAGAACTGGGGGAAACAGAGACTCCACTCTTGGAGGGCACACACAAAGTAGTATGCGCATCAGGACACAGGGGAAGGAGCAATGACCCCAGGGGAGACTGAACCAGACCTACCTGCTAGTGGGGGAGGGTCTCCTGCAGAGGTGGGGGGTGGCTGTGGCTCACTGTGGGGACAAGGACACTGGTAGCAGAAGTTCTGGGAAGTACTCCTTGGTGTGAGCCCTCCCAGAGTCTGTCATTAGCCCCAACAAAGAGCTCAGGTAGGCTGAGTGTTGGGTGCAGCAGGTCAAACAACCAACAAGGAGGGAACACAGCGCCACACATCAGCAGTTAAGTAGATTAAAGTTTTACTGAGTTCCGCCCACCAGAGCAACAGTCAGCTCTACCCGCCACCAGTCCCTCCCATCAGGAAACTTACACAAGCCTGTTAGATAGCCTCATCCACCAGAGGGCAGACAGCAGAAGCAAGAAAAACTACAATCCTGCAGCCAGTGGATCAAAAACCACAGTCACAGAAAGACAGACAAGATGAGAAGGCAGAAGGCTATGTACCAGATGATGGAACAAGAAAAAACCCCAGAAAAACAACTCAATGAAGTGGAGATATGCAACCTTCCAGAAAAACAATTCAGAATAATGATAGTGAAGATGATCCAGGACCTCGGAAAAAGAATGGAGGCAAAAATTGAGAAAATGTAAGAAATGTTTAACAAAGACCTAGAAGAATTAAAGAACAAACAAACAGAGATGAACAATACAATAACTGAAATGAAAACTACACTAGAAGGAATCAATAGCAGAATAACTGAGGCAGAAGAACGGATAACTGACCTGGAAGATAGAATAGTGGAAATCAGTGCTGTGGAACAGAATAAAGAAAAAAGAATAAAAAGAATTGAAGACAGCCTAAGAGATCTCTGGGACAACATTAAACGTAACAACATTCACATTATAGAAGTCCCAGAAGAAGAAGAGAGAGAAAGGACCAGAGAAAATATTTGAAGAGATTATAGTTGAAAACTTCCCTAATATGGGAAAGGAAATAGCCACCCAAGGCCAGGAAGCCCAATGAGTCCCATACAGGATAAACCCAAAGAGAAACATGCTGAGACACATAGTAATCAAATTGACAAAAATTAAAGAAAAAGAAAAATTATTAAAAGCAGCAAAGGAAAAATGACAAATAACAGACAAAGGAACTCCCTTAAGGTTAACAGCTGATTTCTCAGCGGAAACTCTACAAGGCAGAAGGGAGTGGCATGATATACTTAAAGTGATGAAAGGAAAGAACCTACAACCAAGATTACTCTACCCGGAAAGGATCTCATTCATATTTGATGGAGAAATCAAAATCTTTACAGATAAGCAAAAGCTAAGTGAATTTAGCACCACCAAACCAGATCTACAACAAATGCTAAAGGAACTTCTCTAGGTAGGAAACACAAGAGAAGAAAAGGACCTACAAAAACAAACCCTAAACAATTAAGAAAATGGTCATAGGAACATACATATCGATAATTACCCTAAACGTGAATGGATTAAATGCTACAACCAAAAGACACAGGCTTGCTGAATGGATACACAAACAAGACCCATATATATGCTGTCTACAAGAGATCCACTTCAGAGCTAGGGACACATTCACTCTGAAAATGACAGGATGGAAAAAGATATTCCATGCAAATGGAAATCAAAAGAAAGCAGGAGTAGCAATACTCATATCAGATAAAATAGACTTTAAAATAAAGAATGTTACAAGATACAAGGAAAGACATTACATAATGATCAGGGGATCCATCCAAGAAGAAGATACAACAATTATAGATATATATGCACCCAACATAGGTGCACCTTAATACATAAGGCAACTGCTAACAGCTGTAAAAGAGGAAATCGACAATAACACAATATTAGTGGGGGACTTTAACACCTCACTTACACCAATGGACAGATCATGCAAAATGAAAATAAATAAGGAAACAGAAGCTTTAAATGACACAATTGACCAGATAGATTTAATTGATATTTATAGGGCATTCCATCCAAAAACAGCAGATTACGATTTCTTCTCAAGTGTGCATGGAATATTCTCCAGGATAGATCACATCTTGGGTCACAAATCAAGCCTCAGTAAATTTAAGAAAATTGAAATCATATCAAACATCTTTTCTGACCACAACACTATGAGATTAGAAATGAATTACATGGAAAAAAGCATAAAAAACAGAAACACATGGAGGCTAAACAATGCGATACTAAATAACCAAGAGATCACTGAAGAAATCAAAGAGGAAATCAAAAAATACCTAGAGACAAATGACAATGAAAACACGATGATCCAGAACCTATGGGATGCAGCAAAAACAGTTCTAAGAGGGAAGCTTATAGCTATACAAGCCTACCTCAAGAAATAAGAAAAATCTCAAATAAACAATCTAACCTTACACCTAAAGGAACTAGAGAAAGAAGAACAAACAAAACCCAACATTAGCAGAAGGAAAGAAATCATAAAGATCAGAGCAGAAATAAATGAAATAGAAGCAAAGAAAACAATAGCAAAGATCAATAAAACTAAAAGCTGGTTCTTTGAGAAGATAAACAAAATTGATAAACCATTAGCCAGACTCATGAAGAAAAAGAGAGAACTCAAATCAATAAAATTAGAAATGAAAAAGGAGAAGTTACAACAGACACCGCAGAAATACAAAGCATCCTAAGAGACTACTACAAGCAACTCTATGCCATTAAAATGGACAACCTGGAAGAAGTAGACAAATTCTTAGAAAGGTGTAACCTTCCAAGACAGAACCAGGAAGAAAGAGAAAATATGAACAGACCAATTACAAGTAATAAAATTGAAACTGTGACTAAAAATATTCCAACAAACAAAAGTCCAGGACCAGATGGCTTCACAGGTGAATTCTATCAAACATTTAGACAAGAGCTAACACCCATCATTCTTACACCCTTCCAAAAATTTGCAGAAGAAGGAACACTCCCAGACTCATTCTCTGAGGCCACCATCACCCTGATACCAAAAGCAGACAAAGATACTACAAAAAAAGAAAATTCCAGACCAATATCACTGAGGAATATGGATGCAAAAATCCTTAACAAGATACTAGCAAACAGAATCCAACAGCACACTAAAAGGATCATATACCATGACCAAGTGGGATTTATCCCAGAAATGCAAGCATTCTTCAATATACGCAAATCAATCAATGTGATACACCATATTAATAAATTGAAGAATAAAAACGATATGATCATCTCAAAAGATACAGAAAAGCTTTTGACAAAATTCAACACCCATTTATGATTAAAACTCTCCAGAAAGTGGGCATAGAGAGAACCTACCTCAACATAGTAAAGGCCATATACGACAAACCCACAGCAAACATCATTCTCAATTGTGAAAAACTGAAAGCATTTCCTCTAAGATCAGGAGTAAGATAAGGATATCCTCTCTCGCCACTATTATTCAACATAGTTTTTGAAGTCCTAGCCATGGCAATCAGTGAAGAAAAAGAAATAAAAGGAATACACTTTGGAAAAGAAGAAGTAAAACTGTCACTATTTGCAGATGTCATGCTACTATACATACAGAATTCTAAAGATGCCACCAGAAAACTATTAGAGTTAATCAATGAATTTGGTGAATTTGCAGGATACAAAATTAATGCACAGAAATCTCTTGCATTCCTATACACTAATGATGAAAAATCTGAAAGAGAAATTAAGGAAACACTGCAATTTACCATTGCATCAAAAAGAATAAAATACCTAGGAATAAACCTACCTAGGGAGCCAAAAGACCTGTATGCAGAAAACTATAAGACATTGATGAAAGAAATTAAAGATGATACCAACAGATGGAGATATATACCGTGTTCTTGGATTGGAAGAATCAATATTGTGAAAATGGCTGTACTACCCAAAGCAATCTACAGATTCAATGCAATCTCTATCAAATTACCAATGGCATTTTTTATGGAACTAGAACAAAAAATCTTAAAATTTGCATGGAGACACAAAGACCCTGAATAGCCAAAGCAGTCTTGAGGGAAAAAAACAGAGCTGGAGGAATCAGACTCCCTGACTTCAGACTATACTATAAACCTACAGTAATCAAGACAATATGGTACTGGCACAAAAACAGAAACATAGATCAATGGAACAAAATAGAAAGCCACACACCTATGGTCAACTAATCTATGACAAAGGAGGCAAGGATATACAATGGAGAAAAGACTGTCTCTTCAATAAGTGGTGCTGGGAAAACTGGACAGCTACATGCAAAAGAATGAAATTAGAACACTCCCTAGCACCATACACAAAAATAAACTCAAAATGGATTAGAGACCTAAATGTTAGACAGGACACTATAAAACTCTTAGAGGAAAACATAGGAAGAACACGCTTTGACATAAATCACAGCAAGATCATTTTTGATCCACCTCCTAGAGTAATGGAAATAAAAACAAAAATAAACAAATGGGACCTAATGAAACTTCAAAGCTTTTGCATAGCAATGGAAACCATAAACAAGATGAAAAGACAGCCCTCAGAATGGTAGAAAATATTTGCAAACGAATCAACAAAGGATTAATCTCCAAAATCTATAAACAGCTCATGCAGCTCGATATTAAAAAAACAAAGAACCCAATTCAAAAATGGGCAGAAGACCTAAATAGACATTTCTCCAAAGAAGACATACAGATGGCCAGGAAGCACATGGAAAGCTGCTCAACATCATTAATTATTAGAGAAACGTAAATCAAAATGACAGTGAGGTAACACCTCACACCAGTTAGAATGGGCATCATCAGAAAATCTACAAACAACAGATGCTGAAGAGTGTGTGGAGAAAAGGGAACCCTCTTGCCCTGTTGGTGGGAATGTAAATTGATACAGCCACTATGGAGAACAGTATGGAGGTTCCTTAAAAAACTAAAAATAGAATTACCATATGATCCAGCAATCCCACTACTGGGCATATACTCAGAGAAAACTGCAATTCAAAAAGACGCATGCACCCTAATGTTCCTTGTGACACTATTTACAATAGTCCGGAGATGGAAACAACCTAAGTGTCCATCATCGGATGAATGGATAAAGAAGATGTGGCACATATATACAATGGAGTATTACTCAGCCATAAAAAGGAACAAAATTGGGTCATTTGTTGAGATGTGGATGGATCTAGAGACTGTCATACAGAGTGAAGTACGTCAGAAAGAGAAAAACAAATATCTTATATTAACACATATATGTGGAACCTAGAAAAATGGTACAGATGAACTGGTTTGCAGGGCAGAAATTGAGACACAGATATAGAGAACAGACGTATGGACACTAAGGGGGGAAAGCGGCCGGGGGTTGGGGTGGGTGGTTTGATGAATTGTGTGATTGGGATTGACATGTATACACTGATGTGTATAAAATTGATGACTAATAAGAACCTGTTGTATAAAAAAATAAATAAAATTAAATTAAAAAATTAAAAAAAACTGTGATGAAAACACTAAGGATCTACTCTTTCCACAAGTTTCCTATATATCATACAGCAATGTTAACTATAGTTATCATGTTGTATTGAATATCACATCCCTAGTACTTATTTACTTATAACTGGAAGTTTGTACCTTTTGACTACCTTTTTTCAATTCCTCTGGCTCCTACCCTCAGCTCTGGTAACCACAAATTTGATCTGTTTTTCTATGAATTTGGTGTTTTTGTGTTTTACGTATTGTGTTTTAATTCCATATATTTTACAAGGGAGATCATACAGTATTTTTGTCTTTCTATGTCTGACTTATTTCACTGAGCATAATGCCCTCAAGGGCCATCTATGTTGTCACAAATGGTAACACTTCCTCATTTTTATGGCTAAATAATACTCCATTATATATCTATACATCTATATGTATCACATTTTCTTTATCCATTCATCCATCAGTGGACATTTAGTTTGTTTTTAGCTATTGTAAATAATGCTGCTATGAACAAGGGGGATACAAATATTTTTTGAGTTAGTGTTTCTGTTTCCTATGGATATATTTCCAGAAGTGGAATTTCTGAATCATATGGTAGTTCTATTATTAATTTTATGAGGAAATTTCATTGTTTTCCATACTGGCTATACCAGTTTACAATCTTACCAACCGCACAAGGGTTCTTTTTCTCCATATCCACACCAGCATTTGTTACCTCTTTTCTTTTCCATGATGGCCATGGAGGCAGTTTTAGTATCAGTAGACAAGGGTCTCTTCCATTCAGTTATGATATCCCATTCACTGTACCAACCAAGAGAACAGGGTTGAGGTTGATGATCATTCCCAGCATGGATCCTACTTTATCTCCTTCTGATGTAAAGAAGGACTTTGCTGATAAAGAACAAACTAGTGGTTACTAGTGGGGTGGTGGTGGGGGGAGGAATTTGCAGGGAACCAGTTTGGAATTCTGAAATCCACTTTACTCTGACCCAGGAAAAACCAATTCTCCAAAATATGGTACAAATAGTTACCAACTTGGCAGCGCATTTGCTGAACTAGAGGTTTCCAGCTCCACAACTTTATTTCCCAAATGCTTGAGGTATCCCTAGCACCACGGCACTCCTGTATGTGGCACAGCAGGCTAGTGCACGGTATAGGCAGCATATGCATCCTCCCATTTTCCTCTCAGTTGAAGGTGTTTCACACAAAGTAAGAAGGAAATGCATTTCTTATGCCAAATGGCTTTCCCTTTATTTTCCTTGGTAGCAATAAGAAATTCTAGGCAGATGTGTAGGGGAAAAGGCCATCCAAGCCCACACCTGCAACAGAAATGAGATTTCTCTGCTTTTCAGTGGATTTTACTCATTATAGAATAGACTCTGTTTGTGACCCTGATGGATTTTGAACTCTTATACAAAAGCAACAGCAACAGTAAGCCCAAAGAATCTTCCTCAATTCATTGTAAAACCAGGCATAGGAATAAGCTTTACCAGTGAGAAATACAGTTACGTGTCTATGCTAAGGTGTTTCCACACAGCATTTATTATTTTTTTTGTGGTATGTGGGTCTCTTACTGTTGTGGCCTCTCCTGTTGCAGAGCACAGGCTCCGGACGCGCAGGCTCAGGGGCCATGGCTCATGAGCCCAGCCGCTCCGCGGCATGTGGGATCTTCCCGGACCGGGGCACAAACTCGTGTCCCCTGCATCGGTAGGCGGACTCTCAACCACTGCGCCACCAGAGAAGCCCTCCACACAGCTTTTAAGTCTTTCACCATAAATCACATTCACAAGTTCCATCTCTGTCTGCAGCATGCATATGAAGTTGCTACACTACTGCTGGACTTGGAATAAAGATCTGTTCTTGTGGAGGTTATCATAGTACACAGAGGTTATTCTGCCACCAACAGGAAAGCAAGCATGCTAAAAGCACATGAGCTGTCAAACTGGTGAACTTGCCATGACCTGGAACATCAGAAATGCACTGACTGCAGTAAGAGAAAGAGCATTTCAAATTGTGTTTCTTTTCTATTACAGGCAATATTACATAGCATTGGAAGAGTGGGACTACAGGAAACAATTTTGGAAATGAGACCAGATAATCTCTAATGTCTTTTTCAGCCTTAAAATTCTCTAGGCCAAGAAGAGCTATAAACGCAAAGGCTGTCTGTTGCTAGGGGTGTGATGCAGCCAGGTGGAAGGCAATAGAGAGAGGTGCTACTTGAGGAAAATTGGAGAGTGTGTTCTCCACCAAAATATTCATATCAAAACATAATGAAACATATATGTTGTGAACTAGTACTTATTAGATTAGTTATCCTAATTGGTTTGCATCATATTCTGAAATAAAATTCTATTTTATCAATCAAAAAAAAAACCCAGTAATGAAACAAAACAAAGCTTTCTGCTACCCCCCTCCAAAAACATACGAAATCTCCAGGCAAAATGCAACCCTTGGACTAGCAATTTTCAATTCCCCTCTAAAATCTTACTCTATTTTTCTTTCAAAATTCCGATGAGACTTCAAAATGAAAAGCTCACTGCTTTATCAATGAGAACTATCTGCTTTTCTCTTTTTTTTTTTCTTAGAAAGATAACCATATATATATAAAATATGTATACCATATATTATTTTATAAAATATATATGTTATATGTTACAATGTATATTATATGTATACCAGGCTTATATTATATTATATATTATAGTTATATAAATATTAAAATTTGTAAAGATATTTCAAAGGTGCATTTGGAAATTTCTCATACTTATTTCTATGTAGTTATAGATTTTTCAGCTCTGTCAAGGTATTTGTTTTCAAGGACTTTATTTTACTGTACTTTATTTTATATATCATCATCATGGATCAGATGGATATGATGATTGTTCACCAAGAAACTCAGAAGAACAATTAGGGAGTGAGAGCTGAGGGAGGAAAGCAGAGTGCTAGGGATCACTAGAAGGCAGTAGAGAGGGCAGTCTGTGGCAGCCACTGAGAGATTCCACTCTCTGGGAGGGAAGAGGATACAGATTTCAAGGAATTCAGTTTAATTCACTTGCCCTTTGGCCTTCTCTTTCCATTTCTCCATGAGCTACTTACTTCTTACCAGCAGCAAGAAGAGGAAGTCTCTGCAGGGAGTTCTCCAGGGTGTCACCGTGGATCTTCCATTTCTTGTAATGCTTTTAAATTAAGGCAAGAATTTATTCTGCATGATGCCTGAACTCCTCTCTTTACTCAAAGGGATGGTCTATTAAGAACAGTTTGGGCACAGTGGGAGGAAGTTGGACTGTGGCTCCCTAGGCTCACCATTAATGGATAAATTGAATGCTTCCGTTTGGGGTGAGTAAGACAGGGAGTATGTGGCATCTTTTGTCAGAAATACATTTAAATGAAAGATCTTTCAAATGACCGGGTTTTGCTTCTTTGTGTGCACAGAGTGCCAGGTGTTCCATAGACTCCTACGTCCCTCCAGAGTAACACGCAATTGTGTGTGACTCCTGTACCTCTCTGCAGTCTCTTTCTGATGTATGCAGCCAAAGGGGGAGTTGGAGAAGTTGGTGACCAGCAAGGAAGACATATTCACACTATCCAGACAAACAAGAAAGAGTGAGGGCCAAGGTCAATGACAGAGCACTTGCATTGCACTAGAAGTCACTTGTTAGGCCATGGAGGAACTTCTGCCTACAAGTTTCTTTTAAGAACTGAACAGAAGCATTGTGAATTTACACAGTATTTTATTCATGCTTTATCTTGCTGTCAGACAGCATTTTTTTCAACATAAAAATCCAGTCGTAAGTAGCTTCAAAGCTCCAACCTCACAGTTCAAGTCCAGATTTCATTATTTTTTTAAGAAGCAGTTTTATATATCACCAGTGTTAATGAAAATATTATGTTCAATTCTTAAGTCGAATTGCGGCTTTGAAATATGAAGTTTTCAGAACCATATGCTCGTGTTCAAAACTGATGTCTTGGTAGCTGTGACTTTTCAGGGCACGGAAATGTACGGAAGTAAATGTGTATTTGAATGTGCAGGTTATATTTTATCATTAAGGTTGATTATTTATAGAAGTAGAGAAATCAGAGAGCTGTCAAAATGGTTTTAAATAAAACAAACAAGCCACTGCAAAAAGGTATGGTTTGCAGCAGGAATACTTGCCATAATCAGGATCCTTTATCTTTCATAGAAAGAGTCAGGCATGGTTGCCCCTGCAAGCAAAGCACTTTGGAGCAGCTGGACAAAATGCTGAAGAAGAGATGCAGATGGGCCTTTCCTCTCTGGAGAGTAAGATGGATCCCTTGGAGGTAGACTCAGCTTGTTCTGAAGCCTCCATTGACTAGCAGGCTCAGTTCTCCTAGTTAACTGCACAGTATTTTTCAGAAATCATATTTTCAGTAGCCTTGAATACTATTAACTCTCTGAAGTGCTGGAAAATAAAAGAATATGCTCCTAGAAAAGAGCAGTAAATGATTTTTATGTCTAGATTAAACATATAACTAAGATTTTTTTACGTAATTGCGATTTGTGCAGCAGACAGTAGTGCAGTGCTCTGGTTACAAAGAATCTAGGCTCTGCCACTTCTTAGCCATGTGAATTTGCGTGGTGTCTTAATCATTGAGCCCCAGTTTCTTCGTCTGTAAAATGGTGATAATAAAGGCATCTTCGTTTATTGTTCGTGAAACGCTTATTTACAAAGGACCAGGCTTTCCCCCATGTTTAGAGAAAATCTGCCCCATATATTTGTTGTCAGTGATACTATCCTGTTACTTATTATAGATCTTGTAAGGTGTTCTCAATAAAACTGTTCAATCTGCTAGGTGAGACACGGTTGGTGGGTCCAGGTTTAACTGCCATATGTGTTTAGATACTGTGAACCACTGTGTTTCAGTCTTCATTTTACCTTTGAGTTTTGCACTTGACAATCTGCAAACATCACAAAGTTTTTGTTGATCCGATTCTCTAATTTCTTGTTGACCGAAACTTCACTGGTTACATGTTCTTCCACAATCTAATCCCATGAGCGCCTGTTTTCTTTATTGCCAAAGACATTTTTTTGCCTGTTTGAATATTCTTTGAGCTTATTTTCAACCCATAATGCTGGCTATAATTATATATAAATTATTTTCATATTTGACAGAGACTACTAGCTGCCTAACTAATATCCATTTTCTCTTACTTAGTTAATAATAGAACTGAATTTTGTCATGGATAGTCTACAGGATGTAAGTGAGAGATAGGATAGGACTTCCAGGAGCTTTCCTTAAGAAAGAGATAGCATTTGGTATATGCATTCTTTTCCCTTCCCATCTCCTGCTTCTTGCCAGTAATGTAGATATGATGGCTGGAGCCCTAGAAGCCATAATGAACAATGAGGTGATCTTGAGCCAGTGCAAAAGATGAAGGATCATAAACATAAAAATTCATCCCTTGTGACCTGGGATTTGCCATTATCAGTTTTGAAGTGCCTACCTTCGAACATCTTTTATGTTAGAAAAAAATAATTTTTTAATCTTTTGTAAGCTCCTGTTCTTTAGGTCTCTGATGCTGTTTCTAGATGATACAGCCCACTTTGCTGAGCATGTGTTCTGTGAGTCCAGTCAACCTACTAGTGGTTATATTGGTCCCATGCAGAAAAGATATTCTAAATATCACTGAATCCTTGTTGAAGATAAAGTTTACTTTTTCAGTGCAAATGCCACACTCCTTTCCCTAGAAACATTTTAATTTAAATGAAAAAATACTCCGAATTTAGGCTTCATATTTATTGAGACAATTTCTCTAGACAAGTGTCAGTTGATCAGGGTCAGAAATGGAAAGACTTTGTGTTATTATTCTACATTTTTATGACCCCCAATGACACCACCATGAAACTTTAAAAAGCAGAAACTCAGGGATTGAAATGAAAGTATAATCTTGAACTGAAGATTTATTCAAATAGAATGTAGCATAAACCTCAAAATTGAGATAAACAAAAGATCTCTTACCCTGTTAAGTGGTTGTCTATGTTTTGCCCCCCTCTACCAGCGTTTTCCAAAAATTTTTTTTTGTGTGTGGTACGCGGGCCTCTCACTGTTGTGGCCTCTCCTGTTGCGGAGCACAGGCTCCGGACACGCAGGCTCAACGGCCATGGCTCACGGGCCCAGCTGCTCCGTGGCATGTGGGATCTTCCCGGACCGGGGCACGATCCCATGTCCCCTGGATCGGCAGGTGGACTCTCAACCACTGCGCCACCAGGGAAGCCCTTTCAAACTTTTAAACTTATCTTTTCTTTTTTTAAACTTTTTATTTTGAAATAAATATAGATCCACTGGAAGTTGCAAAGGTAGTACAGAGTAGTCCCATGTACTATTCACCCAGTTTTCCCCAATGGTTACATCTTAAGTAACTGGAGTTCAAAATCAGAAAATTGACTTTGTTTAATATATGTATTAGTCAGGGTTTTCCAGAAAAATAGAACCACAATAAATCATATTTATTATGAGGCATAGGCTTATGTGCTTAGGGAGGCTGATAAGTCCCATGATCTGCCATTGGCAAGCTGGAGACCCAGGAAAACCAGTGATGTAATTCAGTCTGGGTCCGAAGGCCTAAGAACCAGGGGAGCTGATGGTGTAAATCCCAGCCTGACGGCCAGAGACCATAAGGTGTCCCAGCTCAATTAATGAGGTAGGAAAAAGGGGGCAAATTCCACCTTCCTCTGCCTTTTGTCCTATTCAGGCCCTGTTCAATAGATTGGATGACACCCATCCACATTGGGAAGGGCAGTCTACAATTGAAATGCTGATCTCATCCAAAACACCCTCACAGCCACACCCAAAAATAATGTTTAATCTGGGCACTCTGTGGCCAGCCAAGTTGACACATGAACCATCACAATGTGTAGAGTTCTGTGTCAATTTATGACATGTAGATTTGTGTAACCAGTACCACACTCAAGATACAAGATTGTCCCATCACCACAAAGATCTCCCTCATGCTGCTCCTTTATAGTGACACTTATCCCTCCTCCATATCATTTCTAATTCCTCAAAAGCAGTAATCTGCTTTTTGGCTCTATAATTTTGTCATTTTGAGAATATTGTATAAATGGAATTGCAAAGTATATGACCTTTCAAGATTGGCTCTTTTTTTCCCACACAGCATTATACCCTTTAGATTCATCCAGGCTACTGTGTGTATCAATAGCTTGTTCCTCCTTATGGCTGAGTAGTATTCCACGGTATGGATGTGCCACAGTTCATTTAACCATTCACACTTGAAGTGTATCTGTATTGCTTCTAGTTTTGGGCTAGCTATTACAAATAAAGATGCTATGAACAATGGTATACAGGTTTTTGTCCAGACATAAGTTTTCATTTCTCTGGTACAAATGTCCAGTAGTGCAATTGCTGGGATGGTAGTTGCATGGCTACTTTTTAAAGAAATTGCTGAACTATTTTCCAGAATGGATGTATTACTTTACATTCCCACCAGTGGTTTCTTGACCAACTGTTATTTTTTTCTTGAGTCCTAAGTTTCCTAGTCAGTCTGCTTTCTTTTTGTCCACCTTTCAGAGTCTTCTTATGTTTATTTTACATATAATGTCCAAGATTTACTAGCTGTATTTAGGAGGAAGAATAGAGAAAAATACATATCCTCTGTTTTTCCAGAAGAGGAAGTCTTCTCTGTTTTTTTCTTTTTTTTTGATGAACAAAAATCTCATACTCTCTTTCAATGTTATATGAAATTTCAAAATAGATTAACTCATGGTTAAAAAATAAACAACACTGAGACAAATTTTTATTTTGTTTTCAAACTAATAAACCAAACTTCTTCCTTCACCACTCTTTCATCTGCTATTTATATATGTTCTCCCACTTCACTGAGACTCCTTGCCCCCATACATTTTCAAAGTTCTGACAGTTTTCATTTCTAATCCCTCTACTTTTATTTCCAGCCATATCTCCACTTCCTAGTTAGACTGCTCTTTTGATACTTGTGACCTATTATAACCAAAACATCAAAATCAGTGTCAGAGTTTTGGCCTGTTTTTTTAGAACAAAGATGTTCAATTTCAGATAAGTTTGGATAAACATCAGATAAGCAACCAAACTCTTAATCAATGCTTAGTTGAACCAGCCTTCAACAAGCTTTTGAAGCCTGCCCATCACAAGGATTTGCTTATCAGTATTTGGCTTGATTTAAACTAACCTGTTCACCTTTTTGCTTTGTGAAAAAATGGATCAGTTTGGAATCATCAGGCTTGGAATGGGTGCATGGGCCCATCAAATATAGTTTGGGAGTATTTTAACACACAATATTGTTAGCTGAATGTAATTATAAAGGACTGTTAGATGAGGTTCAATTTTAGCACAGATCTACATGAAGGAGACAAGATTGCTTCCCCCCCGCCTTCTTTAGCAAATGGATAAATTTGTATTTTCCCTGAAATTTTGTTTTTCCTGTGGAGGGTTTGAGATTATTACATTAATATTTAACTGCAGTGGAAAAATGAAACCTTTCATAAGTGTTTTTGTCATGAGATGTGTAATTATACCCAAACACATAATTTATGCATATATTTTTGGTTGTTTTCGTGGTTAGTTGGTTTTAAAGTATAACAAGAAAACAATACTACATTGGAGACAAACAGATAAAAGAGAATAGAAAGTCAATTTTCTAATGGCTAATTTATTAGATTTTGTTTTATCATTAAATTTATCCTCATTTTATAGACCAAAATAGTTACTTAAAGTTTGCTGTATTTTTATGTATTTATTTTTATTGTAAATTATTTTGTGAACTCCTTGACATCATTTTTTATGGAGGGAGTGGGTATCAGGACTGCCAATATAAAGTGTCAAGAGGGAGCTTTCTCTTTGTGCTGCCACTTTCAACCATTTACATTTTGGTTTCTTTAGGTTGTGGGTTTTAAAAAATTTTTTTGTTTTATTTAGTTTTTGTCTTGGAAGTTTAGATTTTTATTCTGACCATTTGTTAGTGTTTTCCTTAAAATAATGTTAATAACTAAAAACAAACAACCAAAAAGCTAAAAATTGTCTTTCTTTTTTTCTTTTCCTTTTCTTTTTCTCTTCCATCTCCTGTGGTCCATCAGTAGGCAGAACTTCAGTTAGTTTTATGAAATACAATATTTAGCACTCCCTTATCCCACTTTTTTTAAAGGAAAAAGATAAACTTTAATGACTTGAAGTTGAGAATATGGATATAGCTTCATTCAGCCACACTCAGATTATATAGTATTCCTCACCTCCTTTTAGCCTGATTGTATACAGTGCTGGGTGACAAAGGCACACAAACCCAGCCTCCTCCACCATCATCATCAGTAGCATAGGTTCAAGTTGCTTTTTATGGTGAAGTACAATCTCTCCCCTATGGAAAAACCAGTCATTCCACTCAACACCACGTGAAATACCAAAAACCAAATTGTAGCATTCCTTGGGAAGAAATAACTTCCATTTCTTCTCCTTCTCTTTTCCCTTCCCCTTTCCCCTCCTCTTTCCCCCTTCCTCCTCCTCCCTCTCCTCCAATTAAGTAAACCCATTATGTTTCTCTTATCCAAAATGGCTCCTGGAGTAGACATTAGAATGGTTTTCTCTGAAGTCAGTGTTTACATAGCTAACCAACAGTCCTGCTGCTAATAGCTGCTCCTCCTGTCGTAGGATTTTCAGTGTGGTGTGTTTTCAGCATCTGTGCACACCCTTACTTCTAGGTTTTTCAAAAGACTGCAGATTTCTAGTGATGGTCTTGGGTTTCATCCCAACGGCTACAGATCGACCTTGATTCTTCAGTTATTCAGTTTCCTCAGTTATTTTGCTGTCCATCGAACAGGGTTTTGTTTTGCTAGATTTGAATCTCTGTTCCTTAGTTAACACTTTAAGAATCATCAGCCAACTTCTACTAATTTCAGTACCTTCTTCCCAAATGTCATAAATAAGTTCCTTATTGGCTCAGCAGCACCAGTACCTAAAACTTTTTGGATGATTCTCAAGTCTAGCATTGTGGACAAAGAAAGATAAACTCTACTCTTGGTTGCATCAGCAGTACATCTGAGTATGCATCACCCTTAGATCCTTGTTCCTTTGATCCTTGACAACAACAGAATAGGCTTCCAAGCAGTCTTCCCTTAACTCATTCAGATAATCCACAATGTCACACTTTGATTTATTCACCTGAGATTGGTAGGTTTGCAGAAGTGTGCTCAATACTACCTCTAGGCATTTGTTAAACTCTCCACCAATAACAAAGACAATATCACTAAACACTTACAGAATCTGCAGCTTCACAGACCTACGGACATTCCCATTTCCCAAGCTCTCCATCAACAAACAGTAAGATACTGGATTTCAAGGTGTGACATAAGTCTTCCACGTATCTTACAGTCTCCAATAAAACCTTGCACTCAGTATAAGTTTTCAGTAAAATACCCATACTCAGGAGAACTTAGAGGCCTCTATATACTTTAGGAATTTAGCAACCAACATTTCCTCTGATGTGCTAACTGCTATCGGATCACCCTCTTACATCCCCCATATCCAACTCTGCTTTGGAAAATCCTTAACAGGGAGACCCTCATCTCATCTTGATGCTGCAGTTTTTAGAGAACATTTTGAAGAATTATGTGGAGTAAAGACTGAAGGTCATTGAATTGGATCTTATCAGAAGTGCTTTTATATGTGACTGTATCTCTATTGATACACTTTTTGCAGTTAGAGTTGCCAGCATCAATTTTTGAACTGAATAGTATTTGGTACTATTTTTCACAATTTTCATCAAAGCTTCATATGAAGCACTTCTCAGGTTATTCTGGTGGCCATCAGATCTGTCTGTGATCACTAGGAGATTCTGAAATATGAGGATAAGCAGTAAGTAGCTGTTTCTTCCTGATCATCACTTACCAACTTTCATAAACAGCTTCAACTAGATTGGAAAAAAACTCAGCACACATTTGATGCCATTCTGGGTTCAGTACTCAGGCTTTCTCTCAGACATTGTAACAAGGGAACCGAGCAAACATCACTTATGGCAGCTTCATGGAGCAACTTGCAAAATTTGCCCCCAGTCTGTGTACTTATATACCAAACAATTTACACAGGGGTCTTCAATTAATTATATTAAGCTAGGTATTGCCTGTATGACTAGGATTTTGAGCTTATTGGATTTCTCTTCTTCCAAGATACAGGCAAAAGTCATCACAAGGGTGTCAGGGTTCTAAGAACTAATCAGGGTTCTTGATCTGTTCTTTACAAGAGGGAAGGACAGGTGGGACAATGTCATCTTCACATCAGGTGGCCAGCAGAATCATCATTTTCATCATCTTTTGTTAGTGTCTGTGTGAGAATTGGAACCTCAATTGTAGTGTTTCCTTGGCATAGATCTTGCTGTGTGCTCTGGGACCTTCTTTGTTCTGCTGTCTCTTTAACTTCAATGACCAAATCTATTTTGTCATCACAGACATTGGACCAGAACTTTATTCCTTACACGGCCATTTCATCAAAATCACTGTGTTACTTCAACTGTGATCACAAAAAGAGCAGGGCTCATATGTGTCTCCACGTATTGATAGTACAGGGGCATTTTCTTCACCAGATTCTATAATGTAGTCACTAATACCTTATTATCTTGACAACAGGCTGCTTCATAGACTATCTGGAAAAGAAATTGTCTTTCAGATTCTTTGTCAAAGCTTGCTTTGATGAACTCCAGTACTCCAGGTGTGCCTTAGTAGCCACTAACTTCACATTATTATTAGGATATTCTTTCCTCTTTCCCAGGATTATGGCAGTCAGAATCTCATTGGATGGAACTTGTAGCTTCTCTGTTTGAATATCTTGGCAGATGTAACAAATTGCATCCAATGTCGACTCTTTCATGTGCTCTGTGCTGTTGGAGTTTGTGACATTGTCTACCAGCTGAAGAAGGAATCCTGATCACTGGTTTACTGGATTTTCTATACAAACAATTTCAGCCATCGTTGTGAGGAAGAACTAAGCTAGTAGGTTTCTGCAACTAAAGTCTGCAAAATAATTCTTGGCTTCTTGGTCAAACATTAACATCAATGGGAAGCCATTCTGCTGCTGTTGTGCCTTGATGTTTGGATCCTCAGAAGACAGAGAGTTCTTGATCAGTAGGCCAGCTGAAACCCTGCCAATCTGGCTGTTTCCTGAATTTCTGGTGCTCTGGACAGTTCCAGAAGGACCTTTGGCAAGTTTCACCACTGCACACTCCAGGAACTTCTACATAGTTTCTAGTTCAAGCAGAGGTAGAGACACAGTTATCTCAATGCTTCAATCAGCTCCAAAGTAAAGGTGATGGCAGTTGCTTTTCTTCAGGTGATGCTTGCTTCTCAGGTGACAGCTCTGACTAGAGATAGGGGTTGGGAGTTGCATGGCACTGGAGGGTTTGAAGGGGGTCAGAGTCACCACAAGTTCGTTCATCTGTTCCTTCTTTATAATGCTCCATCATCTTTTCCTTCCCACTCCCTCCCTCCCACTTTCCTTCTTTGCTGTTAGCAATGGCAGCTGCTCCTCTGGTGGAGGTGGTGGAGAAAACTTAGAGGCAGTTCAGAGCATGACTAGAGCTTGGTTGGCAAGGAGAGAAAGGAGAAAAGGAGGCAGGGAGTGAACAGAAGCCAAAAGGGAGGGAAAACTTTGCTACACTTTAGATTACAGAAACTGGAAGCTAAATCATAAACACCTAAGGTCATTACAATGACTTATACTATTTGTGGGAGAGTGTGCATGTATATCAGTAATCAGTTCATTGTCTTGGCCAAGTGCTCAAATAGGTAATGATATCTTATACCACCAATGATTTCCTTAAAAGAAGTTACATTATAAAAGAACTTACAACCTGCCATTCACCCGAAGTTTCTTCATCCCAGCCATTGTGAAAGAATTAAACTTTCATTATTGATTAAGTGCTTTGGAATTCAGACTAGTGACAGGAACTTTAAAAAATTGCTGTTTATATGGTACTAAAGGACCATACATTAGACTTTTCAGCCAAAATTGCACAAATGTACAACCCCACCATCAGCAGTGTCATCTGCAATATATGGAAATAAAAGGGCTGACTGATTCTTTGCCAAATCTTAAACTCATCCAGTATAGCCCTGCAAGACAGGAGTGGTAACTATATGCATCAAAATGTCATGTTAACATGCACTTCAAATAGAGTTCAAGGTTACAAGGGCAGAAGAACTCTAGGAGCAAGAATAAAACAATTTTAGTTTGCTTTCAAACTGTCAAAATTAAGTGGCTAGTCATTCCTGTATATCAGTTTGGTACAGTTATATGGGAATGGAAATAATCCAGTGGGTAGGGATAGATGCAATTATAGCTCAAGGGTTTTATCCTCGAAGGGGCCGATGCCTGATATAGCTAAGAGATAAAAGTCAGGAAGCATGTTTCAAAGATACCTCCTGGAGGAAACCTTTGGAAGATTGGGAAAGACTAGACAGGAAAGGGATTTGGAGCAATAGAGCTAGGAACATGTTCTACCCTAGGCACAGGCAAACACATACACACCTGGATTTATATTTTGTTGAGTTTAGACAAAAATTTCTTAGAAGGCTTGTGCTGAGAAGGAGAGAGGAACAAAGACTTTCTGCAAAAATTGTCCAATTTGTAGTTGCAGCTAATGGTGGCAGAGAAGTTAATTTTACTTATCATTATAGACATGCAAACTATGCTTCCTAGCCTTGGCAAGAAAGTTTGTGGAGGTGATGAGTGCTTTCCACAAGGTAGTTTTCATTAAATATTAGTGGATTTGATTTGTGCCATCTGACCCATATTTTCACAGAGGGCACAGATGTCTGTCTCTGGAAAGTCACAATCTAAACATGAAGTATGCAGTCTGGAAGCATTAGTTACTACATTGCTGTGATTTTCAATCCAATACATTCTTTATAGTAAGTATTTCCTACAATCTACTTTAAAATTCTTCTTCTTCTTTTTTTTTTTTTTGCTGTTTGCTGTATTTTTATTCACCATTATTCATAAACTTGGAAGCATATGCTACACATCTTGACACCAAGAAACACATGTATTTTACTCTGGAGAACAATGTATAGGGAGTCATTTTCCCACAATGCAGGGATCCTCTTTTTTGTCTGATAAATCCGAAGGACACCAGGATGTGTTTGGGTACATTGTCATTATGTTGCGCTAAGAATTAAGCAGAACATAATCTGTTATATTTAACAATGTTTGTGAAGAATTTGAAATTACAAAATTGTTACAGTAGGGGTGATTGGCAAACTAAGAAAATGCTGATGCTTAATCGCCTACTCACGTAAAATTCTTAAATGAAATTTGTACATACTATAACCTACTGATACACACTACTAAAGAAAAAAATAACAATATAATGTCATAGCAGTAATATGAAGGGTAAATGGAAAGAAAGTAATTTATAATAAAATAATATGTGTTTCTATATGCAAATGCACAGGCAAAACCTATCCAGAAGACATACTACAAGAGTCAGATGCTGGTAACTATAGGTAAAATCATTATGATATGACAGCTACCAGTGTTGACTTTGTGTCTACCCAATGCTCAAGTACTCAAATATTTGTCAGTGCCGTTTTTGACATGATATCCACAAATGATGATAAATGCTTATTAAGTCTCAAATAAAATAAAGAATAACATTTCCTCAAATTATAGTGTATAAAAAGATTTTTCAACTACATGAATGTGTATTAGGACATTTGGAAGTCATCCAGGAAATATTTATTGAGAACTCATTATGTGCCAGACACTGTCCTAGGTACTTGGAATACAATGGTGCAGGCAAACATCTCTGGTCTCATGGAGCTTACAGACTAGTTGGGGGTGGGGTGGGAAGGAGATAGCCAATAAACATGGTAAACAAACTAAATAGTATGTTATAAGTTAGTAAGTTCCTTGGGAAAAAAAATGAAGCAGGGTAACTGCATTGGAATTGCCAGGGAGTGGTAGGTGGTTGGAATTTGAAATAGAAGTGGTTGTGGTAGGTTTCATTGAGAAGGTGATATCTGCACAAAATCTGGAAGAAGCTTAGGGAGTTAACCATGCAGATGTCTGGTGTAAAGCATTCCAGGTAGAGGGAACAGCCAGTGCAAAGGCTCTAATGAGGGTACATGCCCAGGATTTTCAAGGCACAGCAATGAGGCCAATGTAGCTAAAGCCAAATGCGTGAAGAGGGAAGTAGCAGGACATGAGGTCCAGAGAATTAATGGGAAGAGGGCATATCATGTGGGGCTTTGTAGGCCACTCTAAGAACTTCAGATTTTGAGTAAGGTGGGAAGCCATTGCAGGGTTTTGAGCAGAAGAATGGTACCTGAGTTAGTTTCTATGTTGTGAATAGTCTGGGGGGGGGGATGTGGGAGGGAAGGGAGGAAAGGGTGGAATCAAGGAGTCCAGTTGGATATTGTAGTAATACAGGAAAGAAATGATTGTGGATAGACTAGGGTTTTAGCTCTAGAGATGGTGAGGAGAGGTTGGATTTTGGATAAGTTTAAAAAAGCCAACTGGATTTCTTGATGAACTGGATATGATATGGATTATGAGATAAGTAGAGGGATGAAGAGTAATTTCCAACTTTTTAGCCTGAACTTCTGGATGGTAAAATTTGCCATTTACTGAGGAGAGAAAGACTGCAGCTTTTGTAGGGTGGGAGAAGAGGGATATTGAGTTCAGTTTTGAAGATGTTGAGTTTGAAATGTCTATTAGGTATCTATGCTGAGATGTTGATAGGCAATTGGAAATACAGATATGGTATCCAGAAGAAAGGTCTGAGCTAAAGTTAAAAACTTGAGAATCTTAGCCATATAGATGGTACTTAAAGCCATGTTACTGGATGAGCTCACCATCAACAGGGATAGAAAGCTGACCAGCACATTTGGTACAATACCTGGCTTCCGCAGAAGGTATCTTCCACTCCATAAACAGGAGTCAAGGGGAAGCCACACAAACCTTCAAAAATAATTAATTTCCTCCTCCAAAGGGAATTAATAGTGGGCTTTGTGCACTAGAACTAAGGTCACACTTTTTCAGGATTTCTATCCCATCCTCAGCGTTCAATAGGGGGCCTGAGTAATAGGAATAGCTTTCAGTTTCTCCAGGTGTTCTCAACACCATCAACGGCTGGAGAGTGAAACCTCATACTGGGACTAAGATAATGCTTCCTCTAGACATTTTACTCTCCATAATCAGGAATCAAGCTGGGTTCTGGAAGTAACACCTGGCTTTCTCAGTAATACTCAATTCCATAGGCATTGTCATTTACTAGTTCTTGTCATTACTAATAACTTCACCTCTTCTGTGATCTCAGTATCATTATAATCACTCACATATTCCCACAGCTCTCCTGTCAAGGAACAATTTTTTCAGTGTGGGATTATGTCACATATTGCAGGGTGTCTAACATTCTTGATTTCTGTTCACTAAATGTCAGTAGGGCCCCTCCAAACATTACATCAACAAAAATGTCCCTACATATTTCTAGATGCCCCATGGGAAAGCCAAACTCTCTGTTGAGAATCACTGTTCTATTTTAGGCAAAATATCATAGTTGCTAATGTGCTGAGTGAAACAGCATTCTTTTACCCAGAGCACCATTAAAATTTCCAGAATTTTCCCTCCTGGCTAGCAAGATCTATAAAGATATTCCCATTTTTACATTTTAATTGTGTCAGTTCTCTCAAATAACCTATTGGGTTGGCCAAAAATTCTTTCAGCTTTAAGTAAAAATAAAGACATTTTTCATTTTCATGAAGAATTTTATTGAACAAGATATTCACTAACCGAACGAACTTTTTTGCCAACCCAATATAAAATAATTGCTACTTATTTTCAGACTTAGCTTTTCCAAAGTCGGAATACCATTTCCTGGAGTACCTCTTAGATAATGACGCTGGAATAATGAAGTTGCTAGGTAATATACTTGACCTCTTTATAATATAAGACATTACCTAACTCCTATTAATTATTATTCTGAGACAAAACTGGGAAATACACTGGGTGTAAATAAGAAGGAAGATGTGGAGATGGTGATTTTATTAAGTTCTTTAAAAAAACCCAAACATTAGTTTTCCTATCTAAAGAATAGCTTTACTGCAGAAACACTTTCCAGTCTCATTTGGAAGCAAACTATGGTAATCATCCACATTGGTAGTTTAAGAGACTACAGAGGCTCTGGGGCATTTGCCAAAAGTTGCTGAGTGAGTTTTGACCAGATTCAGGCAAGCATTTTGCAAAATGCACAGCTCTTCAACTAATTTTGAGTGCTCACAGAAACAGAATTTACATCATCTTTAAACCCAAAGTGCCATCATCATCATCATCTTATTATTTCTTGAGTGCCCATGGGGTGCCTAGTACTGGGCTAAATTTTAAAGAAGTATTTTCAGTCTTTATGGATATAATCACACAGCTGAGACATTCACTTATAAATTAAAAAAAATCATCCCTCTGTGCTATCATGAAAGGTAGCAGAATTGTGGCTTTATAGTAAGAAGTGTTAAATAGGTATAATGAAAGGACCCCGGACACAGATTTTCTGCTGCCAACTAAGAAACCTCCCTACAGGATATCTGCTTGAATGAACCCCTGGTCCTTGGAGTCAAAGAGCGATCTTTATGTTCATTAAATTGGATTGACAGACACTGCCTTGAGACAATGGCAGGGGTTTCTGCTGAGCACCTGCAGATCACAATGTAGTGAGAAGTGAGTATTCTTATACAAGGTTATCATTTCCAAAACTTGACACTGTATTTGCATAATAGACATGTGTAGTTAATTAAAAAAAATTGGAAGATGTAATCCAGGTGTGAAATAATTCCCCCATCCAACTCCAGAACATTATCTATGTTGTCTCTATGACTGCGTAGTTCAAGAAAAGATTATTTCTGAGCAGCTTCAGAGTCATATGGTTATATAAGCTGCACCCCAACATGTTGGCTTCAATTGCAGTGCATTTTGAAAAGCCAAATGTAAAGTCTGACTGCTGGCAAGTCTTAATACTTCTGCCAGTAAATGCTGCTGAATCTTTCAAGCAGCAATGTGTTATTTTGATCCCTATCCACTGTCTCTCAATTCTTCTCTGTCCTCTGGCACTAAAAGATAATCACTTCTGGGAACAATTAATCCACCTAGAGATTTTCTTTAAATTTACTGTATTTGTTATGACAAGATATACAACTCAAAATAATAAGAATAAATGAAAACAGATTGAATTTTCATGTCAGATGAGATGGAGTATAGATTGAATAGATGTAAAGAACACCGTCATTTCTGACCTGAAGTGGACACTCTTTTTCTCAGTTGTTAATCTTCATTATGAGTTTGTCTGGATTCTGGGTAGCACAGCTACCTGAGCTATGTCTTTTGAATACAGAGTTACTTCCTTTCCAAAGCATGTCATGCCATCCTTGAACTGTTTTCAGCCATTCCTTTCTTTTATGAAAGAGTTTCATTGTGACGGTTTTTGCCTTCTTTGCCAGGACCTGCAAAATATATGAGCACATGGTGGAATCTTCTTCAATAACAGCCAAACATGGTGTTAAAAACTGAATGCCTGCATCTACCCCAAATTCATATGTTGAAACCTAATTCCCAATATGATGTTATTAGGAGGTAGGGCCTCTGAGAAGTGATTAGTTCTTAGGATGGAACACTCATGATTGGGATTAGTGCCCTTATAAAAAAGACCTACAGAGAGCTCCCTTATGTCTTCTACCATGTGGGAGTACAGTGAAAAGATGGCCGTCTATGAACCAGGAAGTGAGTCTTCACCAAACCCTAATCTGCTGGTGCCTTGATCTTGAAATTCCAGCCTCCAGAACTGTGAGAAATAAATTTCTGTTGTTTATAAGCCACCCAGTCTATGGTATTCTGTTACAGCAACCTGACTGGACTAAGACACATATGGATTCCAAGTTCCGTCTTCTGTGATGCAAACAATTCACTTTCTGTGTTAACTAACGTGTGTTTTCATATGGAGACCTTTCCCTTTTTCAAATGCAAAAACTAGCTGAAGAATTTAGTTTACCTCATCCCAGAGGCCACTTTATTCATGATGCAGAAAGCTACACAGAGAGTAAGCACTTGGGTGAATGTTGGGAAAGTGCTTGGTAGATGATCCACACTCTAGCAGTCTGAAGTATTGTTTGATTGAGTAGCATCTGCTTGGGTCACCTTAGTAATTAATAGACACACTTGGAAATCCATGATCATTCTGTATCTGAAATAATTTTTTTTAAAAAGGCTGACTCTTCTGACTCCTCCTGAAGGGGAATTTTCTTCCCAAAACAGGACACTATTAGAATGTGGGATACAGAGTGAAACTGGGTTAAGGATGAGGGAGCTAGTAAGAATGAAAACAGCATGACATTCTTGAATGAAATATGTGATAAAGGCAGATATTCCAGTTGAGCCAACAGAGTGTCAGATAAATCAAGCAAAATGAAACCTGGCAACATTACAAATATCTTTTCAACATTTCAGCATGGAAAGAGATGTCTCTAAGTACATTTATACTATTCCTTCATAGTTACACATGTGGCGGATTTGCCGATGTTACCTTTATTTTTTCTTTACTTCATTATTTTTTTTTTTTTGTGGTAAGAACACTTAATGTGAGATCTACCTTCTTAACAAATTTTTTAAGTGCACAATACAGCACTGTTAGCTATAGGTACAATGTTGTACAACTGAGATCCTCTGATCTCTAGAATTTATTCATCTTGCACAACTGAAACTTTATACCTGTAGATTAGCAACTCCTTATTTTCCTCTCCCCCTCAGTCCCTGGTAACCATTCTTCCTACTCCATGCTTCTATGAGTTCAGCTCTTTTAGATACCTCATATAAGTAGAGTCACACAATATTTGTCCTTCTGTGACTGGTTTATTTTATTTGGCATTAACATCCTCCAGATTCATCCATGTTGTCACATGTGGCAGCATTTCCTTCCGTTTTAAGACTGAATTACTTTTAATTGTTTATATATACCACATTTTCTTATCCATTCATCCATCAATGGACATTTATGTTGCTTCCATATCTTGGTTATTGTGAATAATGTTGATGTTATCTTCAAAATATTATTAATAGTTTTCCAGGATAGCAATTGAGAATAGGACCTTATTGTAAAAGCAGACATTTTAACACTTGGTGGCTTCCCACATTAACTGTTACATAGGTTTTCCTACTTGTTATGGTTCCTAAAATATTCAGCATGGAAGAAAATGATATATTTAGCCAACTGAGAAGTGTAAGGCCTGATCTGCCCATCCAGCCAGCCAGCCAGCCAGCCAACCATCCAGCCAGGCCACCATTAAACAAATATGCATTAAGTATCTGCTATATGCTAAACACCATCAAAAGTACAAAGGTGGATCAATCATCAATCCCATACTAAAGAAAATGACAAATAGAGACAGCAAGATATGGAGATTTATAGGAGATAATATGACCACTAGTTAAGTTATACTAATTTGGAACCCACATCTGTCTAGAAAGGAATTGAGAGGGCTTGTACATGAAAGTATAATAGGATAGTAAGCTAGAAAAAAAATTACAAACCAAGGGAAAAAGGGGATGTATGTATGCTAATCATAAAGATAATAGAATTTCTGTAGTTGAACTGCCATGGTGGCTCTGCATTTCCTGGAAGCCAGAAACAAAATAAGTTACAAAGTTATGAATTAATTGGACCATATCAAATCCATATTAGCTCCTCAAGGGAGACTGGTGCAATGAAAAATTGAATACTGTTAAGGCAAGTGCAGAATCTCTCTCTCTTTTTTTTAAACAAAAGCTGAAAAAGTAATATACAATGGTAGCATTGTGAAGTGAATTCTAAGGGAGACCAAGTTACAGTGGTTGAAAGAGAGTTTTCTGTGGTCTCAATAATAGAAGTATCAAACTTAGAACAATGACTACAAGATACTGGTCTCTGGACTGTTGATTATTTGTGTTTCTGTTTTAACTGGTACATGGCAAAAGAAAAAAATAAGTAAAATATATTAAGTTTTTAACAAAGTTTAATTTTTTTAATTTAACGATCTTAGAACCAAGCAGGACCCTGTGTAGCCTTCCCAGTGACCGACACTTATGTCCCCTGACTCTTGTTTGCAGAAAAGATTTAGCCTCCTATGCTTTCCCTGAGTTCCAAAGAACAAATTTAATCCGAGAAGTGACAAAAGTAAAGCAATCAAACAAGACAAAATTATAATGGTTCAGCCATAAAACAAAGACAAGGACCTTTAGTTCATTGTCAAGGGCTATGGATAATACCCTGAGCCATATCATTGAGTTGTTTTGCAGATACTAAAACTCCCACCGGGTGGAAGAAGTTAACTGAATGTTGACTACCAGTATGTAGACCTTAGACCAGTTGGAGCTGGAAAACTGATAATTGAGATTCCTGAAATCCCACCCTGTTACCTCACCATCAACCAATCGGAGAATTATGCATGAGCTTGTCATGTACTCCATGACTCTTTCCCTCACACTCTCTTTAAAAATCCTTTGTTGAAACTCATCAGGGAATTTGGGTCTTTTGAGAATTATCTTCCTGGTCTCCTTGCTTGGTACCCTGCAATAAACTTTGTACTTTCCTGCACTGCAACCCCTTGTCAATTGATTGGCTTTACTGTGTGTCAGGCAAACAAAAACAAGTTTGGTTTGGTAACAGTCTTTTATTCTGAGATAATTTCCTCCTCTATAATGTGTTGCTGAATAGCCAATTTTTTTTAAAGTAGAAGAGGTAAAATGAAAAAGATAACTTGAGTATATGCTCTGCCTCATTGATTTTCATTGACTTCCTTTAGTCAATGAACCATGAATGAAATGATTATGTGCCACATCTGAGCTGGAAGCTTTAAGAGACTGAAATAGGGACTGTTCTTAATGAAAAGGCACAAATTGCAGAGCCAGAGCTGACCCACAGTCACTGACTGGGAATATGAGGGAGAAAAAACTATCGGCTGTTGTTAAAAAAAATCTTGGTATAAACTCACACAAGCTGACTGATATAGCTTCATATATATCTTTAGTTACTGTAAATATACTATATCTTCAGTTACTATGAACGTTCCAGTTCCTGTCTCATATCATCAGTTACTGTAAATATACCTTTTCCTGATTGTTCATTCAAATTTTTACTCTTGCCTGTGTTTCCTTCTCACATTTAGTTCCTTTTAGACTATGACTTCTAAACTCTTATTTGCTTAACTTAAATTATCCTAAGTGTGGGAGACCTTTAAGATGGTGGGGGAGTAAGACGTGGAGATCACCTTCCTCCCCACAAATACATCAGAAATTCATCTACATGTGGAACAACTCCTGCAGAACACCTACTGAATGCTGGCAGAAGACCTCAGACTTCCCAAAAGGCAAGAAACTCTCCACATACCTGCGTAGGGCAAAAGACAAAAGAAAAAAAACACAGACAAAAGAATAGGGATGGGACCTGCACCTCGGGGATGGAACTGTGAAGGAGGAGAAGTTTCCACACACTAGGAAGCCCCTTCACTGGCAGAGATGGGGGGTGGCGGGGGGGAGGCTTCAGAGCCATGGAGGAGAGCACAGCAAAAGGGGTGCAGAGGGCAAAGCAGAGACATTCCCGCAGAGAGGATGGCTGCCAATGATCACTCACCAGCTTGAGAGGCTTCTCTGCTCACCCACTGGGTGAGTGGGGGCTGGGAGCTGAGGCTCCGGCTTTGGAGGTCGGATCCCAGGGAGAGAACTGGGGTTGGCTGTGTGAACACAGCCTGAAGGGGGTTAGTGCACCACAGCTAGTTGGGAGGGAGTCTGGGGAAAAGTCTGGAACTGCCTAAGAAGCAAGAGACCATTGTTTTGGAGTGCACGAGGAAAGGGGATTCAGAGCACAGTCTAAATGAGCTCCAGAGATGGGCATGAGCTGGGCTACCAGTGTGACACCAGAGATGGGCATGAAACGCTAAGGCTACTGCTGCAGTCACCAAGAAGCCTGTGTGCAAGCACAGGTCACTAACCGAACCTTCCCTCCCAGGAGACTGTACAGCCTGCTACTGCCAGGGTCCCATGATCCAGGAACAACTTCCCCAGGAGAACACACAGTATGCCTCAGGCTGTTGCAACGTCACGCTGGCCTCTGCCACTGCAGGCACGCACGGCATTCTGTACCCCTCCCTCCCCCTGGCCTGAGTGAGTCTGAGTCCCCTAAACAGCTGCTACTTTAACTCCGTCCTGTCTGGGTGGGAACAGACGCCCTCAGGCGACCTACACGCAGAAGCAGGGCCAATCCAAACCTGAACCCCAAGAGCTCTGTGAACAAAGAAGAGAAAGGGAAATTTCTCCCAGAAGCCTCAGGAGCAACAGATTAAATCTTCACAATCAACTTGATGTACCTGCATCTGTGGAATACCTGAATAGAAAATGAATCATCCCAAAATTGAGGCGGTGGACTTTGGGAGCAACTGTAGACTTGGGGTTTGCTGTATGCGACTGACTGGTTTCTGGTTTTATGTTTATCTTAGTTTAGTATTTAGAGTTTATTATCATTGGTAGATTTGTTTATTGATGTGGTTACTCTTTTTTTAAATATATATATATATATATATTTTTTTTTTTTTTCTTTTTCTCTTTTTGTGAGTGTGTATGTGTATGCTTCTTTGGGTGATTTTTGTCTGTATAGCTTTGCTTTTACCATTTGTCCTAGGGTTCTGTCTGTCTGTTTTTTTGTTTTTTTTAGTATAGTTTTTAGCACTTGTTATCATTGGTGGATTTGTTTTTTGGTTTGGTTGCTCTCTTCTTTCTCTCTTTCTTTATATTTTATTATTACTTTTAAATTCTTTTTATTTTTAATAATTTTTTATTTTAATAACTTTATTTCTTTTTATTTTCTTTCCTTCCTTCCTTCTTTCTTTCTTTCTTTTTCTTTCTTTCTTCTTTCTTTTCTCTATCTTTCTTTTTTTTCTCCCTTTTCTTCTGAGCCATGTGGCAGATAGGGTCTTGGTGCTCTGGCTGGGTTCAGGCCTGTGCCTTTGTGATGGGAGAGCCGAGTTCAGGACAACGGTCCACCAGAGACCTCCCAGCTCCATGTAATATCAAATGGCAAAAGCTCTCCCAGAGATCTCCATCTCAAAGCTAAGACAAAGCTCCACTCAATGACCAGCAAGATATAGTGCTGGACACCCTATGCCAAACAACTAGCAAGACAGGAACACAACCCCACCCATTAGCAGAGAGGCTTCCTAAAATCATAATAAGTTCACAGACACCCAAACACACACCACCAGAGGCGGTCCTGCTGACCAGAAAGAAAAGATCCTGCCTCATCCACTAGAACACAGGAACCAGTCCCTTCCACCAGGAAGCCCACACAACACACTAAACCAACCTTACCCACTGGAGGCAGAAACCAAAAACAACGGGAACTATGAACCTGCAGCCTATGAAAAGGAGACCCCAAATGCAGTAATTAAGCAAAATGAGAAGACAAAGAAACACACAGCAGATGAAGGAGCAAGGTTAAAACCCACCAGACCAAACAAATGAAGAGGAAATAGGCAGTCTACCTGACAAAGAATTCAGAGTAATGATAGCAAAGGTGATACAAATTCTTGGAAATAGAATGAGAAAATACAAGAACCATTTAAACAGACCTAGAAGAACTAAAGAGCAAACAAACAGTGGTGAACAACGCAATAAATGAAATTTAAAACTCTCTAGAAGGAATCAGTAGCAGAATAACTGAGGCTGAAGAACGGATCAGTGACCTGAAGATAAAATAGTAGAAATAAATACTGCAGAGCAGAATAAAGAAAAAAAAATGAAAAGAATTGAGGACGGTCTCAGAGACAACTGGGGCAACATTAAATGCAGCAACATATGAATTATATGGGTCCCAGAAGAAGAGGAGAAAAATAAATGGACTGAGACAATATTTGAAGAGATTATAGCTGAAAACTTCCTTAATATGGGAAAGGAAATAGTCAGTCAAGTCCAGGAAGTGTAGAGAGTCCCATACAGGATAAATCCAAGGAGAAACACGTTAAAACACATATTAATCAAAATACCAAAAATTAAATACAAAAAAAAAATACTAAAAGCTGCAAGGGAAAAACAACAAATAACATACAAGGGCATCCCCATAAGGTTAACAGCTGATCTTTCAGCAGAAACTCTGCAAGTCAGAAGGGAGTGGCAAGATATATTTAAAGTGAGGAAAGGGAAAAACCTACAATCAAGATGACTCTACCCAGCAAGGATGCCATTCAGATTCGACAGAGAAATTAAAACCTTTACAGACAAGCAAAAGCTAAGAAAATTCAGCACCATCAATCCAGCTTTACAACAAATGCTAAGGAACTTCTCTAGGCAGGAAACACAACAGAAGAAAAAGACTTACAATAACAAACCCAAAACAATTAAGGAAATGGTAATAGGAACATACATATTGATAACTACCTTAAATGTAAAAGGATTAAAAGCTCCCACCAAAACACATAGACTGGCTGAATGGATACAAAAACAAGACCCATATATATGCTGTCTACAAGAGACCCACTTCAGACCGAGGGACACATACAGACTGAAACTGAGGGGATGGAAAACAATATCCCATGCAAATGGAAATCAAAAGAAAGCTAGAATAGTAATTCTCATATCAGACAAAATAGACTTTAAAGCAAAGACTATTACAAGAGACAAAGAAGGACACTACATAATAATCAAGGGATCAATCCAATAAGAAGATATAACAATTGTAAGTATTTATGCAACCAACATAGGAGCACTTCAATACATAAGGCAAATGCTAACAACCATAAAAGGGGAAATCAACAGCAACATAATCATAGTAGGGGACAATAACACCCCACTTTCACTAATGGATGGATGTCCAAAATGAAAATAAATAACAAAACACAAGCTTTAAATGATATATTAAACAACATGGACTGAATTGATATTAATAGGACATTCCATCCAAAAAGAATAGAATACACTTTCTTCTCAAGTGCTCACGGAAGATTCTCCAGGAGAGATCATATCTTGGGTCACACATCAAGCCTTGGTAAATTTAAGAAAATGGAAATTTGTCAAGTATCTTTTCTGAACACAATGCTATGAGACTAGATATCAATTAAAGGAAAAATCCTTATAAAATACAAACACATATAGGCTAAACAGTAAACTACTTAATAACCAACAGATCACTGAAGAAATCAAAGAGGAAATAAAAAAATACTTAGAAACAAATGGCAATGAAAACATGACAACCCAAAACTTATGAGATGCAGCAAAAGCAGTTCTAAGAGGGAAGCTTATAGCAACACAATCCTACCTCGAGAACCAAGAAAAATCTCAAATGAACAACCTAACCTTACACCTAAAGCAGTTAGATAAAGAACAAAAAACTCCCCAAAGTTAGTAGAAGGAAAGAAATATTAAAGATGAGGTCAGAAATAATGAAAAACAAATGAAGAAAATGATACCAAAGATCAATAAAACCAAAAGCTGGTTCTTTGAGAAGGTAAACAAAACTGGTAAACCATTAGCCAGCTTCATCAAGCAAAAAAGGGAGAAGGTTCTAATCAATAGAATTAGAAATGAAAAAAAGGAGAAGTAAAAACTGACACTGCAAAATATAAAACCATCATGAGGGATTACTACAAGCAAATATATGCCAATAAAATGGACAACCCGGAAGCAATGGACAAATTCTTAGAAAAGTACAGTGTTCTGAGACTGAAGTAGGAAGAAATAGAAAATATAAACAGACCAAACTCAAGCACTGAACTTGAGACTGTGATTAAATATCTTCCAACAAACAAAAGCCCAGGGCCAGATGGCTTCACAGGTGAATTCTATCAGACATTTAGAGAAGAGCTACCACCTACCCTTCTCAAAACTCTTCCAAAATATAGCAGAGGGAGGAACACTCCCAAACTCATTCTACGAGGCCACCATCACCCTGATACCAAAACCAGACGAAGAGTCACAAAGAGAGAAAATACAAGCCAATATCACTGATGAACATAGATGCAAAATTTCTCAACAAGATACTAGCAAACAGAATCCAACCACACATTAAAAGGATAAATACATTATGACCAAGGGGGGTTTATCCCAGGAATGCAAGGATTCTCCAATATATGCAAATCAATCAATGTGATAAACCATATTAACAAACTGAAGGTGAAAAACCATATGATCATCTCAATAGATGCAGAAAAACCTTTTGACAAAGTTCAACACCTATTTATGATAAAAACCCTCCAGAAAGTAGGCGTTAGAGGGAACCTTACTTCAACATAATAAAGGCCATATATGACAAACTCACAGCCAACATCATTCTCAATGGTGAAAAACTGAAACCACTTCCTCTAAGATCAGGAATAAGAAAAGGTTGTCCACTCTCACAACTATTATTCAACACACTTTTGGAAGTTTTGGCTAAAGCAATCAGAGAAGAAGAAGAAATAAAAGGAATCCAAATCAGAAAAGAAGTATAGCTGTCACTGTTTGCAGATGACATGATACTATACATAGAGAATCCTAAAGATTTCACTAGAAAACTACTAGAGCTAATCAACAAATTCGGTAAAGTAGCAGGATACAATATTAATACACAGAAATTTCTTGCATTCCTCTACACTAATGATGAAGAATCTGAAAGATAAATTAAGGAAACACTCCCATTTATCATTGTAACAAAAAGAATAAAATACCAAGGAATAAAACTGCTTAAGGAGACAAAAGACCTGTGTACAGAAAACTATAAGACATTGATGATAGAAATGAAAGATTATACAAACAGATGGAGATATATACCATGTTTTTGGATTGGAAGATTCAACATTTTGAAAATGGCTATACTACCCAAAGCAATCTACAGATACAATGCAATCCCTAACAAACTATCAATGGCATTTTTCACAGAAGTAGAAAAAATTTCACAATATGTATGGAAGCACAAAAGACCCCGAATAGCCAAAGCAATCTTGAGAAAGCAAAACAGAGCTGGAGGAATCACGCTCCTGGTGTTCAAACTATAGCACAAAGCTACAGTAATCAAGGCAGTATGGTATGGGCACAGAAAGAGAAATATAGTTCAATGGAACAGAATAGAAAGCCCAGAGATGAACTCATGCACATATGGTCACCTTATCTTTGATAAAGGAGGCAAGAATATACAATGGAGAGAAGACAGCCTCTTTAATAAGTGGTGCTGGGAAAAGTGGATTAAAGATCTAAGTGTAAGGCCAGACACTATAAAACTCTTAGAGGAAAATATAGGCAGAATACTCTATTACATAAATCACAGGAAGATCCTTTTTGACCCAACTCCTAGAGAAATGGAAATTAAAACAAAAATAAACAAATGGGACCTAATGAAACTTAAAAGCTTTTGCACAGCAAAGGAAACCATAAACAAGATGAAAAGACAGCCCTCAGAATAGGAGAAAATATTTGCAAACGAAGCAACTGACAAAGGATTAATCTCCAAAATTTATAAGCAGCTCATGCACCTCAATATCAAATAAACAAACAACCCAAGCAAAAATGGGCAGAAGACCTAAATAGTCATTTCTCCAAAGAAATATATAGATTGCCAACAGACACATGAAAGGATGCTCAACATCACTAATCATTCGAGAAATACAAATCAAAACTACACTGAGGTATCACCTCACACTGGTCAGAATGGCCATCATCAAAAAATCTATATACAATGAATGCTGGAGAGTGTGTGGAGAAATGGGAACCCTGTTGCACTGTTGGTGGGAAGTTAAACTGATACAGCCACTATGGAGAACAGTATGGAGGTGCCTTAAAATCTAAAAATTGAACGACCATACAACCCAGCAGTCCCACTACTGGACATATACTCTGAGAAAAACATAGTTCAAAAAGCGTCATGTATCGCAATGTTCATTGCAGCTGTATTTACAATAGCCAGGACATGGAAGCAACTTAAGTGTTCATCGACAGATGAATGGATAAAGAAGATGTGGTGCATATATACAATGGAATATTACTCAGCCAAAAAAGAAACAAAATTGAGTTATTTTTAGTGAGGTGGATCATCTAGAGTCTGTCATACAGAGTGAAGTAAGTCAGAAAGAGAAAAATAAATACTGTATGCTAACACATATATATAGAAGCTAAAAAAAAAAGTTCTGAAGAACTTAGGGGAAGGACAGGAATAAAGACACAGGTGTAGAGAATGGACTTGAGGACACAGGGAGGGGGAAAGGTAAGCTGGGATGAAGTGAGAGAGTAGCATGGACTTATATATATTACCAAATGTAAAATAGATAGCTAGTGGGAAGCAGCCACATAGCACAGGGAGATCAGCTCCGTGCTTTTTGACCACCTAGAGGGGTGTGATAGGGAAGGTGGGAGGGAGACGCAAGAGGGAGGAGATATGGGGATATATGTATATGTATAGCTAGTTCACTGTATTATAAAGCAGAAACTAACACACCATTGTAATGCAGTTATACTCCAATAAAGATGTTAAATTTTTTTTTTCCCCTAAGTTTGTAATACATACTACTGGTGGGACACAGGCACATAATAGGTGATTCATAATAAGAGAATTAATTTCTTTTCAATGCTCATTCACTTCTTCTGATTACATTAATGAGAAATTTTTAGTTTGGGGTAAGTTTGTCATTAGTAACTCTCAAACAGTTGTTATTGTCCCTTTAAAAGAAACACAAACATGATCTTCAAGCTAAGGGTTTAAGACTAACTATGGTGTCCAGCTGGAATTTAATATTATTGTTTAATCCATAGTGTATTAATTGCCTGATTACTTCTGTTAACAAATGATAATGATCCAAAAGTTACAGTAGAGCTCCTTTTTAAAATAAATATATTTATTTGAGTAAAAAATGAGGTGACTTAAATAAAATGCCAAGTGATGAAATGTGGGAGATTCTGTTCTATCTAAAGGCTTGCTTTCTTCTTCAGTACTGGGAACGTAGCTGTCCAGATCCCAGCGTCTCTTAGGTTTGTTCCCTTCCATGTTTACTTCATGTCTGGCTCTTAGAGTTATACCCTTTACCTCCTGCCCCAGTACAAGTTCCTGGGGTTGATACTTTAAAATGTAAGTCCTGCTTCCAATTTTACATTTCACTGAAAAGACAAATCCATTGTGTCTTATATCTACCTTCCTGTAGACTTCAATAGTTTCAAAGAATATATATTGCTCTAATTTAGTTGCTGATTCTACTACATACAGAGCAGATAAACACCACTCGAACCATTTTTACTGTGACCCCTTCTCAGCTTTACATACAGTCAACTACTCAAAGCTGAGTCTTGGATCCCAATTGTAAAAGGGATCTATTGCTTCTAGTAATAGCATTTCCTTTCCCCTTATTAAAGCCCCCAATTTTGTTGAAGCCTTTGGGGAACCAACTGCTACACCCAGCTAACTTGATTGAACTATTTACAATAACTCATGGTTGTTTTCCTTAGAGAAAGCTTCAACTACAGAGTCCTATTAATGTTTATCAGAAAGCTAAACTGTTTTTCCTAAAATATATATATTTTTCTTATTTAATATAAATGTTTCTGTTGTAGCATGTTGCTCAGGTTCCCAAGGCAATTAACTTTGTTTGAAATTAATCAATTTTGTGCCACTCCTTACAAAGTAATAAAGGTTTGCTTTGTATTAGTTAATGTGCTGAGCCACTGTCAGGAACTGGCACCATTTCAGAGGTGGGTATGATGAGAGGGGCTGGGCCAAGGGCTACTGAAGAGCTTGGGACTGGGCAACCACTAGTAAGATCTAGCAAATTGGAAAATGAGGTTGCACTGAGGTCTTCCTCTTTCTGTTGTTACTAATAATATCATTACAGTTGCCTCCATATGATGAGATTTCTCCATAGGCACCCTGACAGAGAACAAAAGAATAGCTTTAATATTACTGCATCCTCCAGCTTCCAGCAGCAACTACAGCCTGATACCCTGTTGCCCTATGCTTGTGTGAGATGGACACTGTGTATATGACATGTCCATGAGCTCTGGTGGATACTACAGAATTTTTCATCCAGATTTACCTGTAATCAACTAATAAGCATCTTGTGCTTGTGATTTCCTAGTTTAGCATTTATATGGTATTTTATTTTTTCAAAGTATTTTAATTACTCACCTATAGTAATAATAATAATAGTACAACAATTTATTGAGTACCTACTCTGCTCCAAGTATTTTACATTTTTGCTCAGTCAACAATTATTGAGGTATTACCATGCTCTCTATGCACTTTCCTGGGTACTGGGGACACATCAGTGAATGAAATAAATAAGATATTTGGTCTCCTGGAAATAACAATATACTAAGGGAGATGGAAAGTAAACAGATAATAATAATCAATAAACTTGATACATTCTATGGATAAAATGAAGTTGTATGTGGGGGTATGCAGAATGTGAATGTAGAGATTGCTAATTTCTAGAGGGTTGTCAGGGAAGGCCTCTCTGATAAGTTGAC
The DNA here is from genome assembly GCF_008692025.1 of Phocoena sinus. Lineage (NCBI taxonomy): Eukaryota > Metazoa > Chordata > Mammalia > Artiodactyla > Phocoenidae > Phocoena > Phocoena sinus. The sequence continues at coordinate 82,707,028 of NC_045784.1, forward strand.
ATTTGAACAAAGACCTAAAGTAAGGTGTACTCCACTAATGCTCTGTATACATATATACTGTTTGGTTTTTGAATAAATGAATGAGTTATAGATTTTGGAGTCAACAGCTCATACGTGGTAATGGTCCACCACAAGTCTGAGTGAGATCACACAGGAAGAGTGTGTGCAATGGCAAGAGAAGAGGGCTCAGTATAGCAGCTGGGGAGGGTAAGATGAGCTCTTGAAGGATACTAGGAAAGAATAGCCATAGAGAAATGGAAATCCAGAGAACACAGGGACATGAAGTCAAGGGGTAGAGATCTTCAAATTAGGAGTTGGATAAGCATGAGTAATGTTGTTATAAAATCAAATAAGATGAGAACTGAGTACCTATCAGACTTATCAATGAAGAAGTAGGAGACAAATTAAAAGCAAGTTTAATTTAGTGGTAGGTATGGAAGACAGATTGCTGTGGGTTGACAGGTGAGTGGGAAGATAACAAAGAGTGAAATGTGAATTAAGGCAACCCCTTCTAGACATTTGGATGTAAAGAGGTGATGAGGGATAGAGGGATAGCTGGATTACAACTTGATCTCATTTGATTCTCATAACAATCTGATGAGTCAGGTAGGCATTAATATTCTCCTCTATTGTGTAGTTGAGCCTCAGAATGGTTAAAAACTTTCCCAGGACTGAATATTTAATAAACGGTAAGAGCAAAATTTTAAGCAAAGTCTTCTCTCTCTAAAGTTCTTTCCTCTCTAGTCCCTACCCCTACTTGTTGTAAATTGCATACCTTTCTGGGAGAAAAGCATAAAACTGATTATAATGAAGTTAATAACATTTACCTTGGTTCTTCCTTTAGCTTAATAAATGGACTACAGAAATATAACAAAAAGCGCTACCTGCTTTCTGAAGTTCCTATAAATATTCCTCAGATGTCAAAATAAAAGTAGATCAAAATTTTTGTCACAATTAATTTTGGTAATGGAATGTATGTAAAAAGACATGTATTGACCGGGGTTTTTGGTCCACCCAGGATGCATTGTTCCTTGAGGTAAATATCTGTCTTGGATCAATACTTAGTCACAGTTTGATACGTGTGTGACTGCCTTCAACGCAAGTCAATATCTGCTTAATGGCTGCAACCTGCTTCTTATCAGTGCTTTTGAAACTTTCCTACAGCCCCAAGGAAGTTTGGAGATTTGTAGTGTTTTGGATCCCTATAAGTTCTTTACTGTCAATCTATAAACAATCTGACAGTTTCAAGCATAGTTGTAATTGCTACACAAACAGTTCCTGAAGCTCTTAGAAGCCCTAATGAGAAAAGATGGTGGAGTACATATTGTGAATGGCCAGGGTGTTAATGGGGACAGCGGTTTAAAGGGGATTCTTTCAGGAAAATTTGGTGTGGAGGCATTTAGAATTCAAATCCATGTCGCCAGCTATTTTACAAAATCTTAGCAGTTTACATATCCAAAATTTTCAGAGTTGTCTGTGCTTGATTACTCCTAATTCATAAATGAGACACTAGATTCTTTTAAACTGATTCCTAAGTCCACTATCCTTCTGGCATTTGATTTTTCTAGTGTAGAATGATCTTTGGCATATTCTCACAAGAACTTTAGCTGACCTCCTAGGATATGGAATAAGCCTAGATGTATGTGCCCAATCCTGGACTCTATTTTGTTTAGTTCCTTTCATACAGTTACAATATGAATTAACAAGGGCAAATTGCTGTGCACAAAACCCACAACTTTGATTGAGGTCATGATAATGCTGTTCGTATTATATTAATTTTACCTTTTTATTCTTTGGAACAGACATGGCTAGAATCAAGAAGAACAGGAAAATTACTATTCTTACCCACAAGCTGAATAATGGATCCTAGCAGGGGATTAGCACCCAAGGTTAGAATATGCTTTCATTGTAATCAACATTAGTCAAAACACTTTTTGAATATTATGAAGAGTGAATTTTCATACTGTAAGAAGAATATAGAGGTATTGGAAGGTAGAGAAATGTATAATAAAGAATTTAAAAGGAATGGAAAACAGGCTTTACAAGAAAAGTTTAAAGGGATTGGAGTTACTTAGTAAAAAGAAGGTTAAAGCATAAAAGATGTGATCTTAAAGTATATAAGGGAATAATTTGATGAGACCACTGAGCAGTTTTTTCTGTTTGTCAGTAGAAAACTGAGTATGAGAAAATTGTGTTAAATTGAAATAGTGTTATTTGAAGAGTGGTTAGGCCAGACATAGATTTGAGAACTTGGGGCATCAAATTTTGATATTAGGTAAGATTAATAGTTAAAATTTTGATACTAGGTAAGGATAACAAAAGGGTATAGGAGAGAAGTATAAGAATAAACTGTGAGTACATAGAAAATAAACTTTCGGTTACCAAAAGGGAAGGGGGTATAGGGATAAACTAGGAGTTTGGAATTAACGTATATACACTACTATATATAAAATAGATAACCAACAAGGGCCTACTGTATAGCACATGGACTTATACTCAATATCCTGTAATAACTTATAATGGAAAAGAATCTGAAAAAGTATATATATATATATATATATATATACATATATATATAAACGGAACCACTTTGCTGTATACTTTAAACTAACACAACATTGTAAATCAACTATACTTCAATAAAGCAATATTTTAAAAAGAGAATAAACTGTGAGTAAACATATATAAATAGGGATTGGGAGGAGGAACTAAATCCAGTATGCTAAAAAATGTAGGAAGAGCACAGGGCAATGCAGTATCATCAAAGGAGAGAGTTTTTATTGAGTACTTACTGTGTGCCAGGCAGCTTTCAGAGTATTTACCATAGATGACCTCATTTAATCCTCATGATAACCATATAATTTGGGTGCTATGGTGCTATGACTACCCTCTTTTTACAGATGAGGAAACAGAGGCAAGGAGAGGTTCATTAATTTACTGAAGGCCACAGCACTCTGAAGTGGAAGAGTCAGGATTCGAATCCAGGCAGACTGGCTCCAGTACCCACATAGCTAACATCTCTACATTTCCTCTAAATATAGAGTTTCCAGTAGTAGAAGAGTAGGAAAATGGCATATACTGGAAAGAGGGCAAAAAGGATGAGGACTGATAAAAATATTTGTGATTGGGAGATGAAAGATAACATTGGAGGGAGCAAGACCAGTGAGGAAGGAAGCTAAGGCATTAATGTGAGAATGTGGTATCAGGGAGCAGCAGCAGCAAGTATAGACTGGCATTGAAGGGAAAGAGAAAAATACAATAGTAACTTGAGGGAAGGGCAGGAAAAAGTGTGCTGCCATTTATTTATTTATTTAAGGATAGAGAAGAGTTGGATATCTTTTTATTTATCTCTGAGTAAATGATAGTATCATTATTATGCTTATTGAGAAAACTGAAGCCACATGATATGTGTTCCCTCAACTTGTTCCTTTCCCTCTCAAAATATATCTGCACGTGTGTACAACTGTGGTGAGTCTGCTTTCACAATATACTCCCTTACCATCCTTCAGCCCAGAATCAGAAAAAGAGAAGAACAGATTGTGTGGTTTCTTCACAATTCGGATGATGAGAGTTTAGGAAGACAAAGCAGTCTTGCCACAGACATCTCTGACAGATATCTTACATGTATGAGCAATCAAAAACTAAAGGTTGATTTAAATGTCACCCCATTGATTCAATCAAGTGGTTGTTTTTTTTTTAATTACTCAATATTCTATATGATTATGGATAAACACACAGAGACACATACAAACACACACACACATATATTTATTGTTTACCTGCCAATACCATTTGTGTATCAGTTAATTGTCAGACCTCATTTCACTTGCAGATTTTTAAACTATGTGCATAGAAAATTATGTACTGGAATGACAACAATGAAAATGAACTTAGGCATTAGCTCTGCAACTTATTACCTCTATGACTCGGGCAAGTCACTTAACCTCTCTTTTTTCTAATTTCCTACTTGTAATAAGAGGATAATATGTGAGGATGTGTTGAGGAATAAATAAAATACTGTGTATTTCAGATTTCGTTAATGGCCCCAGTTCTTTACCCCATCCTGTATCCATGCCCTTTGCCCAGTGACTTTGCAGTTTCTTCCACTGAAGATGTAGAGTATATGTCCCCAACCCTTGACTCTGAGCTTGGCCATTTGGCTTGTTTTGGTCAACGGCAGGCTGTAAGACATAACATGACCAAAATATGTAAGGCTCTTACACCATTCAGCTTGCCCTCTTGTTCCTTTGCCACTGGCTATGCTGCTCCCTGGAGAAGATTAGATACATCAGAGCAGAACAAACCACCTTACGTGGGCCCAGCATAGATCATACAACTGCTAGCTAACACCCAAATCTATTGAGCAAGTCTAGCTTAAGGTCAGAAAATCTCCCCAGCTGAGCCCAGTCTCTATCAACTAATGCTTAATTGACCTACAGATGCATGAGAATAAATGATTATTTTAAGCCACTGAGTTTTGGGATGATTTCACAGCACTTTTGTGTCAATAACTACACTTGTCAGGGACTTAGCACAGTGCTTGGCACGTGGTTAGTATTTAGTTACCTTTTCTTTTTATGGATCAAATGCAAAAAACATTTTATACTTTTCATCTACAATGTAAAACAGGCAGCTGTTAAGGAACATTTGGATGATTCAATGTATTCATTTGGTGTCATGCAGACAGCACTTTTGCAATAAACAATGAAATAGCAAATTCTTCACAAAGAGTTTTCTTAGACTTTTGCATGTTGATTGCTGTATTCTTCCCATGCAAGTGAAACGTCCTCCCACTAATGCTAATAAGAATTATGTGTGTGCATTGAAAGGAAAATATATTCCATGAATATTAGACTAATGAATTAATTTAGGAGCCGACAGTCTCATCTTTTTATTAACTTCCCAATCATCACCTTATATATTTTGCATGTTGTGGCAAATGCAATGGGAAACATTTAAAAATATTCACTTGCTTGCCCATAGAAATCAAATCTGAATTTTATAAGCTACCTTAATATTCATGTGTATTGAGGAAGTATCTTAAAAATTATCTTGACCACTCATTTTCTGTTATAATTATTTAAACCTGTCAATTTCAATTTATTGCCTTCAAAGTTTCCTTTGCTTAATGTAATCACAAGCCTCCATCTACCAGATGTCTCAATATCCTCATTGATACTATAAACTACTTGTCACATTCCACTAAAATCTATGTATTTCTTTGTTGATGTTCAGTGTATTCAATGCAAATAATTGACACTGCTTTATAAAAATAGTCTCCATGCCATCTTAATTAATAGCTTTTAATAAAAATCTTCAGAACTTACATTGTTTTACTGTTAACTTGATTCTATTTGGAATTTTGTATTTGATGGAGGTGAAAGTGGATATGTAGCAAGGGATAGCATGAGTGTCTGTTCTTTATACGTTCTTACCTTCACAAAAACTATCACATATTATTTAAATCTGTAGCTTGATTTTTACATGCATAATTGAAGGCCTGTCACCACAAAATAAATCCTTTCTAGAGGTTTACAAGGTGCCTGTGGCACTGTTCATTATACGTGAAGGAAGTGAAGTTCAAGTAAGGGAGGGATATTTTTTCACCCATTTGAGGGCAACTTAGAAGTAATTCAAACACGTTAAGTAGACAATAGAATGTGAGAGACTAGGTAGGGGAGAAGATCAAACTAGCAGGTATTAACTTATAACCAACTTCCATGTCCTAACATCTGTAAAACATGTAAGTATTTATGTTTCTATTTATCCCATTACAGGGATAGTTTAGTTTAATTCAGGTAGTGTTTATGCATCAGATCCACTCTCCTTCCATTTACTCCAAGACCTTGTTCCATTTATTATTCTCTCTTCCATCTATAGCCTCAAACTCTTTGGGTCTTTCTACTAGAGATACAAATATTATCAAATATTGTCACTCAAAGGTACCTTCCTTATACTACTCAGCCATAAAAAAGAACAAAATTTTGCCATTTGCAGCAACATGGATGGACTTGGAGGGTATTGAAAGACAAATACTATATGATATCACTTATATGTGGAATCTAAAACAATACAACAAACTAGTGAATATAACAAAAAAGAAGTAGATTCACATATATAGAGAATAAACTAGTGGTTACCAGTGGGAGGGGGGAAGGGCATTATAGGTGTGAGGGAGTGGGAAGTACAAGCTATTGGGTGCAAGATTGGTGTACAGTACATCAAGGATGTACTATACAGCATGGGGAATATAGCTAATATTTTGTAATAACTGTAAATGGAGTGTAACCTTAAAAAATTGTATAAAAATTAAAAAAAAAAACCTTCCTTTGAACCTGTATTAATCTTTGTCTAGAGTCTTTTCTCCTGCTCTTCACATAAAAGACTTTACAAATGCTGTTTTGCTCAGTTTTTCTTTTTTTGTTTTTTTAAAATTTCCTCACCTCCAATTCAATCCACTTCAATTTGGCTTCCATTTCGAACATCATGTGCTGAAATATCTCTGGAAAAAGTAATTAATAACTTCTAAATGTGTGATTTCAATTTTGGTTCACTTGACCAATTTATAGCACTTCACATTGCTGAACATGCTCTACCTCTTGAAAATCTTTCTTTCATTGGTTTCTGTGATTACCTTTCTTGTTTGTCCTTTCTTGGGCATTTCTTTTTGTTCTCCTTTGTTGATTTTTCTCACTTCACTGCTCCTTTAATATTGGCATTTTCCAGTACTAAAATCTTTAGCTCTCTTTTCACTTTACACATTGTTCTTATGTTTTCATCTATATCTCTGTGGCTTCAACTATCAACTATATTCCTAAAATCTTTCAATACCTGAAGTCCAGATTTCTGTTTTCAGTTCCTTAATGGAAATTTTCCCTTAGATATCTTATAGATGACTCAAGGGAATTTGTTAAAAACTAACCTCATTATTTTTTTCTTAAGCGTTTTCTTCTCCCTGTATTTCCTACCTTGGTAAATGGCAACATTAACTATTCATCCATCCAAGATAGAAACCTGATAGACTCTAATATTCATTACATTGTCATTAAAATTCCAGTTTCCATGGATTCTTTTATAGATTTCTTAAATCTTTCCTCATAACCACCATTTTAGTTTGTGCTTTTATTACCTCTTCTCTATACTAGTTCAGTAATCTCTTCAGTTGTTATAAGACTTTTGGATTTCAGGGACAAACAAAATTTCAGAAACAATTAGATTTAATTAGTGAATTTATCAAAGTTACTTGGAAAAAGCCAAGATGCAAAATTTATTTGTATTTCTGTAAACTAACAAAAATTTGGGGGCCAATAAAAAGACGACATTGAAAATAACAATAAAAAGCATCAAATACTTAGAAATAAATCTAATAAAAGATGTGATAAATCATTATACCTGAAACTACAAAACATTCTGAAAGACATTGAAAAAGATCTAAATGAAAGGAAAAGCATACTATGTTTATGGATTGATTGGAAGGCTCTGTAGTGTTATAATGTCAATTCTTCCAAAACTGATCTATAGAGTAAACATAATCCCATTCAAACTCCTGCAGGGTGTGTGTAGTGTGTGTGTAAATTGATAAGCTGATTATAAAATTTGTATCAGAATGCAAAGGTCTTTGAATAGTCAATATAATCCTGAAGAAGAAAAGCAAAGTTGGAGGACTTATACTACTAGATTTCAAGAATAACTATAAACCTATAATGATTAAGGCAGTTTGATATTGATGAAAAGTTGACAAATAGACCAATGGAGCAGAATAGGGCATCCAAATATAGGCCCACACATATAGAGTCACTTGACTAACATCCAAGATCTCACTGTAATTAAGTGGGAGAAAGAATAGTCTTTTTAATAAATGATGCCATGTATTAAATAATTTCATATCCTTATGGACGAAAATGAACCTTAATCCCTATGTTACACCACACACAAACATCAAATTGAGATGGACAATAGACCTAAATGTGAAAGATGAAACAATAGAACTTTTAGAAATATGGCTCATAGACCAAATCTGACCCACTACTTCTGTTTGTAAATTGTTTTATTGGAACACAACCAACATATTCATTTATGTATTCTTTATCACTTTTCTCATGCTACAGTGGTGGAGTTGAGTAATTATGATAAAGAGTGTAAGGCCCACAAAGCTGTATATATTTACTACCTAGCCCTTCACAGAAAAAAATTGTTAAACTCTGTTGTAGAAGAAAACATATGAGGATATCTTTGTGATTATGGAGTAGTAGTTTTTTCCTTTATAAAAGAAAAAAAAATAGCCATAAAATAAAACCATAAAAGATTAAATAAAACAATAAATTTGATTTCATTAAATTAAGAATATCTGTTTATTAGGATTTGTTACCAGAATATAATAAAAAAACCTTTAGACGTCATTAAGAAAAAGTTAATGTAATTTAAAGATGAGAAAAGGATTTGAATAGACATTTCTCCAAAGAAGATATACAAATGATTAATAACCACATGTAAAGATTCTCAACATCATTAGTCAGTAGAGAAATGCAAATCAAAACCACAGTGAGATACCCACTTTCATCCACTAAGGTGACTATAATAAAAGACAGACAATAACAACTGTGGGCAGATATGTGAGAAAACTGGAATCCTCATACCCTGCTGGTGAGAATGTAAGCTGATGTAAGGAGCTTCTTTAAAAAATAGTTTGATATTTGCTCAAAAAATTAAACAGAGTTACCATATGATCCAACAATTCTACTTCTAGATATATACCCAAGAGTATAGGAAACATGTCTACACAAAGCTCATACACAAATGTTCATAGCAGTATTATTCATAATAGTCAAAAAGTGAAAACCTCCCAAACGTACATCAGTTGATGGATGGATGCACAAGATATGGTGTATCCACACAATGGAATACTATTCAGCCATTAAAAGGAAAGAAGTACTGAAAGATGATACAACATGCATGAACCTTGAAAATATTATGCTAACTTAAAGAAGCCAAACATGAAAGGCAACATATTACGTGATTCCATTTACATGAAAGTAGGCAAAGCCATAGAGACAGAAAGTAGTAGACTAATAGTTGCCCAAGGTTGAAGGATGAGAGGTGGAAGGGGAACAGAGAGGGGAGTGAGAGTAGCTGCTAATGAGTGTGGAGTTTCTTTTTGCAGTGTGGGAATGTTCTGGAATTAGATAGTGTTTATGGTCGCACAACTTTGTGAGTATTCTAAAAATCACTGAATTGGGCACTTTAAAATGGTGAATATTTTGGTATGTGAATTACAGCCCAATTTTTTTTAAGTAGACAAAAATGTGTAGTTGTGCTTACTTGTACAACTGACCAACTAAAATAAACAGGTATTGAAAAACAATAATTTTCTTTAGATGATCCAGCATACACAAAAGTAAATCACAGTGATATATGGCTATACCCTCACCAAAATGGCTTAAATTAAAAAGACATAATACTAAGAGTTAGCAAGCATGTTGAACAACTGTAGCTTTCATATATTGGTGGTGGAATTGTAAGTTTATGCAGCCATTCTAAATAAATTTAGTTGATACTAAATTTAGTTTCATATCTTCTTAATATATGCTAAATATATTACAATAGACTTATATCAGGATAAATATATTGCTTGTCCATGACGAAGAAATTCTACTCCTATGTATATAACCAAGAGAAACAAGTACATATGTCCACAAAGACTCATAAAAGAATGGTCATAGTAGCCTCACTCAAAATAACTAAAAATAGTAATGACCCAAATGTCAATCAACAGGAGAATGGATAAACAAGTTGTGTTAATATCATACATTGAAATGCTACTGAGAAATAAAAAAAAAAACCTGCTGAAGTTTACGCAACAACATGGATGAGTCAGAGAAGCATTATGCTGACTGCAAGAAGTCAGACAGTACATACTGTATGATTCCATTTATATTAGGTACAAGAATTGACAAAGCTAATCTCTGACACAATAAATCAACAGTGGTTGCCAATGATGGAGGAGTGGAAATTGAATAAAATGGGGCCTGAGGAAACTTTCAGGTGTGTTAGACAAATTCTGTGTCATAAAGTAGGTGGTGGATACAGGGGTATACACAAGTGTAAAAATTCATTGATTTGTAAACTTTATATTTGTATATGTTACACATCTCACAGTATGCATTTAATATGTCAATTGTGAAAGTAAAAACAAAAGAAAGAAAGAGCAGGGAAATTGTAAGCACTTCCAACTGTGAAAAACAAAACTGATATTTTGCCAAGTAAAAACATCAAATATTGATATCAATAAGCACCATGTATATTCACCATTATTTAATAAAATAAACATCAAAATAAAAACATAAGGATGATAAAATATCAGAACAGAAAATAATTCTTTATGTAGAATAAATATAGCTTTATAGAAACTTACTACCTTGTCCTTTTTTTGTACCATTTTGCTTGATGCAAGTGAAAATCTTGTTTTAGATTTGCAGGAGTTGAGGGGTGATATCTTGGTATTACTGTTCTAATTGTATCTCAGCCTTTGATCTTTCACTTCTTCAATTTAAATAAATTATTTTGTTTGCCCAAATCATCATTCATGGTCCTGCTTAAAACCCTTCAATGGTTTCCATTGTGTAAAGTGTTGATTTTCCACTGGCTGTGGATTAGCATAACCAGTGCCACGTAAAGTGTCACTCTCCATCCACCTCTACATGGATGGGGTCATTAGCTACTGCAGGTGCTGAGCTTTAACGCACCCTGAAAGGAGTTCAGGGCAGAGACTAGGAATGAGGCACTCTGTGCTCTGGGCAAACTGGCAGAACAGGTCTTCAAATAGTTAGATTCTTGAGATGTGTGCTTGGTTGCATGTACTCCCTTTGCCAAAATCACATATACACTGACCTCTTCAGCTACCTCTTCAGAGCAGTTCCTCAGAGGTACCTGAGAGGCTGTCTCCTGGGGTATAGTCCTCAGTAAGTCCCCAAATAAAACTGAATTCACAACCATCATGTTGTGTGTTTTATTTCAGTCGACACCAGGGAGATTTTACAAATTACCTTCATTACTCATCATAGACCAATAAATTAGAATCTTGAAAGGGTGGTGTCCAGGGCACAGACATTTCTAAACTCTTTATAGCTTATTTATTTGTGCACCAATGAGAATTACTGACCTACAGTATAAAGTTTTAACTTCCTAGTAGGACTACGTTCAACTACTTATTATCTGAACTGGTCATGTTTCTCTGTGCTATACTTCTCTTGCTTCCTTTATCTTTTTGTGAGACATGTAGGGGAGAAACAATAATTTTTCCTCTACCCTTCTGATTCCTAGCTGAGACTCCTGTAATAAAAGATAGATTAGCAAGGGAAAACCAAACAGAAATTTATTAACAGAAATACCCATGTATACATGGGAGATACCCAGGGTTATAAGAGTAACTCCTGGAAGTGGCCTAAGCCACCAATTTAAATACTGTTTCCAGCTAAAGACAAAAGAAAAGTGGGAGGTGGGGAAAGAGGACAGTTATGGGAGGTTAGTAAATAAGGGTAAGGCTTGTTATGCAGATTTAAATCAGAGCCTGTTCCACTGATAAAACTCTCCAGTGTAGAGTCATCCTCTTCCTATTACAGACACACACTTACAAATGTATATTCCCTTTATAACTGTAAATTTCCCTTTCAAAAGAGTAACTTCTGTATACAGATGGCCAATAGACACATGAAAAGATGCTCAACATTGCTAATTATTAGAGAAATGCAAATCAAAACTACAATGAGGTATCACTTCACACTGATCAGGATGGCCATCATTAAAAATCCACAAATAATAAATGCTGGAGAGGGTGTAGAGAAAAGGGAACACTCTTACACTGTTGGTGGGAATGTAAATTGGTGTAGCCACCATGGAAAACACTATGGAGATTCCTCAAAAAACTAAAAATAGAGTTGCCATATGGTCCAACAATTCCACTCATGGGTGTATATCTGGAAAAGATGAAAACTCTAATTTGAAAAGATACATGTACCCCAGTGTTCATAACAGCACATTTACAATAGCCAAGACATGGAAACAGACTAAATGTCCGTTGACAGATGAATGGATAAAGATGTGGTACACACACACACACACACACACACACACACACACACAATGGAATACTACTCAGCCATAAAAATGAATGAAATAATGTCATTTGCAGCAACATGGATGCAACTAGAGATTATCATACTAAGTGAAGTCAGACAAAGACAAATATCATATGATATCACTTATATGTGAACAAATATAGTTTTCTATGAAACAGAAACAGACTCACAGACATAGAGAACAGACTTGTGGTTGCCAAGGGGGAGGTGGGGTGGGGGAGGGATGAATTGGGAGTTTGGGACTAGCAGATGCAAACTATTATATATAGAATGGATAAACAACAGGTCCTACTGTATAGCACAGGGAAATATACTCAATACCCTGTGATAAACTATAATGGAAAAGAATATGAAAAAAATATGTATACATATCTGAATCACTTTGCTGTACAGCAGAAACTAACACAACATTGTAAATCAACTATACTTCAATAAAATAAATTTAAAAAATAAATTTTCTAAGGCTTGTCAAAAAGAAAAGAGTAACTTCTACTCTTTGTGGCATCTCCCATGTCTGCTGTTTCTCAAAGTAATCAGCTCAAAATGATTGTTATGTCAGAGATGCAAATTTTGTGGTGGCATATTCTGCTACATTTCAGATATTCCTCTTTTAACAAGACCCACTCTATTTCCCCTGCCCCAAGCAGAGTTAGATCCTTCATAGCCACTTATAACACCTATTACTATCTATCATAGTTATACCAGAACAAGAACTTCAAAAGGCAGGTCCTCTACCTTATTTATATTTTTATCTCTAATAGAGTGTATAGCACAAAATGCAAAACAACTTGAATAATACACTAATCTCTTATTTTGAGACTTCAGAAACAAATCCCCCGACTGCCCTCACCTAATTTAACAGAATATGCCATCTTCTCAAAATAAATAATTCATATATTAAGAAAAAGTGTGAGAAAACACAAATGTAGAAATCAATATGGGTTAATAAGTTCATTTGAGCTAGGGAAAGTGCAAAGAAACATGCACAGAATAATCTTTCCAAAATATTATACACAATTGTGTGAAAACTACAAGCAACAAACATGGTATTCGTGGTCAAAAGTGAGAAAAGCAAAACAGCTACTGCATACATCAAAAGTGTTATGTTGACACTGAAAAGAGTTTCTTAGAGAAAGCAGACTCCTGTGCAAGAAAAGCTTTCAGGAGGATAATTCTGACAATTTGACATCCCTTGAGCACAAATTCTGAGCATCACTTTTGAATAAAAAATTGACTGTGTAAAAATTGAGGGACAAAAATCTGACAGTGTTCTTTTGTACAAATTCACCACTTTCTTCACTGCAGCAAAAGAAGATGAGGAAAGTGGGCAGTTTCTCTAGGATGAAAAACAAGTGTGCTACTTGCTCTGAGTCTAACAACTCAGGATTTGTGGAATGCTTATGAGCAGCAATATAATCAAATGCAGCAGAAAGTTGTCCTAATAGAGTTTGTGGAAAGAGAAGATCTTAACAAATATTTACCATACACCATTTTGTCATTTAGTAGGAAAAGACCAAAATCATCATGTGGCACTGAATTATCAAGATCAAGAGATATGCTTAATTTTATCACCCTCTTTTTGCAGGATATACATTCACTCAGTGAATTCTCCAAACCCACAGAAATACTCTAGCACTATGGATTCTTTAAAAATTCTTCATCTATATCGGGCTGCTCAATTTCCTTACCCAAACTGTAAGGAAATGCTCTCTGCTTTGTTCTCACTGTCACAGCTTTAAGAAAATATGTGAAAGGATTTAGTATCCTGCTTTGAAAGTTTAACACAAACTTGGGGGACAGTGTGGATTACTGCTGTTGCTGATGGCAAGACTAGAAATGAACCATATTTTTCTGCTTGTCCTAACACTGACTCTCTGGTAAAATCTCCTGGCTTATTTTTTGATTCTGTCCCTTCTGTTTCACTTTTTCCCCTCTCACTGTTCCTGGATATCAGTGCTGCATAGGCTCTTTGAGACCTATTCTACTTTACTTAGGGACGTACAAAGAACAAAGTGAATTATTTATTAAACTGCAGTGTTCTCACAATCACAACACCAGCTTCTCAGTTTTACTGGGCACCATATAGCCAGGGTCCTATTTTGATAGGAGGAATTTTGAGTGCACTGGCTTGACCCAGAATATTACTGCCACATTTCTCTGACAGGGATTCATATTACACAATCCCTCCTTGTCATTTCCAAAGCAACTTTGGCCATAGAAGGGTGAGGACTGCAAGATTAGGATGATTTTTTTTTTCTGGAAACGACCCTACACCTTTCAGTCTATCGCCTCTCTGAGACAGCATGGATCAGTACCCTGAAACAACTCATTCTTTTCTTCAGCATTTATTTCAAAGTCTTCCAGTGGCAATTCTCAGCCATTCTTCATTTGTTATTTAGTTTTCCATGGCTTTAAATTCCGTTTTTGTAGAAAGGCACTACTCAGTTACTATGTCTTAAAAATTTCACCCTTATTTTTTAAACATTTGAATACACTTTTCTTAAATGCCAAAAAGGGAATGATGAAATCAGTCCTTTGGTCTGTTATTTTTGAGGAAATGCTTTATGTGAGGTATTATGTCTTTGAGCCAAAGCATTATTTTTATTCTTCAATCTTGATAGTACGATGTTGTGAACCATCCCTGGGGCTTTGGGAAGTGCTGAGTATACAGTTGTAAAATTGCAGAATATGAAAAAATAAGTGTATATGTGTTATCTTTTCACTGTTTGCAAACTGGCACCTGCTAATTTTATTCGTTGACCATAAATGGGTTATTTACTTATTATATGTCTTGTAGCTCTTAGATAATAGTATCACAGGAGGTAGTATGTATCAATATATTCATCCCAGAGGAAACAATAATCCATATGCAATGATTTCTTCCAACTTTGCTGACAGACTATTCTTTTTTTTTTTTTTTTTAACATCTTTATTGGGGTATAATTGCTTTACAATGGTGTGTTAGTTTCTGATTTATAACAAAGTGAATCAGCTATACATATACATGTGCTCCCATGTGTCTTCCCTCTTGCGTCTCCCTCCCTCCCACTCTCCCCCTCCCACCCCTCCAGGCGGTCCCAAAGCCCCGAGCTAATATCCCTGTGCCTTGCGGCTGCTTCCCCATAGCTATCTACCTTACTACGTTTGTTAGTGTGTATATGTCCATGACTCTCTCTCGCCCTGTCAAAACTCACGCTTCCCCCTCCCCATATCCTCAAGTCCGTTCTCCAGTAGGTCTGCGCCTCTATTCCTGTCTTATCCCTAGGTTCTTCATGACATTTTTTCCCCTTAAATTCCATATATATGTGTTAGCATACGGTATTTGTCTTTGTCTTTCTGACTTACTTCACTCTGTATGACAGACTCTAGGTCTATCCATCTCATTGCAAATATCTCAATTTCATTTCTTTTTAAGGCTGAGTAATATTCCATTGTGTATATGTGCCACATCTTCTTTATCCATTCGTCCGATGATGGGCGCTTAGGTTCTTTCCATCTCCGGGCTATTGTAAATAGAGCTGCAACGAACATTTTGGTACATGACTCTTTTTGAATTTTGGTTTTCTCAGGGTATATGCCCAGTAGTGGGATTGCTGGGTCATATGGTAATTCTATTTGTAGTTTTTTAAGGAACCTCCATACTGTTCTCCACAGTGGCTGAACCAATTCACATTCCCACCAGCAGTGCAAGAGTGTCCCCTTTTCTCCACACCCTCTCCAGCATTTATTGTTTCTAGATTTTTTGATGATGGCCATTCTGACTGGTGTGAGATGATATCTCATTGTAGTTTTGATTTGCATTTCTCTAATGATTAATGATGTTGAGCATTCTTTCATGTGTTTGTTGGCATTCTGTATATCTTCTTTGGAGAAATGTCTGTTTAGGTCTTCTGCCCATTTTTGGATGGGGTTGTTTGTTTCTTTGTTATTGAGCTGCATGAGCTGCTTGTAAATTTTGGAGATTAATCCTTTGTCAGTTGCTTCATTTGCAAATGTTTTCTCCCATTCTGAGGGTTGTCTTTTGGTCTTGATTATGGTTTCCTTTGCTGTGCAAAAGCTTTGAAGTTTCATTAGGTCCCATTTGTTTATTTTTGTTTTTATTTCCATTACTCTAGGAGGTGGGTCAGAAAAGATCTTGCTGTGATTTATGTCATAGAGTGTTCTTCCTATGTTTTCCTCTAAGAGTTTGATAGTTTCTGGCCTTACATTTAGGTCTTTAATCCATTTTGAGCTTATTTTTGTGTATGTTGTTAGGGAGTGATCTAATCTCATACTTTTACATGTACCTGTCCAGTTTCCCCAGCACCATTTATTGAAGAGGCTGTCCTTTCTCCACTGTACATTCCTGCCTCCTTTATCAAAGATAAGGTGTCCATATGTGCGTGGGTTTATCTCTGGGCTTTCTATCCTGTTCCACTGATCTATCTTTCTGTTTTTGTGCCAGTACCATACTGTCTTGATTACTGTTGCTTTGTAGTATAGTCTGAAGTCAGGGAGCCTGATTCCTCCAGCTCCTTTTTTCGTTCTCAAGATTGCTTTGGCTATTCGGGGTCTTTTGTGTTTCCATACAAATTGCGAAATTTTTTGTTCTAGTTCTGTGAAAAATGCCAGTGGTAGTTTGATAGGGATTGCATTGAATCTGTAGATTGCTTTGGGTAGTAGAGTCATTTTCACAATGTTGATTCTTCCCATCCAAGAACATGGTATATCTCTCCATCTATTTGTATCATCTTTAATTTCTTTCATCAGTGTCTTATAATTTTCTGCATACAGGTCTTTCGTCTCCTTAGGTAGGTTTATTCCTAGATATTTTATTCTTTTTGTTGCAATGGTAAATGGGAGTGTTTTCTTGATTTCACTTTCAGATTTTTCATCATTAGTATATAGGAATGCCAGAGATTTCTGTGCATTAACTTTGTATCCTGCTACTTTACCAAATTCATTGATTAGCTCTAGTAGTTTTCTGGTAGCATCTTTAGGATTCTCTATGTATAGTATCATGTCATCTGACAACAGTGACAGCTTTACTTCTTCTTTTCCGATGTGGATTCCTTTTATTTCCTTTTCTTCTCTGATTGCTGTGGCTAAAACTTCCAAAACTATGTTGAATAAGAGTGGTGAGAGTGGGCAACCTTGTCTTGTTCCTGATCTTAGTGGAAATGCTTTCAGTTTTTCACCATTGAGGATGATGTTTGCTGTGGGCTTGTCATATATGGCCTTTATTATGTTGAGGAAAGTTCCCTCTATGCCTACTTTCTGGAGGGTTTTTATCATAAATGGGTGTTGAATTTTGTCAAAAGCTTTCTCTGCATCTATTGAGATGATCATATGGTTTTTCTCCTTCAATTTGTTAATATGGTTTATCACATTGATAGATTTGCGTATATTGAAGAATCCTTGCATTCCTGGAATAAACCCCACTTGATCATGGTGTATGATCCTTTTAATGTGCTGTTGGATTCTGTTTGCTAGTATTTTGTTGAGGATTTTTGCATCTATGTTCATCAGTGATATTGGCCTGTAGTTTTCTTTCTTTGTGACATCCTTGTCTGGTTTTGGTATCAAGGTGATGGTGGCCTCGTAGAAGGAATTTGGGAGTGTTCCTCCCTCTGCTATATTTTGGAAGAGTTCGAGAAGGATAGGTGTTAGCTCTTCTCTAAACGTATGATAGAATTCACCTGTGAAGCCATCTGGTCCTGGGCTTTTGTTTGTTGGAAGATTTTAAATCACAGTTTCAATTTCAGTGCTTGTGATTGGTCTGTTCATATTTTCTATTTCTTCCTGATTCAGTCTTGGCAGGTTGTGCATTTCTAAGAATTTGTCCATTTCTTCCAGATTGTCCATTTTATTGGCATAGAGTTGCTTGTAGTAATCTCTCATGATTTTTTTTATTTCTGCAGTGTCAGTTGTTATTTCTCCTTTTTCATTTCTAATTCTATTGATTTTAGTCTTCTCCCTTTTTTTCTTGATGAGTCTGGCTAGCGGTTTATCTATTTTGTTTATCTTCTCAAAGAACCAGCTTTTAGTTTTATTGATCTTTGCTATCGTTTCCTTCATTTCTTTTTCATTTATTTCTGATCTGATTTTTATGATTTCTTTCCTTCTGCTAGCTTTGGGGCGTTTTTGTTCTTCTTTCTCTAATTGCTTGAGGTGCAAGGTTAGGTTGTTTATTCGAGATGTTTCCTGCTTCTTAAGGTGGGCTTGTATTGCTATAAACTTCCCCCTTAGAACTGCTTTTGCTGCATCCCATAGGTTTTGGGTCGTTGTGTCTCCATTGTCATTTGTTTCTAGGAATTTTTTTATTTCCTCTTTGATTTCTTCAGTGATCACTTCATTATTAAGTAGTGTATTGTTTAGCCTCCATGTGTTTGTATATTTTACAGATCTTTTCCTGTAATTGATATCTAGTCTCATGGCGTTGTGGTCAGAAAAGATACTTGATACAATTTCAATTTTCTTAAATTTACCAAGGCTTGATTTGTGACCCAAGATATGATCTATCCTGGAGAATGTTCCATGAGCACTTGAGAAAAATGTGTATTCTGTTGTTTTTGGATGGAGTGTCCTATAAATATCCATTAAGTCCATCTTGTTTAATGTATCATTTAAAGCTTGTGTTTCCTTATTTATTTTCATTTTGGATGATCTGTCCATGGGTGAAAGTGGGGTGTTAAAGTCCCCTACTATGAATGTGTTACTGTCAATTTCCCCTTTTATGGCTGTTAGTATTTGCCTTACGTATTGAGGTGCTCCTATGTTGGGTGCATAAATATTTACAATTGTTATATCTTCTTCTTGGATCGATCCCTTGATCATTATTTAGTGTCCTTCTTTATCCCTTTTAATAGTCCTTATTTTAAAGTCTATTTTGTCTGATATGAGAATTGCTACTCCAGCTTTCTTTTGGTTTCCATTTGCATGGAATACCTTTTTCCATCCCCTTACTTTCAGTCTGTATGTGTCTCTAGGTCTGAGGTGGGTCTCTTGTAGACAGCATATATAAGGGTCTTGTTTTTGTATCCATTCAGCCAAGCTGTGTCTTTTGGTGGGAGCATTTAGTCCATTTACATTTAAGGTAATTATCGATATGTAGGTTCCTATTCCCATTTTCTATATTGTTTTTGGTTCGTTATTATAGGTCGTTTCCTTCTTTTGCATTTCTTATCTAGAGAAGTTCCTTTAGCATTTGTTGTAAAGCTGGTTTGGTGGTGCTGAACTCTCTCAGCTTTTGCTTGTCTGTAAAGGTTTTAATTTCTCCATCAAATCTGAATGAGATCCTTGCCGGGTAGAGTAGTCTTGGTTGCAGGTTTTTCTCCTTCATCACTTTCAGTATGTCCTGCCACTCCCTTCTGGCTTGTAGGGTTTCTGCTGAGAGATCAGCTGTTAACCTTATGGGGATTCCCTTGTGTGTTATTTGTTGTTTTTCCCTTGCTGCTTTTAATATGCTTTCTTTGTATTTAATTTTTGATAGTTTGATTAATATGTGTCTTGGCGTATTTCTCCTTGTATTTATCCTGTATGGGACTCTCTGTGCTTCCTGGACTTGATTAACTATTTCCTTTCCCATATTAGGGAAGTTTTCAACTATAATCTCTTCAAATATTTTCTCAGTTCCTTTCTTTTATTCTTCTTCTTCTGGAACCCCTATAATTCGAATGTTGGTGCGTTTCATGTTGTCCCAGAGGTCTCTGAGACTGTCCTCAGTTCTTTTCATTCTTTTTTCTTTATTCTGCTCTGCAGTAGTTATTTCCACTACTTTATCTTCCAGGTCACTTATCCGTTCTTCTGCCTCAGTTATTCTGCTATTGATCCTATCTAGAGTAGTTTTAATTTCATTTATTGCGTTGTTCATCGTTGCTTGTTTCATCTTTAGTTCTTGTAGGTCCTTGTTAACTGTTTCTTGCATTTTGTCCATTCTACTTCCAAGATTTCGGATCATCCTTACTATCATTATTCTGAATTCTTTTTCAGGTAGACTGCCTATTTCCTCTTCATTTGTTAGGTCTGGTGCATTTTTATCTTGCTCCTTCATCTGCTGTGTGTTTTTCTGTCTTCTCATTTTGCTTATCTTACTGTGTTTGGGGTCTCCTTTTTCAGGCTGCACGTTCGTAGTTCCCGTTGTTTTTGATGTCTGTCTCCAGTGGCTAAGGTTGTTTCAGCGGGTTGTGTAGGCTTCCTGGTGGAGGGGACTAGTGCCTGTGTTGTGCTGGATGAGGCTGGATCTTGTCTCTCTAGTGGGCAGGTTCACGTCTGGTGGTGTGTTTTGGGGTGTCTGTGGCCTTGTTATGATTTTAGGCAGCCTCTCTGCTAATGGGTGGGGTTGTGTTCCTGTTTTGCTAGTTGTTTGGCATAGGTTGTCCAGCACTGTGGCTTGCTGGTCGTTGAGTGAAGCTGGGTGCTGGTGTTAAGATGGAGGTCTCTGGGAGATTTCCACCGTTTAATATTATGTGGAGCTGGGAGGTGTCTTGTTGATCAGTGTCCTGAAGTTGGCTCTCCTACCTCAGAGGCAGAGCCCTGCCTCCTGGGCTGGAGCACCAAGAGCCTTTCATCCACACGGCTCAGAATAAAAGGGAGGAAAAGTAGAGAGAATTATTACAAGTATGAGGAAAGAAGGAAGTAAAGGAGGAAAGGAAGGAAGGAAGAAAGAAGCAAAGAAGGAAAGAAAGGAGGGAGGGAGGGAGGAAGGAAGGAAGGAAGGAGGGAAAGAAGGAGAAAATGTAGAGAGAATTAGTAGAAGTATGAGGAAAGAAAGAGGGAAAGGAGGAAAGGAAGGAAGGAAGAAAGAAGCAAAGAAGGAAAGAAAGGAGGGAGGGAGGGAGGGAGGAAGGAAGGAAAGAAGGAGGGAAAGAAGGAGAAAATGTAGAGAGAATTAGTAGAAGTTTGAGGAAAGAGAGAAGGAAAGGAGGAAAGGAAGGAAGGAAGAAAGAAGCAAAGAAGGAAAGAAAGGAGGGAGGGAGGGAGGAAGGAAGGAAGGTAGGAGGGAAAGAAGGAGAAAATGTAGAGAGAATTAGTAGAAGTTTGAGGAAAGAAAGAAGGAAAGGAGGAAAGGAGGAAAGGAAGGAAGGAAGAAAGAAGCAAAGAAGGAAAGAAAGGAGGGAGGGAGGGAGGGAGGAAGGGAGGAAGGAAGGAGGGAAAGAAGGAAAAAAGACAGAAAGAAAGAAGATACAGTAAAAATAAAATAAAGTATAATATAGTTATTGTACTAAAAAATATTTAGAAAGAAAGAAAAGAAAAAAAAAAAAGAACAGATAGAACCCTAGGACAAATGTTGGAAACAAAGCTATACAGAGAAAATCTTACACAGAAGCATACACATACGTGTTCACAAAGAGAGGCAAAGGGGGAAAAATCATAGATCCTGCTCCCAGAGACCACCTCCTCAACCTGGGGTGATTTGCTGTCTAAAGGAGGGAAAGGAGGAAGGAAAGAAAGAAAGAAAGAACGAAGGTAAAGTACAATAAAGTTATTACAATTAAAATTAATTATTAAGAAAAAAAAAATTTTTTTTTTAAAAAAAAACCATGGACGGATAGAGCCCTAGGACAAATGTTGGAAGCAAAGCTATACAGAGAAAATCTTACACAGAAGCATACACATACACGTTCACAAAGAGAGGCAAAGGGGGAAAAATCATAAATCCTGCTCCCAGAGACCACCTCCTCAACCTGGGGTGATTCGCTGTCTAAAGGAGGGAAAGAAGGAAGGAAAGAAAGAAAGAAAGAACGAAGGTAAAGTACAATAAAGTTATTACAATTAAAATTAATTATTAAGAAAAAAAAATTTTTTTTTTAAAAAAAAACCATGGACGGATAGAGCCCTAGGACAAATGGTGGAAGCAAGAGTATACAGACAAGATCTCACACAGAAGCATACATGCACGCATTCACAAAAAGAGGAAAAGGGAAAAAAAATCACAGATCTCGCTCCTAAATTCCCCCTCTTCAATTTGGGATCACTCCCTGTCTATTCAGGTATTCCACAATGCAGGGCACATCAAGTTGACTGTGGAGCTTCAATCCGCCGCCTCCGCGGCTGCCGGGAGAGACCTCCCCCTGTCCTCCCTGCTCTCACAGCTCACAGGAGCTCAGCTTTGTACCCGGCCCTGCCCCTGCGCGCAGATCGCTGGAGGGCGTCTGTTTTTTTTGCTCAGACAGGACGGGGTTAAAGGAGCCGCTGATTCGGGAGCTCCGGCTCACTCAAGCCGGGGGTTGGGGAATGGGGGAAGGAGGGGCACTGCGTGCGGGGCGGGCCTGCGGCGGCAGAGGCGGCGTGACGCTGCGGCAGAGGCCGGCGTGACGCTGCACCAGCCTGAGACCCGCCGTGCGTACTCCCGGGGAAGTTGTCCCCGGATCCCGGGAACCCGGCAGTGGCGGCCTGCACAGGCTCCGCGGAAGAGGGGCGCGGAGAGTGACCTGTGCTCGCACACAGTCCCCCTGGTGGCGGCAGCAGCAGCCCCAGCGTCTCCCGCCCGTCTCTGGGGTCCGCGGTTTCAGCCGCGGCTCGCGCCCATCTCTGGGGCTCGTGCTTCCCGCCGCGGCTCGCGCCCGTCTCGGGGGCTCGCGCCCTCAGCCGCGGCTCGCGCCCGTCTCTGGAGTTCCTTTAAGCAGCGCTCTTAAACCCCTCTCCTCGCGCACCAGGAAACAAAGAGGGAAGAAAAAGTCTCTTGCCTCTTCGGCCGGTGCAGGCTTTTCCCCGAACTCCCTCCCGGCTAGTCGTGGCGCACCAACCCCTTCAGGCTATGCTCAAGCCGCCAACCCCAGTCTTCTCACTGTGCTCCGTCCAAAACCGAAACCCGAGCCTCAGCTCGCTGCCCCGCCCGCCCCGGCGGGTGAGCAGACAAGCCTCTCGGGTTGGTGAGTGCCAGTCGGCACCGATCGTCTGTGCAGGAATCTCCCCGCTTTGCCCTCCACACCTGTCGCTGTGCACCACTCCGCTGTCCCGAAGCTCCCCCCTCCGCCTCCCGCAGTCTCCGCCCGCGGAGGGGCTTCCTAGTGTGTGGAAACTTTTCCTCCTTCACAGCTCCCTCCCACTGGTGCAGGTGCCATCCTTATTCTTTTGTCTCTGTTTTTTCTTTTTTCTTTTGCCCTACCCAGGTACGTGGGGAGTTTCTTGCCTTTTGGGAGCTCTGAGGTCTTCTGCCAGCCTTCAGTAGGTGTTCTGTAGGAGTTGTTCCACGTGTAGATGTATTTCTGGTGTATCCGTGAGGAGGAAGGCGATCTCCACGTCTTACTCTTCCGCCATCTTCCCGCCGACCTCCAGACTATTCTTTAACTTTTCTTTAGTTTTGGATTCTGATGAGACCAGCCTATCCCTATATAGCTTCAGGGAGAATAGTACTTTCTTAAATGGGGTCAAGATATAAGTAAGAGTTCTTTAGAATTACAGACTCCATGAGTGTGAAGGTTTTATGGCAATTAACTGTCACTAGGCACCATTTTTAAGACTGGTATGCAAAAAATGAAAAAGGTTACCTACAGAAATTCTTTCATTTGACATCATAAATACTTGTTCTCCATTTACAGTGTTCTGAGGTATTGGTCACATGAAGCATGACTTAAATTACCATGATCTTTGCTTATAATTTACAGAATGTTTCAAGAATATAACCTACCTTTCAGATCAACTTGAGCAATGTTGCTAAAGCATTGGAAGGTATATACTGAGTTGAATATCATTGTAGGAATAGATTCTCTTGCCATCAGTAAAAAGGAAAAAAGATTCAGGATTTCATGTCAGGATTCAGACCCATGTGATTATGTGCATTTGATAGTGGCAAATATAAATGACAAGGTTCATACTTATTTATTTTACATTTGTAAGATAAAAGTAGTGGCTTTTGAAGGATTTTATGATCCTCTAACTTGTGAATGGCCATATCAAATATTTTTCTTATTTATGAAGTACAGCTGCATGGTGAGAGACTCCACTGAACATTTCCCAGAACTAAAGAAAGCTCATCTGTACCAGTAATAATCTGCTTATAGAAAATGCAATGTCTTAGTTTCCTGATGTATAGGACACAGTGTAAAGTGTGTGACAAGAGGAAGTACCATGCTGGAATAAGTCCATATTTTCACAAATGAAATGATATTTTTTTCACATCTTTATTGGAATATATTTGATTTACAATGGTGTGTTAGTTTCTGCTTTATAACAAAGTGAATCAGTTATACATATACATATGTCCCCATATCTCCTCTGTCTTGCGTCTCCCTCCCACGCTCCATATCTCACCCCTCTAGGTGGTCACAAAGCACCGAGCTGATCTCCCTGTGCTATGCGGCTGCTTCCCACTAGCTATCTGTTTTACATTTGGTAGTGTATATATGTCCACGCCACTCTCTCACTTTGTCACATCTTACCCTTCCTCCTCCCTGTGTCCTCAAGTCCATTCTCTAGTAGGTCTGTGTCTTTATTCCTGTCTTACCCCTAGGTTCTTCATGATTTTTTTTTGTCTTAGATTCCATATATATGTGTTAGCATATGGTATTTGTTTTTCTCTTTCTGACTTCACTCTGTATGACAGACTCTAGGTCCATCCACCTCACTACAAATATCTCAATTTCATTTCTTTTTATGGCTGAGTAATACTCCATTGTATATATGTGATACAATGTGAAAAAAAAAAGTCGGGATATAAAACTGTATATTACAGTATGGTTCCTCAGAAGAAGATATTTTATTTCCTTTTCTTCTCTGATTGCTGTGGCTAAAACTTCCAAAACTATGTTGAATAAGAGTGGTGAGAGTGGGCAACCTTGTCTTGTTCCTGATCTTAGTGGAAATGCTTTCAGTTTTTCACCATTGAGGATGATGTTTGCTGTGGGCTTGTCATCTATGGCCTTTATTATGTTGAGGAAAGTTCCCTCTATGCCTACTTTCTGCAGGGTTTTTATCATAAATGGGTGTTGAATTTTGTCGAAAGCTTTCTCTGCATCTATTGAGATGATCATATGTTTTTTCTCCTTCAATTTGTTAATATGGTTTATCACACTGATAGATTTGCATATATTGAAGAATCCTTGCATTCCTGGAATAAACCCCACTTGATCATGGTTTATGATCCTTTTAATGTGCTGTTGGATTCTGTTTGCTAGTATTTTGTTGAGGATTTTTGCATCTATGTTCATCAGTGATATTGGCCTGTAGCTTTGTTTCTTTGTGACATCTTTGTCTGGCTTTGTTATTAGGGTGATGGTGGCCTTGTAGAATGAGTTTGGGAGTGTTCCTCCCTCTGCTATACTTGGAAGAGTTTGAGAAGGATGGGTGTTAGCTCTTATCTAAATGTTTGACAGAATTCACCTGTGAACCCATCTGGGCTTTCGTTTGTTGGAATATTTTAAATCACAGTCTCAATATCAATGCTTGTGATTGGTCTGTTTATATTTTCTATTTCTTCCTGTTTCAGTCTCAGAATGTTGTTCTTTTCTGAGATTTTGTCCATTTCTTCCAGTTTGTCCATTTTATTGACATATAGCTGCTTGTTTTAATCTCTCATGATCCTTTATATTTCTTCAGTGTCAGTTGTTACTTATCCTTTTTCATTTCTAATTCTATTGATTTTATTCTTCTATTTTTTTTTCTTGATGAGTCTGGCTAATGTTTTATCAATTATGTTTATCTTCTCAAAGAACCAGCTTTTAGTTTTATTGATCTTTGCTATCATTTCCTTCATTTGTTTTTCATTTATTTCTGAACTGATCTTTATGATTTCTTTTCTTCTGCTAACTTTTTTGTTGTTGTTGTTGTTCTTCTTTCTCTAATTGCTTCAGGTACAATGTTAGGTTGTTTATTTGAGATGTTTCTTGTTTCTTGAGGTAGCATTGTATTGCTATAAACTTGCCTCTTAGAACTGCTTTTTCTGCATCCCATAGGTTTTGGGTTGTCATGTGTTCATTGTCATTTGTTTCTAGGTAGTTTTTGATTTCCTCTTTGATTTCTTTAGTGATCTCTTGGTTATTTAGTAGTGTATTGTTTAGCCTTCATGTGTTTGTATTTTGTACAGATTATTTCCTGTAATTGATATGTAGTCTCATAACATTGTTGTCAGAAAAGATACTCAATATAGTTTCAATTTACTTAAATTTACCAAGGTTTGATTTGTGACCCAAGATACGATCTATCCTGGAGAATGTTCCATGAGCACTTGAGAGGAAAGTGTCTTCTGTTGTTTTTGGATGGAATGTCCTATTAATATTAATTCAGTCCATCTTGTTTAATGTATCATTTATAGCTTGTGATTCGTTATTTATTTTCATTTTGGACGATCTGTCCATTAGTGAAAGTGGGGTGTTAATGTCCCCTTCTATGATCGTGTTACTGTCAATTTCCCCTTTTATGGCTGTTAGCATTTGCCTTATGTATTGAAGTGCTCCTACATTGCTTGCATAAATATTTACAATTGTTATATCTTCCTCTTGTCTCTTGTAATAGTCTTTGTTTTAAAGTCTATTTTTCTGATATGAGAATTGCTATTCTAGCTTTCTTTTGGTTTCCATTTGCATGGAATATTGTTTTCCATCCCCTCAGTTTCAGTCTGTATGTGTCCCTCGGTCTGAAGTGTTTCTCTTGTAGACAGCATATATACAGGTCTTGTTTTTTTATCCATTCAGCCAGTCTATGTGTTTTGGTGGGAACATTTAATCCTTTTACATTTAAAGTAGTTATCAATATGTACGTTCCTATTACCATTTCCTTAATTGTTTTGGGTTTGTAATTGTAGGTCTTTTTCTTCTCTTTTGTTTCCTACCTAGAGAAGTTCCTTTAGCATTTGTTGTAAAGCTGGTTTGGTGGTGCTGAATTCTCTTAGCTTTTGCTTGTCTGTAAAGGTTTTAATTTCTCGGTCAAATCTGAATGAGATCCTTGCTGGGTAGAGTCATCTTGGTTGTAGGTTTTTCCCTTTCATTACTTTAAATGTCTTGCCACCCCCTTCTGGCTTGCAGAGTTTCTGCTGAAAGAGCAGCTGTTAACCTTAAGGGGATTCCCTTGTATATTATTTGTTGCTTTTCCCTTGATGCTCTTAATATTTTTTGTTTGTATTTAATTTTTGATAGTTTGATTAAGGTGTCTTTGAATGTTTCTCCTTGGATTTATCCTGTATAGGACTCTGCAATTCCTGGGCTTGATTGACTATTTTCTTTCCCATATCAGGGAAGTTTTCAACTATAATCTCTTCAAATATTTTCTCAGTCCCTTTCTTTTTCTCTTCTTCTTCTGGGACCCCTGTAATACGAATGTTGTTGTGTTTAATGTTGTCCCAGAAGTCTCAGAGTATGTTCTCAACTCTTTTCATTCTTTTTTCTTTATTCTGCTCTGTAGTAGTTATTTCCACTATTTTATCTTCCAGGTCACTTATCCATTTTCTGCCTCAATTATTCTGCTATTGATCCCTTCTAGAGAATTTTAAATTTCATTTATTGTCTTGTTCATCATTGTTTGTTTGCTCTTTAGTCCTTGTAGTTCCTTGTTAAACGTTTCTTGTAATTTCTCCATTCTATTTCCAAAATTTTGTATCATCTTTACTATCATTACTTTGAATTCTTTTTCAGGTAGACTGCCTATTTCCCCTTCATTTGTTCAGTGTGGTGGGTTTTTGCCTTGCTCCTTCATCTGCTGTGTATTTCTCTGTCTTCTCATTTTGCTTAACTCACTGTGTTTTGGGTCTCCATTTTGCAGGCTGCAGGTTTGTAGTTCTTGCTGTTTTCGGTGTCTGCCCCCAGTGGCTGAGGTTGGTTCAGTGGGTTATGTAGGCTTCCTGGCGGAGGGGACTGGTGCCTGTGTTCTGGTGGATAAGGCTAGATCTTGTCTTTCTGGTGGGCAGGACCACGTCCTGTGGTGTGTTTTGCGGTGTCTGTGAACTTATGAATTCAGGCTGCCTCTCTGCTAATGGTTGGGTTTGTGCTCCTGTCTTGCTACTTTTTTCCATAGGGTGTCCAGCACTGTAGGTTGCTGGTTGTTGAGTGGTGCTGGGTCTTAGCGTTGAGATGGAGATCTCTGGGAGAGCTTTTGCCCATTGATATTATGTGGGGCTGGGAGGCCTCTGGTCTACCAATGTCCTGAGCTCGGCTATTCCACCTCAGAGGCTCAGGCTTGACAATCGGCCAGAGCACCAAGACCCTCTCAGCCACACATCTCAGAAGAAAAGGGTGGAAAAACAGAAAGAAAGCAAGAAAAATTAATAATAAATAAAATAAAGTTATTAAAATAGAAAAAAAAGATTATAAAAAAAATTAATTAAAAAAAGAGAGAAAGAAAGAAGAGAGCAACCAAATCAAAAAACAAATCTTCTAATGGTAACAAGCACTAAAACTATACTAAGAAAACAAAGCAAAACAAACAAACAAAAATAACAAAAAATGGACAGTCAGAACACTAAGACAAATGCAAAATAGAGCTATACAGACAAAATCACACAAAGAAGGATACTCATATACACTCACAAAAAGAGAAAAAGGAAATATATATATATATATAAATTAAAAAAGGAAGAGCGCAATCAAATCAATAAACAAATCTACCAATGATAATCAGCTCTAACTTCTAAACTAAGATACACATAAAATCAGAAACAAATTAGATGCAGAAAGCTAATGCAAGTCTGTAGCTGCTCTCAAAGTCCATCTCCTCAATTTTGGGATGATTCTTTGTCTATTCAGGTATTCCACAGATGCAGGGTACATCAAGTTGATTGTGGAGTTTTAATCTGCTGCTCCTGAGGCTGCTGGGAGAAATTTCCCTTTCTTTGTTCACACAGCTCCTGGTGTTCAGCTTTGGAGATGGCCCCGCCTCTGCGTGTAGGTTGCCTGAGGGCATCTTTTGGGAAGTCTGAAGTCTTCTGCCAGCATTTAGTAACTGTTCTTTAGGAGTTGTACCACATGTAGGTAGGTATAGTTTTGATGTATTTGTGGGAAGGAAGGTGATCTCCATGTCTTACTCTGCCATCTTGAAGGCACCCCCTCTTAATTGTTTGTGCTGTCTCTTCCGAGGTTCCCTCTTGAGGTCCTAATTCAGCCAGAAATGATGGCTCCTGTGCTCCTGAACAGTCTTTGCTCTCCCTCTCAGGAACAGAATTGAACTTCAGGTACAGATTAAGGATGCAAAGACTTGCCTTTTATATGTAGGCTCAGTGGTGTCAGAGGCTCCTCAACAAGGGCTGGGAGTGATGGGGAAGATGGGAGTTAGCTCCAAAGAGCCACTTCATTCCAGGTCCTTGTTTTTGCTTCTCTCCCTTTTTGCTCAGTCTGTTGTTGTTAGAAAATGTTCACTGGAGGCATTTCCTGGCTGGTGGAGTCTGTTACTCCTTATCACTTCAATGGTTTAGCAGAAGCACCACTGCAGTGGGAACCCGAAGGGCTCACAGGGAACAGGAGATGACACCATTGCTAGGTCTCCAGCACCTGAAAGCTGACCTGGAGTGCTCCAGGGGCACTGCCAAGGGCCAGGTGGGATGCACTCTGAAATGATTTTTCTACTGATATTTTTGATATAGCAGTGTAGTATTTTAGAGTGTACCCTATTTTATGTAGCCTAGAATCAAAACACTACATACAAAACACATATTTCTAAATAGCAGAGAGAGACAGATTATTTTAGTCAAATTAAATTCAAGTGCCCCTTTCTAATAGAAGTAAACTTAAGCTAGTTTGGTACTTCTTTCTTTCAGCTGTAACTTGATATCTACAGCATTTTTCATTTAAATTCAAAACAGACTTGCAGAAACTTTCTTGTTAAGTATGAAACTGTCAAACCAGGCTCTGTGAATTCACACTTTGTAGAAGATGTTAATTGAAAGTAAAAAGTCAAAACAATGTGGTTCAATTAAGCTCTTGCAGAAAACATGGAAATCAAAAATCAGGTAGGCTCTGTGAAGAAAGCAGAGAGTTTACCACTTCAGGCTCTTTTCCTTCTTCAAATATTTGAGGCAGGTTCTATAAAAAGTATTTCTCACTGAGGTACTTCATCTTTAATATAGTGTTGGATGAAAGTTCCAGGTTTTTAATTGAGCATCACAAATTTTCAAATAGATTTGTAGATGCTAGTGATTGACAGCTCTTCCATACCCTAAAAAATGCTGTGTAAGACACAATCATTGTTAGGAAGCTATCCTAAAATGTACTTTTGTCTCTGATGGCATGGTGTATATCATCTTCCAGTTTCAGCCTCCTCAAGGTGTCAAGATGTATGTTTGCTATTTTTGCTTAAAATCAAACAGGACTTTGGAACAAAAACAAAGCTAGTAAGGAGAATGGTCTAACTCAACCAATCCAAATCAGAAATTGTTTTGGAAACATTGGGTGCAATGGCCATGATAGAAATTATCTAGAATATTATCATGGCTCAAAGTGCCTTGGAATTTTCTATATATTCTTGGAAACATTTTGTGAGTTCCAACTTCAGTTTTCATTCATTCTTAGTGGAGAACTACATGTTCTTCTAGTTTGAGTTGCCACCTTTTCAGGTGTTGTTTACTAACAAAAAGTATATCTTGTGTGTATCATTGTACTATTATATTTTATTTTCACTGGGGAATTATTCAAGTTAGAAGGATTCACCAGCCAAGCTGAGCTACGTAAAACAATTTATGCAATACTGAAAACATTTTAGGACCCTCACTAGAAACTGAGCAGCTCTCTGATTATTAAAGTAAATATTGCATATCTTTCTTTCTGGATATTTTATCAGTTCTTCAATGCTTTACTTATGGGCATATTAAATTTTGTTCTGGCAGGTAATTAGTTTACTTGTGTACCAGCTTGATTTTCTGAGGCATGTTTTAAGCTTTGTTCTGGCAGATGTAGAGTAGTGCTTGTTCTAGAGTTGAAATGTTACCGAACTCAGGTTTGGCTGCTTACTGCTCAAAAGACAATAATTCAGGAGGTAAGTGTCAGTAGAAAGGAAAGTTGCTTTAATCAGAAATCTGGCAATCTGGGGAGAAGGTGGACTTGTGTCCTAATAGCAACTCCAAAGATTTTGCTCAGTCATGACAGTTTTTAAAGGGAAAAAGGCCAGAAAGAATCTCAGTGAATCATCAAGGCAGGAGGCTGGGTTCTTCATCATTCTCCATTGGTTGCAGACTGGCTGACACTCTCTTCAGATGTTATCTTGCCTGCGTGATCTGCCTGCAGGATTGCTATGGGGGCTGTTGGAGGTAGAGAGGTAGTCACTCTTATTTCTTTTAATCTAGGAAAAGAATTAACATGTTAGACAAACATGGTGTGCATTCTGGAGAGAATGTCAGGAGTTAGTTTAAATTGCCTAGTGATCTCATTCCTATAATTAGGTTCTTTCAAGGTTACAGGGGAACAGAAATGGGCAAACAGGAAAGAGATAAAAGAACTGCTTTCAGAAGTAGCCTTATGCCTTAGGTGTGCAACTAAATCTTACGTGTATATCTCATCTGAATCTGTGATACTCAGGAATGTCTTTTCTATCTGGTGAATCAGAATTTGAATGACTACTAGTACTTTGAAAATTCTGTAATCTCCATTCAATTAATGAATCCTCAATAGTTGTTTTCTGCGTTGCACAAATGTGGCTTAGTATTCTGCTAAAGACTCATTGGGGCTGTTCTGTGGATTTCTAGAACTTCTTCTCTGCATAGCTCCTCCTTGTCTGTTATCTTGCTTCACAAATTCCAGCCACCTACACAGCACCTAACTCTGAACTCTATATCTCCAGGTCGGCAAGATTGCTATGCTCTGTGTTCCACCTCTCTGAAAGCAGTCTGGAAAGTGCCTCTTGGCAGAAAATCAGGGCAATAATTGGGCTCACTTCCTGTGTTTCTCATTTGTCAGCAAATCAGAACCTGTACCACCTATAGTGTAGTATCTGAAAACTATTGTTCCATATATTTTGTCAAATTTTATAGTTATTTACAGTGGGAGGGCTAGTCTGGTACTAGGTACTCCATCGTGGCTAATTGTGAGACTACAGCCCCACCAGTTTTTATTTTGAACAATTTTGAACCTGCATAAAAGTTGAAAGAAGAGCATGCATACCCTTAACTTAGATTCACCAATTATTATTGTTGGGGAGGAAAAAATTTTTCTCTACCCTTCTACGTCATTCTGACTGGTCTAAGAATTAAGTTGACATGAGACAGGTTAACAGGAGAAAATCAAACAAAAATGTAATAACATGTATACATGAGAGAGACCTGGGAGAGCCGAGTAACTCTCCAAAATGGCCAAAATCTTCACCTTAAATATCATCTTCAGCTAAAGACAAAAGAGGGTGTTGGGGGTGGGCAGACCCAGTTGTGGGAGGTAA
Source organism: Phocoena sinus (assembly GCF_008692025.1). Taxonomy (NCBI): domain Eukaryota; kingdom Metazoa; phylum Chordata; class Mammalia; order Artiodactyla; family Phocoenidae; genus Phocoena; species Phocoena sinus. The sequence goes on from NC_045784.1 coordinate 82,739,430, forward strand.
CCAGGGAAAACACAGTAAACAAGGGTGATTGTGATCAGACTTAAGTCATTGCTTTCTCCATTGATAAGAGTTTCTAGAGATTTGGTCATCCTCTTCTTCCTGGTACAGCAAATGGAGATTTTCCTTATAAATGTAAATGTTTCTCACAGAAGGGTAATTCCTACTTGGTTTTCAGAGTTTTTTCCATGTCTGCTGTTTTTTAAAAAGTAACCAGCTTAAAATAATTAATATATCGGGTTGGGAGTCCGCCTGCCGATGCAGGGGACACAGGTTTGTGCCCCGGTCTGGGAGGATCCCACATGCCGCGGAGCAGCTAGTTCTGTGAGCCATGGCCGCTGTGCCTGCACATCTGAAGCCTGTGCTCTGAAACGGGAGAGGCCACAACAGTGAAAGACCTGTGTACTGCAAAAAAAAAAAAAAAAAAAAAAAAAAAAAAGCCAATTTTATAAAATCAAAAAAGGCAAGAAGTGCTATTCTAGATCAAAGGAAGCTAAAGAGATATAACAAACCAAATACAATAAGTGACTTTTGAATGGACCCTAGATTTAAAAATAAAACTCTAAAGAACTTTGGGGAAACAGTTGAAGAAATTTGAATATAGACTCTATTAGGTAATACTTCTTTAACAATGTTAAACTTCTTTGATGTGACTCTGATGTTGTGGTTATTTAAGATAATTTCCTTGTTCTCAGGAGATACATGCAGACATATTAAAAATGAAGTTTTATGCTATCTGAAACTTTATTTCAGATGGTTCAGCAAATAATAGATAATATAGGTGAAAGATAGAAAGCTAAATCCATAAATAGAGTAATTTTGACATGATGATAATGAAGGGAAGCAGAATTTGCCACCCCAAAGTATGTCTCTTTGAGATATTATATTTTTTATTTTTATTTTTTTATTTTTTGCGGTACGCTGGTCTCTCACTGTTGTGGCCTCTCCCGTTGAGGAGCACAGGCTCTGGACGCACAGGCTCAGAGGCCGTGGCTCACGGGCCTTGCCACTCTGCGGCATGTGGGATCTTCCTGGACCGGGGCATGAACCCGGATGCTCCAGATGCACAGAGAATATGGAAACAGTGACGGTATGTCACTCCCATAATTCGTTGTCATAGGAGTTCCTGTCTTGCTTGTATTCTCTTTCTAGGGACTCTCTCTCCTTACTCAGCTTGAAAGAAATGAGCAGTCAAAATGAGAAGACCACATGGCAAGGAGATAAAGGTAACCTCAAACAAACAGTAAGACTGAAGCTGGGCCTTCAACTCCACGACCACAAAGAAATTAATTCTTCCAACAACTTGAATGAGATTTAAAGAGGATTCTTTCCCAGTTGAGCCTCAAGATAAAATGCATCCCAGCTGACACTTTGATTGCTGTCATGTGAAACGCTAAGTGGAGGACCCAGTTAAGATGTGCTTGGTTCCTGACCCACAAAAACTGTTAGATAATAATTATGTGTTGTTTTAAGCCACTAAGTTTGTGGTAATTAGTTATGCAGCAACAGATGCCTAATACAACCATTCTTGTACTGTCACTTTGTGAATGTATGTTTTAATTTCCCTTTGGTAAATGCTTAGAATTGGTGGTTCTTCGTGATGGTGTATGTTTATGAGAAATTCTAGTCATTTCTCCAAAGTTGTTTTTAACATTTTTACTTTATCATCGATACATGAGACTTCCAATGACTTTATATCCTTGACAACATTTAGTGTTGTCAGTCTTTTTAATTTTAGCAAGAATGTTAAGTGTAGAGTGGAATTTCATCATGGTTTTAATCTGCATTTCCTTGATGATCAGTGTTGAGCATTTACTCATGCACTTATCACCCCATTTGTGTATCTTCTTTTGTAAAGTGTCAGTTCAAATTATTATCTAATTTTTAATTTAGTTGTTGGTCTTTTTATTACTGATGTGTAAGTATTGTTTTTAATATATCACGAACACCAGCCTTCTATAATCACTTCATTTTGCAATTACGTTCTTCCAGTCTGTGGCTTATTTTCTTAAATTTGTGTTTTGATGAGAAATTTTTGATTTTGATGATATATCTTTTTTTAATGGTTTTCACTTTCTGTGATAAGAAATCCTTGACTGCCTCCAGGTCAAAAGACATTTTCCTATGTTTCTATTCTATGATTTATAATTTTAACTTTTATATTTAGGTCTATGATCTACCTAAATTAATTTTTACATCTAGTGTAAAGTTGAGGTCAAGGTTATCCCTGTCTCCCCTGATCCCCTCCTCTATATAGATACTCAGTTATTCTAATGTAGGTTTTAAAAAGACTTTTCTTCAACAATTTTATTACTTTATCCCTTTTGTCAAAATCAAATAGCCACAAAAGCCTGTGTTTAGTTCTGAATTCTCCATTCTGTTCCCTTGGTCTGTTTGCCAATCTGTATTGCCAGCACAATGGTTTCTTGATTACTGGAGTTTTGTAGTATGTACTTGTCATGTTGTGTAAAATATCCAGCTTCATTTTTTTCTCCCAAATTCCTTAGATACTCTAGGTCCCTTACCTTTCTATATAAATTTTATACTCAGCCTGTCAATTTCTACAAAAAAGCCTAGTAGGATTATGACTAGTATTACTTTGAATCTATCAGTTCATAGGGAAAGTTGTCATCTTAACAATTTGACTCTTCCAATTTCCATTTACTGGGGTCCTTTTAAATTTCTTCACAATGTTCTGTAGTTTTGGCATTAGAGGTTTTACCTATCTTTTGTTAAATTCATCCTTGTCTATTAAATATTTTTGTAACTGTAAAAGCATTTAATTTTTTTCATTTTCTAATTATTTGCTGTTTGTATAATGACAGTATTTTTGAACTATTACTTTATATCTATGATTTTGCACTTACTACCTAGAAAAGTCGGCTAAACCCATCCCTAGCGCAACTGAGAAACTTCCAAACACATGAAAATCTGCTTGGTCTGCACATTTTTTATCTTAAATCACCACACCTTTTCTCCCCACAGCTTGATGACAGCTGATGTCATCATCAGTACCTGTACAATTCTGTATTACTTAGTGGTGAATAAAAGTATCCTAGTTGTCCTTATGAACCATCAACCCTCTAAAATTGAATGGAACAACGTAGATTTTCTGTCACTTGCAAGATTATGTGATCATGGTCTTCAAACACACAGATGCTAAATCAAAACCACATGTGTATATGTGTGTGTGTTTAGAAATTTACACTTGTACTTGTTAGTGAAAATAGTATGATTTTATTTTATAGATGAGTAAATGGCCAAAATGACTATAATATACTACAGCAACAATGAAGTCATAAATGGGGAACAGATGGACCTTTCACTAATTAGCACTTGACTAATCAGAGAAAGAAAGTCGGAGGTGGAGATAATTTATTCCAGTGTTTTTTAAACCTTTTTATTCTTTTTGTACCCATGCACTATTTTTTTCATAAGAAATCTTATGCAGAGCTCAAATATAAAACAATTAGATAAAAAGCAGGGTTGATCCAGTTTAAGTGATGATGGATGTCTTTGATCCCATGTGCATTCCTATAGGGCCTTTTTTACTATCCTGCGGCTTATGGGAAAAGTTGAGAAAACAGTTTATTTCAAATTATCTTATTTTTAAAAAGTACAGACAATAATCTGTGTCCTTCAGTGTGGCCTAGCTATTTACAAAAATTTTTGTGTCCAAGCAAGTCACTTAACCTTCTCTTGGTATTAGTTTCTTATTTGTTAATTGGGGCACATGATACCTGTTGTACTTACCATAGAGTTACTGTAGGAATCAGATAAGACGAGACGTATTAAAAGATGAAGAATTTTCCAAATGTAATATCATATTACTGCTATTATGAAAGTTGCTTCTCCATTGCAGGAACATTTTAGTGATAAAAATTATGGCTTGTAAAATAAAATAAACTTGTTACGTTTTAAGGACACTGCCATCTTCTCAGGAGTATCATTCTTGTGGATTTTATCATGTGTCTTATTGTCTGTGGAAGGTAGATGATATTTGTGTGGTGAGCTGAAGCAGACCAACCACAAAGCAGGGGATCAGAATTGTTATAAATATACACAATATACTCAAACAATGTGGCATAGCATTGACAGTGACCAATGGGAGATAAGGTGGATCATTTTGAAATGTGGCCAATGGGTCTCAATTGAGTTTCTGGTAGCCACAAACCCTGTAAACACCAACCATGGCTTGTGACTGAAGGATAGTCAGTCACTCTCTTACAGTCACTCTGAAGAAGTTTCTACTTACATGTCCATTTTATAGGCATGGGTTCTGAATGTTGTATCTCTGGATATGGGATGGCAATGGTGTCAACATTACAAACCAACCATAGGTATTTGTGTTGAAATTTCCAAAGTCAAGCATAAGCAGTCTTTCTGATGATCCTCTACTGAGAGTTGAATAGGTGCAATGGTCTGACCTATAGTTTGTTTTTGAATTCATAAGCATTTGAAACTTGAAGTTTTCTTGGAATCAATAGAAGAGTGAGTTTATCAAAATGATTTGATAGACATTAATCAGGAAGCACGAAGTCACATATTTAGCTTTCAAAGTGCTCTCCTGCTCCTAGACCAAGTAGGCACATGAAAAGAAATGGAAGAGAAATGTTAGCTTCTCTGAGAGGAAAGCAATTAATTTTCTAAGTTTATATTCAGAACACATCCATAGCAAATATAATTTAAGTCCACATCATAAATATTTCACAAGAAAATGTTCACCAGTTCCCAGAACTTGAAGTCACCTCTTTGGACAACAGACCATTCTGAGATATGCCATCACCTTCATCTGGAAGATAACTATTGCAGTGTATTTACTGTAGTGCTCCTTATTTTAGTAGAAACTATCTGTAAGTAATATCACAGTACCCTCTGTATTACATAGAAATAAAGAGGTCTAGTTTCTTATTGTTTTCATTGTTTTACCATCTAAACAATTCCTAGTTTAACATCTGGTGCTCAGAGGGTGTGAGGAGCTTGTTTATTTGATGTAGTGTTTTTGCAATGGTTTTGGAAAAAAAATAAGGCACTAAGTCCAATATCCTGAATAAAGCTCCTAAAAAAATCTAAAGTGTTTTTTCGTTGTTGTTATTCCAGATTACCATGTAGTTGTTTTTTTCTCCTTACAAGACGGTCATTAATGAAGTAGTAACCTACTTTGTAAACCATGGAAGGCACTTTTTTACATACATGTAGTCTCTACCCTGCATAAAAAGTCTAGATTTTCTGTGAAACCTAAAAAGTCAGGGCCTAGCAGTGTGGCAATATGGGTAATGATAGTTAAATAAAACCAGAGTGCTAGACACAACTCAATTAACATTGGTACATGCGATCTAAGAAATTTGTTCTAATTCCTCTCTAGGTTATGATCATCAGTACAAATTTCTGATATATGGGAGAGAAGGCTAGACCAAAGTGTTTGTATTTAAAGAGGTAAACATAAATGAGTCAATGAAAGACCCAGCCCTTAGTGCAATAACTCGAACAGTATAAGCTCTCAGAAGAATTTGTTGAATCATTGAAATATCCCTGTTTCATTCTATTTCAACTCCCTCCTCCTGGCTCACTTGTAAAATAATGTAAAACAAACTTTTAGGAAAAAAATGGGAAAATATTTTTATGGCCTCATTGTAGGGGATTTTAAAAATCAGATGCAAAATATACTAACCAGAAAAGATAAGATCAATATATTAGACTACATTAAAAATGAGAACTGTTCATTATGAAGAGTAAAATGGCAAGCCTGAAATTGAGACAATGTATTTACAATACATATAGCTGTGAAATGATTAGTTTGTAGAATATAATTTTTAGAAACTACTACAAATCCATAAGTAAAGACCACAAACCAATAGCTGAAATGGGCAAAATTTACTACAGGAATTTTTCAAAAGATGAAACAAACATGGAGAATAAAAACATGAAAAGATGTTTGTATCATTGCTGATCAGAGAAATACAATTTGAGAATACCATGAAATAGCATTTTGCACATCTGAAAAATTTATGATTATCATTATCAAATGTTGGTAAGAGCAAAGATCAATGGAAACAGAATCTGCTGAGGGAAGACTAAATTTGACACACACTTTGGAAAACAATTTGACATTAGCTTGCAAAATTAAAGATCTCTATATCCTATGGCCCAGCAACTCCGAATTAGAAGTAGGTTTTAGGGGAACTCTTACACATGTTCGCTATGAGAATTGTATAGGAAATATTAATAACAGCATTGTTCATAATATTGCTAGGAGAATGGATAAATAAATGGATAAATAAATTTTGGTATATTGAAAAGATAGAATATCATACAGCATTGAAAAACAATAACTTAGAGCTCACACAAAATTTGGATAAATCTTAGAAAAATAGTGAATATGTAAGTCACTATAGACTACAGTGACTACAGTCTGAATAGTATGAATCCATTTTTATGAAGCTAAAAAACAAGCAAAACAAATAATGTATTGTTCAAGAATACATAAATATGAGATAAAACTATTTTCAAAAGCAAGTGATGATAAACATGTAATTGCAAATGGATGTACTACCTTTGGAGAAAGGTAGGAGGTTGAAATAGGGAAGAAGTATTAATACATAGGTAGAGTCAATGACTTTTTTTTTTTTTTTGAGTCAATGACTTTTGTAACTTGTAGCAGTGAGGTTGGGTGGTGAGCTCTCAGGTGTTTATTTTATTAGTATGTGTTATGGTTGCTAATATATGTTAAGTGTATTCTTTTATGTGCATTAAATATTATATAATATTCAGTTAAAAGATTCAAATAGCATGAGCTCCTGCTAATCAGGAACTATCCACTTCTTTACTGGATCCGTTATTGTTCACCCCATTTCTTTTAATACTAATCAGACCCAGAACTGGAAGTACCCAGAGATTCTGTCTGTTGGCTCTGAGTTTCAGCTCTCAGTATCTCTCAGCATTAGACCAGTCCCACTGACCTTTGTTCACTAATTGTAGACTTCAACCTCTTATCCTGTGTACTACCCCAGTTAGTTATAGACAGATTTCTTGGATGATATTTCATGTCTAGAATTCTGAGGACTGTTGTCTATAAAGTCTCTGATTTAGTTTTCTGGCTAGCTATTGGGATCCTGCTTTTCCATTTTGTTTGTCAAATATTTCCTCAACTGGGATTGAGATATCTGTGCTTCTTGGATAGTCTCCTACTTAGCTGGATGCACTTTCAAATTCCACCTCTATTGCTGGGAGTGGTCCCCTAGCACTTGCCCCCTGCCATTGGTTGTGTTCTACATTTATCCTTTGTCCTGCCTGCCTATATTATGGAGTGAAATTGTGAGGCCTCTCGTCCAAGTCCTGAGTTAATATGAGGAGAATGAAGATGATAAAGATAACTCTTTTTTTACATTGAAGTATGGTTGATTTACAAGGTTGTGCCAATCTCTGCTATACAGCCAAGTAACTCAGTTATACACATATAGACATTCTTTTTTTTATATTCTTTTCCATTATGGTTATCACAGGATATTGAATATAGTTCTCTGTGCTATACAGTAGGACCTTGTTGTTTATCCATCCTATATATAATAGTTTGCATCTGCTAATACCAAACTCCCAGTCCTTCCCTCCCCCACCTCCCTCCCCCTTGACAACCACAAGTCTGTTCTCTATGTCCACAAGTCTCTTTCTGTTTTGCAGATAGGTTCATTTGTGCCACATTTTAGATTCCACATGTAAGTGATATCATATGGTATTTGTCTTTCTCTTTCTGACTTAATTCACTTAGTATGATAATCTTTAGTTGCATCCATGTTGCTGCAAATGGCATTATTTCATTCTTTTTTTATGTCTGAGTAGTATTCCATTTTATATATGTACCACATCTTCTTTATCCACTCCTCTGTCAATGGACATTTAGGTTGTTTCCATGTCTTGGCTACACTCTATCCAGCATTTATTATTTGTAGACTTTTTAATGATGGTCATTCTGATTGGTGTGAGGTGATAACTCATTGTAGTTTTGGTTTACATTTCTCTAATAATTAGTGGGGTTGAGCATCTTTTCATGTGGTTATTGGCCATCTGTATGTCTTCTTTGGAGAAATGTCTATTATGGTCTTCTGCCCATTTTTTGATTGGGTTGTTTGTTTTTTTGTTGTTGAGTTGTATGAGCTGTTTGTATATTTTGGAGATAAATATTTTCTCCCATTCCATAGGTTGTCTTGTCTTTTTTTAAGTGGTTTCCTTTGCTGTGCAAAAGCTTGTAAGTTTGATTAAGTCTCATTTGTTTATTTTTATTTCTATTGCCTTGGGAGACTGACCTAAGAAAACATTGGTATGACTTATGTCAGAGCAGAGTTGCCTATGCTCTCTTCTAGGAGTTTTATGATGTTATGTCTTATGTTTAAGTCTTTAAGCCATTTTGAGTTTATTTTTGTGCATGGCGTGAGGGTGTGTTCTAACTTCACTGATTTACATGCAGCTGTCCAACTTTCCCAGCACCACTTGCTGAAGAGACTGTCTTGAGATTGTTAAATATAGTAAAGATAGTAACTGCCATTCTTTTATTTCTTCAGTTCCGAGATACAGTCACATAAATATAGCTCAACTATTGTTTACAGGTACTGTGGTTCTTAGGAAAATGTTACATAAATATTGTCACATAGTAGGTTTCCCTTTCAGGTAGTACTTTCAGGGAATAGGGTCTACTTATTTCTGGACAGAATTTGGCACACATAATTGAGTATGTATCACTACGTGCTAAAATGTGAAAACACTGATGACCCTTGAAATTTTTATCAGATCACAGCAAAAATTAATTTTGTTTTCATAATTTATCTTTCTCCTTTTCAAACAGAATATTAAAATTCCATTTTCCTGCATTTTGAGGTACTTTTAGCCGAATTCTTGGAAGGTAAGAGTTGTGAGGGTTTGAAGTCTTTTCTATTAAGATGCATTGTTCACATTTCCAAAGATTATTCTTTTTGGGCACTTATTTTCATCAGTCCCCCAAAAGGATTTTCTAAGCACTTGAGTATTTACTAAGCTATGCTGAGATCCCACCTTTTTCTTTTAATTGCTTAATCAATATCTTCTGTTATTCAATCCTCTGATTTTCACCTTCAAAAATCTCTTTATGGCAATTAACTCTGCTCTCTTTAGAAGTATGTGTGTCCTTAATACTCCCAAGCAACATTTTCTAGAGAAGCTACTTGAAACCAAAGTAAAACATTTAAATATGTGTATCATTTGGTCCCCTTAAGCTATTCCTTCTATGTGTTAGAATTTTTTTTTAATCTCCAAGGACCAAGTTGAGTTCTAGGAAGAGATGTGAGATTCATCTTTTTGCGTTACATTTCTCTAGTCTTAGATATTAAGATACATCTAGAATTGAGGTTGGAAGGGACCTGAAAAGTCATCTATCCCAACATTGCATCTAACTTTTTATTATTCAGACAAATTAGCAATTCAGTGACAATGGCATTGAAAAGAATCATAACTCTATCCCTTCTGTATGAGTAATGAATTTAGTAAAATGTGTTCTTGGGTCCCTAGAAACCATGTCTATAGCAGCCAGGAGAATGAGAATATAATTTCCATCTGAAAATTAGAGGGAAAACTTTGTATGCTTATTTGCAATCAGAGAATGCTTTATTTTTTTCTTTTCTGAACAGTATAATGTGCATCCATTTGAGAAAGTACTACAAACCATAGGTATGTATAAATGTCCATTCAGGATTTGTTGTTTTCATAGCCCACTAATCAAATATCTGCTATAACCTATCATTATGTAACTCTTTCTCTGAGATAAATTCTGACTCTTATCATTCTGTAGCCCACACTATTTTCAGCATCTTAGCATTTTTAATCATGAACATGTTTTGTTAAAACACATCCTTTAAAGAGTAGAATTATTCCAGGACTGCTTAATTTGAGGCTTTTTACTCCTGCCACCAGGCTACCAGATATGGCAGATGTAATTAATCTGTCAAAACACAAAAGTTGTGAATGTACTGTAGATTATGATTCATTTGAAGAAAAAAAAGGAAAAAAATTAAAATTTAATATGTGCCATAAAGCACGTTAATAACATTTTCCAAAGTCTAATAGAGAAAAATTGGATACCTATTATATATGTGTGTGCACTAACCTGGGTTTTTAACAGATAACTGTTAAAACAGAGAACAACTTGAAATATATTCTCTTTTCATTAAATTGTGGCTTAAAGCAGAGCATGTAGAAAGTACATGCTGAGTGAACATTTCAAATCTGCCTGGGCCAGTTTAGTCTATGGCTATGTCTATATAATATGGCAAAAGAGTCAGAGCCACTGAATATCTTCCAAATTGATTAGCCTTTGGGTGGGCAGAAGGGAGAAAAGATATCTTAATTAGTTAGGTTGTTTAATTTTAGCCTCTGGACAATATGGCGCTAGATCACCCAATCCAGGGCATTGCATTGCCATTTGATTCGGCTTCACTAAGAAACATTGATGTAAGTACTTTTCTTTGAATTTGTGCCTTGAATGGGTTGGTGATATCTGACAAGTAGATTTTAGAGCACCACCATATCTAAATGTCCCAACACCTGTTAGACTATGACTTATGAGCACTAATATGAAAATTTCCTTTTTGGTCTTTGCAATTTGTATTAAGATGTATTTATGCACCCTGCAAGCTCAGAAGAGGCAAAGGATTGATTCACCAAGAGAGGAACTCTGATCTGGTGGTATTCTAACCATCCCCCTGGCTATTCTCTCAGTAAATGCTAAAAAAAAAAAAAAAATTCTCATCCAATTCTCATTTGGGCATATAGAACACCCTCATGGCTGATTAGAAATTTATTTACTTGTTCATCATTCATTCATTCTTTACAATCATTTATTCAGCATCTTCTATGTGACACACTGTAATAGGCACAGGGGGACACTAAGATGAAGAATGGTCATGTCTCTTCCCTAGAGAGGCTCTGCCTCAGTTGTGGCTTTAATAAATATCCAATAAGCTAGACACAGAATATGGGGAAGCAGGGCCTTCCCACACTAAACTAAGGCCCTCCATGACTTTGATGTCGTACTTCATCTTGACCCTACTGACTCTTTGATCTATTTTGTGGCCATAAGGAAACAGTGTGCAGGTGGTAGGGAAAAGCCTCAAAGGGTTACTGGGCTTCTGATTAGCCCCATGATTTTAAACCAAAAGAAATGCTTCAAATGAGTAATTTAAATACAACACATGTCACAGTGTTAAATATCTTTTGTTTAAATTTCACTGCAGTATCCTGATAAGCCTTATTTGCACCTATTGTTAAAAGCAGATATGTGCTAGGAATACTGGCTCTAAAAATGCAACCAACAGAAAAGATGTTGGATTAAATTGAGTCTAACTTGCCTTCTTTCTCTTATTTGAACCTAACAGCATTATTTTAAAACACATTTCACATTATCTGCAGGTAGAAATTGCTGGTAGGCACAGGAAGGAAAAACCTCTTTACTACTGTATTCTATTTCTTAAGGAAAGAGTTAGGAATAGGGCAAATGATAGGGGAACAGTAAATTGAGAAAGAACCAAAATGACAAATGCAAATTTCTCTCTAAATTTGACAAGGAGAATGTTGGTAAAAAGGGTAACTTGGTAGGAGTTAAATGGCTGAGTCAAAAGTATAAAACCTTTTATGGACAGAAATCATCTATACTAATCTATTTTGTCAGCAGGGAGGAAAAACAGCAATTCAAATGTACTTTACAGAAAGACTATAAATGTTTATCCTTATCCAAAAAGGAAAACACATACATCTGTTTGTTTAAAACTTGACTTACTTGTATTTTCTGTGTTTGCTATGATATTCGTTTTTGGTTTTATGCCTAAAAATGTCAAGGTTCCTTTAATTATTTGACCAAGGAAATACATTGACATCATGTTGTATACAATAGACAGGGTTTACTCTAGAAAATTAGAGAAGAAACTCTGAATACATTTGCTTGGGTATAGACTAAAATGTAACTACATCTAAAATACGTCTAAAATAATATAAAGCTCATATGTTGGCATTCATTAATAAGAACATATTGTTCAACTTCCAAAGATAATTATGTTTTATGAATACAGATATATTCAATGCAGATGTCAGACTGCCTGCTCAGTAATTAGTGTTATTTGCAGCTTGAGGAAAACTCAAAATTGATACACTAACTGCATTCAGGGATTATAGTACATAGGAAATAAATACAGCACATCACAAGGAATATATATACACTTAAACTAAGGAAATTATACTTCATGCTCACTGATTTATCAGTTAAAACATGAGCTTTTAACATTTGGTGCATGTTTTGGAGATGGTAATTTGTTGCATGTTTTGGACAATGACATATGCTATTTCAGTGTTTCTTAATAATTTAGATTTTTTTTTAATTGGGCCATGTCTTGCCCTGAGAAATGATAACCTTGGTTATCATTCTGCCTGAAGTCAGACTATGGTACAGTGAATCAGTTCTTTAGTTATGAATACTGTAGCACTGTCAACCCTGCTTTTCTCTATATTTAAAGAAACAGTTTGTTGAATAGACAGGTAAGACTATGATTCTCATAATTTAGTATATATCATTTATGTGGTCAAGGTTCTCCAATTGAGTGTTTACCCATATAGCAAACACTAGAAGGAAGCTCAGGGTAGAAATTGACCATGGAATTTGTGATTTCATATTTGTTTCTGCTTGCAATCAAAGGCACAATATTGCTCAGAGCTAGTATGTTGTAAGCTTAACCAGCACATTTTCAATAGCTTTTATTTTGAGGACTAACAATGCAAAAATGATTGTTCCATGAGAACTTAAAACTAAGGATATGTATCTCATCAGAGACAAGCATTCTGATGAAAAGAGAAAAATGTTCCAAGTGTATCAAAATAACCAATATTTGATTTCATTATGTAAAATAAAAACATGTCATCTGCTTTATCATACCTTACTTCATGCAAGCTATACAAAACAAAACCACATGAGAAAAAATGTTTTTCTTCTATGTTAAACGTGAGAAAACTGATGTTCAACTAGAGCTAGGATTCAAGTCCATCTATATCTGACAGTGACTTGGTGCTATGCTGCCCCATGGATGTGTAAGTTAAATATTTCTAATTTCCTGTATCACCTGGTGAATAATAGTAATAAAAAATTGATATTTATTTTGTATCTACTATGTATCCAGCTCTTTGCTAGACGCATTACATATATTATTTGATACTCACAACTCTTTGCATTAATCTCTGTTTTATGAAACTTTGAAACAGATACCTGAAGTTATAAGGTAATAAACTGGTGGAGTCAGGATTTGAACCCATGCAGTGTGATTTTGGTTCCCAAGTTCTTAACTCTAGACAAGGGTGCACAGGCAAAATTCAAGTCCAGTGGAAAGCTACATTTCTGCTATTGACATTCATAGAATCTCAGAGTTGTAAAAGGAATTTCTATGATATAAGTTAATCACTAGCCCAGTGCTTAAATCTTCTCTACAGCATCCTCACCAGGTGGTCATCCAACATCTTCAGTGGCAACATACACATGCTAGCTCATGTGCGTTTCTTTTTATGTATCACAGATGCTTTCAGCATCGATAAAATTAGGAATAAAATCTTAGCTACGTCGTAATATCATGGAGATAATAAATGAGATTAAAAAATCTTGAAAAGCATTCATTATATAACTAGAAAGGATTTATTATTGGTTCCAAAACATTAGATACTGTATCAACACAGTGATAATATAATCCCCAATAGATGATAGTTCTTTCAAAAAAGTTTATCTGGTTTTATTATTATAAACACACTTTAGTAATTCTATTTCTTCAGCAATAAAATACATTTTTGCCTTTAGATATTTAAAACAATTTTTTTGCATTGTTTGAAGCTGAAGAAACATAATTCTTCTCACTGGATTTGAGATTTTCTGGTTTAAAAGCCATATTAAATAAATAATTCTTTCTAGTTACCATCAATGGTACTAATTAGTCATGTGGATTAAATAGCTGATCCAAATTATGGATTGTTCAGGCATTGGCCACTTTTGCTTGTTTTATGTGATACGTCTAAAACATACTTACCTTGTTCACAACATTATTCTATGTAATATGTGAGTTTATCAAGTTAAAAGTCTTAGTTTCTGTTCTTAGATGACATAAATTTGACAATTGTGCCATTTAAAATTACTCTGAAAAAATTAGTGTCTGTTATTCTAGTAAATCTTTATCAGTAGTTGTTTTCATATGTCACAGTGATTTCATATCAATCAACCCATATCAGAACCCCTCATCTCTCATATTCTGTCTGTTCTTTCGACTCTATGACCTAAGTTCTTTACAAATTGTTCCATTTATTTACATTGTCACCTCCACTACCATAGTTCAGGATGTATCATAGCTGATAAACTTTAAGGTAATGTTTGAAAACAAGCAACAAGTCTTATATGCTCCTAGTTTTTTTTATTGGACTGGATTAAAAGTTCTGAGTATGAAAAACATTAGTAAGAGTGTAGCAGAAGTTGGTGAAGATCAATTCTAGCAAAAGAAATATAAAATAAAACATTGCCTGATCCTTCCTCAGTAGGTCCATCATCTCTTACTTTTCTCAGTTTTTCAAGAATTCATAATATGTAACTCAGTTTGTGAATACATGTCTTCTTTCATTGAATCTCAGATGCCATCAATTGTAAGATGCACCATTATTTTATGGATCACTAAAAACAAACTAAGGATGCTGCCAATTAAGTTATGATGCTCCATCAATTATAAGATACATCTAGATTTCAGAGGTGTAAAAAAAATGTATGTCTAAGAATCAAAGCATTATGAAATTTATTTACATATAATAATCATACATATTTATTATCTGTCTTTTCCACTAGACTTTAAGATTCAGGAGTCCAGGAACCATGTCTATTTTTTCATCATTACATACTTGGAGAAATTACTATAATATTTGTATAAAACCAGTGCTAATTAAAAATTTATTAAAGGAATGAATGACATAGGTAGGCTTTTAAAATACTTCCTATGGCTCAATGCTATGCTGAATACTGTGTGAGTTTATTTTGTGTGCGGCAGGGTAGGGATGGTGAGCATTTATTTACGACCTGCAGAAAGAGATCTAAGAACTATCAAGAATCACAGCACTGGAAGGCTGACTGAGTATACAGTCCAACTCTTGACACTAAAGAAGGATCCAAATAGGGGAGTACACAAGAATTTCCACTCAGTATTGTGTCTGAACATGCTTCCCTGGAAAAGTGCCACCTGACCCTTTGGCATATGGCTATTCTAAGAGGAGAGATAAGGAGCTGTTAAAAGCTGAATGCCCATCAAAGGAATTTTGGTCTGGATTTCTAAAAGACTAATAGCATCAAAGTAAGGATGCATTTGTTTAGGTTAAAAAATGCAGAACAACTATTTATGTACAAGACTTGATCTATTCTTATTTCACCACGTGGAGTAGTTTTTCATGCACATAAATTATGAAAAATTCTCAAACTTTGTTGAGCAATTGTAAAATGCAGTTCCTTTTTCCTACCTCCAGATATTTTCTGCATTTAGTTTTCTTATTCAAATATAACTTATGGAAATTCCTCAAAGAAAGCTGGTATAGAACTGATTAATTTTTTTAAATGTGTGCAGAAGATTCTATTTTGAAGCTGTAGCATGATTTATTCACCTATTGAAAGACATTCACCTATTTTTCATTTTTTGTCACGAACAATGCTGTAATACACACACACACATATATATATATTTGTATATATACACACACGTATATAATCCTTATATATTGGTGTTTTTATTTTTGTGTTTATATTTCCTAAAGTTGAGATTTCTAGATTGAAGAGGATATCAACAATGCTTCCAGAAAAGCTTCATCAATTAATGCATAATTTCTCTAGCAACCTATGAGAACAGCTTTTCCCCCATATCTAAATTATAGATATATGTTATCGCTGTCTTTCCATGGCATTACATTTTTTTTTATTCAAACAGAAAGTCACAAAAATTATAATCATCCTCATCATTTCACTCAATCCCATGTAATTAATATTTTCTTCTTGATCTTTTGTTAGCACTTTTATGAATTCATCAGTTTTCCATTAGAGTTCTGAAAATGCTTATTCATTCAGTTCAGCAGTATAGTCAGTTACCAGAAACCTGTGCTTGTCAGAGTCTTTTTCCATGAATTCCTTGAAGATGAAATCCTTTTATAGGAACATTTTTGCAAAAGCATCAGAGTACACCCAGAACTGTCTGTAAATGACAAAAGATTTAAAACTGACCATGGTTAAATATTTGATGAAAGTTCATAATAATACAATTGACAAGGAAATTTAGTTATTTCTGAGACATACATTTTAAAATAATAATTAGAATTATGACTTATAACATTATACCAGAGCATATAAGACTTTTAGGAATTTCATGTAATGTCTGAAACATTTATATTAATATATTTCCGTACAAATAACCCAAAGAAAGTTTAGTATTAGTTGTTGTTTTGTTTTTAAAATTTTTAAATTTTATTTAATTTATTTTTTTATACAGCAGGTTCTTATTAGTCATCAATTTTATACACATCAGTGTATACATGTCAATCCCAATCACCCAGTTCATCACACCACCTCATCTACCCCCCCACCACTTTCCCCCCTTGGTGGCCATACATTTGTTCTCTACATCTGTATCTAAATTTCTGCCCTGCAAACTGGTTCATCTGTACCATTTTTCTAGGTTCCACCTATATGCGTTAATATACGATATTTATTTTTCTCTTTCTGACTTACTTCACTCTATATGACAGTCTCTAGATCCATCCACGTCTCAACAAATGACCCAATTTCGTTCCTTTCTATGGCTGAGTAATATTCCATTGTATATATGTACCACCACTTCTTTATCCATTCATCTGTCGATGGGCATTTAGGTTGCTTCCATAACCTTGCTACTGTAAATAGTGCTGCAATGAATATTGGGGTGCATGCGTCTTTTAGAATTATGGTTTTCTCTGGTATATTCCCAGTAGTGGGATTGCTGGATCATATGGTAATTCTATTTTTAGTTTTTTAAGGAACTTCCATATTGTTCTCCATAGTGGCTGTATCAATTTACATTCCCAACAACAGTGCAAGAGTGTTTCCTTTTCTCCACACCTTTTACAGCATTTGTTGTTTGTAGATTTTCTGATGATGCCCATTCTAACTGGTGTGAGGTGATACCTCATTGTAGTTTTGATTTGCATTTCTCTAATAATTAGTGATGTTGACCAGCTTTTCATGTGCTTCTTGGCCATCTGTATGTCTTCTTTGGAGAAATATCTATTTAGGTCTTCTGCCTATTTTTGGATTGGGTTGTTTGTTTCCTTAATATGGAACTGCATGAACTGTTTATATATTTTGGAGATTAATCCTTTGTCCATTTATTCATTTGCAAAATGTTTCTCCCATTCTGAGGGTTGTCTTTCAGTCCTGTTTATGGTTTCCATTGCTGTGCCAAAGCTTTGAAGTTTCATTAAGTCCCATTTGTTTATTTTTGTTTTTATATCCATTACTCTAAGACGTGGATCAAAAAAGATCTTGCTGTGATTTATGTCAAGGAGTGTTTTTCCTTTGTTTTCCTCTAAGAGTTTTATAGTGTCTGGTCTTACATTTAGGTTTCTAATGCATTTTGAGTTTATTTTTGTGTATGGTGTTAGGGAGTGTTCTAAATTCATTCTTTTACATGTAACTGTCCAGTTTTCCCAGCACCATTTATTGAAGACACGGTCTTTTCTCCATTGTGTATCCTTGCCTCCTTTGTCATAGATTAGTTGACCATAGGTGCATGGGTTTATCTCTGGGCTTTCTATCTTGTTCCATTGATCTATGTTTCTGTTTTTGTGCCAGTACCATATTGTCTTGATTACCGTAGCTTTGTAGAGTAGTCTAAAGTCAGGGAGTCTGATTTCTCCAGCTCCGTTTTTTTCCCTCAAGACTGCTTTGGGTATTCTGGGATTTTTGTGGCTCCATACAAATTTTAAGATTTTTTGTTCTAGTTCTGTAAAAATTGCCATTGGTAATCTGATTGGTATTTCATTGAATCTGTAGATGCTTTGGGTAGAATAGGCATTTTCACAATATTGATTATTCCAATACAAGAACATGGTATATCTCGCCATCTGTTGGTATCATCTTTACTTTCTTTCATCAGTGTCTTATACTTTTCTGCATACAGGTCTTTTTTCTCCCTAGGTAGCTTTATTACTAGGTAGTTTATTCTTTTCACTGTAGTGGTAAATGGGAGTGTTTCCTTAACTCCCATTTAAGTGTAGAGGAATGCAAGAGATTTCTGTGCAAGAGAATGTAGAGGAATGCAAGAGATTTCTGAGCATTAATTTTGCATCCTGCTACTTTACCAAATTCATTGATTAGCTCTAGTAGTTTTCTGGTGGCATTTTTTAGGATTTTCTATGTATAGTATCATGTCATCTGCAAACAGTGACAGTTTTACTTCTTTTCCAATTTGTATTCCTTTTATTTCTTTTTCTTCTCTGATTGCCATGGCTAAGACTTCAAAAACTGTGTTGAAAAATAGTGGTGAGAGTGGACATCCTTGTCTTTTTCCTGATCTTAGAGGAAATGCTTTCAAGTTTTCACCTTTGAGAATGATGTTTGCTGTGGGTTTGTCATATATTGCCTTCATTATGTTGAGGTAGGTTCCTCTATGCACACTTTCTGGAGAGTTTTTTTTTTTTTTAAACATCTTTATTGGGGTATAATTGCTTTACAATGGTGTGTTAGTTTCTGCTTTATAACAAAGTGAATCAGTTATACATATACATATGTTCCCATATGTCTTCTCTCTTGAATCTCCCTCCCTCCCACTCTCCCTATCCCACCCCTCCAGGCTGTCACAAAGCACCGAGCTAATATCCCTGTGCCTTGCGGCTGCTTCCCCCAGCTATCTACCTTACTACGTTTGTTAGTGTGTATATGTACATGACTCTCTCTCGCCCTGTCAAAGCTCACCCTTCCCCCTCCCCATATCCTCAAGTCCGTTCTCCAGTAGGTCTGCATCTTTATTCCTGTCTTACCACTAGGTTCTTCATGACATTTTTTCCCTTAAATTCCATATATATGTGTTAGCATACAGTATTTGTCTTTTTCTTTCTGACTTACTTCACTCTGTATGACAGACTCTAGGTCTATCCATCTCATTACAAATAGCTCAATTTCATTTATTTTTAAGGCTGAGTAATATTCCATTGTATATATGTGCCACATCTTCTTTATCTATTCATCCGATGATGGGCGGATGAATTAGGTTGAATGGGCGGATGAATTAGGTTGAATGGGCGGATGAATTAGGTTGTTTCCATGTCTGGGCTATTGTAAATAGAGCTGCAATGAATATTTTGGTACATGACTCTTTTTGAATTTTGGTTTTCTCAGGGTATATGCCCAGTAGTGAGATTGCTGGGTCATATGGTAATTCTATTTGTAGTTTTTTAAGGAACCTCCATACTGTTCTCCATAGTGGCTGAACCAATTCACATTCCCACCAGCAGTGCAAGAGTGTTCCCTTTTCTCCACACCCTCTCCAGCATTCATTGTTTCTAGATTTTTTGATGATGGCCATTCTGACTGGTGTGAGATGATATCTCATTGTAGTTTTGATTTGCATTTCTCTAATGATTAATGATGTTGAGCATTCTTTCATGTGTTTGTTGGCATTCTGTATATCTTCTTTGGAGAAATGTCTATTTAGGTCTTTTGCCCATTTTTGGATGGGGTTGTTTGTTGTTTTGTTACTGAACTGCACGTGCTGCTTGTAAATTTTGGAGATTAATCCTTTGTCAGTTGCTTCATTTGCAAATATTTTCTCCCATTCTGAGTGCTGTCTTTTGGTCTTGATTATGGTTTCCTTTGCTGTGCAAAAGCTTTGAAGTTTCATTAGGTCCCATTTGTTTATTTTTGTTTTTATTTCCATTACTCTAGGAGGTGGGTCAGAAAGGATCTTGCTGTGATTTATGTCATAGAGTGTTCTGCCTATGTTTTCCTCTAAGAGTTTGATAGTTTCTGGCCTTACATTTAGGTCTTTAATCCATTTTGAGCTTATTTTTGTGTATGTTGTTAGGGAGTGATCTAATCTCATACTTTTACATGTACCTGTCCAGTTTTCCCTCCACCATTTATTGAAGAGGCTGTCCTTTCTCCACTGTACATTCCTGCCACCTTTATCAAAGATAATGTGTCCATATGTGCGAGGGTTTATCTCTGGGCTTCCTATCCTGTTCCATTGATCTATCTTTCTGTTTTTGTGCCAGTACCATACTGTTTTGATTACTGTAGCTTTGTAGTATAGTCTGAAGTCAGGGAGGCTGATGCCTCCAGCTCCTTTTTTCGTTCTCAAGATTGTTTTGGTTATTCGGGGTCTTTTGTGTTTCCATACAAATTGCAAAATTTTTGTTCTAGTTCTGTGAAAAATGCCAGTGGTAGTTTGATAGGGATTGCATTGAATCTGTAGATTGCTTTGGGTAGTAGAGTAATTTTCACAATGTTGATTCTTCTCATCCAAGAACATGGTATATCTGTCCATCTATTTGTATCATCTATAATTTCTTTCATCAGTGTCTTATAATTTTCTGCATACAGGTCTTTCGTATCCTTAGGTAGGTTTATTCCTAGATATTTTATTCTTTTTGTTGCAATGGTAAATGGGAGTGTTTTCTATATTTCACTTTCAGATTTTTCATCATTAGTATATAGGAATGCCAGAGATTTCTGTGCATTAATTTTGTATCCTTCTACTTTATCAAATTCATTGATTAGCTCTACTAGTTTTCTGGTAGCATCTTTAGGATTCTCTATGTATAGTATCATGTCATCTGCAAACAGTGACAGCTTTACTTCTTCTTTTCCGATTTGGATTCCTTTTATTTCCTTTTCTTCTCTGATTGCTATGGCTAAAACTTCCAAAACTATGTTGAATAAGAGTGGTGAGAGTGGGCAACCTTGTCTTGTTCCTGATCTTAGTGGAAATGCTTTCAGTTTTTCACCATTGAGGATGATGTTTGCTGTGGGCTTGTCATAAATGGCCTTTATTATGTTGAGGAAAGTTCCCTCTATGCCTACTTTCTGCAGGGTTTTTATCATAAGTGGGTGTTGAATTTTCTCAAAAGCTTTCTCTGCATCTATTGAGATGATCATATGGTTTTTCTCCTTCATTTTGTTAATATGGTTTATCACATTGATAGATTTGCGTATATCGAAGAATCCTTGCATTCCTGGAATAAACCCCACTTGATCATGGTGTATGATCCTTTTAATGTGCTGTTGGATTCTGTTTGCTAGTATTTTGTTGAGGATTTTTGCATCTATGTTCATCAGTGATATTGGTCTGTAGTTTTCTTTCTTTGTGACATCCTTGTCTGGTTTTGGTATCAAGGTGATGGAGGCCTCGTAGAAGGAATTTGGGAGTGTTCCTCCCTCTGCTATATTTTGGAAGAGTTTGAGAAGGATAGGTGTTAGCTCTTCTCTAAACGTTTGATAGAATTCACCTGTGAAGCCATCTGGTCCTGGGCTTTTGTTTGTTGGAAGATTTTTAATCACAGTTTCAATTTCAGTGCTTGTGATTGGTCTGTTCATATTTTCTATTTCTTCCTGATTCAGTCTTGGCAGGTTGTGCATTTCTAAGAATTTGTCCATTTCTTCCAGATTGTCCATTTTATTGGCATAGAGTTGCTTGTAGTAATCTCTCATGATTTTTTTTATTTCTGCAGTGTCAGTTGTTACTTCTCCTATTTCATTTCTAATTCTATAGAGTCTTCTCCCTTTTTTTCTTGATGAGTCTGGCCAGTGGTATATCTATTTTGTTTATCTTCTCAAAGAACCAGCTTTTAGTTTTATTGATCTTTGCTATCGTTTCCTTCGTTTCTTTTTCATTTATTTCTGATCTGATTTTTATGATTTCTTTCCTTCTGCTAGCTTTGGGGTTTTTTGTTCTTCTTTCTCTAATTGCTTGAGGTGCAAGGTTAGGTTGTTTATTCGAGATGTTTCCTGCTTCTTAAGGTGGGCTTGTATTGCTATAAACTTCCCCCTTAGAACTGCTTTTGCTGCATCCCATAGGTTTTCGGTCATTGTGTCTCCATTGTCATTTGTTTCTAAGTAATTTTCTTATTTCCTCTTTGATTTCTTCAGTGATCACTTCATTATTAAGTAGTGTATTGTTTAGCCTCCATGTGTTTGTATTTTTTACAGTTCTTTTCCTGTAATTGATATCTAGTCTCATGGCGTTGTGGTCGGAAAAGATACTTGATACAATTTCAATTTTCTTAAATTTACCAAGGCTTGATTTGTGACCCAAGATATGATCTATCCTGGAGAATGTTCCATGAGCACTTGAGAAAAATGTGTATTCTGTTGTTTTTGGATGGAGTGTCCTATAAATATCAATTAAGTCCATCTTGTTTAATGTATCATTTAAAGCTTGTGTTTCCTTATTTATTTTCATTTTGGATGATCTGTCCATGGGTGAAAGTGGGGTGTTAAAGTCCCCTACTATGAATGTGTTACTGTCGATCTCCCCTTTTATGGCTGTTAGTATTTGCCTTATGTATTGAGGTGCTCCTATGTTGGGTGCATAAATATTTACAATTGTTATATCTTCTTCTTGGATCGATGCCTTGATCATTATGTAGTGTCCTTCTTTGTCTCTTTTAATAGTCCTTATTTTAAAGTCTATTTTGTCTGATATGAGAATTGCTACTCCAGCTTTCTTTTGGTTTCCATTTGCATGGAATATCTTTTTCCATCCCCTTACTTTCAGTCTGTATGTGTCTCTAGGTCTGACGTGGGTCTCTTGTAGACAGCATATATAAGGGTCTTGTTTTTGTATCCATTCAGCCAAGCTGTGTCTTTTGGTGGGAGCATTTAGTCCATTTACATTTAAGGTAATTATCGATATGTATGTTCCTATTCCCATTTTCTAAATTGTTTTGGGTTCGTTATTATAGGTCTTTTCCTTCTCTTGTGTTTCTTGTCTAGGGAAATTCCTTTAGCATTTGTTGTAAAGCTGGTTTGGTGGTGCTGAACTCTCTCAGCTTTTGCTTGTCTGTAAAGGTTTTAATTTCTCCATCAAATCTGAATGAGATCCTTGCTGGGTAGAGTAGTCTTGGTTGCAGGTTTTTCTCCTTCATCACTCTCAGTATGTCCTGCCACTCACTTCTGGCTTGTAGGGTTTCTGCTGAGAGATCAGCTGTTAACCTTATGGGGATTCCCTTGTGTGTTATTTGTTGTTTTTCCCTTGCTGCTTTTAATATGCTTTCTTTGTATTTAATTTTTGACAGTTTGTTTAATATGTGTCTTGGCGTATTTCTCCTTGTATTTATCCTGTATGGGACTCTCTGTGCTTCCTGGACTTGATTAACTATTTCCTTTCCCATATTAAGGAAGTTTTCAACTATAATCTCTTCAAATATTTTCTCAGTCCTTTTCTTTTTCTCTTCTTCTTCTGGAACCCCTATAATTCGAATGTTGGTGTGTTTAATGTTGTCCCAGAGGTCACTGAAACTGTCCTCAGTTCTTTTCATTCTTTTTTCTTTATTCTGCTCTGCAGTAGTTATTTCCACTATTTTATCTTCCAGGTCACTTATCTGTTCTTCTGCCTCAGTTATTCTGTTATTGACCCCATCTAGAGTACTTTTAATTTCATTTATTGCGTTGTTCATCGTTGCTTGTTTCATCTTTATTTCTTCTAGGTCCTTGTTAATTGTTTCTTGCATTTTGTCCATTCTACTTCCAAGATTTCGGATCATTCTTACTATCATTATTCTGAATTCTTTTTCAGGTAGACTGCCTATTTCCTCTTCAGTTTTTAGGTCTGGTGCATTTTTATGTTGCTCCTTCATCTGCTGTGTGTTTTTCTGTCTTCTCATTTTGCTTATCTTACTGTGTTTGGGGTCTACTTTTTTGCAGACTGCACGTTCGTAGTTCTCGTCGTTTTTGATGTCTGTCTCCAGTGGCTAAGGTTGTTTCAGTGGGTTGTGTAGGCTTCCTGGTAGAGGGGACTAGTGCCTGTGTTGTGGTGGATGAGGCTGGATCTTTTCTCTCTAGTGGGCAGGTTCACGTCTGGTGGTGTGTTTTGGGGTGTCTGTGGCCTTGTTATTATTTTAGGCAGCCTCTCTGCTAATGGGTGGGGTTGTGTTCCTGTTTTGCTAGTTGTTTGGCATAGGTTGTCCAGCACTGTGGCTTGCTGGTCGTTGAGTGAAGCTGGGTGCTGGTGTTAAGATGGAGGTCTCTGGGAGATTTCCGCCATTTAATATTATGTGGAGCTGGGATGTCTCTTATTGACCAGTGTCCTGAAGTTGGCTCTCCTACCTCAGAGGCAGAGCCCTGACTCCTGGCTGGAGCACCAAGAGCCTTTCATCCACACGGCTCAGAATAAAAGGGAGAAAAAGTAGAGAGAATTATTAGAAGTATGAGGAAAGAAAGAAGGAAAGGAGGAAAGGAAGGAAGGAAGAAAGAAGCAAAGAAGGAAAGAAAGGAGGGAGGGAGGGAGGGAGGGAGGGAGGAAGGAAGGAAGGAGGGAAAGAAGGAAAAAAGACAGAAAGAAAGAAAATACAGTAAAAATAAAATAAAGTATAATATAGTTATTGTATTAAAAAATATTTAGAAAAAAAAAGGGACGGATAGAACCTTAGGACAAATGTTGGAAGCAAAGCTATACAGAGAAAATCTTACACAGAAGCATACACATACACCTTCACAAAAAGAGGTAAAGGGGGAAAAATCATAAATCTTGCTCTCAGAGACCACCTCCTCAATTTGGGGTGATTCGTTGTCCAAAGGAGGGAAGGAAGGAAGGAAAGAATGAAAGAAAGAACGAAGGTAAAGTATAATAAAGTTATTACAATTAAAATTAATTATTAAGAAAAAAAGTTTTTAAAAAAACCATGGACGGATAGAGCCCTAGGACAAATGGTGGAAGCAAGAGTATACAGACAAGATCTCACACAGAAGCATACACGTACACATTCACAAAAAGAGGAAAAGGGAAAAAAATCATAGATCTTGCTCCTAAAGTCCACCTCTTCAATTTGGGATCATTCCTTGTCTATTCAGGTATTCCACAGATGCAGGGTATATCAAGTTGATTGTGGAGCTTTAATCCGCTGCTTCTGTGGCTGCTGGGAGAGATTTCCCTTTCTCTTCTTTGTTCTCACAGCTCACTGGAGCTCAGCTTTGGATTTGGCCCTGCCTCTGCGTGTAGGTCGCTGGAGGGCGTCTGTTTTTTGCTCAGACAGGACGAGGTTAAAGGAGCCGCTGATTCGGGGCCTCCGGCTCACTCAGGCCAGGGGTGGGGGGAAGGAGGGGCACTGCGTGCGGGGCGGGCCTGCGGTGTCAGAGGCCGGCGTGACGTTGCACCAGCCTGAGGCCCACCGTTCATTCTCCCGGGGAAGTTGTCCCTGGATCCTGGGAACCTGGCAGTGGCGGGCTGCACAGGCTCCACAGAAGAGGGGTGTGGAGAGTGACCTGTGCTCACACACAGGCTTCTTGGTGGCGGCAGCAGCAGCCTTAGCGTCTCCCGCCCGTCTCTGGGGTTCGCGCTTTTAGCCGCGGCTCGCGCCCGTCTCTGGGGTTCGCGCTTTTAGCTGCGGCTCGCGCCTGTCTCTGGAACTCCTTTAAGCAGCGCTCTTAAACCCCTCTCCTCGCGCACCAGGAAACAAAGAGGGAAGAAAAAGTCTCTTGCCTCTTCGGCAGGTGCAGGCTTTTCCCCGAACTCCCTCCCGGCTAGTCGTGGTGCACTAACCCCTTCAGGCTATGTTCAAGCCGCCAACCCCAGTCCTCTCCCTGCGCTCCGTCCAAAACCGAAACCCGAACCTCAGCTCGCAGCCCCGCCTGCCCCGGCGGGTGAGCAGACAAGCCTCTCGGGCTGGTGAGTGCCGGGTCGGCACGGATCCTCTGTGCGGGAATCTCCCTGGTTTGCCCTCCGCACCCGTCACTGTGCACTACTCCGCTGTCCCGAAGCTCCCCCCTCCGCCTCCCGCAGTCTCCGCCCGCGGAGGGGCTTCCTAGTGTGTGGAAACTTTTACTGCTTCACAGCTCCCTCCCACTGGTGCAGGTGCCGTCCTTATCTTTTGTCTCTGTTTTTTCTTTTTTTCTTTTGCCCTACCCAGGTACGTGGGGAGTTTCTTGCCTTTTTGGAGGTCTGAGGTCTTCTGCCACCCTTCAGTAGGTGTTCTGTAGGAGTTGTTCCACGTGTAGATGTATTTCTAGTGTATCCGTGTGGAGGAAGGCGTTCTCCGCGTCTTACTCTTCTGCCATCTTCAAGGTCCTCTCTGCAGAATTTTTATCATAAATGAGTGTTGAATTTTGTCAAAAGTTTTTCTGCATCTATTGAGATGATCACATGGTTTTTATTCTTCAATTTGTTAATATGGTGTATCACATTGATTGATTTGCGTATATTCGAGAATCCTTGCAACCCTGGGATAAATCCCACTGGATCATGGTGTATGATCCTTTTAATGTGTTGTTGGATTCTGTTTGCTAGTATTTTGTTGAGGATTTTTGCATCTATATTCCTCAGTGATATTGGTCTGGAATTTTCTTTTTTTGTAGTATCTTTGTCTGGTATTGGTATCAGAGTGATGGTGGCCTTGTAGAATGAGTTTGGGAGTGTTCTTTCTTCTGCAAATTTTTGGAAGAGTTTGAGAATGATGGGTGTTAGCTCTTCTCTAAATGTTTGATAGAATTCACCTGTGAAGCCATCTGGTCCTGGACTTTTGTTTGGTGGAAGCTTTTTAATCACAGTTTCAATTTCATTTCTTGTGATTGTTCATATTTTCTGTTTCTTCCTGGTTCAGTCTTGGAAGGTTATACTTTTCTACAAATTTGTCCATTTCTTCCAGTTTGTCCATTTTAATGGCATAGAGTTGCTTGTAGTAGTCTCTTAGGATGCTTTGTATTTCTGTGGTGTATGTTGTAACTTCTCCTTTTTCATTTCTAATTTTATTGATTTGAGTTCTCTCCCTCTTTTTCTTGATGAGTCTAGCTAATGGTTTATCAATTTTGTTTATCTTCTCAAGGAACCAGCTGTTAGTTTTATTGATCTTTGCTATTGTTTTCTTTGTTTCTATTTCTGCTCTGATCTTTATGATTTCTTTCCTTCTGCTAACTTTGGATTTTGTTTGTTCTTCTTTCTCTAGTTCCTTTAGGTGTAAGGTTAGATATTTTATTTGAGGTTTTTCTTGTTTCTTGAGGTAGGCTTGTATAGCTATAAACTTCCCTCTTAGAACTGCTTTTGCTGTGTCCCATAGGTATTTGGATCGTCATGTTTTCATTGTCATTTGTCTCTAGGTATTTTTTGATTTCCTCTTTGATTTCTTCAGTGATCTCTTTGTTATTTAGTAACATATTGTTTATCCTCTATGTGTTTGTGTTTTTTACATTATTTTTCCCTGTAATTGATTTCTAATCTCATAGCATTGTGGTCAGAAAAGATGTTTGACATGCTTGCAATTTTCTTAAATTTACTGAGGCTTTATTTGTGACCCGAGATGTGATCTGTCCTGGAGAATGTTCTCTGCACACTTGAGAAGAAAGTGTAATCTGCTGTTTTTGGATGTAATGTCCTATAAATATCAATTAAATCTCTCTGGTCTATTGTATCATTTTAAGCTTGTGTTTCCATATTGATTTTCTATTTAGATGATCTGTCCTTTGGTGTAAGTGAGGTGTTACGTCCCCCACTATTATTGTGTTACTGTAGATTTCCTCATTTTTAGCTGTTAGCATTTGCCTTATGTATTGATGTGTTCCTATGTTGGGTGCATGTACATTTATAATTGTTATATCTTCTTCTTGGATTGATCTCTTGATCATTATGTACTGTCCTTCCTTGTCTCTTGTAACACTCTTTATTTTAAAGTCTATTTTATCTGATATGAGTATTGTTACTCCAGCTTTCTTTTGATTTCCATTTGCATGGAATATATTTTTCCATCCCCTCACTTTCAGTCTGTATGTGTCTCTAGGTCTGAAGTGGGTCTCTTGTAGACAGCATATATATGGGTCTTGTTTTTGTATCCTTTCAGTGAGCCTGTGTCTTTTGGTTGGAGCATTTAATCCATTCACATTTAAGGTAGCTATTGATATGTATGTTCCTATGACCATTTTCTTAATTGTTTTGGGGATGTTTTTGTAGGTCGTTTTCTTCTCTTGTGATTCCGAATAACTTAGAGAAATTACTTTAGCATTTGTTGTACAGTTGGTTTAGTGGTGCTGAGTTCTCTTAGCTTTTGGTTGTCTGTAAAGCTTTTGATTTCTGCATCGAATCTGCCTGAGATCCTTGCCAGGTAGCGTAATCTTGGTTGTAGGTTCTTCCCTTTCAGCACTTTAAGTATATCATGCCACTCCCTTCTGGCTTGTAGGGTGTCTGCCGAGAAATCAGCTGTTAACCTTATGGGAGTTCCCTTGTATGTTATTTGTCATTTTCCCCTTTCTGCTTTTAATAATTTTTCTTTGTCTTTAATTTTTGTCAGTTTGATTACTATGTGTCTTTGTGTGTTTCTCCTTGGGTTTATCCTGTAAGGGACTCTCTGCACTTCCTGGACTTGGGTGGCTATTTCCTTTCCCATGTTAGGGAACTTTTAGACTATAATCTCTTCAAATAAATTTTCAGGTCCTTTCTCTCTTCTCCTTTTGCGACCCCTATAATGTGAATGTTGTTATTTTAATGTTGTCCCACATGTCTCTTAGGCTGTCTTCATTTCTTTTCATTCTTTTTCCTTTATTCTGTTCCACAGCAGTGACTTCCACCATTCTGTCTTCCAGGTCACTTATTCGTTTGTCTGCCTCAGTTATTCTGCTACTGATTCCTTCTAGCGGATTTTTCATCTCAGTTATTATATTGTTCATCTCTGTTTGTTTGTTCTTTAATTCTTCTATACCTTTGTAGAAAAGTTCTTGCATCTTCTCAGTCTTTGCATCCATTATTTTGCTGAGGTCCTGGATCATCTTCACTATCATTATTCTGAATTGTTTTTCTGGAAGGTTGCCTCTCTCCACTTCATTTAGTTGTTTTTCTGGTGTTTTATCTTGTTCCTTCATCTGGTACATTGCCTTCTGCCTTTTCATTTTTTCTATCTTTCTGTGAATGTGGTTTTTGTTCCACAGGCTGCAGGATTGTATTTTTTCTTGCTTCTGCTGTCTGCCCTTTGGTGGATGAGGCTATCTAAGAGGCTTGTGTAAGTTTCCTGATGGGAGGGACTGGTGGTACGTAGAGCTGACTCTTGCTCTGGTGGGCAGAGCTCAGTAAAACTTTAATCTGCTTGACTGCTGATTGGTGGGGTTGGGTTCCCTCCCTGTTGGTTGTTTGGCCTGAGGCAACCCAACACTGGAACCTACCTGGGCTCTTTGGTGGGGCTAATGACGGACTGTTGGAGGGCTCCTGCCAAGGAGTATTTCCCGAACTTCTGCTACCAGTGTCCTTGTCCCCACAGTGAGCCACAGCCACCCCCAACTTCTGCAGGAGACCCTCCAACACTAGCAGGTAGGTCTGGTTCTGTCTCCCCTGGGGTCACTGCTCCTTCCCCTGGGTCCCGATGTGCACACTACTTTGTGTGTGCCCTCCCAGAGTGAAGTCTCTGTTTCCCCCAGTCCTGTTGAAGTCCTGCAATCAAATCCCAGTAGGCTTCAAAGTCTGATTCTCTAGGAATTCCTCCTCCCGTTGCCGGAATCCCAGGTTGGGAAGCCTGATGTGGGGCTCAGAACCTTCAATCCAGTGGGTGGACTTCTGTGGTATGTGTTCTTCAGTCTGTGAGTCACCCACCCAGCAGTTATGGGATTTGATTTTACTGTGATTGCAACCCTCTTACTGTCTCACTGTGGCTTCTCCTTTGTCTTTGGATGTGGTGTATCTTTCTTGATGAGTTCCAGTGTCTTCCTGTTGATGATTGTTCAGCAGCTAGTTGTGATTTTGGTGTTCTCACAAGAGGGAGTGAGAGCATTTCCTTCTACTCCGCCATCTTGGTTCCTCCTAGCTCAGCATTACAATTTTATATAGTCTAATATGTGTACTTTTTTTTTTCATTTAAAACTCCTGAGTTTCCAGTTTGGGTTAAGAAGCTGATCATTTCTCTGGGCCCCAGATTTTATATATAAACTCCTGTGTGTTCTTACATGACTTTTATTGTTTTATCCACGTTTAAACCTTGAATCAATCTGAAGCTCATTAATGTTTTTGTTCATGTCTTATCTGAAGGTTTAAATTTGTTTTCTTTTAGATTTTTTTATGCCAGTGACATTTATGGAAAAGAATCTGGCCTTTGCTCAAAGGATTAAAATATTACCTTTGTCATATTTACATTCTTGTATATATTGGAATCTATTTCAGTTTTCTCCATTGTGTTTTATTGATCTACTTGCATATGACTATACCAGTACCATACTGATTTTATTAAAGAGGATTTACAGTATATTTATAAAGCAAGGAATCAACCAACCTATTTTTTCATAATTTTTGACTATACTTTGTCATTTAATCTTCAATATAAATTTTAAGGTAGTTTAATGCAATTAGGAAACAACAACATTCTTGGGATTCTAATTGGAATTGTATTGATTTGAGACATTAGTTTTGGGATAACTGATAGTTTTATCATTTTCGTTCAGACCTTGTTTTAAATTCTTTTGTGTTTATCATTTTCTCCATATAGGTTCTTTGACTTTGCTTTTATTTCCATTTATTTAGTTTTTTCACTCTAGTGAGTAAAATATTTTTTCTATTGACTCTTCTACATTCTTACTGCTAGAATCGCAAACAGTAGTTAATATTTGTATATTTATGTATTACTCAAGCAACTCATCAAATTCTCTTCTTAGTTTTTTTTCTATAGAGTATATGTAGTTTTATAGGTAAACTATCATGCAATCATTTTATCTCTTTTCTGATATTTATACCAGTTATTTGTCTTATCCAAGAATATCCAAAACAATGCTGAAAATGATAAAAACTTACTGACTCTTTGAGACAATATTCATTTGAGGGTTTTGATAGTACTTATTATATGTAAATAGTTTTCTTCAATTACTATCTTATTTAGATAATTTACTAGAAATGGCTACTGAACTTTTTTGAATAAGTTTTTAACATTTGTTGATAAAATACCACTGCTTTTCTCCTTTAATTTATTTATTAAATGTATTATGTAGATAGATTTCCTGATAAAAAAACACTTTGCATCTGTGGAACATTAATTGGCTACAGTGTATTATAATATGATATATCAATTATATTTTCTAATATGCTATAATATTTAGAATATTTTCATCTATATTCATATTAGTTTATAAGGTTTATTTTAATACCATTTTCATAGTCATGGTAATAAACTTATGCTGTCTACATAAAATGAATTGGAAATTTTTTCATTTTTTCTCTGGAAATAGTTTAAATAAATTTGAAATTATCTGTACATTAAAGATTTGACAAATCCAACTTTGAATCAATCTGCTCCTACTTTTACAATGATCGTTCTTGAACCACATTTTCAATCACTTTATCATAATTAGGTTATTAAGGTTTCCAATACTTTTGGGTTAATTATGTTTTGTTAGAAGATCATCAATTTTTCTCTAGGTTTGAAAATTTGTTGTCTTGGAACTGTGTGTTGAATTCTCTTCAGAGGATAATTTTGATATATTAATCTTTTCAATATCTGTGGTTAAGTTTCATTTATAATTCTAATATTGTGCATTTGCTCTCTTTCTTCCTTAACTATGCGTTTGAGATAGATAACTATTCTATTCATTTTTTCTAAAAAAGATTTTATATTTATTTGTTCATATATTTTACTTTCTAACTTATTGATTTCAGCTTGTCTATTAATTCCTACTTCCTACAAGGTTGATCTTGTAGTTCTCTCAAATAATATAATGAGAAAGAAGATCATATATTTTCATATTTCCTTTTTAATATAAAAATATTTAAGTCTGTTTATTTTCTTCTAAGTATAGAGATCTTGGTATCCTATAGGTTTTGATAGAAATGTTTTCCGTTTCAGTTTATTCCATATGGGTTTAATTTCAATTTTGATGGCCTTTGTGAACCAAATATCATTTACAGTTGATTTTTCTAATTCCTATATATTTAACATTTTTTGTTTTTGGCAATCATTTTATAACTTTTTAAAAACATCTTTATTGGAGTATAATTGCTTTACAACAGTGTGTTAGTTTCTGCTTAATAACAAAGTAAAACAGCTATACATCTACATATATCACCATATCCCCTCCCTCTTGCTTCTCCCTCCCATCCTCCATATCCCACCCTTCTAGGTGGTCACAAAGCACTGAACTGAACTCCCTGTGCTATGGGAAGCAACTGCTTCCCACTAGCTATATGTTTTATGTTTGGTAGTGTACATATGTCCATGTCTCTCTCTCACTTCGTCCCAGCTTACCCTTCCCCCTCCCTGTGTCCTCAAGTCCATTCTGTATGTCTGCGTCTTTATTCCTGTCCTGCCTATAGGTTCCACAGAACCTTTTTTTTTTTTTTAGATTCAATATATATGTGTTAGCATATAGTATTTGTTTTCTCGTTCTGAGTTTCTTAACTCTGTATGACAGACTCTACGTCCATCCACCTCACTACAAATAACTTAATTTTGTTTCTTTTTATGGCTGAGTAATATTCCATTGTATATATGTGACATATCTTCTTTACCCACTCATCTGTCGATGGACATTTATGTCGTTACAATGTCCTGGCTACTGTAAATAGAGCTGCAATGAACATTGTGGTACATGGCTCTTTATGAATTATGGTTTTCCCAGGGTAAATGACCAGTAGTGGGATTGCTAGGTCATATGGCAGTTCTGTTTTTAGTTTTTTAAGGAAACTCCTTACTGTTCTCCATAGTGTCTGTATTAATGTACATTTCCACCAACAGTCCAAGAGTGTTCCCTTTTCTCCACACCCTCTCCAGCATTTATTGTTTCTAGATTTTTAGATGATGGCCATTCTGACTGGTGTGATGTGATAGATACCCCATTGTAGTTTTTTTTTTTTTTTTTTTACGGTACGCAGGCCTCTCACTGTTGTGGCCTCTCCCACTGTGGAGCACAGGCTCCAGATGCGCAGGCTCAGCAGCCATGACTCACGGGCCTAGCAGCTCCACAGCATGTGGGATCTTCCCGGACTGGGGCACGAACCCGTGTCCCCTGCATCGGCAGGCAGACTCTCAACCACTGCGCTGCCAGGGAAGTCCCCCATTGTAGTTTTGATTTGCATTTCTCTAATCATTAGTAATGTTGAGCATTCTTTCATGTTTGTTGGCAATCTATATATTTTGTTTGGAGAAATGTCTATTTAGGTTTTTTGCCCATTTTTGGATTTTTTTTTTTTTTGATATTGAGCTGCATCAGCTGCTTGTAAATTTTGGAGATTAATCCTTTGTCAGTTGCTTCATTTGCAAGTATTTTCTCCCATTCTGAGGGTTGTCTTTTCGTCTTTTTTATGGTTTCATTTGCTGTGCAAAGGCTTTTAAGTTTCATTAGGTCCCATTTGTTTCTTTTTGCTTTTATTTCCATTTCTCTAGGGGTTGGGTCAAAAAGGGTCTTGCTGTGATTTATGTCACAGAGTGTTCTGCCTATGTTTTCGTCTAAGAGTTTGATAGTGTCTGGCCTTCCATTTATGTGTTTAATCCATTTTGAGTTTATTTTTGTGTATGGTGTTTGAGAGTGTTCTAATTTCATTCTCTTACCTGTAGCTGTCCAGTTTTCCCCGAACCACTTATTAAAGAGGCTGTCTTTTCTCCATTGTATATTCTTGCCTCCTTTATAAAAAATAAGGTGAGCATATTTGCCTGGGTTTATCTCTGGGCTTTCTATCTGGTTCCATTGATCTATATTTCTGTTTTTTGTGCCTGAACAATACTGTCTTGATTACTGTAGCTTTTTAGTATAGTCTGAAGTCAGGGAGCCTGATTCTTCCAGCTCTGTTTTTCTTTCTCAAGATTGCTTTACTATTCAGGGTATTTGTGTTTCCATACAAATTGTGAAATTTTTTGTTCTACTTCTGTGAAACATGCCATTGGTAGTTTGATAGGGATTGCACTGAATCTGTAGATTGCTTTGGTAGTATAGTCATTTTCACAACGTTGAGTCTTCCAATCCAAGAACATGGTATATCTCTCCTTCTGTTTGTATCAACTTTAATTTCTTTCAGCAGTGGCTTATAGTTTTCTGCATACAAGTCTTTTTTCTCCTTAGGTAGGTTTATTCCTAGGTATTTTATTCTTTTTGTTGCAATGGTATATGGGAGTGTTTTCTTAATTTCTCTTTCAGATTTTTCATCATTAGTGTATAGGAATGCAAGAGATTTGTGTGCATTAATTTTGTATCCTGCTACTTTACCAAATTCATTGATTAGCTCTAGTAGTTTTCTGGTAGTATCTTTAGGATTCTCTGTATATAGTACCTTGTCATCTGCAAACAGTGACAGTTTCACTTCTTTTCCAATTTGGATACCTTTTATTTCTTTTACTTCTCTGATTGCTGTGGATAAAAATTCCAAAACTATGTTGAATAGTAGTGGTGAGAATGGGCAACCTTGTCTTGTTCCTGATCTTAAAGGAAATTGTTTTATTTTTTCACAATCAAGAATGATGTTGGCTGTGGGTTTCTCATGTATGTCCTTTATTATGTTGAGGTAAGTTCCCTCTGTGCCTATTCTCTGGAGAGTTTTATCATAAATTGGCATTGAATTTTGCTGAAAGATTTTCTGCCTCTATTGAGATGATCATACAGTTTTCTCCTTCAATTTGTTAATATGGTTTATCACAATGATTGATTTGCACATATTGTAGAATCCTTGCATTCCTGGGATAAACCCCACTTGATCATTGTGTATGATTCTTTTAATGTGCTGCTGGATTCTGTTTGCTAGTAATTTGTTGAGGAGTTTTGCATCTATGTTCATCAATAATATTGCCCTGTAGTTTTCTTCCTTTGTGATATCTTTGTCTGGTTTTGGTATCAAGTTGATGGTGGCCTTGTAGAATGAGTTTGGGAGTGTTTCTCCCTCTGCTATACTTTGGAAGAGTTTGAGAAGGGTAGGCCCTAGCTCTTCTCTAAATATTTAGTAAAAGCCACCTGTGAAGCCATCTGGTCCTAGCCTCTTCTTTGTTGGAAGATTTTTAATCACAGTCTCAATTTCAGTGCTTGTAATTGGTCTGTTTATGTTTTCTATTTATTCCTGGTTCAGTCTCAGAATGTTCTGCTTTTCCAAGAATTTGTCCATTTCTTCCAGGTTGTCCAATTTATAGTCATATAGTTGCTTGTAGTAATCTCTCATGATCCTTTGTATTTTTGCAGTGTCAGTTGTTACTTCTTTTTCATTTCTAACTGTATTGATTTGAGTCTTCTCCCTTTTTTTCTTGATGAATCTGGCTAATGATTTATCAATTTTTGTTTATCTTCTCAGAGAAACAGCTTTTAGTTCTGTTGATCTTTGCTGTCATTTCCTGCATTTGTTTTTCATTTACTTCTAATCAGATCGTTATTATTTCTTTCTTTCTGCTAACTTTGGGGATTTTTTGTTCTTCCTTCTCTAATTGCTTTAGGTGCAGGGTTAGGTTGTTTATTTGAGATGTTTCTTGAGGTAGGATTGTATTGCTATAAAGTTCCCTCTTAGAACTGCTTTTGCTGCATCCCATAGGTTTTCAGTCATCATGTTTTCATTGTCATTTCTTTCTAGATATTTTTTTTATTTCCAGTTTTATTTCTTCAGTGATCTCTTGGTTATATATTGTTTAGTCTTTAGCCTCCATGTATTTGAAATTTTTACAGATTTTTTCCTGTAATTCATATCTTGTCTCATAGTGTTGTGGTTGGAAAAGATACTTGATGTGATTTCAATTTTCTGAAATTTACCAAGGCTTGATTTGTGACCCAAGGTATGATCTATCCTGGAGAATGTTCCATGAGCACTTGAGAAGAATGTTTATTCTGTTGTTTTTGGATGGAATGTCCTATAAATATCAATTAAGTCCATCTTGTTTAATGTATCATTTAAAGCTTGTGTTTCCTTATTTATTTTCATTTTGGATGACCTGTCCATTGGTGAAAGTGGGGTGTTAAAGTCCCCTACTATGAATGTGTTACTGTTGATTTCCTCTTTTATGGCTGTTAGTATTTGCCTTATGTATTGTGGTGTAAATATTTACAATCGCTATATATTCTTGTTGGATTGATCCCTTGATCATTATGTAGTCTTCTTCTTTGTCTGTTTTTATATTCTTTGTTTTAAAGTCTCTTTTTTCTGATATGAGAATTGCTACTCCAGCTTTCTTTTGATTTCCATTTGCATGGAATAAATTTTTCCATCCCCTCACTATCAGTGTGTATGTGTCCCTAGGTCTGAAGTGGGTGTCTTGTAGACAGCATATATACCGGTTTTGTTTTTGTATCCATTCAGCCAGTCTATGTCTTTTGGTGGGAGAATTTTATACTTTTACATTTAAGGTAGCTATTGATATGTATGTTCCTATTACCATTTTCTTAATTGTTTTGGGTTTGTTATTGTAGTTCTTTTCTTTCTGTTGTGTTTCCTGCCTAGAGAAGTTCCCTTAACGTTTTTTGTAAAGCTGATTTAGTGGTGCTTAATTCCCTTAGCTTTTGCTTGTCTGTAAGGTTTTTAATTTCCCCATCGAATGTCAATGAGATCCTTGCTGGGTAGAGTAAACTTGGTTGTAGATTTTTCCCTTTCATCACTTTAAATATGTCTTGCCACTCTCTTTTGTTTTGCAGAGTTTCTGGTGAAACGTTAGCTGTTAACCTTATGGGGATTCCCTTGTATGTTATTTGTTGTTTTTCCCTCGCTGCTTTTAATATTTTTTCTTTGAATTTAATTTTTGATAGTTTGATTAATATTTGTCTTGGCACGTTTCTCCTTCGATTTATCTTGTATGGGACTCTCTGGGCTTCCTGGACTTGATTGAGTCTTTCCTTTCCCGTGTTAGGAAGTTTTCAACTGTAATCTCTTGAAATGTTTTCTCAGTCCTTTCTTTTTTTCTTCTTGTTCTGGGACACCAATAATTTGAATGTTGGTGCATTTAATGTTGTCCCAGTGGTCTCTGAGACTGTCTTCAATCTTTTCATTCTTTTTTCTTTATTCTTCTCTGCAATAGTGATTTCCACCATTGTGTTTTCCAGATCATTTATCCGTTCTTCTGCCTCAGTTATTCTGCTATTGATTCCTTCTATAGAATTTTTAATTTCATATATTTTGTTGTTCCTCATTGT
The DNA here is from genome assembly GCF_008692025.1 of Phocoena sinus. Taxonomy (NCBI): domain Eukaryota; kingdom Metazoa; phylum Chordata; class Mammalia; order Artiodactyla; family Phocoenidae; genus Phocoena; species Phocoena sinus. The sequence goes on from NC_045784.1 coordinate 82,776,718, forward strand.
TTGTTTGCTCTTTAGTTCTTCTAGCTTCCTGTTAAACGTTTCTTGTATTTTCTCCATTATATTTCCAAGAATTTGGATCATCTTTGCTATCATTACTCTGAATTCTTTTTCAGGTAGACTGCCTATTTCCTCTTCATTTGTTTGCTCTGGTGGGCTTTTATCTTGCTCCTTTCATCTGTTATGTGTTTCCCTGTCTTCTCATTTTGCTTAACTTACTGTGTTTGTGGTCTCCTTTTCGCACGCTTCATGTTCGTAGTTCCCATTGTTTTTAGTGTCTGCCCCCAGTGGGTAGTTTGGTTCATTTGGCTGTGCCCCTCCTGGTGGAGGGGACTGGTGCCTGTGTTCTGTTGGTTGAGGCTGGATCTTGTCTTTCCACATTCGGTAGTGTGTTTTTCAGTGTCTGGGACCTTATCATGATTTTAGGCAGCCTCTCTGTTAATGGGTGGGTTTGTGTTCCAGTCTTTTTTTTTTTTTTTTCCTGCATACATGGGCCTCCCACTGCTGTGGCCTCTCCTGCTGTGGAGCACAAGCTCCGGACGTGCAGTCTCAGTGGCCATGGCTCACGGGTCCAGCCGCTCCGTGGCACGTGGGGTCTTCCCGGACCGGGGCATGAACCCACATCCCCTGCATCAGCAGGCAGACTCTCAACCACTGTGCCACCAGGGAAGCCCTGTGTTCCAGTCTTGTTAGTTGTTTGGCATAGGGTGTCCAGCACTGTAGTGTACTTGTCTTTGAGTGGAGCTGGGTCTTAGTGTTGAGATGGAGATCTCTTGGGGAATTTTTGCTGTTTGATATTACGTGGAGCCAGGAGGTCTCTAGTAGACCACTGTCACCAACTTGGTTCTCCCACCTCAGAGGCACAGGTCTGACATCTGGCCAGGGCACGAAGACCCTGTCAGCCACATAGCTCAGAAGAAAAGGGAAAAAGAAAGAAGAAAGAAAGAAAAAGATAAAATAAAATAAAGTTATTAGACTAAAAAATAAAAATTATTAAAAATAAAAAAATTGAAAAGTATTAAAAAAATCCACCAATGATAACACACAGTAAAACTATACTAAAGAACAAACAAAAGAGAAAACGGACAGACATAACTCTAGGACAAATGGTAAAAGCAAAGCTATACAGACAAAATCCCACAAAGAAGCATACACGTACACACTCACAAAAAGTTAAAAAGGAAAAAAGAAATATCTCTCTATATACAAAAAAAGGAAGAGAGCAACCAATTCAATAAAGAAATCTACCAATGATAATAAGCTCTAAATACTAAACTAAGATAAACATAAAACCAGAAACAAATTAGATGCAGAGAACAAACCCCAAGTACAGTTGCTCCCAAAGATCACTGCCTCTATTTTGGGATGATTCATTATCTGTTCAGATATTCCAGAGATGCAAGGTATGTCAAGTTTATTGTGGAGATATTTAATCCACTGCTTCTGATGCTGCTGGGAGAAATTTCCCTTTCTCTTCTTTTATTGCACAGCTCCTGGGGTTCAGCTTTGGATTTGGTCCTGCTTCTGTGTATAGGTCACCTTAGGGCATCTGTTGTTTGCTCAGACAAAATGGGGTTAAAGGAGCAGCCAATTAGGGGGGCTATGGCTCACTCAGGCTGGGGGGAGGGAAGGGTATGGAATGTGGGGCAAGCCTGTGGCGGCAGAGGCCGGTGTGATGTTGCAACAGCTTGAAGCACACTGTGTGTTCTCCCAGAGAAGTTGTCCCTGTATCACGGAATCCTGGCAGTGGTGGGCTGCACAGGCCCCTGGGAGGGGAGGTGTGGATAGTGACCTGTGCTTGCACACAGGCTTCTTGGTGGCTGCAGCTGCATCCTTAGTGTTTCATGCCCACCTCTGGTGTCTGCACTGATAGCCGTGGCTTGCACCCATCTCTGGAACTCGTTTAAGTGGTGCTCTTAAACCCCTCTCCTTACGCACACCAAAACAACGGTCTCTTGCCTCTTAAGTAGTTCCAGACTTTTTCCTGGACTCCCTCCCTGCTAGTGGCACACTAGCCTCCTTCAGGCTGTGTTCACGCAGCCAACCCCAGTCCTCTCCCTGGGCTCTGCTTTCCAAAGCCATAGCCTCAGCTCCCAGGCCTCATCTGCCCCACCGGGTGAGCAGATCAGCATCTCAGGTTCGTGAATGCTGGTCGGCACTGATCATCTGTGTGGGAATCTCTCCACTTTGCCCTCTGCACCCCTGTTGCTATGCTCTCTTCTGTGGCTCTGAAGCTTCTCCCCTGCCACGCCCCCATCTCTGCCAGTGAAGGGGCTTCCTGTAATTTGTTTTAAAATTTGTTTCTAAATTGTTGGATTATGACAGAAAATGTGGCTTGCACATAGTATCTTTTGAAGGACTTACATTTTGTATTTTGGGGAAAATACATGATTTTAAAAAGTATTCAATGGACGTGGAAAAAAGCTCTATTTGAGGGAGATGAAGTTCTATATATGCTATATATAGTGAAAGGCATTATAATATTATGATATGGAATTAACTTATTTTTGGCCTTTTAATATGTCTACCTCTGAAAGAGATATATTGATGTCTCTTACTATAGTCATATTTTAAAAATCATTTCTTATTGAATTTATAGCGTGTTATTTAATACATTTATATTTTTCATTGCAAAGAATTATATGACTGATATATCTTTTTTGTAAATTTCACCTTTTATATTAGCCATGCTTTTTACTCTATTTGATGATTTTAAAGTTAAATTCTACTTTTAATTTTTTAATAATGTTACTCTTGGTTATTTTAGCATTTTTCTGACATCCTCTTGCCCATTCCTTTATTTTTACCCTTTCATTATTACTTTGTTTTAAGAATTTTTTCTGTAGAAACATCTTAGTGAGATGTGTTTTTTTAATTCATTCCAATCCACCAGTTTGAGTCTTTTAAGGGGAGAAGTCACTCTATTCACACTTAATATAGTGACTGATATACTTGATTCTATTGCAATCATCTTTATTTAAAAAAAAATATTTTAGGGCTTCCCTGGTGGCGCAGTGGTTGAGAGTCTGCCTGCCAATGCAGGGGATACGGGTTCGTGTCCCGGTCCGGGAAGATCCCACATGCCACGCAGCAGCTGGGCCTGTGAGCCATGGCTGCTGAACCAGCATGTCCAGAGCCTGTGCTCCACAGTGGGAGAGGCTGCAGCAGTGAGAAGCCCACATACCACAAAAAAATAAAAAAATATATTTTATATTATTGTTTTATATTTTTCATTTTTCCTGGTTAGAGAAAGTTGACAAAATTTGGAGATCTTCAATGTCTAGGTTCTATTAAAGCCATGAGACATGCTGAGACCATCCAGGCAGTGATGGTAGATCAAAAAGATAAGCAATCTGAGGACTGAGCCCTCTGGTCACCCAATATTTAACTGTCATGAAGATTAGAATTAGTAAACCAAGAAGACTGATAAGGAATAACCAGTGATGCAAGTGAATTTTCAAAGAGAAGACTGTTGCTCAAGAGATCAAATGAAGTGTTTCAAGAAGGGGAAAGTGACTAATGTTGTCAAATACTGCTTATGGGTCAAGAAAGATTTGGACTGAAAATTGGATTTAGCAATGTGGTGACTATTGGTGACTTAGACAAATTTTGATGGAGTATTGAGGGCAAAATCTTAATTAAAGCTGTCAAAGAGAATGTTAGAGGGACATCTGGTTATGGAGGTGTGAAGAAGTTGGTGATTTCTCTCTGCAAAATAAAAGACTGAAAATATAGTCAAAACAAACATTTTAAGGCACTGGAAATTGAGCAATGTCTAACAAGAAATTGAGAAGTGTGTATTCTTGAAAAACTGCAAGAGCTTTTAGTAAAAGCAGAGATAAGTTCATGGTCTCCTTGCCTGGGGAAGATCTCCTCCCCACTTCTCCACCAATTTGTTTGGTTAGCAAGAATAATAGTATTTTAACATTCAGGGACTACTCATGAAAACCAGAAAATTTGCTGCCAAAAAGGGGAACTTAATTATGGGGGAGAGGGAGTAAAAACTCAATAGCTTTTCTGGCAAATATAGGTTTCTTAGGTTTGGAAAAATAAAAGGAACCCACAGCTTTGGTCTAAACCCACAGAGTTGGGATAATTAATGGGCCAGCCAGAAATTTAATGGGAAGATTCTAGAAATGAGAGATCAAGAGAAGTGAAAATGTGTTTCAATCACATCCCTGGTTGAAAGGAAAATTACACATGTATAAGGAAGTCTCCAGAGAGCCCAGCCACAAATGAAAGCCAAGGGAGATTTGATAAGTGACAGCAAATTTAAATGAACTCATGAACCCACTCACAGATTTGTTGGCATTGGGTGGATGACTTTCAGGCTCAAAATGTGTAAATGAAACCTTTACCCAAACTAGCTGACCACTAAGCTATGCAGATAAAGGGTTGATGCCTTGAAAGCTAGACTAAATATAAAAGAAAAATAATTGAAAACATCAGTAGCTACAGTGAGGGAGACAGAGTCCGCAATTTAAGTCCATGTAGTTGCTAAAACAAAAACAGCCCTGAGAAAAGTGAAAAAGAATATTAAGTTGCTATATTATTTAAATACCCAATTTTCATAAAAATATTACTAGATGTGCAAGGAAATAGCAAAGTACAACCCATGCTCAGGAAAAAAATATAGTCAATAGAAACTGACTCTGTGTGGGCCCAGATATTGTATTTAATAATTGAGGACCTTGAGGCAGCTGCTTTAAATATGTCCAAAAAATTAACTAAAAGAGGACACAAGTGAACTATCTATGAAGCAAAAACAGACTCACAGACATAGAGAACAAACCTGTGGTTGCCAAGGGTGAGGGGGGATGGGGGAGGGATGGATTAGGAGTTTGGGATTAGCAGATGCAAACTATTATATATAGAATGGATAAACAAAAATGTTCTACTGTATAGCACAGGGAACTATATTCAATATTCTGTGATAATGGAAAAGAATATAAAAAAGTATATATTTGTATAACTGAATCACTTTGCTGTACAGCAGAAATTAGCACATTGTAAATCAACAATACTTCAATAAAATAAATTTTAAAAAGTCCAAAACATTAACAAAAATTTTGAAGAAAAATGGTTCAACATAGAAATCTTAACAGAGAAGTAGAAACAATGAAAAAAAATTAAATGTATCTTCTAGAACTCAATATGAAGCATCCATAATGCAAAAGAAATCTGAAATACAGAGTGAAAAATATAGGAAAAACATGGAAGAATTCAGACACCTGTAGGACAACGTATCCCAAATTGTGCATAATAAGAATCCTAGGGGCTTCCCTGGTGGCGCAGTGGTTGAGAGTCCGCCTGCCAATGCAGGGGACACGGGTTCGTGCCCCAGTCCAGGAGGATCCCACATGCCGTGGTGCGGCTGGGCCCGTGAGCCATGGCCGCTGAGCCTGTGCGTCTGGAGCCTGTGCTCCGCAACAGGAGAGGCCATAACAGTGAGAGGCCCACGTACTGCATTAAAAAAAAAAAAAGAAAGACAAAGAATCCTAGAAGGAGAGATAAGAAGAAAAAGATTAAAAAAATATTTAATAAAATAATAGCCAAAATTTTGCCATATGATTACAAAAAAACAGGGCAATGAACCTCAAGTTATATAAATATATTATATATATAAACACAAAAATAACCACACCTACAAATCACAAACTGCTGAAATACAAAAAACCTTGAAAGCAGTAAGAGCAAACAACTTATCTTGTATAGGGAAACAACAAATTGCAGACTTCTCATCAGAAACAATGGAAGCCAGTAGGCAGTAAATTATTCAAAGAACTGAAAAAAAAATTAAAGCTATCAAGAATTCTATACCCAGAGAAATTATTCTGCAAAATTGAAAGTAAAATAAAGACTTTCTAGATGGAAATATAAATTGAGAGAATTAATTACTAAAAGATCTACCCTATAAGAAATACTGAGGGGAGTCCTGCAGAGTAAAAGAAAATGACACCTGATGCTAATCTGGATCTACAGGAATGAATGAAAAGAGTTAGAGCTATATGGGAGCAAAGTGGCTATATTTTACCAAAATTATGTCAGTATTAACCTAAAGTTAAATCTACCTAAAATAGATTGAGATAAATTAAAGATGTATGTTGTAATCCCTACAGCAACCACTAAAATTTTTAAAAATTCCTTTAAATATATATTTTTTAAAATACATACTACAGAGGACTTAAAATGGCATAGTAAAAAGTATTTCACATAAGGTTTGGCAAGCTATGGCCTGTGGGCCACATATTATAAATAAAGTTTTATTAAAACACAGCCATGCTCATTGATTTATGTATTATCTATGGCTGTTTTCATATTACAATGGTAGAGTTGAGTAGTTTCAACAGAGAACATATGATCCTCAAAGCCTAAAACATTTACTATTTGTCCCTTCATAGAAAAATTTGCCCAAGAAAGCAATAAAAAAGAAATAGAGGAACAACAACAAAAGATAAACATGAAACACATAGAAGGCAAATGGCACATGTAAATTCCACCATATCAATCATTATATTAAATGTAAGTGGACTAAACACACCAATCAAAAGAGACTATCTGGCTGGATATAAAAAAAGCAATATTCAATGATATATTGCTTTCAAGAGACACTTTATAATCAAAGAAACAAATAAAATGTGAAAAGATTTACTCTGAAAACAATAACCATCGTGAGCTGGAGTAGTTATATTAACATCAGACTTTAAGACAAGTTAAATTACTAGAGACAAAAAGAGATATTTCATAATAATAAAGGGATCACTACATCAAGAAGATGCAACACAAAAAGAATGGGAAGAGATAAATTGGAGATAAGTATAGATAGCTCTATGAAGAGTTTTGATGTAAGGATGACCTAAAATAAAATGTGAAGTCAATACAGGTTGTTTTTTTAATTGAAAAAATACAGTAGTTTTGTTATTCTGATGGTGGGAAGCCAGAGGTGCAGAAAATAATTTATGATTCAGGAGAGGAATAAAGCCCTTGGGTAAATAAACGAATATTGAGGATGGGGTTGCTGGCCTTATATAAGAGCATGAATAGTTCACCTCTGCCTATGGAGTAAAGGGAGAATATATAGGCACAGATGTAGGATGTAGATGTAGGTGGTATAATATGTGTTTTGATGCATTAGCTGAGACTATTCAGTTCTGCTACAGAGGATGAGAAGAACAAACAGGATCAATAAAACTCATAAAAATTGTATTGAGGGAGATAATTCTCCATGAGTCTCTTTTGTTTTTGCCTATTTTGAGAATAGATACGTTTTTTTCAAGGTTGGTTTTATAGCACACAATCTTGAAATAGAGATAATGCTCTCTGTCCAGAAAAAAGGACAGATTTATTTCTTCTTCAGTATGATAAAGATAATGTCTTCCTATGGAGCAAAGATAGGTCTGCTTGTAGCCCATTATAAAAGATTCTGGTTCTCCAAACTTGAGTTTCCTCTCCTAATACAATCCACTATGTGTGTAGGCTTCACCTGGCTCTTGTTGCATTGCCCTGTTGGAACTGCAGCTCAAGAAACTGGTGTAAGAAAATTATGATATCTGGCTACTGCCATTGTTGTGGAAATAAACTCTCCTTTATCTCTGACCAGAAATCTCACATCTTCTGCCACAACAAATTACAGAAAACTAACTGAGTTTGAATATTGTGTGGAATCTCATACTCTTGACAGTTTTGACAGTTTTAATTATGAAATAATAAGGAAGCAATTAACTTACAGGATGCAAACAAATTCCATGAGGTATGGTAAGTATAAGTTATGAGTAAGTAAATAGCTTATGAAATATAGATAGAATTTCTAAAATGTGTTAAACATAGGTACTATGTCAGTAAGATAAATTAAAGATAAATAGATATGTTAAAGATAGAATAAATGGAATATATGATAGATCAAACAAGACTGTTACTTTTTGGTAGAAAAGAATGGAAAGATCACATCATAAGGTACCATAATGCACCATCTAGATTAACAGCTATGTCATCCCTAAAGTAGCCATTCACTGATAGTGCTCAGTATAGTCCCTCTCTGACTCCACATGTGCTGTGTCCAAGAAGCAAAGATAAAACCATAGTTGTTCAGCAAGGTAATTGGTGAGCTACAGTTATTGGCCAAGCCAAACACACTTACTTCTGCATCTTTCTTGTAAAGCAAGCCATAGATGCTTTCTGTTCATGCCTCCTTCCTCCCTTTTCTCCAACCTCATCTCTGGTCCTCATAACCATGCCATCATGGGGAAAGCTGATGCAACAGAGGGACAGGATGTATGAACATTATGTAACCAAGGATTCAGCTAGTGTGGTTCATCCAATTACTTACATCCTATCCTAGGTGTGCTGACATGCCAGATTTCTTTTCCTGTGCTTCTTGTTTTGTTTTAAATCAATTTAATAGATCATATGATTAAAAAATCTTAATTATTTTTTCATGTGAGCTTTTCTGTTCTGTGATCTCTTGGAGAGTTTTCCTGGTAGTGTGCTTGGTAGACACCACTGCATCAAGGTAATTATCACATAACAATATAAAGAGGAATTATCTTCTGATTGCTTAAATTTTCCTAATTAATGAGGAAGAAGGTGATCAGCTGAGAGTGAAGGAAGGAAGGAAGGTGGTTGGAAGTTTGAAAAAATTGGAAGTGTGAAATAGTCATCTGGGAGAGATGTAAACTAAATTGGAAAAAATGTGGTAGAATTATTGGGAAGCATTAGGGACCCACTCTGGGTTAGTGGTCATGAATTTTAAGTGAAATTTGTCAGCATGGTCTTACTTTTTTTTCCAGCCACATTCAACTGTATGGGTAACTGTAGGAAATTGATGGAGCTGTAAATGTCCAGTTTTAGGGCTTTTCCTTGAGGGTGTGACAGAGAAAGAGGAGGACAATGGATTTGAATATATCAAGTCCATGAAGGAAGAACTGTTCTCCAACTCGTGGAGCAGTGACTGACACAGTAGATGTTTAATAAATATTTCTTGAATGAACGGAAACTTGTTAGATTTTTCTCTTTATACTCAAAGTTCAGTAATTTTATATGTGTGTCTTCTATTACCAATTCTGTCTAGAATTTTATGAGCCCTTTTAGTCTGTGAGCTTAGATATTTCTCCAGCTCAGGGAAATTTTCCTCTATGTATTATTGGCTTGATTATTGCCACATTTCCATCTATTCCTGATATCCTTCTGGAACACTTATTATTTGTATATTAAATCACCTTGTATCTACCTTCAGAGGTTCTTACCTTTTTCCCATAATTTCTTTCTCTTTACATATTGGCTTTGAGCTTTAGGTATTTTTTTTTTTTTTTTTAGGTATTTGTTCTTTTGATTTCTAGTTTCCTAATTAGGGTCTCAATAGATGTTATCCTCTCCTTAAATGTGTCTACTCAATTGTTTAGTTGGCAAATTACCCAGTGGTTTTCTTTTGATGGATATGTGTTCTACTTGTTCTGAGTGATATTCATCTCCCTGGTGCTAGGTCCTTTGGATTTGCTGTTTTCCAATTTTAGCTCATTAGGGTGAGGCACATTTGTTGGTGTTCTCTACATAATGGCAGTTCCATAAGTCTTGAATGGTGAAGTGTTGTTTATTTCTTGAGGCTAGTGATTTTAAAGCAGGTAGGCTGTAAGTACTACACATTCCTGGCTTCACAGTTGGGGAAGACTCACCTACTATTTCAGCTTCTTCCCAGCCTCTTGTAGACCGGAAGATCAGTCACACTCACAACTAGGTATCAAGTTTGTCCCACTCTCCCTTTTCCCCAACCACAGGTCTACTGATCTCTGTAGACCAAATTCTGTCTGGGGTCACAGTTGTATGATCCTCTAATTTCTAATGTTATTCTACAGCTTGTCTTTTAACCATTCTATCCTCACAAACTTGTTTATGACCTGAACAAAGAATCCTATATTTTAAAAATCTTCTTGGAGTAATCCTACTTCTGACAAGTGTCTTTGTGCCCACTCAGCACTTAGGTTTCAATTTTTAATGTATACTTGTACCTCACTTGAAGCAAGACCAATTTGTGAAAATATGGATTAATGCACAAGACAAATCAAGGAGTAACTTTACTTTATCAAACTTTTCAAAATAGCATTGCTTTAATTAAGTCTCTGGTTTTCTTCTAAAAGTAATTTAATTTGAGGAAATTTAATTTATGTATACATTTTCCAGAATATATCAACTGCTGAAAGTCAGGCATTTGAGTATAATTTTATACCTGTTAATGCATTTATTAATTACTCTCAAGCCACAGAATAAAAATATGTTGTATGTCTAGACCATAAACTATTAAGAGTAGAAACTGTCTCTTCAATCATTTTTAGCCTCTCCATAGTGCCTGATACTGTGTTCTGTACACTGAAGATTTTCAATAAATATTTAATTAATTGGATTGTGGATTAAGCCCAAATTGTGGTAATTATTTAGATAATAGTAATATTACAATAGTAAAACATATTCTACAGTGAATCATAACATTGTAGTACAATGATCACAAAGTTGCTCCCTTCTTTCAGAATCCCTAGTCTCATTAAGATGTTGGCATTGGAAGTATGGAAAAAGCATGAATAGAAAATTGATGACATCTGGAAATGTTAGCTGCAGCATACATTTCATATCATTCTTACCTATTTAATCTACTTTTCCTGTCTCTCTTTTTTTCAATATATTCTTTAATCTACTGCATATTTTTTTTCTGGGATCTTTGTAATTGTTTTCTGAAAATCCAAATAGTCACATATATTTTCATTATCCAGTGAAAAACAGAGTGATTCTATAAAAACTGTCTATTCTCTTAATTGCCAGATTACTGCACTCATTAAATCCCTGTGAGCAAGTATACACTCTGTTGGTCTCTTCATTATTAAAGAGCTTACAAAAGTGTCAATTCACCTTAATCTCTTTAGTGAGGGGTGACTGCTATTTTAACTTTGAATAGAAAATGATAAAATTTAATATCTTGGACAAAAACATGTTTAGTTCTTACAGGTGTTGAATAAGAAGTGCTCAGACTAGAAGTAAATTTATTTGCAGAATCTAAATATTTCAGAGGTATTGTGTTTCAGGAGAGTAAAAAAAAAATCCATATTAAAAGAAAGAAATTCTGTCATATGTGACAACATGGATGAATCTTGAGGACAGTGTGTTAAGTGAAATAAGCCAGTCACAGAAGGACAAGTACTGTATGATACCACTTATAAGAGGTATCTATAGTAGTCAGTCTCATAGAAATAGAAAACAAATGGTGTTGCTTGAGGGGAGGGATTTCAGTTAAGCAAGATGAAAAAGTTCTGGAGATCTGCTGTATATCACTGTGCTTATAGCTAACAATACTGTACTATACACTTAACTGTTTGTTTAAAGGGTAAATCTCATGTTATGTGTTTTTTAACCACAATTTTAAAAACCCATATTAATTTCAGACCTCCTCTTTTTATGGCCTCTTGTGTAAGGACACGTTCATTTTAAAAATAGAAATTTGGCAATTTCTAATGCTACAATCTGTACTAGGGCCTTTTAATATTCTAAAAATTATATTTTTTTCTGTTCAGTTACAGAAGAAGGGAAATAAAATTTGAAAGTAGCTGCTGAGCTTCCCCATAATATTTTGAGATCAAAAGTTCATTGATATCAATGTTTGTGATTCCAGGGCTTTTTACTGTTTCTAAGAGGTGGTTGCAAGCCCCAAGCAGTCAATATGTTTCTAATGGTATTTGCCTCTTTGTAGTATGGTTTGGGGAAGGTTTATTTTCCAAATTCTTCCCAAGTACATTTCTTTGACATTGGAATGGTTTAAAAATAGGCAACAGCTATTAGGTATCTCACTGTCCTTTATGTTCAAAGATGATATTGCTGACATCATTTCTCCCTGCAACGTGTTGTTGCTCATAAGAACATTACAAAGTCTGTGTTGCCTCCCCTACTGATGATATCTCCTTGTGTCCTTTACCTAAAACCTACAGTTGCTTTAAAGACTTGTCACTGACGGTCACTATAGTTAGCTCAATTCGAGACATCCCATCTCTAATTGTGTATCTCTGTGTTTTCCATTTGTATTGGCTGCTTTGTTAGAAGTTGATAACCCCCAATATATTATTCATCCAAAGTGTGACTTCTTTATTGTTGGAGGCTGTATCTGGGTGTGGGGCAAAGATTCAACACTCTGAATCAGTGGATGGCTTGCCTTTTACCATACTGAGCTTGCTCTCTCCTGAGTTTTTGTTGTTGTCGTTGGTTGCTTTATTTTGTTTTCTTCTTTAGTGCCTACAGTATTAGGTAAGATGACTGTTCCTCCCCACAGGTCAATCTCTGGTGAGAATCACTTCAGTGTACTCATTAGCTGTGTCTGTACTCACACTCCCCAGGTGGACAATCTGTTTGTGGAGATACATGTGTGTCAGGCTGCCCAGATGAAAGAGAATGCCATTGGCCCAGAAAGCCTGCTGATTTTCGTTTGTTTTTATAAAGTTAGATGGCATAAGAAGAGTGTTCTTCTCCACTGCACCCCTGCTAGTATCATTATTTAGAGTGTAATTCAACAGCCAAAATATGTGGGTTTATGGAGGTCTTTGAAACCTGACTTATCTGTTCCCTGAAAGCAAAATATACATATTATTGAATTCCCTTGCATAACAAATATTATTCAGGATATTTGACCTTACCTCCAAGCAATCTTAAAAAAAACAAAACCAAATATTTTTTACCCTGGGAAAATGGTACAATAAGAGGCACACATTACTATGCCTTTGGAGTAAAGCCATATATTGGACAAAATCCTTTAAAGTGAAAGTGGGAATGAAGAGAAAATAAAATCTTGAACAATTAGGCAAACACAGCTCAACAAACTGTAAAACACAAAGAGATGCAAATGATCTTGCTTAAATCAACCATTGAGGCCTTGACCTCAATAGTGAGCACCCTCAATATTTGGTACCCTCAATTGCAATTTAAACATACTCATGTGCTGAACAAGCTGCAAGCAACCTCAGACCTTCTTGGTAATCACTTAGGATTGTGATTTATTTTTCTTCTCAGCCAAAACCAAAGACATTAACCCTGTTGTCGCCAGACTGCATTTTTCGAGCACTGATATATTTCACCTAAATATACCATTTAATGTTCACAACAGCTTTTTGAGGTAGATGGTATTGTTATCATCATTTTACACATGAAAAAGCTAAGACTGAGTAGATTTGTGTATTTATTTTAAGCCCTGGGTATGAGTACATGTTGAATTTTGTAGCTATATTAACCCAGTGTGAAAGAAATTAACATAGCTACAAGCACCTTCTGTTCCTTAAAGATATTTACCTCTATCTAGATATAAATTATTATAGTACATTGCCCAGCATTCTGGAACCATGTAGAACTTCTTTTCTGGTCATGTGTCCATCTCCTTACTCCTTCACACTGGTCTCATTTTCTACCTAATATCATAAAACTAGTAAAGAGAGAAGCTATAATTTGAAAGCAGATTGACTCAAGAGTTCCCATGCCTAACTGCTGCCTGGTACTGTTTCACTGCTTCTTCTATCAGCATTATTCTCTTTTTTAAAGTAAGACAAGAGATGCTCAGATTTGTAGACACCTCTCTGCTCTATCGTGGGCCTATTATTACTTCATACAGAGTAGAAAAGTCAAGCTTTTGTTGGATATCTGTTTCAAAATGGAGAAATAGATTCGGGGATAGGCACTGCCATCAGGCTCATGGTCTGTCTGGAACAAGGAGTCTGAAATAGGTCCAGAGAGAGGATTCATTCAAAAAGAGCAGATCTGAGATGAAAACTAGGCAATCAGGTGGTCAAACAAGGCTGGAAAAATCACACAGATATTAAGGAGCACAGTCAATAATAGTAAATTTAGAACTTAGGCAAAGAAATTGGGCATCACAGAGTCAGAAACAGACCAACAGCTTCTGCTACAAAGGGTCAGGATTAAGACCAAGAACTTGAACAGTTTATATAAGGTAACAGCAGCAAGAAGTATCTTGATACGGAACAAACATTTTGCCTCATGTTTGGAGCTTTCAGAGGCTTGTTAAAGTAGCCAGTCACTAAGTTTGACTAATCTAGGAATGCAAGTGAAGATATCCATCATTTTGGGAAATAAGAAGGCTGAGATAAAAGCAGTTCTCAAAACTTTCCATCTCCTTTAAAAGTCTGCTTTCAGGGAAAGATATGATATCAGTCATCTTTACATCAGTGTGAAAAAGGTAAGTTTATGTGTTGTCTCTCTTGAGATATTTTACATTTTCAGCCTTGGCTCTTAATGTAGAATGAAAATGTTTATCCTGGCTTATAGGCATTTCTAACCCAGGCAACAATATGGAAGTAGATTTAGGGAGAGGAGCAGAAGGTCTTCCCATCATTCTTGATATCAAGCCACTTTGCTTATGTTTTACACCTGCCTTGCCAATCTTGATATTTCATCCAGTGAGAATACCTGAAGAACTTAGATGTTTGAGTGGCTCATTTTGTTTCCTGTTGGAAGTCTTTTGTGCTTCTTTGTATGAGAGTCAGTATAGGTATTTAAAAAAATTAAAAGATAGCAAAACAAAGTTGACCTTTTTAGTTAATACAGCTTTATATGAGCAGAGCAGTTTCATTGGTAAGTTTCATGTCCTGGCTGGAGTTTATAATTAAGGTATTCAGAATTGTCAGATAACTGCAATTTTCCTATCAGTTGTAATTCTTAGAATTTAGTGAAAGAGAAACAAGGAGAAATTGAAATTTATGTCTCTGTGGTTAAATTACAAAAGCACTGTTCTCAGGTGGTAATTCATTCATTGGACCTGCAAGAGGCTGTACTCAGGGATAAAACAGATGTCCTCTTTCATGTTTGTCTATCCTTAGAAATGGTAAGGCCAATGTGAAGGAGGAGGGACATAGATACAGCACTAAAAAAGAAGTTCTACGTGGTTCCAGAATACTGAGAAAAGTACTGTAATGGTCTACATCTAGATAGAGCTAAATGACATTAAGGGACAGAAGGTGCTAATAGCTATGTTAATTTCTTTCTACACTGGACTAATATAGTTATAACAATTTGCTCATACCCAGGGCTTAAAAGAAATATCCAAATATTTTCCTGTGTGTTATGTATTGTTTTGTGGCTCTTCTGCTTTCTCATTGTGTAAGCTTGGGCCAGTTACTTTAACTCCTAAGTTTCACTTTCATTTTTCAAAGTGGTGGTGATAATGGCATATTCTTCATTTGGTTATTGCGAAAAGTAAATGGCATAAAATATGTAAATCACTCAACACAGAGCCTGGCACACCACAGACAATAAATAATAGAATCTGTTATTATTCCTTTACTGTGTTAAAACAACCCTGTGCAGTATGCAGGAAAGACATTAATCCTCATAACAAGCTGAATCTCAGGTGTTAAATTATTATTCAAAGTTGGTAAAGTAAAAGAGCTGGGTCCGTAATTCATTAATATGTATTACATACTTTCACTTTTAGAATCCAAATCTTGATGTGTGTGTGTGTGTGTGTGTGTGTGTGTGTATTTTCTTTACTCAGAAGCAGGGTGAATGGGAAATAGCATAGGATGCCAAAGTGATGACATAGAGTGGTACAAAGAAGCATGGGAATCAGATAGTACTTTCAGGGGATGGCAAGGTCCAGAGAAGAGATATTTTGTGTTTTTAGGATATGAAGAATCTAAGAATGTAAACAGAAGCAAAGGAGCCAGTGAAAAGACCTGAAGATGTAAGGCAGGGGTCAGCAGCTCAAATGCCTTTATGGTCTGGTTAGGTGGTTAAATAACTGAAGCTAGTGAATGTAATTCAGTAGGAAAGAGTGGGAGTAGAGACAAACTCAAGCGTGTGTGCCCTGGATAGCACAGGGAACCATATTCAGTATGCTGGGATAAACCATAATGGAGAAAAATATAAAAAAAGAATGTATATATGTGTATAACAGTCACTTTGCTGTACAGCAGAAATTAGCACAACATTGTAAATCAACTACACTTCAATAAAAACAAAATTTTACAAAAAGACTGTGTGTCTTGTCTGAAAATATTAAAAAACCAAACCAAAACAAAACTCTACGCAGACCAAAAATCAAGTCTGTAGGCTAATATCAAACTTTGAGTTAATGACACCTGGTATAAAGGATGGAGCAAAGTTTTAGGGGAAATGGGTCAAAATGGAATCAAGAACAAAGGTAGGGTGATGAACCAAAGGAGAAGAGGATATCTTTCTTGAGGTTATACAATGGTAGTAAAAATGTGGTGATAGATACTTTGATGTGGAGAGGAGAAGAGACACAGAAGTTGATGCCCCTCAATCTTCTCAGGAAATATAAAGCGAGATTTCTCATAGGTGTGTTTTGAAGACCAAACATGAACTGTGGGCTTGGGAATAGGGAGAAGGCCTGTGTGATATTGTGATTTATAATAAAAATTATATATGTGGTCTTCATCCCTGTTTCTGGCAGGGAGCTCTTAAAACACTTGGAATTTCCTGAATGATGAGGGCCAAAAAGATGTCTCTCATTATGTTAATGAGATGACATTTGGAAATCACCTAAGGATGGAGGCTGGTTGCCAGGAGAACCACCCAACTGATTAGAGGGTTGGAACTTTCAGTCCCAACCCTTGACCTCCAGGTAGGGGAAAGGGGCTGGAGGATGAATGATTAACCTATAATACCTATCCAATGAAGCCTCCATAAAACCCCAAAATATGGGGTTCAGAGAGCCTCTGGGTTGGTGAACACATGGAGGTCTGGGGAGAGTGGCACAGCTCAGAAAGGGCATGGAAGCTCTGTGCCCTTTCCTCATGCCTAGCCCTATCCATTTCTTCCACTGGGCTGTTATATCCTTTTATAATAAACTGGTAATAATCTAGTAAGTAAACTGTTTCTCCGAGTTCTGTGAGCCTCTCTAGAGAATTAAACAAACCCAAGGAAGGAGTCATCGAACCTCTGAAGTATAGCCAGTTGGTCAGAAGCACAAGTGAAAACCTGAGCTTGCGATTGGCATCTGAAGGAAGAGGGGGCAGTCTTGTGTGACTGAACCCTTAACCTCTAGTATGTGATGATATCTTCATGTAGATAGTGTCAGAATTGAGTCAAGTTGTAGGACACCAAGCTGGTGTTGAGAGTTGCTTGGTGTGGGAAAAACCTGGAGAAATTACTATAAGAAGCACAATAGGAAATTGGTAAAAAAAAAAAAAAAAAAAAAAAGGAATGAAACAGTTGCTCACTAGCAGAGAAAGAACAGCTGGATCTGTACTGGACCCACCTAGCATGGCTTTATGATTTTTTTCTAAGCATACACCGAAACTGTTTCTATTCTGTCTTTTGCCACTCATATGCAGTGTGTTCAATGAATACAAACCCTTGCATTGTTGAACTATGCCAAATGTGATTCAAGGCAAATGTGCAACCAAAAAATATCAGATTGCCTCGATTTTTCTAAGAATGATTTTTGGTTTCTTTATGTCACTGGTACTTTCTTTTAATGTGGAAGATCAAGAATTGATCCAATAGTATTTTTTTTCATCATAGAAATATGTCTGTGTGTGAATTCTGCATTCTTTTTTTTTTTTTTTTTTTCATTTGTGAATGTCCTCTTAGCCCAGGGATATCAGAGGAGGGACATGATTCTCAGACAGAGGCTGTGGTACAGGTTACCATGGATGGTACCATTGTCAGTTTGATATACAAAACAATATTTCTGTTGTCTTTTAACATCCCTGCAGTGTTGATCTCATGGATCATATTTTAGGTACCTTAAGATGTGAGTTTGTTTTAACATTTCTCATAGATCAGAAAGTACACTGATAGTTCAGTTTCTTGCTAATATGGCATGACAAAAATGTGGAGCAGAAAGAAGTAGTTCCTGTATAAGAAACTAGTAAAATCTGCACATTTTTCAACTAGCAAAGAGTTTTAAAACATCTAAAATGACCTTAGGGATGTGCTAGGTACTATTGGGGGTTTCAAATGTAATGAGAGTTTTCATGACAATTTCTTGCAAGAGAGTAGTCAGAGTAAGGAAAGAACCACACTTGCCAAGGGGAGGGAATAAAGCTGTTGGATTACTAGCCCTTCTAGAGTGGCCTGTGGATGGGGAGAGATCTACTGGAGATAACTTTTGTTCAGAAGGCTAGGCAGTGTGCCACAGGGCAGGGAAGGAGGAAGTGAACAGAGGGAGCATCATGGTAATGAAAGAACTGAGTAGATGAGAGAGAGCAGGGAAGATTTTCAGCAGTTGTTATGCCAAGGAACCAAGGATAGAGGAATATGTGCATACAGGTTTCCCCTGCTCTCCAAAAGTACAGTGTTCTTATGAAACTTTTCACAAGTCAAAATGGCATAAAGCAAAGAAGTAATTACCTTAGGACACATCTTGCTAATGGATACCAAAATAACTGAGATAACGCACAGATGATCACAGAAAGAGTTCAAAGCTATGGAGGCTTGATGCTGACATGCTGAGTGTAGTTTCTGGGGAAGGAGCTTGGCAGTGCTGCTCTCGTGAATTTTCAAAAACCAGAGGGTATTTGTATCAAGTTTCTGTTAAGCTTTCTGTGCAGAAGGATGTGCACATTTTCCGGGCCAGCCTGAGCCTTCCAAAATTTATCATTCTTTTAGATGCAACTCCATTCACATTTTGGGTCACGTAGGGCCCTGTGATTTATTCAGGTTACATAGAGACGTAAAAGTCATGTCCTTCATCCTGAGGAAACAACCGTAATTGAAGAATGATAAAGTACAAAATTGTACCTGACCGGACAACTTGGGAGAAGTAGAAATTAATAGGAACTCTTTTCTAGGTCCACAGCTTCATCAAAACTTTCTACCCTCTGGCCCTTCAGTTAAAGAACAAAAGCGGAATAACTCAGTGACTTTTCACCAAGCTTTAATCAGATACTAATGCCAATGTTGAAGAGGCAGCTCACATAGAAAGAAATTGCTTGGCCATCCTCTCACAGCTGATGTTCAAATATGTTAATATAAGATACTGACTGGAATATACACTGTTCTAGTTGCCTTTCTTTCTTTCTATTTTTTTTTGTAGCCACCTAATCACACACCATTTAAAACAATGTTTTTGCAAAGTCACAGACACTTAGTCTTCTTAAATATAGCCAACACTTTTCAGTAAAACCAGTGAAGTAAAATTGTTTACTTTCTTTTAACCATTCCTTTTCTCCTTTGAAAATTACACTTTCAAATAAAAGTATCAGCAGCATTTTTTAATAGTCTTGTAACTTTATCCAGATCTCTGAAGCCTGTGCCTATAGACTGTTTGAACTTCCTGTGATTCGGGTAGAATTCAGAGTTTGCAGAAAAGCTAACCTTTCAGTTAAAAGCTTGCTTGTGAGTGTGTATTTTCTTCCTGATTTGAGCCAAGTGCAAAAGAATGACAATCTTGCTCTGAACAGAAGAAAATGTTTCCTTTCTCACCCCCTGAAATGATGGATTTCCTGTTTTTCTCTAAGCAAAATTCCCCCAGCAGAGGAATAAAGAGCAGATAGTGAGGGGAGACCTGCTAAGGAATTTTATAGCTGTTTAAAAATGAGGAATGGTAATGTGGCTAACCAATTTCTAGTCATGTGGTCTTAAAAATTTATACACGTGGTTTTGAAATACAATTAACCAATCACATCACCGTGCTGATATTGTTCATTTTATAAACATATATATATATATATATATATATTTTAACTTTCATTCACTTGTTGGCTGATGAAATAATGTGGGTAGCTTGAAACTAGCACAGAGTATACAAAATGACTCTTCCGTGATGTGATCTGATTTGGATTTGGACCACCACTGAGAGAATTATGTAAGGTTTCACAACAGAAATTTGTGCACACCAAGCTTTAGTGCAGTGGTTTCTGACATTTTTGTAACAGCAACATCCTGCCAGTAGTTTAAGTTGTGGACCTTACACTCCATTCTAAATGGTATAAACAACATACACTTTAAAACAAAATAAAAAATTATAGTGTGTTGGTAACAACTACTGAGATAATTAGAAATTCAAAATTCATGTTGAAGTGTTATAGGCAGTGACTAAAAACAACTGTTCTTTATGGTGGACAATGTAATATGTCAACTAACTGACAAGAGTGCTTTTCTTTTTCCACCCCCTAAATTATAGCATTCCAATTTTAACTGGTTGCTCTAGCAAATTTGTTTACTTCTAGGAAACCAACAAATATGAATTAGATTATAGAAAATAATTACCATTAGTTCTATTTGTAACTTCAGTAATTTCACATTTTCATTAGCAGTCTGAATGTTAATTAACAAATTTCTTTATTTCTCTAAAGCTAACAATTGTTAGAGTATGCAACAGAAATATAGCAATTATTATTATAAAGACTAATTAAAAGTTGAAGGCAAAGCTTTAATAAGTATAAATACCATTGTCAAATGTGAAAAACACACATTAATTTTTATTTTACAAAACCTTACCCTTAGACTCACAGATATGCAGACAATAGCATTATGGGGTGGTGATGGGGGTAGGAATCTAAGTTTTAGGTAGATCAGTCCATCTATAATCAGTCAGCATATTAGAATTTCAAGGGGAAAAAGCTATTTACATAATAGTATGACAAAAGAAAAATAATCGTGCAAAAACATTGGCTTTCCATCTTCTTTGGTGACTCTAGCACTTAGGAAAGGAAAGTAAAAAGAAGACAGCAAAAAGACAGCTTGTGAAATGCATTAAATTTGTCATCAAATTGCCAGTAGTTGTGAAGGATCAAGGAATAACGGGAGGGAAGATCTAAAGAAATGATGCTGGGAGAAAATGGGGTGCTCTAAATCTAAATGATGTTTTAGCATAAATCACACCTCTAAACCCAACTAACAAAATAATTATTCTAACCAATATTTTTTCCTTGGTTTTTAATATGGGTTTAGCAAACTGGGTCAAGTGGTGCTATTTAGCAGTGACAGGTTATTGTGAAATCTTTCATGGAGCAGGAAAGGAAATGCTGAAGTATTTGGATTGTTCAAAGTGCAACCAATACCTGGATTTCCAGTCCTGTGTATAATGATACAAAATGGACTCAATACAGACAAATTATAGGAACCAGAGGCCATTAACTCAAATAAAAAAATAAATATGAATAAATAGAGACCATCAAGAAAGGCCAAACTGAAGAGAATACATTAACTCATGGTCATTGGCTGGAAGCTGATCAAATTGTTAAAGTCAATAGTTCAGAGGGGGCCCAAGAGAGTAACAATGGTGTCTTTATATGACCAGTGGTACAACAAGAAAAAGAGGAATTTATGTGCCAACATTTTCATATTTCTTATAATATAAAGGCTACCATATTGGACCCTGCTATCTCCTCTAGGCATTGCCTTATTATTGCCAAGCTTCCTGAAAATACAAAAGTTATCTCCAATAACTGCTTACACTTTTGCTCCTAACTCTTTCTCACTTCCTTCCATACTACTACACCAAAATGGCTACCAATAGTCTCCTGACTGCTGAATCTATTGGATATTTTTCTTAATTCATCTTTGACATTTGACTTTGTTGACAACTTCCTCCTTCTTCGAGATCTGTCTTCCAGGGTTTCTGCTCAACATTTTTTCCCACTCTAGTTCATCAATGGTATATGTAAAGCACCTAGCAAAGTACTTGTCACAGAGAAGATGCTACATCAGTGTTCTCTCCCCTCACATGTCATTTAAATATTAGTGTCCTGCAGGATCTTGTTGTCAGTCATCTTTTCACTCCACATACTTTCCTTGAGCAATGTCATCCTCTTCTACAATTTTGATTACTGTCTAAACATCCTTGACTTCAAATTCATATAATGATTCAATATCTCTCTTGAGCTTCAAACTTATATATCCAATAACCTACTAGAAATCTTCATCTGGATTTTCTAGTGTCAAGTTAAACTTAACATGTCTGAATGCCAACTCAGTATGTCCCTATACAAACTTTTCTTTTTCTTTTATTAATCTCTATGTATTATGGAAGTACCCTAATGGCAACTCAAGTTAGAAGCTAGAAGTCTTCATGGACTTCTCCCTCTCTTTCACCACCCACATCTAAGCAGTCATCAAAATGTATTAATTCTTATTTCTAAAATAACTCTTTGGTCTAGTCCCTAATCTATTCTCCATTCCTACTGACACTGCCTTAGATCAGGTCCTTATAAATTTTTACTATACTAGAGCACTTCTCCTCTAGTCATGCCTCTATACATCCTTACTCCTTCAAAATACTACCAAAGTGACCTTTCTGAAATGAATTCAAACATTCCCCTCCCATCTTAAAACTCTCCAGTTATGTTTCATTTAGATGCAATCAAAATTCCATATATACAATGTTGTGTTAGTTTTGGGTGTACAGAAAAGTGATTCAGTTATACATTGTAAATCAACTATACTTCAATTAAAAATTCCATATATGAAACACTTGTGGTCTGATTCCTACTAGTTTCTCTTACCTCATTTTCTACAAGTCACTTCCCTCCTTGCCTCTGCATTTAAGGAATTCAGGGTCTGACTCCCTATTCTGCTACATTTTTAGAGGTGTAACTTGGGGAAAATCATTTACCTTCTCTAGGACTTAATTTCTTCATTTTTAAAAAGGGGAAAGCCTACAGATTAAATGTGAGTATTAAATAAACTAACACAGGTAAATGACCTATCATAGTACCTAGAGATTTTGACCTTTTTTTGCAACTTTGTTTTTTTAACATTCATATTTTCTTATTGTCAATTTTGTAGTATTAGATATTTCTAAGTAAAGTTAACTCTTGGACAACAAAGGTTTAAACTGCACGAGTTCATTTATATAAGAATTTTTTTCATTAAATATATAGGAAGATTTTCTGGAGATTTTTGACAATTTGAAAAAAATTCTCAGACAAACCACAAAGCCTAGAAATATTGAAAAAAATTAAGAAAAAGGTATGTCATGAATGCATAAAATATATGTAGATAAACATATAACATACAAAATATGTGTTAATTGATTGTTTATGTTATAGGTAAGGCTTCCAGTCAACAGTAGGTTGTTATTAGCTAAATTTTAAGGGAGTCAAAAATTATATGTGAATTTTTAACTGCATGGGGGCTTGGCACCCCAGACCCCCCTAACCCCACACTGTTCAAGAGTCAATTCTAAGTACCTTGAGCCTTATATAAAAGTACAAGATAATATTTAATAGGAATGGATGGCAAAATCAGTTTCTTTAAACTCAGCTTTTTTCACTTAGTCTAGTACTTCTGTTACTCTTCTCTGTAGCCTCCCCAATTTCTCAACATGTGAAACTCAAGTCTAAATGCAATATTTTTATAAGAACCTCACAAAATAAGAATACAACATGAGCATATCTTTTGTCTTTCTTTTTTCCTATTTCTTATTGTAGAATTGTAAGTTCCCATCTGCCAGTCTTTAACTTATTCACTTACATTCAACTTATGAACCACTAGGATGACTAGATTGAGCTCTGCTGCTTGGAATCTAGTCAATAACCTTTCATTTCTTACCATGCTCATTTCGTTTGGACTCTCAGGGTAAATGTAAATGATAACAAAACCACCGGTTGTATATTTCAGTACAGTGGAAATCTAGCAAACTGAATCAATTGGTCAAGTTCTTCAGAACGATCAAGTCAGCAGCCACCTGTAGAGATATGGTTTGTATTTTTTTATAAAAAATTAATTGAACTTTATTCTATTTCCTGTATTAAATGACTATTTTTCATTTGAGTTTTGTTCTTGTTTGGAAAGATATTGGCAAACCTACCCAACTTGTTACTTTCCACAACCTACTGAGTATGTTTTCAATTCAATCAGTGAAGTGAGTATTGTGGGTGCATCATATAGTATGGGATTTGGATTTGAATAAAATTGAGTTGAAACTTCAGTTCCCTCATTTGTAAAATGGTGATAACAATGCTATAAGGATTTATTTAAGGATTGAATTGGATAATTGGATAATAGCTATCTGTTTGCATCATGTCTGCCATGTGGAAGACATACTCTAAAGGTTAACATTCTTGTATTCTTTTACTTATTCCTCTCAAATAGAGGCAAGATCCTCTAGGCTTCTTTTATGTATCATAGAGCCCCAGGTTGTGTTAGGAATGAAATTCTACTACCTAGAACAGGAAAGGAAGGAGGCCATGCCAGTTTATAGGGGTTTATATGACACACTAAAGCCCACGTGGCCTAGGAATGTTCTGCATGCCTCTATAAGCATCTTTGAATCATATCTTAATTTTTTGATAGATTCAGATTTTTGATCCTTTCAAGAATTCAAGACTAAGATCACTGAAGAAGAGCCAAAGTGTTTTCTGTTGTGGTTCATGCATCATCAACCAACTTGTCAGCTAAGTTTGGTTGCAGAATCTTTATTACAAGCAGTGATAAAAGAAGCAGAAAGGGCACAGCTTGAATCTCAGATCTCTGGATAAAATTTCAGATCAGACATTGAGAATATTTTTTTACCTTATAAATGAAGCAAATGCAGATATGTCTCTGATTAGTTGAAAATGGAAAACCCTGCAATGTCATAGTTTATTTTTCAGCCTAAAATCCAATTGTGACTGCTGATGCTAGCTACCTGTTTTCTTATCCTAGTGCCAACTTTCTTAAGAAAAGGAACAACAGAGTCAAACTAGATAACATGATTTGAAATTTAAAAAAACATCTTTGCCAGTAGAAGTAAAGTCTGTTATGCTCATCAAAGATAGACAAAGATTAGACAATGGCTGTAGGACTCAAAGGACCATCACCCACTGAAGGCATTTATTGGTAATTAAGATAAGGGAGCATGGGCTAATTGGAATTTATTATAAACTTGTCAGGGCAGCAGGTTGGGTGTGGACTAACATAATCAATATTAGAGCAATTGCCGCCTCTTTATCATAAAGTAGTGAGAGAGAACTCGTAAATTGGGTTATGAAACTATGTCTGCTTAGATTTTTGCATATGGCTTGACTACGTTTTAAAGTAATCAAAGTGATTTTCCACTCTGTTAAAAATGCATCATAGGAAATCTCCTCTTACTGAAAGATCCATTTTCAGTCAGTTTGAGCATTAAAATTCTTCAAAAGATAGAATAAATCTATAGACTGGCTTGGAGTTTCTTACCCTTGTTTCCTCTTCATCATCAACCTACACAGAAACGGAAAGGAGGCAGGTAGACCTCTGTGAACACTATAGTTCCCTTACTATTTCATTATTGTTAAGTGTTTTATATGATCTGGAAGAAATTGTGAGAAATGAAAGAAAATGAAGATGTCTTTTCTATCCCTGAGATTTTTAATGCCAGAAGTTAAGAATGTGGCACAGAAGATAAGAGTTGAAACATTAGCTGAAACAACTTTGATACATGCAATTGGGGTATAATGCACCCATTTTAAGGTAAGAATGTGGATATTATCGTGTGGGGCATGCTTCAACCCTGCCCCTCCCCCCATACTTTGGACTAGAGGAAAGGAAGAAGAAAGAGGCCATATATATTGAAAAGACCTTGGCATAAATATTTAGACAATTATTCCTTCTTTGATTTTTCTTTTCTTATTCCATGAAACTTTTTGCTTTTACTGTGGAAATTTCTATCTGTCTCTGTGTTTCAGAGGCAACAGGAAGTACAATTATATAAGAAACATGTGAAAGGAGGTCATTAGGGTTTAAAAAAAAAGAGGGCCTGTCTGAGCATGGAACATCCACTGGAATCAAAGAGAATAATGGGTTATAACTAAATGGCTTCCTAGGGAGATGAAGGAAGAAGTGCAATCCATCCCGAGATATTTCCTCAGGTTTGATTAAAATAGCACCTCTCTGCTTAAAAAAGCAGATGTTATTGGTGCATAGAAAGATGTATATGTGTGTAAACATTCTCATCCACCCCCAGGATGGTCATTGATTTCATCCACAGCTGTTTCATTAGCATTCCACCTTTAATATGCTACTTTTCATCTAAGAGATCACATGTGTTTACCTGTGACCAAATCCCATCTCCCAAAACCTCAGACCAGCAAATAAATAAATAAATAATTCACTAAAACTCAATGATGGAGAATAATATTTCCCAAGGCCTGTAGACTGATTACTTACCTTTTATTTATTCGCTCAATAACAAAATTCTCTATTAGTTGATTATTTAAATACAAACAGAAGAATCACAGGAGGGTATTGCACACAGAAGGAACTCAATCAGTGGTGTGCTGGAGCTAGCTCATAACGTCTGGCAAAAGTTGACTGTTAAATTTTCAGGAATTTTGCAAGCTCGTTGACATCATGTTAGTAGATGGAAATAAGCCATGATGGGATGGAAATCAGCAAATGCTACAAATTAGGACTGTTTTATTCCTCAGAGAGCAAGTTTTTAAACATTTACCTGTGCACCACCAGATTCAATCAAATCAATGCCATTTTTCTTGCAGATTTCTTCAGCTAGTTTCTTGCTAAGTTAATAGCATGGCATAGAATGATGCTTTTCAAATATTTTTTTAACACAAGAAAAATTTTCCAGACAAAATCTTATACAAAAATATATATAAAGCAAAAAAAGCAGAGATGCTTTTATTGACTGGGAAGGGTGTGCCATCCCCTGGCCTTCCTCTTTCCCTGGGTCTTGTGAATTGTCAACCTTACCACTCTACCCAACCCCACCACATCCTGGACCATGGAAGACGTATTTGGAAAACAGTTGATCAAAAGGAAAGAACAGAGACTGAAAAAGAGAGATGCAAGGAATTATAACTCTAGTTTTGATCTCTGACCAGTCATTCTAGACCTTGCTTTCTTAATCATGTAATGAGGGATTTGAACAAATGACCTTGAGGATTCTCCAAGCTATAAAACTTTATGCTTCTGTGATTATGGATGCATGAATGTTTCATAGAAATCTGACTTTAAATGAAAGATAAATCCTACTACCAGTTAACACTGTCATTTACTTTCATCTAACTTTAGGAAACTACTTTTTGCATTCAAATTAAGTTGTATGGCCTCATCCCTGCAGCCACACTCACAAAAGCCACCATCTTGCCAATGCCTATTCAAAGCTACTAACATTTTTACCAACATGTGTTCTCATTAAGTTGGTAGCATACATAGCTAAAAGGGACAAATTATCCTCCTTGAATCCGTATTTGGTCTGTGCACTGATGAAAGTACCAATCTGGATTGTTTACTGTTTTCTCTTTATGTATTCCATCACCTTCAGCTCTCCTAGTTTCACTCTCTGTCCTTGATGGTATACTTTCTTTTCAGAGCCAATATGAGTCATACTAGTAAAAGAATAGCTAAACAGTTCTGGAGTGGGTCTCCGTGGCTAGAGTGCTTGGAGGTGGTGAGGACAGAGTCCACAAAGTGAGGTGATGAGTTTGCCTCAGCAAAAGCAATTGTGAAAGCAGAAACAGGTGTGTTACATGTGGGTGTGTAAATGTGTATAATGTACTCATAGGCCTATCATTGCTCAAAGGAACTAGCTTCAAAAGAAGAGTGGTAAATATCTGCAGCCATCTTTCAATTATCTAGGGATAGATTAACAAGTATGTAGATTAAAATAAAAATATATGTAATAGCTTATGTATGAAAATCATTAAAAGTACTATGAATCAGCTAGAACAGCTACATAAAAGAAGGAACTATTGTTTAGATCTATAAAGTAACTGTTAGGGTTTAGACAGGGAATGATGGTACACAAAATAAGTGAAGAGATTTTAAATGAAAAGACTATATAAAGGGTGTGGGCAGGATTAAGGCAAACCAACAAAAAATAGTGAAGCATAGAAGGGCTGGTGACAGTGAGGAAGTTTTACTGTCCCTTGGCCTGGCTGACAAGAGGAAGAAAAGATTACCAGATCCTGGAGAGATTAGCCTACTGTAAGAGAAGGCCACCTTCTGGGAGTTGTGATCTTTGAAAGAGAGATGTAGCTAACTGACAGTGAATTCTCTGAGAGGAAGCTATTAGAATAAATACACTGACATCTTTCTCTTCGGCCCCTCTAATCTCCTGTTGGTGCCCCTTAGTGGCCAAAACCAACCAAAAGCTAGAGGAAAAGGAAGCATGTTGATCCAGACCTAAAGGCTAGCTTCTTGCTGGCACAGAATAGGATAAAATGGTAGAGAGAAAATTTAGGTAAGGAAAATTGAAACTATCCATTACAGTAACCAATAGTTACTACATTGGGTCTAGTGGAATGTAAGAACACTCTTTCACCTTTATTCATTCACTCAATCTGCATTTATTTAACACTTACAATGTATCAGGCACTATTCACTGTGTTAATTTCATAACAGTGCACTGTGTTAATTTCATAGCAGTGAATAAAATAGACAGAATTTCTATCCTCATGAAAGAAGTCTGACAACTGAAAAATCAGTAAACAGTCAAAATAACTTTAGATAATGTTAAGTAATATTAAGGCAATAAAATAAAGAAGTATGATAGAATGAGCGGAGTGGTGGTATGAACCTACTTCAGATAATGTGGCTAAGGAAGGCCTGCTTGAGAAGATAACAACTGAACTGAGACCTTAATGATAAGTTAGCTGTGCCCAAAACTAAGGGAAGAGACTTCTAGGCAAAGGGCACAGTGACTTCAAGGGCCATGAGGAAGGAACAAGGTTTCCACATCAGAAGAAGAAAAAGAGAGAAAGCATGGTTAAAATACAGAGAACTTAGTATCAGATGAGTCTAGAGAAGTACAGGGGAAAAGCATAATGGGTGATGTTTCCGTTACCTATAACTGCACATCAAACCACTCTAAACATAATGACTTAATACAACAATTTATTTTTCATCAGGATTTTGTGGGTCAGAAATTTGTTCAGACCTTGGCTCAGTGAATTCTCTACTCTGTGTAGTGTCAACTGAAAATACTTGTCAGTGTTCATCTGGTCACTGGACTTGGCTGAGTTGCCTGAAGTTCTCATATCCCTGGTGTATAGCTGCTTCTCCACATGTCTTATATCTAATGACATGACAAGCTTGGGCTTCCTCAGAGGATGGTAGTCTTAGGGTAGCCAGACTTAATACATGACAACTAGATTCCACCAGGAAAGAAGCCGAAGCTGCTAGACCTCTTATGATCTGACCTTGAAAGTCCAAGAATGTCACTTCCACTGCCTCTTATTAGTCAGAGCAAGTCACAGGGCTGACTTAAATTCAAGGAGAAAGAAAAGAGTCTACCTCTTGAATGATGGTCATTATCTTTGTAGACCAGCTACCATAAGAGCTTTCATAGGCCATGATATAGTGCTTGGATTATAATCCAAGTACAGTGGGAAGTCATTGAAAGTTTGAAAGGGCGTCATGTGATTTGATTTAGGTTTAAAATATAGTCCTCTGGCTGCTGTGGAGAATAGACTTTAGTATTACAAGAACACACGTTGAGAAACCAGTTAGGAAACTACCAAAGCAGACTAAGAGAAGAATGATGATGGCCTGTACTAGGACGGAGTTGGTAGATGCAGTGAAGCATGGACTGATTTGCATATATTTAAGAGGAAGAGCTGAGAAAACTTACTAATGGACTTAACTTGTGGAGTGAGGGAAAAGAGGAATTAAAGAAGACTCTGAGGGGCTTCCCTGGTGGCACAGTGGTTAAGAATTTGCCTGCCAGTGCAGGGGACATGGGTTCGAGCCCTGGTCTGGGAAGATCCCACATGGCATGGAGCAACTAAGCCCATGAGCCACAACTACTGAGCCTGTGCTCTAGAGCCCGCAAACCACAACTGATGAACCCACGTGCTACAACTACCGAAGCCCGTGCGCCTAGATCCCATGCTCCGCAACAAGTGAAGCCACCACATTGAGAAGCCCATGCATCACAATGGATTAGCCCCCACTCGCTGCAACTAGAGAAAGCCCACGCACAACAACAAAGACTCAATGCAGTCAAAACCAAATAAATAAATTTACATTAAAAAAATAAAAGAAGACTCTGAGGACTCAGATTTATTTTATCTGGAATGCTAAGGAGATTATGGCATCATCATCAATAAAAATGAGGAAGTTTGAGGGAGAGGTGAATCAAGAAAGAGAAAGAGAGAGAGTAAATTCAAGGTTTTCTTTTGCCAACTGCAAAACTGAGTAGGAGGCATATGAGGTAATGAAAAGGTCTCCTACTCTCCCTACTAAAAACACATAAAAATAGTATTAATAACTTATGCTTAGTACTTATTATGTCAGGCACTTTTATCAGAGCTGTACATATATTAACTCATTTAAAACTCACACTCACTCTGTGATAAAGTTTTATTATCATTCCCATTTTAAGTATGGGAACACCTGAGGTATGGAAAGGTTAAGTAACTTGCCTGTGGTCACAGTTATTGATAGGTGAAGCCAGGATAAACCCAAGAAGTTTGGATCTGAAGTCCATTGTTGGAACCCCCATTATGCTACCTTTCCAAATAACACATAACACCAAAGTGTTTCTCATACAAGGCAAGCTAAAAAATAAGTATGGGAAATCCCCATGTGCAAGAAGATTCAGATTGATGAATGACTTGTAGCTTACTTTTTTTGGTGCATGTTTGAGAATTCCTGGATAGCTTTGGGTGTCAAACATTACAGGCTTTTGCAGGCCAACCTGTGATTACTCTGGTGATGATACTACATAGTAAGCTTTCAGTCTCTGACTACACTCACAAACAAAGATGTTGTATTTGTATAAATTTCTAAAAGAAGTTTTATTAAGATATGATTCACATATGATAAACTCATCTAAGGTAGACATCATCAAAATTACAACTTTTTGTGATACAAACCATACAATCAAGAAGGTGAAAAGAAAACCCTCAGAATGAGTGAAAATACTTAAAATCATAGATCTGATAAAGGGCTTGTATCTACAATATACAAAGAACACTTTCAAGTCAATCAATAATAAAAAGAAGAAGGATCCAATGAAAAATGGGCCAAGGAATTGAATAGACATTTCTCCAAAGAAGATAGTTATAAATTTTTCTTTGTCAATTGTTTTTTTGGTGACCTAAGAAGTCAGGTCTAGAGAGTTCCCTGGAGGTCCAGTGGTTAGGACTTCATGCTTTCACTGCCAAGGGCATGGGTTCAATCCCTTATGATCATCTTAATAGATGCATAAAAAGATTTTGACAAAATTGAACACCAATTTATGATAAAAACCCTCCAGAAAGTAGGCACAGAGGGAACTTACCTCAACATAATAAAGGACATATATGACAAACCCACAGCCAACATCATTCTCAATGGTGAAAAACTGAAATCATTTCCACTAAGATCAGGAACAAGACAAGGTCACCCACTCTTACCACTATTATTCAACATAGTTCTGGAAGTTTTAACCACAGCAATCAGAGAAGAAAAAGAAATAAAAGGAATCCAAATCAGAAAAGAAGAGGTAAAACTGTCACTGTTTGCAGATGACATGATGCTATACATAGAGAATCCTAAAGATGCTACCAGAAAACTACTTACTGGAGCTAATCAGTGAATTTGGCAAAGTAGCAGGATACAAAATTAATGCAGAGAAATCTCTTGCATTCCTATACACTGATGATGTACTGCAGCTCTATTTACCATAGCCAGGACATGGAAGCAACTTAAGTGTCCACTGACAGATGAATGGATAAAGAAGATGTGGTACATATATACAATGGAATATTACTCAGCCATAAAAAGAAACGAAATTGAGTTATTTGTAGTGAGGTGGATGGACCCAGAGTCTGTCATACAGAGGGAAGTAAGTCAGAAAGAGAAAAAACAAATACTGTATGCTAACATATATATATGGAATCTAAAGAAAAAATGGTCCTGAAGAAACTAGGGGCAGGACAGGAATAAACATGCAGATGTAGAGAATGGACTTGAGGACATGGGGAGGAGGAAGGGTAAGCTGGGACAAAGTGAGAGGGTGGTATGGACTAATATATACTACCAAATGTAAAATAGATAGCTAGTGGGAAGCAGCCACATAGCACAGGGAGATCAGCTCGGTGCTTTGTGACCACCTAGAGGGATGGGATAGGGAGGGTGGGAGGGAGATGCAAGAGGGAGGAGATATGGGGATATATGTATGTGTATAGTGGATTCACTTTGTTATACAGCAGAAAAGAATAGGAAGAGTTTGACCCAGAAATTCCAATTTTAGAAATTTATTTTAAAGCAATAATCAGAGATATATACAAAGGTGCATGCACAATGATATACATATCATCTTAATTTATAAGCAGGAAATATTGGAAACTTCCTATAGCAGAAGACTTATTATGTAAATTATGGCATAGTCATAAACAAGTTCCCCCTGTTACCCTAAAGGGGAGCATTCCTATGAAACCTTTCCTAAGCCCAAATTACATAAAGTGAAGAAGTAATTACCATTAATTTATATGGAAAAATGTTTTGAGCATTCCCAGACTAAAAAATATAACCTACCAAGTCATACCAAAGAGCACATAAAACCTAAAATAATACTAACATATTTTCCAAAGCAAGAATGATAAGATAAATACACAGCCTGTAAAAAGTAGAAATAATGTATGTACAGTGTAATTTCACTTACCAGAATCTGGAAGGCAGAGAGCACAATGGAAGGCCGATAGGTTGTGGTGATGGTGTGTTAGGCTAAGTCTTGGAAGGTTGGGGCATTGGGAGGTACAGGGGACTGGGGTGTAGGGGACAGAGGAAGAGGACCCTTTTTTAACATCTAATCTCTATCTGATTCCATTAATGTTTATACCTTCTTCTATGTCTGCCTGTCTCATTGTTGATGGTTGAGGTTCATTGTCTACAGTGGCTGATGTGGAAGGCTTGAAATACAATATTATACATGACTATTTAGCCTTGCACATTTTTCTATCATACAATTCTTTGTAGGTACTCAAAACATCCTGCAAACCTATGTGCCCTTTCAAAATTAAAGTCATAATTTTCTGTAATCACTGTAACACTGTCAATAGTAGTAGACATCTCATGTAAGTGCTTTGGTTCAGTTCCTGGATGACTTCATTTTCAGGCATTTCACTACTGTGCTGTTTGGAGTCATATCTTTTCCTTTTGCAGTTGCCCGAGCTCTTCATCTGCCAGTTCTTGGTCATGAGATGCCCAAACCACTTCAACATCATCTTCATCCATGTCCACAAACCCAGGCTCCTTAACCAAAATCACTACTGATGTATTTATTGTTGTTGGTTTGAAAACTTTAAAATTGTTCCTCTAAACATCACTTCTCATTCAGATTGTTAGCCTATCAAGAACATATCCAAGGGGGAAAGAAGGTGGAGGTTGCCAGACCAGGTCTCAGGTTTGGAGGAGACATGGCATTGGGGTGAGACGTGATGATCAGAAGCAAGCTCAAGTAAGAAAACACACCCAAGTTGCAGTCAGATTTGAACAGTGAACACTAAAGAACTCGCAACTTCATAGTAATGTAAACTACCCAACATATTTTAGGTGCATATTCAGTCCCTCTCAGTTGCCCCTGTAGGTGCTGACAAGTACTGGAGTCTCTTACAAATGCTGGGACTGGGGGAAGCAGATTCCCAAAGAGCAAGCGTGCAAACACTGAGTCAAGTCAGTCAAGAATAATTACGTAGAACGAGAGGGGGAAGATGGCAGAAGAGTAAGACGTGTAGATCACCATCCTCCCCACAGATACACCAGAAATACATCTACACGTGGAACAACTCCTACAGAACACCTACTGAATGCTGGCAGAACACCTCAGACCTCCCAAAAGTCAAGAAAGTCCCCACGTACCTGGGTAGGGCAAAAGAAAAAAGAAAAACAGAGACAAAAGAATAGGGACAGGACCTGCACCAGTGGGAGAGAGCTGTGAAGAAGGAAAGGTTTCCACATACTAGAAGCCCCTTCACAGGTGGAGATGGCGGGTGGCAGAGGGGGGGGAACTTTGGAGCTGCGGAGGAGAGGACAGCAACAGGGGTGCAGAGGGCAAAGCGGAGAGATTTCCGCACAAAAGATCGGTGACGACCAGCACTCACCAGCCCGAGAGGCTTCTCTGCTCACCCGCCAGGGCGGGCAGGTCTGGGAGCAGAGTCTCAGGCTTCGGTCGGAGCGCAGGGAGAGGACTGGCAGCGTGAACACAGCCTGAAGGGGTTAGTGCACCACGGCTAGCCGGGAGGGAGTCTGGGAAAAAGTCTGGACCTGCCGAAGAGGAAAGAGTCTTTTGCTTCCCTCTTTGTTTCCTGGTGAGCGAGGAGAGGGGATTAAGAGCGCTGCTTAAAGGAGCTCCAGAGATGGGCGTGAGCCTCGGCTAACAGTGTAGACCCCAGAGACGGGCATGAGATGCTAAGGCTGCTGCTGCTACCACCAAGAAGCCTGTGGACGAGAACAGGTCGCCCTCCACACCTCCCTTCCGGGGAGCCTGTGCAGCCCGCAACTGCCAGGATCCCGGGATCCAGGGACAACTTCCCCAGGAGAACACACGGCGCGCCTCAGGCTGGTGCAACATCACGCCGGCCTCTGCCGCTGCAGGCTCACCCCGCACTCCATACCCCTCCCTCCCCCCGACCTGAGTGAGCCGGAGCCCCTGAATCAGCGGCTCCTTTAACCCCATCCTGTCTGAGCGAAGAACAGACGCCCTCCATGACCTACACGCAGAGGCGGGGCCAAATCCAAAGCTGAAGCCCTGGGAGCTGTGAGAACAAAAAAGAGAAAGGGAAATCTCTCCCAGCAGCCTCAGGAGCAGTGGATTAAATCTCCACAATCAACTTGATGTACCCTGAACCTGTGGAATACCTGAATAGGCAACGAATCATCCCAAATTGAGGAGGTGGACTTTGAGAGCAAGATTTATTATTTTTTCCCCTTTTCCTCTTTTTGTGAGTGTGTATGTGTATTTTGTCTGTATAGCTTTGCTTTCACAATTTGTCCTGGGGTTCTATCTGTCTGTTTTTTTTTACTTAAAATTATTTTTTCTTAATAATTATTTTTTTATTTTAATAACTTTATTTTATTTTAAATTACTTTATTTTCTTTTCTTTTATCCTCTTTCTTTCTACATTTTCTCCCTTTTATTCAGAGCCGTGTGGATGAAAGGCTCTTGATGCTGCAGACAGGAGACAGTGCTGTGCCTCTGAGGTGGGAGAGCCACCTTCAGGACATTGGTCCACAAGAGACCTCCTAGCTCCACGTAATGTCAAATGGCGAAAATCTCCCAGAGATCTCCATCTCAACACCAAGACCCAGCTTCACTCAACGACCAGCAAGCTACAGTGCTGGACACCCTATGCCAAACAACTAGCAAGACAGGAACACAACCCCACCCATTAGCAGAGAGGCTGCCTAAAATCATAATAAGTCCACAGACACCTCAAAACACACCACCAGACGTGGACCTGCCCACCAGAAAGACAAGATCCAGCCTCATCCACCAGAACACAGGCACTACTCCCCTCCACCAGGAAGCCTACAAAACCCACTGAACCAACTTGAGTCACTGGGGACAGACACCAAAAACAACAGGAACTACAAACCTGCAGGCTCCAAAAAGGAGACCCCCAAAACAGTAAGATAAGCAAAATGAGAAGTCAGAAAAACACACAGCAGATTAAGGAGCGAGATAAAAACCCACCAGACCTAGCAAATGAGGAGGAAATAGGCAGTCTACCTGAAAAATATTTCAGAATAATGATAGTAAAGATGATCCAAAATCTTGGAAATAGAATAGTGAAAATGCAAGAAACATTTAACAAGGACCTAGAAGAACTAAAGGTGAAACAAGCAATGATGAACAACACAAAAAATGAAATTAAAAATACTCCAGAAGGGATCAACAGCAGAATAACTGAGGCATAAGAACAGATAAGTGACCTGGAAGATAAAAGAGTGGAAATAACTACTGAAGAGCAGAATAAAGAAAAAAGAATGAAAAGAACTGAGGACAGTCTCAGAGACCTCTGGGACAGCATTAAATGCACCAACATTCGAATTATAGGGGTTCCAGAAGAAGAAGAAAGAAAGAAAGGGACTGAGAAAATATTTGAAGAGATTATAGTTGAAAACTTCCCTAATATGGGAAAGGAAATAGTTAATCAAGTCCAGGAAGCACAGAGGGTCCCATACAGGATAAATCCAAGGAGAAATACACCAAGGCACATATTAATCAAACTGTCAAAAATTAAATACAAGGAAAACATATTAAAAGCAGAAAGGGAAAGACAACAAATAACAAACAAGGCAATCCTCATAAGGTTAACAGCTGATCTTTCAGCAGAAACTCTGCAAGCCAGGAGGGATAGCAGGACATATTTAAAGTGATGAAGGAGAAAAACCTACAACCAAGTTTACTCTACACAGAAGGATCCATTTAGATTTGGTGGAGAAATTAAAACCTTTATATACAAGCAAAAGCTGAGAGAGTTCAGCACCAAAAAACAAGCTTTACAACAAATGCTAAAGGACCTTCTCTAGGCAAGAAACACAAGAGGAGGAAAAGACCTACAATAACAAACCCAAATCAATAAAGAAAATGGGAATAGGAACATACATATTGATAATTACCTTAAATGTAAATGGATTAAATGCTCCCACCAAAAGACACAGACTGGCAGAATGGATAATAAAAAAATCCAATATATATGCTGTCTATAAAAGACCCACTTCAGACCTAGGGACACATACAGACTGAAAGTGAAGGGATAGAAAAAGATATTCCATGCAAAAGGAAACCAAAAGAAAGCTGGGGTAAGGCCAGAAACAATCAAACTCTTAGAGGAAAACATAGGAAGAACACTCTATGACATAAATCACAGCAAGATCCTTTCTGACCCACCTCCTAGAGTAATGGAAATAAAAACAAAAATAAACAAATGGGACCTAATGAAACTTCAAAGCTTTTGCACAGCAAAGGAAACCATAATCAAGACCAAAAGACAACCCTCAGAATGGGAGAAAACATTTGCAGATGAAGCAACTGACAAAGGATTAATCTCCAAAATTTACAAGCAGCTCATGCAGCTCAATAACAAAAAAACAAACAACCCCATCCAAAAATGGGTAGAAGACCTAAATAGACATTTCTCCAAAGAAGATATACAGAATGCCAACAAACACATGAAAGAATGCTCAACATCATTAATCATTAGAGAAATGCAAATCAAAACTACAATAAGATATCATCTCACACCAGTCAGAATGGCCATCATCAAAAAATCTAGAAACAAAAAATGCTGGAGAGGGTGTGGAGAAAAGGGGACACTCTTGCACTGCTGGTGGGAATGTGAATTGGTTCAGCCACTATGGAGAACAGTATGGAGGTTCCTTAAAAAACTACAAATAGAATTACCATATGACCCAGCAATCCCACTACTGGGCATATACCCTGAGAAAACCAAAATTCAAAAAGAGTCATGTACCAAAATGTTCATTGCACCTCTATTTACAATAGCCCGGACATGGAAACAACCTAAGCGCCCATGATTGGATGAATGGATAAAGAAGATGTGGCACATATACAAAATGGAATATTACTCAGCCTTAAAAAGAAACGAAATTGAGCTATTTGTAATGAGATGGATAGACCTAGAGTCTGTCATACAGAGTGAAGTAAGTCAGAAAGAAAAAGACAAATACTGTATGCTAACACAGATATATGGAATTTAAGGGAAAAAAAATGTCATGAAGAACCTAGGGGTAAGACAGGAATAAAGACGCAGACCTACTGGAGAATGGACTTGAGGATATGGGGAGGGGGAAGGGTGAGTTTTGACAGGGCGAGAGAGAGTCATGGACATATACACACTAACAAACGTAGTAAGGTAGATAGCTAGGGGGAACCAGCCGCAAGGCACAGGGATATTAGCTCGGTGCTTTGTGACAGCCTGGAGGGGTGGGATGGGGAGAGTGGGAGGGAGGGAGACGGAAGAGGGAAGACATATGGGAACATATGTATATGTATAGCTGATTCACTTTGTTATAAAGCAGAGACTAACACACCATTGTAAAGCAATTATACCCCAATAAAGATGTTTAAAAAAAAAATAAAATAAAATAAAAAAAAAAAGAAAGCTGGGGTAGCAATTCTCATATCAGACTAAATAGACTTTAAAATAAAGCCTATTAGAAGAGACAAAGAAGGACACTACATAATGATCAAGGAATTGATCGAAGAAGAAGATATAACAATTGTAAATATTTAGGCACCCAACAGAGTAGCACTTCAATACATAAGGCAAATACTAACAGCCATAAAATGGGAAATCAACAGTAACACATTCATAGTAGGGGATTTTAACACCCCACTTTCACCAATGGACAGATCATCCAAAATGAAAATAAATAAGGAAACACAAGCTTTAAATGACACATATAACAAGATGGACTTAATTGATATTTCTGGAAACTCCATTCAAAAACAGCAGAATACACACATTTCTCAAGTGCTCATGGAACATTCTACAGGATAGATCATATCTTGGGTAACAAATCAAACCTTGGTAAATGTATGAAAATTGAAATTGTATCAAGTATCTTTTCTGACCACAATGCTATGAAACTAGATATCAAATACATGAAAAGATCTGTAAGAATTACAAACACATTGAGGCTAAACAATATGCTACTTAATAATGAAGTGATCACTGAAGAAATCAAAGAGGAAATAAAAAAATACCTAGAAACAAATGAAAACACAATGATCCAAAACCTATGGGATGCAGCAAAAGCAGTTCTAAGAGGGAAGTTTATAGCAATACAAGCCCATCTTAAGAAGCAGGAAACATCTCGAATAAACAGCCTAACCTTGCACCTCAAGCAATTAGAGAAAGAAGAATCAAAAACTCCAAAGTTAGCAGAAAGAAAGGAATCATAAAAATCAGATCAGAAATAAATGAAAAAGAAATGAAGGAAATGATAGCAAAGATCATTAAAACTAAAAGCTGGTTCTTTGAGAAGGTAAATTAAATTGATAAACCATTAGCCAGACTCATCAAGAAGAAAAGGGAGAAGACTCAAATCAATAGCATTAGAAATGAAAAAGAAGTGAAAACTGACACGGCAGAAAAACAAAAGATCATGAGAGGTTACTACAAGAAACTCTATGCCAATAAATTGGACAACCTGAAAGAAATGGACAAATTCTTAGAAATGCACAACCTGCCAAGACTGAATCAGGAAGAAATAGAAAATATGAACAGACTGATCACAAGCACTGAAATTGAAACTGTGATTAAAATCTTCCAACAAACAAAAGCCCAGGACCAGATGGCTTCACAGGTGAATTCTATCAAACATTTAGAGAAGAGCTAACACCTATCCTTCTCAAATTCTTCCAAAATACAGCAGAGAGAGGAACACTCCCAAACTCATTCTACGAGACCACCATCACCCTGATACCAAAACCAGACAAGGATGTCACAAAGAAAGAAAACTACAGGCCAATATCACTGATGAACATAGATGCAAAAATCCTCAACAAAATACTAGCAAACAGAGACGCCCTCCAGCGACCTACACGCAGAGGCAGGGCGAAATCCAAAGCTGAGCTCCTGTGAGCTGTGAGAACAAAGAAGAGAAAGGGAAATCTCTCCCAGCAGACACAGAAGCAGCGGATTAAAGCTCCACAATCAACTTGATATACCCTGCATCTGTGGAATACCTGAATAGACAAGGAATGATCCCAAATTGAAGAGGTGGAATTTAGGAGCGAGATCTATGATTTTTTTCCCTTTTCCTCTTTTTGTGAATGTGTACGTGTATGCTTCTGTGTGAGATCTGGTCTGTATACTCTTGCTTCCACCATTTGTCCTAGGGCTCTATCCGTCCATGACTTTTTTTTAAAAATTCTTTTTCTTAATAATTAAGTTTAATTGTAATAACTTTATTATACTTTACCTTCGTTCTTTCTTTCTTTCCTTCCTTCCTTCCCTCCTTTAGACAACGAATCACCCCAAATTGAGGAGGTGGTCTCAGGGAGCAGGATTTATGATTTTTCCCCCTTTACCTCTTTTTGTGAAGGTGTATGTGTATGCTTCTGTGTAAGATTTTCTCTGTATAGCTTTGCTTCCAACATTTGTCCTAAGGTTCTATCCGTCCCTTTTTTTTTTTTTTCTAAATATTTTTTAATTCAATAACTATATTATACTTTATTTTATTTTTACTGTATCATCTTTCTTTCTGTCTTTTTTCCTTCTTTCCCTCCTTCCTTCCTTCCTCCCTCCCTCCCTCCCTCCCTCCTTTCTTTCCTTCTTTGCTTCTTTCTTCCTTCCTTCCTTTCCTCCTTTCCTTCTTTCTTTACTCATACTTCTACTAATTCTCCCTACTTTTTCTCCCTTTTATTCTGAGCTGTGTGGATGAAAGGCTCTTGGTGCTCCAGCCAGGAGTCAGGGCTCTGCCTCTGAGGTAGGAGAGCCAACTTCAGGTCACTGGTCAACAAGAGACCTCCCAGCTCCACATAATATTAAACGGTGGAAATATCCCAGAGACCTCCATCTTAACACCAGCACCCAGCTTCACTCAACGACCAGCAAGCCACAGTGCTGGACAACCTATGCCAAACAACTAGCAAAACAGGAACACAACCCCACCCATTAGCAGAGAGGCTGCCTAAAATCATACTAAGGCCACAGACACCCCAAAACACACCACCAGACGTGAACCTGCCCACTAGAGAGACAAGATCCAGCCTCATCCAGCACAACACAGGCACTAGTCCCCTCCACCAGGAAGCCTACACAACCCGCTGAAACAACCTTAGCCACTGGAGACAGACATCAAAAACAACGGGAACTACGAAAGTGCAGCCTGCAAAAAAGGAGACCCCAAACACAGTAAGATAAGCAAAATGAGAAGACAGAAAAACACACAGCAGATGAAGGAGCAAGATAAAAACCCACCAGACCTAACAAATGAAGAGGAAATAGGCAATCTACCTGAAAAAGAATTCAGAATAATGATAGTAAGGATGATCCGAAATCTTGGAAGTAGAATGGACAAAATGCAAGAAACAGTTAACAAGGACCTACAAGAACTAAAGATGAAACAAGCAACGATGAACAATGCAATAAATGAAATTAAAATCACTCTAGATAGGATCAATAGCAGAATAACTGAGGCAGAAGAACGGATAAGTGACCTGGAAGATAAAGTAGTGGAAATAACTACTGCAGAGCAGAATAAAGAAAAAAGAATGAAAAGAACTGAGGACAGTCTCAGAGACCTCTGGGACAACATGAAACGCACCAACATTCGAATTATAGGGGTTCCAGAAGAAGAAGAAAGAAAGAAAGGGACTGAGAAAATATTTGAAGAGATTATAGTTGAAAACTTCCCTAATATGGGAAAGGAAATAGTTAATCAAGTCCAGGAAGCACAGAGGGTCCCATACAGGATAAATACAAGGAGAAACACGCCAAGACACATATTAATCAAACTGTCAAAAATTAAATACAAAGAAAGCATATTAAAAGCAGCAAGGGAAAAACAACAAATAACACACAAGGGAATCCCCATAAGGTTAACAGCTGATCTCTCAGCAGAAACCCTACAAGCCAGAAGGGAGTGGCAGGACATACTGAAAGTGCTGAAGGAGAATAGCCTGCAACCAAGACTACTCTACCCAGCAAGGATCTCATTCACATTTGATGGAGAAATTAAAACCTTTACAGACAAGCAAAAGCTGAGAGAGTTCAGCACCACCAAACCAGCTTTACAACAAATGCTAAAGGAACTTCTCTAGACACGAAACACAAGAGAAGGAAATGACCTATAGTAGCGAACCCAAAACAATATATAAAATGGAAATAGGAACATACATATCGATAATTACCTTAAATGTAAATGGACTAAATGCTCCCACCAAAAGACACAGATTGGCTGAATGGATACAAAAACAAGACCCTTATATATGCTGTCTACAAGAGACCCACTTCAGAACTAGAGACACATACAGACTGAAAGTAAGGGGATGGAAAAAGATATTCCATGCAAATGGAAACCAAAAGAAAGCTGGAGTAGCAATTCTCATATCAGACAAAATAGACTTTAAAATAAGGACTATTAAACGGGACAAAGAAGGACACTACATAATGATCAAGGGATCGATCCAAGAAGAAGATATAACAATTGTAAATATTTATGCACCCAACATAGGAGCACCTCAATACATAAGGCAAATACTAACAACCATAAAAGGGGAGATCAACAGTAACACATTCATAGTAGGGGACTTTAACACCCCACTTTCACCCATGGACAGATCATCCAAAATGAAAATAAATAAGGAAACACAAGCTTTAAATGATACATTAAACAAGATGGACTTAATTGATATTTATAGGACACTCCATCCAAAAACAACAGAATACACATTTTTCTCAAGTGCTCATGGAACATTCTCCAGGATAGATCATATCTTGGGTCACAAATCAAGCCTTGGTAAATTTAAGAAAACTGAAATTGTATCAAGTATCTTTTCCGACCACAACGCCATGAGACTAGATATCAATTACAGGAAAAGATCTGTAAAAAATACAAACACATGGAGGCTAAACAATACACTACTTAATAATGAAGTGATCACTGAAGAAATCAAAGAGGAAATAAAAAAATACCTAGAAACAAATGACAATGGAGACACAACGACCCAAAACCTATGGGATGCAGCAAAAGCAGTTCTAAGGGGGAAGTTTATAGCAATACAAGCCCACCTTAAGAAGCAGGAAACATCTCGAATAAACAACCTAACCTTGCACCTCAAGCAATTAGAGAAAGAAGAACAAAAACGCCCCAAAGCTAGCAGAAGGAAAGAAATCATAAAAATCAGATCAGAAATAAATGAAAAAGAAATGAAGGAAACAATAGCAAAGATCAATAAAACTAAAAGCTGGTTCTTTGAGAAGATAAACAAAATAGATAAACCACTAGCCAGACTCATCAAGAAAAAAAGGGAGAAGACTCAAATCAATAGAATTAGAAATGAAAAAGGAGAAGTAACAACTGACACTGCAGAAATAAAAAAAATCATGAGAGATTACTACAAGCAACTCTATGCCAATAAAATGGACAATCTGGAAGAAATGGACAAATTCTTAGAAATGCACAACCTGCCAAGACTGAATCAGGGAGAAATAGAAAATATGAACAGACCAATCACAAGCACTGAAATTGAAACTGTGATTAAAAACCTTCCAACAAACAAAAGCCTAGGACCAGATGGCTTCACAGGTGAATTCTATCAAACGTTTAGAAAAGAGCTAACACCTATCCTTCTCAAACTCTTCCAAAATATAGCAGAGGGAGGAACACTCCCAAATTCCTTCTACGAAGCCACCATCACCTTGATACCAAAACCAGACAAGGATGTCACAAAGAAAGAAAACTACAGGCCAATATCACTGATGAACATAGATGCAAAAATCCTCAACAAAATACTAGCAAACAGAATCCAACAGCACATTAAAAGGATCATACACCATGATCAAGTGGGGTTTATTCCAGGAATGCAAGGATTCTTCAATATACGCAAATCTATCAATGTGATAAACCATATTAACAAATTGAAGGAGAAAAACCATATGATCATCTCAATAGATGCAGAGAAAGCTTTCGACAAAATTCAACACCCATTTATGATAAAAACCCTCCAGAAAGTAGGCATAGAGGGAACTTTCCTAAACGTAATAAAAGCCATATATGACAAGCCCACAGCAAACATCATCCTCAATGGTGAAAAACTGAAAGCATTTCCACTAAGATCAGGAACAAGACAAGGTTGCCCACTCTCACCACTCTTATTCAACATAGTTTTGGAAGTTTTAGCCACAGCAATCAGAGAAGAAAAGGAAATAAAAGGAATCCAAATCGGAAAAGAAGAAGTAAAGCTGTCACTGTTTGCAGATGACATGATACTATACATAGAGAATCCTAAAGATGCTACCAGAAAACTACTAGATCTAATCAATGAATTTGGTAAAGTAGCAGGATACAAAATTAATGCACAGAAATCTCTGGCATTCCTATATACTAATGATGAAAAATCTGAAAGTGAAATCAAGAAAACACTCCCATTTACCATTGCAACAAAAAGAATAAAATATCTAGGAATAAACCTACCTAAGGATACGAAAGACCTGTATGCAGAAAATTATAAGACACTGATGAAAGAAATTAAAGATGATACAAATAGATGGAGAGATATACCATGTTCTTGGATGGGAAGAATCAACATTGTGAAAATGACTCTACTACCCAAAGCAATCTACAGATTCAATGCAATCCCTATCAAACTACCACTGGCATTTTTCACAGAACTAGAACAAAAAATTTCGCAATTTGTATGGAAACACAAAAGACCCCGAATAGCCAAAGCAATCTTGAGAACGAAAAAAGGAGCTGGAGGAATAAGGCTCCCTGACTTCAGACTATATTACAAAGCAACAGTAATCAAGACAGTATGGTACTGGCACAAAAACAGAAAGATAGATCAGTGGAACAGGATAGAAAGCCCAGAGATAAACCCACGCACATATGGACACCTTATCTTTGATAAAGGAGGCAGGAATGTACAGTGGAGAAAGGACAGCCTCTTCAATAAATGGTGCTGGGAAAACTGGACAGGTACATGTAAAAGTATGAGATTAGATCACTCCCTAACACCATACACAAAAATAAGCTCAAAATGGATTAAAGACCTAAATATAAGGCCAGAAACTATCAAACTCTTAGAAGAAAACATAGGAAGAACACTCTATGACATAAATCACAGCAAGATCCTTTCTGACCCACCTCCTAGAGTAATGGAAATAAAAACAAAAATAAACAAATGGGACCTAATGAAACTTCAAAGCTTTTGCACAGCAAAGGAAACCATAACCAAGACCAAAAGACAACCCTCAGAATGGGAGAAAACATTTGCAAATGAAGCAACTGACA
This sequence comes from Phocoena sinus, assembly GCF_008692025.1. Lineage (NCBI taxonomy): Eukaryota > Metazoa > Chordata > Mammalia > Artiodactyla > Phocoenidae > Phocoena > Phocoena sinus. The sequence goes on from NC_045784.1 coordinate 82,821,553, forward strand.
AAGGATTAATCTCCAAAATTTACAAGCAGCTCATGCAGCTCAATAACAAAAAAACAAACAACCCCATCCAAAAATGGGCAGAAGACCTAAATAGACATTTCTCCAAAGAAGATATACAGAATGCCAACAAACACATGAAAGAATGCTCAACATCATTAATCATTAGAGAAATGCAAATCAAAACTACAATGAGATATCATCTCACACCAGTCAGAATGGCCATCATCAAAAAATCTAGAAACAATAAATGCTGGAGAGGGTGTGGAGAAAAGGGGACACTCTTGCACTGCTGGTGGGAATGTGAATTGGTTCAGCCACTATGGAGAACAGTATGGAGGTTCCTTAAAAAACTACAGATAGAATTACCGTATGACCCAGCAATCCCACTACTTGGCATATACCCTGAGAAAACCAAAATTCAAAAAGAGTCATGTACCAAAATGTTCATTGCAGCTCTATTTACAATAGCCAGGACATGGAAACAACCTAAGCGCCCATCATCGGATGAATGGATAAAGAAGATGTGGCACATATACACAATGGAATATTACTCAGCCTTAAAAAGAAATGAAATTGAGCTATTTGTAATGAGATGGATAGACCTAGAGTCTGTCATACAGAGTGAAGTAAGTCAGAATGAAAAAGACAAATACTGTATGCTAACACATATATATGGAATTTAAGGGAAAAAAATGTCATGAAGAACCTAGGGGTAAGATAGGAATAAAGACGCAGACCTACCGGAGAATGGACTTGAGGATATGGGGAGGGGGAAGGGTGAGTTTTGACAGGGCGAGAGAGAGTCATGGACATATACACACTAACAAACGTAGTAAGGTAGATAGCTGGGGGGAAGCAGCCGCAAGGCACAGGGATATTAGCTCGGTGCTTTGTGACAGCCTGGAAGTGTGGGATGGGGAGAGTGGGAGGGAGGGAGACGCAAGAGGGAAGACATATGGGAACATATGTATATGTATAGCTGATTCACTTTGTTATAAAGCAGAAACTAACACACCATTGTAAAGCAATTATACCCCAATAAAGATGTTTAAAAAAAAAAAAATACTAGCAAACAGAATCCAACAGCACATCAAACGCATCATAAACCACGATCAAGTGGGGTTTATTCCAGGAATGCAAGGATTTTTCAATATACGCAAATCAATCAATGTGATACACCATATTAACAATTTGAAGGGAAAAACCATATGGTCATCTCAATAGATGCAGAGAAAGCTTTTGACAAAATTCAATACGCATTTATGATAAAAGCCCTGCAGAAAGTAGGCATAGAGGGAACTTTCCTCAACATAATAAAGGCCATATATAACAAACCCACAGCCAACATCATCCTCAACGGTGAAAAATTGAAAACATTTCCAATAAGATCAGGAAAAAGACAAGGTTGCCCATTCTAACCACTCTTATTCAACATAGTTTAGGAAGTTTTAGCCACAGCAAACAGAGAAGAAAAGGAAATAAAAGGAATCCAAATCGGAAAAGAAGTAAAGCTCTCACTGTTTGCAGATGACATGATACTAAACATAGAGAATCCTATAGATGCTACCAGAAAACTACTAGAGCTAATCAATCAATCTGGTAAATTAGCAGGATACAAAATTAATGCATAGAAATTGCTGGCATTCCTATACACTAATGATGAATAATCTGAAATTGAAATCAAGAAAACACTCCCATTTACCACTGCAACAAAAAGAATAAAATATCTAGGAATAAACCTACCTAAGGAGACAAAAGACCTGTATGCAGAAAATTACAAGACACTGATGAAAGAAATTAAAGATGATATAAATAAATGGAGAGATATACCATGTTCTTGGATTGGAAGAATCAACATTGTGAAAATGACTCTAGTACCGAAAGCAATCTACAGATTCAATGCAATCCCTATCAAACTACCACTGGTATTTTTCACAGAACTTGAACAAAAAATTTCACAATTTGTATGGAAAGACAAAAGACCCCGAATAGCCAAAGCAATCTTGAGAACGAAAAACAGAGCTGGGGGAATCAGGCTCCCTGACTTCAGACTATACTACAAAGCTACAGTAATCAAGACAGTATGGTACTGGCACAAAAACAGAAATATAGATCAATGGAACAGGATAGAAAGCCCAGAGATAAACCCACACACACCTTATCTTTGATAAAGGGGGCAGGAATGTACAGTGGAGAAAAGACAGCCTCTTCAATAAGTGGTGCTGGGAAAACTGGACAGGTACACGTAAAATATGAGATTAGATCACTCCCTAAGACCATACACAAAAATAAGCTGAAAATGGATTAAAGACATAAATGTACAGCCAGAAACTATCAAACTCTTAGAGGAAAACATAGGCAGAACACTCTATGACATAAGTCACAGTAAGATCCTTTTTGACCCACCTCCTAGAGAAATGGAAATAAAAACAAAAATAAACAAATGGGACCTAGTGAAACTTCAAAGCTTTTGCACAGCAAAAGAAACCATAAATAAGACCAAGAGACAACCCTCAGAATGGGAGAAAATATTTGCAAATGAAGCAACTGACAAGGATTAATCTCCAAAATTTATAAGCAGCTCATGCAGCTCAATAACAAATAAAACAAAGAACCCAATCCAAAAATGGGCAGAAGCCCTAAATAGACATTTCTCCAAAGAAGATATACAGACTGTTAACAAACACATGAAAGAATGCTCAACATTATTAATCATTAGAGAAATGCAAATCAAAACTAAAATGAGATATCATCTCACACCAGTCAGAATGGCCATCATCAAAAAATCTAGAAACAATAAATGTTGGAGAGGGTGTGGAGAGAAGCGAACAGTCTTGCACTGCTGGTGGGAATGTGAATTGGCACAGCCACTATGGAGAACAGTATGGAAGTTCCTTAAAAAACTACAAATAGAGCTACCATATGACCCAGCAATCCCACTACTGGGCATATACCCTGAGAAAACCATAATTCAAAAGGAGTCATGTACCAAAATGTTCATTACAGCTCTATTTACAATAGCCAGGACATGGAAACATCCTAAGTGCTCATCATCGGATGAATGGATAAAGAAGATATGGCACATATATACAATGGAATATTACTCAGCCATAAAAAGAAACGAAATTGAGCTATTTGTAATGAGGTGGATGGACCTTGATTCTGTCATACAGAGTGAAGTAAGTCAGAAAGAGAAAGACAAATACCATATGCTAACACATATATATGGAATTTAAAGAAAAAAAATATGTCATGAAGAACCTAAGGGTAAGGCAAGAATAAAGACACAGACCTACTAGAGAACGGACTTGAGGATGTGGGGAGGGGGAAGGGTAAGCTGTGACAAAGTGAGAGAGTAGCATGGACATATATACACTACCAAACATAAAATAGATAGCTAATGGCAAGCAGCCGCATAGCACAGGGAGATCAGCTGGGTGGTTTGTGGCCACCTAGAGGGGTGAGATAGGAAAGGTGGGAGGGAGGGAGATGCAAGAGGGAAGAGATATGGGAACATATGTATAACTGATTCACTTTGTTATAAAGCAGAAACTAACACACCATTGTAAAGCAATTATACTACAATAAATATGTATATATATATAAAAAAAGAGAACATATCCAAGGCTGGCAACTGCCAATTTTATACTGTAGTCTTTCCAGATCTCTCCTGAAGATGTTTCAGAATTGACCTCTCTATTAATGGCACTTACAATATACTACATCACATTTTGTGTATTATAAGACTTAATTGTAGCTATTAGACCTTAATCACATGGTTGCAGCAACAATGCAATATTTGGTGGTAAGAACACAACACAAATATTATCGCCATACTTGGTAATGCTAGATGGATGAGCAGCACAATCATCGATAATCAGAAAACAACTATAGTGGAAGTTACTTTCTCTACAATATTTTTCAACGAAAGGACCAATGTGTCCACCTGCGTCCTCAGAAAACGTCACTTGCGTAGTCCAACTGCCTGGATGTGAATGAAACACAACAGGAAGTGGATTCTTATCAATGCTTTTAAGTGTCCTTGGATTTCCTGGAGGTTATACTAGTAGAGGCCTAAGGACAGCATCACCAGTGACATTAATCATAGGCATTAGTTTAAACCTGTCCTTCCATGCATTGTGTCTATTAGCCTGATTTTCTTTTACGGAAATATATCTCTTGCTTGGCTATTTTTTCAAATAAATGGTCATTTCATCACAGTTAAACACTTGCTTACATGAATTACCTTCCATAATTATTTTCTTCACTTCTTAGAACTTTTTCCTCATCTTCAGTATTAGATGAAGTACTTTCTCCAGTAGCCTTTAAGTTATAAAACTGTCCTTGCCTCAAAAAAGGATCAAACCACCGACAACTACTTTATTTTTTAAACATCTTTATTGGAGTATAATTGTTTTACAATGGTGTTTTAGTTTCTGCTTTATAACAAAGTGAATTAGCTATAAATATACATATATCCCCATATCTTCTGCTTCTTGCATCTCCCTCCCACCCTCCCTATCCCACCCCCCATTTCCACCCCTCTAGGTGGTCACAAAGCACTGAGCTGATCTACCTGTGCTATGTGGCTGCTTCCCACTACCTAACTATTTTACATTTGGTAGTATATATAAGTCCGTGCCACTGTCACTTTGTCCCAGCTTACCCTTCCCAATCCCTGTGCCCTCAAGTCCATTTTCTACATCTGCATCTTTATTCCTTTCCTGCCTCTAGGTTCTTCAGAACATTTTTTTTTTAGATTCCATATATATGTGCTAGCATATGGTATTTATTTTTCTCTTTCTGACTTACTTCACTCTGTAAGACAGTCCCTAGTTCTATCCACCTCACTACAAATAAATCAATTTTGTTTCTTTTTGGTTGAGTAATATTCCATTGTATATATGTGCCACATCTTCTTTATCCATTCATCTGTCAATGGACACTAGGTTGCTTCCATGTCCTGGCTATTGTAAATAGAGCTACAAGGAACATTTTGGTACATGACTCATTTTGAATTATGGTTTTCAAAGGTATATGCCAAGTAGTGGGATTGCTGGGTCGTACGTTAATTCTATTTTTAGTGTTTTAGGGAACCTCAAAACAGTTCTCCATAGTGGCTGTGAAAATTTACATTCCTACCAACAGCGCAAGAGTGTTCCCTTTTCTCCACATTCTCTCCATTCTTTATTGTTCGTAGATTTTTTTCATCATGGCCATTCTGACTGGTGTGAGGTGATACCTCATTGTAATTTTGATTTGCATTTCTCTAATGATTAGTGATGTTGAGCATCCTTTCATGGGTTTGTTGGCAATCTGTATATCTTCTTTGGAGAAATGTCTATTTAGGTCTTCTGCCCATTTTTGGATTGGGTTGTTTGCTTTTTTGTTATTGAGCTGCATGAGCTGCTTGCAAATCTTGGAGATTAATCCTCTGACAGTTGCTTCACTTGCAAATACTTTCTCTCATTCTGAAGGTTGTCTTTTCATCTTGTTTATGGATTCATTGCTGTGCAAAAGCTTTTAAGTTTCATTAGGTTCCATTTGTTTATTTTTATTTCCATTTCTCTAGGAGGTGGGTCAAAAAGAATCTTGCTGTGATTTATGTTATAGAGTGTTTTGCTTATGTTTTCCTTTAAATGTTTTATAGTGTCTGGCCTTATATTTAGGTCTTTAATCTATTTTGAGTTTATTTTTGTGTATGGTGTTAAGGAGTGTCCTAATTTCATTCTTTTACAAGTAGCTGTCCAGTTTTCCTATCACCACTTTTTGAAGAGCTTGTCTTTCTCCATTGGATATTCTTTCATCCTTTATCAAATATAAGGTGACCATATGTGTGTAGGTTTATCTCTGGGCTTTCTATCCTGTTCCATTTATCTATATTTCTCCTTCTGTGCCCATACCGTACTGTCTTGATTACTGTAACTTTGTAGTGTAGTCTGAAGCCCAGGAGCCTGATTCCTCCAGCTCTGCTTTTCTTTCTCAAGATTGCTGTGGCTATTCGAGGTCTTTTGTATTTCCATACAAATTGTGAAATTTTTGGTTTTACTTCTGTGAAAAATACCATTGGTAGTTTGATAGTGATTGCACTGAACCTGCAGCTTGCTTTTGGTAGTATAGTCATTTTCACAAAGTTGATTCTTCCACTCCAAGAACATGGTATATCTCTCCATCTGTTTGTGTCATCTTTGATTTCTTTCATCAGTGTCTTATAGTTTTCTGCACACAGGTCTTTTTTCTCCTTAGGTAGGTTTATTCCTTGGTATTTTATTCTTTTTGTTGCAATGGTAATTGGGAATGTTTCCTGAATTTCTCTTTCAGATATTTCATCATTAGTGTATAGGAATGCAAAAGATTTCTCTGCATTAATTTTGTATCCTGCTACTATACCAAATTCATTGATTAGCTCCAGTAGTTTTCTGGTAGCATCTTTAGGACTCTCTATGTATAACATCATGTCGTCTACAAACAGTGACATCTTTACTTCTTCCTTTCTGATTTGGATTCCTTTTATTTCTTTTTCTTCTCTGATTGCTGTGGCTAAAACTTCCAAAACTATGTTGAATAATAATGGTGAGAGTGGAAAACCTTGTCTTTATCCTGATCTTAAGAGAAATGGTTTCAGTTTTTCAACATTGAGAACGATGTTGGCTGTGGGTTTGTCATATACGGCCTTTGTTATGTTGAGGTACATTCCCTCTATGCCTACTTTCTGGAGGGTTTTTTTTTTTAATCATAAATGGGTGTTGAATTTTGTCAAAAGCTTTTTCTGCATCTATTGAGATGATCATATGGGTTTTTCCCTTCAATTTGTTAATACGGTTTATCACATTAATTGATTTGTGTATATTGAAGAATACTTGAATTCCTGGAATAAACCCCACTTGCACATGCTGTATGATCCTTTTAATATGCTGTTGGATAATGTTTGTTAGTATTTTGTTGAGGATTTTTGCATCTATGTTCATCAGTGAAATTGGCCTGTAGTTTTCTTTCTTTGTGATATCTTTGTCTGGTTTTAGTATCAGGGTGATGGTGGCTTGTAGAATGAGTTTGGGAGTGTTCCTCCCTCTGCTGTGTTTTGGAAGAATTTGAGAAGGATAGGTGTTAACTCTTCTCTAAATGTTTGATAGAATTTGCCTGTGAAGCCATCTGGTCCTTGGATTTTGTTTGTTGGAAGGTTTTTAACCACAGTCTCAGTTTCAGTGCTTGTGATTGGTCAGTTTATATTTTCCATTTCTTCCTGGTTCTGTCTTGAAGGTTGTGCTTTTCTAAGAATTTGTCCATTTTTTCCAGGTTTTCTATTTTATTGGATTATAGTTGCTTGTAGTAATATCTCATGGTCCTTTGTATTTCTGCAGTGTCAGTTGTTACTTCTCCTTTTTCATTTCTATTTCTATTGATTTGAGTCTTCTCCCTTTTTTTCTTAATGAGTCTGGCTAGTGCTCTAGCAATTTTGTTTACCTTCTCAGAGAACGAGTTCTTAGTTTTATTGATCTTTGTTGTCATTTCCTTCATTTGTTTTTCATTTATTTCTGATCTGATTTTTATGATTTCTTTCCTTCTGCTAAATTTGGGGTTCTTTTGTTCCTCTTTCTCTAATTGCTTTAGGTATAAGGTTAGGTTGCTTATTTGAGCTGTTTCTTGTTTCTTGAGAGAGGATTGTATTGCTATGAACTTCCCTCCTAGAACTGCTTTTGCTGCATCCCATCGGTTTTGAGTCCTCATGTTTTCATTGTCATTTGTTTCTGGGTATTTTTTGATTTTCTCTTTGACTTCTTCAGTGATCTCTTGGCTATTTAGTACTGTATTGTTTAGCCTCCATGTGTTTGTATTTTTTACAGAATTTTTCCTGTAATTGATATCTAGTTCATATTGCTGTGGTCAGAAAGGGTACTCGATATGATTTCAATTTACTTAAATTTACCAAGGCTTGATTTGTGATCCAAGATATGATTGATTCTGGAAAATGTTCAATGAGCACTTGAGAAGGAAGTGTATTGTGTTGTTTTTGGATGGAATGTCCTACTAATATCAATTAGTCCATCTTGTTTAATATATCATTTAAAGCTTGTGTTTCCTTATTTATTTTTATTTTGGATGATCTGTCCATTGGAGAAAGTGGGGTGTTAAAGTCCCCTGCTATGATTTTGTTCCTGTTGATTTCCCCTTTTCTGGCTGTTAGCATTTGCCTTATGTATTGAGGTGCTCCTATGTTGGGTGCATAAATATTTACAATTGTTATTTATCTTCTTGGATTGATCCCTTGATCATTTTGTAATGTCCTTCCTTGTTTCTTGTAATAGGCTTTATTTTACAGTTCATTTTGTCTGATATGAGAAATGCTACTCTAACTTTCTTTTGATTTCCATTTGCATGGAATATCTTTTTCCATCTCCTCACTTTCAGTCTTCATGTGTCCCTAGGTCTGAAGTGGGTCTCTTGTAGACAGCATATATATGGGTCTTGTTTTTGTATCCATTAAGCCAGTCTATGTCTTTTGGTGGGAGCATTTAATACATTTACATTTAAGGTAATTATCAATATGTATGTTCCTATTACCATTTTCTTTATTGTTTCCAGTTTGTTATTGTAGGTATTTTCCTTCTCTTGTGTTTCCTGCCTAGAGAAGTTTCTTTAGCATTTGTTGTAAAGCTGATTTCGTGGTGCTGAATTCTCTTAGCTTTTGCTTGTCTGTAAAGTTTTTAATTTCTCTGTCAAATCTGAAGAAATCCTTGCTGGGTAGAGTAACCTTGGTTGTAGGTTTTTCCCTTTCATTGTCTTAAATTTGTCTTGCCACTCCCTTCTGGCTTGCAGAGTTCCTGCTGACAATTCAGCTGTTAAACTTATGTGGATTCCCTTGTACGTTATTTGTTGTCTTTCCTCTGCTGCTTTTAATATTTTTTCTTTGTATTTAATTTTTGATAATTTGATTAATATGTGTCTTGGAGTGTTTCTCCTTCCATTTATCATGTATGGGACTCTCTGTGTTTCCTGGAGTTGATTGACTCTTTTCTTTTCCATAATAGGGAAGTTTTCAAGTATTTTCTCAGTCCCTTTCTTTTCTTCTTCTTCTTCTTGGACCCCTAGAATTCAAATGTGTTTGCATTTAATATTGTCCCAGAAGTCTCTTAGACTCCTCATTTTATTCTTTTTTCTTTATTCTGCTCTGCGGTAGTTATTTACACTATTTTATCTTCCAGGTCACTTATCCATTCTTCTGTGTCAGTTATTTTGTTATTGATTCCTTCTAGGGAATTTTTAAATTTCATTTATTGTGTAGTTCCTCATTGTTTGTTTTCTCTTTAGTTCTTCTAGGTCCTTGTTTAAATGTTTATTTTCTCCATTCTATTTCTAAGATTTTGGATCATCTTTACTATCACTACTCTGAATTCTTTTTCAGGTAGACTGCCTATTTCCTCTTCGTTTGTTTGGTCTGCTGGGTTTTTACCCCACAACTACTTTAAATTCTACTTTGGCAATAGTTTCAGCACCGTTGTCCAACACTTTCTGTTTCAGCTTATTAAAAAGCCTGGCTGGTTTCTCCTTTAGTATAAGATAACTTAACACAACACCACACTTTGTATACCCATCTACCCACTCAAGCAAGTGTCTTTCCATTGTATTCATTACTGGATGCCAACTACAAAAAAGACCACTGTGCTACTAGTGGAACCAATATTAACTTGGGCAGCTTTCAAGATTCTCGCTCTCTGCCTAAATATCAATAGTATGAATGGCTGATTCAGGCAAGTTCAACACACACACAATATCTTTATCTCATTCACCACTGTCAAAATGCTTAATTATGTCCACTTTTCCATTAAGTGTAAACCCCTTCTGAACTCTTTTAGGTTTTTTTGATTCCTTAGGACATATGTTGCTAATAGATACAAAAAATAAATTGAGACAAAGCACAGATGCTCACAGATACAGTTCAAACCTATGGCAGCTTGATGCTGGGATGCTGACTGTAGCTCCCAGGAAGGAACTTGGCAGTGTCACTCTTGCTGCATTGGGTGTGTGCTGCCTATATAAAAACTCACTGCAAAAACAAATGCTGAACACAATTTTCCCTTCTTGCCTTTTTTCGTAATAGTGAAAATCCTCTTTGGATTTCTTTCGGTTAGTGAAAACAGATACTAATGTTGGTCTTTCGTAAAAGACAAGTGGCATAATATGTGTAGAATACCGGTTATTGATCTGTATGCAACACTAAAAAATTATACTATAGAAGGTTATTTATTGACATGGGAAATACTTTATTTTTTTAAATTTATTTATTTTATTTATTTTTGGGTGCATTGGGTCTTCATTGTTGCGTGCAGGCTTTCTCTAGTTGTGGCAAGCGAGGGCTACTCTTTGTTGCTGTGCACGGGTTTCTCATGGCTTCTTTTGTTGCAGATCACGGGTTCCAGGCATGCAGGCTTCAGTAGTTGTGGCATTCAGGCTCAGTAGTTGTGGCTCATGGGCTCTAGAGTGCAGGCTCAGTTGTTGTGGTGCACAGGCTTAGTTGCTCTGCAGCATGTCGGATCTTCCCGGACCAGGGCTCGAACCCATGTCCTCTGTACTTGCAGGTGGATTCTTAACCACTGCACCACCACGGAAGCCCTGACATGGGAAATACTTTAAATATATTGTTAAACGTTTAAAAAATCAGGTTAAAATATAATGTATTTTATATAATCTAAATTTGGGGGAAAAATGTGTGTCTTCATACACAAACACATATACACTTAGAAGAAATACTGTATGGATATGTATCAACCTAACAAAATGTTTAGAAGGTATATCTTTGAGTGGTGGTATTACACATCATTTCAATTTTTATTTTGTGCTGGTGCATTTGATATTATACGTTTTTGTGTTTATGTTTTTTCTATATTATACTTTATTTTACTTATATGATAAGAAAAGAGTTATTTTATAAAATCAGTATATGAAATTAAAATGTACAATTTGCTCACTGAGATTTAATGTGATTTGAGTTTAAATGGATATACAAAGCTATAATCCCACTAAATCTATTACCAGCTTGCACCTTTTAAATGTGACTTTCACCCTTTTGTACCCCAGACACATTATTAAAAGTCTTTTTTGAGATACTCATTTGGTGTTGATAAGCGAATTGATGATCTGAATCTTTCAGTTCTATTATTGGCCATGCCACAAACCCCTTTGTACCTGAAACAAGTCATTAGCCCTATGTGAGTATTCTTAAGTAATAACAGTTTGCATTTCTTAGTTAGAAGACCTAGATATAAATAGTAGAACTTCAGACCTTTAGAGTATATCAACACAGATTTCAACACCTTTGTTGTTAATAAAACTAACAGCAGTGCCACTGAATCACTTTGCATCCCATGGAATATTTTGTCATTAATTTGTCATCTTTTTACTGAACATAAACTATTTAGCATCTTAGTCAGAGTCCAAATTTAGAAATAAGAAAAGAACAATCTTGGAAATGGAAATAAATCTGAGTTTTAAGATCTGAAACTTCAAGTGAGCAAAAGTCTACAAATCCTTTATATATACTCCCCAAACTGTTCCATGTGCAGGGCTAGGAAAGTTGGGGATGATATTGAATTGCCCAATATTTAGCCTACTGGTGAGAAACTAGGACAAACACACAAAAGAATCTAACACAACAAGAGATCAGGATAACCATTGTAAAATGATATAGAGCAAATAGTCCTTAAGAGAGAAAAGAGGAAACAAACATTTATTGAGTGACAACTTTACCACACTCTAGTTGCTGGGTCAGCAAGTACAGAGTCAGATTCTACTGCAGAATTTGGATTCAATTGAGCATTAATAAGAGATAAATAATTTCATACAATATCATCACTCTATTTCAAAGTAATTAGAACTATTATGTTGGTATAAATCCAGGCTTATCCTGTATATGTAAGCAAGCCTCTATTTTGGCAGCTATTCACTTTTTCTGTTTTAATTTAGTTTTTATTTAATCAAAGTTGTACAGGTGCATAATTAAAATAGTCATATAGTTCTATTAGACATATTAAGAACAGTTCCCTGACTCCTTCTATCGCATATTTCCTGCCACCTAGAAACAATTAACCTTATTCTTTTTTTTTTTTTTTGCGGTACATGGGTCTCTCACTATTGTGGCTTCTCCCGTTGCAGAGCACAGGCTCCAGATGCGCAGGCTCAGCGGCCATGGCTCATGGGCCCAGCCACTCTGCGGCATGTGGGATCCTCCTGTACTGGGGCATGAACCCATGTCCCCTGCATTGGCAGGCGGACTCTCAACCACTGCTCCACCAGGGAAGCCCTAACCTCATTCTTTTAACTGATCATTTTGGTATTTACTGTCATATTGCCATATAATGTACAGTATTTATATTGCTGCATTTTAACTTTTTCACTAATTTTCTGCATTATCTATTTCCTTCTTACTGTAGAAAATGAGGAGTAAGCTCTCTTTCACAATCTCCATTATACTTCCTGTGTCCCATGCTATCAATCAGTTAATTTATTACTCAGCATTTACATGATTATGAGTAAGAAATGCTTAACTGAGCAGAGTTATATAGTAAACTCTATACTTTACTACCCAACTTTTGGTTTTCCCCTCAATTAGCAATTATTTTGGTTTTGATTATTTTGCTCTCTGTGTATTTATCACTAATTTAGCCCTAAACTCTACCAAGTTTTGTAAATCTTCTTTCATACATTCAAGCACAATTTCACCTTTTTTATGTACTTCCAAGAACAAGTGTTTTGTATTATGGACTCGCTGTTTTCCTCCTCTTTCTGAGTATTTTCTCTGCTTTCAAAGTTTCATATCCTGTAGTAGCTTACTGGGAAATGGTGCCTGAGTGGCACAGATTTTGAGACCCTGAATATCTGAAAAGTTTTTGTTCTACCCTCAGCTTGATTGATAGTTCATTAGGCATAGAACTCAAGGTGAAAATAATTTTCTACCTATCAGGATCTTGAAGTTATTGTTCCATTGTCTTCTAGCTTCCAGTACTGTTGAAAAGTCAGATACCATTCTGAGATCTGAATCTTTGTGTGAAATGAGATCTTTCTCCCTGAATCTTTTAGGAAATTATTCTCTCCCCCAGAGTTCTAAAATTTTATGATGATGTGTTCCATTGAGGGCTATTTTTATCCACTGTGGTAGATACTTGATGGACCCTTTCAATCTTGAAACTTGTGTCCTTCAGGCCTGGGACATTTCATTGAATTATACATTTTTTTGATTTTTTTCCCCTCTGATTTCCATATTCTCTCACTCTGCAACTCCTATTATTTGAATCTTGGATTTCCTAGATAGGTCTCTTATTTTTCTTGTCCTTTGTCTCCTATTTTCTACCTTTTTGCCTTTTCACTCTATTTTCTGTGATATTTCTTGAACTTTACATTTTAACCCTTCTTATTGAGCTTTTCCTATCTGACAAATTTTTAATTTTCAGAAGCTCTTCATTGTTCTTTTAATGTTTCTTTTTTATAGCAAACTGTTCTTGTTTCATGGGTTAATAACATCTCTTGTCTCTCTAAGGACATTAATTTTGTAAAATTATATTTTCATTCATAGTCTCTTTCTTCCAAGTTGTGTTGTTGTCTATTTATTTTGATATCTATTTTTATATTGGAGAATATTTTCCAAACGTTTAGTGATCATAACTAACACTTCATGGTTAAATTATAGGCACTCAAAAGCAGATTGGAAGCTCTGTGTGCAGCCTGAGTTTTGTTGACTGTAGCTCCATAGTAGTGTGACCTGGCTAGATAATTTCCTTAGGGACACGTGGATTTTCTAATCTCTTTACTATAGGCTATGGACCTGGCTGTCAGCATTCTGGAATCTCAGTGGGAGAATTATATGGCTCTTTTTTTCTTTCTTTTTTTTTTTGTGGTACACAGGCCTCTCACTGTTGTGGCCTCTCCCGTTGTGGAGCACAGGCTCTGGACACACAGGCTCAGTGGCCATGGCTCACGGGCCCAGCCACTCCATGGCATGTGGGATCTTCCTGAACCGGGGCACGAACTCATGTCCCCTGCATCGGCAGACAGACTCTCAACCACTGTGCTACCAGGGAAGCCCAAATTATATGAACTTTCACACAATCCCCTGGTTTAATACAATAGCCAAGTCTTTAGTTATATTTAGTTTCTCCCATTCCAGAGATCCTTTATTTTACCTTCTGCAGGAAACTGACTTCCATTATTTTTTCATGAATGGGAAAAGGACAGTGTGTCAGCTACATGAAATAGAGAAGGGGCTTGGGTTCTAACTGCTCAAGAAAATTCAAAGAAATATTTTAAACCAACTTTCCTGTTCTTAGTCCCTTATTCACCTTCCAGAGATTCCTGTCACTACCTTCCCTGAGGTTTTTTTTGGGGGGTGGGGGTACAATAAAACTGGCTGCTTCTTGGTTTTCTCCACTACAAGCTTGGGATTTAGCTTTCCTGAGTGTAGCAAGTTAGTTTCTACTTATCCTTCTTCTTTCTGTACTGCAAAATTTTGTTTTTTGTTGTCTCCTCCCTTACATTGTTAGTCCTATTGATATTATGCCCCCTTCCTGCTCTAAAATTTGGCTATCATTTTAAAGGAGTTTTAGGAGAGTGTCAAGGTATTTAGGCACTGTTTTTTAACTAGAAGTTGGCAGCTGTTTCTTGAAACTTCAAAATAGGACTGAGATGTGATCACAAAGTAAATAGTAGGAATTTTTGCTGTTTTCTTTTCTGTCAAAGTATGAGGTGTTTCCTTTTCAACAACTTAAATTAGGTCTTAGCTTAAATGTCACTTCCTCAGAGAAGCCTCCCTGAACTATTTATTTCAGGTCACTCCTTAATCTTCCATGATTTCCTAGGGCAGTGCCTTTTCTTTTTTTTCCCCCATAGTAGAGGCAATTTATATTTGTTTTGTTTTATAATATTAAGGGATTTTTTATCTTTTTCCCAAACTAGACTGTTAGCTCCTTGAGGGAAGGAGGGAGCAATGTCTCTCTGATTGACCAGTACTTAACATAGCACCAGGCACAGAGTAGGCACTAAATAAATATGTATTTAATTAAATTGAATTTAGAGCTGTCAACCTAAAGTGACCTTGAAACACTGCCTCAAACATTTTCAACAGTATCAAACAGAAAATGGAAAAACAAAACAAAATAAAATCGAATAAGTTTCAGTTTTACAGAAGACAGCTATTTATTTCTCAATCCTAATTATAATCCAGTAGTCCCTCCTTGCACTGGTCCCATAAACATTACTCCTATATATGATGTTATGCTATCAGTTGAGAAATCAGAGAAGGACACAATCAATAAGAATTCCATCTGGCTTTTGTAACAAAAGTTCACAAAGCCTCAGATTTTTTTCTGGCTTTCTGAAGTCCAGAATTAGCAGAACTTTTTTTTAATTGAATCTGGGCTATGAAGGGGAAAAACATTTTTGGAGCTAGAAAATGTTTGAATTGCTGCAGTATTAGAAATGAAACCAATTTATCGAATGGCACAGCTGTTCACTGTATGATCATTATGATCCTTGTTATTTGGGTGCTGGTTGGTATTTATATCTAATTAGCTGTCTTACACACCATCAAGCAATCTGCATTTAGGGAATAGAGAAAAACTAAAATATATAGAGTTCCAAGCTGCCAAACACATATAACGATGAATTCAGGTTTAATTCACTGCTGACCAATTATTAATCAACCACTGAAATTTGTTAGCTTGCATTTTTACTTGTGTGTTTTTTTTTAAGAGGAGATGAAAAGGCAGCAGGAATAAACGTCTTCAGAAATTATTTTAATTTTAAATAGTTGACATTTTATAGTTGTCATTTTTTCTCACTGACCTTGAAGAGTTGGACTGCTGTCAAAATGAGATTTTGCAATCTATAACCTCACTGATGTCTTTTTATTGGTATAAACATAACATTGTATAATACATTAATAAAAATGTCAGTTCGCAGTTCTTTATTAGCAACTTATGTGTTTCACAGCTAAAGTCATGTTTCTGCTATACTGCCACACATAAAAAACACTTATGGACAGATTAGTGTTTATGAAAACACAAGTAGTCACAACCAAATTTTAAGGATATTGGTTGGCTATTATAAATAGCAACAAACTAGATTATCATATATTGATGAGGAAAAATAATCATAATGCCTCTATTGAAATGATCACCTTACAGTTTTCCCTCTCTCAATCTCTCTCCTCCCACCCACACACACTGAGGAAAGCCCATGTGAGGACATAATAAGAAGGTGGCCATTTACAAGCCAGGAAGAGAGTTCTCATCAGAAACTGACCATGCTGGCACCATGATCTCTGACTTCCAGCCTACAGAACTGTGAAAAAAAAATAAATTTCTCTTCTTTAAGTCACCCAGTCTATGGTATCTTGTTATGGCAGCCCAAGTTGACTAAGGCAAGAGAGTTCTCCAATACCCCTCACCCAGACTTCCCTAACGTTAGCATCTTACATAATATGGTACATTTATTGAAATTAAGAAATTAACATTGGTACAACACCATTAACTAGTCTGTAAAATTTATTTAAATTTACCCTGTTTTTGTATTAATGTCCTTTTGCTGTTCCAAGATCCAAAGCAGGATACTACATTGTGTTTAGTTGTCATGTCTCCTAAATCTCTTTCAGTATGTAACAATATCTCAGGTTTTCCTTGTCTTTCGTGACCTTGATCCTTTGTCTGATGTTTTCTCATGATTGGTGTGAAGTTATGAATTTGAGAGGTGTATATTAAAGAGGTGACATCACCTTCTCATTGTACCATCTCAATAATAACAATATAACTTATTACTGGTGATCTTAACTTTGATTACTCGGTTAAGGTGGTGTCTGCTAGGTTTCTACATTGCAAAGTTACCATTTTTCCCTTTCCATTCTACTGCATTTTCATTAGAAACAAGTCACTAAATCCAGCCACACTCAAGGGAAGGAGAATTAAGCTTTACCTACTGTAGGGAGTAGTATCAAAGAATTTGTGGGCATGTGTTAGGAAAAAAACACAGTAATTAATATTTTCAGGGAGATATTTTGAGACTACACAAGTTTCCTCTTTTCCTTTAAAGTTGTATCCACTAATTTTAGCATGCATCCATTGATACTGCCTGCAGGAATTATTATTGTGGTATTTTAATGGTGATTTTCCAGCTCCTTCATCTCTTCTACATTTATCAATTGAAATTCTTCTGTTAGGAAGATTTATTCCCTTTTAACCATTATTTATATATTTATTCAATAATTTATTTATATCAGTATGGACTCACAGATATTTATTTTATTCTTTGGGTTATAATCCAGTATTATTATTTATTTTGCTACTCAAATTGTTCCATTTTTGGGCATTGGGAGTTTTTTGAGGTTGACTACTGTGTTCTTTTTCTTTTTTTCCTTGAACACTTCTTTATTTTCATGGGTCACAAGATGCTACAGGGGCATCTTGTATTTTCCCTGCTCCAGTTCTAAAATCAGCCATTTCACTAATATCCCTGGTTCCTTTTATTGGAGAATATTATTTAGAAGCCAAGATCTGGTAACTAGGTAATACTCATTGTGACTTTGGTGTCACTGCTTCTAAGCCTCTCAGAGGACAGAACTAGGAAATATTTGTAGATATCCTAATCCATGTATTTATATCCATCTATATTTACTCCTTTATCAATTTGTGTATATATATTGAAACAAACATGAGTTCATATTGAGAACTCCAAGTCTAATCCAACACCACAGTGTTCATTCTAGCATTCCTCTTTTGTTTTTTTGTAAACTTCTTTTTCCGACAGTGTGAAACCTCGCTTACATTATCTACAACATATTTATTCATGCTTTCAAAAACTAGTATATGTGTAGTTTCAGAATTGTTTACCTGTTTCACTGTGAGAAACAAATTTACCAACTAAAGTTCAGTGATCTTGTAGTGTTTTTTGATTTTTGTTTTGCTTTTGTTTTTTGTCTTTAGCTGAATACTATCTAATCAAAACACTGTTTTACAAAGTTACTTAAGTCAGATGCTTTCTTCACCATTTTCAGAAAGGTTCCTGAGCCCTATTCTAAGAGATTTTCTTTCATAGCTGTGGGTAGGACTCCAGAATTTAAATTTTTAATGAACATCCCAGTGATTCTTATGCAGATAATCACTGGACCTCATTTTGTGATTTACTGACCTGGGATATGTTGAGAATAAATTGAACACATCCCCATCTCTCAATCCTGCAGAGTCCAAATGAATTAAAGAAAACAAAGCTAAAAAAATACCTCATTAAACCAATCCAGAAAGGAGAATTATGTGTGTTCTTTGGAGATTTAACTCTTCTTCACATATTTACTTTCTCTGAAGTTCTTCTACATTGAGTTCTACTTTTGTGAATTCTAAGGAAGAGGGATGTCTAATAAAAGGGGCTTCTATCTCCTCCTTCAGTATTATCTAGTAACAGAAACTTGGAAGCCATCCTCAGGAAACTGGGAGATCAGAAAAAAATCAGACTTATAGCAGGAACAATCTGAGGTCAACCTCCTTTGTAACCTTCAGTTCATTCTTTATTATGAGTACTCTGGCCCTTCACTGCTTTGGCATTTCATTGCTCCAGCTCAATAAGACATGAGAGCTGCAGTCTTCAGCAGACAATACTCATAATAAAACTATATACCTTTCATTTGTAATTTCCAGAAAATGTTATTCATGTTAATTCCTGCTGCAGACTTAAAATTAACAGTTTTTTATCATTTTAGAATGACAAAAGAGAAACACTTAGTACTTAAATCACTAAATTAATAATCCAGATTAACTCTATCAATTACATAAGATGAAAACAATCTGTTTGTGTGGTCTCTCTATTTTACTGGTCATTTTCAGGGACATTTACTTGCATAGACTTTGAAGAACAATATAACTGTCTGCTCATGGTAACATGGAGAAAGTCAAACTATGACCCAAATATGGTAAAGGTTCTAACTTTTAGTTTTCTTTTCCACTTTTCAAGCTTCTACACCAAGGTAACATTTCTTACCTTGAAGTATGATAACTGGGGACCATTTCATGTGATACCAGCCAGCAGTTAGCTGTATAGAGCTGCTAACATTTCAATAAGAAGAATACCTTTCTAAATCTTAGCAATACAGTGATGTTATTAAATAGAATGAATGGTTTGCAGAGAAAAAACTACAACCCACTTTGAAGAGCTCCGTTGTTCAACTGGTAATCATCAACAAGGCAGTTCTCTCAGACTTAGCATCTGGTATTCCATTAGAATTCATAATTCAGGAGAACTGTGAAGGAAAATCCATTCAGAGCTTAGCTTATTGGATTTGGATGTGTTTTTTTTAAAGGAAAAAATCAAAAGCCTATGCTCCTTAGAAATCATGTAATGCATTTTTCATCACTCTTTTGTCTATGTCCCCTTTTTACCTTTTTAAATATAGAGGCTAGGTTACTGTAATCCAGCAGTCACTACCAACCAACATGTCATTATTGTGTGGCTTGCTCTGGCTTTCCTCCCTCCTTCCTGCATAACTCCTGCCACTACCCCATATGCACTTAGCCACTCACTGATAATAAACTCTCATTCTACTCTGAAACCAACTGAGACACTCCCCACAACTCCTCAGAAATCTATGAAAATAGAGAGGAAATGGGAATTCAGAATGCATTCAATCTTACAGCTGGCACTGCTGTGCTCTAAATCTGGTCAGTGGATATATTTACTTTAGAAGGTTGTGAGTCAGTGGAAAACAGGGATTTTGCAAATATCAAACTGTTATGCCCTCTCATTCCTCTGAATTTTAGTACCTGACAATTGGCCAATTAGCAAAGAATCTGTACGTGTTTTACATGATTCTTTTGGCATAACTCAACATCTTTCTATCTTGGGATACTACAAATACTGTACATGATTATATTATATAATTTTGTACTATATTATCTACAGCTAGTAGATAGAGACATTGCTGCATGGAGCTATGTCAGATTTAAATGTTTAAATGGTATCAAAGTGAAAATTCTTTGTTCAGTTACATATAAATGGAATAAAAGGACATGATTTGTTTAGCCTGGGCAGTGTTCTCAGCATAGTACAGAGATTAAGCATTTAAATCATATATAGAGAGACACTTTGTCCTCAAGGGATCTATAAACAACATCTATCACATTCAGGGAAAGACTTCTCATTTGAGCTCCTAGAAATATTTCCAGGGTATCTTTTATCCCTGCCAGCTGTTGTCATAGTCTGACAGTGGGTGTATCAACAAGGCAACAATGTCTAATTGACTATAACTTGTCAATTCAATATGGTGTGGCTTTGGTCATCCACACCCTTACTATGATAATAATCAAAAGAAAAGTAAATGTAGGAGAAACATAAAAAAATATTGAAGTGTCTCTTAGGTAAGTTGTCAAATAGAGAGCTTTTTGTTCAATACTCAACCATCTTTAAAACTGCCACCCAACTTAATTCTAAATATTAAGCCTTCCATTATACTGTAAAACTTTGAAGAATATAGATTTTGAAGGAAAAGGAATGTAGACCTGTATCTAGACCATGGCCTCTGGCAACTTCCATTCAATGACAAGTTCATGCAGTCCTATATTTTCTCTGGCAGAGGATATTGGAGAAAGAGACTGAGGTGTTCTCATTCCCAATTTTGGAAAAAGAGGATCATCATAGCCAACTCAGCAATAAGGTCAAAACAATGGAAAAGATATTGTTCATACCCAGGCCTAAGACTTCTGATAACTTCTGATGCAAATAGAAGTGAAGGTAAGAGGGACTACATCAATGAAAGGGAATGAGGGAGGAGGTGGTCTAAATAGTAGCACATGATGAGGAAGAACTAAAGACAGAACCTCACTGCAATATATCAAATAAATCTTGACTGTGTGTCAATGAAGATTTCAGAGGATACCTGTGTGTGTCCTAATGAAGCACCATCTGAAATAAGGAAAAAGGAGGTATCACAATTCTGTGTGCCTACTTTATACCAGGCTCCATGCTTGGTGTTTTATATATGTCTGATCTCCCTTCATCTTCAGAGAGATGTGGAAATAAAGGTTCAAAGAGTCTGGCCCAATTCTGTCTTGCCCAATTCTGTCCCATTACTTCTGTATGATTAAATTTCTGGCACCATCTGTATCAACTCAGGCACACTTCCTTAGCCACAATTAGAAAAATTACTGAACACTGAAAGTTGAGGATGGCTAAAAGGCCCTCCATAGTCACTGAAAGTGGTTCTTCACAATCTTGCCACTTTGATTTTGGAAAATCCTCGTCCAGTACGGGAAAATTATTCTATACTCACAGCTTCTCTGAATGTTTCCTTCCTTTGTTTATCCACTCTGTAACTTGGCAGTTCCCTGAAAACATTTTCCTTTTTTTGCCATTGTCTCACATGGGCACTGTTTGGTTTTCCTTTCATAATCCATAAAACTCGGATGTTGAGATTGGTATCCTCCTTGCTTCCCAGTGTTACTTGTGGACTTTTACTCTCCCCCACCTTGTGAAAAAACCTGTTCCTATTAGATCAAACAGTCATTAGAGTTCACTTTTTTAAAAATTTATTTATTTATACAGCAGGTTCTTATTGCTCATCCATTTTATACACACCAATGTATACATGTCAATCCCAATCTCCCAATTCATCACACCACAACCCCCAGTCCCCACTGCTTTCTGACCTTGGTGTCCATATGTTTGTTCTCTACATCTGTGTCTCTATTTCGGCCCTGCAAACCAGTTCATTTGTACCATTTTTCTAGGTTCCACATATATGCGTTAATATACGATATTTGTTTTCCTCTTTCTGACTTACTTCACCCTGTTTGACAGTCTCTAGATGCATCCACGTCTCTACAGATGACCCAATTTCGTTCCTTTTTATGGCTGAGTAATATTCCACTGTATATATGTATCACATCTTCTTTATCCATTCATCTGTCAATGGACATTTAGGTTGATCCATTACTGGGCTATTGTAAATAGTGCAGCAATGAACATTAGGGTGCATATGTTTTTTTGAATTACGGTTTTATCTGGGTATATGCCCAGTAGTGGGATTGCTGGGTCATACGGTATTCAATTTTTAGTTTATTAAGGAACCTCCATACCGTTCTCCATAGTGGCTGTATCAATTTACACTCCCACCAACAGTGCAAGAGGGTTCCCTTTTCTCCTCACCCTCTCAAGCATTTGTTGTTTGTAGATTTTCTGATGAAGCCCATTCTAACTGGTGTGAGGTGATACCTCATTGTAGTTTTGATTTGCATTTCTCTAATAATTAGTGATGTTGAGCAGCTTTTCATGTGCTTCTCGGCCATCTGTATGTCCTCTTTGGAGAAATGTCTATTTAGGTCTTCTGCCCATTTTCTGATTGGGTTGTTTGTGTTTTCAATATTGAGCTGCATGAGCTCTTTATATATTTTGGAGATTAATCCTTAGTCTGTTGATTTGTTTGCAAATATTTATTGCCGTTCTGAGGGTTGTCTTTTCATCTTGTTTGTCCTTTCCTTTGCTTTGCAAAAGCTTTTAAATTTAATTAGGTCCCATTTGTTTATTTTTCTTTTTATTTCCATTACTATTGGAGGTGGATCAGAAAACATCTTGCTGTGATTTATGAAAGAGTGTCCTTCCTATGTTTTCCTCTTAGAAGATGTGTCTGGTCTTACATTTTGGTCTCTAACCCATTTTGAGTTTATTTTTGTGTATGGTGTTAGGGAGTGTTCTAATTTCATTCTTATACATATAGCTGTCCAGTTTTCCCAGCACCCCTTATTGAAGAGACTGCCTTTTTTCCATTGTATATTCTTGCCTCCATTGTCATAGATTAGTTGACCATAGGCACGTGGGTTTATCTCTGGGCTCTCTATACTGTTCCATTGATCTATATTTCTGTTTTGGTACCAGTACCATATGGTCTTGATTACTGTAGCTTTGTACTATAGCCTGAAGTCAGGGAGTCTGACTCCTCCAGCTCCGTTTTTTCCCCTCAAGACTGCTTTGGCTATTCGGAGTCTTTTGTGACTCAATACAAATTTTAAGATTTTTTGTTCTAGTTCTGTAAAAAATGCCATTGGTAATTTGATAGGGATTGCATTGAAACTGTACATTACTTTGGGTCGTATAGTCATTTTCACAATATTGATTCTTCCAATCCAAGAACATGGAATATCTCTCCATCTGTTGGTATCATGTTTAATTTCTTTCAACAGTGTCTTATAGTTTTCTGCATACAGATCTTTTGTCTCCCTAGGTAGGTTTATTCCTAGGTATTTTATTCTTTTTGTTGCAATGGTAAATGGGAGTGTTTCCTTAATTTCTCTTGCAGATATTTCATCATTAGTGTATAGGAATGCAAGAGATTTCTGTGCATTAATTTTGTATGCTGCAACTTTACCAAATTCATTGATTAGCTCTAGTAGTTTTCTCGTGGCATTTTTAGGATTCTCTATGTATAGTATCATGTCATCAGCAAACAGTGAAAATTTTACTTCTTCTTTTCCAAATTGTATTCCTTTTATTTCTTTTTCGTCTCTAATTGCTGTGGCTAGGACATGCAAAACTTTGTTGAATAATAGTGGTGAGAGTGGACATCCTTGTCTTGTTCCTGATCTTAGAGGAAATGCTTTCAATTTTTCACCATTGAGAATGATGTTTGCTGTGGGTTTGTCATATATGGCCTTTATTATGTTGAGGTAGGTTCCCTCTATGCCCATCTTCTGGAGAGTTTTTACCATAAATTGGTGTTGAATCTTGTCAAAATATTTTTCTGCATCTATTGAGATGATCATATGGTTTTTATTCTTCAGATTGTTAATATGGTGTATCACATTGATGGATTTGCATATATTCAAGAATCCTTGCATCCCTGTGATAAATCCCACTCAATCATGATGTATAATTCTTTTAATGTGTTGTTGGATTCTGTTTGCTAGTATTTTGTTGAGGATTTTTGCATCTATATTCCTCAGTGATATTGGTCTGTAATTTTCTTTTTTTGTAGTGTCTTTGTCTGGTTTTGGTATCAGGGTGATGGTGGCTTCATAGAATGAGTTTGGGAGTGTTCCTTCCTCTGCAATTTTTTGGAAGGGTTTGAGAATGATGGGTGTTATCTCTTCTCTAAAAGTTTCATAGAATTCACCTGTGAACCCATCTGGTCTTAGACTTTTGTTTGTTGGAAGATATTCAATCACAGTTTCAATTTCATTACTTGTGATTGGTCTGTTCATATTTTCTATTTCTACCTGGTTCCATCTTGGGAGGTTATACCTTTCTAAGAGTTTGTCCATTTTTTCCAGGTTGTGCATTTTATTGGCATAGATTTGCTTGTTGTAGTCTTAGGATGCTTTGTATTTCTGCAGTATCTGTTTTAACTTCTCCTTTTTCATTTATATTTTTATTGATTTGAGTGCTCTCCCTCTTTTTCTTGATGAATCTGGCTAATGGTTTATCAATTTTGTTTATCTTCTCAAAGAACCAGCTTTTAGTTTTATTGATCTTTGCTATAGCTTACTTTGTTTCTATTTCATTTATTTCTGCTCTTATTTTTTTGGGGCTGTACGTGCGCCTCTCACTGTTTTGGCCTCTCCCATTGTGGAGCACAGGCTCCAGATGCACAAGCTAAGTGGCCATGGCTTACAGGCCTAGCCTCTCTGTGGCATGTGGGATCTTCCCGGACCGGGGCACAAACCCGTGTCCGCTGCATTTGCAGGCAGACTCTCACCCACTGCACCACCAGGGAAGCCAGTGCTCTGATCTTTAAGATTTCTTTCCTTCTGCTAATTTTGGGTTTTGTTTGTTTTTCTTTCTCTAGTTCCTTTAGGTGTAAGGTTAGATTTTTTATGTGAGATTTTTCTTGTTTCTTGAGGTGGGCTTGTATAGCTATAAACCTCCCTCCTAGAACTGCTTTTGCTGCATCTCATAGGTTTTGGATCGTCGTGATTTCATTGTCATTTGTCTCTAGGTATTTTTTGATTTCCTTTTTGATTTCTTCAGTGATTGCTTGGTAATTTTGTAATGTATTGTTTGGCCTCCATGTGTTTGTGTTTTTAACGTTTTTTTTTTTTTCCCTGTAATTGATTTCTAATCTCATTGCATTGTGTTCAGAAAAGATGCTTGATATGATTTCAATTTTCTTAAATTTACTGAAGCTTGATTTGTGACCCAGGATGTGATCTATCCTGGAGAATGTTCCATACGCATTTGAGAATAAAGTGTAATCTGCTGTTTTTGGATGGAATGCCCTATAAATATCAATTAAATCTATCTGGTCTATTGTGTCTTTTTTTTTTTTTTTTTTGAGGTACATGGGCCTCTCACTGTTATGGCCTCTCCCATTGCAGAGCACAGGCTCCAGACGCGCAGGCTCAGTGGCCATGGCTCATGGCCCCAGCCGATCCGCAGCAGGTGGGATCCTTCTGGACCGCGGCACGAACCCGTGTCCCCTGTATCGGCAGGTGGACTCTCAACCACTGTGCCACCAGGGAAGCCCTATTGTGTCATTTTAAGCTTGTGTTTCGTTATTAATTTTCTGTTTGGATGATCTGTCCATTGGTGTAATTGAGGTGTTAAAGTCCCCCACTATTATTGTGTCACTGTCGATTTCCTCTTTTATAGTTGTTGTTTTATGTATTGAGGTGCTCCTATTTTGGGTGCATATATATTTAGAATTGTTATATCTTCTTGATTGATCCCTTGATCATTATGTAGTGTCCTTCCTTGTCTATTGTAACATTCTTTATTTTTTTTTTTTTTTTTTTTTTTTTATGCGTTACGCGGGCCTCTCACTGTTGTGGCCTCTCCCGTTGCGGAGGACAGGCTCCGGACGCGCAGGCTCAGCGGCCATGGCTCACGGGCCCAGCCGCTCCGCGGCATGTGGGATCCTCCCAGACCGGGGCACGAACCCGTGTCCCCTGCATCGGCAGGCGGACTCTCAACCACTGCGCCACCAGGGAAGCCCCAACATTCTTTATTTTAAAGTCTATTTTATCTGATATGAGTATTGCTACTCCAGCTTTCTTTTGATTTCCATTTGCAAGGAATATCTTTCTCAATCCCCTCACTTTCAGTCTGAATGTGTCCCTAGGTCTGAAGTGGGTCTCTTTTAGACAGCAAATATATGGGTCTTGTTTTTGTATCCATTCAGCAAGGCTGTGTCTTTTGGTTGGAGCATTTAATCCATTCACATTTAGGGTAGTTATCAATATGTATGTTCCTATGACCATTTTCTTAATTGTTTTGGGTTTTTTTCTTTCTTTCTTTTTTTTTTTTTTTTTCAGTATGCAGTGCTATCACTGTTGTGGCCTCTCCCATTGTGGAGCACAGGCTCCAGACACGCAGTCTCAGTGGCCATGGCTCATGGGCCTACTCACTCCACGGCATGTGGGATCTTCCCCGACCAGGGCATAAACTCTCGTCCCCTGTATTGGCAGGCGGACTCTCAACAACTGCACCACCAGGGAAGCCCTCAGTTTTGTTTTTGAAGGTCCATTTTTCTCTTGTGTTTCCCACTTATAGAAATTCCTATAGCATTTTTGTAGAGCTGGTTTGGTGATGCTGAATTCTCTTAGCTTTTGCTTGTCTGTGAAGCTTTTGATTTCTCCATCAAATCTGAATGAGACCCTTCCGGGTAGAGTAATGTTGTTTATAGGTTTTTCCCTTTCATCACTTTAAGTACACCATGCCACTCCCTTCTGGCTTGTAGAGTTTCTGCTGAGAAATCAGCTGTTAACCTTATGGGAGTTCCCTGGTGTGTTATTTGTCGTTATTCCCTCACTGCTTTCAATAATTTTTCTTTGTTTTTAATTTAATTTTTGCCAAATTAATTACTATGTGTCTCGGCATGTTTCTCCTTGGGTTTATCCTGTATGGGTCTATCTGCATTTCCTGTACTTGGGTGGGTATTTACTTTCCCATGTTGGGGAAGTTTTCAAGTATTATCTCTTCAAATATTTTCTCTGGTCCTTTCTCTCTCACTTCTCCTTCTGACACCCCTATAATGCAAATGTTGTGGTGCTTAATGTTGTCTCAGAGGTCTCTTAGGCTGTCTTCATTTCTTTTCATTCTTTTTTCTTTATTCTGTTTCACAGCAGTGAATTCCACCATTCTGTCTTCCCGGCCTCTTATCCATTCTTCTGCCTCAGTTATTGATTCCTTCTAGTGTATTTTTAATTTCAGTTATTGTGTTGTTCATCTCTGTTTGTTTGTTCTTTAATTCTTCTATATCTTTGTAAAACATTTCTTGCATCTTCTCAATCTTTGTCTCCATTCTTTTTCCAAGGTCCTGGATCATCTTCACTATCATTATTTCAAAATCTTTTTCTGGAAAGTTGCCTATCTCTACTTCATTTACTTGTTTTTCTGGGGTTTTATTGTGTTCCTTCATCTGTTACATAGCCCTCTGCCTTTTCATCTTGTCTATCTTTCTGTGAATGTGGGTTTTGTTCTATAGGCGGCTAGATTGTAGTTCTTTTTCTTTTTCTTTTTTTAAACATCTTTATTGGAGTATAATTGCTTTACAATGGTGTTTTAGTTTCTGCTGTTTCACAAAGTGAAGCAGCTATACATACACATACATCCTCATATCTCCTCCCTGTTGTGTCTCCTTCCCACACTCCCTATCCCACACCTCTAAGTGGTCACAAAGCACCCAGCTGATCTCCCTGTGTTATTCGGCTGCTTCCCACTAGCTATCTATTTTACATTTAGTAGTGTATATATGTTCATGCCACGCTCTCACTTCGTCCCAGCTTACCCTTCCCCATTCCCATGTCCTCAAGTCCATTCTTTACAACTGCATCTTTATTCCTGTCCTGTCCCTAGGTTATTCTGAAACATTTTTGTTTTTTTAGATTCCATATAACAGTATGGATTAGCCTACAGTTTTTGTTTTTCTGTTTCTGACTTACTTCACTCTCTGTGACACTCTCTAGGTCAACCCACCTCACTACAAATAACTCAATTTCTTTTTTTATGGCTGAGTAATATTCCACTGTATATATGTGTCACACCTTCTTTATCCATTCATCTGTCGATGGACACTTAGGTTGCTTCCATGACCTGGCTATTGTAAATAGAGCTGCAGTGAACATTTTGGTACATGACTCTTTTTGAATTATGGTTTTCTCAGGGTATATGCCCAGTAGTGGGGTTTCTGGGTCGTATGGTAGTTCCATTTTTAGTTTTTTAAGGAATGTCCATACTGTTCTCCATAGTGGCTGCATAAATTTACATTCCCACCAACAGTGCAAAAGGGCTCCCTTTTCTCCACACCCTCTCCAGTATTTATTGTTTGTAGATTTTTTGATGATGGCCATTCTGACCATTGTGAGGTGATACCTCATTGTAGTTTTGTTTGTTTGTTTGTTTTTTTTAACATCTTGGAGTATTATTGCTTTATAATGGTGTGCTAGTTTTTGCTTTATAACAAAGTGAATTAGTTTTACATATACATATGTTTCCATATCTTGTCCCTCTTGCATCTCCCTCCCTCCCATCCTCCCTATCTCACCCCTCTAGGTGGTCACAAACCACTGAGCTGATCACCCTGTTCTATGAGGCTGCTTCCCACTACCTATCTATTTTACATTTGGTAGTATATATTAGTCCATGCCACTCTCTCATTTTGTCACAACTTACCCTTCCCCCTCCCCATATCCTCAAGTCCATTCTCTAGTAGGTCTGTGTCTTTATTCCTATCTTGCCCCTAGATTCCTCATGATCATTTTTATTTTTCCTTAAATTCCATAAATATGTGTTAGCATACATTATTTGTTTTTCTCTTTTAGACTTACTTCACTCTGTGTGACAGACTCTGGGTCTATCCACCTGACTACAAATAACTCAGTTTCATTCCTCTTTATGGCTGAGTAATATTCCATTGTATATATGTGCCACATCTTCTTTATCCATTCATCTGTTGATGGACACTTAGGTTGCTTCCATGTCCTGGCTATTGTAAATTGAGCTGAAATGAACATTTTAGTACATGACTCTTTTTGAATTATGGTTTTCTCAGGGTATATGCCAGGAGTCTATTGCTGGGTCGTATGATAGTTCTATTTTTACTTTTTTAAGGAACCTCCCTACTGTTCTCCATAGTGGCTGTATCAATTTACATTCCTACCAACAGTGCAAGAGGGTTCCTTTTTCTCCACACCCTCTCTAGCATTTATTTTTTGTAGATTTTTTTGATGATGGCCATTCTGACCTGTGTGAGGTGATATCTCATTGTAGTTTTAATTTGCATTTCTCTAATGATTAATGATTTTGATCATTCTTTCATTTTTTTTTTTTTTTTTTTGGCAATCTGTATATCTTCTTTGGAGAAATGTCTATTTAGGTCTATAGTTCTTGCTTCTGCTCTCTTCCCTCTGGTCGATGAGGTTCTTTAAGTGGCCTGTGCAAGTTTCATGATGGGAGGGACTGGTGGTCAGTAGAGCTGGCTGTTGCTTTGGTGGGCAGGGCTCAGTAAAATGTTAATCCACTTGTCTGCTGATGGGTGGGGCTGGGTTCCATCCCTGTTGGTTGATTGGCCTCAGGCAGCCCAACACTGGAGCCCACCCGGGCTCTTTGTTTGGGCTAATGGCAGGCTCTGGGAGGGCTCATGTCAAGGAGTACTTCCCAGAACTTCTGCTGCCAGTGTCCTTGTCCTCACAGTGACACACAGCCACACCCCACCTCTGCAGGAGACCCTCCAACACTAGCAGGTAGGTCTGTTTCAGTCTCCTATGGGGTCACTGCTCCTTCCCCTGGGTCCCAATGAGCACACTACTTTGTGCGTGCCCTGCATGAGTGGAGTCTCTGTTTCCTCCAGTCCTGTCAAAGTCCTGCAATCAAATCCCACTACCCTTCAATGTCTTATTCTCTTGTAATTCCTCTTCCTGTTGCCGGACCCCCAGATTAGGAAGCCTGATGTGGGGCTCAGAACTTTCACTCCAGTGGGTGGGTGTCTGTGGTATAAATGTTCTCCAGTTTATTAGTCACCCACCCAGCAGTTATGCAATTTGATTTTATTGTGACTGTGACCCTCCTACCATCTCATTTTGGCTTCTCCTTTGTCTTTGGATATGGGGTATCTTTTTGGTGAGTTCCAGTGTCTTCCTCTCGATGATTGTTCAGCAGTTAGTTGTGATTCTGGGTTCTTTTAAGAGGGAATGAGACCACGTCCTTCTACTCCACCATCTTGAACCAATCTACACTTCACCGTTTTTTCAATAGTATTAACCTAGAAAAATTTGAATCTACATGATCAATTTCTTGCCAAGCAGATAAGCACCAAATAACCATGTGCATTTGTATCTTTTACCCTATATGTGTGTTGTGCAAATTAAAAGAACACTCAACAAATTCCAGAAATTTTAAACTAATGTCTCTTTAACCTTGCTTTCTCTCTGCAATCACTTTTTCACATCTTGCTTATTCTTCCTGAATATTCAAGCTATCCATCATTGTCCTATGTCTCATACTTCATAGAGAAAGCTGAACCTCTCATAGGGAAGCTGTCACATCATCATCAAACCAGAATAAAAACTTAGTAATGTCTGTTTCTATCTTTGCTTCTTTTCTCCTGTTACAGTAAAGGAAAAGGAGGAAATTCTAATACATACATGATCTTCAAAACACAGTTTTCAAAAGACCATGATAAAGGATACAATTCACATTTAAGGTAAAATAGAGCTGTATATCTAGCACCAAGTAACATAGTAATAGCATTTACAGAGCAGAAATCATAGGAAATGAAAGGAAAATTAGATAAAAATATACTAGTAGAATGATAATTCTCTTTCAGTCTATATCAAATCAAATGGGCAAAAATAAGAATATAAAATAATTGGATAATATCATTGATAGGTAACTTTTTGTATATATTTAATGCTGTATTCTAAAAAATAGAGGAGAAACTTTTCCAATAGATCCTACAGCATTCACTAATATTGATGTAATACAAAAAAAGGCACAAAACTCTTTGATTATAAGTCTAGAACTTTATAAATCTTTTTTTTTAATATCATGAAATGAGTATTTTCTGCCTATAAATAAAAAATAAGGGCTTCCCGGGTGGTGCAGTTGTTAAGAATCTGCCTGCCAATGCAGGGGACATGGGTTCGAGCCCTGGTCTCGGAAGATCCCACATGCCGCGAAGCAACTAACCCTGTGAGTGACAACTACTGAGCCCATGTGCCACAACTACTGAAGTCCATGCACCTAGAGACCATGCTCCACAGCAAGAGAAGCCACTGCAATGAGAAGCCTGAGCACCACAGTGAGGAGTAGACCCCTCTCGCCATAACTAAAGAAAGCCTGTACACAGCCATGAAGACCCAATGCAGCCAAAAATAAAATAAAATAAATAAATTTATTTAAAAAAGGCAAATCCTTATAATTTTTGAGGGTTATAGAGGAAATTAAAAATTGAAGAATATCTTTAAAACAAATATAACTAAAGTATTATATTTTAGGACATATGAAATACAGCTAAAGCAGTGTTCATGGGGAAATTCATGGCCTTAAATATGTATATCAATAATAAAGCAAAATGAAAATAAATGAATTAATAATCTGGCTTAAAATTAGAAATGTAGCAACAAAAAATTAAAGCAGGGATTCCCTGGTGGCGCAGTGGTTGAGAGTCTGCCTGCCGATGCAGGGGACACGGGTTAGTGCCCCAGTCTCGGAAGATCCCACATGCCACGGAATGGCTGGGTCTGTGAGCCATGGCCACTGAGCCTGCGCATCTGAAGCCTGTGCTCTGCAATGGGAGAGGCCACAACAGTGAGAGGTCTGTGTACCACAAAAAATAATAATAATAAAAAAATAAAATTAAAGCAAGTTTAAAGTAATGATTTAATAAAGATAGAAAGAGAAATTGAGTTAAATAAAGAAAACATGTTAGAACTAATAAATAAATTAAAAATATACTGTCAGCTAATCTAATTAAGAATAGCAAAGGAAAAAATCACTAATAAAAGGTAAAAAATGATAAGGAAGACATTTCTACAGAATTAATTAAAAGGATGAGAGACTACACTCCTCAAACCTATACAATTTAAATCAAAAGTATGAATGAAGTATATAATATTCTAGAAAAATATAGTTTACCAAATTTATCACAGAAAATATAGGAAATCTAAACATATGCATTTATATGGAATAAATGAAGAAGATGATCAAAGTGCTACCTTTCAAGCAGCAATAGATTTACATGGTTTCATAGAAGATTTCCAAAACTTTTAAAAGACAGATAATTCCAAAGCTGGTAAAACTGCTCCAAAAGGGAAAACTTCCAAATTCCATTTATGAAGTGAGTTCAGTACTGACATCAAAACTTGAAAAAAATTGAACAGAAAAAAAAGGCTACAAATATAATTTTTATGTATTGATGCAAAACTCAAGCAAGATGGACAGCCACAGAAAAAGCCAAATAGGGCCTCAGAAAATCTAGAATACTGACAAAAATTGTCCAATAGAAAAATTTCAGAGTTCTGGAAATTAACTGAATGCTTTCAGCAATCTGGGTAATGTTTATTCAAGTAAAACCTTTGAATCTTAGCAATACCAGCAAAATCTGTGGCAATATAACTTGCCCTGTTCTGATCTGATTCTCTCCAGCATCAGTGTAGCCTTGAAAACCAAGAGCCTGAAATCTTGGTGAAAACCAGCAGCCTGGCAGCAACCAGAGGGGGCAGAATGAGGTTGGATCTCTTTCAATCTCCCCATTTTCAGGTAATTCTTATTATTCCACCTGTTTAGGGATTCCCTGGAATACCCTACTTGCAAGGCTGTCTTTATTTGACCTGTCTCAATGTTCAGTCAGTGCAAAAAGCCTTTCTCTGTGGGCATTTGTCCAAAAAGTACTGGTGTGTTTAATTTTGTGGCTGCCTGAAGAGGTAGATAACAGTTGGGGCAAACAGCAGGCTATTAAAAAAACAATCTGAAAGGAAAAGCTGGGGAGAGAGAGTTTCATAAGGCCTTTATAAAGCTCTGACATATTCCTGCAAATTTTGAAGGTCATGCACATGTCTCAGACTGTGCACATACCAACGGCTGTGCACATACCCAGACCCTTGCATCTGCTCAGAAAAGACTTGAGAAGGCCTTAAACTCTCATGTCTGGTTGACCTAGAGTCTCCTTAAACAGGAAGTGAAGGCTAAGACAGAGTTGTCAACTGCCTCGCTCAGTGTTCAAGGTGTGCACCAACATGAACACAGAGCCTCCCAGCGAAGCCTGGAAAATGTATTGGATTCAAGTGTTTAAGGAAATCTCTGTTCAATTGTCACCTGACCTTTAAGCTCACTAAACAGAGACTTCAGCATTCACATATGACAAAGAATGTAGCCTTTACAGAATTAGTTCAGAAAGGTCACTAAAAAACAAACAACTACAAAAAGCAGCAATAACAACATAGTTATATAAAATGATGTTTTATATTATATAATAATGTAAGTGTAACTTAACACTATATTATATAAAATGTTTCAACAAAAAATTATATAAGCCATATAAAGAAACAGGGAAAAAGAATCAATAACAACTATTCTTGAAGAAGGTCAGATGTAAGATTTATTAGGCAAAGAATTTAAATCAGCCATTTAAAATATGTTCAAAATGCTAAAGGAAACCATGTCTAAAGAACTAAAGAAAATATGAGAATGGTATTTCACCAAAAGGAAAATATCAATAAAGAAATAGAAATTATAAAGAAAAACAAATAAAAATTCTGTAGTTGAAAAGTACAATAGCTAAGTTGAATAATTCACTAAAAGAACTCAACAGTAAATTTGAGCAGGCAGAAAAAAATTAGTAATGTGAAGATAGGTCAATTGAAAATAGTCTGAGGAACAGAATAAAAAAAAAATGAAGAAAGGTGAACAGAGACTTAAATACCCATTGGACACCATCAACAATATCTACATTTGAAAAGTGGAGTCCCAGAAGGAGAGGACAGAGGCAAAGGGATAGAAAAATTATTGAAGAAATAATTACTGAACACTTCCCAAATATGAGGAAAGACATTAATACATACATCCAATAAACTCAATAAACTCCAAGTAAAATAAAATAAAAGAGATCCATACCTAGATACATCATAATTCAACTGTTGAAAACCAAAGAAAAGAGAAAATTGAAAGCAGCAAGAAAGGAGTGACTCATCATGTGTAAAGAGCCCTCTAAGATTAACCTTATTTTTCATCAGAAAGCATGAGACTACAGGGTAGAAAGATTACACTAAAGGCTGAAAGAACATTCTGGCAACAAAGATTTCTGTATCTGACAAAATTATCCTTCAAAAGTTATGTAAAAATTAAGACATTTTTAGATAACCAAAAACAATGAGAGAATTTATGGCTAGCAGACCTGACCTATAAGGAATACTAAAAGGAGTGTCTGAATAATGACAGGACAAGACACTAGACAATATCTCCAATCCTCATTAAGAAATGAAGACAACCATTAAGGCAACACACAGGTATAAATATAACTGTATAAATATATTTTTGTATGTAACTCTTTTTTCTTCTATATTATTAAAATACAAATGAACTAAGTTGATGGATATGCAATCTATAAAGCTATAATGTTTATGACAATAATAACACAAAGAAGATAAGTTGGAGACTCACACTTTCCAATTTTAAAAGTTATTACAGTGCTACAGCAGTCAAAACCTTGTGTTTTGGCATAAAGATAAACACAAAGATCAATAGAACAAAATAGAAAGTGCAGAAATAAACCTGTACATTTATAGTCAATCTATTATTAACAAGGTTGTCAAAACAATTAAATGGTGGAAAGAATAGTTTTTTCAACAATAGGTACTGGGACAAATGGATATCTACATTTAAAAGAATGAAATTGGATCCCTACCTCATGTCATACGCAAAACTTTGCTCAAAGCGGATCAAAGATCTAAATGTAAGAGGTAAAACTATAAAACTCTTAGAAGAAAACAGAGCAGTAAATTTTTGTGACCTTGGATTAGGCAATGGATACTCAGATATGACACCTATAGCACAAGAAACCAAAGGAAAAAAAATGATAAATTGAACTATGTCAAGTTAAAAATATTTGTGCTTAAAAGATATTATCATGAAAGTGAAAGGACAACCCATAGAATGAGAGAAAATATTTGCAAATTCTTTATCTGATAAGGTCTAGTATCTGGAATGCATAAAGAACTCAACAAAACTATAAATGCACAAATAACTTTATTAAAAATACTTGAATAAACATTTCTCATAAAAGCAGAAATAACCAATAAACACATGAAAAGATGCTGAGCCCCAACAGTTACTAGAGAAATGGAAATCAAAACTGCAATTAGGTACCACTTCACACCCACTTAGATGGCTATAATAAAAAAGACAGACAATTACAAGTGTTGTCAAGGATATGGAGAAGTTGGAACCATGCATTGTTGATGGAACTGTAAAATGGTGCAACCGTTTTGGAAAGTGTTTGGAAGTGCTTCAAAATGTTAAAAATGCTATCATACAATTCATCAATTCCATCCCTAGGTATATACTCAAGAGAAAAGAAATATTATGTCCACACAAAAACATATACCTGATAGTGATAGCAGCATTATTTATGAGCCCCAAGCTGGAAATGTCCATCAATGGATGAAGACACAAACAAAAGTGATATATCTATACAATAGAATATTACTCGGTAATAAAAGGAATGAAATACCTGCTACAACATGGATGAACATTGAAAACGTTATGCTAAGTGAAAGAAGCTGTGCACAAAGACCATATATTGTATGATTCCATTTATATGAAATACCCAGAATAGACATGCATGCATATAGAAAGTAGACTAGCAGTTTCCAGAGCTAGGGTTGGGAATTCATGAGTGATTACTAATAAGTAAGGAGTTTCTTTATTTTTTTTCTTTTTAAGGAGTTTCTTTTTGATGAGATGAAAATATCCTGTAATTAGTGGCCAAGGTTGCACAACCTTGTGATTTTAACAAAGTCACTGAATTGTACACTTTAAAAGGGTGAATATCATGGTATATGAGTTATATCATAATAAAAACATAGTGAGAAAAATCCAAAACAAAATATTAGTAAGCCAGAATCCAGCAGTACCTTTTAAGAAACATGCATCCAGGCCAATAAGACTTATTGTAGGAATCAAGAATGGTTCACTATTTGGAAATCTACTAAAATAATTGATCTTATTAATTGATTCATGTAGAAAATTATATGCTCATCTCCATAGATGATGAAAAGGCATTTGACAAAATTCAATGGCAAGTCTCAATTTTAAAAACTCAATAAGAATAAATCAATACTTCTTTAACATGATTAACTGTACTTGTCTCAGCCCAAAATTCAATATCATGGGGAAACACAGCCATTGTAACCACTAAAATCAGCAAGAAGTCTGGAATGTCTACTATTATTCCATTATTATTTAACACTTTACTACATATAATAGCTGAAGCCATTAGATAAGATAAGGGACACTCAAGTATAAAAATTGGAAAGAAGAAAAAGAGTACTATCATTCTTTGCAAATTGTATAATTGAGTAACTGGAAAATACAAGAGAATCAACTGAGAAAACTACTGCAGGCAAATAAGAGTTTAGTAAGATAGTGGAGTAAATATTAATGTATGGGTATCATATATATATACACATATATGCATAAAATTAACTAGTTAAAAGTTATATTAAAAGCCCATTAACAATAACAGCAATATTATAAAATAACCAAGAATAAACTTATAAATATATAATACCTACATAAAGAAAACTGTTTTTTAATAGATAATGTAGTTTATTTCCCAGACAAAGCAGAATTGTTTACTTCCTTAATTATATTTTATTATCAATAACCTTTCTTCATTTTTTTAAACTTTAATTGTGGTAAAATACACATAAAATTTACCATTAAATTTTTACACTATATCTTCATGACTTATTTAGTTATTTATCTTATAATTGGGAGTTTATACCTTTTGACCAATTTCATCAATTTCACTCCCTGACCCCCACCTCTGGCAACCACCATTCTGTTCTCTGTATCTAAGAATTCAGTTTTGTTTGTTTTTTTTAAGATTCCACACATAGGCAAGATCATATAGTATTTGTCGTTCTCTGTATGACTTATTTCACTTTCTTAACCATTTTAAAGTATACTGTTCAGTAGTGCTAGAGAAAACTTTTAAACACTAAAAAGAATACAAGAACACATGGATAAACCCACCATGTTCCTATGTGGAAAGAAGATTCAATGTTACATATATGTAAATTCTCCACAAGAAAAGCTATAAATATATAATGTGGTCCCAATAAAAATATTAATGGGTTATTATTCTCAGTTGGAACTAGAAAAGCTGATTCTAAAATTCATATGGAAAATAATACAAGTAACAACACCAAAGACAATTCTAAAATAGAAGAGCAAGGAGATTATATTTTGAATCTGGCCCACTATGCGAGACATCTTCCTCAGTTGTGATGAATTGCTTATTAAGTTCTTGTTGTTCCCCTTTGATATCTGCCTTCCATAATATCACCCCTCATTCTGTCAGTCAAATCTGAACCACAATTGTATACAGGATGCTTTTTTTTTCTATGAGAGTCTTGAAATATTCATATTAGGGACCATGTTTGGATGTCTGTTTAAGTGTCCCAGAACATTCCATGACAAGAAGGCTTTGTCTGCCCAGAGCAAAGGGACAATTTAATTCAATGTTGCTTACTGACACAGGCTAGCTTACTCAAGTCTTAGCTCTGGCTCCAAGCTATTAATAAACCTTAAGAATCAAGAGGCAATTAAGGGAAATGAAAGACAACTGTACTACCATCATGAACCAGGATCCTATAAGCATCATCTAGTCTTGTGCAAGTGGTAAAATATTCCAGCATTATTTGTCATTCATTATCTTTTTCCTGCTGGATAAAAAAAGCTCCCTCAAATCAGATGCAGAAATTTTGAGTATTTAAAAGGATGTGTGCCTGTGTTTGTGATCTTTTCTATTTATAGGATAGGCTTCAGACCTTATTCACAATTACTCCAGTAAAAACTGTAGCCAAACTTCGATCCTAATGGACATCAATTCATAGCATCATGTCTATCATTCCTACTGAAATTGTTATGTGTTAACTTCAAAAAAGGGTAGATTCTCATTTCAATGAGCAAAGGGATTTGTATGTGTTTATAAGTTGATAGTCTAAAGGAAGGCTCATATAAATTTACTTATATGTATATTTTTCTTTGTAGATGTAATTAAGCTGTTAAAAAGAAATATTTTCCCTGAATATATCTATTAGCAAAATGTTAATGTACCTCCTAAGATATTTTGCTTGTTACTTCATACACGATTTAGGTTAAAGGAAGACAGAGGAACAGATTAATATTGAAAAATGCAAGAATCAGTTGAGGTAGAGGTATCTAAGACTGACTATACAAATATGATATAAATATACTTATGGCTATTAGGATTTATTTTTCTAACTTCTACAGCCTACAAATCATTCTACCCAGTTTTTTTTTCTCTTATGTATTCTACTTCTCCTCACGTTGAATTTTTTTTAAATGGACAATAAGTCTTTCTTTTTAAAATTAATTAATTAATTTATTGGTTGCATTGGGTCTTCATTGCTGTGCATGGGCTTTCTCTAGTTGAGATGAGTGGGGCTTATTGTGGTTGCTTCTCTTGTTGTGGAGCATGGGCTCTAGGCACACAGGCTTCAGTAGTTGTGACATGTGGGCTCAGTAGTTGTGGTGTACGGGCTTAGTTGCTCCACGGCATGTGGGATCTTCCCAGACCAGGGATTGAACCCGTGTTCCCT
Organism: Phocoena sinus; assembly: GCF_008692025.1. Classification (NCBI taxonomy): domain Eukaryota; kingdom Metazoa; phylum Chordata; class Mammalia; order Artiodactyla; family Phocoenidae; genus Phocoena; species Phocoena sinus. The sequence continues at coordinate 82,860,351 of NC_045784.1, forward strand.
GCATTGGCAGGTGGATTCTTAACCACTGCACCACCAGGGAAGTCCCTCTCACCTTGAATTGATATTTGGAAAACTTAACACATGAAGAGATTCATAGATAAAGTTAAGAGTGAAGCAGTTATCACTTGAAGAATTCCTCAGCAGAATGTTTTACTAGATTTTGACCATAAGGTGATAATTGCATGACTTTACATTTTTCACCTATCTGTGACCACAAACTGACAATTTACAGAGTTGTTTATCATTGAATGATCAGTGTAATAATTCAATTTAGTCCTTAAGCTGATTGAAAAAAACTGGACTATACTCAATTTCTTTTTCCTGATTGCCCTATCACATAATCAAGCAAGTAGTTATGTATAATCAAGTAATAAAAAGGTTGTCAGTAATGTTCCGTGACAGCACATTTCTACTGTAAACAAACTCTACTATCACTTGCTATGCAAGTGCCAAAAAAAAAAAAAAACCCACAATATGTGCTTCCATTTAACTAATATGATAATATACTTAAGATGGTGGTTTCCAATATTTTTAATTTTGTGCAAATATGCTTCATATAACTGCTACCTCTTTCATGCCTGGTAACTGCTACCTCTTTCATGCCTGGTAGCTGAATCTCCTGCTGAGCCCTTTTGTATTTGCTGATCAAATATCACCTCCCATTTTGTTGTGTAACTCCTGTTGTCTTTCTTTTGTACCATAGGATGAAACACCTAAACACTCTTCAGCTACTTGAATTTTCTCATAGTCATTATAAATCTTTGGGCTCTATTCTAAAACTTGAAAGAATTTCCTTTTAAAATCCAATAGAAAATCTGTCAGAATATCTTATTAGACTGTCCCCCACCAAAAAAAGTTATACATCAAGAAAAATAAGACTACATCAAGACAAAATAAACATAAGTTGATTGCCCCATTTTACTCAAATTCCAAGAAGGTTGCATCCTGGAGTGTGCAAACAAAAGAGTTGTGATTACACATGAGCCTCAACTACATTTTTATTTTCCCTCTTTTTAAAAGGTAGCAAAAATACGTTAATAAAAGTTTCCAGTCATATGTATAGAAAATAATAAAAAACTAGTGACTACACGTATAATAAGTGTGTAACTAGTACATTAAACAAGCATGCCTTGTTGGGTGTAATAAGAAACAATATAATCCCACTGCTTCATTAACATTTATTCAAAGGGAGAAAGTTATTTCTTTATTATGAATAAAAATTTGGAAAATACCAAGACATTTCTCATTCAAAGTCCTCCAGTCACTTTTAGTGACAAAATCAATCATATATTGTCCTTTAGAGAGATAAAAATATGAAATGGGAGAAAATGAGGAAGAATTCTTCCTTGAATTAGAATATCAGTATGAACTTATGGTTTCTTAAAAACCTATTTCTTTGTAGTGTATTTTAGAAGATCCTAGAAGCAACCCTAGCACCCAGATCTGGGTTTCTAAATACCATTCTTCATAAAAGGAAATGAAGCTCCTTTGAAAAATAACCAATCCCAGCCCTGGAACAGGCAAAGCAAAAGATAAACCTATATAAGAACATATTGTTGTGTTATAAAGCAAGGAAGCATTCAAGGAATGATGGGGGCATGTCAAAAAGGGGCTGGCATTGGCCACATCTGGAACTGCATCTGGATAAATTTGAGCAAGATAAGATATTGTAACATGTTAAATAAAAGAGAATCTGTGAGTCCATAATAATATTCAAAAAGAGGGAGTGAAGGAAAGCTTTTATTTACAGATTAATGACTGCTACTAAGTATAGAAGGAATTAGAAAGTCACCACTTTATATCTACAAATATAATAATTGATTCAGGTGGGGATCACCAGTGAATGTAAGGTTACTGGGAAATAAGACATATACATAGTTTCAAAGTATAACTCTGAGGATTAACTATTAATTTACAAAGGTGAAAATGTACCTTTAAAATGGACACATCTAGGATTGCCCACTTTAGATGCATATTAAACATTTTGAGGAATTGTCCTAGTTAGGAGTTTACTGAGTCCACAGATAAAGGAATTTTCCAGTTTAATAAATAATAACTTTCCAAAAGAAAGCAATATCGCCTACAGTTCCCATTTATGGTTTTAAATTATAGACAAAAGCAGGGGGAATACTAAGCACAAAATTTAGGGTACTGGCTCTTCTAGGGGAAAGATGGATGTTGTGATGTGGAGGGCATACTGGTAGCTTTAAAGGCACTGGAAGTATTTAACCCTTAAACTGAGTAGTGTATAAATGGGTTTTCATTTACTATTTTTGTAACTGTACACATACATTATATATATTGTATTGGATGTAAAGGGTGGGCAAATACATAGCAGACAAACTCACAAAAATATAACAGGTAATAATTTTACAGAGAAATTTCATCCTCTTTTTAAGCATACATGAAAATTTACAAAAATTTGACATTTTATTATCTATATTTATTGTATATATTTATCTTCATAACATTTGATTTTTAAAAACTCAATGAGAACATGTATAAATATGTATTTTGTATGTAATTTGAAAATTATAGTACCAAAACATTCAGAATATATTTTGATAATTTAATTCAAATCAAAATGTAGGAATGTATTAAATGTCTCTGAAAAATATAGCATGTAAATTTCTTTCTAGGGTAGGGTATAGAAAAGCAAATAAACAATCAAAATAAGCCTTAATAGGGACTTCCCTGGTGGTCCATTTGTTAAGCTGTCATCTTAGAATGCAGCGGGTCCGGGTTTGAATTTCAGTAGGGGAGCTAAGATCTCACAAGCCTCATGACCAAAAAACCAAAAACATAAAACAGAAGCAATATTGTAACAAATTCAATAAAGACTTTAAAAATGGTCCATATAAAAAAAAAATCCTTTAAAAAATAAAGCCTTAATAAATCCCCCAAATCAAATTAAACTTATATAATTTATTGTCTCAGGTGATACAATAAAAGTAGATATTAATAATAATTTAAGCAATAAAATATATAACTATTTAGAACAAATCATCATCACACAACTATTAAAAATAAGGATTGAGTAAAAGAGAATATCAAAGCATAATGAACACAGCACTTATAAAATAACAACCAATGAGAGTTAAACCTATTAAAATGTAGGTAACATTGCCAAAACTTCATTTAAAAAAAACTCACAGTCTTAAAAACTTTCATAATTAAATAAAAGTTAATGGAGTAAAAAAAAACATGAATTAGGGAGAGACCTTCAAGATGGCAGAGGATAAGACGTGGAGATCACGTTCCTCCACACAAATACATCAAAAATATATCTACATGTGGAACAACTCCTAAAGAACACCTAATGAATGCTGGCAGAAGAACTCAGACTTCCCAAAAGGCAAGAAAATCCCCCCATACCTGGGTAGGGCAAAAGAAAAAAGAAAAAACAGAGACAAAAGAATAGGGAAGGGACCTGCACTTCTGGGAGGGAGCTGTGAAGGAGGAAAAGTTTGCACACACTAGGAAGCCCCCTCACTGGAGGGGATGGGGGCGGAAGCTTTGGAGCCACAGAGGAGAGCACAGCAACAGGGGTGCAGAGAGCAAAGCAGAGAGATTCCCACACAGAGAATGGGTTCCAACCAGCACTCACCAGCCTGAGATGTTGTCTGCTCAGCTGTTGCGGTGGGTGGGGGCTGGGAACTGAGTCTCCAGTTTTGGAGGTCAGACCCCAGGGAGAGGACTGTGGTTGGCTGCGTGAAGACAGCGTGAAAGGGGCTAGTACGTCACTGCTAGCCAGGAGGGAGTCCAGGAAAATGTCTGGACCTTCCAGAGAGGCAAGATACCATTGTTTCGGTGTGAGTGAGGAGAGGGGCTTCCTGCTCCGTTTGCCCACAGATGACAACCAATAAATGACATGATATTATACATAGAGAATCCTAAAGACTCTACCAGAAAACTACTAGAGCTAATCAATGAATTTGGTAAAGTTGCAGGATACAAAATTAATGCACAGAAATTTCTGGCATTCCTATACATTAATGATGAAATATCTGAAAGAGAAATTAAGGAAACTTCCATTTATGATTGCAACAAAAAGAATAAAGTACCTAGGAATAAAGCTACCTAAGGAGACAAAAGACCTGTATGCAGAAAATTATAAGACACTGATGAAAGAAATTAAAGATGATACAAACAGATGGAGAGATATACTATGTTCTTGATTTGGAAGAATCAACATTGTGAAAATGACTCTACGACCCAAAGCAATCTACAGATTCAATGCAATTCCTGTCAAACTACCAATGGCATTTTTCACAGAACTAGAACAAAAAATTTCACAATTTGTATGGAAACACAAAAGACCCCAAATAGCCAAAGCGATTTAAGAAAGAAAAACAGAGCTGGAGGAATCAGACTCCTTGACTTCAGATTATACTACAAAGCTATAGTAATCACAACAGTATGATACTGGCACAGAAACAGAAATACAGATCAATGGAACAGTATAGAAAGCCCAGAGATAAATCTACACACATATGGTCACCTTATCTTTGATAAAGGAGGCAAGAATATACAATGGAGAAAAGACAGCCTTTTCAATAAGTGGTGCTGGGAAAACTGGACAGCAACATGTAAAAGAATGAAATTAGAACACTTAACACCATACACAAAACTAAACTCAAAATGTATTAAAGATCTAAAGGTAAGGCCAGGCACTATAAAACTCTTAGAGGAAAATATGGGCAGAACACTTTATGACATAAATCACAGCAAGATCCATTTTGACCCACCTCCTAGAGAAATGGAAATAAAAACAAAAATAGGCAAGTGGGACCTAATGCAACTTAAAAGCTTTTGCACAGCAAACGAAACCATAAACAAGACCAAAAGCCAACCCTCAGAATGGGAGAAAATATTTGCAAACGAAGCAGCTGACAAAGGATTAATCTCCAAAATATACAAACAGCACATACAGCTCAATATCCAAAAAGCAAACAACCCAATCCAAAAATGGACAGAAGACGTAAATAGACATTTCTCCAAAGAAGATATACAGATTGCCGACAAACACATGAAAGGATGCTCAACATCACCAATCATTGGAGAAATGCAAATCAAAACCACAAAGTATCACCTCACATCAGTCTGAATGGCCATCATCAAAAAATCTGCAAATAGTAAATGCTGGAGGGGGTGTGGAGAAATGGGAACCCTCTTGCACTGTTGGTGGGAATATAAATTGATATAGCCACTAAGGAGAACAGTATGGAGGTTCCTTTAAAAACTAAAAGTAGAACTACCAAATGACCCAGCAATCCCGCTACTGGGCATATACCCTGAGAAAATCATAATTCAAAAAGTGACATGTACCACAATGTTCATTGCAGCTCTATTTACAATAGCCAGGACATGGAAGCAACCTAAGTGTCCATTGACAGATGAATGGATAAAGAAGATGTGGCAAATATTTGCAATGGAATATTACTCAACCATAAAAATAAACAAAACTGACTTATTTGTAGTGAGGTGGATGGACCTAGAGTCTGTCATACAGAGTGAAATGGGTCAGAAAGGGAAAAATGAATACTGTATGCTAACACATATATATGGAATCTAAAAAAAGATGGTTCTGATGAACCTAGGGGCAGGACAGGAGTAAAGACATAATCAAAGAGAATGAACTTGAGGACATAGGGTTGGGGAGGGTAAGCTCGGATGAAGGGAGAGAATAGCATTGACATATATAGACTACCAAATATAAAATAGATAGCTAGTGGGAAGCAGCTGCATTGCACAGGGAGATCAGTTCGGTGCTTTGTGACCACCTAGAGGGGTGGGATAGGGAGGGTGGGAGGGAGATACAAGAGGGAAGAGATATGGGTACATATGTATATGTATAACTGATTCACTTTGTTATACAGCAGAAACTAACACAACATTATAAAGCCATTATACTCCAATAAAGATGCAAAAAAATAAAAATAAATAAGAAAAGGTGAAAAAAGAGGTGTAGAAATGGAAGTTCAGCAAAGTATGCTCTTCATATAATTGAAGTCCCTGGTAAAGAAAAGTAAAAACAATGGAAAAAACTAGTAAGATCTAATATTTAAAAGTATATTTCTAGAACTTTATGAAGTAATCAACCTAAGTTTGAGTTTACTGGTTCTGTTTCTCCTGAAGTCACTCTCCTTGGCTTAAAGGTCGCTACCCCTTAGCTGTGTCTTCACATGGCCTTTCTCTGTGCAGACACATCACTAGTGTCACTTATAAGAACACCAGACATATTAGATTAACTACCACCACCAAATTTAACATTAATTACCTCCTTAAATGCCTTATCTCCAAACACATTCAAATTGGTAGTTAGGACCTCAGCATATACATTTTTTTCTGGTGGACACAATTCATTAAGTTACAGACATTTTAGTTATTTCAAGTGGCTTAATTTAATTTCAGTTTAACAGTAAGAAATTCAGTAATTTCAACTTATCCCATCTCTCATAGCTGTGTAACTAGGATTTCACAGGGAGCTATTGCCCATGAGGGTAAGTGTTTGATGACCTCTGTGACCAATACCCTTAATTTAGTGTCCATTTGGTAATGACCTGTACCGGCTCTACTTTTATTATTACTTCTTTGTGGTAAAAGAGATATACAAACATAATAAAATTTTTAAAATGCAACATGACACTAAATGAAAAGACTCATCCTTCCTTCCTGCTCCACGCTCTATCACAATCCTTTTAACTTTTTCTATTTCTAGTTATTTTTATATACTAAAGGGACTGTTTTCTATATATAGTAGTGTGTATACATTAATCCCAATCTCCTAATTTATCATTACCCCCCATGTTTCCCCTTTGGCAACCATAAGTTTTATTTTGAGATCTGTGAATCTGTTTCTGTTTTGTAAATAGGTTCATTTGTATCATTTTTGTTGGATTCCACATATAAGTGATATAATCTGTTATTTGTGTTTCTCTGTCTGACTTACTTCACTTAGTAATAGGTAACTAATAAGGACCTACTATATAGCACAGGGAACTCTACTCAATATTCTGTAACAACCTATGTGGGAAAAGAATTTGAGAAAAAATGGACATATATATATGTGTATGATGGATTCTCTTTGCTCTACACCTGAAACTACACAACATTGTAAGTCAGCTATACTCCAATAAAAATTAAAAAAACAAAACAAAACATGAATTATCATCTAACCAAGAAAATACAAAAGAGAACAATGAAATATTCCAAAGAAAATCAAGGGGAATGATATAGTAAAGCTAAAGGCAGAAATAAATTTCTCAGACAAAGTAAAATCCATAGAATTGAAATTTTAATTTAATCCAAGAACTAGTTCTTGGGGACAAAAAGAAAAAAATAATTCTGCTTAATCTGAAATATGCAATTTGAAAAATTATGAAAGCAAATTAGAAAATTTACAAGTAGTAAAGAAAACATAATAAGAGATGTAGGTTATTTAATTAGTAATAATAAGATAAGGCTATGTACAATTTAATAATTTTAAACCTCAGAGTAGTGGATAATTTTCAAAATTAATTAATAAAATAGAAAGACCTGAATGAACAAATGACCATAGGAGAAACTACTAAGTTTCCTTCCAAGCTCTTCTATCAGTTTACTAGCTATTAAACAAGAAATTAAACTATCAATTTCTACATATATCTTGCAACACTAGATATAATAAATATGTTTCATATATTTTGTCAAACTAAGGGAACAATTGCCTCTAATTTTTATTTGGGATTCCCTTTTGCCAGTGTGATTAATTATCTTTGTGTATTTATATTACCATTTTGACTTTTTTTTCTTGTGAACTGCATGCCCATGCTCATTAAAATAACTGCATTTTTCTTATTAATTTGTAATAGCTTTTTGTGTACTAAAGACATAAAACTTTTGGTTTCTTCCTCCCCAAAATTTGTCATGTTTTTTTCACTTTAATTGATATTTCGCCACACATTTTCCTTTTTATTTAGTCGAACTTATAAATATTTTTCTTTATGGTTTCTGGAGTGTGTTATGCTTAAAAATGTTTTTTTCACTTCAAGACTATAAACATATTGACTCACCTTTTAATCTAGTATTTCTAATGTAAATATTTTATCTATCTAGAATTATACTTTATGTAAAATATGATGTTAGATATTTTTTCCCAGATGATTAATTTTCCTAGTAGCATTTAACTATTGAGCTCTTTTCATGGTACTGATTTGAAATTGCTACTTTTATCATGTACTAAATTCCCATATATGTTTGTATTAACTTCTGGACTCTGTCTTCTTTTCTATTACATAGCTATTCTTTTGCCACTATCAAACTTTCAATTTCTTCAGCTTTATAAAAGTGCCAGTCTACAATATATTTGTAATTCTCCTTGGTATTTTCACATATTTATTATTACAAATGGACAATATCATTTTGTAAAAATTAAAAAAAATTTTTTTTAAGTTAGTGGTGTTTTCACTGGGATTCTGTTGGATTTACAGAGTAATTTTCATAAAACTGACATTTTCTCAATCTTACTATCTAAGAACAAGTCATATCTTTCCATTAAGAATATAAACTTTAAAAAGACCACCAAAATGGTAAATAATGGTGAGATAATATAAAGACCAAGAGAATATATCCTAGTATCACTATTACTATTTAAAACTTTTCTTTCAAACCAACATATTAAACATAGAATAGAAAAAAGTGGTATAACTTCTGAAAAGAAAGGAAGAGACAAAAAAACACTAATATATTTACATATGATATAGACCTAGAAAATCTAAGAGGTTCAACTATTAAATTCTCAGAATTGGAAGTTTAGGAAGAGCAGAATAGATAATAAATATAAAAAAGTCAGTATCTTTTGTTTATGGAAGCAATAACTCATTAGAAGAAATGAAAGGGAGAAAAGAATCCACTTAGGATTGCAACAAAATATCATAAGAAACCAAAGAATAACACTGCAAAAATTTTGTAGAACTCCTACAGAGAGTCTGCAGACTCCCTGGGTTCAAACTGTGGCAGTGATACTTAGTAGGGCTGTGACATGGCCATATTAATTAAGCCTAGGACCCCCTTTTCCTCATCTATCAGTATAAGATAAGGATAATCATAGTGCCTAACTCATAGGGTTATTGTGAAGACTATACATAAAGCACCTCAAAAATGCCTGGCACATAGTAAGCACTCAATACATGTAGGCTTGTGCAAAGTTACAAACTTTACTGAAGGAATATTGAAAGAAATAAGGAGAGAGAATTGAGAGTGTCTTGTCACATTTGACATATTGAATATTTTCTGTCTATCCTTTCAGATTCACTCTTCACTCTGCTCTGTACCCTAGGAGACTGGAGGCTGACCTAAACAGACATCAATAGACTTCTTTCTGTTCCCTCTGGTGTCCAATAGAATTTGGCTAATGGAGGACCCCAGAAAGGGATCAGAGGGAGAAAGGAGAGTGAGGTAGGTTAGGGTGTTAATTTCCCTTACTCCCTCTCTCCAGAGCCACTGGGCTGTGGCTGTGTTAATTTATAACAGGTTACAGTTCCTGTTAGACAGCCCTTTCCACAGTCCCCTGTCTTGGAATTCCTGTAACTTGCATATTCAGGCCTAGGGTGCTAATGGAGTCCACTGTTACTAGTCCTGGGTTTCTGTGATAATTATTATAGTTTTCTTACATTTTGGCCACACCAGATAAAATAGTCCCTTTATTAAACTTCCTTAGAATTATATTAATTTAAGGGTGCCATCTGTTTTCTACTGAGACCTGTCTAATCCACTTGATATTAAAATGTATTATAAAACCACAAGAATTATTTCAAAATGGATTATTCCTAGATTCTTCCTTATAATTTACTAAATTTTATAAAGTCTCTACAACCAACACATTTTCCTTTTATAAGTGTAAAAATTACATAGAAAATGGATTATTAACAAAAAATGTAAAATATCAGCTGATATTTATTAAAACATAAAGAAAATAATGAAAAAAATTCAGTGTAGGTGTTGTGAGTGAATATTTAGAATGGTCCTTCAATGTGACATTAACGTTCTGAAGAGTTACTTGGCAATGACTTATAGAAATCAAGACAAGCATACTTTTAACACAGTAAAACTGCTTTTGAAACTCTATTCCAGAGAAATAATTTAAATAAAAGATGGACATATAAATCATTATGACTTAGCTATACATTTCAGCTAGCGCTAGAAATAGTCTAAATGGTCACTGTGCTAGATATAATAGCAGATTATTATGTGTTAATGGAGTAGTGCATTTCTGATTACTGTCAGAAATGATGCATTTAAGAACTGAGTAGAAATATGTAAAGGACTTTACACATTGATGCAAGTTAAAAAAGAAAGTGGAACTTAGAGTAATATATGCATATAGAGAGCAAGAATATAAAATATGGGTCCTTTCCTGGTGGCGCAGTGGTTAAGAATCTGCCTGCCACTGCAGGAGACACAGGTTCAAGCCCTTTTCTGGGAAGATCCCACATGCTGTGGAGCAACTAAGCCCGTGAGTCACAACTACTGAGCCAATGTGCCACAACTAGTGAAGCCCACGTGCCTAGAGCCTGTGCTCTGCAGTAAGAGAAGCCACTGCAGTGAGAAGCCCGTGCACTGCAACGAAGAGTAGGCCTCACTCACCGCAACTAGAGAAAGCCTGCGTGCAGCAACGAAGACCCAATGCAGCCAAAACAAAATTATAATAAATAAAAAATCTTAAAAAATGAATATAAAGTATAAATAGTAGAGTACACATAACCAAAAGTCAATTGTTACATCAGAAGAAAATTATGGAACAGTATCCCTTATAAATATCGAAGCAAAATTTTCAAATACTAGCTAACTGAATTCAACAGTACATTAAAAAGATTATTCACTATGACCAATGGGACTTATGCCAAGAATGCAAGGGTGGTTCAACATAAGAAAATCAATCTAATACACTATACTAATAGAATAAAGGGAAAAAAAACACATGATCATCTCAATAGATGCAGAAAAGGCATTTGACAATATCCAACACCTTTTCATGAAAAAGCTAGGGATAGAAGTGGACTTTTCAACATGATAATGATAATGGGCATTTCTGAAAACCCCACAGCTAATATCATTTTCAATGGTGAAAGACTGAAAACTTTCCCGATAAGGCTGGATCAAGACAAGAATGCTCACTTTCACCTTTGCAATTTAACATTGTACCAGAAGTTCTATCCAGGGTAATTAGACAATAAAAAGAAATAAAAGGCATTTAAATTACAAAGGAAGAAGTAAAACTATTTCAATTGGCAGGTGAAATTATCCTATATACAGAAAATCTCAAAGAATCCACAAGAAAGGTACTAGAACTAGTAATGAATCAACAAAGTTGCAGGATACAAGATGAACACACAAAAACCAGTTGTTTCTAAATATATACAAAGATCAATTGAAAAAGGTAATTAAGAAAGTAACTCCATTTACAACAGCATCTAAAGGAATCAAATACTTAGTAAGTTTAACCAAGGAGGTGAAAGACATACAATGAAAACTACAAAACATTGCTGAAAGAAATTAAAAAAATAAACAAATGGAAAGACCTCCCATTTTTATGGATAGGATAGGAAAGCTTAGTATTGTTAAAATGTCAACAATACCTAAAGTGATCAACTACAGATTCAATGCAATCCCTGTCAAAATCCTAACAGCCTTTCTGAGAAATGGAAAAGATAATACTTAAATTTATATAGAGTTGCAAGGAGCTTCAAATAGCCAAAATAATAATGATAAAGAAGAATAAAGTCAGAAGATTCATACCTCCTAATTCCCAAACTTACTACAGAGTTATAGTAATCAAAACAGTGTGCTACTGGCATAAGGATTGACATATAGACCAATGGAATAGAATTGAGAACCCAGAAATAAATCCATAAGTCTATGGTCAGTTGATTTTTGACTAGGGCTCCAAGTCCATTTAATGAGAAAAGAACAATCTCATCAACAAATAGTGCTGCGATAACTAGATTTCCACATGCAAGAGAATGAAGTTGGACTTTTACCTCATACGATATACAAAAGTTAACTCAAATGGATCAATCATCTAAATATAGGAGCTGAAACCACAACAATTTTAGAAGAAAACAGAGTTAAATCTTCATTACCTTGAGCATGGTAATGGATTCTTAGCTATGACAACAAAAGAATGAGTAGCAAAAGAAAAAAAATAAATTTTACATTATCAGAATTAAAAACTTTGTACACCAAAAGACACTATCAAGAAAGCAGAAAGACAGTCTATAGAATGAGAGAAAATATTTGCAAATCATATATCTGATAAGGGTTTAATATGTAGAAAATATTTTAAAACTGTTAAAACTCAACAACAGAAAGACAATACAGTTTAGAAAAATAGGCACAAAACTTGAATAGGCATTTATCCAATGAAGATATACAAATGGCTGATAAGTACATGCAAAGATGCTCAACATCCTTAGCTATCAGAAAAATTTGAATCACAGTGAGATACTACTTCATTTCTTCACACTTACTAGGATGGCAAAAGAAAAAGAAAGGAAGAAAGAAAGAAAGAAAGAAGGAAAGAAAGAAAGGGGAGAGAGGGAGAGATTAAGAAAAGGAGAAAAATAGAAAGAAATAAAGAAAGAAAGAAAGAAAGAAAGAAAGAAAGAAAGAAAGAAAGAAAGAAAGAAAGAAAGAAATAAAGAAAGAAAGAAAGAAAGAAAGAAAGAAAGAAAAAGAAAGAAAGAAAGAAAGAAAGAAAGAAAGAAAGAAAGAGAGAAAGAAAGGAGAGAGAGAGAAAAAGAAAAATAAATGTTGATGAGGATGTGAAGAAACCAGAATCCTTGGACATTACTGGTGAGGATGTAGAATGATGCAGCCACTGTGGAAAACAGTTTGGTACTTTCTCAAAAAGCTTAACATAAAATGATCATACAACTCAGCAATTCCACTCCTAGGTGTATATCCATAACAAGTGAAACCAGAGATTTGAGCAGAAACTTGTACATCAGTGTTCACTGCAGCATTATTCACAATGACCAAAAGGTGGAAACATCCCTAGTATTCATCAAAGATGAATGAATAAACAAAATGTGGTATATGCATCCAATATAATATTATACAGCCATCAAAAGTAATTAAGTTTTGATACATGCTACAACATGGATAAATCTTGAAAACATTATGCTTAAAGAAATAAGCCGGGGGGACCCTGAAGATGGCGGAAGAGTAAGACGCGGAGATCGCCTTCCTCCCCACAGATACACCAGAAATACATCCACACGTGGAACAACTCCTACAGAACTCCTACTGAAGGCTGGCAGAAGACCTCAGACCTCCCAAAAGGCAAGAAACTCCCCACGTACCTGGGTAGGGCAAAAGAAAAAAAGAAAAAACAGAGACAAAAGAATAAGGACGACACCTGCACCAGTGGGAGGGAGCTGTGAAGGAGGAAAAGTTTCCACACACTAGGAAGCCCCTCTGCGGGCGGAGACTGTGGGAGGTGGAGGGGGGAGTTTCGGGACCGCGGAGTAGTGCACAGCGACAGGTGCGGAGGGCAAAGCGGGGAGATTCCTGCACAGACGATCGGTGCCGACCAGCACTCACCAACCCGAGAGGCTTGTCTGCTCACCCGCCGGGGCGGATGGGGCTGCGAGCTGAGGCTCGGGTTTTGGTTTTGGACGGAGCTCAGGGAGAGGACTGGGGTTGGCGGCTTGAACATAGCCTGAAGGGGTTAGTTCACCACGGCTAGCCGGGAGGGAGTTCGGGGAAAAGCCTGCACCTGCCGAAGAGGCAAGAGACTTTTTCTTCCCTCTTTGTTTCCTGGTGCGCGAGGAGAGGGGTTTAAGAGCGTTACTTAAAGGATCTCCAGAGACGGGCGCGAGCCGCGGCTAAAACCGCGGACCCCAGAGACGGGCGGGAGACGCTAAGGCTGCTGCTGCCGCCACCAAGGGGCCTGTGTGCGAGCACAGGTCACTCTCCACACCCCTCTTCCGCGGAGCCTGTGCAGCCCGCCACTGCCAGGTTCCCGGGATCCAGGGACAACTTCCCCGGGACAACGCACGGCGGGCCTCAGGCTGGTGCAACGTCACGCCGGCCTCTGCCGCAACGTCACGCTGCCTCTGCCGCCGCAGGCCCGGCCCGCACGCAGTGCCCCTCCTTCCCCCATCCCCCAACCCCCTGCCTGAGTGAGCCGGAGGCCCCGAATCAGCGGCTCCTTTAACCCCGTCCTGTCTGAGCGAAAAAACAGATGCCCTCCAGCGACCTACAGGCAGAGGCAGGGCCAAATCCAAAGCTGAGCTCCTGTGAGCTGTGAGAACAAAGAAGAGAAAGGGAAATCTCTCCCAGCAGCCACAGAAGCAGCGGATTAAAGCTCCACAATCAACTTGATATACCCTGCATCTGTGGAATACCTGAATAGACAAGGAATGATCCCAAATTGAAGAGGGGGAATTTAGGAGCGAGATCTATGATTTTTTTTCCCTTTTCCTCTTTTTGTGAATGTGTACGTGTATGCTTCTGTGTGAGATCTTGTCTGTATACTCTTGCTTCCACCATTTGTCCTAGGGCTCTATCCGTCCATGATTATTTTTTAAAAATTCTTTTTCTTAATAATTAAGTTTAATTGTAATAACTTTATTATACTTTACCTTCGTTCTTTCTTTCTTTCCTTCCTTCCTTCCCTCCTTTAGACAACGAATCACCCCAAATTGAGGAGGTGGTCTCTGAGAGCAAGATTTATGATTTTCCCCCCTTTACCTCTTTTTGTGAACGTGTATGTGTATGCTTCTGTGTAAGATTTTCTCTGTATAGCTTTGCTTCCAACATTTGTCCTAAGGTTCTATCCGTTCCTTTTTTTTTTTCTACATATTTTTTAATTCAATAACTATATTATACTTTATTTTATTTTTACTGTATCATCTTTCTTTCTGTCTTTTTTCCTACTTTCCCTCCTTCCTTCCTTCCTCCCTCCCTCCCTCCCTCCCTCCTTTCTTTCCTTCTTTGCTTCTTTCTTCCTTCCTTTCCTCCTTTCCTTCTTTCTTTACTCATACTTCTACTAATTCTCTCTACTTTTTCTCCCTTTTATTCTGAGCTGTGTGGATGAAAGGCTGTTGGTGCTCCAGCCAGGAGTCAGGGCTCTGCCTCTGAGGTAGGAGAACCAACTTCAGGACACTGGTCAACAAGAGACCTCCCAGCTCCACATAATATTAAACGGTGGAAATCTTCCAGAGACCTCCATCTTAACACCAGCACCCAGCTTCACTCAACGACCAGCAAGCCACAGTGCTGGACAACCTATGCCAAACAACTAGCAAAACAGGAACACAACCCCACCCATTAGCAGAGAGGCTGCCTAAAATCAGAATAAGGCCACAGACAACCCAAAACACACCACCAGACGTGAACCTGCCCA
The DNA here is from genome assembly GCF_008692025.1 of Phocoena sinus. Classification (NCBI taxonomy): domain Eukaryota; kingdom Metazoa; phylum Chordata; class Mammalia; order Artiodactyla; family Phocoenidae; genus Phocoena; species Phocoena sinus. The sequence continues at coordinate 82,875,742 of NC_045784.1, forward strand.
CTAGAGAGACAAGATCCAGCCTCATCCAGCACAACACGGGCACTAGTCCCCTCTACCAGGAAGCCTACACAACCCACTGAAACAACCTTAGCCACTGCAGACAGACATCAAAAACAACGGGAACTACGAAAGTGCAGCCTGCAAAAAGGAGACCCCAAACACAGTAAGATAAGCAAAATGAGAAGACAGAAAAACACACAGCAGATGAAGGAGCAAGATAAAAACCCACCAGACCTAACAAATGAAGAGGAAATAGGCAATCTACCTGAAAAAGAATTCAGAATAATGATAGTAAGGATGATCCGAAATCTTGGAAGTAGAATGGACAAAATGCAAGAAACAGTTAACAAGGACCTACAAGAACTAAAGATGAAACAAGCAACGATGAACAATGCAATAAATGAAATTAAAATCACTCTAGATAGGATCAATAGCAGAATAACTGAGGCAGAAGAACGGATAAGTGACCTGGAAGATAAAGTAGTGGAAATAACTACTGCAGAGCAGAATAAAGAAAAAAGAATGAAAAGAACTGAGGACAGTCTCAGAGACCTCTGGGACAACATGAAACGCACCAACATTCGAATTATAGGGGTTCCAGAAGAAGAAGAAAGAGAGAAAGGGACTGAGAAAATATTTGAAGAGATTATAGTTGAAAACTTCCCTAATATGGGAAAGGAAATAGTTAATCAAGTCCAGGAAGCACAGAGAGTCCCATACAGGATAAATACAAGGAGAAACACGCCAAGACACATATTAATCAAACTGTCAAAAATTAAATACAAAGAAAGCATATTAAAAGCAGCAAGGGGAAAAACAACAAATAACACACAAGGGAATCCCCATAAGGTTAACAGCTGATCTCTCAGCAGAAACCCTACAAGCCAGAAGGGAGTGGCAGGACATACTGAAAGTGATGAAGGAGAAAAGCCTGCAACCAAGACTACTCTACCCAGCAAGGATCTCATTCACATTTGATGGAGAAATTAAAACCTTTACAGACAAGCAAAAGCTGAGAGAGTTCAGCACCACCAAACCAGCTGTACAACAAATGCTAAAGGAACTTCTCTAGACACGAAACACAAGAGAAGGAAACGACCTATAGTAGCGAACCCAAAACAATATAGAAAATGGGAATAGGAACATACATATCGATAGTTACCTTAAATGTAAATGGACTAAATGCTCCCACCAAAAGACACAGCTTGGCTGAATGGATACAAAAACAAGACCCTTATATATGCTGTCTACAAGAGACCCACTTCAGAACGAGAGACACATACAGACTGAAAGTAAGGGGATGGAAAAAGATATTCCATGCAAATGGAAACCAAAAGAAAGCTGGAGTAGCAATTCTCATATCAGACAAAATAGACTTTAAAATAAGGACTATTAAACGGGACAAAGAAGGACACTACATAATGATCAAGGGATCGATCCAAGAAGAAGATATAACAATTGTAAATATTTATGCACCTAACATAGGAGCACCTCAATACATAAGGCAAATACTAACAACCATAAAAGGGGAGATCAACAGTAACACATTCATAGTAGGGGACTTTAACACCCCACTTTCACCCATGGACAGATCATCCAAAATGAAAATAAATAAGGAAACACAAGCTTTAAATGATACATTAAACAAGATGGACTTAATTGATATTTATAGGACACTCCATCCAAAAACAACAGAATACACATTTTTCTCAAGTGCTCATGGAACATTCTCCAGGATAGATCATATCTTGGGTCACAAATCAAGCCTTGGTAAATTTAAGAAAACTGAAATTGTATCAAGTATCTTTTCCGACCACAACGCCATGAGACTAGATATCAATTACAGGAAAAGATCTGTAAAAAATACAAACACATGGAGGCTAAACAATACACTACTTAATAATGAAGTGATCACTGAAGAAATCAAAGAGGAAATAAAAAAATACCTAGAAACAAATGACAATAGAGACACAACGACCCAAAACCTATGGGATGCAGCAAAAGCAGTTCTAAGGGGGAAGTTTATAGCAATACAAGCCCACCTTAAGAAGCAGGAAACATCTCGAATAAACAACCTAACCTTGCACCTCAAGCAATTAGAGAAAGAAGAACAAAAAAACCCCAAAGCTAGCAGAAGGAAAGAAATCATAAAAATCAGATCAGAAATAAATGAAAAAGAAATGAAGGAGACGATAGCAAAGATCAATAAAACTAAAAGCTGGTTCTTTGAGAAGATAAACAAAATAGATAAACCGCTAGCCAGACTCATCAAGAAAAAAAGGGAGAAGACTCAAATCAATAGAATTAGAAATGAAAAAGGAAAAGTAACAACTGACACTGCAGAAATAAAAAAAATCATGAGAGATTACTACAAGCAACTCTATGCCAGTAAAATGGACAATCTGGAAGAAATGGACAAATTCTTAGAAATGCACAACCTGCCAAGACTGAATCAGAAAGAAATAGAAAATATGAACAGACCAATCACAAGCACTGAAATTGAAACTGTGATTAAAAACCTTCCAACAAACAAAAGCCCAGGACCAGATGGTTTCACTGGTGAATTCTATCAAACGTTTAGAGAAGAGCTAACACCTATCCTTCTCGAACTCTTCCAAAATATAGCAGAGGGAGGAACACTCCCAAATTCCTTCTACGAGGCCTCCATCACCTTGATACCAAAACCAGACAAGGATGTCACAAAGAAAGAAAACTACAGGCCAATATCACTGATGAACATAGATGCAAAAATCCTCAACAAAATTCTAGCAAACAGAATCCAACAGCACATTAAAAGGATCATACACCATGATCAAGTGGGGTTTATTCCAGGAATGCAAGGATTCTTCAATATACGTAAATCTATCAATGTGATAAACCATATTAACAAATTGAAGGAGAAAAACCATATGATCATCTCAATAGATGCAGAGAAAGCTTTCGACAAAATTCAACACCCATTTATGATAAAAACCCTCCAGAAAGTAGGCATAGAGGGAACTTTCCTCAACATAATAAAGGCCATATATGACAAGCCCACAGCAAACATCATCCTCAATGGTGAAAAACTGAAAGCATTTCCACTAAGATCAGGAACAAGACAAGGTTGCCCACTCTCACCACTCTTATTCAACATAGTATTGGAAGTTTTAGCCACAGCAATCAGAGAAGAAAAGGAAATAAAAGGAATCCAAATAGGAAAAGAAGAAGTAAAGCTGTCACTGTTTGCAGATGACATGATACTATACATAGAGAATCCTAAAGATGCTACCAGAAAACTACTAGAGCTAATCAATGAATTTGGTAAAGTAGCAGGATACAAAATTAATGCACAGAAATCTCTGGCATTCCTATATACTAATGATGAAAAATCTGAAAGTGAAATCAAGAAAACACTCCCATTTACCATTGCAACAAAAAGAATAAAATATCTAGGAATAAACCTACATAAGGAGACGAAAGACCTGTATGCAGAAAATTATAAGACACTGATGAAAGAAATTAAAGATGATACAAACAGATGGAGAGATATACCATGTTCTTGGATGGGAAGAATCAACATTGTGAAAATGACTCTACGACCCAAAGCAATCTACAGATTCAATGCAATCCCTATCAAACTACCACTGGCATTTTTCACAGAACTAGAACAAAAAATTTCGCAATTTGTATGGAAACACAAAAGACCCCGAATAGCCAAAGCAATCTTGAGAATGAAAAAAGGAGCTGGAGGAATCAGGCTCCCTGACTTCAGACTATATTACAAAGCAACAGTAATCAAGACAGTATGGTACTGGCACAAAAACAGAAAGATAGATCAGTGGAACAGGATAGAAAGCCCAGAGATAAACCCATGCACATATGGACACCTTATCTTTGATAAAGGAGGCAGGAGTGTACAGTGGAGAAAGGACAGCCTCTTTAATAAATGGTGCTGGGGGCTTCCCTGGTGGCGCAGTGGTTGAGAGTCCGCCTGCCGATGCAGGGGACACGGGTTCATGCCCCGGTCTGGGAAGATCCCACATGCCGTGGAGCGGCTGGGCCCGTGAGCCATGGCCGCTGAGCCTGCGCGTCCGGAGCCTGTGCTCCGCAACGGAAGAGGCCACAACAGTGAGAGGCCCGCGTATAGCAAAAAAAAAAAAAAAAAAAAAAAAAAAAAAATAAATGGTGCTGGGAAAACTGGACAGGTACATGTAAAAGTATGAGATTAGATCACTCCCTAACACCATACACAAAAATAAGCTCAAAATGGATTAAAGACCTAAATGTAAGGCCAGAAACTCTCAAACTCTTAGAAGAAAACATAGGAAGAACACTCTATGACATAAATCACAGCAAGATCCTTTCTGACCCACCTCCTAGAGTAATGGAAATAAAAACAAAAATAAACAAATGGGACCTAATGAAACTTCAAAGCTTTTGCACAACAAAGGAAACCATAACCAAGACCAAAAGACAACCCTCAGAATGGGAGAAAACATTTGCAAATGAAGCAACTGACAAAGGATTAATCTCCAAAATTTACAAGCAGCTCATGCAGCTCAATAACAAAAAAACAAACAACCCCATCCAAAAATGGGCAGAAGACCTAAATAGACATTTCTCCAAAGAAGATATACAGAATGCCAACAAACACATGAAAGAATGCTCAACATCATTAATCATTAGAGAAATGCAAATCAAAACTACAATGAGATATCATCTCACACCAGTCAGAATGGCCATCATCAAAAAATCTAGAAACAATAAATGCTGGAGAGGGTGTGGAGAAAAGGGGACACTCTTGCACTGCTGGTGGGAATGTGAAATGGTTCAGCCACTATGGAGAACAGTATGGAGGTTCCTTAAAAAACTACAAATAGAATTACCATATGACCCAGCAATCCCACTACTGGGCATATACCCTGAGAAAACCAAAATTCAAAAAGAGTCATGTACCAAAATGTTCATTGCAGCTCTATTTACAATAGCCCGGAGATGGAAACAACCTAAGCGCCCATCATCGGATGAATGGATAAAGAAGATGTGGCACATATACACAATGGAATATTACTCAGCCTTAAAAAGAAATGAAATTGAGCTATTTGTAATGAGATGGATAGACCTAGAGTCTGTCATACAGAGTGAAGTAAGTCAGGAAAGAAAAAGACAAATACCGTATGCTAACACATATATATGGAATTTAAGGGAAAAAAATGTCATGAAGAACCTAGGGGTAAGACAGGAATAAAGACGCAGACCTACTGGAGAACGGACTTGAGGATATGGGGAGGGGGAAGGGTGAGTTTTGACAGGGCGAGAGAGAGTCATGGACATATACACACTAACAAACGTAGTAAGGTAGATAGCTGGGGGGAAGCAGCCGCAAGGCACAGGGATATTAGCTCGGTGCTTTGTGACAGCCTGGAAGGGTGGGATGGGGAGAGTGGGAGGGAGGGAGACGCAAGAGGGAAGACATATGGGAACATATGTATATGTATAGCTGATTCACTTTGTTATAAAGCAGAAACTAACACACCATTGTAAAGCAATTATACCCAATAAAGATGTTTAAAAAATAAAAAAAAAAAAAAAGAAATAAGCCAGACACAGAAAGACAAATGTTGTGCACTTCCACATATATGAAATATCCAGAATAGGCAAATTCATTAGAGACAGAAAGTAGATTAAAGATTATCAGGGACTGGGAGGAGTAAGGGATGAGCAGTTATTGATTAATGATTTCAGAGTGTTTGTAAAGAGATAGTGGTGATGGTTGCACAACATTTTGAATATAATTCATGCACTAAATTGTACATTTAAAAATGATTAAAATTGAATATTTTATATTATATATTTTATCAAAAATAGTCAATTTACAAATTAAGGAGTGATTTTTAATTGCTATTTCTATTTAAATATTGCTAATTATTTTATTTTTAAATTAATAAACTATTTTTGAGCAGTTTTAGGTTTACAGAAAAATTCAGCAAAAGGTCCAGAGCGTTCTCATATACACCTCAACCTCCCCAGTTTCCAATATTTATTAACATCTTGCATTAGCATAGTGCATTTCTTACAATTGGTGAGCCAATATTGACACAACTATTATTAACTAAAACCTATAGTTTACATTAGGGCTCACATATCTGTGTTGTATATTTTATGAGTTTTGACAAATGTATAATGACATTTATCCATCATTATAGTATTATACAGAATAGTTTCACTGCCCTATACAACCCCTGTGCTCCACCTATTCATCCTTCCCTCCATCCCCTAGAACCCCTGGCAAGCACTGATCTTTTTACTATCTCCATAGTTTTGCCTTTCCCAGATTGTCAGGCATATGAATGGACCACCATGGAAATGAATCTTCCAGGCCCAGTCAGGCCTTTACATGACTGCAGACACAGTGACATCTTGACTACAACCTCATGAGAGACCTTGAGCCGAAAGGACCCAGTTAAGGCACTTCCTGAGTCCTGACTCACATAAATTATATGTTATTATTTTAAGCTGCTAAATTTTAATGTTATTGTGGTGTAAATTTTTGGTGGAATTTGTTATGCAGCTATAAATTACTACACCTTGATCCATAGCCTTAGTGTACTTTTAGCTTTGTTCCTGTCTTTCCTTACCCTTGTCCTATTCTAATATTTGAGTCTATAGACTGTCCTGTCTAGAAAATTGAGATTCTTAATATCTTGGATTTTAGTTGATTCCTATTCATTTGTAGTCACTAAGTCCTAGCACTAATCATTCACGCTCCTCTCAAACTCTGAGTCAATATAGAACAAAGCAAGGAAGTAGAACAGAGTGTTTTTTTTTTCTACTAGTGAGTAGGCTCTTCCACTCTGTTTGGTGTCTTTTATGGCTTGGATGAAATCTTCAGCCTCCTCTCTCTAACTCTTGTCGTGTTTACATGAGCCAAATCCTTAGGAATTGGTATCTATCTTAGTTAGTGAACTGGAAGAAAGCTAGAATTCTGGCTTGAACCCAATTTGCTTTGCTGGGTCTCAACACCCTAACCCTGGATTTGAATCCCAACTCTCCTACCCATTGGTATATGATCTAAATAACTGATTTAATTTCACTGAACTGGTTTTTCAAGTTTGAAATATGGATATGTCTTAACTTATAGAGTTGTGAGGTGAAAATATCATGTATGTTAAGTTCTTAGCACAATGTATGGTCTACAAAGGGCACTCACCCTTCTCCTTCTTTGCAGTGTACCTCTCTAGAGAATGAATATTTCTTTGTGCCATTCAAATCTATAATATACCTACCTGTTTGACTCTAAATTTAGCACTGCCAGAAAACATGAAGCTAATGACCCTTCCTGCAGACTAAACCTCCTTGAATACTAATAGCAATCTTCTAAAGTCTGAATTCAGCACTCCCCTTTGAATGTTATGATCTTAAATGAATAGTGTACCCTCTATGAAAGATAGTTACCCAAATTCTAGTCTCCTCCATCTTTGTCACCGACCATCCCTGGAGTTCCCAAAATGTGGTCAATTTTTTCTGTGTTGTCACAGCCTGAGGATTTAATGAGTGTGAATTTTAAGAAGAAACATTATTTTTCTGCTGTTATTACACAGGTGGTTTTGTCTGACCAGAATCCTTTCCTTCAGGAAATAGCCCATTCTCTACTCCACATAATTCTGATAGGACTGTCACTAACAGAACTCTGCTCTCCTGACCATAGGAAAAGTATGTGACCCAAGGTAGACTTATCAGACTTTCCTTCTTGAGAATTTGGTTTTTGATTGGTGATACATAAAAACTAAGACAATATATCCATCCAATAAATCTCTTTTTCTTTCTTGGTGTAGTCAGAGTTACTTTTTAAAGCTTTCATAATTTATTTTTGGAAGTCTGCTAGTTGATGTACCTATGAAAAGCATTAACGATTGTAAAAACCTTGGAAAATGTTGATTAGTAAAACTAAAATATTGAAAATCACATATTTTCCCACTATTTTAAGAAGATCTATTGTTAACATTTTGTGCTGCAGTGTGTACTGCTTTATTTCACTTAATATTATGTCATAAGGATTTTCTATGACATTTCTCTTCAAAAATATGATATTAAATGTTGCTTATTTTCCATCATATGGATATGTCATAATTCACTTAGTTTTCTCATTATCATTTAATATTAGGTTGTTTCCAGTTTTTTGTTATTATAAACAATGCTGCAATGCAATCTCCACATGTAAAGTTTTGTTTTCATTGTGAATTACCTTTTTGTAGTGATGATTGAGCGCAACCCCATCTATAGCTCCTTTATTTTTAGTTGCTTTCCATCTACAAGTGGTCATGTAACCCCTGCTGAACAGTGAAATGAAGCAGAAAATGCTGGGTGAGACTTTTATGAAACATTTTTTGAAGAGTCAGAGCTTTGCTGGCATTAACCTTCTTTCCCAAAACAAACAATGATGAGGATGATGATAGTGATGGAAGTGTGAAGGTCTTCCTTCTGCTACTTTCACTGTGCTGCAAGTACTCTCACGATGCTATCTTCTGCATGAATTCCTCCAGCTACCTTCTTCTCACTCCTTGAATAAGGCATAGGCTATCCAGTTTTCTTCCAAAAGTCCCTGACCTCACCTCTATGTTATAGTCAATGATTCTACTAACTACATCTTACTTTCCTGCTATCCACAACAGGGGTCGCCTACTTTGCATTCTCAATGTCCTGATTCTGGCCTGCTCCGTAAAGGAAGGAAAGATTAAAATGTGAAAAGAATCAGTGTACCTTAGTGGTTCACAGCATACTCTATGGGGCAGGATGGATTTTTATCTTTAGCTCTGTCATCAGCAATTTTCTTAATCTCTCTGTTCCTCAGTTTCCTCATCTGAAAAATGGGGAAAATAAATAGTCACCTCACCGTGTAGTTATGAGGATTAAACAAATGAATATTTGTAAAGCACATATATTAAGTGCTACATAAATGTTTGTGAAATCTCATATCTCATTCTCTTGATCTACCACACTCATGTAAAAAAATAAGTAATAAATAATAACAATTTTAATAAGCAATAGCACCACTGTGTTAAGGTCTAGTGTTTTCCATTAATTACTTGAAATATCTTGTATTCATTCATTAACAAACATTTATTGGTTCATGTTTGCTAGGTGTAAGACAGGGAAAATACATAAAACAATGATAAATAGTATTTAGCTTTAATAGCTTCTGCCCAGATACTTAGAAGAATATCAGACTTTAATAGTAAGACTCATATTCATTAAGATCACAAATCTTCTCAGTGAACATATATACCTGGCTTTATTAATAATTACTAAAATTACCTAACTACAAAACAAAACAAAAAGTTTCTCATCAGTGATGAATAGCACTTAAAATATTTATATGCTACAATTATTTGACCTGTGGAATAGAGCAAATATGGACAGTTTAAAATTGTCTCCTATGTTTAAAATGGTCTTTGTTCATGCTGAGGAAATACATATTTAAAATAATCAATATACTTTCAGAAGTTCAAAGATAAATATTCAAATAAAGAGACCAAGAATAAAACTATAACCATGTCATCAGCTGTATGTTCTTTGTGAAGCTTCTCATACTTAAACAAAATATTAAAAAAACTTCCCCAAATCACAATTTTAAGATAAAGCAGTTTGGAATAATCTGAGCCCAATTGATCTCTCTCCTCTTTCACTTTAAACACAGAGTCACAAGATAACTGCATCCTGAAATCACCTTTCATCAAACTGACACATTTAATGGATCACATGTTCTGAGTCTAAAATACTTATATTTTCTTTGGGATTTGGAAAACAAATGTACATGTAACTAGATACACTTACCTTTCATTTTCAGGGCATAACGGGTCAATTGCCAACATTTCTTGCAGGAAGAAATTGATAAGTTCACAAACCTTTTAAGGCTACCTTTAAAAAAATTATTCCCCCTCTTTTCCACATTTATTTTGTTGGCTTTGTTCCTGCTTCTCACTTGTTTGCAGATTTTCTAAGTACCAAAATAACATGTGAAACCTCACTGGTTAACTGAAAATCTGTAAAGCCACAAAACTGAAGAAATGTCCCTTGACAATAATAAATCCTTAAAAATTCAGCAATACCACATGCTTTTCCCATTCACCTTGCTGATGGAAAAGAATATTTAAGAAAGACTTCACAGACTGTGAAAGCTTTAACACGTTAATCCCATTCCATACATATAGAATTCCAGTAATAGTCAACTGTTTCCAGGCACATTTTCTTTCTTTCCTTCTTTTTTTTTTTAAAGTTAGTTCTTTTTTTTTTATTTAGTTTTTTTTATTATTTATTTTTATTTATTTATTTTTGGCTGTGTTGGGTCTTCATTGCTGTGCACAGGCTTCCTCTTGTTGTGGCAAGCAGGGGCTACTCTTCCTTGTGGTGCACATGCTTCTCATGGCAGTGACTTCTTTTGTTGCAGAGCATGGGTTTTAGGCACATGGACTTCAGTAGTTGTGGCACAAGGGCTCAGTAGTTGTGGCTCATGGGCTCTAGAGTGCAGGCTCAGTAGTTGTGGTGCATGGGCTTAGTTGCTCTGTGGCATGTGGGAGTTTCCTGGACCAGGGATTGAACCCGTGTCCCCTGCATTGGCAGGTGGATTCTTAAGCACTGCACCACCAGGGAAGTCCTCAGGCACACTTTCTAAAATCACAACAAAAACCCCTTGGAAAAGTTTATTTAGTGTCTTACGCTTTTTATTCTAAAAAAGATGATAACTAGTAAAAACAAACAAAAAACAGCACTGTCGAAATGACATTTCATATAAGCCCTTAATGTATATCTCCTCTTCAGAATAGAGACAGTATAATTACAATAAAAATGGAATCTTATTAATAAACTTCTGAAGAGTCCGAGTAACAACGAAAAGTTAAGGTTTAATAATAATAGGAATTAGCTGGTTTAAGCACTTTCTAGTACAAATGCATTTGGATTAGCAGCAAAGTATTTGACCTCTTCAAAAAATTCAATATTATCACTTTCAGAAATTTTTAAAAAAATTAAGCAGGTTTTTGTAAGAAGGAAGCTTATACCTTTCTTTCGTATTTACTTTTAAATTAATCTGTGGTAGATGAATAAACAGAAAGGACCTAATAATTTTATTTTCAGATGTCAGTCAGGAGAGAGTAAGAGTCTAGAGGTTCTAAAAACCAGCGGCCAAAACACAAGGTCATTTCCTCAGCAGGATTACTAAAAATGCCAATAATTCTCAGATTATCTCTGCATTAGTTGTATGCATTACATGTTCTAGACCAGTGGATGTCAAAGCTTAGGCCCTGGACCAGCAGCACAGGTATCACTTGGAAACTTAAAAATACAAATTCTCAGAGCCAAGATGGCGGCCGAGTTGGAGTATGAGTCTGTTCTGTGTGTGAAGCCCTATGTCAGCATCTACCCGATTCTTCCCTGGGCCTCCAACCACAGTTGCAGGGCATCTGACTGGAAATGAGATCAATCTGATTGGACTGGTCGCCTCTGAATCACGTCAAAAGAGAAGATTGCTTATATCAAACTCGAGGATAAAGTTTCAGGGGAGCTCTTTGCTCAGGCACCAGTAGAAAAATATCCTGGTATTACTGTGGAGACAGTGACAGATTCCAGCTGCTACTTTGTAATCCGGATCCAGAATGGTACTGGGCATAGTGCTTTCATTGGCATTGGCTGCTCAGATCGGGGTGATGCCTTCGACTTTAATGTCTCTTTGCAAGATCACTTCAAGTGGGTAAAGCAGGAATCTGAGATTTCCAAAGAATCTCAGGAAATGGATAATCGTCCCAAGTTGGATCTGGGATTCAAGGAAGGGCAGACCATCAAGTTGAGGGTGCTTCTAAGTCCAAGACTACAGGAGCTGCGGGCCTAAGCTTACTCCCACCCCCATCTGGAGGCAGAGTCACAATTCCTTCACCATCCTCCTCAGTTGCCGTCAGCAATCATGTCAATCCACCACCCATACCAAAATCCAATCATGGAGGTAGTGATGCAGATATCCTTTTATATTTGGATTCTCCTGCTCTTGTAACGACACCAGCACCAGCTCCAGTTTCTACAAGCAATGACTTGTGGGGAGACTTTATCACTGCATCCAGCTCTGTTCAAAACCAGGCACCACAGCCATCCAACTGGGTCCAGTTCTGAAGAGCACTGGCAGGATGTTAAGGACAGACTTGAAGAATCAAAATGACCTTGACAGCACCAATCTGTGAGGGTAGCTCGGAACCCGTTCCCTCCCCAGAACCAAAATTATTGAGCAGTTGTTTTCATAGCTTCTCCATTGAGTTCAGGCTGGTTGTGTCACTCCCTGGTGTTGTTCCTTGCTGTACAGCCAAGAAAGTATTTCTTATCTCCTGTTCACTATCAGGGCAGGGGAATAGTGGGTCTTATGATACTTGTGACTGACTATGCAGGGCTCTAAAGGCCAGGGTCTCTTTGGTGGGGAAATAACCTCTAACATCTGTAAAGTTTTCTCCATCTTTAAATTCTTTAACTTATTTCAGAATCATCTCATGACCCTTGTGTGCCTCTTTGTGAAGCCCTGTTTAGCAATTTCAGGGGAGACAAAAACCTCAGAACTTCTTTTTTCCATTAACTGAAGACTCTAAAAATGGACAGACTGATCTCAGTGTTTACAGATTCAGAATTTTGATAGGGGTGGATGTGAAGAAAGACCTGTTTCCTGGGTCTCTGCTGTATATCCTCCCTCCGGCTTGTCTTATTCAGCGAACATCCAGTGCTGGGTGCAGCCCTCTTCTAGTGCGTTTACATGTCTCTTCCTGTGACAAGAGCATTGTGTTGGTGGCACCCCACTCTTCTTTTGTCTATTGAATAGTGCAGCATCTCTGATCAGTGGGTGTCTCTTGGATGAAGGAGGTTCAAGGGGCTATATTTTCCTAGTTATATTCTAGAGAAGCAGTTACTTTCTTGCAGCTCCATCTAGTTGCTGCATTTGAAGCACAGCGTTACTTTGTAATGGCCCCATTATTTGTCCTAAAGTTAAAGGGTTTAGAGTTTTTAACCTAATTTGTAGAGCAGAGAGGTTGAAAGCACTTAACTCTTGTTCAGTACCCACATTACCTTGCTACCTGGGTATCTGGCTCCTTTTCATAAACATTTACTTTTTCAATCCAGCTTTTCAACAGAAAGCTATTACATGCACCATCATTTATGAAGCAAGCTGGCGAGCCATGGCTTTAGCTGTGGTAGGTTTTGCCCAAATGATGGCTGCGATACCCATCACCAGGGGTATGTCAGAAGCAAGTTGCTCCCCCACCACTTTCCCTCCCTCTGCCCACCATTCCTTTTACAGTGCTGTGAAGGGGTCCCACTCTTAGGTGAACTGGCACCAGCTATTTTGTCAGTTAAGAGGCAATTTTGAGAGTGAAATGGGAGGATCTCACTTCTTCCCTTAGCACCTATTTGGATGTGTACCCTCTGGCTGAAGGGAGTCCTTATATTTAGTTTCAAAATAGATTCTCCCTCTTGGATTTCCTTCTTGACTCTTTTTCACTTTGGGTCCATTTTTTTTTTTCATTGTTTTCCGTTCCAGGCAGCTCTATTCTTACAGAGCCATGGCAGGACATTTAAAAATTCCAATAGAAAACACTAAAAGGAAAGCTGTAGAATACTAGTGACTAACTACTGGGAACCTATTTTCTCAATCTTCCTCTGTGTTGTGTTCTTTGTATTCTCAAGATGATAATATATTATGTATTTGAATTCCTGAAAAATTGAAAATGAAGTTTCAGATATATGTATATAGAGCATATGTATGCTATATTTGTGCAATAAAGGTAATTAAAAATATGGGGAAAAAAAGTAATGCAAATTCTCAGGTCCCACTTCAGCAGTACTGAGTCAGAAACTGTGTGTTGGGCTCGGAAATCTGTGATTTTAACACACCTTCCAAGTAATTCTGATGCACCCTAAAGTTTGATAATTGTTCTAGAATGTTATATTTAATTTCAGCAGTTGTAAACTTAATTCATCATTGAATGAGCATTTTATAAATGTTGTACTCTATGTATTCTAAGGACACTACAGTAGCTTTATTAATGAGGTGGAAAGAAAAATAAAATCTTCAGCTTTAAATGCAACATAATATAGGAACTTAATTATGCCCTCTCTCTTTACCAATCTGATTCATTCTTTCTCCCTTTCCCTCCTGCCTGTAAGCAGGAGATTATATCCCTCCTCCCATTAAAGTCCTCTAATGGCTGTCTATCTCACTCAAAGTAAAAGCCAATGTCCTTATAATGGTTATAATGGTTTACAAGGCACTGAAGACTATGCTACCGATTCCTCATTATTTCTCTGATCTTATATCCTTCTGTACCTGGCCTCATTCCCTCAATTTCAGCCACACTAACCTTAAATCTCCTTACATTTGCCATGCATACATACACCCATCTCAGAGACTATGCATTTACTGTTCCCTCTGCCATCAACACTCTCCCTTCATATTTGATTTTATGTTTTTTTTTTTTTTTAACCTCTTTAGGTTTTTGCTCAAATGTTACTGTCTTGATAAGGCCTTCTCTGGCTACCCTATCTAAAATTATGATGTCCTCTACATCCTCTTTTCCCACTTTCCCGTTATATTTTCCTCCTTGACACTTATCTTTATTCTTGGAATATTTTCTGACTGGTTACATCTTTATTGGAAGTCTCTCCTCACTAGAATGCAGATTTGTGGAAGCCATTATTTCTATGTGTTTAATTCACTGCTGATTTCCAAGTGGCTAACACGGTGCCTGACACATAGTTGGTACACAATAAATTCTCAGAAAAAGAAGGAAGACTGGAATGAGAACTTTATAGTGGTCCTGTGATTGATCAAAGTTACTTTCCACTCAGCCCAGGTATAACTTCCAGATAATATTAAAATTCTCTTTTCGCCTAAATATCTCAAATACTTGGTAATAGTTTTTCTTTATTCCTTATCTATCAAGTAATTTCCTTCTAATCTCCCTATGATCTTGAATTTCATCCTTAAATCAGCTGAAATTGAATGTCATCTTGTCTAATAGTAAGATCATGATCAATGCTTTCATTTTGTTTGCTTGTTCTCAGGATAAGTTTGTCCATCCTTTTATTTTCAATCAGTCTCAATCATTTTGTTTGATATCTATTTCTTATATATAATTGAGTTTATCTTTTGGATAACATCAGAAATCATTACTCTTTTAATTTGTAAATTTAACAAATTTACATTTAGAGATTTAACAGATATGTTATGAATGTCATAGCATTTTGCATCATTTTTTGTTTTTTTAAAGTAAAATCTTCCACAGTGTGGTTTGCTTGCTTTGCTTTACTTTTTAATAGATCCCTTGACACCTAGAAAAGTTTGTATTTTTGTTGAAGTAATTATATTTGTAATGACTGTACATAATACCTTGGTACTATATTCCTTTAAACTGTATTTGTTAGTTTCCTACTGGAAGCAATGATAAAATTAGCATGTCTCCCCTCATCATTTCCTCCTCATCCTCTCACCAATCAATTTTAGTCAGTAATATTACTTTTTTCTTTTTAAAATTTTTATCGCAGTTACATTACAATATTGTGTTAATTTTTGCTATACAGCAAAGTAAATCAGTTATATGTATACATATATCCACTCTTTTTTTTTTTTTTTTTTTGCAGTATACAGGCCTCTCACTGTTGTGGCCTCTCCCATTGCAGAGCACAGCCTCCGGACGCACAGGCTCAGCAGCCATGGCTCTTGGGCCCAGCTGCTCCGTGGCACATGGGATCCTCCCAGTCCAGGGCACAAACCCGCGTTCCCTGCATTGGCAGGCAGACTCTCAACCACTGTGCCACCAGGGAAGCCCTATCCACTCTTTCTTAGATTTCTTTCCCACTTAGGTCACCACAGAGCATTGAGTAGAGCTCCCTGTGGTATACAGTAGGTTCTCATTAGTTATCTATTTTATACATAGTAGTGTATATATGTCAATCCCAATTCCCAACTAATCTTACCCTCCTGTTCCCACCTTGGTAACCATAAGTTTGTTCTCTACATCTGTGACTCCATTTTTGCTCTGCAAATAAGTTCATCTGTACCATTTTTCTAGATTCCACATATAAGCGGTATTATATGATATTTGTTTTTCTCTTTCGGATTTACTTCACTCTGTATGACAATCTCTAGGTCCATCCATGTCTCTGTAAATGGCACAATTTTGTTCCTTTTTATGGATGAGTAATATTCCATGTGTATATGTACCACATCTTCTTTATCCATTCCTCTGTTGATGGACATTTAGGTTGTTTCCATGTCCTGGCTATTATAAATAGTGTTGCAATGACCATCAGGGTGCATGAATTTTTTCAAATTATGGTTTTCTACCGATATATGTCTAGGAGTGAGTTGGCTGGGTCATATGGTAGCTCTATTTTTAGTTTTTTAACTAACCTCCATACTCTTCTCCATTGTGGCTGTACCAATTTACATTCCTACCAACAGTGTATGAGGGTTTCCTTTTCTACACACCCTATCCAGCATTTATTGTTTTGGACTTTTTAATGATGGCCATTCTGACTGGTGTCAGGTGACACCTCATTGTAGTTTTGATTTGCATTTCTCTAATAATTAGTGATGTTGAGCATCTTTTCATGTGTTTGTTGGCTATCTGTATGTCTTCTTTAGAGAAATGTCTATTTAGGTCTTATGCCTATTTTTTGATTGGGTTCTTTGGTTTTTTTGATATTGAGCTGCATGAGCTGTTTGCATATTTTGGAGATTAATTCCTTGTCAGTTGCTTCATTTGCTAATATTTTCTCCCATTCTGAGGGTTGTCTTTTTGTTTTGTTTATGGTTTCTTTCACTGGGCAAAAGCTTTTAAGTCTTATTAGATCCCATTTGTTTATTTTTGTTTTTATTTTCATTACTCTAGGTGGTAGATCAAAAAGGATCTTGCTGTGATTTATGTCAAAGAGTGTTCTGCCTATATTTTCCTCTAGGAGTTTTATAGTATCTGGCATTACACTTAGGTCTTTAATCCGTTTTGAGTCTATGTTTGTGTTTGGTGTTAGGGAGTGTTCTAATTTCATTGTTTTACATGTAGCTGTCTGGTTTTCACAGTACCAGTTATTGAAGAGACTGGCTTTTCTCCACTGTATATTCTGGCATCCTTTGTCATAGGTTAGGTGGCCATAGGTGCATGGGTTTATCTCTGGACTCTGTATCCTGTTCCATTGATCTATATTTCTGTTTTTGTGCCAGTACCATATTGTTTTGATTACTGTAGCTTTGTAGTATAGTCTGAAGTCACAGAGCCTGCTTCCTCCAGCTCTGTTCTTCTTTCTGGTGATTGATTTTGCTATTTGGGGTCTTTCTATACAAAATGTAAAATTTTTTGTTCTAATTATGTGAGAAATGCCCTTGGTAATTTGATAGGGATTGCATTGAATCTGTAGATTACTTTGGGTAGTAGTGTTTGATATGCTTATACTCCTGTTGGTAGCATATCAAGGGGGAACAGTGGGAGTAGACCAACCTGGGCATAGCAATAAGGAGGTATACTGTCTATAAGGAATTTAAAAGCAATAACAAAAACAACTGAATACATCTGCTTTTTATTATTACCATGTACCAGAAATTTAAAATTATATCAATGTAAAATACTCCCTCCTGAAGAGACATGGATCACTCCTACTATCCACCCCCTACCCTACTCCTTGGTTCACCTCTGTGTTCTATTGCTTTGAAATTTTTAAATGATATTCTTTGAATCCCAGCTGTTACAGATAAGGCAATCAGTGAACCAGTTCTGGCTCCTGCCTCTACTTTCTTTCTCCATTCTTTTGATTTATTTTAGTTCAATTATTTTACCATTATTAGGACATACACAATTTTTCTTGTGTCCTTTCTCTGTATTCCATCCAACGGCTTTAGTCTTAGGTATACTGTTAAAGATTTTCAATGTTCACTGACTGTCCTTTGTTGTAGTTTTTCCACTCATCTCCTGGTTGACTCAAAGTTGTTATCTTGTAAGTTCCAAAAGAAAACTTTATATGTATTATTCCTTCATCTCTTCCATAATTGATACTTTTGCCTGTAGAATCTACATTTGAAGGGCAGTTTGATGGACTTAATTAAATCCCTGACTTCCTCTTTCCTTCAGGGTTAACAGATTTATATTCTCAAGAACTTCAGGTGTTGTAAGTAACTATGTATGAAATGTTTAATGACATGAAAGATCATATCAAATGAGCAAACAATAAAAGACTATGAAAAATGACCAGTAACATTTGATAAATTGTCAAATACAACATTAATAAATGACAAAATAGTTAAATTAAAACTCACTGTTTAGGTTTTAGAGTAGATTATAAAGAACTGAAAAGAAAAAAGAGTGACTGAGATGATATTGCCTAGAGAGATAAGGAGATTTTAGAGACAGGATAAAATGAGAAAGTCTAAGATAATTAACTATGGCAGGAGAATATAATATAGAGAATAGAGAAGAACTTTATTTAAAGAGATAATAAATGAAAATATTCCAGAACTGATTAAAAAAGAAACAAACAAGTGCATTGATACAAGATTTAACAGTTATCAAGCATGATTTAAAACACACACACATGGGCTTCCCTGGTGGCGCAGTGGTTGAGAGTCCACCTGCCGATTCAGGGGACATGGGTTCATGCCCCGGTCCGGGAAGATCCCACATGCCGTGGAGCGGCTGTGCCCGTGAGCCATGGCCGCTGAGCCTGTGTGTCTGGAGCCTGTTGCTCCACAACGGGAGAGGCCACAACAGTGAGAGGCCCGCATACCGCAAAAACAACAACAACAACAAAAACGCACACACAAAACACTTTTAGGGATATTGTAGTGCACCTGCAAGACAACAAAGGCAAAACGGTTTTACAAAAATCCAGAGGAAGAACAGTCACCTACAAAGGAATGACAATTAGAATAACTGCAGACTTATTAAGTAGAATAATGAAATCCAGGAGAGTAGAATAATATCTTAAAACTGTTGAGAGAAAATCACTGTCTACCTACAATTGTGTACCCAGAAAACCATTTCTCAATAATAAAGGTAGAAAGAAATCATTTTGAAATAACCAAAAGTGAGAGAGTTCATCACCAACAGATTATTAACAAAGAACTTCTAAAGGGGGTCTTTAGGTAGAGGGAAAATAACCACAGAAGTAATGTCTTAGAGGAAAAAGTGAATGGAGGGCACAGAAAATAGTGATTTGTAGGTATAAAAACAGATATCCTTATGAAATAAGTACAAAAATTATACTCAATGTATGAGTTTAAAAAAAGAGAACTAAAATAATGAAAAACAATATTGTGGAAGTCAGAAGGGAGTGATCAGGACTAAAGTGTTTTAATGTCCTTGAAACTTTGATATTAGTTTATTTTATTCTTTTCAAAGTTCATCAAGAGAAAGGGAAAGTATAAAGACTGTAGAAACAAGTTCAAGATTGAATATATCAGTAAGTCATAGTAAATATTACTGAATTAAACTCATCCATTAAAAGACTAAGATTGTCATACTGGCTAAAAAAATCCAAATACTTTTTTCAAGAGATATGTCTAGGGCTTCCCTGGTGGCGCAGTTGTTGAGAGTCCACCTGCCGATGCAGAGGACGTGGGTTCGTGCTCCGGTCCAGGAAGATCCCACATGCCGCGGAGTGGCTAGGCCCGTGAGCCATGTCTGCTGAGCCTGCATGTCTGGAGCCTGTGCTCTGCAACGGGAGAGGCCACAACAGTGAGAGGCCCGCATATGGCAAAAAAAAAAAAAAAAGAGAGATATGTCTAATACTTAAAAACATGGAAAATTTAAAAGGAAAAGGATTGAAAAATATATACCAGACAGATACTAACTATATACTAACAGATATTTTAAAATGTTGGCACAGCTATGTTAATACCAGACAAAAGATACCATAAGATAAAATATTGTTAGGGGTAAAGAGGGTCACTACATGATGATAAAGGGATTATGTGTGTGCATCTAATAACATAGCTTCAAGATTTATAGAGCAAAAAATGATAGAACTTCAGGGAGAAATATACAAATCAATCATTATAGTTGTAAGATTTCAACAGACTTCTCTCAATTGACATGTTAAGCAGACCGAGTTTAATAAAAATTTTAGAAGATTTGCATTAGAAAATTAATATATTTTACTTAAAGGATACATACTGTTAAGTGCAGGATTATATATATATATATATATATGTATATATTTCTAATTACAGAACATATAATTATATAATCCTAATTACATATTATATCCTGCACTCAACAGTTAGAGGGTGTGCCTCTTCTTTTTAAGAACACGTTCATGAAAACTGAATACACATTAAACATAAAGAAGCTATCAAAAATTTCAGAGAATAGATATACAGAATAATTTCTGATGATAATGCAATTGAATTGGATTATCAATAAGGAAAGGACACTGATACTTTCAGAAATTAAAAGCGCATTTCTAAATCAGTCAGAACAAATAAGAAGTTATAATGGAAATTTGAAAATGCTGAGTAATAAATGACGATAAAATTACTACAATCTAAACTTCTGAATATAACAAAGATGGTAGCTCATTTTTCCAGTTTTTCAAGCTACACTTTTCAAGGCCTTCTTCATGTTTATTCCTGACTTTATGCCTTTGCTAGTGCTAATTGCTTCCCACCCACCTTGAGAAGATCATCTCTTTTCTATTCAAGTTTTCAAAAGTTCACCTCCAATTTCACCTCATTGTGAAGTCTTAGCCTCTGCTTGTTTGCTAATTGTTTGCCATATTCATTTTGCATTCCAAACTAGATGGTAAGGTTTTTGAGGGGGCAAAGACCTTGCATTTTCTCGTAGCACAATGCAAAGCACCACCCCCTCCCAGCTCCATGCCTATTTGTGTTCAAAAAAAGCTTTTTGAATGATTTATAAAATAATTTATAACCTTGCAATGAACTGTCATCTCAGTATGTTTTAGAACAGTATAGCATGGAATTATATTGATGCAATAGTTCACTGGCTTTCTATTTTGCTTCCCTCATCTTCAAAATCTGATTTATAACTAGAAAACTATTTGTTCCTTAAATTCAATGTGAATATAACATCTGTTTTTCTTGCTAAATATATCATTAGCAACTAACTTCTTTTGAGGGGGGTGAAAATGTGCTTAACATGAATGAAGTGACAAGAAAAGCATAACCAGAATCCAAATAATCAAAACCAAGTCTTTAATCAGTTAACATTTTACACATTTTATGATTTTGTTTGGTATACTAATAATGGGCCATACACTCGACAGGTGGAAGTGCTTGAGGGCCATTGAGCATTGAATTTTCCTAAAGCAGTGCAATTACAGAAACACCTGTGTTAAATAAACAAGCACTGATTTACTATGAAAATATGCAGAGTGTTTAGCAGTACTCCAAAATTGTGATTTGCTTTGATAGACTTTGTGGACTTACAATGAGTAAATGACAATTTATTGTCAGGCAAACTATTACACTTTATAAATTAGTCAAAACTATCCATATACCTGTTAAATGCATATGGAAGCAGAAATGCATGCAGAGTGAGACCACTTAAAAGAGCTCTGTTTGTTCTCTGATAGCATAACAGAAAGAAAAACACAACCAAACTTTAGTCACTCCTCTTTGTCTCATTAGAGGTTTAGATTTGGTTTTTAAGATTGTACTTCCATAATCGTATCCAAAAGGTGGCACAAAATGGCTAAAATTACTTCTAGAGAACTACTAATATATCTTTGATGTTGACAAAACAAAAAATAGGAATGCAATCACAGTGGCCAGGAGCTTATAATATACACTTAAGAGAAAAATAGAGGGAATCAATACTTTCCAGGTGGGGAAAGAAAAAATGAATAAGGAGAGAAAAAGCATTTTCATGTTCTTAAAAGGACATTACAAACCTGGTGATTAAAACCTTCAGAAAGTATTAAAATAATGTGGTGGTGTGCTCTGACTGTTAGAAGTAATATTGATTCAACATAATATTGACTTGCCTAAAACATCCCCTTTTAACATCTGTAAACATCTTTTGGACAAGGCTGAGATGTTTTATAAGCAAAAGTGCCATAGTGGATTAAGGGAATCTTAAGAAATCTGTAAAGTAATATATTTTGGGATACCATAAATATTTTTCTGCATTTTGGCTTATAATTATTCTCAAAAATACATTTTTCCTTTCTTATAAGATGAACTCAACCAACTAAATATAACTTAACACAATTTTAAGAAGAGAAATTGATAAGAAATTGGAAAATTGGTTACTAAAATTTCAGATAGATCCCTTTCATCCCCTGGTAGTGTCTTGCCTTCCTTAGCCTACCTTCAGTTGTAAGGCAAGAGAACATAAAAGAGCCACTTGAATGTTAGCTGAAGTATAAAATACACAGGATTAATTCTCCCATTGAGCCAGTTGTCTGGATTAGAAGAGAGAAGACTTGATTAATGAAAATTATACAGATTTAGAAATACTTTTGCATATAAGAAATTTCCCAACATATGTGATTTTTTTACATACACAGGCACACACACACGCAATTTGGGTAGAAGCCTGTTTTTAATCCAATGTTGACACAAAGAGGATAACTAGGTAAGACAAGCCAATATGCCTAGCAGTAGAACATAAAAGCTAGAAAGATGAAGACTACATGCCACCAGTTGTGTAAAAGGTAACTTGTATCATGTACCTCCTAAGGAAATAATTGCTCATTAACATGAGAGAAGTGGGAGGAAAACTTGTGAAGAAACAGCAAGTATAGAGTTGCTGTATGGGGATAATGTTTCAGAGGGGCCTATGTAGATTAGGGATGAGGAGTGGAGGGTTAGGAGGATGCATCAATTGTCTAATTCCACAATAATGTCCTGCAACAAACAATCATAAACCTCGTTGGCATACAACATTAAGTGTTTATTGCTCATGTGCCTATGATGGCTTTCTAGGGGCTTTGCTGATCTTCGTTGGGTTCTCACATGTCTGGGATTTGGCTGGCTGCCCGCTCACTTAAACTGACCTTGGCTGGGCTGCTGAGGGCAACTTGGTTCTGTTCACACATCTCTTACCATTCAGCAGGTTATCCCAGACATGTTCTGATGGCAATGGAAGAGGAAAAAGAGAGAGGGTATGCCCAATGGTGCAATCATTTTCAAGACTCTTCTTTCATGTTCACTAACTTCCCAAAGGAGGTAATATGGCTAAACCCAGTGTCAAATAGAGGACTCTGAAAAAAATATGGCAAAGGACAAGGATAAAAGAAGGGGTGAGGCAATTTTTGTAATCTACCATAGGGTTCCTGGAAAGAAAGTGCAACCCTATCCTCAATTTAGTAAGCCAAAGGTGAAACAAAAACAATCTAACCTCCTCTGCAGTGATTAAAATTCAGTAGCCTTATTTAGGGTTTTGGTTTGTTTTCTTTTCATCTTTATATTTATCAAATTGTGCAAGATAATGTTGTAGTAACTGAAAACCCTCAAAATCTTAGCTGCAGGTGGGTCCTACTCAGGGTAGCAACTCAGGAGTCTGAGCTGATGGAAACTCCATCTCCACATCTGTTTCCACAACTGCTGAAGAGGCAGGAAATGGGAAAGTAGCCAACTGAGTACTGGCTCTAAAGGCTTCATCCATCAAGTAACCTGTGTCCTTTCTGCTCATATTTTATTGGCCAAAATAAGCCACATGACCTCAGCTAAACTCAAAGGACGTACAATTCAACCCTGCCATGGACCAGAAGGAGAAACATAATATTTGTGAATGACCCTAGTGACTACACAATATCTTACTGGAGAGAAATTCTTGAAGTGATAAGTCTCCATCAATGTTTCCCCACCTTAAAAAAGAAAAGAAAAGAAAAAGAACCTCAGGTGAAGTCTTTTGTTTTACAGGGAAATTTAAAGAATATTATTTATTTTTACAGTGAGAAATGCCTAATATGTTGAGGAATACCTGAACTTTTTTTTTTTATCAATTCCTTATTATAATTGCCTTTTTGAAAGGACAGGTAGGTCAGCCAATCCACGGAATGAAAATACTTAATTTTCAGAGGTGAGACTATTAGAAGTCTAATTAGCTAAATTGGCATGAAACAACTTCCTTTTGGCCTATAAAAATTTTCAAACATTATTTGATTGCATTCAGAATACCAAGGATAAAAATTGATGTTTCTGTTTTAATGTCCCTTTATAACAAACACCGTGCGGTGACCTTTAAATAAGAAAAGAATTAATATACACACATCAAGAAATTGGAGAGAAAATCATCTGAGAGCCAGATTTCTATACTGGGGAGTCTTTCAAATTATTGACTTAAGTAGTTATTGTTATTTTAAACAGCCCGCTACTGTGATCAAATCTAATGCTCCACTGCCTCTTATTTTCATCATAAAAATCATTCAGTGAAGTTGTTTCTTAAAAACAAGACAAAATAAAGTATTACATCTTGAAAATATCCACATGATAAACAGGAGAGTGAAACCAAATGAATGTGTGCTCCACTTCTTATGTTATTATTATTGTTGAATCTGTGATTAGCTGAAAACTATCGTGGGGTGTACTATATGTGCATGTTTGTGTTTCTTAAAAAGAAGGTGATGCTCTGCAGCTCACAGATAACACAAATAGCATGTGATGCAGTAGTTGCTAAGGGCAACCACAATCTTTTTTTTTTTTTTTTTTTGCGGTACATGGGCCTCTCACTGTTGTGGCCGCTCCCGTTGCGGAGCACAGGCTCTGGACTCACAGGCTCAGCGGCCATGGCTTACGGACCTAGCCACTCCGCGGAATGTGGGATCTTCCCGGACCGGAGCACGAACCCGTGTCCTCTGCATCAGCAGGCGGGCTCTCAACCACTGCGCCACCAGGGAAGCCCACGACCACAATATTTTCTGTCATTTTTTTAATCCCTAAATGGCCAAACCTAATGATGTCCCCAATACCATAAAATCTGTGGATCTGACCTTAGAAGTTTGACAGGATACAATCTACAATGGTTATTGGGTATGTGTGTGTGAGGGGAGGAGGGTGTGAGACATTTGAAGTGAGTGGCCCTAAAATTCATTGCTTCAGGCTGAGGAAAAAAGTATGTGCACTATATTAAAATCTGACTCAATACTAAATATACCCAAAACATGAATAAGTATTGAATAATCCAAGAAGATTGATTTAGCATATGATATTTCTACCTTTTGTGTTCAAATTTCCATAATGCAGTTGGACCAATAGTAGAAAATGAATTTGATACCTTATTTTGAAAAATTCTAAAGATCAAACAATTACTCTGGTTGGTGATAACCAGAGAAATACTCAGCAGCAAATATTGCCAGTTAGGGAATCAGGTATTCCTATCCATTTCTGTTTGGGTTTATTAGAAAGCTATATTATGGAATTCAACAGAAATCTCTTATGTTCTAAAATAGAAGAGGAGATTAAGAGACAAACATATAACTCATATTTTCAAGATAGAATTTGTGTTTCATAGCAAATAGCATCCATAGTACATTCGATGGCATCAAGAGTAGTCATAAGTACTTGATGAATGTGGCAAATATTCAGTTCCACCCTCTGAGATTTCCAAATTTTTCTCTCGTCCTTTGTTTTTGAAGCCATGTTGCTATTGTTGCTTTACTCAAATTCTGCCACAGGGGTCCATAATAAAAAGTGAATGGGTTCAAAGAGGGACAATTGGCTAAAGGGCCTCCTGTCACTTTGGCAAAATTATTATTGTCTCTGCAGCTGCCACCCCTCTCCTGATGGCAAAGGAGTCCTTATAGGACCAAAGAAGTTTCTGAAGCCAACTGACCTTTGGAAACCATTAGGATATATTGATTTTTGTGTTGCACCATTAATTTGCTGCTATAGTCTGAATGTTTGTGTCTCCCTAAAATTCCTATGTTGAAATCCTAACTCTTGATAGTATTAGGAAGTGGAGCCTTTGGAAGGGGCTTAGTGAGATGAATGGGATTAAGCCCTTATAAAAGAGGCTCCAGAGAGCTCCCTCACCCCTTCCACTATGTGAGGACACAGAGAGAAGGTGCCAGCTATGAATCAGGAAGAAGACCCTTCCCAGAAGGTGACCATGTTGGTGCCTCGATCTTGGCCTCCAGAACTGTGAGGAGTAAATTTCTGTTGTTTTTCAGCAACCCAGTCTGTTGCTAAGCCCGCACGGACTAAGCCACTTCCTAAGTGACATACTAGTGTATATTTAGTGAGCAACAGCCATGCTTTATCACATAAAATGCTAATGGCCATGACAGAGTTAGTGTACCTCTGAACCTTTTGTATACTCTTAGGAAAAAGCTTGCCCACAGAGAAAAGTTACAAAACAAGGCTCTCTGGTAGGATTGATTTTTCACAGTGCAGTCTGTGAGGCACATTTAGAAGAAGAGGAGGCAGATACCTGTGAGACTGTGCTTTTATAAAAGAAGACAGGCTTTTTATCCGGTTGGAATGTTTGTTGGTTGGTTGGTTTTACAAAACACACTAAACCCTTTGACTGTCTGTTTGCCTGTTTATACCCTAGCTTAGTCCCCAAAATGTGATTTTGTTTAATTTGCTTCTTAATGTGTCTGATTTAAATCAGCACAGGGAAAAACAAAAGCAAAAACCCCCACACTTTATCTGTAATTATATTACCAGTATTTTACACTCATTTATTTGTCTTTTGATTATATCATGCACATTTTTTTTTATCATTAAGTAATCAAAAGTATTTCATTGCATCTGGATTTGCGTAAGAGTTAGAAATCTTTCCCTAGTCCCAGGTAATGGGTATACAGTTTCTATCTGGAGTAATGAAAAAGTTCTGGAAATAGATTGTGGTGATGGTTGCACAAAATTGTGGATGTACTTAATGCCACTGAATTGTACACTTAATTTTATGTTACGTGTATTTTAGCATAAAAAAAATGGTTACAAAGGAAAAAAAATAATAGTAAATGACCATGGCCACCTCTGTAGAACCAAGATTCCACCGGACTCTTCTAGGATCACTGGAGATTGATGGCACGTGAAGTGTTCCACCCTCTCCCCAGCCCTCCTTTTCTGCTGTTGCTTCCTGTACTTTGTTTGGAAAGAAGACAGACACCTCATTGTTGTAGTATCTCAGCTTGATTCTATTGTATATGAAATAATCGCAGGGCTAATCAGGCTGCTTCTGCTGGGCCCACTCCACAGCTGTGGCTATCAGCAGCACACAGCAGGGCCTGACAACTCCCAGACTGACAACCCCTCCCAGCAAAAAGCTTGCCAATTAACCTGCAGTCACACTGGATCGAAGACTGACATTCATTATTTTAATGAAAACAGGAAGAAAGGGCACTATTGAGACCCCCGAAAACGAACCCATTATTCTGTTGTATGTTCTGCTTAGCAAGGTACAAAAAGAGAGCTCAGGGTCGGAAAGACAGGGTGCTGTGTGCGCCAAAGAGGAATAAAGAACAGCCGCCCACAGCTTCGTGCTCCTCACAAAACATCTCTGAAAGCTTTTGTAACCCAGGCTAGAGAAGAGGATGGAAGTTGCTTATACCTCAGGAGGGAGGTATTTCAAGATGACTGAAGGAACACGGTGCACGTAAAATGTATTATTGTGGTTTTCTCTGAACTTCTCTTTCCTGTGACTCATGTAATGTTTCTTCCAGAGGCTTTGCTTTGGTGTTATTCTTCATCTACCCTGAACTCACTAGAGTTACTTTATCTATTGATAGATCTGACAGAGTTAATAAATACTCTGACTTTTTTCAAGACTACTGTGGAAATTGCATAAAAAGCTCCTTATAGATAGAGAACCTCTAAAAAATCCTCTTCATTCCAGCTTAAGGAATCAAAACTATGTACTGAGCCATTGATATAACAGGCATTTATTAAGAGCCTACTATATGCTACGTACAGTGGCTGTAACCATGAAGAAGTTGGAGGGTTCCACTTTGGAGAAACTCAGTGTTTTAAATCTTGGGGGGATGTGGTTGGTACCATTGCTTTCATTTGAAATCCCTCAATATGGGCCTGGGATCATGTTTAGCCTCTTCCACTCTAATTCTAAGCCCACTTATACAGAGATACCAGTGGACTTAACCACTTTTTGAAGGAAATTAGCTTAGAATTTAAGTTTAAATCATTCATATCATTCAAAGGCTCAGAGTAAATCCAAATAGTAGGCCCCAGCTAGCAGCTTAATGTCTTGGTTTGTTCTCTTAATTTTTCATTCATTATTTCAGAATATTTTTCCTTTCAGTTAAACATAAACATAAGCATACAGACTAATTAGCAGACGCATAAAAGAAATGTGCTCTGGCACAGTGCGGCTCAGTCAAAGCTTTTCAAACACTGAGCCTCATCTCTCTTGCATGCACAGAACTAGAGGAACTTTCTTTGGGTATGGTTCCAGAGTCTGGCCTGTAGCCCAGCCTAGACCGTTCTTGTTGAAAAGTTGACCTGTAGCGAGGAGTATCCATGTTCAGTTCCAGGCTAGGAGGAGAGGAGATACGTTTCCTTGTCTTTCTTCTCCTGCTTCTGTAAAACCTTGATCAGACTTAGTTTTAGGAGGACCTGCTGTCCAATCCACTTGAACAGGAAATCAGGCAGAGTACATCTGCCAGCCTATCACATTCCTTCACTAGTATTTCTGGCATGTAATTAATATACATACACCTAGGAATACTTGGAATTTAGGGATTACCTTGTCTCTTCTCACTCAAACTAAATGGCATTTGACTGCAAAGCCAACATTTTTCAACTGAAAGGATTTGAAATGATTCTTTTGTGCATAACATACAAGGTCAGACTGAGTTTATACTCAGGAAACATCTCAGTAAGTGCACATTACAGGTTCTGTTGCATCATCCTTCCAATGGGACTTCTTTTTTCACCAATTGAAGTGTAGTAGTTGAGAGTACGAATATTGGAGATGGGACATTGTGTTCAAATCACAGACTTTGATAAAGTTGTCTAACCATTCTGTATCTCAGTTTCTATGTTTGTAACTTGGAGACATTATTTGTCTTCCACCACCAGAATGGAAGCTCCACAAAGAATCTCTGTTTTGTTCACTGTTGCCCAAATGCTTTGAACAGTGCCTGTTACAGGTTGGGAGCTTAATGTTTACTAAGTGACGAGAACCCACCTCCTGGGGATATTATGAGAATTACATGAATGAATACATGGAGAGTCGAAGAGGCTGGCACACAGTAAATATCAATAAATGTTAAGCTACTATTATTATCAAGATTATACTCTCAAACTTGAATATGAATGAGCAGGCTTCCCCACCTGCTCCATTTGGAAGCTAGCTATAAAAAATCATGGCTTTATAAGAAAATGGTAGGGAGCTCTGGAGCCAGCTCTGCTGTGGTCTTGTCTCAGTTGTGGGTTCTGGAAGACGCAGAGTGGGGCTGTGAGTGTACAAACCTCAAAAATCTAGGGTCTGCTGCAGTGATCTTGCAAGGCTGCCTATAACTTGATGTGTCTCCCTCTCCCTTTCTTTCAAAATGAAAATAATTCAGGTGCATTGTAAAATGTCCAGAAATTTCTTAAAGAGATAAAGAATAAAAGTCACCTATAATCCATTCTCAGTATTTTTATATATATATATATATTTTTTTTTTTGCGGTATGCGGGCCTCTCACTGTTGTGGCCTCTCCCGTTGTGGAGCACAGGCTCCGGACGTGCAGGCTCAGCAGCCATGGCTCACGGGCCCAGCCGCTCCGCGGCATGTGGGATCTTCCCGGACCGGGGCACGAACCCGTGTCCCCTGCATCAGCAGGCGGACTCTCAACCACTGCGCCACCAGGGAAGCCCTCAGTATTTTTATATATTTTAACCAGTCTTTTGTCTATAATTATGTACACATACACACACACACACACACACACACACACACACATATATGTCTGTGTGGATATACATGTGCATATATATATATATATATATATATA
This sequence comes from Phocoena sinus, assembly GCF_008692025.1. Lineage (NCBI taxonomy): Eukaryota > Metazoa > Chordata > Mammalia > Artiodactyla > Phocoenidae > Phocoena > Phocoena sinus. The sequence goes on from NC_045784.1 coordinate 82,905,667, forward strand.
TATATGGACACACTAAAAGTATTTTAAATTAATACTTCACTTAAGAATCTTTTTATGTTATTAATAGAGTTTTACAATATGTAACTCTTTCTATAATAAAAGTTGTTTTTAGAGAATGGCATTTAATTAGCACCATGGAGAATGAAGAGTATAGATTTTAACCTGAGTTCAAAGAGAGTCTCTGGAAAGGGATAGAAACCTTATGAAGCCATATTTTCTGAGAGTATGATATATCTCAAGTTTACCATTAGGAGATTAAACTGGTGAAGCAATTTAAAAAATTACTTACCCCTAGATTTTGGAGGTTTCTCTCCATTATAAGCTTCCCAAATAAACATGAGTTCCTATTCAAATTTAAGTAATAAATATTATTTATTATTGAGGGCACACTACAGGGCAAACAGGCTGCAAGGAGCTTTATGGTGTTTCATATAATCTTTTAGTAACACTTGGTGGGACTTTTTTTTTTTTATACAGCAGGTTCTTATTAGTCATCAATTTTATACACATCAGTGTATACATGTCAATCACAGTCGCCCAATTCATTGCACCACCATCCCCAACCCCTGCAGCTTTCCCCGCTTGGTGTCCATACGTTTGTTCTCTATACGTTTGTTCTCTACATCTGTGTCTCATACGTTTGTTCTCTACATCTGTGTCTCAACTTCTGCCCTGAAAACTGGTTCATCTGTACCATTTTTCTAGGTTCCACACACATGTATTAATATACGATATTTGTTTTTCTCTTTCTGACTTACTTCACTCTGTATGACAGTCTCTAGATCCATCCACGTCTCAACAAATGACCCAATTTCGTTCCTTTTTATGTCTGAGTAATATTCCATTGTATATACGTACCACATCTTCTTTATCCATTCGTCTGTTGATGGGCATTTAGGTTGCTTCCATGACCTGGCTATTATAGATAGTGCTGCAATGAATATTGGGGTGCATATGTCTTTTTGAATTATGGTTTTCTCTGGATATATGTCCAGGATGGGATTGCTGGGTCATATGGTAATTCTATTTTTAGTTTTTTTAAGGAACCTCCATACTGTTCTCCATAGTGGCTGTATCAATTTACATTCCCATCAACAGTGCAAGAGGGTTCCCTTTTCTGCACATCCTCTCAAGCATTTGTTGTTTGTAGATTTTCTGATGATGCTCATTCTAACTGGTGTGAGGTGATACCTCACTGTAGTATTGATTTGCATTCCGCTAATAATTAGTGATGTTGAGAAGCTTTCCATGCGCTTCTTGGCCATCTGTATGTCTTCTTTGGAGAAACATCTATTTAGGTCTTCTGCCCATTTATGGATTGGGTAGTGTGTTTCTTTAATATTGAGCTGCATGAGCTGTTTATATATTTTGGAGAGTAATCCTTTGTCCGTTGATTCATTTGCAAATATTTTCTCCCATTCTGAGGGGTGTCTTTTCATCTTGCTTATGATTTCCTTTGCTGTGCAGAAGCTTTTAAGTTTCATTAAGTCCCATTTGTTTATTTTTGTTTTTATTTCCATTACTCTAGGAGGTGGATCAAAAAAGATCTGGCTGTGATTTATGTCAAAGAGTGTTCTTCCTATGTTTTCCTCTAAGAGTTTTATAGTGTCCAGTCTTACATTTAGGTCTCTAATCAATTTTGAGTTTATTTTTGTGTATGGTGTTAGGGAGTGTTCCAATTTCATTCTTTTCCATGTAGCTGCCCAGTTTTTCCAGCACTACTTATTGAAGAGACTGTCTTTACTCCATTGTATATCCTTGCCTGCTTTGTCATAGATTAGTTGACCATACATGCGTGGGTTTATCTCTTGGCTTTCTATCTTGTTCCATTGATCTATGTTTCTGTTTTCGTGCTAGTACAGTATTATCTTCATTAGTGTAGCTTTGTAGTATAGTCTGAAGTCAGGGAGCCTGATTCCTCCCGCTCCATTCTTTGTTCTCAAGATTGCTTTGGCTATTTGGGGTATTTTGTGTTTCCATACAAATTGTGAAATTTCTTGCCCTAGTTCTGTGAAAAATACCATTGGTATTTGACAGGGACTGCACTGAACCTGTAGATTGCTTTGGGTAGCATAGCCATTTTCACAAGATTGATTTTTCCAATCTAAGAACATGGTATATCTCTCCATCTGTTGGTACCATCTTTAATTTCCTTCATCAGTGTCTTATAGTTTTCTGCATACAGGTCTTTTCTCTCCAGAGGTAGGTTTATTCCTAGATATTTTATTGTTTTTGTTGCAATGGTAAATGGCAGTGTTTCCTTAATTTCTCTTTCAGATTTTTCATCATTAGTGTATAGGAATGCAAGAGATTTCTGTGCATTAATTTTGTATCCTGCTACTTTACCAAATTCATTGATTAGCTCTAGTAGTTTTCTGGTGAAATCTTTAGGATTCTTTATGTATACTATCATGTCATCTGCAAACAATGACAGTTTTACTTCTTCTTTTCCAATTTGTATTCCTTTTATTTCTTTTTCTTCTCTGACTGCTGTGGCTAGGACTTCCAAAACTATGTTGAATAATAGTGGTGAGAGTGGACATCCTTCTCTTGTTCCTGATCTTAGAGGAAATGGTTTCGGTTTTTCACCATTGAGAATGATGTTTGCTGTGGGTTTGTTGTATATGGCCTTTATTATGTTGAGGTAGGTTCCCTCTATGCCCACTTTCTGGAAGTTTTTATCATAAATGGGTGTTGAATCTTGTCAAAAGCTTTTTCTTCATCCATTGGAGATGATCATATGGTTTTTATTCTTCAATTTGTTAATATGGTGTATCACACTGATCGATTTGTGTATATTCAAGAATCCTTGCATCCCTGGGATAAATCCCATTTGATCATGGTGTATAATCCTTTTAATGTGTTGTTGGATTCTGTTTGCTAGTATTCTGTTGAGGATTTTTGCATCTATATTCATCAGTGATATTGGTCTGTAATTTTCTTTTTTTGTAGTATCTCTGTCTAGTTTTGGTGTCAGGGTGATGGTGGCCTCATTGAATGAGTTTGGGAGTGTTCCATCCTCTGCAATTTTTTTTTTTTTTTTTTTTTTTTTTGCGATACACAGGCCTCTCACTGTTGTGGCCTCTCCCATTGTGGAGCACAGGCTCTGGATGCGCAGGCTTAGCAACCATGGCTCACAGGTCCAGCCGCTCCACGGCATGTGGAATTCTCCCAGACAGGGGCACGAACCCATGTCCCCTGCATCAGCAGGCGGACTCTCAACCACTGCGCCAACAGGGAAGCCCCATCCTCTGCAATTTTTTGAAAGAGTTTGGGAAGGATGGCTGTTAGCTCTTCTCTAAATGTTTCGTAAAAGTCACCTGTGAAGCCATATGGTCCTGGGCTTTTGTTTGGTGGAAACTTTTTAATCACAGTTTCAATTTCATTACTTGTGATTTGTCTATTCATATTTTCTATTTATTCCTGGTTCAGTCTTGGAAGGTTATACCTTTCTAAGAAATTGTCCATTCCTTCCAGGTTGTCCATTTTATTGGCATAGAGTTGCTTGTAGTAGTCTCTTAGGATGCTTTGTATTTCTGCGGAGTCTGTTTTAACTTCTCCTTTTTCATTTCTAATTTTATTGATTTCAGTCCTCTCCCTCTTTTACTTGATGAGTCTGGCTAATGGTTTATCAATTTTGTTTATCATCTCAAAGAAGCAGCTTTTACTTTTATTGATCTTTTCTATTGTTTTTGTTGTTTCTATTTCATTTATTTCTGCTCTGAGCTTTATGATTTCTTTCCTTCTGCTAACTTTGGGTTTTGTTTTTTCTTCTTTCTCTAGTTCCTTTAGGTGTACAGTTGAATTGTTTATTTGAGATTTTTCTTGTTTCTTGAGGTAAGCTTGTAGGGCTATAAATTTCCCTCTTAGAACTGCTTTTGCTATACCCATAGGTTTTGGATCATCGTGTTTTCATTGTCATTTGTCTCTAGGTATTTTTTGATTTCCTCTTTGATTTCTTCAGTGATCTCTTGGTTAGTTATTAACGTATTGTTTAGCCTCCATGTGTCTGTGTTTTTTAACATTTTTTTCCCGTGTAATTCATTTCTAATCTTATAGCGTTGTGGTCAGAAAAGATGCTTGATATGATTTCAATTTTCTTAAATTTACTGAGGCTTTATTTGTGACTCAAGATCTTATCTATCCTGGAGAACGTTCCATGCACACTTGAGAAGAAAGTGTAATCTGCTGTTTTTGGATGGAATGTCCTATAAATATCAATTAAGTCTATCTGGTCTATTGTGTCATTGAAAGATTCTGTTTCCTTATTTATTTTCATTTTGGATGATTTGTCCATTGGTGTAAGTGAGGTGTTAAAGTCCCCCACTACTATTGTGTTACTGTCTACTTCCTCTTTTATAGCTGTTAGCAGTTGCCATATGTATTGAGGTGCTCCTATGTTGGGGTCATATATATTTATAATTGTTATATCTTTTTCTTGGATTGATCCCTTGATTATTATGCAGTGTCCTTCCCTGTCTCTGTAACATTCTTTATTTTAAAGTCTATTTTATCTCATATGAGTATTGCTACTCCAGCTTTTTTTGATTTACATTTGCATGGAATATCTTTTTCCATCCCTTCACTTTCAGTCTGTATGTGTCCCAGGTCTGAAGCAGGTCTCTTGTAGACAGCATATATATGGGTCTTGATTTTGTATCCATTCAACAAGGCTGTGTCTTTTGGTTGGAGCATTTAATCCATTCCCATTTAAGGTAATTCTCAATATGTAATGTCCTATGACCATTTTCTTAGTTGTTTTGTGTTTGTTTTTGTAGGTCCTTTTCTTCTCTTGTGTTTCCCACTTAGAGAACTTCCTTTAGCATTTGTTGTAGAGCTGGTTTGGTGGTGCTGAATTCTCTTATGTTTTGCTTGTCTGTAAAGCTTTTGATTTCTCCATCGAATCTGAATTTGATCCTTGCCGTGGTAGAGTAATCTTTGTTGTAGTTTCTTCCTTTTCATCATTTTAAGTATATCATGCCACTCCCTTCTGCCTTGTAGAGTTTCTGCTGAGAAATCAGCTCTTAACCTTAGGGGAGCTCCCTGGTATGTTATTTGTCATTTTCCCCTTGCTGCTTTTAATAATTTTTCTTTGTCTTGAATTTTTGCCTGTTTGATTACTATGTGCCTCACCGTGTTTCTCCTTGGGTGTATCCTGTATGGGACTTGCTGCATTTCCTGGACTTGGGTGGCTATTTCCTTTCCCGTGTTAAGGAAGTTTTCAACTATAATCTCTTCAAATATTTTCTCTGGTCCTTTCTCTTTCTCTTCTCCTTCTGGGACCCCTATAATGCGTATATTGTTGCATTTAATGTTGTCCCAGAGGTCTCTTAGGCTGTCTTCATTTCTTTTCATTGTTTTCTCTTTATTCGGTTCCACAGCAGTGAATTCCACCATTCTGTCTTCCAGGTCACCCATTCTTCTGCCCCAGTTATTCTGCTATTGATTCCTTCTAGTGTAGTTTTCATTTCAGTTATTGTATTGTTCATCTGTGTTTGTTTGTTCTTTAATTCTTCTAAGTCTTTTTTAAACATTTCTTGCATCTTCTCTATCTTTGCCTCCATTCTTTTCCTGAGGTCCTGGATCATGTTCACTATCATTATTCTGAATTCTTTTTCTGGAAGGTTGCCTATCTCCACTTCATTTAGTTGTTTTTCTGGGGTTTTATCTTGTTCCTTCATCTGGTACTTAGCTCTGTGCCTTTTCATCTTGTCTATCTTTCTGTGAATGTGGTTTTTGATCCACTGGCTGCAGGATTGTAGTTGTTCTTGCTTCTGCTGTCTGCCCTCTGGTGGATAAGGCTATCTAAGAGGCTTGTGTAAGTTTCCTGATGGGAGGGACTGGTGGTGGGTAGAGCTGGCTGTTGCTCTGGTGGGCAGAGCTCAGTAAAACTTTAATCTGCTTGACTGCTGATTGGTGGGGCTGGGTTTCCTCCCTGTTGGTTGTCTGGCCTGAGGGAACCCAACACTGTAGCCTACCTGGGCTCTTTGATGGGGCTAATTATGGACTCTGCAAGGACTCACGCCAAGGTGTATTTCCAGAACTTCTCCTGCCAGTGTCCTTGTCCCCACAGTGATTCACAGCCAACCCCCACCTCTGCAGGAGACCCTCCAATACTAGCAGGTGTGTCTGGTTCAGTGTCCCCTGGGGTCACTGCTCCTTCCCCTGGGTCCTGATGTGCACACTACTTTGTGCATTCCCTCCAGGAGTGGAGTCTCTGTTTCCCCCAGTTCTGTTGAAGTCCTGCAATCAAATCCCACTAGTCTTCAAAGTCTGATTCTCTAGGAATTCCTCCTCCCATTGCCAGAGCCCCAGGTTTGGAAGCCTGGCGTGGGGCTCAGAACCTTCACTCCAGTGGGTGGGTATCTGTGGTATCAGTGTTCTCCAGTTTGTGAGTCACCCACCCAACAGTTATGGGTTTTGATTTTACTGTGATTGCACACCTCCTACCGTCTCTTTGTGGCTTCTCCTTTGTCTTTGGATGTGGCATATTTTTTTGGTGAATTCCAGTGTTTTCCTGTTGATGATTGTCCAGCAGCTAGTTGTGATTCTGGTGTTCTAGCAAGAGGGAGTGAGAGCATGTCCTTTTTCTCCGCCATCTTGGTTCCTAGTCCTTGGAGGGACCTATTTTTATCTCTATTTTATAGAAGCGGAAATGGAAGTGGTTTGTATTTACAAGCACTCTGGAGGATACAAAGATGTGTGAGATGCACATTGCTGGCCCTTAAAAATCTGAGATAATTGTAATAGTTACCACTTAAGGCTATTGTAAGGTTTAAATGAGAGTGTGCATGTAATGAGCTATGTATCATGTATCACACCAGGAACATAGTAAATTATCAGTAAATCTTATCAATGATGAGGATGAGGATGATGACACTGATGGTTGATGGTGAAGATGGTGGTGTTGGCATGATGTAAGGCGCGAGTAATGGTGAAAAGGTAGGATGATGCTAAAGCATTCTACCTGAGTTCCTGGGGTCTCTGCCCTGAGACAAAGGATTCATTGACGTCATATGAGTTTCATTTCCTTGTGGGACAGTTTTAGTATTTTCATTAGGAGAGATATCCAAGGTAGATATTATCAGTATTAGACACCATAGGAAGAGGAAATTCTTATGCTTCAAATGTGCACAATGACTTTGGGAAATGTTTTCCCCCCTTTTCAACTGAAGGTCAAAATTCAAATATTAAAAAATTCTTAATTATTTTTTCCAATATACTAGTTTACATGTTACAACAGTTTTCTTTTTTTCTTGCTCAGTTTTAACAAGGTAGGAATTTGGGAATAGAGTTAATTATAAAGAAATACACATTTATTACCATATTGTAACACTCTAGGCAGTGCTTAATTAAAGATTAATTTTTTAAAAATTAGCATATGATAGTTTGTGTTTCCAGACAAAAGGGAGAGTGTAGAGTGTAGAGGAAAGGGAAAGGAGCTTGAAGTTCAAAGATCTTCTTAGACAGAAAATGACCCAGTGAATCTTGGGTAAGTTATTCAGCATCTCAGAGTTTCAGTTTTCTAATTTTTCAAAATGTAGTTTATAACAGCAACGTCAAATATTTGCATTACATATTATGGTGTGCAATGTAGCCTTATGTATGTTCTCTTCTTTTGATCCTTAAAATGACCCTGAAAGGGGTTGGGCAGACATTGTTATCCTCACCTAACAAATGAGAGAGAGCAAGGTTTAGAAAGCTTAAGTGAATACCCAAGGTCACATAGCTAATAAGTGTTACATCTAGGATTAAAAACTGTGATTTCTATTTCACATGCAATGTTTTCTTTGTATTATACATCCAAGTTCTCCAAGAAGAAAACATGATAAATGGAAGACAGACCTGGTTCTAAATCCAGCTCTCTCACCAAGAAGCTGTGGAATGTTGGGCAGATCATACTACTTCTCTGCACCCTCTTTTCCCTGTTCATAAAATAAGAGAGATGATTCATTTTGGCAAGGTCTCTGCAGAGTCTGTTTCATCACCACTTGCATAAACGAAGGAACCCAAGCAGAGACAAGTAAACTGCTTTGCTCAGTGTTGCACAGTGAGTGGTAGAGAGAAGCTGCTTCAGTCTCCAGAATGATGTAACTTTTGCCTAGCAAGGGGTAATTACCTACATAACTCAAAAGAGTGAAGAAAGAAAGAACTATATTTCTAACGTGCTAAGGTGCGTAGTAAAATCTACTTCCTTAGTATAGTAACAAGTAAAGAGGAGAAACTCCCTACTGTTCCACAGTTTACAATAATCATTTTCTTAGGAAACCCTCTACTAAGAGATGACAAGGGTGACAGACTACACCATGGGGAAATTAGTCTCCAGAACGGCTTTTCTCTCTAACATTTTCTTAAAAGCCATAAACAAGTGTCTGAAAGGGGAGAACACGTAGATAATTTTATTAACTTTCATAGACAGTGTACTTTATTGCTATACTTAGAGGTAGCAATGATGCTGCTGATAATGGAGATGCTTGCTAATGAATAATCCACACATGACATTGAATGGACACCAACAAGGCAAAATGTTAAAGGTGTTAATTTTGTATTTAATTAGCCTTTCATCTGCAAACACGCTGTGCCTTCTCTATGCCTAGGAAGCCACCGCCTGATGACAGTGCACACCCAGTCTTTCCCTAGTTAATTCCTCCTCATCCTTCATATCTCAGTTAAATAATAACTCTCCTCCAGGAAACCTTCCCTGAGGTTTAGTCCAGTTTTCCTTGTTAGTGGAAATCTGTTGTTTTTACCAGAGCAACAATCATTCTGCTTCTGGGAAATACAGCTTGGTTTTCTTGAGAACTTCCTTTCCCCCATGCATGCAGTGCTGATAGGATTATCCATCAAGGTATGTAATCTTCTTCTCCCTAACCAAGTAATGGAACTGCGACAAGCACTAGGCCACTCAGACTCTCCCTCACAGGAATGTGTACATTGAGCAGCATTGTAGAGATGGAAAATTGAGCTGATTCATCTAAAGTCCCTGTCCACTAATCCCTGCTACCTGGATCCCTGAAGTGTCTCTGCTTCTTGATTTGCAGACTTCTGGTTTATCAGCCATTCTTTCTTGACACTGAGTTGCCTCATATCCTTTCAAAACTTCTGATTTTTTTATTTTTGGAAATTACTTTTATTGAGGTATAGTTGATTTACAATGTTGTGTTAATTTCTCCTGCACAGCAAAGTGATTCAGTTATACATGTATATACATTCTTTTTTATATCCTTTTCTATTATTGTTTATCTCAGAATATTGAATATAGTTCCCTGTGCTATACAGTAGGACCTTGTTGTTTATCCATTCTATATGTAATAGTTGTCACCTGCTAAGCCCAAACTCCTCATGCCTCCCTCCCCCACCCCCTTCTCCCTTGGCAACCACAAGTCTGCTCTCTCTGTCTGTGAGTCTATTTCTGTTTTGTAGATAGGTTTATTTGTGTCATATTTTAGGTTCCACATATACCAATACTTCTGATTTTGCTCATGTTAACCCAAATAAATTTTGGTTGCTTGCAACTGAAGAATGTAATCCTACATCTCTGTTATGTGGTCTCTTGGTACATGGACTTATCCTTAATAACACTTATTTTATTTTGTAAGTATACATTCTAGTTGATTATTTGGTTAATATCTGCCACCCTTACCAGGTTCCAGGAAAGCAAAGAGTATATCCCCAATACTTAGAACAGTGTTTAGCATTTTCTAATAACAATAAAATGTTCTTTTATTGAATGAATGAATGAATTAAATTTCAGGTTCTCTTTGCTCTCTACCGCTTGTTAGTATGGGGCCTCCCACTACAGTATGCCACCAAGACTTGTTATCCTAATGGCTCAAGTTTTCAGCCTTTCCTTTTTCTCAATCTCTTGCTTTCTCTCACTCTTTCCTTATCTCCTTCTTTCTCTCTCTCTTTTTCTACCTCTCTCTTCCCAATCTGCAACTATGCTCATGTTTTCAGGACTGGATTTCTCTCTTGTCATAAAACTCCTTTTTAACTTTCTTTTACTTTCAGGAAAAAGTCCAAGACCTTTCATGATCTTCAGCCTGATCACTTCTGTTGCCTCATGTTCTGTATTAACTCCACTTGTATTTTGACTATGGGCATGCAGAACTCTTTCAGTTTCTGGATTCTCCATGCTCTCTCATGTCTCTGTCCCTTTGAAACAGCTGTCATCTCTTCCTGCAGTGACCTTTATTTCCCCCTCAGCCTTATAGTTCCTTCCTCCATAAAGCTTCTCTCCATCATAAGGTCAATTTTTGCCTAATCTTGGACTAGCTGAGATAAAATTCCTTTGTATTCCCAAAGCTTCTCCTGGGCAGCTTTATTCTTACAGTTGTTATTTATTTATTTTATTCTTTGTATTTGTATATTTGTTTACCTATCCCCTCTAAACTAGGCCCCTTAAAGGTAGGGACTATCCCTTTCATTTGTATCACCTCTGAATCCAGCATGATACCTGGAACATAGCAAATGCTTTATAAATGTTTGTTTAAAAAATGACTAAAAAAAGATTGAATCATCCTACTAACTGAAATTCCCACTGAAGTTTTAGTATCAAGCTTATAATTCTCTCTCGTTGTATTTATTGATCTCAACTTTTCACAATAGATATAGATAGATATCTGTGTACATGTCTTATTTCCACTGTTTCTTCTCCTTAGAAGTAGAGTCTATGTCTTCTTCACCTATCTGTATTCTACAGCACCTGGCATACTTCCTGCCCTATAATACATGCATGGCAACTACCTGTTAACAAAAATGAATGATGAATCAAGCCATGCTAAAATGCCGATGCTTTAATACATTAAAATGAACAGATGAAATATTCACATTTCACAAAGGTTTTAAGTCAACAGTGACTTAGTTCTAAAGGAATGAATTGCAAACATGAGATTTCAGATTGGTTAATATGGAAAGAGAGAATAGGAAGCTTTCCACAACACTCCATAAATTTTATTACATGGGCAACTATTATTTCTTTTTTTTAAATTAAATATATTTTTTATACAGCAGTTTCTTATCAGTCATCCATTTTATACACATCAGTGTATACATGTCAATCCCAATCACCCAATTCATCACACCCCCACCCCCACTCCCCACTGCTTTCCCCCTTTGGTGTCCATATGTTTGTTCTCTACATCTGTGTCTCAATTTCTGTACATGGGTAATGATTATTTCACCCTAAATAAGTCCAGCAGCTTCAAAATGAGATAGTTACCAGAAATATTAGGTTATACAGTAAGATGCAGACCACCTCTACCACCATCAAACTTGCTCACACTTACATTGTTGCTTATGGAACCTTGTTCTTTTAGGTGCATCTGAAGCCATAGGCCAACAGATATGGGATTGAAATCCTCATGTCCAGGAGGAGTTATATTTGAGATAAGATATGGTTTTAGCTTAGCAACAGGGAGAGGACCAATTTCTGGTTTTTCAGTCTTCAAAGATAAATGTGGATTTTTCTGGAATAATGTGGCTTTTACCTGTAAATAGCAGGCAAGTCATGCTCATTATTTTCCCTTTCTCTTTTTAACCAAGTACCTATACTAACAGCACTCACCCCCCAATGATTTGCATCCTCTCCAGTCCATTTAGGTCAGTTTGACCAACATGAGACTCACCTGAATCAGTACGATGTGCAACTATTGAGTGATTTTATTCAGAATAGACTCTTGCTACACCATACACTTCAGTTAGCTCTTGATGAAGATCAGAAATTGATAAATGCTCTTTATTCTCAAGATCAGAATGCAAATCACTCCACACAGTAAGCCACTGGCTGGAATCTTCTTCAAACTGTTTAAAATGATTCCAAATAGTACTCAGTGCAGCCTGTACCAAAGAAACAGAAGCAAAGGATATTTAATTTCCTCCCAAGAAAACAAACCTTGCTGATGGAGATTAAGAAACTCCTCTACTTTTCTTTACTTACTGCCAGTCTCAGAATTCTTCTAGTCATTCTCCTGAGGTCAAGTCCATCAAGTCAGGAGAAGCAGAAAAGTGTAACTCTGGGACTTGTTCCTTGAGAGGAGGCAAATCTTCCAGACAGGGGAGAAAGTTGTCTGATCTCATCAGTGTGTTGTCCAACACTGATTCAGCCACTTTTAAAGCCATGTCATCAAGATAGAAGTTTGGATGACACTTCTCTATGACATGATAGATGACAGGGCTCTGTCCATTGTTACAGAGTCATTTGCCCTCTCTGAAGACTGCTACTATACAATGAGTCCCCTACGTATGAATGAGTTCCATTCCAAGAGAGCGTTTGTAAGTCCAATTTGTTCGTAACTCCAACAAAGTTAGCCTAGGTACCCAACTAACACAATCGGCTATATAGTACTGTACTGTAATAGGTTTATAATACTTTTCACACAAATAATACATAAAAAAACAAACACAAAAAATAAAGAAAACATTTTTAACCTTACAGTACAGTACCTTGAAAAGTACAGTAGTACAGTACATCAGCTGGCATACCGGGGCTGGCATCGAGTGAGCAGACAAGAAGAGTTACTGACTGGAGGAGGGAGAGGAGGTGGGGGATGGTAGAGCTGAAGGATTGTCAGCAATAGGAGAAGGAGGGCAAGCTACAATTTCACTCATGCCTGACATTGATGGCACAGGTTCTGGTTCCTTGCTGGATTCAATTCTATCTACTCTCTTGAAAAAACGACCCAGTGATGTCTGGGTAGTAGCTCCTTTTTTCTCATCATAGATGATATTGTAGCAATGGATTGCATTCTGAACAGCTGCTACAACCTTCGTGTACAATTCTACATTCAGGTCCTGTGTCTCAAAAACTAACAGTGTCTCCTCAAATAAAGAAAATTCCCTTTCCATTTCCTGCATCATGAATCTCTTCGGTTCTTTAGTTACTCCTTCTTCCTCTTGTCTCTCTTCATCCTTTCTCTGGGCCTCCAATTCCATCTTTTCACCTCGTTCCACTCTCAATTATTTTAACTTTTTTTTCCATCGTTATCACTTGGCACTTCTTAGCAGTACCAGTTACATCACTGCTGCTTTTATGCTTGCTTCCAGACATCATTCTGGGCTTGAAATAAAGATACCATACTACAGTACTCTATACAGTACTGTACAGTACACAAAAGCACAACCACTTGTAGAGGATGCATGCATGTGACAATGTACACCAGACACATGAACTAACTTACATGATTGCACATGCAAACACACGTTCACATTTTTGGAAGTTCACAACTTGAAGGTTCATATGTAGGGGACTTACTGTATTGGGAGCACCAGTGACTTCATAATTACCAGGTTAAGTGGGCATCAAACTTAAGTTTAACCAGTGTGTCTCTTAAAGCTTGCTGATGAGTAAAGTTGACCAGATTGCCACTGTAGGCCACCCTGTCAGTGCTACTGGTAACAACTACCAGAGTAGCTGCTATTTCCCTACTGTCTCCTCCTTTTGTAATTTGGCAAGTAGTTCCTCCTAGAACTGCTTTTGCAGTTTCAGTTATTTTTATCATGAATTTTTTTCTCCCACCAAATTAATTTTTATCAACATCATCATTGAATGGAAAGTTTTCATTTATCCATTTAACATAACCATAACACATAGATTTACAAGCAATGGCTGAAGCCAAGTTGGTTTTACTGGTGGGAGGAGAGTCAAAAATCCAGAAGATGAGCAGTTAGTTGAGCTGCTCATACATGTAACACCAACCTTATGTTGTGAAAACAAGTTGTTCAAAGAACACAGGTGGTGAACTTTTTGAGTCACCTTCACCAGTCATGAGTAGTTCCACTAGTTAGTATGTTTGAAATCTGATATCTGTTGCCACTTGGAATATCTCTTAACAGTGGTGGCTTTGTTTGTTTTATACAAGAGAGACAGGAATTCGTTTTGATTGGTGGGTAGCCAATCTTGTGGAGTCATAAGTCCAAATTTCAGGGCTCCAACAACATAAGATTCAAATGACATGAGAGCCTGCTTTCTAGCTGGTGGAGGTGAAACTGTAGCTTCAAGTATTTGAGCATCTTCATTCATCCAGACCACTAGGCTGTTAGTTGAATTCTCATACTTTTGTTTCTGAAATTCCCAAACCATACACCGAAGATCATGTTTGGACAAATTGCTAAAACAAATTATGGCGGTGTCAATTTTTCTCTATGTTCGGTTCAAGTAGAGTTCAGAGGCCATTACATCCCACATTTTAACAATTACTTTTTGCACAAAGTTGTTAGTGGATGTGATTTGAGATGAGATGAGCCAGAAAAAGATCTAGAAGATAGTTTTTATGTCCACATTGGTGCCCATACCATTGTCAATGACTTCAAAAGCTTCAATACATCTGTTCTGCTTGGACCCATCCCCACAGAAGCACTTGCGAATCCACCACCTCAAACACTTGTCAATCTCACACACCTCACCTAAAAACTACCTCCTCAGGACCAACTCCAGAGAGTCTCCAACCTAATGGCTCTGATTCAATCTCTCTCTCTGTGTCTCTTTCTCTCTCTTTCATTTAGTTTGGGAAGAACATGGATTTAGTAGACTCATAGGAAGTGTCTGGACTACTGAGAATCAGGTGAATTGGAGTCTAGCTCAATAACTGCTGATACATAATGCATGTGTACTTTTCAAAGTATTAAAAACCATGCAGGAAAGAAATTTAGTCCGACATATTTGACCACATAGCCTTTCTTTCTTTTTTTTTTCAGAACAATTGAACACCTTGAGAAACAATTACAGACACACAAAATATCATATTTGATCTAAAATTCACTTCATATAAGAAACAGTTGAAAGTATTTGTGATTTTTAATCTGGAAAAGAGGAGACTTGAGAAGAATATGAATATATTTATATATACTGTTCTCACCCTATTATATATATTATATATGTATATATAGTTATGTCTATTATATACATTATATATGTGATATATGTGTGTGTGTGTGTATATATATATATATATATATATATATATATATATATATATATAAAACGTCACTCCACTGAATGATGTATTCACTGTATGCCATTCTAGGCCTAACATAAGGAATACTTTTTAAAGTAATCAAATCTGTCCAATGATGTAATAGTTTACGCTGTGAGGAAAAATAGTGTCTCATTACTGAAAGTAGTTAAGAAGATGTTGGAGGACATATGTCATAGCAAATTTGTCATAGAAGTTAGATTATATCTAATATATCTTCCAACCCTAAGACTGTGTGATTTTGTGATTAGGTAGCAAACATTGTTTTTTTCTTTAAATGCTTGGATTCCAATTCAACCTCAGACGTGCTTTTAGATGGAGGCAGAAGAGGCACCTCTTTAAAGATCTGATTTAAAGGGTAGAATTACTGGAATTACCACCTTGCTCTCAGCCCCAATCACTAAAATACCTTCCTTTCATTTTGCTGCCTAGCCTCAAATTCTGCTATTAGGTCTCATGGTGATATATGAACATGAGTTTCAGAGATAGACAGACTTGATTTTTTTTTTAATTGAGGAATAGTTAATGTGTTAGTTCAGGTGTACAGCAAAGTGATTCAGTTATACATATACATATATTCGTTTTCAGATTCTTTTCCATTGTAAGTTATTAGAAGATATTGAGTATAGTTACGTGATATTGAGTATAGTTCTCTGTGCTATACAGTAGGTAGACAGACCTGAATTTTTTTTTTTTTTTTATGATTCCACTTACATAAGGTACCTAGCAGAGACAAGTTTATAGAGACAGAAGGTATAATGGTGGTGACCAGGGACTGGAGGGGAGGGCAGAGAATGGGGAATTATTATTTAATGCATGTAGAATATTTATTTATTTATTTTTGTGTGTTGCAAATAAAATATGAAGCAAACTTAATTCCAGTATATATTGTGTACTTTTATTTTTAAAAAAATTTTTTGGTTGGTTATCTATTTTAAATATAGCAGTGTGTACATGTCAATCTCAAACTCCAAATCTATCCCTCCCCTCCCCCTCCCCACCTGGTAACCATAAGTTCATTCTCTAAGGAGAGACTTGATTTTGAATCCTAGCTTTGGTTCCCAGTATCGCTGTGATTTTAGTCAAGTAACTTAGGCTTTTGAGATCAGTTTGCTCATCTGTGAAGTGGGCTATAAGGATTAGAGTTGGTACCTCTAAAGCAACTACTATATTGCTTGGCCGTCAGTAGATGTAAAACAGAAGATGGTTACTATTATTACTTTATATTAAAATATTGTTTTTCCGTGAGTTATCTGTGACAATTCAGTCTTGAGAGCAACCCATTCAGACATTATAAACCAATATTACTACAATCCGAGTAAATGGGTCAGATATTTGTGCACAGGACAGGTAGGTAGAACTAGGGCAGAGTAGCTGGGCAGTAGGGAAAGTTACTAAAAGCTCACATGGGACCACTGGAAAGAAAGATTGCTTGGGGGCAGAAATCAAGATGGCGGAGGAATAGGAGGACGTGGAGTTCATCTCTCCCACAAATGCATGAAGAATACACCTACAGATGGAACAATTCTCACAGAACACCAGCTGAACACTATCATAAGACAATGGACACTGGAAAGGACAAGAAAGTTCCCCACATTACTAGGTAGGATGAAAGAAAGAAGGGAAAAAGAAGAGGAGAGGAAGTGGGATGGGATCTGCACCACTGGGGGCGTGTGAATCAGAGGAGAGGCTCCTGCATCTGAGGGAGCCCCCCTCACTGACAGGGAAATCAGTTGAGACAGAAGGTGAGAATCTGAGGCTGTTGGAGGAAGGTGAAACAGCCAGTTTGTGGCAGAAGGGACAGAGTGAGACCTACACAGATGGTCTGTGCCACAGCCTTGTGCGCCCCACATTGGGACCTGTGCCTGCTGGTGCACATGGGGGCTAAGAGCTGGAACGTGGGGATTGGAGAGAAAACCCAGGGGGAGGACTGCTGTTGGCTGTGAGAAGACAGCCTGAGGGGACAGGAGGGAGGAAATCTACCACCAGGAATGCTTGTGGAGGAAACCCAGACTGCCATAGAAACAAGGCACCATTGTTGACTGATACGCAGAGGTTGGAGACAACATTGCAGCCTCTTTTCCACCACACAAATGCCCCCTGACCAGTCAGGTGCTAGGAAAAGTGCCCACCAGGGCTGACCTTCTCATGTCAGCTTCCAGGCCCTAGGAGAGGCTCTCACTAGGCCCAGATCTCTTGTCCCCATGGCCGCTGGCTTTTCCATGCACCTGTCACCACCAGGGCCCCCGAGACCCACTCAGTTATGCCACCTCTGTGTCCTGTCCTCAACAGGACAGACCTGAGTGCTCCAGGGAAGCCTCAAGAGCAGACTCCTGTGCGTGGTCCACATACAGAGGTTGGGCTAAAATCACAGCTGAGGCCCAGGGGGTGGGATGACTAAGGAAAAGGAAGAAAAATCTTTCCATGCAGTGGCATAAACCACAGATTAAATCTCCGTGATCAGCTTGGTAAACCCTGCATCTATGGAATATCTGAATGGACAATGAGTGTTCCCACAACTGAAACCAGTCTACCCCTAGCAGCTGTGGACTTTGGGAACTAGTACACACAGGAGCTGGAGCAGGTCAGAGTCTGAGCTGCCCCTACAGTGCCCACATAGGGATCAGAGAACTGCCTAGAGGTTTTGGAAGGCCTACTGCAGAGGCGGAGGGTGGCTGTGACTCACAGTGGGGGCAAGGGCACTGACAGCTGAGACCTCAGGAAAATAAAATTATTACTATTTCTTTTATGTTTTGTTTTGTTGTTTTTATCATTATTTGCTTTTATTTTTATTTAGCTTTTTCAATATTTTTTCAATATTTTTAACTTTTTTATATTTCTATTTTTAAATTACTTTTTTGTTGTTCTGAGATCTTTCCTTGTTTTTCTTTCTTTCATTTGTACTATTTTGTTTTTATCTTTTTTCCTTTGTTCTATTTGTTCTTATCTTTTTAAAAATCATTTTTGTGTGTTTGTTTTGTTTTCTTTGCTTTTTCCTTCAGTTTGCATTCTGCTTTTGATTTTTGTTTTTGTTAGTTTGGATTTTAATTGTTTTATTTTGTTTTGGGATTCTTTTCTTTGGTTATTCTCTTATTTTTTGTTTTCTCTATTTTTGTTTTTGTTTCTTATTTTGCATCTGTACAGGTTTGCTGTTTGGTTTTGCTTTTACCATTTGTTTGAGGTTTTGCTTGTCTGTTCATTTATTTATCTTTAATTGTTGCTGCTGCTATTTGCTTGCTTTTGTCTTTGCTATTTGTCTTGGATTTTGTTCATCTGTTTCTTTTCGTTTGTTTTCTTCCCACCCCCTTTTTTTTTTTCGTTTTTTTCCCTAATTTGCCAAGCCATGTGGCTTGCAGTGTCTTAGTTAACAGGCCAGGGGTCATGCCTGAGCCTCTGGGGTGGGAGTACCAAGCCCAGGATTCTGGAACACCAGAGAATTCCCAGCCCCAGGGAATATTAATCGGAGAGAGCTCTCCCAGAGGTCTCCATCTCAACTCCAAGACCTGGCTCCACTGAACTGCTTGCAGGCTCCAATGCTGAATGTCTCACATGAAACAATAAGCAAGACAGGATCACAAACCCACCCATCAGCAGACAGGCTGCCTAAAGTCATAATAAGGCCAGAGACACCCCAAAACACACCACCTGATGTGGCCATGCCCATCAGAGGGAAAAGATCCAGTTCCACCCACTAGAACGCAGGCACAAGTTCCCCCACCAGGAAGCCTACACAAGTCACTGGACCAACCTCACCCACTGGGGACAGAAAACAGAAGCAAGAGGGGCAACCACCAAGCAGCCTGCAGAAAAGAGACCCAAAATACATGTCAGACAAAATAAGGTCACAGAGAAATATGTTGCAGATGAAGGAGCAAGGTAAAAATCTGCAAGATCAAATAAATGAACAGGAAATAGGCAATCTACCTGAAAAGAATTCAGAGTAATGATACTAAAGATGATCCAAAATCTCAGAAATAGAATGGAGAAAATACAAGAAATGTTTACAAGGACTTAGAAGAACTAAAGAACAAACAAACAGTGATGAACAAAACAATAAATGAAATGAAAAATACAGTAGAAGGAATCAGTAGCAGAAAAACTGAGGCAGAAGAACAGAGAAGTGAACAGGAAGATAGAATGGTGGAAATAACTGCTGAGGAGCAGAATAAAGAAATAAAGAATAAAAAGAATTGAGGACAGTCTCAGACCACGGGGACAAAATTAAATGAGCCAAAATTCGAATTATAAGGGTCCCAGAAGAAGAAGGGAAAGAGAAAGGACCTGAGAAAATATTTGAAGAGATTATAATTGAAAACTTCCCTAACATGGGAAAGCAAATAGTGATTAAGTTGATTAAATCCAGGAAGCACAGAGTCCCATACAGGATAAGCCCAAGGAGAAACATGCCAAGACACATATTAATCAGACTATCAAAAATTAAATACAAAGAAAAAATATTAAGAGCAGCAAGGTAAAAACAACAAATAACATACAAGGGAATCCCCATAAGGTTAACAGCTGATCTTTCAGCAGAAACTCTACAGGCCAGAAAGGAGAGGCAAAATATATTTAAAGAGATGAAAGGGAAAAACCTACAACCAAGATTACTCTACCCTGCAAGGCTCTCATTCAGATTTTTTGGAGAAATCAAAAGCTTTGCAGACAAGCAAAGCTAAGAAAATTCAGTACCACCAAATCATCTTTGCAACAAATGCTAAAAGAACTTATCTAGGCAGGAAACACAAGAGAAGAAAAAGAGCTACAGTAACAAACCAAAAACAATTAAGAAAATGGTAAGAGGAACAAACATATTGATAATTACCTTAAATGTAAATGGATTAAATGCTGCAACCAAAAGACAGACTAGCTGAATGGATATGAAAATAAGACCCATACATATGTTGTCTACAAGAGACCTAGGGACACATACAGACTGAAAGTGAGGGAATGGAAAAAGATACTCCATGGAAATGGGAATCAAAAGAAAGCTGGAGTAGTCATACTCATATCAGACAAAATAGACTTTAAAACAAAGACTGTTAGAAGCCATAAGGAAGGACACTACATAATGATCAACGGATTAATCCAAGAAGAAGGTATAACAATTGTAAATATTTATGCACCCAATATATGAGCACCTCAATACATAAGGCAAATGCTAAGAGCCATGAAAGGGGAAATCGACAGTAACACAAAAGTAGTGGGAGATGTTGACACTCTACGTACACCAATGAATAGGTCATCCAGACAGAAAATTAATAAGGAAACACAGGTCTTAAATGACCCATTAGACCAGATAGACTTAATTGATATTTATAGGACATTCCATCCAAAAACAACAGAATACACTTTCTTCTTAAGTGCACAGGAAACATTCTCCAGGATAGATCACACCTTGGGTCAAAAATCAAGCCTTGGTAAATTTAAGAAAATTGAAATCATATCAAGTACCTTTTCTGACCTCAACACTATGAGGTTAGAAATCGATTACAGGAAAAATAAACTGTAAAAAACACAAACGCATGGAGGTTAAACAATATGCTACTAAATAAACAAGAGATCACTCAAAGAAGAAATCATAAAATACCTAGAAACAAATGACAATGAAAACACGACCACCCAAAACCTATGGGATGCAGCAAAAGCAGTTCTAACAGGGAAGTTTATAGCAATATAATCCTACCTCAGGAAACAAGAAAAATCTCAAATAAACAACTAACTTTACACCTAAAACAGCTAGAGAAAGAAGAACAAACAAAACCCGAAGTTAGTAGAAGGGAAGAAATCATACAGATCAGAACAGAAATAAATGAAATAGAAACAAAACAACAACAAAATAATAGCAAAGATCAATAAAACTAAAACTGGTTCTTTGAGAAGATAAACAAAATTGATAAACTATTATCCAGACTCATTAAGGAAAAAGGGGGAGGACTCAAACCAATAAAATTAGAAATGAAAAAGGAGAAGGTACAACTGACACTGCAGAAATACAAAGGATCATTAGAAACTATTACAAATAATAAAGTGGACAACCTGGAAGAAATGGACAAATTCTTATACAGGTACAACCCTCCGAGACTGAACCAGGAAGAAATAGAAAATATGAACAGATCAATCACAAGTAATGAAACTGGAACTGTGATTAAAAATCTTCCAACAGGGGCTTCCCTGGTGGTGCAGTGGTTGAGAATATGCCTGCCAATGCAGGGGACATGGGTTTGAGACCTGGTCTGGGAAGATCCCACATGCTGCAGAGTGAGTGGGTCCGTGAGCCACAACTACTGAGCCTGCGCATCTGGAGCCTGTGCTCCGCAACAAGAGAGGCCACGATAGTGAGAGGCCTTTGCACCACAATGAAGAGTGGCCCCCATTTGCCACAACTAGAGAAAGCCCTCGCACAGAAACAAAGACCCAACACAACCAGAAATAAATAAATAAATGAAAAATCTTTGCTAATTTCATAGGTTTAAAAGGTTATCTAATTAAAAAAAAAATCTTCCAACAAACAGAAGTCCAGGACCAGATGGCTTCACAGGTGAATTCTATCAAACATTTAGAGAAGAGCTAACACCTATTCTTCTCAAATTCTTCTAAAAATTTGCAGAGGGAGGGACACTCCCAAACACATTTTATGAGGCTACCATCACCCTGATACCAAAACCAGACAAAGGTATCACAAAAAATTACAGGCCAATAACCCTGATGAACATAGATGCAAAAATCCTCAACAAAATACTATCAAATGGAATCCAACAAGTTACCAAAAGGATCATACACCATGATCAAGTGGGATTTGTCCCAGGGATGAAAGGATTCTTCAATATACACAAATCAATCGATGTGATATACCATATTAACAAATTGAAGAATAAAAACCATATGATCATCTCAACAGGTGCAGAAAAAGCTTTTGACAAAATTCAACACCTACTTATGATAAAAACTCTCCAGAAAATGGGCATAGAGGGAACCTACCTCAACATAATAAAGGCCATATATGACAAACCCAGAGCAAACATTATTCTCAATGGTGATAAATAGAAAGCATTTCCTCTGAAATCAGGAATAATACAAGGGTGCCCACTCTTGCCACTATTATTCAACATAGTTTTGGTAGTCTTAACCATGGCAATCCGAGAGGAAAAAGAAATAAATTGAATCCGAGGTGACGTTCAAGATGGCAGAGGAGTAAGAGGTGGAGATCACCTTCTACACCAGAAATACATCAAAAATACATCTACATGTGGAACTCCTACAGAACGCCTACTGAATGCTCGCAGAAGACCTCAGACATCCCAAAAGGCAAGAAAATCCCCACGTATGTGGGTAAGGCAAAAGAAAAAACAGAGACAAAAGAATAGGGACAGGTGCTGCACCTTTGGTGGGAGCTGTGAAGGAGTAAAAGTTTCCACACACTACGAAGCCCCTTCACTGGTGGGGATGGTGTGTGTGGAGGGAAAGCTTCAGAGCCACAGAGGAGAGTACAGCAACACGGGTACAGAGGGCAAAGTAGAGAGATTCCTGCACAGAGGATCGGAGCCAACCAGCACTCACCAGCCTGAGACGCTTGTCTGCTCACCCATTTGGGCAGCGGGGGCTGGGAGCTGAAGCTTGGGCTTTGGAGGTCAGACCCCAAGGAGATGACTGGGGTTGGCAGCATGAAGACAGCCTGAAGGGGGCTAATGCAGCACATCTGGCTAGGAGGGAGCCTGGGAAAATGTTTGGACCTGCCAGAGAGGCAAGAGACCATTGTTTTGGTGTGCACGAGGAGAGGGGCTTCCTGCTCTGTGTGCCCACAGATGGCAGAGCACTGCTTAAGTGAGCTCCAGAGATGGACACGAGCTGCAGCTATCATCCCGGACCCTGGGGCGGGTATGGACCTCTGCTTGTGCTGCCACCAAGAATCTTGTGTGCAAGCACATGTCACTACCCACAAGCCCCCGGGAGCCTGGGCTGCACACCACTGCCAGGGACATGTGATGCAGGGCCAACTTCCCTGGGAGAACGCACAGTGCAATTTAGGCTGTTGAAACTTCACACTGGCCTCTGCTGTCACAGGCACACCCAGCAATCCAATTATGACTACCTTACCCTTCCCTCTCCCTAGCCTGAGTGAGCAAGAGAGCCCTAAAAAACCGGTGCTTTAACCCCCTCTTGTCTGGGTGGGGAACAGATGGCCAAGG
Source organism: Phocoena sinus (assembly GCF_008692025.1). Lineage (NCBI taxonomy): Eukaryota > Metazoa > Chordata > Mammalia > Artiodactyla > Phocoenidae > Phocoena > Phocoena sinus. The sequence goes on from NC_045784.1 coordinate 82,928,825, forward strand.
GCAGCCTAAATGCAGAGGTGGGGCTGAAATCAAAGGTGAATCCCAGGAGCTGTGTGAATAAAGAAAAGAAAGGGAAATGTCTCTGTGCAGCCTCAGGAGCAGCGGATTAAATTCCCACAACCAGCTTGATAAACCCTGTATCTGTGGAATACCTGAATAGAAAATGAATGCTCCCAAAATTGAGGCAGTGGACTTTGGAGCAACTGTAGACTTGGGATTTGCTTTCTGCATTTGATTTATCTTTGGTTTTATCTTTATCATAGTTTAGTTTTTACTGATTGTTTTCATTGGTGGGTTTGTTTATTGATTTGGTTGCTATGTTCCATTTTTTCTTTTCTCTTTTTGTGAGTGTGTGTGTGTGTATGTGTCTTTGTGTGATTTTGGCTATTTAGCTTTGCTTATACCATTTGTCTTGTGGTTCTGTCTGTTCGTATTTATGTTTTTTCCTCTATTTTTGCATGTGTGTGTTTGTATGTTTCTTTGTGTGATTTTGTCTGTTTAGTTTTCCATTTAAAATTTGTTATGGGATTCTGTATGGTAGTTTTTGTTCTTTTTTTTCTTCTTCTTTTTCTTCCATACAGTGCAGTTGGGAGGGCCTTGTGGTCCAGCCAGGTATTGGACCTGAGTCTGCGAGGTGGGAGAGCCAAGTCCAGGGCACTGGACCATCAGAGACGTCCTGGACCCATGTAATATTAATTGGTGAGAGCTCTCCCAGAGATCTGTGTCTCAACACTCAGACCCAGCTCCACCCAACTGCCAGGAAACTCCAATGCTAGATGCCCCATGCCAATCAAATAGCAAGACAGGAACACAACCCCACCCACTAACAGAGAGGCCACCTAAAATCTTACTAAGATCAAAGGCAGGGGGGACCTTGAAGATGGCGGAAAAGTAAGACGCGGAGATCGCCTTCCTCCCCACGGATACACCAGAAATACATCCACACGTGGAACAACTCCTACAGAACTCCTACTGAAGGCTGGGAGAAGACCTCAGACCTCCCAAAAGGCAAGAAACTCCCCACGTAACTGGGTAGGGCAAAAGAAAAAACAGAGACAAAAGAATAAGGACGGCACCTGCACCAGTGGGAGGGAGCTGTGAAGGAGGAAAAGTTTCCACACACTAGGAAGCCCCTCCGCGGGCGGAGACTGCGGGAGGCAAAGGGGGGAGTTTTGGGACCGCGGAGTAGTGCACAGCGACGGGTGCGGAGGGCAAAGCGGGGAGATTCCTGCACAGACGATCGGTGCCGACCAGCACTCACCAACCCGAGAGGCTTGTCTGCTCACCCGCCGGGGCGGGCGGGGCTGCGAGCTGAGGCTCGGGTTTTGGTTTTGGACGGAGCTCAGGGAGAGGACTGGGGTTGGCAGCTTGAACATAGCCTGAAGGGGTTAGTGCACCACGACTAGCCGGGAGGGAGTTCGGGGAAAAGCCTGCACCGGCCAAAGAGGCAAGAGACTTTTTCTTCCCTCTTTGTTTCCTGGTGCGCGAGGAGAGGGGTTTAAGAGCGCTGCTTAAAGGAACTCCGGAGACGGGCGCGAGCCGCGGCTAAAAGCGCGAACCCCAGAGACGGGCGCGAGCCGCGGCTAAAACCGCGGACCCAAGAGCCGGGCGGGAGACGCTAAGGCTGCTGCTGCCGCCACCAAGGGGCCTGTGTGCGAGCACAGGTCACTCTCCACACCCCTCTTCCGCAGAGCCTGTGCAGCCCGCCACTGTCAGGTTCCCGGGATCCAGGGACAACTTCCCCGGGACAACGCACGGCGGGCCTCAGGCTGGTGCAACGTCACGCCGGCCTCTGCCGCAACGTCACGCTGCCTCTGCCGCCGCAGGCCGGCCCCGCACGCAGTGCCCCTCCTTCCCCCATCCCCCAACCCCCGGCCTGAGTGAGCCAGAGGCCCCGAATCAGCGGCTCCTTTAACCCCGTCCTGTCTGAGCGAAAAAACAGACGCCCTCCAGCGACCTACACGCAGAGGCAGGGCCAAATCCAAAGCTGAGCTCCTGTGAGCTGTGAGAACAAAGAAGAGAAAGGGAAATCTCTCCCAGCAGCCGCAGAAGCAGCGGATTAAAGCTCCACAATCAACTTGATATACCCTGCATCTGTGGAATACCAGAATAGACAAGGAATGATCCCAAATTGAAGAGGTGGAATTTAGGAGCGAGATCTATGATTTTTTTCCCTTTTCCTCTTTTTGTGAATGTGTACGTGTATGCTTCTGTGTGAGATCTTGTCTGTATACTCTTGCTTCCACCATTTGTCCTAGGGCTCTATCCGTCCATGACTTTTTTTTAAAAATTCTTTTTCTTAATAATTAAGTTTAATTGTAATAACTTTATTATACTTTACCTTCGTTCTTTCTTTCTTTCCTTCCTTCCTTCCCTCCTTTAGACAACGAATCACCCCAAATTGAGGAGGTGGTCTCAGAGAGCAGGATTTATGATTTTACCCCCTTTACCTCTTTTTGTGAAGGTGTATGTGTATGCTTCTGTGTAAGATTTTCTCTGTATAGTTTTGCTTCCAACATTTGTCCTAAGGTTCTATCCGTCCCTTTTTTTTTTTCTAAATATTTATTAATTCAATAACTATATTATACTTTATTTTATTTTTACTGTATCATCTTTCTTTCTGTCTTTTTTCCTTCTTTCCCTCCTTCCTTCCTTCCTCCCTCCCTCCCTCCCTCCCTCCTTTCTTTCCTTCTTTGCTTCTTTCTTCCTTCCTTCCTTTCCTCATTTCCTTCCTTCTTTACTCATACTTCTACTAATTCTCCCTACTTTTTCTCCCTTTTATTCTGAGCTGTGTGGATGAAAGGCTGTTGGTGCTCCAGCCAGGAGTCAGGGCTCTGCCTCTGAGGTAGGAGAGCCAACTTCAGGACACTGGTCAACAAGAGACCTCCCAGCTCCACATAATATTAAACGGTGGAAATCTCCCAGAGACCTCCATCTTAACACCAGCACCCAGCTTCACTCAACGACCAGCAAGCCACAGTGCTGGACAACCTATGCCAAACAACTAGCATAACAGGAACACAAGCCCACCCATTAGCAGAGAGGCTGCCTAAAATCATACTAAGGCCACAGACACCCCAAAACACACCACCAGACGTGAACCTGCCCACTAGAGAGACAAGGTCCAGCCTCATCCAGCACAACACAGGCACTAGTCCCCTCCACCGGGAAGCCTACACAACCCACTGAAACAACCTTAGCCACTGGAGACAGACATCAAAAACAACGGGAACTACGAACGGGCAGCCTGCAAAAAGGAGACCCCAAACACAGTAAGATAAGCAAAATGAGAAGACAGAAAAACACACAGCAGATGAAGGAGCAAGATAAAAACCCACCAGACCTAACAAATGAAGAGGAAATAGGCAATCTACCTGAAAAAGAATTCAGAATAATGATAGTAAGGATGATCCGAAATCTTGGAAGTAGAATGGACAAAATGCAAGAAACAGTTAACAAGGACCTACAAGAACTAAAGATGAAACAAGCAACGATGAACAATGCAATAAATGAAATTAAAATCACTCTAGATAGGATCAATAGCAGAATAACTGAGGCAGAAGAACGGATAAGTGACCTGGAAGATAAAGTAGTGGAAATAACTACTGCAGAGCAGAATAAAGAAAAAAGAATGAAAAGAACTGAGGACAGTCTCAGAGACCTCTGGGACAACATGAAACGCACCAACATTCGAATTATAGGGGTTCCAGAAGAAGAAGAAAGAAAGAAAGGGACTGAGAAAATATTTGAAGAGATTATAGTTGAAAACTTCCCTAATATGGGAAAGGAAATAGTTAATCAAGTCCAGGAAGCACAGAGGGTCCCATACAGGATAAATACAAGGAGAAACACGCCAAGACACATATTAATCAAACTGTCAAAAATTAAATACAAAGAAAGCATATTAAAAGCAGCAAGGGAAAAACAACAAATAACACACAAGGGAATCCCCATAAGGTTAATAGCTGATCTCTCAGCAGAAACCCTACAAGCCAGAAGGGAGTGGCAGGACATACTGAAAGTGCTGAAGGAGAATAGCCTGCAACCAAGACTACTCTACCCAGCAAGGATCTCATTCACATTTGATGGAGAAATTAAAACCTTTACAGACAAGCAAAAGCTGAGAGAGTTCAGCACCACCAAACCAGCTTTACAACAAATGCTAAAGGAACTTCTCTAGACACGAAACACAAGAGAAGGAAATGACCTATAGTAGCGAACCCAAAACAATATATAAAATGGAAATAGGAACATACATATCGATAATTACCTTAAATGTAAATGGACTAAATGCTCCCACCAAAAGACACAGATTGGCTGAATGGATACAAAAACAAGACCCTTATATATGCTGTCTACAAGAGACCCACTTCAGACCTAGAGACACATACAGACTGAAAGTAAGGGGATGGAAAAAGATATTCCATGCAAATGGAAACCAAAAGAAAGCTGGAGTAGCAATTCTCATATCAGACAAAATAGACTTTAAAATAAGGACTATTAAAAGGGACAAAGAAGGACACTGCATAATGATCAAGGTATCGATCCAAGAAGAAGATATAACAATTGTAAATATTTATGCACCCAACATAGGAGCACCTCAATACATAAGGCAAATACTAACAACCATAAAAGGGGAGATCAACAGTAACACATTCATAGTAGGGGACTTTAACACCCCACTTTCACCCATGGACAGATCATCCAAAATGAAAATAAATAAGGAAACACAAGCTTTAAATGATACATTAAACAAGATGGACTTAATTGATATTTATAGGACACTCCATCCAAAAACAACAGAATACACATTTTTCTCAAGTGCTCATGGAACATTCTCCAGGATAGATCATATCTTGGGTCACAAATCAAGCCTTGGTAAATTTAAGAAAACTGAAATTGTATCAAGTATCTTTTCCGACCACAACGCCATGAGACTAGATATCAATTACAGGAAAAGATCTGTAAAAAATACAAACACATGGAGGCTAAACAATACACTACTTAATAATGAAGTGATCACTGAAGAAATCAAAGAGGAAATAAAAAAATACCTAGAAACAAATGACAATGGAGACACAACGACCCAAAACCTATGGGATGCAGCAAAAGCAGTTCTAAGGGGGAAGTTTATAACAATACAAGCCCACCTTAAGAAGCAGGAAACATCTCGAATAAACAACCTAACCTTGCACCTCAAGCAATTAGAGAAAGAAGAACAAAAAACCCCAAAGCTAGCAGAAGGAAAGAAATCATAAAAATCAGATCAGAAATAAATGAAAAAGAAATGAAGGAAACAATAGCAAAGATCAATAAAACTAAATCTGGTTCTTTGAGAAGATAAACAAAATAGATAAACCACTAGCCAGACTCATCAAGAAAAAAAGGGAGAAGACTCAAATCAATAGAATTAGAAATGAAAAAGGAGAAGTAACAACTGACACTGCAGAAATAAAAAAAATCCTGAGAGATTACTACAAGCAACTCTATGCCAATAAAATGGACAATCTGGAAGAAATGGACAAATTCTTAGAAATGCACAACCTGCCAAGACTGAATCTGGAAGAAATAGATAATATGAACAGACCAATCACAAGCACTGAAATTGAAACTATGATTAAAAACCTTCCAACAAACAAAAGCCCAGGACCAGATGGCTTCACAAGTGAATTCTATCAAACGTTTAGAGAAGAGCTAACACCTATCCTTCTCAAACTCTTCCAAAATATAGCAGAGGGAGGAACACTCCCAAATTCCTTCTATGAAGCCACCATCACCTTGATACCAAAACCAGACAAGGATGTCACAAAGAAAGAAAACTACAGGCCAATATCACTGATGAACATAGATGCAAAAATCCTCAACAAAATACTAGCAAACAGAATCCAACAGCACATTAAAAGGATCATGCACCATGATCAAGTGGGGTTTATTCCAGGAATGCAAGGATTCTTCAATATACGCAAATCTATCAATGTGATAAACCATATTAACAAATTGAAGGAGAAAAACCATATGATCATCTCAATAGATGCAGAGAAAGCTTTCGACAAAATTCAACACCCATTTATGATAAAAACCCTCCAGAAAGTAGGCATAGAGGGAACTTTCCTAAACATAATAAAAGCCATATATGACAAGCCCACAGCAAACATCATCCTCAATGGTGAAAAACTGAAAGCATTTCCACTAAGATCAGGAACAAGTCAAGGTTGCCCACTCTCACCACTCTTATTCAACATAGTTTTGGAAGTTTTAGCCACAGCAATCAGAGAAGAAAAGGAAATAAAAGGAATCCAAATCGGAAAAGAAGAAGTAAAGCTGTCACTGTTTGCAGATGACATGATACTATACATAGAGAATCCTAAAGATGCTACCAGAAAACTACTAGAGCTAATCAATGAATTTGGTAAAGTAGCAGGATACAAAATTAATACACAGAAATCTCTGGCATTCCTATATACTAATGATGAACAATCTGAAAGTGAAATCAAGAAAACACTCCCATTTACCATTGCAACAAAAAGAATAAAATATCTAGGAATAAACCTACCTAAGGATACGAAAGACCTGTATGCAGAAAATTATAAGACACTGATGAAAGAAATTAAAGATGATACAAATAGATGGAGAGATATACCATGTTCTTGGATGGGAAGAATCAACATTGTGAAAATGACTCAACTACCCAAAGCAATCTACAGATTCAATGCAATCCCTATCAAACTACCACTGGCATTTTTCACAGAACTAGAACAAAAAACTTCGCAATTTGTATGGAAACACAAAAGACCCCGAATAGCCAAAGCAATCTTGAGAACGAAAAAAGGAGCTGGAGGAATAAGGCTCCCTGACTTTAGACTATATTACAAAGCAACAGTAATCAAGACAGTATGGTACTGGCACAAAAACAGAAAGATAGATCAGTGGAACAGGATAGAAAGCCCAGAGATAAACCCACGCACATATGGACACCTTATCTTTGATAAAGGAGGCAGGAATGTACAGTGGAGAAAGGACAGCCTCTTCAGTAAATGGTGCTGGGAAAACTGGACAGGTACATGTAAAAGTATGAGATTAGATCACTCCCTAACACCATACACAAAAATAAGCTCAAAATGGATTAAAGACCTAAATGTAAGGCCAGAATCTATCAAACTCTTAGAAGGAAACATAGGAAGAACACTCTATGACATAAATCACAGCAAGATCCTTTCTGACCCACCTCCTAGAGTAATGGAAATAAAAACAAAAATAAACAAATGGGACCTAATGAAACTTCAAAGCTTTTGCACAGCAAAGGAAACCATAACCAAGACCAAAAGACAACCCTCAGAATGGGAGAAAACATTTGCAAATGAAGCAACTGACAAAGGATTAATCTCCAAAATTTACAAGCAGCTCATGCAGCTCAATAACAAAAAAACAAACAACCCCATCCAAAAATGGGCAGAAGACCTAAATAGACATTTCTCCAAAGAAGATATACAGAATGCCAACAAACACATGAAAGAATGCTCAACATCATTAATCATTAGAGAAATGCAAATCAAAACTACAATGAGATATCATCTCACACCAGTCAGAATGGCCATCATCAAAAAATCTAGAAACAATAAATGCTGGAGAGGGTGTGGAGAAAAGGGGACACTCTTGCACTGCTGGTGGGAATGTGAATTGGTTCAGCCACTGTGGAGAACAGTATGGAGTTTCCTTAAAAAACTACAAATAGAATTACCATATGACCCAGCAATCCCACTACTTGGCATATACCCTGAGAAAACCAAAATTCAAAAAGAGTCATGTACCAAAATGTTCATTGCACCTCTATTTACAATAGCCCGGACATGGAAACAACCTAAGCGCCCATCATCGGATGAATGGATAAAGAAAATGTGGCACATATACACAATGGAATATTACTCAGCCTTAAAAAGAAATGAAATTGAGCTATTTGTAATGAGATGGATAGACCTAGAGTCTGTCATACAGAGTGAAGTAAGTCAGAAAGTAAAAGACAAATACCGTATGCTAACACATATATATGGAATTTAAGGGAAAAAAATGTCATGAAGAACCTAGGGGTAAGACAGGAATAAAGACGCAGACCTACTGGAGAACGGGCTTGAGGATATGGGGAGGGGGAAGGGTGAGTTTTGACAGGGCGAGAGAGAGTCATGGACATATACACACTAACAAACGTAGTAAGGTAGATAGCTGGGGGAAGCAGCCGCAAGGCACAGGGATATTAGCTCGGTGCTTTGTGACAGCCTGGAAGTGTGGGATGGGGAGAGTGGGAGGGAGGGAGATGCAAGAGGGAAGACATATGGGAACATATGTATATGTATAGCTGATTCACTTTGTTATAAAGCAGAAACTAACACACCATTGTAAAGCAATTATACCCCAATAAAGATGTTTAAAAAAAAAAAAAGATCAAAGGCACACCAAAATATACCACTGGATGCGGCCCTCCCACCCAAAGGACACGATCCAGATGCACCCATTAGAACACAGGCACCAATTCACCCCACCAGGAAGACTACACAAGCCATGGGACCAAGCTCAACCACTGCAGGCAGACAAAACAAATAAGAGGAGCTACGAAACTGCAGCCTGTGAAAAGGAGACCCTCAAAACAGTAAGTTAAACAAAATGAGAAGACAGAGAAATATGCAGCAGATGAAGCAGCAAGGTAAAAACCCACAAGACCAAGCAAATGAAGAGGAAATAGGCAGTCTTCCAGGAAAAAAATTCAGAGTAATGATAGTAAAGATGATCCAAAATCTTGGAAATAGAATAGAGAAAATACAAGAAATATTTAACAAGGACCTAGAAGAACTAAAGAGCAAACAATGATGAACAGCAAAATAAGTGAAATTAAAACTACATTAGAAGGAATCAATAGCAGAATAACTTAGGTAGAAGAAAGGATAAGTGACCTGGAAGATAGAAGAGTGGAAATAACTGCCAAAGAGCAGAATAAAGAAAAAAGAATTAAAAGAATTGAGGACAGTCTTGGAGACCTCTGGGACAACATTAAACACACTAACATTCGAATTATAGGGCTCCCAGAAGAGGAAGAGAAAAAGAAAGGATCTGAGGAAATATTTGAAGAGATTATAGTCGAAAACTTCTGTAATATGGGAAAGGAAAGAGTCAATCAAGTCCAGGAAGGGCAGAGAGTCCTATACAGGATAAATCCAAGGAGAAACACACCAAGACACATGTTAATCAAACTATCAAAAATTAAATACAAATAAAAAATATTAAAAGCAGCCAGGGAATAGCAACAAATAACGTAGAAGGGAATCCCTATAAGCTTAACAGCTGATCTTTCAGCAGAAACTCTGCAAGGTAGAAGGGAATGGCAGGACATATTTAAAGTGATGAAAGGGAAAAACCTACAATGAAGAATACTCTACCCAGCAAAGATCTCATTCAGATTCAACAAGAAATTAAAACCTTTATAAACAAGCAAAAGTTAACAGAACTCAGCACTACCAAATCAGTTTTACAATAAATGTTAAGGAACTTCTCTAAGCGGGAAAAACAAAAGAAGGAAAAGACTTACAAAAACAAACCCAAAACAATTTAAAAAATGACAATAGGAGCATACATATCGATAATCACCTGGAATGTAAATGGATTAAATGCTCCAACCAACAGACACAGACTGGCTGAATGGTTACAAAACAAGACCTGTATATATGCTGTCTACAAGAGACCCACTTCAGACCTAGGGACACATACAGATTGAAAGTGAGGGGATGGTAAAAGATATTCCATGTAAATGGAAATCAAAAGAAAGCTGCAGTAGCAATACTCATATCAGACAAAATGGACTTTAAAATTAAGACAATTACATGAGACAAAGAAGAACCTTATATAATAATCAAGGGATCAATCCAAGAAGTTATAACAATTGTAAATATTTATGCACCCAACATAGGAGCACATCAATACATAAGGCAAATGCTATCAGTCATAAAAGGGGAAATTGACAGTAAAACAATAATAGTAAGGAACTTTAACATCCCACATTCATCAATGGACAGATCCTCCAAAATGAAAATAAATAAGGAAACACAATCTTTAAATGACACATTAGACCAGATGGGCTTAATTGGTATTTATAGGACATTCCATCGAAAAACAACAGAATACACTTTCTTCTCAAATGCACAAGGAACATTCTCCAGGATAGATAATATCTTGGATCACAAATCAAGCTCAGTAAATTTAAGAAAACTGACATTGTATCAGGTATCTTCTCTGACCACAACGCTGTGAGAGTAGATATCAATTACAGGAAAATACCTGTAAGAAATACAAACACATGGGGGCTAAACAATGCTCTACTAAATATCCAAGAGATCACTGAAGAAATCAAAGAGGAAATAAAAAAATACCTAAAAACAAATGACAGCAAAAACATGATGACCCAAAACATAAGCGGTGCAGCAAAACTAGTTCTAAGAGGGAAGTTTGTAGCAATACGATCTTACTTTGAGAAACAAGAAAAATCTTGAAAAAACAACCTAGCCTTACACCTAAAGCAATTAAAGAATGAAGGACAAAAAACTCCCAAAGTTAGCAGAAGGAAAGAAATCATAAAGATCAGCTCAGAAAAAAATGAAAAGAAATGAAGGACACAATAGCAAAGATCAATAAAACTAAAGGCTGGTTCTTTGAGAGGATAAACAAAATTGATAAACCATTAGTGAGAGTAATCAAGAAAAAAGGGAGGAGACTCAAATAAACAGAATTAGAAATAAAAAAGTAAAAGTTACAACTGATACTAAAGAAAAACAAAGGACCCAGAGAGACTACTACAAGCAACTACATGCCAATAAAATGGACAACCTTGAAGAAATGGACAAATTCAAAAAATACAACCTTCCAAGACTGAACCAGGAAGAAATAGAAAATATGAACAGACCAATCACAAGCACTGAAATTTAAACTGTGATTTAAAATCTTCCCACAAACAAACACTCAGGACCAGATGGCTTCACGGGTGAATTCTATCAAAAATTTGGAGGAGAGCTAATACCTATCCTTGTCAAACTCTTCCAAAATACAGCAGAAGGAGGAGCACTCCCAAACTCATTCTACAAGGCCACCATCACCCTGGTACCAAAACCAGACAAAAAAGTCACAAAAAAAGAAAACTACAGGTCAATATCACTGATGAACATAGGTGCAAAAATCCGCAAGAAAATAGTAGCAGACAGAATGCAACAGCACATTAAAAGGATCATACACCATGATCAAGTGAGGTTTATCCTATGAATGCAAGGATTCTCCAATATACACAAATCAATCAATGTGATACACCATATTAACAAAATGAAGGGTAAAAACCATATGATCATCTCAATAGATGCAGAAAAAGCTTTCAACAAAATTCAACACCCATTTATGATAAAAACTCTCCAGAAAGTGGGTATAGTTGGAACCTACCTCAACATAATCAAGGCCATATATGACAAACCCACAGCCAACATCATTATCAATCGTAAAAAACAGAAAGCATTTCCTTTACGATCAGGAAGAAGACAAGGTTGCCCACTCTCACCACTATTATTCAACAAGTTTTGGAAGTCCTAGCCATGGCAATCAGAGTAGAAAAAGAAACAAAATGAATCCACATCAGAAAAAAAGAAGTAAAACTCTCACTGTTGGGAAATGACATGATAATATACATAGAGACTCCTAAAGATGCTACCAGGAAACTACTAGAATTAATCAATAAATTTGGAAAAGTCACAGGATACAAAATTAATGCACAGAAATCTCTTGCATTCCTATACACTAATGATGAAAAATCTGAAAGAGATATTAAGGAAACACTCCCATTTACCATTGCAACAAAAAGAATAAAATACCTAGGAATAAACCTACCCATGGAGACAAAAGACCTGTATGCAGACAACTATAAGACACTAATGAAAAAACTCAAAGGTGATACAAACAAATGGAGAGATATACCATGTTCTTGGATTGGAAGACTCAACATTGTGAAAGGGAGTATACTACTTAAAGCAGTCTACAAATTCATTGCAGTCTCTATCAAATTACCAATGGCATTTTTCACAGAACCAAAACAAAATATTTTACAATCTATATGGAAACAGAAAAGACCCCAAATAGTGAAAGCAATCTTGAGAAAGAAAAATGGAGCTGGAAGAAACAGTCTCCCTGGCTTCAGACTATACTACAAAGGTACAGTAATCAAGACAGTATAGTTCTGGCACAAAAACAAAAATATACATCAATGGAACAGGATAGAAAGCTCAGTGATAAACCCATGCACATGTGGTCACCTTATCTTTGACAAAGGAGGCAAGAATATACAATGGAGAAAAGACACACCCTTCAATAAGTGGTGTTGGGAAAACCGGTCAGCTACAAGTAAAAGAATGAAAAGGAATGAAATTAGAACACTTCCTAGCACCATATACAAAAATAAACTCAAAATGGATTCAAGACCTAAATGTAACACCAGACACTGTAAAACTCTTTGAGGAAAATATAAGCAGAACACTGTTTGACATAAATCGCAGTAAGATCTTTTTTTGACCCACCTCCTAGAGTAATGAAAATAAAAACAAAAATAAACAAATGTGACCTAATGAAACTTTAAAGCTTTTGCACAGCAAAGGAAACTATAAACAGAACAAAAAGATAGCCCATATAATTGGAGAAAATATTTGCAAATGAAGCAACTGACAGAGGATTAATCTACAAAATACACAAAGAGCTTATGCAGTTTAATATTAAAAAAAATAGTCCAATCCAAAAATGGGCAGAGGACCTAAATAGACATTTCTCCAAAAAAGACATACAGATGGCTAACATACATGGCAAAATGCAAATCAAAACTACAATGAGATACCACCTCACACGGAATGGCCATCATCACAAAATCTACATACAATAAATTCTGGACAGGGTGTAGAGAAAAGGGAACCTTCTTGCACTGTTGGTGGGAATGTAAATTGGTACAGCCACTATGGACAACAGTACTGAGGTTACTTAAAATACTAAAAATAGAACTACCATGTAACCCAGCAATCCCACTCCTGGGCATATACCCTAAGAAAACTATAATTCAAAAAGATACCTGCACCCCAATGTTCATTGCAGTTCTATTTACAATAGCCAGGACATAGAAACAACCTAAATATCTACCAATAGAGGAATGGATAAAGAAGGTGTGGTATATATATACCATGGAATATTACTCAGCCACAGAAAGGAGCAATATTGCGTCATTTGTAGAGACATGGATGGACTTAGAGACTGTCATACAGAGTGAAGTAAGTCAGAAAGAAAACACAAATATTGTATATTAATGCATATATGTGGAATCTGAAAAAAATGTTATAGACCATCCTGTTAACAAAGCAGAAATAGAGACACAGATGTAGAGGACAGATGTATGGATACCAGAGGGGAAAGGGGTGAGATGAATTGGGAGATTTGGATTGACATATATACACTATTGATACTATGTATAAAATAGATAACTAATAAGAACCTACTGTATAACAGAGGGAACTCTACTCATTGCTCTGTGGTGACCTAAATGGGAAAGAAATCCAGAAAAGAGGGGATATATATATATATACGTATAGCTGATTCACTTTGCTGTTCAGTAAAAACTAATACAACGTTGTAAAGAAAATATACAATAAAAATTAAAAAGAAAAAGAAATATTGCTTGGGGCCGTCTCTGATTAACCTCTTCTAAATCTGAAGAGCTAGGAAAAGAGAGGCTCCAAAATATTTTGCAACTGGGAAAATACAGATACCAATCCTTTAGGACAGAAGCCAGCCATAGCACTGGAAAAGGGTTCTGGAGTAACCCCCATATCCAATAACTTTGCCAGGACCTACGTCTTTAGTTCCAGCGTCCTAGGGAGGATGGGAACTGTGGGAAGAAGGTGTAGGGACCTCATGGTAGTAGGATAGTACTTGAGGGATGCAGGGCAGCAGCCATTTATTAATTGGTATGAAGTATCTCAATAGTTTAATAAACTGTATGATGGTATAGGTGTGTGCCCACTGAATATCCTTCCTGGTCCTGGGACTAACCAAAAAGTGGCAAAGAGAAGGAGTAGAAAGTGAAACAGCAGCAGAAAACAAGCATCATTCAGTAACAGAGTGAATTCATTAGAAGATGATTAATCCCTGAATTATAATTTATCCTTAAATACCTAAAATGAATTAGATACCGTTTTCTAGACAAAATGAATTTGATAGCTTTTTAGCTTTTAACTGGTAATATCATTTTTTGTCCCCCAGGGCAGGGAACACCCCACTATGCTTAACCGTTTTAATGTTTTTTAACCCTCATACTATCTTCAAAGGAATATTAAGCTTTCATTTTACAGTTTTAAATGCTCTGTACCTGGTTTACACACCATAATACAACTCCCCATGCACCAAAATCACTTTGATGAATGGAAATTTGAATGGTAAGAGACTTTTAGCAAAAATTCACATTCTTTTTTCATAATTCTCTACAATGCAAGGACTGTGCATCCTCTAAATAAGATATGTGCCACCACAGGTAAGGTTAGATTGCCCTTATCTTATAGAGCTGAGCAGTTTCCATTTTTTGAATAGTATTAGATAAGCACTCTGTAAAGGCCTTACAACACTTCATTCTGTGGCAGTATTTCCCCAAATGTGTAGCTACACACAGTGCACAACAGGTTGGAAAAACTGAAACTGCATGTAAAAAAAAATTTGTTGTTGAATTTCTGTATTCTTTGCAACTGATATCACCACATGGAGGGTTCAAATTCATAATAAACCTATTTGAGCAAAGGCATATCAAAGACCTCTGTATGGAGAAAAGAGCTCCACAAGGGAGCCCACAGGGCTTCAGGCAATTCTCATGTAGCAAAATCCCAGTTAAAACAAACCTCCCCGCTCTCTTGGGATAGCCTGTAATCCTGGGATTAGATAGATCAGTACTGGCAGTGGTTGCTCTTTGTTCAGAGAATTTGCTCAGGTTGTATGGGGCTCATTCTGTTTTCCTTCAAATTTCAAAATCAAGTCTTGAGAACATTTTACTTATTAATGAATTTCTCAAGGTGGTCTCTGATCCCTGATTCTACTTTGTATTCTCCAGGGGCAAATCTGAACCTCAAAGGCCTTAGTTTCATCAGTTTCGGATGAACAAGGCAAATTTTGCCTCTAGTCTTTGTCATCCACAAGACTGTGAGCATCTCTGGGACAAAGACATGCCTTATTTTTATTCTGTATCCCTACTGTCAAGCATACTGCCCAACATGATAATATCGAATAAATATTTGTAGTATGAATGAATGACTGAATAAATGGCATTAAGTACTAAAGAAAATAGCTAACATGTAAGAGCTCACTGGCTTTATTATTGTAATAAATTAGCTTGTATTGAGTAAGCCACACAAATGATTACTTATGAACTTCTGGGGAAAATCTTACAGGTTGATTTTCATCTGTAAAGACATAGATAACCTTTTAGTTTTTCTTTAAAAGTTCTTTTTTGCAAAAAGATGGGACATCTTTTGTGGAAAAGGTAAGAACACCCTTATCTTCGTGTGATTGAAAATTTGAAGGAAAAGCATGGTATTTTCCTAAAAGAATTCTTGACATTGGAATCTCCTTCCTTTTTTAGCTGCTAAATCTTTGGTTTATTGGCTTATTACTGATGCTAGGTAACCAGGAAGTACTTCGTTTTCATGTGTTAATGATTATCTATTGTGTGTGCATAATATAAAGAAGTACCCACTATTGTAATGGGAATTTCTCAAATACATAAGCTATAAACACAGTACATTAAGCAGATATAACTGTTATACATTTTTCATAGATTCAAAAGATTTCATAGTCAGGCAGATTTGAATTATAAATGCTCCTTTTTAGCTTCTATCTTAAAACCTCCAAGAGACCTACAACATTTAACTCTCATCCCATTCCTCTAAGATGGAGTAGGAGGAAGATATTAAAAAGAGTCTCTGTTCCGCCTTCTAAGATCATTACTTTATTTTCCAGAAGTGTATCCTATTCCAGTAAGACAGATATGTCCCATTGATCTTAGAAATATGTTGTTCCATGACTGCAATTTCTTTCTCTGACATCATCTTCTGGTACTTTAAATTTATTACCAATTGGCTGGTGCAGAATGGTTTTCAGTTGCTGAAAATTTAGAGTCCATGACAGTAGTGAGATTTGGTCTAATTTCCTGGACTATATTTTGTGCCAAAGTCCCTATAAACTGATATTTTTGTCACTCTTTTGGCTGCCTGTCCCAATGGGAAAAATCTGTCTTTTTATTTGGGTGGATCTGATAGAAGAAATACTATCTATAGATATCCTTTGTCATGATTGTAACCATCTGTTTTGTAAGAAAGAAATTTAAGGCTGAAACATTAAAACATACCTGAAAAATCAACACCAGAAATCTGAGTTCATTCTATACGATCGCTTCATCTGCTCCTGGACCTTAAGGCAAGGTCACCATTGTTGTTGTCATGAGAATCTGAGTCATGAGGAACAAAGCTCAAGGTCATTTTATAACAGGATAAGAAACAATTTTTTCCCCTAAAGCAAATTATTCATTTCCCTAAGCACTCACAACCGTAGGACTAGTGGTCTAGTTCCAAAGAGGAAATAATCTTTAACAGTTGAAAGCTCAGAAGACACCTCTTTCAAGAAGAAAAACCATAGCAATCCATGGTCTGTTGAGAAGGTTAATTTTTTATTAATGATGAAGTTTCTTATGAAAGCTAGGATTAATCTGGAAAACAAGAGCGTATTCCTCTTGGGTGTTTTACCAACATTTTGATGGAAATTAGGTAAAGGTCAAAGGACATTTGGAAGAAAATTACACTCACTCACACTTGGCTATAGACTCACGTTCTTGCTACAGTCATGGCAGCTGGCATTTCAGAGTTTGACGAATCAGGTTAAGACTCAGTCCAGGTGTCCATTAAAACATAATCTCTCTGAAAGTAAAAGGAACAACTGCTTATCTCACTGAGCTTTTCTAGGGTTGGGCCTATGGCTGAGTTGCTTTTTAAAGTGCTTGGGCATGTAATAAACTCCAGTACCATTCAGTGCATCTGATGATGTCATGGGTCTACACATACATTTTTAACACCTATTTACTACCTTTGATGGATGCATTCTATTTTCCTTGCACTAAATTAGATGCTAAAATCAAAAAGATCCTCTATCTGTGAAACTATGTGTATATGCTTACATTTCTAATATTCTGTATTTCATTATACCAAAACATCTGAAAAAATCAATTTCTTCTTCACCTGCCTATCAAGGGCTGGATTAAGGATTTATTAGAATTGATGACAGCACCTGCAAAGCATAGAGTACTCCCTGACTGCTATGGACACTTCAGTTCTTTCAGAGCAAAGCCGGAATACTGATTTTGATTTTCTTTTTTTTTTTTTAAGACCATGAAGGAAATGTACTTTAAAATGTTTTGCTTTAAAATGTGAATGTGATTATCATTATTGTACAAATGTATGCGGCACTACTGGCATATTTAAGTTTTCAGCACATAATGCACACTTCTGATTTAGAAATTTAAATAGTTTATTTTTTAAGAGCTTTCCATTTCACCTTTAAGCTTGTATTACGTAAGCTTAATGGATTCACTCAGCTTCGTGATGGAGAGACTCCACCAGGTGAATAGCAGTAAGCTCATGAGCTTTGAAGGGCTTATTTTGCCAGACTGCAACCCAGCTTGCTGTTTGGAGTTGCACTATTCTGCATGCACTGATTATAATACTGCAAAGCTCTGATAAATATTTATTGCAGAATGAAAATATCTTTTGCCCCTGTCCTCCCCCTTTCTTTGCATAAATACAGTAAGTTGAGCTTGAACTAAGGTGATGCCTGAATTAAACTGACAAATCCAAATGCCTGAAATTTAGGATTGCATTTATGGGTTTCATCTATAGTATATCAGCATCAAAATGTCAGTGACAGTAGGTCACAGCCAGGAGAAGTTTCTATGGGTTTTGGAACTTTCAGTTCAGATTGTTGTTGTGTTATCCAGCACTGGTAACAGCAGCAGGACTGATGGGGATAATGAGACTTAAATTCAGTACTTAAATATTCCTTCAAACTAGAGATTTACTCTGGCACATGGGAGGAATAAAGTGTATCTTTAAGAGGGGTGTGGTGTGTGTGTTTCAAAGAAGAAGAAAGGGAAAAATCTAGTGAGACAGACTGAACAAGAATCCCTTTTAACAAAAAGCATGCAATAGTCTGTGCTTTGAAGGTGCAAATGCCAAAGCCTTTGGTTACTTATGAGAAATAATAATATGTCCTCTCTTTGTTCTCTGAAGCAAAAATAGAGTTTGTGATTCAATTTTTGACTCACTTAAATATGTTTAGTCCTTTCATGGTTTTAAAACATTTCTACCTCTCTCATGACTCTGAATTCCCTCAACAGACAGTTTAATCCCAAACTTTCAAATGTCTACCCATGGTTGTACTCAGGTATATTCCAAGATGTTTTTGAGAATATAAACTGTGCAAATGAACTGAGCTTTATTTTTCAAAACAGCAGTTTAAACATGTTCCTACTGTGAAGGATCACACTTGGTTAGTGAAATAAGTCACAAAACCATTATCTGTTCCAGTCATATCCATGGCAGCCTTTTAATGCAGAACTCTGTGAAGTCTTTGTGTAGAGCAGGCTGAGTTTTGCATGGCAGGACTACGTGAGTAAGGACACTCTAGTGAGAACAACTTGACATTTTTCAATAATGTAACTACTGTCAATATAGCGTGGGGTATATGGGGATAGAAAGGAGTTATGCCAGAGATCATATTTCACCTTCTTCTTCTTCTTAAAACTATGAAAATTATAAGGAGACAAAATGGACAAACTCTAGATCAGTGATTCTGTGGGAGTCTTGGTTCTTCTTTGCTAGAATGGTGGTGAATAGTGCTCAGTATTTCATTGCAGCATTTGGTTCCATTCCTTGGCCCCACCCCTTCTTGATCTTGCTTGATTTTTCTTTTCCTCTTTCTCCTCCTCCTCCATGCCAAAAAAGAAAGAAGTGTGGAAGGAAGGAAGGAAGGAAGGAAGGAGGAAAGAAAGAAACAAAGAAACAAAGAAATAAAGGAAGGAAGGAAGAAAAAAGAAGGAAGAAGAAAGAAAAAGAAATTGGGACTGTTTGGGTGAGAGAACATTAAATTATAGATAATGTTGATAGGGGAAATTATTTAGTTTTATTTTCTCAACTTAAAAGTTGTTAACTCATCATATTTGTAAAGGCAGTAAAACAAAACTAAGTAAAACAAAACAAAGCTCCACTGCCCAGAAGACTGTCTCATTTTAATTAAGATCTTACTCTGAAAAGAAGAGACTATTGTAGAAAGCACTGGGTGGGGGGGAAATTTTTGCAAACACAATAAAACATGAATCTGAAAAGGTCATGGGGTGGTTGGGAGGTGGGGAGAGTGGGATGGTTGCATAAAAGAGAGACTTCAACAAGAAGAAAAAGGAGAGAACCAGAAAAAGGGACAGAAGAAATGAAAGGAAAGCCACAAATGTCAAGGGATACTTATTTCTCTGATTAGAAGAGGGGTAAATCATACTCTTGAATCAAAATGCTTAGTGCTTAGTATTTTAACTTCCACTAAACAAAGAAAAATAATTATGCACATAGTTTTTCAGGATAAAAAATAAAGAGAAACAGAGGTTGACAATTTGTTAGCAATATATATTCTTGTAGGCAGAGAACACCACTGGGCCCAACCTTTTAAAATATAGCATTTGGGCTTCTTTGGAAGAATATGACCCACTCACTTTATGTTCAAATGACACACACATGTTTGGCATACTGAAACACTGGTCTCTCTGAGCATTAGAAGAAAATGAAAACTTGAAACTATAACTCAAATGTGAAGACATTCCTCTAGGTATATTCCTTAAAGTACAAAGTACATAGCAGTGTAGCACCAATTATGCACTCAAGAGCATGTCAAGCTTGATCAAATTTGCAAAAGGGATGGACAGGATGTGTAATAGCACAAGAGAGTTCCATATTTCTTTTATCCTACATAAACAATCCAAAGCAACCCTCATATACTTGTTAATAAATAAATATGTGAATGGAAAGATAATGTTACATTTGCATACATAACATTAGATCACAAGCACATTCTTTTTATGATTCTCACAGCCATCCTGTGTGGTTTGCAGGATGAGTTATATTTTTTCCCTTCTAGAGACAAAGAAACTGAAGCTCAGAAAGCTGAGTTGACTTGCCCAAGATTAAAACATAGAAAGTCGAGACTGAAACTCAGATCTCTACATCCAAGTCCAATACTTTTTCCATCAATTACACTGCTCCTGAAATGAAAGGAATCACAATTAGTTAGGTTAAATTGAGTATGGTTATCTATAAATCCTAGCTGCAAGGTTAGTACAGAATCTAGAAGATTCCTCAACACTACAGGTAAATTTTAGTGTTCTCCCTGAGGTCACTACCTTTCTGGATGCATCATCTACAGATATCGTATCCTTGATCATTTGAAGCTTCTAGCAATATTCTGCCATAGGTATACAATAGATGCTCAATAAATACTTATTTACCTCAATTACTATGCAAAAGGCTTATAATTAAAAGTCAATCTAGTAAGTTGCTAGTATTTCTATTTACCTTTTGATTTGATGGAGAGACTCTAGAATTAAGGAATATGTGATATTAAAACTGCCCATAAATACATCAATTTTATTTTATTTTATTTTATTTTATTTATTTATTTTTTTTAAACATCTTTATTGGGGTATAATTGCTTTACAATGGTGTGTTAGTTTCTGCTCTATAATAAAGCGAGTCAGCTATACATATACATATGTTCCCATATGTCTTCCCTCTTGCGTCTCCCTCCCTCCCACTCTCCCCATCCCACCCCTCCAGGCTGTCACAAAGCACCGAGCTAATATCCCTGTGCCTTGCGGCTGCTTCCCCCAGCTATCTACCTTACTACGTTTGTTAGTGTGTATATGTCCATGACTCTCTCTCGCCCTGTCAAAACTCACCCTTCCCCCTCCCCATAACCTCAAGTCCATTCTCCAGTAGGTCTGCGTCTTTATTCCTGTCTTACCCCTAGGTTCTTCATGACATTTCTTTTTCCTTAAATTTCATATATGTGTGTTAGCATACGATATGTGTCTTTTTCTTTCTGACTTACTTCACTCTGTATGACAGACTCTAGGTCTATCCATCTCATTACAAATAGCTCAATTTCATTTCTTTTTAAGGCTGAGTACTATTCCATTGTGTATATGTGCCACATCTTCTTTATCCATTCATCCGATGATGGGCGCTTAGGTTGTTTCCATCTCCAGGCTATTGTAAATAGAGCTGCAATGAACATTTTGGTACATGACTCTTTTTGAATTTTGGTTTTCTCAGGGTATATGTTCAGTAGTGGGATTGCTGGGTCATATGGTAATTCTATTTGTAGTTTTTTAAGGAACATCCATACTGTTCTCCATAGTGGCTGAACCAATTCACATTCCCACCAGCAGTGCAAGAGTGTCCCCTTTTCTCCACACCCTCTCCAGCATTTATTGTTTCTAGATTTTTTGATGATGGCCATTCTGACTGGTGTGAGATGATATCTCATTGTAGTTTTGATTTGCATTTCTCTAATGATTAATGATGTTAAGCATTCTTTCATGTGTTTGTTGGCATTCTGTATATCTTCTTTGGAGAAATGTCTGTTTAGGTCTTCTGCCCATTTTTGGATGGGGTTGTTTGTTTTTTTGTTATTGAGCTGCATGAGCTGCTTGTAAATTTTGGAGATTAATCCTTTGTCAGTTGCTTCATTTGCAAATGTTTTCTCCCATTCTGAGGGTTGTCTTTTGGTCTTGGTTATGGTTTCCTTTGCTGTGCAAAAGCTTTGAAGTTTCATTAGGTCCCATTTGTTTATTTTTGTTTTTATTTCCATTACTCTAGGAGGTGGGTCAGAAAGGATTTTGCTGTGATTTATGTCATAGAGTGTTCTTCCTATGTTTTCTTCTAAGAGTTTGATAGTTTCTGGCCTTACATTTAGGTCTTTAATCAGTTTTGAGCTTATTTTTGTGTATAGTGTAAGGGAGTGATCTAATCTCATACTTTTACATGTACCTGTCCAGTTTTCCCAGCACCATTTATTGAAGAGGCTGTCCTTTCTCCACTGTACATTCCTGCCTCCTTTATCAAAGATAAGGTGTCCATATGTGCGTGGGTTTATCTCTGGGCTTTCTATCCTGTTCCACTGATCTATCTTTCTGTTTTTGTGCCAGTACCATACTGTCTTGATTACTGTTGCTTTGTAGTATAGTCTGAAGTCAGGGAGCCTGATGCCTCCAGCTCCTTTTTTAGTTCTCAAGATTGCTTTGGCTATTCGGGGTCTTTTGTGTTTCCATACAAATTGCGAAATTTTTTGTTCTAGTTCTGTGAAAAATGCCAGTGGTAGTTTGATAGGGATTGCATTGAATCTGTAGATTGCTTTGGGTAGTAGAGTCATTTTCACAATGTTGATTCTTCCCATCCAAGAACATGGTATATCTCTCCATCTGTTTGTATCATCTTTAATTTCTTTCATCAGTGTCTTATAATTTTCTGCATACAGGTCTTTCGTCTCCTTATGTAGGTTTATTCCTAGATATTTTATTCTTTTTGTTGCAATGGTAAATGGGAGTGTTTTCTTGATTTCACTTTCAGATTTTTCATCATTAGTATATAGGAATGCCAGAGATTTCTGTGTATTAATTTTGTATCCTGCTACTTTACCAAATTCATTGATTAGCTCTAGTAGTTTTCTGGTAGCATCTTTAGGATTCTCTATGTATAGTATCATGTCATCTGCAAACAGTGACAGCTTTACTTCTTCTTTTCCGATTTGGATTCCTTTTATTTCCTTTTCTTCTCTGATTGCTGTGGCTAAAACTTCCAATACTATGTTGAATAAGAGTGGTGAGAGTGGGCAACCTTGTCTTGTTCCTGATCTTAGTGGAAATGCTTTCAGTTTTTCACCATTGAGGATGATGTTTGCTGTGGGCTTGTCATATATGGCCTTTATTATGTTGAGGAAAGTTCCCTCTATGCCTACTTTCTGGAGGGTTTTTATCATAAATGGGTGTTGAATTTTGTTGAAAGCTTTCTCTGCATCTATTGAGATGATCATATGGTTTTTCTCCTTCAATTTGTTAATATGGTTTATCACATTGATAGATTTACATATATCGAAGAATCCTTGCATTCCTGGAATAAACCCCACTTGATCATGTTGTGTGATCCTTTTAATGCGCTGTTGGATTCTGTTTGCTAGTATTTTGTTGAGGATTTTTGCATCTATGTTCATCAGTGATATTGGCCTGTAGTTTTCTTTCTTTGTGACATCCTTGTCTGGTTTTGGTATCAAGGTGATGGTGGCCTCGTAGAAGGAATTTGGGAGTGTTCCTCCCTCTGCTATATTTTGGAAGAGTCCGAGAAGGATAGGTGTTAGCTCTTCTCTAAACGCTTGATAGAATTCACCTGTGAAGCCATCTGGTCCTGGGCTTTTGTTTGTTGCAAGATATTTAATCACAGTTTCAATTTCAGTGCTTGTGATTGGTCTGTTCATATTTTCTATTCCTTCCTGATTCAGTCTTGGCAGGTTGTGCATTTCTAAGAATTTGTTCATTTCTTCCAGATTGTCCATTTTATTGGCATAGAGTTGCTTGTAGTAATCTCTCATGATTTTTTTTATTTCTGCAGTGTCAGTTGTTACTTCTCCTTTTTCATTTCTAATTCTATTGATTTGAGTCTTCTCCCTTTTTTTCTTGATGAGTCTGGCTAGCGGTTTATCTATTTTGTTTATCTTCTCAAAGAACCAGCTTTTAGTTTTATTGATCTTTGCTCTCGTCTCCTTCATTTCTTTTTCATTTATTTCTGATCTGATTTTTATGATTTCTTTCCTTCTGCTAGCTTTGGGGTTTTTTGTTCTTCCTTCTCTAATTGCTTGAGGTGAAAGGTTAGGTTGTTTATTCGAGATGTTTCCTGCTTCTTAAGGTGGGCTTGTATTGCTATAAACTTCCCCCTTAGAACTGTTTTTGCTGCATCCCATAGGTTTTGGGTCGTTGTGTCTCCATTGTCATTTGTTTCTAGGTATTTTTTTATTTCCTCTTTGATTTCTTCAGTGATCACTTCATTGTTAAGTAGTGTATTGTTTAGCCTCCATGTGTTTGTATTTTTTACAGATCTTTTCCTGTAATTGATATCTAGTCTCATGGCGTTGTGGTCAGAAAAGATACTTGATACAATTTCAGTTTTCTTAAATTTACCAAGGCTTGATTTGTGACCCAAGATATGATCTATCCTGGAGAATGTTCCATGAGCACTTGAGAAAAATGTGTATTCTGTTGTTTTTGGATGGAGTGTCCTATAAATATCAATTAAGTCCATCTTGTTTAATATATCATTTAAAGCTTGTGTTTCCTTATTTATTTTCATTTTGGATGATCTGTCCATGGGTGAAAGTGGGGTGTTAAAGTCCCCTACTATGAATGTGTTACTGTTGATCTCCCCTTTTATGGTTGTTAGTATTTGCCTTATGTATTGAGGTGCTCCTATGTTGGGTGCATAAATATTTACAATTGTTATATCTTCTTCTTGGATCGATCCCTTGATCATTATGTAGTGTCCTTCTTTGTCCCTTTTAATAGTCCTTATTTTAAAGTCTATTTTGTCTGATATGAGAATTGCTACTCCAGCTTTCTTTTGGTTTCCATTTGCATGGAATATCTTTTTCCATCCCCTTACTTTCAGTCTGTATGTGTCTCTAGGTCTGAAGTGGGTCTCTTGTAGACAGCATATATAAGGGTCTTGTTTTTGTATCCATTCAGCCAAGCTGTGTCTTTTGGTGGGAGCATTTAGTCCATTTACATTTAAGGTAATTATCGATATGTATGTTCCTATTCCCATTTTCTATATTGTTTTGGGTTCGTTATTATAGGTCTTTTCCTCCTCTTGCGTTTCTTGTCCAGAGAAGTTCCTTTAGCATTTGTTGTAAAGCTGGTTTGGTGGTGCTGAACTCTCTCAGCTTTTGCTTCTCTGTAAAGGTTTTAATTTCTCCATCAAATCTGAATGAGATCCTTGCTGGGTAGAGTAGTCTTGGTTGCAGATTTTTCTCCTTCATTACTTTCAGTATGTCCTGCCACTCCCTTCTGGCTTGTAGGGTTTCTGCTGAGCGATCAGCTGTTAACCTTATGGGGATTCCCTTTGGTATTATTTGTTGTTTTTTCCTTGTTGCTTTTAATATGCTTTCTTTGTATTTAATTTTTGACAGTTTGATTAATATGTGTCTTGGCATATTTCTCCTTGTATTTATCCTGTATGGGACCCTCTGTGCTTCCTGGACTTGATTAACTATTTCCTTTCCCATATTAGGGAAGTTTTCAACTATAATCTCTTCAAATATTTTCTCAGTCCCTTTCTTTCTTTCTTCTTCTTCTGGAACCCCTATAATTCGAATGTTGGTGCGTTTCATGTTGTCCCAGAGGTCTCTGAGACTGTCCTCAGTTCTTTTCATTCTTTTTTCTTTATTCTGCTCTGCAGTAGTTATTTCCACTACTTTATCTTCCAGGTCACTTATCCGTTCTTCTGCCTCAGTTATTCTGCTATTGATCCTATCTAGAGTGATTTTAATTTCATTTATTGCATTGTTCATCATTGCTTGTTTCATCTTTAGTTCTTGTAGGTCCTTGTTAACTGTTTCTTGCATTTTGTCCATTCTACTTCCAAGATTTCGGATCATCCTTACTATCATTATTCTGAATTCTTTTTCAGGTAGATTGCCTATTTCCTCTTCATTTGTTAGGTCTGGTGGGTTTTTATCTTGCTCCTTCATCTGCTGTGTGTTTTTCTGTCTTCTCATTTTGCTTATCTTACTGTGTTTGGGGTCTCCTTTTTGCAGGCTGCATGTTCGTAGTTCCCGTTGTTTTTGATGTCTGTCTCCAGTGGCTAAGGTTGTTTCAGTGGGTTGTGTAGGCTTCCCGGTGGAGGGGACTAGTGCCCGTGTTGTGTTTGATGAGGCTGGATCTTGTCTCTCTAGTGGGCAGGTTCACGTCTGGTGGTGTGTTTTGGGGTGTCTGTGGCCTTAGTATGATTTTAGGCAGCCTCTCTGCTAATGGGTGGGGTTGTGTTCCTGTTTTGCTAGTTGTTTGGCATAGGTTGTCCAGCACTGTGGCTTGCTGGTCGTTGAGTGAAGCTGGGTGCTGGTGTTAAGATGGAGGTCTCTGGGAGATTTCCACCGTTTAATATTATGTGGAGCTGGGAGGTCTCTTGTTGACCAGTGTCCTGAAGTTGGCTCTCCTACCTCAGAGGCAGAGCCCTGACTCCTGGCTGGAGCACCAACAGCCTTTCATCCACACAGCTCAGAATAAAAGGGAGAAAAAGTAGGGAGAATTAGTAGAAGTATGAGTAAAGAAGGAAGGAAAGGAGGAAAGGAAGGAAGGAAGAAAGAAGCAAAGAAGGAAAGAAAGGAGGGAGGGAGGGAGGGAGGGAGGAAGGAAGGAAGGAGGGAAAGAAGGAAAAAAGACAGAAAGAAAGATGATACAGTAAAAATAAAATAAAGTATAATATAGTTATTGAATTAAAAAATATTTAGAAAAAAAAAAGGGACGGATAGAACCTTAGGACAAATGTTGGAAGCAAAGCTATACAGAGAAAATCTTACACAGAAGCATACACATACACCTTCACAAAAAGAGGTAAAGGGGGTAAAATCATAAATCCTGCTTTCTGAGACCACCTCCTCAATTTGGGGTGATTCGTTGTCTAAAGGAGGGAAGGAAGGAAGGAAAGAAAGAAAGAACGAAGGTAAAGTATAATAAAGTTATTACAATTAAACTTAATTATTAAGAAAAAGAATTTTTAAAAAAAAGTCATGGACGGATAGAGCCCTAGGACAAATGGTGGAAGCAAGAGTATACAGACAAGATCTCACACAGAAGCATACACGTACACATTCACAAAAAGAGGAAAAGGGAAAAAAATCATAGATCTCGCTCCTAAATTCCACCTCTTCAATTTGGGATCATTCCTTGTCTATTCTGGTATTCCACAGATGCAGGGTATATCAAGTTGATTGTGGAGCTTTAATCCGCTGCTTCTGTGGCTGCTGGGAGAGATTTCCCTTTCTCTTCTTTGTTCTCACAGCTCACAGGAGCTCAGCTTTGGATTTGGCCCTGCCTCTGCCTGTAGGTCGCTGGAGGGCGTCTGTTTTTTCGCTCAGACAGGACGGGGTTAAAGGAGCCGCTGATTCGGGGCCTCCGGCTCACTCAGGCCGGGGGTTGGGGGATGGGGGAAGGAGGGGCACTGCGTGCGGGGCGGGCCTGCGGCGGCAGAGGCAGCATGACGTTGCGGCAGAGGCCGGCGTGACGTTGCACCAGCCTGAGGCCCGCCGTGCGTTGTCCCGGGGAAGTTGTCCCTGGATCCCGGGAACCTGGCAGTGGCGGGCTGCACAGGCTCCGCGGAAGAGGGGTGTGGAGAGTGACCTGTGCTCGCACACAGGCCCCTTGGTGGCGGCAGCAGCAGCCTTAGCGTCTCCCGCACGTCTCTGGGGTCCGCGGTTTTAGCCACGGCTCGCGCCCGTCTCTGGGGTTCGCGCTTTTAGCCGCGGCTCGCGCCCGTCTCTGGGGTTCACGCTTTTAGCCGCGGCTCGCGCCCGTCTCTGGGGTTCGCGCTTTTAGCCGCGGCTCGTGCCCGTCTCTGGAGTTCCTTTAAGCAGCGCTCTTAAACCCCTCTCCTCGCGCACCAGGAAACAAAGAGGGAAGAAAAAGTCTCTTGCCTCTTCGGCAGGTGCAGGCTTTTCCCCGAACTCCCTCCGGGTTAGTCGTGGTGCACTAACCCCTTCAGGCTATGTTCAAGTCGCCAATCCCAGTCCTCTCCCTGCGCTCCGTCCAAAACCGAAACCCGAGCCTCAGCTCGCAGCCCCGCCCGCCCCGGCGGGTGAGCAGACAAGCCTCTCGGGTTGGTGAGTGCCAGTCGGCACCGATCATCTGTGCAGGAATCTCCCCGCTTTGCCCTCCGCACCCGTCGCTGTGCACTACTCCGCGGTCCCGTAGCTTCCCCCTCCGCCTCCCGCAGTCTCCGCCCACGGAGGGGCTTCCTAGTGTGTGGAAACTTTTCCTTCTTCACAGCTCCCTCCCACTGGTGCAGGTGCCGTCCTTACTCTTTTGTCTCTGTTTTTTCTTTTTTTCTTTTGCCCTACCCAGGTACGTGGGGAGTTTCTTGCCTTTTGGGAGGTCTGAGGTCTTCTGCCAGCTTTCAGTAGGTGTTCTGTAGGAGTTGTTCCATGTGTAGATGTATTTCTGGTGTATCCATGGGGAGGAAGGCGATCTCCGCGTCTTACTCTTCCTCCATCTTCAAGGTCCCCCAATTTTATTGATATACTTTTTTTTTCAGAGATGAACTATAAACTCTTCTTTTAAATTCAGCAAGCTTCTTGTGTATTCAACAATATAACTATAAAGTGCTCCAGGTTTTACTAGAAAACCTATGAGCTGCTTTTTGACTGTAAACCTGCAAACTTATTGAAAATTATGTTTGGAAATAAACATCTCTAGGCCAAGTATCTGCAGTACATGGGAGTAAGAAGAAAGACATGGGTTAAAAGCAAGAGTTTATACATGGGCATATTCTTTTTTTATTTTTTTCCAATGCATAAAGCCACACCAAACTCAGATTCCAAAGTTTTTCTTTTTTTTTTTCTGTGATACACGGGCCTCTCACTGTTGTGGCCTCTCCCGTTGCAGAGCACAGGCTCTGGACATGCAGGCTCAGCGGCCATGGCTCGTGGGCCCAGGCGCTCCGTGGCATGTGGGATTTTCCCGGACCGGGGCACGAACCCGTGTCCCCTGCATCGGCAGGCGGACTCTCAACCACTGCGCCACCAGGGCAGCCCGACAGTGACTCTTGATAGAGTCCCATTCCTTAAGTCTGTAATTGAGATAACTAAGTTAGAACATATGGATTTTTACTCCCTGACAGGCAAGGTTGATGCCCCTACTCAGCCCTGAAGCAGCTACAGAGGACAGACCATCACCTTTCTGCTTCCCATAAGATTTGGAGTCAAATCTCTGAGGGAGGAATGAGATAAAAAGGGGGCAGGGCACAACCTTTAAAAGAATGACATTGCCCGAGGATACAACATAAACTGATTAGAACCAAATAGGTCCAAGATGGCAGACAGTCGACTTCCACTAGACCGTGAGCCTCAGTATATACTCATTGTAACACATCAGCAAGCTAAATGACACATCTACAGGCACCATGACAGTTCCAAGACTATAAAGATCAGAAGTGGGCAGTGGCCCAGTTCCTGGAAATCCCCACCCATTCCCCCAAATAGCTGAAATACTCCTCCTATTCATTAGCCTATGAAATTACCCACCCCTATAAAAACTGATAACCCCATACCCTGGTGCTTCCTGCCTTCCAAGATGGCCCACACTCTGTCTATAGAGTGTGTATCTCCCTGAATAAAGCTTCTTTCGCTTTAAAATAAATAAATAAATAAATATGTGCATGTATAAATGCTATTAATTTTCTTTAAATGTAGTATTAACCAAATTTAAAACATTTAAACATTTAAAACAAAATGCTGATTTTAAAGGAAGAAGTCTCAAGATGGGACCTCGTAGTTCTTACGTCATGACATATAGTTACTCGTAGATTTATGGCCATTAAATAAGAAGCCGTAAAGTCTCAAAAATAGCATATTCGTTAACTGTAGAGAATCCCGTGTAAATCGTGACTTCTAAAGTGTTACAGAGAAGAAATGTCCCAAAGCCTTATCCATGTCTAACGTGTCTGATAAAACCAAATGAAACCAAAACAAAAACCTCCTCCTGTAAATGAATGTAGGATTTAATTCTGATGTGCTGTATCAAAGACATGATAATGTTGTCACTTCTTTAAGTACCATATTTTACTGTTAGCATAAGGGAGGAAGAGAACTTACATGTAGTGTTAAATTTAGAGACAATATTTGCTTTTCTATCTTTTGCATGAGACTAGAAGCGTTATGAAAGCAGGCATCATGACTAACTTGCTCTCAGTTTGATCTCCAACACCTAACATAGTGCATGGCATGTGGCAGACAGTTAATAGATATTTTTGAGTGAATAAACATCATCGAGAGGGAATAAGTTTGAAAGTAGAGGAATGCTTTAAGATACTCAGAAATCTCAAGTATCTAAAACAGGGCTGAAAGAAGATACCTCTTAGAGTAGAGAAATAGCCTCTGTGCAGCAAATGGGACTGAATGTAGTAAAGAGCCAAGAGAAGGTCCCCCCTCATACTGTGAGAGGTTGTTTCATCAATAGAGAATACATTTCATCGGTTGAGAAAAGTCAATCTTCCAAGTACGAAATCTAAAAAAAAAAACAGAAGTCATGGGGAAAGGATGGAGAAAGCATAAAAAATCAGAGAAAGAAAAAAAATGGTGGAGACTCTGACACCAAAGAAGGCCAGTAGCAAAAAGGTAATTGACATCATATTGTTTCATGGTCTGTAGTCTTCTGAGTCTAATACCCATTTCACTTTCAGGACTTCTCAGGAGGCCTGTAAACACTAAGGCAGCAGGCTCTTTGACAGGGGTGGAAACACGCATGTGTGTGTATTTGATGGTGGTGGATGGAGGTTGAGAATAGCCACCTACCTCTCAATAGTCCTTAAATACACCGCTTTGTTTCATTATAAGCATACCAGCCATAGGGCTTTTTTTTTCGGTCTGAAGAGTTACAATTTTAATGAAAGAACAAACTATGGTACATTGCAATAGTATAAGAAATAGCAGATGATGTTCAGGATGCTGCTGACAAGTCCAAAAGAGACTTATAACAGCAGTAAAGATTTCTGGGAAATAAAACAATGACTCAGGAGAAGGCTTCTTTGGATTTTGATTGAACAATCAATTTTGCAGAAAGGTAGTCATGCTACACCCACAGGAGATCACACTGTTGAACAATCCTCTACTTTATGAGAAAGAGAAAAATGACCAAAACTCAGTCCAATAAAAGTAATTTTTCAAGTGAGTGAGTTTCTGGCTTCAGTACTTATATAATTTTATTTAGCAACTGAATGTGTATCTATAGTCATACATTTGATAACTCTGAGTAATTAAGAAGGGACTGAATTGTGTTTCACATAAGCTTATAGAGTACAATACATTTTGGGTGGTATCCATTTGAGAAAAAAATGTTTAAACAAAAGCAATGGTCCTTACAGGGTTAGACATAAGTTATTCGGAAATCCATTTAGCCAAGCCCCAGCAGTCCTACATGATGCTATATACACCACTTTCATTTGAATGGGAACTAGCAAACACTGGATGATTTTAGCCCTTATGGGAAGTATACACCTATTTTAGTATACCACTATCACCTACTGGGTCACAAAGTATAAAATCTTATTCAAGAAACCAAAGTAAAGGGACCTGATCACAAGGTATCAGGAAAAGAATTACTATACATGTGTTTCAAAGTGTAAAACATTGTGATCCCAGACTCTCACCTAAGATATTACTGCAAATAGCTACTATCTTAGCAACAAGTTCTTTTTTTTTTTTTTTTTTTTTTTTTTGCGGTGCGTGGGCCTCTCACTGTTGTGGCCTCTCCCGTTGCAGAGCACAGGCTCCGGACGCGCAGGCTCAGCGGCCATGGCTCACGGGCCCAGCTGCTCTGCGGCATGTGGGATTTTCCCAGACTGGGGCACGAACCCATGTCCCCTGCATCGGCAGGTGGACTCTCAACCACTGCGCCACCAGGGAAGCCCCAACAAGTTCTTTTTAATAGAGCTCATGCTACCCCAGATGCACCTCAATATCCTCTTCATTAAACAAAAAGTCTTAGGAATAGTCTAATTTATTACTGTGCTTTTCAATACAAATTTTCTCATAAGACTGTAGGCAATTTCTACATTCCATTTTCATACGTGGGCATTGAGACTATTCTCAACCAGAGGAAAATTTACACTAAGATGAACTCCCTCCATTGTTACAGTATTTATAGCTTGTGTCATTACTATTCTGAACAGATCTGTGGCATAGCATCCAAATAAATACAGTGGGAATAAATTTTACAGATAAACATGTGCCTAACGTTAGTGGCAAACGATGATGGAAAGGTATTAAAACAGGTTACTCTGATTCTGTGATCTCCCTTTATATCAATAGTTCAGATGGTATATTTTGTGAACAGAATGGATAAGAAGACAATATACAAAAGCTAGCAAAGTTTTATAATTATCCACAAAATTGGCACCAGAGGAATAATCTCTCTTCTCATTACAACTGAAAGTAAAGTACACTTATATGGTATAGGGTTTCAATGTTTTTAAAATGTGATTAATTCTTTATTCTGCATGCATTTGTGTTTGCAGTGTATCCCTCAAATAAAACAAGTGAAGTAAACACAACTTCTGGTACTCCAACATCCTGAATCTAGCTTAATCTCCACTAGTCCAATACATTCTAATGAATCTGATCTAGATTATCCCCCCGATTAAATCATCACATTTTCAAAATTGTTAAAAAATGCAATTTTTATGCAGTCATTCATTTAACAACTGTGTTGTACTTTATTTGGTCTTGAGGCCCTAAGTTTACAATGTTTTAATCATTCACTCCTTATTGACACATTTTTGGACTCCTTTCTTGATGATCTTAAGAAATACATTTCCTTTAGGCATCTCAAAAGCTCTTCTTCTTCTTCCTTTTAAATGAGTTCAAACATGGAAAGACTTTGTGAATGGATAACTTATAAAGTTTTCAGATAAATTACAAGTAATTTGTATCTCTGGTGTAATGTTTTCTGTGAATGGACAGAGGCTATTATGATAAGAGGAAAGGACCCTGACCTTATTCAGTCAAAGCAGGTTCTTTCTATATGTATGGTTTGTTAAACCAAGCAGACAGAAGCATGTCCCTGGGAGGGAGGAAAATATATAGTTGGCTGCTTTGGATGGCTGGAGAGTTTGGAAACTAGGGCTGTTTCCGATCCATTAAGTCCATAAGAGCAAGGGTGAGGTCCAACTTATGAGTTATATCCTCCAAACCTAGCATTGTATCTGGTACAAAGTAAGTGCTTGCTCAATAGTTTAGGACAAACTGATGCCATACTGACAAGCTATGCATCCTCTCTTAACACTTCAAAAATATTTATTTTCAAAAGACCAACTAAAACTGCAAGATGATTTCTTTCTCTCAGTTTAACTAGAACATTCCAGTATAATCTGAACACCTACAGTGTGTCAACCACACCCAGAGCCTCCAGGTTTGTAACCCCTGGACATCATTTTTGAAAATGTGAAGCATCATTCCAAATATTTTGGAAGTGGTCAAGGAAGTAAAGAGAATGAATTTCTTTCACAAAGGGAAAAAACCAATATTTTTCCTTCAAAATGGAAACCCAGTACAATCGATGGAATGAAGGTGTGAGGTTTAAATTGTGGCATTAAAGCAGGAGTCTGTTTCCAAAAGGCAGAGTTGCTGCAGTTTACATTTAAGTATAAAATTAAGAGATGATTGTAGCCTTTCTGTATTATAACTACATGAGTGTCTACACAATAGGAATTTGCATTCATATGCATTCGTATGCTCCTTTTCTTCCTAATAAAATAAAATTTGAAAGCCTATTGGTTAACTTATTGAAGGAACAAGGACTTCTTCTAGAAAGTTCTTTCCCATTAAGCTAGTCAGTTAAATGGAATATTTCTAGGTAGTTTCTAATTCATAACTTATCTTGAGCCTGGACAGGAAAAATCAGTATCATTATATTTTCCATGTGAAAGAACAACCCCTGTAGCTAGATATGATGAGGAAAAAGATGTATGTTGTGAGGAGGGGCAGGAATGTTAATAAAAATAATGAAATTCTAGACACACTAGGGTTAAAATCTAATTTGTCATGATTTTAATTTTATTTATTTATTTACTTGTTTTTACTATCTGTTGCTAAATTCTGTCTGCTGCAATCTTATTTTGGAATTTTTGGACCTATGTTTCTAGGTGAAATTGCCTGTAATTTTCATTTCTTGTATCATCTTTAATTACAGTTGTTCTAAAAACTGAGTTGGAGAAACTGAACTCCTTTTCAAACTCCAGAAGAGTTTGTATATTATAGTGATCTTTGATGTTTGGGGAAAATAACTTAAAATCATGCCATTATTTTTGCTAATGATCATTATTGTGTTTATATGTAGAAGAGTAGATAGTTATATGGCATGTTCAGTTTCTTTAATGGTCTATTCTGATTTTCTATTTCTTCGGGAACCACACACATCTCAATTCTGTTGCCTCCACTTTGAATGGGACCAAGAGCTTATTTCCAGTCCTTTCTTTTGTGGGTATTAAAAACCAAAGCTCCTAGCTAGTACGGACTTTAAAAAATTCTTCTCCCTACTTATTCACCCCATGCCCATGCCAGCCCATACTACATGGCTGACAAACTATTGGTTTGTGTAACTACCAATTTATCTTTAAGTTTCCTCTGGCATGTAGAGATTTCTCTTTGCCTCCTGGGGGCACAGATATCTAAATGTATATTTGAAACTTTGGTTATCTTTTATCCAGTCTTTTCAGATGTTTGTAGTAGGAAGGCTTCCATGCTAGCTGGGTCTATCAGGGTTCCAGAATTGCTCTATTATATTTTCTGTGTCACAACCATCCTCTCAACTCCCTTCCACTTGTATCATCTGGATGTTGCCATCATCAAATCCTGAATCTTCTCTAGTAAGCATCATCTATGACCCCATTGTTGCAAAATCAGGTGGATTCTTTCTGTCCTCTATATCCCTACAATAGGATCTGGCATATGGTTTGTACTCAATATAATGCATGTGGAGTGAATTAATCTTATTTGACATCATAGCATCATTTGCCACCTCTACCCTTCATAAAATTTATTTCCTTGACTCTCTTAACAAAGAAACCAGGGTGTGGGGGGTCCTTTTACTTCTTTCTATACTCCTCTTCACTCACCTCCCAGATTTCCTCTTTTAAAATGAATCTATTAAGTATTGTTTCCCAAGTAATCATTCCCTCTCTTCCTGGCTAAACCTACACAGCCCCTTGTCTTCAGTTACCACCACATGCTGCCAGTTTTCAAGTCTTTATCTCCAACTCATATTTCTTTCCTGATATCCAGACTCATGTAAAACTGTCTACTATGTGGATGTCTAACAGGTAACTTAAGCTCACATGACCTAACTCAAATACACAATTCCCTCTCCAGAATTCCTCTTCTTCCTATATTTTCTATTTCCCTGAGGTAAAATTCTTGAAGTCATCCTTAACTAATCCTTTTCCCTTATGCTGCCCACCAATCCAAGCTGATCTCCAAATCCTGTGAATTATGTCTCCTAAACATCTCTGGAATCTGCCTTTTCCTTTCTATCCCTATGGCCATTGCTTCATTTAGATCCTTATCATTTTACACCTGTATTATGGAAATGGTCTCATCTTTAATCTCAGATTTTATTTTGCTCCCCTACACTCTTCCTTCAATCCATCCTCCACTCTTCCAACAGGTTTATCTTAAAAATTAAATCAGGTCATGAAATCCCTTTAATTTGAAATCTTTTGGTATCTCCCTATCACTCTCAGGATGAAATCTATTCCCTTCAGTATGGCATTCAAAGTCCCTGCTTACTGTTTTGGTCTCATATCTCAACACTTACCCCTTACACTCTGTAATCCAGTGATCCTGAACTCTTTACAATTCCTTTAATAGGTAGTTGCATTTAGGCAGCATTCACTGATTCACTAACTTGAATTAGGTTCCCTTACCATGCAGCATTCATCACACTGTTTCATAATTGCCAGGTTGCCCATAATTAGAGACTCTGTTATCTGTGTATCCTTAGAAATTAATATCATGTTTAGCACACACTAGGACCTCAGTAAATGTTAAATGAATGAATATAAATCTATATTTTTATATATTCTCAGTTTTCTTCTACTATTTACATTTTAATGGATGTGTTACTAGTAATAATCATAACACACACATATATGTATATAAAATTACTTGCTATAGGTCAGAAGGCACTATTCTAAGTGTTTGACATATGTTAACTCACTTAATACTCAGAACAAACCTTGTATCCCCATTTTTCAGAAACTGAGACATAAAGAGATTATGTGACTTGCCTAGCCTTGCACAGCCAATAAGTGGTAGAGCTGGGAATCAGACCCAGGCAGTCTGTCTCCAGAGTCCATAATAAGCTATAAGGAGTAAAAAAAAAACAACAACAAAAAAGAGTATATTTTATGGATGATTCAAAATCCATTACCAAGACCTAAATTATTGATAGTTTAAGATTATGCCCTTGTAATTTAGACTTCATGTGACACATATAGAGCATACAACTTTAGTATAAAAATTAAACTTGGTTTTGCTGACTTGCATTGTTGTTATTCCGTTCTTGACTTTTCTTTCTCAGGTTTCTGTTTTATTCTTTGGCTGCATCTAATCTTTTTTATGTCCTTCATCACACTTAGCATTTTGTATATGAACCAGGTCAATACCATAGATAATAGATTTGAAAATTTAAAAATCTTGGCTTTCATGATTCCTAAGACTGAAGCTTACTTCAATTATTATTAAAGCTAATGTTTTCTGCTTTTAGTTCTCATATTCCTGAACTGAGAGGAAGTGATTCCAAATTTGTTTTTTTGTTTGTTTGTTTCTTTCTTTGGGACCTAAAGATAAAAACAGGGTAATGGAATAGCTACATTAATAGATTGTATAGTTATGAGATGTCCTAAAATAATTTAGGTTTTCAGAAACATATCATCTTTTAACAGCAATATTTTTCCAATGCTGAATACAAAGTATGATTTCATATGTAATAAACGCAGAATTGTCATTTCTGAGTAGTGGTAATCAGGTAGTTATCAGCTTTATGGTCAATGACATCTCTCTGAAGTTTCTACAGTAACTTCTACAAAATCTCACTATTTGGAGATTCAGTTGCTATCTCTCTCCCCAATCCCTTCTCTAACCAAGGTTAGTAGCTCAAAACAACTGCCCAGTAAAGACTTGGATCAACAAGTAGAAATACACTCTACGCTTTGAAATTCTAAACCTGCTATAGAATGAAAAAGCCCATTGACTTTTTTTGTTTCATAAAGCATTGTGGTGGCCTCCATTTCTGTTGTAAACACAAGACTGAATTTTGTCACCAGGATACAAAGTTATAGGCCTTACAGACTGATAGAATAATTAACTACAATAAAAGTTCTCTATCATTTGAACCTCCCCCCAAATATCACCCCCCCCAAATTAAACTTATCTAATGAAACTCGAAGGCCCTAAAATATAGGAGGAATGGACTGAATCTGCAATGTGTTTCAAACCCAAACAGGCTGCCCATTTAGATGAATATAATCAGTTAAACTCTAAAAAGCTGATACTCTGTAAACACCAGAATCTACAGATCTGTTTACTGAAGTCCCTTGATATGATGAGGGCTGCTTACTGATCTCTATTTCATTTCAAAGGGGAGGTAGATTGCTGCTATTTGTTTATGGCAATGAACTGTGCCATAACACATTCTGCTAAGCAAGTGCTATATATTGCTTTGCTTTCCAGTCCTAGGCTCATACAGATGATGTGAGAAAAAGGATTGATTTTTTTCTTTTATGCTTTTATTAGGTGCGTTGTTCATAGAATTAGGTCTTTTTTTCTTTCTTTTTCAACTTTACCTTTTCCTTTCATTTCTGATTTTTCCCTGACATAAGAAGGAGAGGTTAATGGGGCACTCAGTTCTTTCCTTTGTTCCTCCATTGGTCTTTAACAATCACTGTATGTACAGTCTTCCTCCATTGATTTGGAAGGACTTTACATGGTCTTAAATAATGAACTCCTAGGAATGAAACCTATGTACTCTTCAAGGCAACAATACCTTCCATTACTCCTAAAACTTGTGGAATTTCTGACTCTGGGCATTCTTATTGGCAAGGGCAGCCTTTGTCTCTTCTTTGCATATACTGCCCAAAGCTTTGG
Source organism: Phocoena sinus (assembly GCF_008692025.1). Taxonomy (NCBI): domain Eukaryota; kingdom Metazoa; phylum Chordata; class Mammalia; order Artiodactyla; family Phocoenidae; genus Phocoena; species Phocoena sinus. Next base: position 82,966,907 of record NC_045784.1, read on the forward strand.
CACTTGGCAAAAACAGCTGTATGTATGTGCTTATTCAGAAAAAAGAAATCAGTTTCTCTTACCTAAGTAAAAGACCTTGTTATTTATAACTTCTTTCTGGATTTGATTCTTCTTGTAAAAGTAAAAAGTAAAAAGTGCTCTTTACAGCTAAGTCTATTTGGGTTGTCATCCTCCAAGTACTCTTTGCCTCTTCCTGGGAATAATTTGCTTTGCTTTCTAACGTCAAATTTTTCTGGACCCATGTTTTTTTTTTGAGTAATCTTTGTGAAATTCTAAATATGTCCTGATTATCAAATATGTGCATAATTCCCCAGTCCATATCAAAAACATGAAGGAAAAATATCATTGGACCAGTTCTCATAACAAATAAAAATGCATATATTTCTTGGTTAGAAAGAAGTAATGATTTTAAAAATACCATCTAGTCTTGAAGGAGTCATGTTTTACAGATATAATAATCAAATATTATTTATCACTTTGTTGTTTTGATTTCTTTGTTTTCAGGGCTTTAAAGTTCAGAGTCAGCCTAAAAAAGTTAGAATAAGTCTTTGAAAGCTGTTTCCAAAATCACCCCAGGGAAGGTGTTGAGTCTCAGAGAACACAGCTTTTCACCTTTTCATGAATCAGGATAAGTCAGCTTGACTGATTCACTGCCTGACCACTGGGCAAAGTATAAATCATGTACGAAAATGTCAGTTGAAATGTTAGTGCACTTTAAGGTCATTTGTTGAATTTTCAGTGTGTGTCTGTATCATCTTCAAAAATCCTCAGCAATAAAATGCAGTTGTAAAACAATGAACATTTACTCTCCATTATTTCTCTTTAGAAATGTATAAGCTGCATCATATTCAAATCCATGTCAGAACCAGTATGGTAAAAATTAATGCAAGACACTAAGCAATGGAATGTTTTGCTCTGTCTGTACATCAAGTAGAAATCAATTTAGCAAAGGTGGAACTCTCCCTTACTGTCCCCAAAACAAAACAAAACAAAACAAAACAAAACAAAAAGAAAAAGCTTTTAAAATAAAGAAAACCTATAAGAATTCTACAGACAGTCGGAGGGGAGACCCTAAATGTTGTTGAAACTAACAGATATAAAAATAATGTTGGTTATTTGGATGGTCATTTTTTCCCGTAAGAACAGCTCAGATTTTTTTTTTTTTTTTTTTTTTTTTTTTGTGGTACACGGGCCTCTCACTGTTGTGGCCTCTCCCATTGCGGAGCACAGGCTCCGGACGTGCAGGCTCAGCCGCCATGGCTCACGGGCCCCGCCGCTCCGCGGCATGTGGGATCTTCCCAGACCGGGGCATGAACCTGTGTCCCCTGCATTGGCAGGGGGACTCTCAACCACTGTGCCACCAGGGAAGTCTCCTCAGATATTTTTTTTTAATCTAGGAGATTTATTGTGTTTTGGCAACAATTCAGAAGATGGTTTCCTAAACATTTGCCATATTATCAGATTTCCATTTCAATGATATGCTATCATACTATATTTAGCCACTGGAACTTGTACTGTAGGGAAGGCAGGCTAACAACGGGGTCTGAAATATTTTTTTTTTTAATTCACTATCAAGTTTATATTCTACCATCTTATAAAATATAAATAAATATGGGGCAGAAATTAATATAGATGGTAATTAATACCCAAATGAAAGAGCATCTCAATGTGGTAAAGGCAAACAGTGGCAGTTATTACAGCTAACATTTTGGAAAACTGAGTATGTGGTGCTACCTAACACTTTCTATCACAGCAAATTTAAGGAACAATTATAACAATTTATCAAGCATGTGTCGAACTGTTGTATACAATATTCTACGTGCTGTTAAAATGCTATTAAAATGTAGCAGTTCAAAATATTTGGGCTTTTACAAAGCTCCAAATTTTAAAGCTACATTAAAGTAACAATAGAAACCAATTACAATATAGTTGACTAGATTTCCTAATACTAAATAGTTGTTTTTACAGAAAGGATGAAGGAATCCCAAAGGTCTTATGCTGAACAATCATGGTCAGGGGTAGTTTTTTAGACAAACAAAGAATAAGCAATTTCTGAAGGTAAAGAGTAGCAAGAGAGTGAAATAGACAAAATGTCTCATCTTGATTCATGAAAAGATGAAAAGGCATGTCTCTGTTGATCAACACCTTCCCTAAAGTGACTTTGGAAACAATTTTTAAATACTGCTGTAATCTTTTTAGTTGACTCTGAAATAGAAAATAAGGAAGGAATCACAAAACACTGGTGAATACTGTTTTATTGTTTTCACTTAAACATCTATTAAAAAATGAGAAGAAATGGTCAATAGCTGAATCCTTCTTAGTCCTAGCATGTTCCTGAGCAAGGAGCTAACCAAATGCTAGATTTTCTTTTTTTGCTAAAGTCAACATATGAAACCTGGAAACAAATTCTCTGTGTTAACTCAGATGGTGAATACATTTTGATGTTTCTTGACCCACTCTTTCATGCATTTCCTCAAGTGATGATTTTGGGGAGTAAATCGATGGTCATGCTTCTGGGATTAATCCAGCAAAGAAGAATTTGTTCTCACGTTTGATATGTAAAGCATTTTGCTTTCTTCATGGGAACACTTAGTTGTCTTTGTAACTTCAAACATAAACTTTTTGGACTGAGGGGTGGGGAAGGAATTGGGAAGCTTCTATTTTTTTTTTTTTTTTACGTCTTTATTGGAGTATAATTGCTTTAGGGAAGATTCCACTTTAAGAGCTAAGTTTAAAGTACTTAATTTGGAAGGCCAATAAGATGCATTAAGGTGAATGAGGATAAATGTTCCTACCACTTGCAACATTAGGTGTTGCCTTCTGAGGTCTTTTAAAAAACCTAGATATAATCCCTAATTATACACCGGAGAGAGTTCAGAGCCAAAGTAATTCTGAGTCTAAACAAAAGCGAGCTGCCATAGTGAGGAACCAGGCTGGCATGGAGGTTCCATGGAGGCATGGAACCAGGCTTGTCATAAGAACTTGGGCTTGCAGCATAAAGATTTCCTGGTAAGGGACTTAATAGGCCCTAATCCTTGATTGAACCTCGGCCCAATAAATCAATAAATCTTTGGCTGCTTAACCTAGGGTCAGCCTAAAACAATAAGTTAAAACCAAAACTCTACTGAAATAGCATTTGTTCATTAATCAGTTAGTTGGGAGTGTTGAGAACTTGATTGAATAGAACACAAAGCCAATAAGTTTTAATGGGGGGATGTGAGAAGGATGTGTTACATAAAATGTCTGGAAATCTTAGAGTCATCTTTGACACCTCTATTTCTCTTACATTCCACGTCTAATTCATCAGGAAGTCTTGGTCTATTTTCAAAATATGTCTGGAATCTTACCTCTTCTCACCACATCCACAGCTACCACCCTGGTCCTTGCCACCACCATCGGCAGTAGCCTCCCAACTGGTATTCCTGCTCTCCTCCTTCTTTCCCTAGAGCCTATTTTCAACTAAGAAAACAAAAATGAAAATCAGATCACATCAGACTTCTGCTCAAAACCCTATAAAACATTTCCATTGCAACCAGAGGTAAAGCCAAAGTGTTCACAATAGCCCATGAGGTCCTCTATGATTTAGTCCCCGTGATCTCTATGACCTTTTCCTATATTATTCTCCCACTCATTCTCCTGCACTCCAGTCACACTGGCCTCCTTGCTACCTCCCAAACATGTCAAGCATGCCATTTGCTTTGAGGCCTGTTCCTTCTGCCTGGAGTTTTCTTCCCCCAATATCCATTTGTCTAATTCACTCACTTCCTTAAGATCTTCACTCAAACACTTTTCCTCAATGAAGCTTACCTTGATTACTGCGACCCCCACTCCATCTTGGCCTTTGTAATCCTACTTATTCTGCTCTACTTTTATTTTCCTTGAAAGTGCTTATCATTTTCTATATACTATATATTTTACTCATTTATTTTCTTTATTGTCTGTCTCCCCCTACTAGAATGTAACTAGTATGAACTCAACAAATATCATTGAATGACTGACTGAAAGAAAAATAGATGATTCTGATGGAGATGGTAAATCCATGTGATATGGAGAAAGTTCTGGGGAAGCATGATGTCATTGGAGCACAACAAACCTGCCAGGTGTGTAGTATACTCATTTTTCAGAGTAACCCAGAGAGGTTAAGTGATTTGTCCAAGGTTACTTTGCTAATAATGTCAGAGCAGAATTTTCACCTATGTCAGTAAGATTTCAAGTCACTTTGTTACATGTCAGATGGTGCTGGGAGAGTTACATAAGATAAAGTTGATCTGTAAAGAAAACCCAGAGGAGGTGATGTGACCTGGTACCTAAAATACTATTCTAATTAGAATTAAGACCCCCTGAAGAGGTACAGCTTTCAGGGTAGAGAAAAGAGATTCTGAAAGATAGATTTTCAGGGCAGTAACTGTAACTCCAAGTAAGTTGGGCTCACTGGCCACAGTTAGAAATCTGGGGAGTCCAGAGGGGAGGCAATGCCTCAGGAATCCTTGAGGAGGAGCTTTACTTCACCCTGTCCTTCCTTGACCAAAATCTTTGGAGAACCTTAAAGTTGAGACAGCTATTCACAGGAATTCTTTGAAGTCCCAGATAGAATTGAGACGTCAAGTAGCCTGCCAAGATCTATCCTTCACCTGGAGAAGGGAGTACTCAGCTCATCTCTAATGGAATTTCAGGTTCTTTAAGGGCTGACAAGCTAGTCAAAATATTTTCCCATGGGAATAGGTATCACTTCATGTCTGCACCCTCAGTTATTTTTAGATTGATTTTTAATGCAATTTCATGGGTATGGCCCATTCATAATTACTTTATAGCTGTGGAAGCCAGCATCACCCTGTCCCTACCTGACAAGCCATCGAATCAAGGATTTTCATGCATAAACCTGCACTAACGAGATTCAGCTCTGGGAGCATCCCTCCCCACCTCTAACATACCTGTGTCACCATCATCCCCAAAACCTCCCAGAGCAGATGGGGTTGTTGAGCTGTAACAAATGGGATAGAATTCTCAGAAATACACGGACTGTCACAAAAACATAGAATTTGGGGAACATGGGTCATGATTTTGTTCATTTTATCATGGGATTAAAAAAGCATATTTTTTCATCAAAATCGAAAAGGTAAACAATGGAAAATAGGAGAGTGTTAGCTTTTGCTGTATATCAAGTCATCCTAAAAATTAGTGCCTTAGAACAAATTATTATTGGCTCCCATTTCCGTGGGTCAGAAATATTGGCTGAACTTTGCTGGAGTGGCTCATCAATGCTGGGTCTCTCTCCTCATGTGGTCATTCATGCTCAAGATGGCTAGCCCAGGACTCTTCACAGAGCAGTGACAGGATTCCCTGAAAGCAAGAGTGGAAGCTGCAGGTCCTCTTGAGAACTAGGCTCAGAGCTCACACACTCTGACTTCTGTGATGTTCTAGTAATCAGAGAAAGTCACAGGGCCAGCCCATATTCATAGGGTGGGAAAACAGACTCCATCTTTTAATGGAAAAGGCTAAAAAACTGGCTATTTCAATCTACCACAGATATCTACCCCCACCTGGCTTAAACCTCATAGATAGTAAGCCAAAGTCAGATTGGGCAGGAACTGGTAAGTAATATTAAGAAATTTGAACTTTACCCTGAGGGAAAAGGAGAAACACTGGAATGTTTTGAACAGGGAATTGATATGTTTAAATATGTTAGAAATGTCACATTGACTGAAGAATGGAGAATGAATTAGAATGGACTAGAGAAGGACGAGTGTAAAGGGAATAGTACTGTTTGGAATCATATTGTAATGGTCTATGTGAGAGGTGGCTTGATGCAGTGTAGTGGCTGTGAGAATGGAAGGAAATGTACAGATTGGAAAGATATTTAGGAGATAGGAAACTTTAGGATCCTTGTGAAGATGGCAGTGAATGTAAGTGGATAAAGAAATCAAAGAGTAATAGTGGAACTTAAGATAATAATTTCTGGTTATAACTTAACTTGTTCACATCTTTTTTTTTCTTTCAGGCCCTGTACTATTACTTGAACTGTATAGATGGCTTCCTATTATTAAACAGCACTGCCTTTAAAGTCATTCAATTATAACATTTGTTTCACTACACATTTAATGAGTCACTAATATAGCAGGGTGCTTAAATAAAATCTTATTCCATAGCACAGATAACATACCTGCTTACTTAGAAGCAGAAAATATGTATGTGTTCTACTTGCTAGTATTTAAAATTAAACAACAAATCCAGGTCTTCATAATGAGCTAACAAGAACAACGGGAATTCTTATAAAGTGAGACTAGCATTCCTCTTAAGTTTAGACTTCTCAATAAGTTAAAAATATCCATTGAAAAAATTAAATGGTTCTGATCCATCTATTTTTCCATGGTTGTTACAATTAACATTCTGTACCCTGTTAACCTCCTGACAGTACAGATGTATCTTTCACAACCTACACAATACTGTTCCATTCGGAGTCACTAACTTCCTCCATTTCAGAAGCTATAGTTCACTTGCATAATGGTTTGGTGCTGATTCTCTTCTTAACAAGGTTTTCTGCCATGGTGTAGTTTCGGGAGAGAGTGCCAGTTATTCCTGAAACCAGAGGATGACATTTTACTCCCCTCAAGGTCTTTTTCTCTCCTCTTCTGTGCTTCATTTTTGCCCAAGGGCAAAAGATGCATAAGTGAAAGCAACTTCCACACATTTGGTAGCCATTGAACAGCCTAACTTCTGTCAGAGAATTTAGCTAAGATATAAATCTAAGGACAAGGTGAATACTGCATTTTGTTATGCAGTCACCATCTAATTTTCACATAGACTGTTTTCAAGTCTAAGTGATATTCATAACACCTTTGCTTTTATTCACATTTATCATTATAAAAGGAAAGTAGGGGTTTTAAGATGTTGGTTTCACAGAGGGAGGAGGTGTTGTGAAGCCTTGTTATCTTTGTATTTGCTAATATATCAAACACTTTACTCCATTCGACATTACAAAATACAAAAGTAACGTCTGTTCAAGTTTAGTGGAGACTAATGTTTCACCTTCAAACAATAATTTTATCTCACCTGAAACTTGAAATAAATCTTCGTAATGCCCTGAATCCCTACAACAAATTAGCTCACATTAAAAAGCCAACTAAATATAAAACAGCTGTGTGCACATCATTTTGCTTGATTGTACATTTCAGTCCGTAATATGAGTAGCCTTGTATGCATCCTGAATAATCCATACCCAGAGGGTTGTTTGGATGGTAGCTGATAGATTTATATTATATTGATTGAGAAAGTTTGAGAAAAGTAGCTCTCCAAACTACAGTAACAAGAAACAACCATAATGTTGTGCATCAATGATTGCTTAGCTACAAAGGAAATATTGCTTCCCCGACCTGATTTACTCTGGTACTAAAATGAATGTTTACTTCAAATGGACAAATTAAGGAGTACTTGTTTTCAGGATAAGGCTGCAAATGATTTCTTTGAGGATCAGAGAGCAATATTTCTGAATGCAACTTTATTTCAAAAGTAAACACATCATTTCCAGGCAGCCATCTAGATCTCACTTGACTGGGATTTGGAAGTCTATTCCACTTGATTTTAGTCCTTGATTTTTAGCAGTGACATCACACTTATAAAATCAGGTTGGAAGAGGGGCTGTTTATTTATACAGCACAGTCATCATGCCTTTTTCAACCATAACACCTATTCATAGTGTTTGGTATATAATAGATGCTTAATAAATTTTCATTTATATCGATCAAGCAATCCTTCAGTATCAAAAATTTCTGCAATCGGGGAGAAGGGTGGGGGTTGTGCAAAATAGATGAAGGGGAGTAAGATGTACAAACTTCCAGTTATAAAACAAGTAAGTCAGGGAATGGTAATATACAGCATAAGGAATGTAGTCAGTAATATTGCAGTAACTTTGTATGGTCACAGATGGTTACTAGACTTATCTGGATGATCAATTCATAATGTATATAAATGTCACATCGCTATGTTATACATCTGAAAGTAACATAATATTGTATGTCAACTGTAATTCAAGTAAAAAAAAAAGATACTTGAATTTACAAAATATGTGATAAATTTGAGGAATGCTTGCACCTAAAAGAAGATTTCTACAGCTAAAGCACCGGGCAGTTGAAAAAAAAAATCAAACTGAAAATCAGGGCAAGGCAATGCTTTAACAGTCATATGACCTTGGGCAAGTTAAGTAACCTCTTTGTGCCTCAGTTTCCTCATCTGTGAAATAGAACTGTTAATACATAAAGGTCACTTAGAATAATACCTGACATATGTAAGCATTAAATTAGTATAAGTTATTGTTATGATAATTATGCACAAATATCTCATTCTAAACTCTTGTATTAATTAGTCTAAGCTGGAAAAAAGAAACAACTCTGAGTACCCAAAACAAAGGGAATTTAATGCAGAAAATTGTTACAAAGCTTATGAAAGATCTCTGAGAGGCCAAGAGAACGGTGAAGCAATCGGGAAATTAGCAAAAACAGGAATTTGCTGAAGCAACAGGACAATAAGGCCAAAGGGAAGAGCAGATGCAACCAGAACAAGAACCCAGGGGTCAGGGCCCCCCCAGAGGAACCTAGAACCATCATAGGCTTCTACAAAGGGACCTGGCACCACAGACACCAAGAAGGAGGGAGAGGAGTATCACGGCTTTGCCTTCCTGTCCTCCGCTATCTTAACCAGGTTGACAAAACAACCTTAAAAATGCCACCTGTAGGGGTCAGCCCATCACGATGCAGAGCAGAGCAGGGCAGTGCAAGGGATGGATTTGAGAGCCAATAGACCAAGGACTTGAACAATCCCACATTGGTTGTTCAGTTGAATTATTGCTTTCCAAGTCTCTCTCACTAGACTATAAATATTTTTGACAACAGAGCCTGGGTATCATTTCTTTTTCTATTCCTGACCCCCTTCTCTTGTCAAAACTGTGCTTTGCTTTTTATGGGTGTTCAGTTGTAAGTATTGGTGAAAATTTTTCACTTAGATCTGAATCTCTTGACTTCTGGTATATAATTTGTTCTTTTCCCATGCAAACAGACAATATTAATCAATTATGATGGCTTTTCTTATGCAAGATATGCCTTTTTACTAAGATGGAAAGATGATGGCATACCACCAGAGCTGTATATCTGTACTGATTAAGAATGAGCAACATATGCAAACTGGCTGCTTGAAGTCCTTTGTTTAGAAACCATACTTTTTTGTTGAATTCCTAATTTACTCAGGAAAAAAAAGGGCCTCTTCTGAAATAAAACAAAAGAATATCATAATTGATATGTCAAGGGTAGAAGTCCAATGCAGTAGCTTTCACACTTGTCATTTTGCATCCAACAGTAAGAAATACATTTTATATCGTGACCCAGCACACACAGAGACACACACACACAACTGAAACAGAAGTTTGAAAATGTGCAATACATTCAATTCCAAATTCTTTTTAAAATGCTGGTCAAACCCATTAAATTGATTTCACAATCCACCAGTGGGTTGCAATCCAGAGTTTGCAAAACACTAGTCTAATATGATTATAGCCTTGGCAGAGATTAGAAATACATGTCATCATAGATTCCTGTCCTCTCCCTTGGTAGAGGTAATAAAGGGGGCCAGAACCCTCTCTGAGCCAGAGCTTCAAGGCTCAGAGTAAAGGCAATAGCAACCCCTCCCCTGCCCACCATCTGTCCCAATCACCAGCTCTAAGCAATTCGAGCAAGTGAAGATTCTGTCCTTAAGGCAGAGGAAAGAAAAACACAGAAAATAACATTTAATTATGTTTTAGACATGACATTTCTTAGGGTCTAAATCCCTTTAACCAGTCTCTGTGCGTCCTAAAATTTTCTTTTTGTGATTAACACAGGAAAGCACAGTCTGGCCCAGACCAGAGAAGCATTCTTTATTCTATCAGATCCTGAAACAAAAAGTAAAGGGACTAACTAGAAGTCACAGTGGAAAATAAGCTGAATACAATTTGGCAACATGTTATTATTGAAAAACAACAAGGCTGCTATTACGGCAAAATCAAGGACTCTTCTTTTTTGATTATCACCCCAGAGTTTCCAGTGGTTCAAAAAAAAATCACATTTTTAAGAAGTTCTGTTTTCTCACAAACTTCAGGATTTCTATCAAGCTGTCTGAAAACAAAATATTTTTGTTCCTAAAACACAGCTGGCAGATTGAGAGTGTTATACACAATTGGCCATATGTCAAAAGATACATAGAGCATTAATGCATTTTATATGGCTTTAAAATAGGATACTTAATTAAATGAAGAAGTCAGCAATATTCAAGAATGTGAATGTAACTGCATGCTACAGGATCTTTTGGAAACTTCATGAATTCTCAGGTAAATTCTGTATTGAATTTTTAGTGCTGGAGCACAATTACCCACTCCTCATTTCCACCCTAGTCCACATAATAAATATAGTCATTCTAACGACAGTGCTGGGATGATATACAATTCACAGTAGACAAATTCATCCATAGGCACGTGCTCACTACTTCAGCGACCTTTATCTGGGTATAAAATTTGACATACTGTCTTCAAGACAAAGTCAACTCCTGAAATAGTTATGCTTATGGAAAGAATGGATAAAGGGCATGTAGATAATTTAAAAAAGAACACATTTATTTCTGTCTTTGGGATACAATTGAAAGATGAAAAATAAAACACATAGCCATGGGGGACAGCATGGCATAGCTTGGGGTCTGGAGTCTGGTTCTAATTCTGGCTCTGTCATTTAATCATATACTTTGAGAAAGTTACTTAACTTCACTGACCCTCATTTTCCTCATTAGTAAAGTGACACTAATCATAGAATATAACTCACAGAACTGTTGCAAAGATTCAATGAGATTATATTTGGAACAGGGCTGAGTTCAGTGCCTGACATGGAAAGCACTCAATAAACAGTGTGAACAATAATAAATATACATGCCATAACTAGGATGATGATGATGATTTACATATATTTCTTTTCTCCAAGCTCAGCCTTGAGCTTTTTGTCCTATCACATGATTGTTGGTAGTCTGAGACTCTGCTGGGCATTTAGATGAGCCAGTGCCATATTACTAAGAATCAAGTGCATACTTATATTTATGTGAGGTTGAGATGCAACCATTTCATTCATAGAGCTTTAGCCGGAAACTCTTATCTTCACCAAATAACTAGTCACATTTTGAAAGTAGCTTTATGGTGCAGCTGAATGACAAAGAAATGACACATCCATTTTCCTCTCTATCTATCCTTTCTTGACAGGCTCAGTTATCCAGAGCCATTCTCTATGTACCCTGTCACATCAGGAGCTGTAGAACAAGAGTATACAGCTCCTATGGGGAAAGCCCAGTGGTGATAATGCTGAAGTGCCATATGTGAAGATGATATAAAATCAAATTTAGGCAGAACAAAACAAACTGTGACTGTCACCTCATGCAGTGCAGTAAATGAAAAGACCATTAAAATCTATGAATTAGTCCCTAAACTCTCACACTATGCAGATGAGATAAATTTCCTTCTTGAGAGAGCAGGATCCAAGTGTGTTGACCCAAACACCGAAGTGTGCTTCTAAATCTTAACAGCAGTTCAACTTTAGAGGCAATGAAATTTGACTAACAGTTCTTCCAGAGGCTGATAACTAAAGAGTATTTGCTACTCTACATGCTTCCACATAGGAGCGAATTGAAATAACCTGGAAGTAATGACAAAACGTCTTATCTGAAAATCACTTATGGTAGTTTTGAGAACAGATAAACATTTCTGTATCTTGACATGGGCCAATCTCCACCATACACTTAGCTGTCACAAGACATTCTATATCTGTGTTGTGAACATAGTTATCTGAGGGAAAGGTTGAAGCCATATGATTTCCTCACATTTAGCAGGCATCGTGGTTCTTGCTATAAAATAAATCTTGCTGTTACTTATTGCAAAGTTCCTTTGCTTTGAGTTAAATGGAAGGTCATTTGAAGGACCTAAACATTATATTTTAAGTTGCTTCCAGAATATCTTGAATTAGGACATAACTTAAAACTTGCTGTGAATGAAAATGTTTTATGTTTTCTACATTTGTACCCAAATCACAGTTCTTTATATATTTAACAGCTGAAAAGTAAATAGGAAGTTAAAAGGTGTAGCAAATAGATTCATGGTGAAAATGATTAACTATTACTAAATAGTTAAATTACCCAATGTCACACTAAAATAAACATTACAACTGTGCTGATAATATAGCACTTTTGAAAACAACAATACTGTTGTGATAATAAACAATAAAATGGTTTGGCAATTTATTAAGTGGTAAATTCTAGCATACACATTTAATGTATGAGTCATTTTCTGCTTATTGAACATTTGTATAATTTCTTTTCAAATTTTAATATTTATGTTTTATAATTAACAAGGTATTAATTTTCCTTATGTAATACATGGGTGGACAAAATGTAATTTTTTAAAATATTAGTATAATTATCTTGACCCAGCTCACACTGATTTTGTAAAGTAATTTTCTGAGTGATTCTGAAAAATACTCATGGCCCTTTCTTTATTCTCCCAATCTTACTTAAAAATTAGAACTTCTCTTCCTTAGCACGTATGCTCTTACTATACCTTAGTACATTTTGCCCTAATACTAATCTCTGGTTTAATATGGGAATTATATCTATCATTGATAGTGTAATTTAATATCTGTGACAATACCATCTGTTAGAATTTGAATTTAAACTCTAATTCACTTCTATCGTACTGAAATGAACACCTGTCCATTAAGTTCTAGACCTGAGACTGGGGATTCATTCAGAATCTCACTGCACATATCTCCAATGATGACAAACAGACCATATTTATTGGATAAACCAATGATAAAATCCCATTACCAATTCCCCAAAGTAATCTATTCCCCTTTTAAAATGGATCACTAATTTCTTCATTTTGTAATGTAACTAGACAAAGTGACTATTTTTCTAGAAATTGAATGAGGCTAAAATTATTGTTTGGTAAGCTGCCATGGAAACTGAGGCCAAATTGATTTGAAGACACAGATTGGAGAAAGTGCTATATTTTTTGGTCACTTTCAGTGCCTATGCATGTTTCTGCCTGGAATTCTCTTAAAATGCAGGTCAAGGAACCAAATACCAGTCACTTGCCCCATCTTTTATATCAAGCATTACATCACCCACACTAACTGCACTATCCCACAGGGACCTTGAGTATTACTGAGAAATCTCATTCCCCACTTTACACTCCCTAGCACATTTTGTACCAGGGAGTCTACATTTGCAAAATTTTTTGTCCTAATGATTGTAAATTGTTCCTTCCATTTCATTCCTTCATCCAGGGTTCACCCATTTCTTATTCTCCAAGGAAGGGAAAGAGCCTCCATCTCCAGCAGGCCTTTATTTTGTTCCCTCTGACTTTGAAATTACTGCCAGTTTCTTCAACATTCCAGGTGATTACTCCAACACAGAACAGGACAATATATTTATTTAAACACTAAAGTCAAACATTAACTCAGGTTCTGGTCAAGATATTCCATTTTTTAAAATTCTAGCCATAGAATATTCCAAGGTAATTTGGGAAATATGACTTCTTTCTAATAGCATGGTAGCTCAATGTCAGAGATCATAAACTATTCCAAAAGAAAAAAATGCCAGCAAGTTCTGCTTGAAATTAGAAAGGGAAGATCTGTGTAAAATCAAGATGTGAAGTTATGTTAGTTCCTAAAAGCAGATTTTCAGGTTTGAAGATGGTAGAACTTTAAAGCTTAACCTTCAAAATTCTTTTATCTGCTAGATTAAAAAAAAAATTAAGCTTAAAGAAAAATAACCTGAAAGAAGCATCACTTTCTTGCCAAGACCATTTGAGATTTTTTTCTTATTCAAAATAATTTAAATGTTTTCTTCTGTTACACAGGCTGCTTATTTTGACACAATAATATTCCTGTGTTTTGGAATAAGTTACTTAAAAATAGACATGAAGTCACTTGAAAAAAGACACCAGCTTTTTCTTACTGATTTAATTTCTAATTTAGTTAGGTTTTCTGTGATGCTGATGAATGAGAACTAATAAAATGATCATGGAACAAGATGTCTGTTTTGTACCACATGTAACTGACTCTCAGAATGAAGCTTCAGGTAAGTTGAATACTGAGTTTGACCTTTTAAACCCCAAATAATACTCATCTTTAATTTAATTTTTTTTTTTTTTGCATCCTCACCTTGGTTTTCCTTTCTCTGACACTCTCCCAAAAAAAAAAAAAACCCAAACAAAAAGTACTTTACTTCCAGGTACTTATGCCTAGAAAATATTGAACCATTAATCCCTTTTCTTCCTCTTTACTGACATTACTAATATTACCTATGTAAAAGGAAGGCTTTACTTTTCTTAGAAAATAAAGATTATTTATATAAATGACTATTATTTTCATGATCCTACCATTTAACTCTGAAGTACTTGCTTTTTCTTCTATTTCCATTCCATCTATCTCCCAATTATTTCTTGTGTTTGTTACTTCATGTACTTTTCCTTCTCTCCCTTTCACACTACTGTTTGGCTAATTCAGCAGCAAGTTTACGAAAACACATTTTCCTGAGTCACAAAGAAACAAATGGCTTGCAAATAAGTAGATATCTGGGGCTTGGTTGCATGGTGACTGTGTAAACAAAATATAGATATCAATGGAAAGGGCAAAGAGAAAGATGTTGCATCCATTAATCTTCTTCAAATAGTTAACCTTTCAACTGGGTACATGAAGATACAACAAAAACAGAAGATGTGTCACTGCGTATAGCCATTAGATGGAACCCAGACAGAGCAGGAGAAGTGATTCCCGTATAAGAAAGCCCAATTATTAATGCATCGTGCATAATAGGTTCATGGTAAGTAAAGGGGAAAGCTGAGAACTGTGTATGTTATTTTTCCTGGCATCCTGCTAGTAGAATTCTTGGGATAGCAAAAAGAGGCAGAAAACAAGGTTTAGCTGAGTTGCTGTGATCTGTCCTGTCATAGAATCAGTGCCCTTAAACCTTCTGCGGTGGGCCACTCCCCAGGTAACAGTGAGCTTCTTTTAGGTCACTGCCTACCAATTCTCACGCAATGCCTACTTGTGGCTGCCTCAAGGACCAGGGAGCAAATGCAGGGAACATCTGTTTGCCTCACTGCTGCCCACGGCTGACCCAGGGGACTTAAAAATACCTAGAAAAGAGTAAACTTGCTGGAGATCTCCATCTCTTTATCTACAAGTCCCAGTTCTCTCCGACGCTCCCTGGACAGTCAGACAGAAAGTTAAGTATCATCTTCTCTCCCAGGGTCTCCCCTACTTTGGCAACTGTATCCAAATCCAACCATTTGGATACTGGAGAGGGCCTTCTGGGGGTGGCAGTGCCTGACCTTTCATATTCTCCACCTGATTCCCTAAGCTTCTATTGCTGCTCTAGATTTTTGCACATAGGCTCATGGAAACAGCAGTGAAGTCGTTGGTGCACAATATTGAAAGTAAGGATGGCAGCAAGAAAACCAAGAAACATTGAAGGACATGGGTTGCACTCTCCAAGTCCTGATCCTCACCAGCATATATCTCAACATTAATTCTGCAAATGTTGTGGACCCAGAGACTAAAGGATGTTACCTGCTGTGTGATGAAAAGTCAAAGGTGCAAAGGTCAGCATTTCACATTGAGAACACTCTGTTTGGATGGGTACTAAGAAAAGGTGCTAAAAGCCCAGTAATATATCTCTCAGTTTACTCTATGAACTGGCATTTCCTGTGAACTGCTGCATCATGTTCTAGCACAAAGGACCACAGATCAATGATTTTCTACTATCTATTCTCAATTCACCGGGGACTAACTGAAGATATAAAGACTAAAATAGGAGTAACTTGATTTTCCATCCACAGCAGAGTATTAGCAAGATATTAGCAAAAATATTATCCAAGCAACATTTTCTGTGACTTTCAAGGTCTAACAATTCTGTACTTAGTCATGACCATCATCCAGAGGCTCCTGATCATCCAGGTTTAAGTAGACAGACCACAGTGGCAGTATCTTCTGAGTCCTTGTGAAAAAGCAGAGCTTTCTTTTAGCTCAGCTGAGTCACATTTTTTCCATCGTCATGGCTTTAACTGTCTAAGAGAAAGCTCACTGGGCTCTTCACGCACACTAGCCCTTGATTACGGCTCAGTCCTCACATAAACTAACTCTCTAGTTGGCTTGTGAGCAGCTGTGACTTCTCAGTCCTTGAGTCTTCTCATTCTAATCATATATCCCTGGACCTTATATTGTACAATAAAGCAAAACTGGTTCATTGGGATGCCCCTGGAGAAAGGATACCACCAGCCCAGTATCCTCTTCACTTGAAGGAAGCATCGGTTCTGCAGTTTCAGTAATTCTATTCAACACAAATTTCTCAAGCGTCAATTATGTGCTCACTACTTATATTGATCAGAAACCTTAGGATAACCTGTTAATATTAACTAACTATTCAGTACCTGGGATGCCCTTATTCTAGTAGATTCCTAAAATAACTTTTAAATAACACACCTACAACCATGTTTTTTACTCATAATAAGAACACACTTATTCTTTGATAATGTTTGTTTTTACGTTATTTTCATTTTTAACAATTAGAATATTAAATTCCATTTTATTACTATTACTGATTTCTTTTCTGTCATAGTGTAATGAAATAATATAAATTTAAGATAAACATTTGTGAATAAATTCTCACTCATTAATTGAACAAGTATTCATTGACCAGTTACTATATGCCAGGAACTCTGAATGAGGTGCTAGGAATATAGTACTCTCTGCCCTCATTAAGCTTTCAGGCAATTGAGGGATATGTAAGAGTAAATAGACAATTGTAACTTAAGATTATAAAGATGAGAAAGAGGGGCAGAGGTGCTATAAGAACAAACAGATAGGATGGGCCTCTCCTCCACTCATGAAATAATCAGAGATGACTTTCTGCAGGAATCTAAATGATATCAAAACGGAGACCTGAAGGATGACTACAAGACACTGGGGCTGGGAGGAATATGTATTCTAGGAAGAGAAACACTAGTGTGCTGGTGGAATTTTTCAAGCCAATTATTAAGCTGTCTGTAGCTTGAAACATGAAAGTAGTTATCTTGCAGAAATCAGCAAATGCTACAAATCAGGGCCTTCCCTTCCTAGGTCCTTACCCCACCCCACCCCCACCCCCAGCTAATTTACCAGCACTCCCCTGGAAGTGAATGAGAACATAGTAAATTAAGGAATTGAAAATAGTTTGCATTGCTGGAGTGGTAAAAAATGAGGCTGGAAAAGCAAGTAGGAGCCAGATCTTGAAGGAACTTGTAATCCATGATAAGGAATTTGGAATTTGTCAGGATGAGGAAAGGAAAGCAGTGAAGAATTTTAAAGAAGGAAAGTCTTGCTTCTGTTTGCATTTTTAAATGCAAAATGTGGCAGTTGTACGGAGAACATTCTGGACGAACACTGTACTTTCTCAGAAACAAGTTAAAGGACATCAAGAGGAAAAGTGTTCTCAATATGACAAGAGTACATTTGGGGCAGATTTAATCCCATGGCATATTGTGATAGTGTGTGCTCTAACAGATGGAAAAGGAAGGTGAAATAGATTATGGCAACTGTTTCATCAGCTGTCACCTGTAAGACAATAGCCGTCAATGGAAGTCATGTGTTGAATTGACCACAATGTCAATTTGAGTATTAAGTCCAAAGAGAAAGCCAGCTAACACATCATTCATTCACCTACTGTGAATATAATTCATTAACTGTGATATGATTCATTAACAATTACTAATTAACTGGCAGAGACAACTATAAAGCTAATTTGGGGAGGCCTTTATTGGTGGTATTTGACAATGAAATTTGAAATAATGCTCACACATTGCAAGCAATGTGAATTGTTTCACTGTACATATTTATTATGATTCATTGTATATATTTATGATTTAGTAACTTTCCTGGACAAAAAAGAAAATGTACGACAAACTTTACAATAGACTCTGAGCATTCACAAATTTAACATATCCATGGTCTATAGTCATTTAAGATTTGGCTAAGCCCAAATATGAAATGCACATAATGTGGGGCTGGTTTCTTGGTTAGAATTGGTCATTTACCTAGTGAATGAGCCTACTCAAAGGCCCCACATCAGCATCTCAATAAGGCTTTTTGCTGGTCACTTTGTTACTGACAGACTTAACAGAATTGAATGAATGGGAGAGCACACTATTCTTGGCTAAGAAGATTTTTAAAGATGTCAGTGTTCTACAAAATAAATCTATAAATTTCCAACGAAATTCCAAAATAATTTTTTAAACTAAATGTGCTGACTCAAAGTTATATATGGAGAAATAAATGTGTAAAAAGAGCTAGGAAAATTCTGAAAAAGAGGATGAATGAGGGGAGCCTACCACTACCAGATACAATCACATATTATATAGCTATGGTAATTATAGAACAAGACACACATAACTCTCGAGAGACAGATTAATGGAACAGACTAGAGAGGCCAGAAATAGACCCAAGTACATAGGGAAATTAAGTATACAATAAAGGTGACATTACAAATTGATAGATCAAAAAAAATTTTAATATTAAAATGAAGCCATAAAAAGTACTAGGAGGAAGTATGGTATAGTTTTAAAAATAATCTTGATACAGGGAAGGACTTTGAAAACATGACAGAATACAGAAACCACAGGAAATGAAACATGCAAATTTGAACGCATGTAATAGAATTTTCTACAAGATAAAGCATCAAAAACAAAATATAAAGCAAGTAATATACTAGAAATAAAATATTTGTGACATATGAAAAAGATTTTTTAGTAATATATATAGAACAAATCAATAGGAAAAAGAACAATAATCTGATAGAAACTAAATAAAGATCACAAAGACAGACTTCACAGAAGAGGAATAAGAATTTCCTTATTTTTATTTCAGCGAGGAATCTCTTTGAAAGATGTGAAAATATACTCAACTTCACTCATTACAAATAAATGCAAATTCAAACTTCAAAGAAATAGATATTTTCACCTTCAGATTGGCATAGTAACAGTGTCTGACACTCATATATTTGGTAGGGCGGTAAACTGGAATGAATTTTTTAAAGGGCAATTTGACAAATTATATCCAAATTTCAAATGCAGATATCCTTTCACCCAGCAATTCTACTTTGAAGAATTTATTCTTCATGCACACTTGTATATCTATACAGTAAGATATTCATTGTATCTTCATTTGCAATAGCAAAAAATTTAAAACAAACTAAATGTTTATTAGTAGAAAATTGTTTAATAAATTATTGTGCATCTATATAATGAGATATTATGACACCATCAGTAAAAACCAAGGCTATCTGTCAAGACTGAATGGGAGAATCATCAAGATACAGTATTAAAGGAATAGAAGAGATATACCGAATAGTATGTGTAGTAATATACTATTGTGTGAAAGACGTATGCACAGAAATATAAATACAGGTATATACGTAGAATACCTTTGGAAGAACCCAAGAAAGGAGTAGGGAAGAGATCAGATTAATAAAGGATAGGTTTGGGGGGTTTGTTTTGAATATATACCTTTTATAGCATGTTTTGTTTTGTTTTTGGTCAAATTCAGGAGTGTCTGGACTCAATGACAGGAAGATGATGAGAAGGGTTTAGGGAGCACTTCAGTAAATGTAAAATGTGATTACTGAATGAAAGACACAACTTAAACAAAAGTTGAAAAGGCTTTTATATAGTACATTTTATCATCTTCATTGATGATATATCTACTAGATGGTAGTATATTAGTCGACGTTCTCCAGAAAAACAGAACCAGTAGGATATATCCAGGTGCAAAGAGATTTATTATGAGGGATTGACTCACATGATTACGGAAGATGAGAAGTCCTGTCATCTGCAAGCTGAACAGTATAGTTCCAGTCCACATCCAAAAGCCTGAGTACCAGAGGAGCGCATGGTGTAAATCTCAATCTGAGTCTAAAGGCCCAAGAATTATTAAATCGTGGTCCAAGCTGGAAGGTCTGAGAACCGGAAGCTCTGATTTCCAAAGGTAGGAGATAGTTGTCCCAGGTCCAGCAAGCGAGAAAATTCTCCCTGCTTCTGCCTTTTTGTTCTGCTCAGGCCCTCGAGGGATTGGATAATGAACATTTGCATTGTTGAGGGCATCTTCTAGGTTTACAGATTTAAATATTAATTAATCTCTTTTGAAGACACCGTCATAGACACACCCAGAAATAATGTTTTACCTGCTATCTGGGCATTCCTTAGCCCAGTCATCACAGGTAGGAATCAACATTATTCATAGCTATCACTATGGATGAATTTTGTAAGGGCTGGGACTATGTCCTATCTTAATCTCCATTGAGCACAGTGCCTAGCACAGAGCAAACACTCAATAAGTGTCTATGGAATGAATGCAAGAAAATTAAATTAATATTATGGTTATGACATGACATAATATGCACCTTTTCTTTAAGGCACAATTTTTGGTTTTAGATTTATAAATAATTTTGCTCATTTTTTTGGATCATTATTGAATGTGGTCAATTTCTTTTTCTCAGTTACTGTTTAGTTAATAAGGGAAAACAGCATGATAATCAGAAATCTAGATATTTGTGATAATCTTAATATGGATCCCTTTTGCCAGACAAGGCTGTATCACAGTGCTTACCAAAGAAGGTACAGAGGCCACCCAAGATGCTTGTTTAAAATGCGGATTTCTGGGCTCCACTCCCAGAGAATCTGATTTAGTAGGTCTGAATTGATGCTTAGGAATATTTAAATATCTTCTCAGGTAATTATAATATCCATTAAAATTGAGGAAACAAATGTTACCTCAATACAAAAAATATAAATACAAAATTAGAGAACACTTGGTTTTCAATTTTTTTCCCCCCTTTGGGACCAGATGGAAAAGACTTATGGTAAAATGACATATTTGTTGTATTTTTTTTTTAATTATTTAACAAATATTCTTAATGTGCCTACTTTGTACCAGTCACTGACCAAAGTACTTTACAAACTCATTTAATCTCCATCACAACCCTTTGATGTAGGTACTATTTATCTTTCCATTTTACAGATGAGGAAACTGAGATATAGAGGTGTTTTTAGAAAAACAGAAAAAACTTCCCCAAGTTTACATGGCTAGTAAACCAGGTCTAGGAAATCCCAGAGTCTACAGTAAATCTGCTTTCTTCTACAAACATTTTACAACATCTAATTTGTTCCAATATTGTTTCTTTTGACCTGCCAATAAATATGCACTCAGTGACACTGGATCTCAGAAAAAACAAAACAAAAATAAACAAGAATTTTAAACTGGTATTGAAATAAGAATTAGAAACTGGGCACAGTAAAATATTCAGCCAGAACTTTTTAGATAAGTTTTACAGTTGTTTCTCGTTTCAAATATGACATCTCTTAATTCAGCATCACAGATTTTGTTCAGACATAGTAATTCTGGAGAGTTGAACTGGAAAAGTTGAGCAATACATATCCAAGTGAAAGAAAAAAAGCTGCTTGTTTATCTAAGGAAAATTTAAATAGATTCTGGATATATTTTCATGGCCTGTATTTGGACGTCTAGGATTGTGGTGTTGAAGTACTTTCCAAACTAATAATAATCCCTATCTTGGTGTTTGTCTGTGTTGCAGTGACCAGATATGTGAATTCCAGAGTTTTAAATACTGTTGTGCTGCCACTGTCATGCCTGATGATACAACAATTGATCATCCAACACATAAGAGATCAAAACAACTACCATCAAAAACATGTTAAAGGGCTTCCCTGGTGGCGCAGTGGTTGGGAGTCCGCCTGCCGATGCAGGGGACGCGGGTTCATGCCCCGGTCCAGGAGGATCCCACATGCTGTGGAGCGGCTGGGACCATGGGCCATGGCCGCTGAGCCTGCACGTCCGGAGCCTGTGCTCTGAAACGGGAGAGGCCACAACAGTGAGAGGCTCACGTACCGCCAAAAAAAAAAAAAAAAAAAACATGTTACATCATCGTGGCCCATCAAATAGTGGTACAGATCTAGATTGATCAAGTGCCCAGAAGATAATGGTCTATCCTTTAGCTTAGGTTGAAGAATGACTGGGATGGGGTGGGGGGGTGGCTGAGGGACATTAAAATGGAAAATGGTCCTGCTGGTCACTAGGCTGTGAGGGGGAACTAAGCAATGGAAGAGAAGCCACACCTAAAAAACTATATGATGACTCATAAAAAATACTGTACCAAACCAGACCATAATCACAAGCTAATGAAGCTCTAACACCAGCTCCTTTAGACCCAAACTTCCTAGAGAAGACCACAGACAGACTGATAAAACATGAACAACCTGTAACTCTGCACAGATACATGTGTTGTAAAGGTAAGTTCACTGACTGTTCCAACTACTCCTTAGTTGATAGACTTGGTCCAATTACTGCCCAAACCGTCCTATTACTAACTTCAGCTTCCAAAATCCCCTAAGTCCTCCTCCCCAACTCCCTCCTTTTAAGACACCCCACATTCCTCCAGTGTGCATTCTCCTTTGCTGTGGCAAGCCTAATAAACCTAACTTTGGCTACCACTGTGTTCCTGGTAGTCTTTGGCTGGCTGTCTTTAACACCTTTGATAACACCAAATCAGAAGCCCTTTAACAGAAAGGAGTCTTTCAGTCATTCCTTCCTATTATGTGTAGAGGTTGCAGAGAGGAATGTACATCATATTATCCAAGTGCCTTTTGTACTTCTATATTGACTACTCTACTAATCCAACTATGCTGATTTCATTTCTGCTAAATGGTGATTAGATATTTGTGCACATGATCCAAATTAGCATAGTTAGTATGGCTTTTATGGGAATGTGAGTTTGACCACATTCAATAATATTATTAGTATATTAATATTGAGCCAGACCCTGTACTCAACAATGACTAATCCATTATTTTTCAGAAGTGGCTTAGGTATTGAGAGATCTATGGCTGTGCAGTGCCTAGCATGAGAAATGTGCACTCTCTTCGTCTTATCTCACTAGACAGCCACTGGTAGAGAACTTCAGTGTCCAGTGCTGTCACTTTGACATCTTCCCTCAAAGCTCAATTTATGTTCAACAATGAAGATGCAAGAAATAATCCTTAAAAGGTTGTGTAACGGAGCTCTGTCTCTCCACACAAACAAACACTATCTATCTCTACACATACACACACACACACACACACACACACGCACACACACACACTTTTTCTCTTAAGAAAACTAACCTCATTAGGTATATTTTTTCTAGTTTGGTGGACTAATGAGAAGTGACTTTTTAATTATTTGCCTCCCATAAACAAGCAGTTGTGATGGTCTTCTTAATTCATTCTAATAGAATCATGAAATACTGGTACTAAAGGTGGTATTAGTGATTATATCAGTCAGGGTTCTCCAGAGAAACAGAGCCAATAGGAGATATATATATATACACACATATAATGTATATATGTACGTGTGTGTGTGTATACATATATATGATATATGTAGGATGTCTGTATCTATAGCTACAGCTATATCGAAAGAGGAAAGGAAGAAGGGAAGAAAGGAAGGAGGAAGGAAGAGTGCTTTATTTTAAGGATTTTTTTTTTAAGAAATTGACTTATGTAATTGTGGAGGCTTGCAAGTCCCCAGTCTGTAAGTCAGGCCTGAGGCTGAAAACTCAGGCTGAAATTGATGCTGCAGTCTTGAGGCAGAATCTCTCCTTCTTTGGGAAACCTCAGTTTTTGTTCTTAAGGTCTTCCACTGATTAGATGAGGATCATCCACATTATAGAGGGTAATCTCATTTAAAGTCAACTGATTATAGATGTTAACCACATCTGAAAAATACTTTCATAGTGAGACTAAGATTAATGTTTGATTAAATAAGTGAGTACTATAGTCTAGAGAAACTGACACATAAAACAAACCACCACAGTGATCATCTAAACAAACTCAACTAATTTTATACATGAGGAACCTGAGGCTTGCAGAAGGAAGATAGATGTCTAGTCATCTAGGTACTAAGTTTATGGCATACTAGAATTAGTATCCAAATCTATTTATGCCAGATTGGGAGTTCTCACTGATCACAAACCTTAGTGTGTACCACTATATTTGCAGTATTATAATTTCTAAGTATTTGTTGATCATGGAATTTCTTATGCTTGTGATTAATTTGAAAATATTATCCTGAGAGTGTTAAGAGCAATTTATTAAAAGATATATTACATGGATCAACTGAATGCTGTTACTAGGATACACATAGTAAACTGACTGATATATTTGTAAGTCTCAAGAACCAAACTAAGACATTTGAAACACATAGAAATATTGTTGAGCTGTTTTATAAATTGAGTGACTAAAGGCCACTAAGTTACTTTTTATTTTACCCCCAACTTGCAATTCCATTTTAAGAAAAATATCTATTACTTTATATGTAAAATAAATTGTTTAACTCACTTTTACTTACTTCATAAATCAGGTTATATTAAGACGTGTTACTTATAAAATTTTGCATTTTTGTCTACAAGGAATACTTAAAAGTTTCCAGTGAGATTACATCATAAATCAGTTTCTAAACAATGTTAGCAAATTCAGTGGAAAATATTTGTTATGATGTGAAATAAGTTTTCTAATGAAATAGTTTGAGTTTGCTACACAAGGGGTGGCTTTAGAATAGAAGACAGGATGCAATGGGACTTTCGATAGTCACCTATTTAAACTAGAATCTTCATAAATGAACTTGATGCCGGGTAAACAAGACAGTATGAAACCATCTTCTAGGTCACAGAAGAACTGAAAACATTTTATTAGTGACATCATTATTTAGTCAGGAAATGAAGGCTTTTGTTCCCCCAAAATGCTTGGTGAGAAAACAGAAACAGACTCACAGATATAGAGAACAAACTAGTGGTGACCAGTGGGGAGAAGGAAGCGGGTAGGGAATTAAAAGGTACAAACTATTATGTATAAAATAAATAATCTATCGGGATATATTGTACAACGTAGGGAATATAGCCAATATTTTATGATAACTTTGAATGGAGTATCATCTATAAAAGTTTGAATCAGTACATTGTACACCTGAAACAAATATAATATTGTAAATCAACTATACTTCAATAAAGATAAATTAATTTAAAAAAATTTAATGCTTGGTAAAAATACCAGTAGCAATTCAAGAAATTACTGTAAAACAAAACAATAAAAGAAAGGACAAGCATGTTAATTTTTTTAAGTGAGCAAAGGATATGAACAGGGAAGTTCAAAACACAATATATGAACTGCCAATAGGATATGAAAAAAGATGTTTAATTATAGTAGTAATCAATACTATGGAAATTAAAATGAGAAAATACTTTTTGGCCTACACAATTGTCAAATATTTAAAAATAATAATTTTAGAATTGGCGGGATAGATACTTTCTACATTGCTGGCATTTGTAGATATTTGTACAGACAGTCCTTGAGTTCTACTGGTTAGACTTATGATTTTTTTTGACATTATGATGGTGCAAAAGTGTTTCGCATTCAGTAGAAACCGTACTTCAAATGTATACAATAAAAAATGCCTGTGAATATATACAGCAAGGTGTTAGCAGTTGATCGATTTGGGCAGTAGAATTATTATTGTTTTTGTTTTTTTCTTTTTGTGTAGCTTCATTTTACATATTTGTTTCAAAGTTATAGGAACATTAGTTTTCTTGTAATGGGAAAAATAATGAGTTACTTTTAAAAAATATGCCTAAAAAAAGATGTTAATAGGTAGTACATGATTAGTTTTCAAACCAGAAACATACTGCTATGGACTGAACTATGCCCCACCCCCACAAAATTCATATGTTGAAGACTTAATGCCTAATGTGACTATATTTGGAGATGTTTTTTAGGAGGTAATTAAGGTTAAATGAAGTCATAAGGGTGGAGTCCTAATATGAAGGATTGGTGTCCTTATAAGAAGACACCATTATGATGAGAGAGCGAGAGAGATCTCTTGCCACTCACACTCGTGGAGGAAAGGTCATGTTAGCACATAGCAAGAAGGCAACTGCCTGCAAATATGGAAGAGAGACTGTACCAGAATCCAACCATACTGGCACCCTGATCTCAGATATTCAGCCTCCAGAACTGTGAGAAAATAAATTTTGTTGTTGAAGTCACCCAGTCTATAGTGTTTTGTTATGGCAGCCTGAGCTGACTTAGACACATGCTTTTGGTCATTCAACATGCTTTTTAGTCATTTATAAATTTTACTCTGCCTACTCCTAAAGAGATTTGATTTGGCTAAAATTAGGATATAATTAATAAGTTCTGTTAAATCAGTGGAAAAAAATTAGTCTAGACCCTGAAGAGGACACAGTATTTGGAAGAGGTGTGAGGAGGTATGAACATGATAGTGGCTGCAGCGTAAGCAATGGCATAAAGATCATCAGGGGGTAAGAAGCAGAACAACATGAGTATATGAATGAGAGAAGACCAGAAGATGATCGGGCTCTTATTCTTCTCATGCTATACCCTTTCAAAACTGTTATTAAACATTCATAATGACCTAAAGTAAGCTATCAAGTGTAGTAATGTCCTTTGAAACTTTATTAAACTACATTTTGTTGTAAAGAATATTATCAATTAAAAAGAACTATACTATTGGAGGAAAGTGAGTAAAAGGTATGGAATCCCTCAGTATTATTTCTTACAACTGAATGTAAATTCATTATTATCTCAAAATAAAAAGTTTAATTGAAACATTAAAGTTTCCAAAATCTAAAATGGAAAATGGATTGATATTGTGACAGTTATACCTTAAAATCATAATGTTATAGATAATTCTGACCTGTTCTTCTTTAGCAAGCACTAACTTGCATTTATTTTGAGGAAATGAGATAGTTGAAGAGGATTAGCAAAAGTCCACTTTACACATGTGCTCAGAGAAATAGTAACTCCCACCCTAAGTAGGAACTAACAGGTTCTTTGTTATTAGGCCACTAATTAGGGTTCTGATTTAGGTAAGTATTTGGAAGTCTCTGCTATTGTTTTACACTTTCACCACTTCAGTTTTGAAGATATCCAGTTACATGCTACCTAAAATACATGACAAGAAAGAAAAAGGGAGAAATGCAAAGGAAATAGGAGAACAAGGGAAGCAGAATATCTACTTACACATTAGACATTCTCTATGACCCATGTACTGGGCCCTCTCTGCCCCACTGGCAATTATCCATTAAACTATGAACAATCACTTGATTATTGAAGAAGACCTGTGTTTCTGAAAGACAGAGAATTCAGTGTATAAAGGAAAGGTCAATAGTAATGTTCAGAAAGCGAAAGTGTTTAACTTCGGTGTTTCACGATGCATCTGGTTTATGGAGTGGTCACTACAAAACAACTCTTGAGACGATACCTATTTTAGAAAGACACAAGTCAAAAATCCTAAAATCTCCTTTTTTAAAAATACTTCAGCCTAATTTTAAGGGACATCAACATGACTTACAACCAATGTTTAGGAGGGTAGATGGGGAAATGGCTGGATTGGTTTTCCATTAATGATTGATTAAACACATTTCATTATTCATTCATTTGACAAGCATTTAAAGAATATTCACTATGGTCCAAGCACAGTGGCACAAAATGGCATGTTTTCTGACCTTGAGATGCACATAGCTTAAACAGAGGAATGGTCTCCCAGGTGGAACGCACATTTTGGAAGGGAAGTGTTAGCAGTGAAGGGGGAGTTGTTGGGAACAGCAAAGTCTGTATAAAAGTATTATACTAATTAAGCATTTATGCCAGAAGCTTTAACCATTAGCTTTCTAAACCCTTAAAGCATGTTATTGAGAAGGGACTTATCCTCATTTTACAGGAAACAAATTCAAAATAAACAAGTTATTTGCCTAAGGTCATGGAACTTGTAAAGAGTCAACCATGAATTTGAACCATGTCTTCCTAATTCTAAAACCTGTTATTTCTTACTATACCACACATCATCTCTTCAAGTTGTTTACACTCAAGTTATGCAATTATCTTGTTTCTTCTTCACCCTTCCCTCCAGCATTTAAGTTCAAGAACAGGAATCTGTCTTACTCATTGCTGTATCTCTGACATTTAGATTAGTATATGACATAGACTTGGCATTTATTAACATTTGTTGAATTAATGTAATATATACATCAAAACATTTTATTATCATTCTTGTTATTAGAAGCTAATTCAAAAAGAGGTGCAGGTACTCCAGTGAGGGCTGTACAAAATAATATATTAGACTATTGGAACTTCTATTCATATTTCATTCTTTTTTATTTCTATCTCTATATTTTATATGTACATAAAATGTTGGTACAGCAGTACATATATATAATTTTTATATCAATAAATATACATATATCTGGGGTACATAATTAATACTTGTTACTGATAGCTGTGTGTTATCAAAAATGTTTGGAGAACACTGATCCAGAGGGAGAAGCAGGCAATTAAGTAAGTATGTACCACTTAACATTTATGCAAGGTGATATATATGTCCATACAAATTAGTTTAGGTGCAGTAGGAAGAGAGTGACTACCTTTTCCTAGTTTTGTGGTGATGATGATGGAGGGGCAGGGATTATTAGTGGAATAGATGGCTAGAAAAAATTTCACAAGGGAAGTGATGTTTTAACATGGAATACTGTAGGATGGACTGGTGTGATGGGGCTTTTTAGACACAGAGAAAATAACACTTGCAAAGGCATAAAAATATGAAAATCCTGTTGCAGTAGAAAAGCAGTAGTCTAGGAGGCTGGAAGGTAGGCATTGATTTCATGCTGAGGACTTTGGACTTTATCATGAAGGTCATGGGAATGAAATATAGTTCAAAGCAACAATTACTGAGTGATGAGGCAGGGGCTAGATTTTAGAGTCCCTTGGAATCACAGTTAAGGAGTTTGGACTTTATGTTTTAGGGAAAGAGGAGCCGTTGAAGGATTTCAAGCTGGGGAGTCACATGATAAATTTGTGTTTTAGGTAAAAGGACATTCTGGCAACCCAGTAGAGGATAGCTAGCAAGGAAGAAAACTGGAAGCAAGACAATTCTCATGTGATTTCAGCCATTGATTTTTTAAAAAATGCTTCCAATCAGACGATTTTTAAAGATAACTTCAAAATGGCCCCTTGAAACAGGTGAATCAAATGTCTTCTCTTTATGTTACTGCCTAATGGGTTTATCCACCAAATATTTTCTTGTAATTTCCCCCATGCCTCTTTAATACAATCCTGCCTCAATTCTTTCTGTTCTGTTGCCCATTAATTAAGAGAAAATTCTTGGGTTACTATGTTTTAAGTCACCCCCTCACGCATTGAAATTGGTCTGACAGCTTCCCTCTATGCCCTTTGAAACTGCTGCCCACTTTTAAGTTCTCTATTGTTCCAAGACCAGCCTGTTTGATGACCCTACCAGACAACAGTATTATCTCTATCCTAGTGTCTAAAAAACGCTATGTATATCTACCATGCAACACAAGAAAGATAATGAGATAAATATTTATTTGGCTGAGGCAGGGAAGTTAAGTGAGGCATAACCCATGAAATCCTCAAGTGCCAGTTTGATATGCTGCTTCTGTCTATTTTCGGTCACTGTCATGTGGAAAAGACTGAATGTATAATTAAAAGATTGACATAATAATGTTAATTAGTAAGAAGTTATGCAAGAAGGATTTTTTTTTAATTGTGGTAACAAGTTCTTCAGCCTCGTATGTATCTTAGATTTTGGGGGGACGCTGATATAGGCCATGTCGACATGACTAACCAGCCGTAGGATTGACTCATTTGATTGGACTGACTCTCTTCAGGTTGTCTTGATAGTTTGTGAATTCTGGACATACAGGTCTTTGGTATCAAGGTGTTGCAGTGAGCTAGACTGTTGCACCATAATCTAGATGAGTCATAAAACTGAGACTTTTCCTTTTAATCTTCTCTCCCCTAACCTTGTCATCACTGTACTGTTTGCAAATCTTATGTTCAGCCGACTGCTATTAGGGAACCAACTAAACGGAGAGGACTCATTTAACTGACACAAAAGAGCTCTGAGAGTCTCCTTTCCCCAAACTCATTCTGCCTAAATTACCATATGATGAACATGCATTTATTTTTATAATAATAATTAGCATTATTGCAGCTCATATTTTCCAAGAGCAGTAATATTTCATCCTTAAATCTCTAAGGCTCAGCAAGGTAGGTCAGTATTTTTTCCTTATAACAAATTTGGAAACTGAGGCACCATGGGGTTAAAATGGTTATGACTTACTCCTAGTCACAGTGCTGGGATTAAAGCCCAGGAGAAGAGACCCAATTCTGGGCTGAGACCAATGAGCACTATTCCTCCCTCACATGAGTTCTGGGGTTTGTATTAATTTTAGCTTATAACAGTGCAACTGCTACCTAAGAGTAATTTTCTATAGATCTGAGAAACTTTCAAATCCATCATGTTAAGTACCATTCTAAAGTTATTTCTACCTTTTTAGCTTTGTAATTTATCTTTAAATGCTCATAGACACCAAAAGCACATAAATCTAGGAACTGCTAACATGTACAATAATGTTTTTCTTGAAAATTTTTTGGACATAAAAATTAACTTGACAAAATAGAGAAAAGGAAGTCAAGTTGGAAAGAGCAAAAAATTACAACAGAAAATCTTTCCTTAAAACATAGTCAAAAAAAGGGTGCTATGGACACCAAAATGTGCTATATATTTATAGATCTTAAGTACTTTGGGTAAATACCTCTGACTTTTTCTAGTTTATTCAGAAGGGCCCATACCAAAACTTAAATATTCATACTTTCATCAACATATTACAATTTTCTCATTTTAATCTGTAGTTTATTTTATTTTTATTTAACTTTTTGCTGATGACTTCTTTCAGCTCCAAATGGCCTTGATGTTCCTAGAAAGATTGTCCAAAGAAAACAGTCATTTATTTTTAACCTTTACATACTAGGTTGCCCCATAGCACTTATAGTAGTTTCTCCCTGTAGCTATATTTTCCTCTTCCCCAGTGAGGAAAATTTTCATTTTTAAGGATAATCAGGGCCATGGACACATTTGTTTGGACCATATTAATTGCATAGCTTGGGCTCTATGAGTAGATGTCAGATTGTTGCTAACATATAGTGAAGTATGAAAGTTCTTGTTGCTAGAGATTTCTCATCATTCTCTATTTATTCATGGGCAAGAAATATATTGTACTGTATTTTTATTAATGTTAGGAAGTAGTTCTAGTATAAGTCAGTTTTCTTATAGACTAAAAACAAATAGTAGAAATAGATGCTATATACTTTGAAATTTTCTTCTACTCACAATTCTTCACTATAAAATTATTTGAAGTTCTAAATTAGTGTTCACACTCTACACTTAGGTTATATGAACCTCAGTATTCCAGTTGGTCTCTTTTCTCCAGTTTGTAATGTCAGAAGAGTTGGAAGAATCCAAAGACTTAGGTTAGTAGAGATGTTCAACTTAAATTAATACAATATACATTTATTGAACGTCGAATATCCAATGCAGTGAGACAGACACAGTTACAAATAGGATGCAAACTCTGAGATCAAGAAATGTACTGTTGATTCAATATTCATTCAACAAATAATGTATTGAGCACCTACCATGTGACAGGCACAATTCTGGGCATCAGAAACAATATTCATAGATAAAACACTGAAAAATACCTGCCCTGAGGAAGCTTACAGTCTGATACAGAGATACAGATGATAAAGAAATAAGGAAAATATCCAGATGTTGATAAATTCTATGTAGAAAAATAAAATAAAAATGAAGATGGGGAGTCAAGATGTCGAACTAAGAGGATGCGGAGTTCATGTCTCTGTACAACTAGGACACCTACCAGGCACTGGGGGGGACCACAAACATCTAAGGGGATGGGAGGAACCCCCAGTGACTAGGTAGGATGTGGGGAGGAGTGAAGGGGGGTGAGAAGTGGAGGCAGATGGGACTGGCACCCCTGAGGGTTGGTGGGAGAGGAGAAGGGTTCCCATGCGCAGAGAGGGAAACGGGGAGGGGGAGACCGTTGGGAAGGCAGAGGATCAGAAGGAAGTGTGACCAGCATTTTCCCTGCCTACTTGGGCTCTGGGGAGCCTGCTGTGGTCCCAGGCCTGATGCTTGGCCCATTGAGGCCCCCTCCATCCGAGTGGGTCCTGAGACAGTGGGAGGGAGGGAAGGGGTAGCAAAAGTAAAGGCCAGATTGACAGGACCAACACACCTGAGGGGCAGCTGAGGGAGGGGAGGAGTTCCCACACCTGCTGATCCCTTAACCATGGGACCACCCATGGTTAAGGGAGCAGCAGGGACAGAGGAGACCCTTGAGAGAGCAGAGGAATGGAAGGGAGCACAGCAAGTTCTTCCCCTGCCCACTTGGGTATCAGGGATACTTTTGGGCTCCTGGGCCTAATCTTCCACCCTTGGAGGCTCCTTGTGGACACACAGAGCCTAAGCCATGGCCCTAAACCTCCACCCAGAGCCCTACCTCTACATATGGCAATCCAAGACCCCCCTCTGAGACCCACTGTGACTGAGCTGGGCCTAAAAGCCACCCACATTCCCCCACCCAGGGCCTTACCTCCAAACTCTGTAAATCCATACTTGGAGACACCTCTCAGGCCATGCTGCCTTTCCCCACTGCGCAGGTCCTGAGCTTAGGCCCCACCCTATGCTTAAAGGTCATCCCCACCTAGACCCCACCCTTGCCCTAAACCCTGTACCTACCTAAGTTCCACCCCCACCTAAGCACCACAGCCCAAAGCCAAGGCCTTTTCCTTTCATTTTTTTTTCTTCTTCTTCTAGGTTGTGATTTTGTTTTAGATACATTTATATTTTTATTTTTTCTAATTTTTTTTTATTTTTCTTATTTTATCTTATTCTTTATACTTTTGCTATTGTTCTACTCCTTTTGGTTTGTTCTCTTATTTTTTCCTTCTTTTTTCTTTTGTGGTTCTGTTTTACCTTGTTGTAGTTGTTTCAATTATACTTTTATTTTTCCTAATACATTTTTTATATTTCCAAATTTATTTTACTTTTTATTCTTTATTATTGTACTGTTCCTATTTTTTTTTTTTTTTTTTTTGCCATGCTGTGTGGCTTGTGGGATCTTGGTTCCCAAGCCGGGGGTTGGGCCTGAGTTCCTGTGGTGGGAGTGCCAAGTCCAAACCATTGGACTAACAGAGAGCCTCAGACCCCAGGGAATATTAATCAGAGGGAGGCCTCCTGGAGGGTCCTCATCTCAGCACCAAGACCCAGCTCTACCCAACTGCCTGCAAATTCCAGTGCAGGATGTCTCAGGCCAAATAACCAGTAAGATAGGAATACAGTGCCACCCATCAAAAAAAAAAAGGACAACAAAAATTTATGTCATAGATGAAAGAGCAAGGTAAAAACCTACAAGTCCAAATAAACGAAGAGGAAATAGACAACCTACCTGAAAAAGTCTTCTGAGTAATGATAGTAAAGATGATACAAAATCTCAGAAATAGAATGGAGGCACAGATCAAGAAAATGCAAAAATGTTTAACAAAGACCTAGAAGAACTAAAGGACAAACAAACAGTGAAGAACAACACAATAACTGAAATGAAAAACACACTAGAAGGAATCAGTAGCAGAATAACTGACACAAGAGTGAATAAGTGAGCTGGATGATAGAATGGTGGAAATAACTTCTGAGGAGCAGAATAAAGAAAAAAGAATGAAAAGAATCAAAGACAGTATTAGAGACTTCTGGGACAACAATAAATGCACCAACATTCGAATTATAGGGGTCCCAGAAGAAGAAGAGAAAGAGAAAGGATCTGAGAAAATATTTGAAGAGATTATAGTCTAAAACCTCCCTAACATGGGAAAGGAAATAGCCACCCAAATCCAGGAAGTTCAGGGAGTCCCACACAGGATAAACCCTAGGAGGAACACACCAAGACACATATTAATCAAACTAACAAAAATTAAATTCAAAGAAAAAATATTAAAAGCAACAAGGGAAAAGCAACAAATAACATACAAGGGAATCCCCATAACATTATCAGCTGATTTTTCAGCAGAAACTCTGCATGCTAGAAGGGAGTGGCAGGATATATTTAAAGTGATGAAAGTGAAAAACCTACAACCAAGATTACTCTACCCAGCAAGGATCTCATTCAGATTTGATGGAGAAATCAAAAGCTTTACAGACAAACAAAAGTTACAAGTCTTCAGCACCACCAAACCAGTGTTATGAAAAATGCTAAAGGAACTTCTCCAAGCAGGAAACAAAGAGAAGAAAAAGAGCCACAAAGGCAAACCAAAATCAATTGAGAGAATGGTAATAGGAGCATACATATCGATAATCACCTTAAATGTAAATGGATTGATTGCTCCAACCAGGAGACACAGACTGGCTGAATGGATACAAAAATAAGATCCATATATATGCTGTCTCCAGGAGACCCACTTCATACCTGGTGACATCTACACACTGAAAGTGAGGGGATGGAAAAAGATATTCCATGCAAATGGAAATCACAAGAAAGCTGGAGTAGCAGTACTCATATAAGATAAAATAGACTTTAAAATAAAGACTGCTACAAGAGATAAGGAAAGACACTACATAATGTCAAGGGATCAGTCCAAGAAGAAAACATAAATATACATATATATGTTTTATATATACATATATAATTTATAAATTATAAATATTTATGCACCCAACATAGGGGCACCTCAATACATAAGGCAAATGTTAACAGCCATGGAGGGGGAAATCGACAATAACACAATAATGGTGGGGGACTTTAACACCCTACTTACACCAACAGACAGATCATAAAGACAGAAAAAAATAAGGAAACACAAGCTTTAAATGACACAATAGACCAGATAGCCTTTATTGATATTAATAGGACATTCCACCCGAAAGTGGAAGAATACACTATTTTCTCAAGTGCACAGGGAAAGTTCTCCAGAATGGATGACATCCTGGGTCACAAATCAAGCCTTGGAAATTTAAGAAAATTGAAGTCGTATCAAGCATCTGTTCTGACCACAATGCTATGAGATTAGAAATCAATTACAGGGAAAAAAACTGTAAAAAACACAAACACATGGAGGCTAAGCTGTGCACTGCTAAATAGCCAAGAGATCACTGAAGAAATCAAAGAAGAAATAAAAATTACCTAGAAACAAGTGAAAATGAAAACATGACGGTCCAAAGCTTATGGGACGCAACAGGAGCTGTTCTAAGAGGAAATTTTATAGCAATTCAAGCTCACCTCATGAAACAAGAAAAACCTAAAACAATCTAATCTTACATCCAAAGCAATGAGAAAAAGAAAAACAAGGAAAACCCAAAGTTAGCAGAAAGAAAGAAATCATAAAGATCAGAGCAGAAATAAATGAAATAGAAATGAAGAAACGATAGCAAAGATCAATAAACCTAAAAGCTGGTTCTTTGAGAATGTAAACAAAATTGATGAGCCTTTGGCCAGACTCATCAAGAAAAAAATGGAGAGGACTCAAATCAATAAAATTAGAAATGAAAAAGGAGGAACTACAACTGATGCTGTGGAAATACAAAGAATCATAAGAGACTAATAAAAACAACTATATGCTAATAAAATGGACAACCTAGAAGAAATGGACAAATTGTTGGAAAGGTACAACTTTCCAAGACAGAACCAGGAAGAACTAGAAAATATAAAGAGACCAATTGCAAGTAATGAAATTGAAACTGTAATTAAAAATCTTCCAACAAACAAAAGCCCAGGACAAGATGCCTTCACAGACGAATTCTATCAAACGTTTAGAGAAGAGTTAACACCTATCCCTCTTAAACTCCTTCAAAAAATTGCAGAGGGAAGAACACTGCCAAACTCATTCTATGAGGCCACCATCACCCTGATACCAAAACCAGATAAAGATGTCACAAAAAAAGAAAATTACAGACCAATAGCACTGATAAACATAGGCGCAAAA
Source organism: Phocoena sinus (assembly GCF_008692025.1). Classification (NCBI taxonomy): domain Eukaryota; kingdom Metazoa; phylum Chordata; class Mammalia; order Artiodactyla; family Phocoenidae; genus Phocoena; species Phocoena sinus. The sequence continues at coordinate 83,002,908 of NC_045784.1, forward strand.
CTCCTCAACAAAATACTAGCAAACAGAATGCAACAATACATTAAAAGGATCAATCACCATGATCAAATGGGATTTATCACAGGGATGCAAGTATTCTTCAATATACACAAAACAACCAGTGTGATATGCCATATTAACAAATTAAAGAATAAAACCCATATGATCATCTCAATAGATGCAGAAAAAGGTTTCAACAAAATTCAACACCCATTTATGATAAGAACTCTCCAGAAAGTGGGCATAGAGGGAACCTACTCCAACATAATAAAGGCCATATACTATGAACCCACAGCAAACATCATTCTCAATGGTGAAAAACTGAAAGCATTTCCTCTAATATCAGGAACAAGACAAGGATGTCCATTCTCACCACCATTATTTAGCATAGTTTTGGAAGTCCTAGCCATGGCAATCAGAGAAGAGAAAGAAATGAAAGGAATATAAATTGTAAAGTAAGAAGTAAAATTGTTACTGTTCACAGATGACATGATACTGTACATAGAAAATCCTAAAGATGCCACCTAAAAACTATTAGAACTAATCAATGAATTTGGTAAGGTTGCAGGATATAAAATTAATGCACAGAAATCTCTTGCATTCCTATATGCTAACAATGAAAGATCAGAAAGAGAAATTAAGGAAACAATCCCATTTACTGTCACAAGAAAAATAATAAAATACCTAGGAATAAACCTACCTAAGGAGGCAAAAGACCTGTACTCAGAAAACTATAAAACACTGATGAAAGAAATTAAAGATGATACAAACAGATGGAGAGATATACCATGTTCTTGGATTGGAAGAATCAACATTGTGAAAATGACTATACAACCCAAAGCAATTTACAGGTTCAATGCAATCCCTGTCAAATTCCCAGTGACATTTTTCTCAGAATTAGAACAAAAATTATACAATTTGTATGGAAACACAAAAGATCTCGAATAGCCAAAGCAATCTTGAGAAAGCAAAATGGAGCTGGAGGAATCAGGGTCCCTGACTTCAGACTATACTACAAAGCTACAGTAATCAAGACAGTATGGTACTGGCACAAAAACAGAAATGTAGATCAATGGAACAGGATAGAAAGCCCAGAGATAAACCCATGCACCTATGGTCAACTAATCTACGGCAAAGGAGGCAAGGATATACAATGGAGAAAAGACAGTCTCTTCAATAAGTGGTGCTGGGAAAACTGGACAGCTACATGTGAAATAATGACATTAGAACACTTTCTAACACCATACACAAAAATAAACTCAAAATGGATTAAAGACCTAAGTGTAAGGCCGGAGACTATAAAACTCTTTAGAAGAAAGCATAGGAAGAACCCTCTTTGACATAAATCTCAGCAAGATCTTTTACAACCTACCTCCTAGAGTATTGAAAATAAAAAAAAAATTAATAAGAGAATGGGACCTAATTAAACTTAAAAGATTTTGCACAGCCAAAGAATCCATAAATAATATTAAAAGACATCTCACAGAGTGGGAGAAAATATTTGTAGATGAAGAACTGGACAAAGGATTAATCTCCAAAATATACAAACAGCTAATGCAGCTCAATATCAAAAAAGCAAACAACCCAATAAAAAAATGGGCAGAACATGTAAGTAGACATTTCAGCAAAGAAGACATATAGATGGCCAAGAGGAACATGAAATGATGCTGAACAGCACTAATTATTAGAGAAATGCAAATCAAAACTACAATGAGGTATCACCTCACACCAGTCAGAAAGGCCATCATCAGAAAATCTACAAACAGTAAATGCTGGAGTGGGTGCGGAGAAAAGGGAACCCTCTTACACGGTTGGTGGTAATGAAAATTGATACAGCCACTCTGGAGAACAATATGGAGGTTCCTGAAAAAACTAAAAATAGAACTTCCATATGACCCAGCAATCCCACTACTGGGCATATACCCTGAGAAAACCATAATTCAAAAAGAGTCATGTACCTCAATTTTCATTGCAGCAGTATTTACAATCGACAGGACATGGAAACAACCTAAAAGTCCATCGACAGATGAATGGATAATGAAGATGTGGTACATATATATAATGGAATATTACTCATCCATTAAAAGAAATGAAATTGGGTCATTTGTAGAGATGTGGATGGACCTAGAGTCTGTCATACACAGTGAAGTAAGTCAGAAAGAGAAAAACTAATATCATATATTAATGCATATATGTTGAATCTGGAAAAATGGTACAGATTAATCTATTACTGGGCAGAAATAGAAAAACAGACATAGAGAATGGATGTGTGGACATGGGTGAGGGAAGGGGAGGGTGGGATGAATTGGGAGATTAGTTTTGACATAAATACACTACCATGTGTAAAATAGATAGCTAGTGGGAATCTGCTGTATAGCACAGGGAGCTCAGCTCGGTGCTCTGTGAAGACCTGGATGGGTGGGATGGGGGTTTAGGGAGGTCCAAGAGGGAGGGGATACAAGTATGCATATAGCTGATTCACTTCACTGTACAGCAGAAACTAACACAACATTGTAAAGCAATTATACTCCAATTAAAAAAAAATATATATATATATATATAAAAGGAAGATGGATATGGAGTGATAGAAAGTTTTGGGGAAGGATGTTTAATTACAGCTCTTAGCATCTTATAAGATTATAGTTGGGTGTTAAAGTATAACATGGGAGTCCTGGGCTTCATGTGGCATAAACAGAGATGAAGGCATAATGAGATTAATCTGGGTGATCTCAAGGCAAAAATCAGAGTGGCAAAACCGTGAGCATTGCCAGAGAGGGAGAGATCTCTATCTCTCTATCTTTCCATAAATAAGCCGAGGTCTGCTCCTGCATCTCACCGCCTTCAGAGTGACAAGGATGATGTAGAGACCAGAGAAGAGGGGTCTTGTCTAGATTCTCTAAAGTTTCTGAACTCTCCCTTTCCTCCTGTAGATGGAAGTGTGGGAAATGGGAGTGATCTATCATAGTCCTGCAAATTAAAATATCATGTTTACAACTGAGTACAATACATAACATAATTTGCTGAGTTCTATGATAGAAATGCAAACATAGCACATGGGAAGGGGGAGGAAACAGATTCGTCCTTCCTGGAAGTCTTCACAGTGGAGTTGGCATCCTTATAAATGAGTGGTTGTAACCACCATTTTATTTTGAAGGTAATAACTTTCCCCTTCAGTCTGCAAGACATTCTTGCCCAGCCACATAGCAGAAAATGGCTCCGTAGCAGTTTCCTAAATTGCACGTGTCAAAATCAGTTCCAAAAATCTACTTTGGGGAACATACGCCTTCTATAATGTGAATCGTGCTGCAGATGAATATATAGAAATGTGATTTAATGCTCCAAATCTGAGCTGTACACATGGTCAAAAAGCTCTGAATATTTTGGCTGGTAATATCTTTAATCATTATTAATCTGGATTTTTGTTTCAGTTTTGAAATAAGATCAAAGTTAGCTTCTGTGTCCAGAATAAATTTAAAATCAAATTTAAGTTCACTGAAAATAAAGGCTATGTTAATAGAAACTAGATCAAGATTAGTTATAACAACTATCATTTATTGCATGCCAGTTGCTTTGTACACATTGTTGCTTTGCCTCATAGAGCTCTGTAAAGGCAATGTTCTTATTTCCATTTTAGAGATGAGTTTCTCTTACAAAGATATTAAATGACTCACCCAAGACCACACAGTATGTGAAAGGACTTGGATTTGACCCCCAGTACTGTACATTTTCAACTACATTACGCTGCCAAGAAGGGAGTCCCAAATGTTAACTCTGCATCAATTGATTTAAAAGATTGTATATTGTTTATACATGAGCAATAGAAGTAAGGCTGACATTTCAAGTCCCTTCACAGATGAGTTGGCCTATTTGCTTATATAGTTTAGCTATCTCTACCACCACCACCAAGAATAGTAAGGGATCTCAGAAATTATTTGTTGTAACCAATAGTTGTAGAAAATTATTTGTTTTACTGAAAAGTCCTGGCAGTATCTCCAGATATAAATGGGGAAGTCATCACTTAAATAGAAATTTCCATAAAACTAAGTTAACTCTACAAGAAGACTTGTTGTTTACCTTAAGAGAATAATCATTTCATGTTAAAGAGTGCTAATCAGGTCATAATGTATCAATTTTGGAAATTTAGGCCTATTTTTGGTCTCATTTAATGCACGTGTTCTTAAAATGAAGCACGGTAATACAGGTAAGTGTATTTTATAATACTACCTCACATTTGCCCCGCCATACAAGCAGAGCCCTTTTATTTGCTTTTCATAAGAACACTAGGTGTGCAGCAGATATTATTATTTCAGGTTTTTAAGTATGGGAACTAAATCTCAGTTTAAATAATCTGGCAAATTTGCACAACTAGTCAATGATGGAGCTTGTCATTGAACCCAAGTTTTTTCATATGCAGCTCAGCAATCTTTCCTAACGATATGTTGCTCCATGGGCCTATAGAATCTTGATTCATCATTTGTTTCAATAGAACATCATCAACTGTCCCATTCATCATAGGACAATAAGCATGATTCAAGGTATCTTCTACTATAGTAGTCTTTCCAAGCTTATTTGTTTATTGTCTCACATCTCGGTCTGAGTTGGTTACTATGGCAACAGGCACTATAGAAATGCACAATATAAATAATGGATTATGAATCTTCACAGGTGTCCAGCTCAGATACCTTTAATGAAAAGCCACTCCAAAACTGAAAGAATATTTCTCATGTATATGTTATGACTCACATGTTGAAATCACTCATTTATAAATAGGCATACGTATCAGCAAAAGGCCAGATGAGTTCTGCTCAAGTTTGAAAAACACTTTAGGAAAGTTCCTTTAGCTTTGCACTTAGCAGAATAATTAAGCTAGTTTTCCTTTATTCCTTTGAAAGTGTCAAGCCTAAAAGCCTCACAAATACCTAATGGGCTGATTGTTTTGCTTCGTCCCTCTCAGCTCCAGTCAGATGTGACTTAACATTTGCAGTATTACAAACTCTTGTGTGTCTTGATATACACATTTCATGGACAAATTATAAAGGAACTTTGGCAAATGATAATATCTATAGATAAGGAGGTCCAGGAGTGTGAGAAGTTGAATTCATTTTGCATACAGAACAGTTGAAGGAGCAGGGTATGCCTTTATGCTTTGCACAGGGAAGAAAAGATGAAAGAGTGATGTGAGCCATGGGAGCTGCTTCAAGTGTTTGAAGACTCATCACTTAGAAGAGGAAACTTATTCTGCAGCTCTCTGCAGTGCAAAAATAGGACCAAAGTGTAGAAGTGACAGGGAGGCAGGTTTTGGTTTCCCTATAGAAAGTGACTGTGCAGCGCTCAGAGCTTACCAAGATGGAAACGGCTGCCTTGTGATGCAGTGAGGTCCTAGAGAGGATTCTTGGAGGTTGGGATGCTTGTAAAAGAAAACTGCTAGGATCCCATCAGTGTTAACACAATTCTTGGGTAAGAATTGCGAATATTTATTGAGCTCCCATATGTTTTCCACATTTTAGCCAGTTTAATCCTCTTGAAAACCTTAGGGAGTAGATACCATTATTATATAAACAAGGAAACTGAGGACAACAAAATTAAGTAATTTACCCAAAGACACTTGACAGGTTTAGTGAATTTGAGATTCAAACCCAATAACTTTGTTCTACCACCCAAGCTGTTAACTACTATGCCTCAGGGCTGTTTAAACTGAGTGGTGTCTTGATTCTGTGTGACCCCGAATGTTTCCAAATAGCCTGTCCCAAGACCTTGTACCTATTAATAGCCTCATTTTTACCGGTGATGTTACATATTATAAGTATATGCAATGTCTAAAATTCAACTAGATACTAAAAGTACAACTACCATTGTTGTGTATGTTGGGCAAGCTATCTGAGAAATTTGGGCATTAAAATTAATTATCATGTGTTTGTTCTTTAGGCCTCTGTCTCCTGTCCGCTTTTGTTGTCTATCACCACTTTCTCCTGAGGCTATTTATTTTGTTTCATGGCTTTAAATACGATCATGTTGATGACTCCTCAAATTTAAATCTCCAGCCCTGACTTCCAGATGCATCTATACACCTAACTATTTAACACAGATGTCTAACTTGTGATGTCCAAAGCACATTCTTGCCAAAAGCTTATAAATACTTTGTGTGTATAGGCTTTTACCAGAAATATATTTTTCTTCTGTGTTTTTTTTATTGAGTTTTGCCTTTCTGCATTATACTGATACATAATGAACATGATTTTACAAGTTAGATATTCATTTTCCAGTGCAGTAACTCAAACCATATTGTCTGAAAGCTGTGTTAAGTGCCAGTTATTTCAAATACTCCCTCCTCCTTTGAAATTGAATGTGTACCCTCTACAAGGTATAATGTTTCAGAGTTAGACTGAAAAAAAAAAGACATGATAGGCTATTGTTCTAGGCCCTCTTCTTATTGTGTAATAAAATAATTATTTAGGGGAAAATGAGATATCATACCTAAAAAGCTTGGGAACACATTAATCTTGTTGAAAAGCATAAACTTTGAAATCAGACATATCTGGGTTTAATCTGTCATTTAATAGTACATAACCCTAAACATGTTGTTTAACATCTGGGACTCATTTCCTGATTTGTAAATTGGACATAATCTTATAAGGTTCTATAGGATTGAAATAAAATATTCTGAGCATAGGGCCTGTCACACAGTAGGCTTGAAATAATTGTCCATCTTGCCCTCTCAGCTCCCACTAATGTTTGATCACCCTAAAGAATATTCTTCTGTTACAGAGTACGAGTGAGGGAGTTGAATATGAGAATGGAGAGTTGATATCAACTCTTGATGTTCTGAATCAGTGAGTTCTATACCCTTAATATCTTAGTTATATTTTTTCCCTTCAGAAAAGCTTTAAGTTTATCATATAAAATAAAAAAAAAACACCCCAAAACTCTGCTGCTTTACATTCATATGTTGTGACTTATTTTGACTGCTATTAACTTATCAAATATTTGTTCTCCTTTAAGTGTGATTTTAAAGGGTTTGTTGTTTTCTCTCTCATGATTTTATCAGGGCCTGGAAGCCAAATCTTGTTTTGGAGACGATATTGTCAATTTTATATAGAAGCCAATAAGAAAATAAGATATGCAGAACAAATATTACTTCACAGGTAAATTTTGATGTCTAAAATACTGCATTTTCTGTCTCCATCTGCATTATTTATCTCAGAATATGCAAAAGAGTAGCTGAAAGTCAATCCAGATTCTCTTTGATTCCTGGGAAGCAGTAAGTTGATAACTTTAGAAATGTAATGAGGAACCCTAACTCAGAAAGAAAGGAAGCGATCTCTAACTTCAGTTTTTTGTGGATTTTCAGAGAGAGGGAAAAAAGGGATTTGTAGGTTTGGCTTTTGCTCAAGTTACATTTAACATGTTGGTATGAGAAGAAATGTGACAATTAAAAACAACCAAATGGTTACCTAGTTTAGAGAGCAGGAAAGGAAAAAATAGAAAGTAACACCTTCTGTGGAAGAAAAAGAACAAATGGCAAGGCTAGATATGGGATTGCCTCAACATAGTTCTTTTCCCAATACAAAATGCCTTGGAAATGTGCAGCAAATATTACAAACTTGACAGAATATGTTCTCTGATATTTCTTTCTATGCCTTAGAAAAAAGACCAACAGGCAATTCAGGCACCATGTACACCTTGGCTTTTCCTTCTCTGTCCCTCAGCCAATTGGCTTTTCCATTGCCACCATCCACGCCCCACCCCAAGCATACACTCCTTACTATTCCTCTTAACAGATATTCCACTCATGAGACCACATTTTGCTCTGAATATACCATAAACAACAAATTTAGCCCAACCTTTATCCAGTGTTTCACAAATTGTGGCTTAAGAAATATCTACAGCAGAATCACCTGGAGTATTTGTTGATTCTCTGGCTCTACCCTAGACTTTCTGAATCAGAATATTTGAGAATGGAGGCTGACAATCTATAATTTAAACAAGCTTTCCTAGTGATTACATTCAAGTTGGAGAATCACATCATCGGATGATTTAAACTTAACATGATTCAAATTACTGAGGTTTCCCTCTTCCAATAATAGTTTAAACTGCAAGGACAGAATGGAAAGCTCTGGGCTAGATGCCAATAGACAAGAGACCAACTCCTGGGTCTAACACTTCTTAAGCATGTGTTCTGGCTCTCAGTTTCCTCCAGCTAACTCAGAGTCCTAATGAAAAAACAAATTGTAATGGAAAGTTCTTTGGAAACTGTAAATCTCTACACAAGCTTAAAGTATTGTTGTATTATTTTCATTATACCTAAGACCATTTTCTGAAGACCGACTCAAAGAGGATAAAGAGAACGTTTAGTGAAAGAGGAAAGAACTTGTTTAGTAGATGAAGGGTTGAAACCATGTAAGAATTATTAGCATGAACTTTTTCCAGATTAATTCTAACTAGATCCATTAAATCTAGTCACTGATTAATTCATGCTAAATGTGTCAGGTGTCATGTTAGCTGTTGGAGATACAGTGAAGAGGTATCATTCTCTCTCTGGATCACAACAACACATAATGCATTAAAGAACAGTGTGACTAGTAATACACAAAATGCTAGGAAGCAAATAGGCAGGGAGACCAAGAGGGGTTCACAGATGTTTTCTGGAAGGAGATGATATTTGGTTTTCACCTTAAAGGATACATAGAGGTTCACTAGGCCTGTAAAGGAGGAAGGGCCTTTGGGAAGAGGGGACAGTACTATAAAGAAAGGCCTAGAGGTCTAAGAGTGCTTAGTGGGTTTGTGGCACATAAAGAATAATATGGGGTAGGTGAAGCATAAGGAATTTTGTGGTCATAGGTGGTTTCATGACTTGCTGTTCTGCTAATTAACTGTGTAATTCTTCTAGGGTCTTCATTTGTTAAATGGAGACAACAATAATAACTTGCAGAATTGTTTTGAAAAATAAAAACTAGGCATGCAATAGTTATTAGCAGTAGTAGCAGTAGTGTAAACTCAATATTCTAATAGTGATTGAGATTCCATCTAAATAGTATAAAAGAAGAAAGAATAGGTGAAAACTCACTGGTTCCCAATCTCTGAATGTATGAACTGGAAACAAAATGTGTTTAGAACTACAGCCATGTTAGGAGTTCCAGAGCTGGGATAACTTTAATTACTGAAGACCAGATAATTTGAAATAAAAACATTAGAAACACTGAGTCCCAGAAATCTGTATAGATGTCAAGTTAGATTACCTGCTGGTAGTGGGCTGACAGTTTGATGATACCAAGTCTTCTGTACATATATGAATAAGAGTTCCTATATGTTTTTATTCTTTAATTTGTTTACTTAATAAACTCCTGTTATGTTCTAGACACCATGATAGGCACTGGGGGGTACAATAAGGGATAAAACAATAATTGTGTCTGCCATCACAGTGTTTTTAGTAAATTCATGCACATAATCAATGCATACTCGTTTCAATAACATTTTAGCTTGGGAGGTAGCAAATGATAGTGTTTGGGAGCACTAATTTTGGTATTAGACAGAGATAAACTTGAATTCCATCACCATCAACTTTCAGTTCTGTGATCTTGGGCAAATATACTGTCTGCTCTAAGACTAAATTTCTGCATTTGAAAACAGTACTTACCTCATGTAGTTTTTGTAAAGATTAAATGAGGTGATTCATGTGAAGCACTTAGAATAATATTAGCATGCGTATAGTAAACATTCCATAAATATTAGCTATTGGTTTTAGGATGCAACTCTTTCTATAAAGACCCCACCTAGACATCTCTTTTGGGTGGTAAAGCAGGATAGACAACGTGTATAATTATTGGTGGCAAAACAACTGAAAATATTGGATAAAATATATTTAATAAATTACTTTTATTTGCATATCTTTGTTGACAAGAAAAACACCAAAAAGCCAAACATGAAAGTAAAGCAAAAATTTAAGTACAAAAGTTAGCTTTCTCCCTGGACACATCTGTAAATCCTGGTAACCTTGAGCATCAATGTTTAAGATCACTTGGTCCAGAGGCATGAAGACAAAGCCTAATACCCATGCAGGGAGGGGCGATCTGTAGGAGACACTGGCAAAAAGCTTAGACATCATTGTAAGGCGTTAAGACCAAAATTGTAAGGGTGAGCTAAAAAAAAAATTCCCACCCCCACATTAAAGGGCAGAAAGGGAACTTGCTTATCTTTGTCTCAGCACAAGGTTCAATAGAAAAAAAAGGTCTTTCTTTAGAATTTTTAAACAAAAGTTGGACCTTGGGCAAATTTGGAGTCTGAATTCACACTACCTATGTAGTATGAAAAAACCCCCAGTGAGAATTATTTCATAATAGTTGCAGGTTCGATGTACTCCAGACACTTGGCAAAATCAAAATCAAACTGTCTCTGGAGAAACACATCTTCAACCCAGGCCTCAAAGGTTTTCCATAGATGAAGTTCAATGGAGCTTGCATTTATAGTTGAAATTCACAAAACATATAAGGAAACTACCTGGGTTGAATTGTGTCCCCTCCCTCAAATTCATATGTTGGCGTCCTAACTCCCAGTATCTCAGAATATGATATTTTTTTGGAAACAGTCATTACAGATGTAATTAGTTAACAGAAGATCATACTGGAGGAAGGTGGGCCCCTAACCCAATGACTGTGTGAAGAGAAAGAAATGCATACAAAGGAAAGACAATGCGGAGACACAGGGACAACACCATCTACAAGGAATTCCAAAGATTGCCAGCAAACTACCAGAAGATAGGAGTGAGGTATGGAACAGATTTTCCCTCATGGCTCTCTGCTGACACCTTGATTTCAGACTTCTAGCCTCCAGAACTGTTGTTTAAGCCACCCAGTTTGTGGTACTTTGTTACGGCAGCCCTAACAAACTAGTACAGACACAAAGCTCTTTTCGGGTCTATATCTTTGCCCCTCCCCCAATGTTTAGTGCTAGGTTAAAAGATCTTCACTGGTGTTAATCTCCTGATATCTTTCTGCTCCTATATTTATTCTCAACTGGGGAGGAGGGTTAATGGAGTAACTTATCAGATTGGAATATTTGGGGGAAATACCAAGGCATGCTTAGCTCAGCAATACCCCCTCTTCCTTGTGGAAGTGACTTGCTCACAGAAAGCAGATGTTTTGCTCTGTTTTTCCAGGGGCCAGTCCTCCTGACACATGAGAAGTTCTCTTCTGGTTCAACATGTCCTGAGACCAGCTGGGTAATTGTGCCTAATTCTGAGAGCCAAAATGAACAAATTCTCTTGGTTAACAGACCTCCACCAAAGGAGATTCTGAAGGCTGTACTTCAGGCCAAAGGGAAATCATCTCAGAAAGAGGCACTGAGATACCAGTAGGAATGGTGAGTCAAGAAATCAGTAAATTTGTACCATATCTAAACATGACTGCATAAACATTAATAACAATGCCCAATTTATGGGGTTAGCAAAATCAGGTAGATCTAAAATCTGGTAATATAGCTTGTCATTTGGCAAAGGGTGATATGAATTCAGTGCTCTAAAGTCCTTGCATTGTTTGGAGGAGGGTGAAGAAGTTGATTAACTTTAGATTTTGTTAAGAATGCATTTAAAATTCAAAAAAAAATTTATACAATTTTAAAGGTTACTTTCCATTTACAGTTATTACAAAATATTGGCTATATTCCCCATGTTGTACAATACATCTTTGAGCCCATCTTATACTCAATAGTTTGTGCCTCCCAAGAATGCATGCTAACATTTTAAGTAAATATGAAACGAGACCCAAAAGATCCCAATCAATCCAAAATAAGACAATAAAGAAGAAAAAAACACCGATAGAAAAAGCAGGGTAAATAGAAACCAGTAAAAAGATGGTAGAAATAAATTCTAATTACACTTCTGATCACTGTAAATTTAAATAGATTAAAAGAGCTAGTTACAAGACAAAGATTGTCAGACTGGATAAAAAAATAAAATTCAGCCATAAGCTACATTCTCATAAGACGTATGAGAAACATTATGACAAGGAAGGCCAAAGTTAATAAATGAGAAAAGATATATTAAGCAAATACTAACCAAATGAAAACCAGTATATCTAAGCTCACACACACAAAAATCAATAAGTATGTATTTGAACAGCATAATTAACAATCTTGATATAATGGACTCAGCAATTGTACAATACACATTATTTTTGAGCATGCATGGAAAGTTACAAAAATTGACCCTGTACTAGGTCATAATGCAAGTCTTAAGTTTCATCGAACAGGTATCATGTAGGTCATATTATTTCATCATAATTCAGTTAAATTAGAAGGCATTAAAAGTCTAAATAAATGGATAGGGGTAGAAAAGCTCAATATCATATATATGCCAATTCTTCCTAAATCTATCTTTAGATTTGATGCAAAAACACCTGTGTGTGTGTTTGTGCGTGTGTATGTTTAATTTGAGGATTTGATTCTAAGATTCCATGATAGTTAATTTTATGTGTCAATTTGATGGGGACTTTGGATGTCCAGATATTTGGTTAAACATTATTTCTGAGCGTGTCTGTGACAGTGTTGCTGGAAAAGTTTAGTATTTGATTCAGTAGACTGAGTAAAACAGATTGCCCTCCCCAATGTTGGTGGGCATCATCCAGTCTCTTGATGGTCTGAATAAAACAAAAAGGTAGAGGAAGGGGAATCCTTGCTCTCTTTATGACTGCTTGAGCTGACACATTGGTTTTCTCTTGTTCTCAGACTGGGACTTACAACATTGATGCTTCTCGTTCTCAGGCCTTCAGACTTAGACTGGCTTTACTGGGTTTCCTGCTTGCAGATGGAGGATCCTGGGATTTCTCAGGACTTCTCCATAATCACATGAGCTAATTTTTAATAATAAAACTCTTTAAGATAGATATGTGTATATGTATATCTCTATCTATCTATTTATATATATTCTATTGGTTTTATGTCTCTTTGTCTCTGGAGAACCTTAACTAATACATATGTATATGGAAAAGAAAAGGGCAGCTATTGCCAAAAAACTGATGGCAAAGAACAAAGTGTTGGGGAGGTCTTGTACTAACAGATATAAAGATCATGTAAAGCAATAGTCAACAAGATAGTGTAGTATTTGTTTAGGGATAGACAAATAGTCCTATAAAATAGTAAAAATATTCCAGGAACAGCTGGTCATATATATAGAAATTATTTATGATAGAGCTGGTATTATAGATCGATGAGTAAAGTATGGAATATCCAACAAATTATGCTTGGACAATTGACTATCCATACAGGAAAACATAAACTATATCTATGCACAAAATCAGTTTCAGATTGGTTCAATAAAAATGCAAAAAGCAAAGGTTGAAAATGTTGATAAGAGAGCATAGAAAACTATCTTTATGACCTTATTATATGGAAGTATTTCTTAATAAGATACCAAAAATGCAAATGACAAGGAAAAATTGATAAATTTGACAATATAAAAATTAAGACAGCATACCTAAGGTGAAATGAGAAATAACAAATTGGGAGAAGATACAACAATAAGAAAAGGATAAACAAACTAATGAAAAATAAGCAAGCAAGTTAAGCATTTCATAGAAGAGGAACACAAAAGAACAATTAAATATATGGGAAATGCAAAAGCAATCTCATTAGTAATCAGGAAAATGCAAATTAAATGTGATATCAGTCTAAACCCATCACATTGGTAAAAAAGAAGAAAGAAAGAAAGAAAGAAAGAAAGAAAGAAAAGAAAGAAAGAAAGAAAGAAAGAAAGAAAGAAAGAAAGAAAGAAAGAAAGAAAGAAAGAAAGAAAGAAAGAAAAAGAAAGAAAGGAAAAAGAAGGAGGAAAAAGAAAGAATATGATATGATAAGGGATGTGGAGTAATCAGAACTTTCATACACTGTTGATAGGTGTATAAAGTGGTACAGCAACTTTGAAAAACAATTTGGCACTGTTTTGAAGATAGCATAGGACTCAGCAATTCTATCTCTATGACTACTCCTTAGAGAAATCTCTTATAAATGTTCACAAAAAGACATGTAAAGAAAGTTTGTAACAGCAAGGTAAGAAGAAAGAAAAAAGAAACATGTAACAACCAAGTGTCCAAAAACAGGAGAAGAACAGGGAAAAATACAATGAGCTTAATTTAGAATGGAATTGCATACAGCTGTTAGAAGAATGAACCCCTGCTACAGGAATAATCATATTACTATAAGGTCCAGCAAAAACAAAAAATAAGATACAAAACAACGAAATGAAAACAAACTCAGGATTACCTACAGCATGATTCCATTTATATAAAGTTCAAAAGCATCCAATTTAAGCAACATATTACTTAGGGATACAAACAAATGTGATAAAGAAAGACATTGGAAGGAAAACAAAAATCAGTGTAATATTTATCTCAGGGTGGGGGATGGGATTGTGGAGGAACATAGCAAAATGCTTCAATATTCACATCAGTTTTCTATTTTGTAATCTGGGTAGTGAGTAAATGAGCTGGATTAATTGTTATATGTGTGTGTGCAAGTGCATGTATGTGTGCATATGCATATGTCCTTTTTTAAAATTCATAACCTATATTTTTTAGAGCAGTTTTAGGTTTAAAGCAAAATTGAGTGGAACATATGAAGGGGTGTTATATACCCTGTAATCCTGCACATGCACAACCTCCCCCACTAACAACATGCTAAACCATAGTGGTACATTTATTGTAACTGATTAACCTACACTGAGACATCATTATCACCTAGAGTCCATAGTTTACATTAGGGTTCACTCATGGTGGTGTACATTTTCTGTGTTTTAACAGACATGATGTCACATGTCCACCACTATAGTTGCACTGCCCTAAAAATCCTCCGTTCCCAAACTATTCATCCCTCTCTCCTCTAAACCCTGGCATCTATACATCTTTTTTACCATCTCCACAGTTTTGCCTTTTCCAGAATGTCATAGAGTTGGAACCATAAATTATGTAGCCTCTTCAGATTGACGTCATTAACTTAGTAACATGTATTTAAGGTCCCTTCATGTTTTGTTTTGTTTAATTTAATTTATTCTTTTTATACAGCAGGTCCTTATTAGTCAACAATTTTATACACATCAGTGTATACATGTCAATCTCAATCGCCCAATTCATCACAACACACCCCCTTGGTGTCCATACGTTTGTTCTCTACATCTGTGTCTAAATTTCTGCCCTGCAAACAGGTTCATCTGTACCATTTTTCTAGGTTCCACATATATCCGTTAATATACGATATTTGTTTTTCTCTTTCTGACCTACTTCATTCTTTATGACAGTCTCTAGATCAATCCATGTCTCAAAAAATCACCCAATTTCATTCTTTCTTATGGCTGAGTAATATTCCATTGTATATATGTACCACATCTTTATCCATTTGTCTGTCGGTGGGAATTTAGGTTGCTTCCATGACCTAGCTATTGTAAATAGTGCTGAAATGAATGCTGGGGTGCATGTGTCTTTTTGAATTATGGTTTTCTCTGGGTATATGCCCAGTAGTGGGATTGCTGGATCATATGGTAGTTCTATTTTTAGTTTTTTAAGGAACCTCCATGTTCTCCATAGTGGCTGTATCAATTTACATTCCCACCAACAGTGCAAGAGACTTCCCTTTTCTCCACACCCACTCCAACATTTGTTGTTTGTAGATTTTCTGGTGATGCCCATTCTAACTGGTGTGAGGTGATACCCCACTGTAGTTTTGATTTGCATTTCTCTAATAATTAGTGATGTTGAGCAGCTTTTCATGTGCTTCTTGGCCATCTGTATGTCTTCTTTGGAGAAATGTCTATTTAGGTCTTCTGCCCGTGTTTGGATTGGGTTGTTTTTTTTTTTTAATATTGAGCTGCATGAACTGTTTATATATTTTGGAGATTAATCCTTTGTCCACTGATTCATTTGCAAATATTTTCTCCAATTCTGAGGTTTGTCTTTTTGTCTTGTTTATGGTTTCCTTTGCTGTGCAAAAGCTTTGAAGTTTCATTAGGTCCCATTTGTTTATTTTATTTTTTTAATTTCCATTACTCTAGGAAGTGGATCCAAAAAGATCTTGCTGTGATTTATGTCAAAGAGTGTTCTTCCTATGTTCTCCTCTAAGAGTTTTATAGTCTCCTGTCTAACATTTAGGTCTCTAACCCATTTTGAGTTTATTTTTGTGTATGGTGTTAGGAAGTGTTCTAATTTCATTCTTTTACAAGTAACTGTCCAGTTTTCCCAGCACCACTTATTGAACACACTGTCTTTTTTCCATTGTATATCCTTGCCTCCTTTGTCATAAATTAGTTGACCATAGGTGCGTGGCTTTATCTCTGGGCTTTCTATCTTGTTCCATTGATCTCTATTTCTGTATTTGTGCCAGTACCATATTGTCTTGATTACTGTAGGTTTATAGTATAGTCTGAAGTCAGGGGGTCTGATTCCTCCAGCTCCATTTTTTTCCCTCAAGATTGCTTTGGCTATTCAGGGTCTTTGTGTTTCCATTCATATTTTAAGATTTTTTGTTCTAGTTCCATAAAAAATGCCATTGGTAATTTGATAGAGATTGCATTGAATCAGTAGATTGCTTTGGGTAGTATAGCCATTTTCACAAAGCCGATTCTTCCAATCTGAGAACATGGTATATCTCTCCATCTGTTGGTATCATCTTTAATTTCTTTCATCAGTGTCTTATAGTTTTCTGCATACAGGTCTTTTGTCTCCCTAGGTAGGTTTATTCCTAGGTATTTTATTGTTTTTGTTGCTATGGTAAATGGCAGTGTTTCCTTAATTTTTCTTTCAGATTTTTCATCATTAGTGTATAGGAATGCAAGAGATTTCTGTGCATTAATTTTGTATCCTGCAGGTTTACCAAATTCATTGATTGGCTCTAGTAGTTTTCTGTTGGCATCAGTAGGATTCTCTATGTATAGTTTCATGTCATCTGCAAACAGTGACAGTTATATTCCTTCTTTTCCAATTTGTATTCCTTTTATTTCTTTTTCTTCTCTGATTGCCGTGGCTAGGACTTCAGAAACTATGTTGAATAATATTGGTGAGAGTGGACATCCTTGTCTTGTTCCTGATCTTAGAGGAAATGGCTTCAGTTTTTCACCATTGAGAAAGATGTTTGCTGTGAGTTTGTTGTATATGGCCTTTATTATGTTGAGGTAGGTTCCTCTATGCCCACTTTCTGGAGAGTTTTTATCATAAATGGGTGTTGAATCTTGTCAAAAGCTTTTTCTGCATCTATTGAGATGATCATATGGTTTTTATCCTTCAATTTGTTAATATGGTGTATCACATTGATCGATTTGCATATATTCAAGAATCCTTGCATCCCTGGGATAAATCCCACTTGATCATGGTGTATGATCCTTTTAATGTGTTGCTGGATTCTGTTTGCTAATATTTTGTTGAGGATTTTTTCATCTATATTCATGAGTGATATTGGTCTATAATTTTCCTTTTTTGTATTATTTTTGTCTGTTTTTGGTATCAGGGTGATGGTGGCCTCATAGAATGAGTTTGGGAGTCTTCTTTCCTCTGAAATTTTTTGGAAGAGTTTGAGAAGGTTGGGTGTTAGCTCTTCTCTAAATGTTTGATAGAATTCACCTGTGAAGCCATCTGGTCCTGGACTTTTGTTTGTTGGAAGATTTTTAATCACAGTTTCAATTTCATTACTTGTGATTGGTCTCTGAATATTTTCTGTTTCCTCCTGGTTCTGTCTTGGGAGGTTATACCTTTTTAAGAATGTGTCCGTATCTTCCAGGTTGTCTATTTTATTGGCATAGAGTTGCTTGTAGTAGTCTCTTAGGATGCTTTGTATTTCTGCAGTGTCTGTTGTAACTTCTCCTTTTTCATTTCTAATTTTATTGATTTGAGTCCTCTCTCTTTTTCTTGATGAGTCTGGCTAATGGTTTACCAATTTTGTTTATGTTCTCAAAGGACCAGCTTTTAATTTTATTGATCTTTGCTCTTGTTTTCTTTGTTTCTGTTTCATTTATTTCTGCTCTGATCTTTATGATTTCTGCTAACTTTGGGTTTTGTTTGCTCTTCTTTCTCTAGTTCCTTTATGTGTAAGGTTAGATTGTTTATTTGAGAGTTTTCTTGTTTCTTGAGGTAGGCTTGTATAGCTATACACTTCCCTCTTAGAACTGCTTTTGCTGCATCCCATAGGTTTTGGATCATCGTGTTTTCATTGTCATTTGTCTCTAGGTATTTTTTGATTTCCTCTTTGATTTCTTCAGTGACCTCTTGGTTATTTAGCAACGTATTGTTTAGCCTCCATGAGTTTGTGTTTTTTACATTTTTTTTCCCTGTAATTGATTTCTAATACCATAGTGTTTTTTTCAGAAATTATGCTTGACATGATTTCCATTTTTTTTAATTAACTGAGGCCTGATTTGTGACTCAAGATGTGATCTATCCTGGAGGATGTTCAGTGCGCACTTGAGAAGAAAGTGTAATCTGATGTTTTTGGATGGAATGGCCTATAAATATCAGTTAAATCTATCTGTTCTATTGTGTCATTTAAAGTTTCTATTTTTTTATTTATTTTCATTTTGGATGATCTGTCCATTGGTGTAATGAGGTGTTAAAGTCCCCCACTATTATTGTGTTACTGTGGATTTACTCTTTTATAGCTGTTAGCAGTTGCCTTATGTATTGAGGTGTTCCTATGCTGGGTGCATATATATTTATAATTGTTATATCTTCTTCTTGGATTGATCCCTTGATCATTATGTAGTGTCCTTCCTTGTCCTTGTAATATTCTTTATTTTAAGGTCTTTTCTTTTCTGATATGAGTATTGCTACTCCAGCTTTCTTTTGATTTTTTTTTTTTTTTTTTTAATGCTGAATGATATTCTGTTGTCTGGAGGTACCACAGTTTGTCTGTTCACTGACTGAGGGACATATTGGTTGCTTCCAAGCTTTGCCAATTATGAATAAAGCTACTATAAATATTTCATGTGCAGGTGTTGTGTGGACATAAGTTTTCAGTTTGTTTGGGTAAGTACCAAAGAGCACAATTCCTGGATTGCATGGTAAGAGTATGTTTAATTTTGTAAGGAACTACCAAACTGTCTTCCAAAATTGCTGTACCATATTGCATTCCCACCAGCAATGAACGAGAATTCCTTTTGGTCCACATCCACATCAGTGTTCTCAGTGTTTTGGGCTTTGGTCATTTCAGTAGGTGTGTAGTGGTATCGCACTGTTGTTTTAATTTTCAATTCCCTAACGACATATGATGTTGAGCATCTTTTCATATGCTTACTTGTCATGTGTATACCCTCTTTGATGACCTGTCTCTTCATGATTTTTCCCCATTTTTTAATCGAGTTGTTCATTTTCTTTTTGATTAGTTTAAAGTGTTCTTTGTATATTTTGGATACAGTCCTTTATCAGGCATTGTCTTTTGCAAATATTTTCTCCCAATCTGTGGTTTGCTTTCTCATTTTCTTGACATTGTCTTTCACAGAGCGCAAGTTTTTTTATGTATTCTTTCTCATGTTTCAATTTCTGGTTTAAAAAAATGAGACAAAAATCATCTCCATCTTAGGACTACATTTTAGAATTTTAATTTACCTTCATGAACTTTTTTCAACTTCTTGTGGGGGATGTAGAAAGGTGATAACATGAATCTATGAATTTTTCTGCAGTACACATGAGTATTCTTTATCACAATACACAGACTATACTTTCTTTCAATTTAGTGAAAAACTCCAGAGTTTCTTGTTATGTTATCTTGGTATCTTGGCATATAATAATGTTTTTTACAAGGGTAAGGGGGTGCCACAAATGGTATCTTTATGGCCGAACATAACATGCCAGTACAATATATTAGCAGGCTAAATTGCCTAGGTCTACAGTGAATTGTATAAACATTCAACCTAGTAAAATAATGCTTCTTTGTAAAAGCTCAAGTATCTTACCGTCTGATTTTATTAGAATTCACAATCTTTTCCTTAGCGTATCCCTGTAAAGAACAGAATAGAATTTCTGAACAGCTTACACTGAATATTAAAGGAAAGGAAAGTTGCTGGCAAAGTCAAAGAATTCTTTTTTATTTTATTTTTTTTGCTCTCCTTCACTTTGGGTAAGATAAGAAAGCATTCAGGTAGCTTCTCTGCATTCTGTGCATGCAGGCTTCCATGGATGAAGTCCTTCCTTCAGAAGTCAACCGCCTTGCTGTCAGCTCCAGTGTCAGTCCCTTCAAACTCTCTGTTTCCATAATAAACCCTGACCTGGCCTGACCGCCTCCTTCATGTTTCAGAAGTCATTGGAGAGCCAGCAAAGATCAGAGTTGGGTCTCTCCTGAATGAAGCCACTGACTGCCCAATTGTATATAATTATATGTAGACAACTGTCCTCTTGGGACTCAGCAGAGGCAAAGAGAGATGGATTTCTACCACAGTGTTAGAGTTAAAGGACAGTTTCTTATTTTGTAAGCCACCCAGCTGTAGGATTGGACAACATATCACCACTTAACATTTGGACAGAAAACTGTTTAAAATCTATATCCTGTCCAGTGTGACATAGTTGAAGAGAGGGCTTTTTAACAGCTTCTGGACTTGCTAGCTTCAAGGCCATCTGTGGCAAGTCTGTGCTGTTGAAAGCAAGCAAATTTTGCCCTCAATGTAAAGTTGCCATTAGCTGAATCAATGCCTGCTCAGGAAAGTTTAGAATTCAGTTGTTGCAGCTTCCTCAATATCACGTTTGCAGATATGTGATGTTCAAACTAAATCTGGAAAACTTAAACCTCTGAGATTTTGAGCACCAGATTTTGAGCATAAACATAGTTATATTTGCAAGGGAAATATGGAGGTCTCTGAGTTAATTAACAATATTACTTCTGAATAGAAAAGGTTTGGATTTGGATTTGGATTAACCATTTAGTTTGAGAAGACAGAGATCCGATAGAAGCTCTGGCTTCTTCTGACCTCATTGAATGACTTTGAAATAACTGTGGTGCCACAGTGCTAGTTTTGTAAATCAAAACAATACCCTGTTTGGCTTCTGGCTGGGCCAGCTCCCATGTGCCACCTGCCCCTCTGCTAGGCCTTAGGGCCCCACCACTGTGCAGAACTCTAAAAAGTGCCAACATCTAGCACCACCTGCAACACTGCAAGGCATCTTGGTTCCATTTTGCTATTTTAGTTGATGCTGATCCATAGTTCAACTGCACAATGTTGCAATGATGAGCGAACATTTTCTGGACAGCTTTTTGGCAACATAACATCTTTCCTGATAAAATAAAGGAGAGATATTGTTGTCCTTTTTATTGTTGTTTTTAATGAATTTTCCTTTTATTTTTCTATAGGCAGTCACTATATATATATGTATAAATATACATACATAGGTATATATAATTTAGTTGTTTATATTATACTATAATATAAATATATACACTGCACAGTATATACTATATAATGTATACTATAGTGTATATATTCATATTAAAATATATATCTCTCAGTATCTACATTGAATTTAATTGCAAAAATATTGTGAAATGATGTTGTCAATTTGATTAATTTTAAGCAAATATTGATTCCCTTTTCTCTACCTTTCTGAGAAAAGAATACAGTTGACCCTTGAACAACTCAAGATTTTCGACTGACCCTCTGTGGAGTCGAAAATCTGTTTATAACTTCATAGTTGGCCTTTGGTATACATGCTTCCCCTGTATCCAAGATTCTGCATCTGTGGATTGTGTAGTACTACTGTATATACCACCAAAAGAATCCTGTGTATTAGTGAAGCCA
Source organism: Phocoena sinus (assembly GCF_008692025.1). NCBI lineage: Eukaryota > Metazoa > Chordata > Mammalia > Artiodactyla > Phocoenidae > Phocoena > Phocoena sinus. The sequence continues at coordinate 83,024,650 of NC_045784.1, forward strand.
AGCAGTTCAGACCCATGATATCCAAGGGTCAGCTGTACTTCCTCACTTCATTAATGGCTGACTTGGCTAGTAACTTCCTATGGCTAATTGAATGTGACTGGAACTGACAAATTTTAAAATTTGTATGAAAACACAAAGGACCTTGAATAGCAAAAACAGTCTTAAGAAAGAACAGAACTGGAGCAATCATGTTCCCTGACTTTAGACTATTACCATAGCAATCAAAACAGTATGGTGGGCTTCCCTGGTGGTACAGTGGTTGAGAGTCTGCCTGCCGATGCAGGGGACATGGGTTCGTGCCCCAGTCCGGGAGGACCCCACATGCCATGGAGTGGCTGGGCCCGTGAGCCATGGCCACTGAGCCTGCATGTCTGGAGCCTGTGCTCCGCAACGGGAGAGGCCACAACAGTGAGAGGCCCACGTACAGCAAATAAACAAACAAACAAACAAACAAAATACAGTATGGCATTGACACAAAAATAGACACAGATCAATGGAACAGAACAGAGAGCCTGGAAATAAACCCATGCACTTACAGTCAATTAATATACAGCAAAGGAGGCAAGAATATACAATGGAGGAAACAGTCTCTTCAATAAGTGGTGCTGGGGGCTTCCCTGGTGGCGCAGTGGTTGAGAGTCTGCCTGCTCATGCAGGGGACACGGGTTCGTGCCCCGGTCCGGGAAGATCCCACATGCTGTGGAGCGGCTGGGCCCGTGAGCCATGGTCACTGAGCCTGCGCATCCAGAGCCTATGCTCTGCAATGGGAGTGGCCACAACAGTGAGAGGCCCGTGTACCACAAAAAAAAAAAAAAAAAAAAAAAGTGGTGCTGGGAAAACTGGACAGCTGCATGTAAAAGAATGAAATTAGAACATTCTCTAACACTATAATACAAAAATAAACTCAAAATGTATTAAAGAACTAAATGTAAGACTGGAAACCATAAAACTCCTAGAGGAAAACATAGGCAGAACTCTCTGACATAAATCGTAGCAATATCTTTTTTTTTGGTCTGTCTCCTAAAGGAAAGGAAATAAAAGCAAAAATAAAGAAATGGGACCTAATTAAACTTAAAAGCTTTTGCACAGCAAAGAAACAATTGACAAAACAAAAAGACAACCTACAAAATGGGAGAAAATATTTGCAAATGATATAGCTGACAAGGGGTTAATATCAAACATATATAAACAGCTCATACAACTCAACATCAAAAAACAAACAACCCAATTCAAAAATGTGTAGAAAACCTGAATAGACATTTTTCCAAAAAGGAAATATGATGGCCACCAGGCACATGAAAAGGTGCTCTACACTGCTAGTCATCAGGGAAATGCAGATCAAAACAACAATGAGATATCACCTCATATATGTCAGGATAGTTATCATCAAAAAGACAAATGACAAGTGTTGGCAAGGATGTGGAGAAAAGAGAACCCTTGTCTGCTGTTGGTGGGAACGTAAACTGGTGCAGCCACTGTTGAAAACATTATGGAGGTTTTTCAAAAAACTAAAAATAGAACGACCCTATGACCCAGCAATTCCACTCCTGGGTATATATCTGAAAGAAACATAAACACTAATTTGAAAAGATACATGCACCCCAATGTTCATAGCAGCATTGTCTACAATTGCCATGATATGAAAGCAACCTAAGTGTCCATCAATAGATGAATGGACAAAGAAGATGTGGTATATATCTATAATATATACAATGAAATACTACTTAGCCATAAAAAAGAATGAAATGTTGCCATTTGTACCAACATGGATGGACTTAGAGGGTATCATGCTAAGTGAAATAAGTCAGACAGAGAAAGGCAAATGCTGTATGATATCACTATGTGTGGAATCTAAAAAAAAATACAACAAACTAATGAATATAACAAAAAAGAAGCAGACTCACAGATATAGAGAACAAGCTAGTGGTTACCAATGGGGAGAAGGAAAGGGGAAGGGCAATATAAGGATAGGGAATTAAGAAGTACAAACTATTGGGTTGGCCAAAAAGTTCGTTCGGAGGCTTCCCTGGTGGCGCAGTGGTTGGGAGTCCGCCTGCCGATGCAGGGGACATGGGTTTGTGCCCCGGTCCGGGAGGATCCCACTTGCCGTGGAGTGGCTGGGCCCGTGAGCCATGGTCACTGGGCCTGCGCGTACAGAACCTGTGCTCCGCAGTGGGAGAGGCCACAACAGTGAGAGGCCCGCGTACTGCAAAAAAAAAAAAAAAAAAGTTCGTTCGGGTTTTTCCAATGATGCAGAAAAACCCTAACGAACTTTTTGGCCATCCCAATATTAGGTATAAAATAAGCTACAAGGATGTACAACACAGGGAATATAGCCAATATTTATAATAGCTATAAATGGAGTATAACATTTAAAAATTGTGAATCACTGTATTGTACACTTGTAACTCATATAATATTGTACATCAACTATACCTCAATAAAAAAAATTGTAAAATGCTTTTTGTATATGTTACAGTTTTTTGTTCATGCTACAATTGTAGCATGAACTTTTTTTAGAAATGTCAGCCTGGGACAGACCCAGGTTTTACCCAACTCAATGTTGATGATGAGAGAGAGACAGGGAGGGAGAATAAAACTTATTAGCCTGTTTTCTAAGACATTATACTCAGAAGTTAGCTATGTGTATTAAACATCACCTTTTCTTGGAAATTAATTAGTATTTTATCAACCATCAATTTAGTTAACTTTTCTGTAATGTAGTTATATTGTAATTGTATAGTCTGTTTCAGATTTATTTTATTGCTGTAGGATTTAGGTCGTTGAATTATTCCTTATTTTAATATTATTACAAATACTGTGAGTGCTTTTCAGCACCCCCATAACAAAGGCTTATCATTATATTAACACTGTGGTATTGTGGGGAAAAAGGTGCTAGGCTAGAAATCAATAATAGGAATAATCCTTTTTCCATCTCTTAGTAGCTGCTTGAGAGTGGGTAATACATGTACCTATAACTTTCAGAACAGTAGCTGGCATTTATTAAGTGCTTATTGTCAGCAAACAATGTTCCCAGCACTTGACATGCATTTTCCCGTTTATTCCTAACAAAAATCTTATGACCAAAGTACCATTAACAATCCCATTTCAAAGACAAAGAAACTGAGACTTGGAGTGATTAAGTGACTTGTCCAAGATCAAGACCTGTGACTTGTATTTTGGAGCCTCTGACTCTCAACCCAACACTGGTTGCAACTGGCCACAAATATCTCTCAGCTACCCTTCACCTATCTATGGAACTAAGATCATATTTATGTGATCTTCACAGCAGGGTGAGAGTATACATGAAGTCTATAGAAAGATACAGGATAGCAAAGAATAGGAATAGACAGGCACAGATTATCTTCAGTGATTTTTTTTTTGTAGCTATACACAGAGAAATGAGATAGAAAAAAAATGACCATTTCTCCGATCACTTTATGCTTCAGCAACTTTCTAGCCTGGGATGTACATAGATCTCACAGAAAATTAGCAAAATATTCTATCATCATTTAGGACACACACTGAGCACCAGTTTCTTCTGAATGCTCCTGTTTTTCCTCCAACTTAGTGTGCAATCATCCAATATAGAGCAGTCCTCTTGGGCAGTTTCATGCAAAGCCATCTCAGAGGAAAATGGCCACCCCTATCAAGTCAGTGCATGGGTAGAATCACTGGGCATGAGCTTTGGCATTTTAATGCAGAAAGAACAGCTTGGGGCCACTTCTCTCAGAAGGGGGAGGTGGATCTTGTGTGTACTTATGACTTCATGGGGTCCTCTCTGAGGCAAAATGCTTCCAGGTAAAATGCAGTACTAAATTAAAAGATTATAGCATCCTTCTCTTATCTTCTCCCATTAAATTATAACCTCAAGGAAAGCCAAGAGTAAAGTATAGCACTTATGTGTTAGAGAAAAATTTAAAAATGTGTAACTTTTTGAAGTATACTAAACAATGTGAATATTTCCTAGACTTTGGATTTTGAAAAAATAGCATTAACTAACAGTATACCTGGTTAGAGAGGCAATATGGCCTAGTGACAGAGTATGAACAGACCTAGGTTTAAAGCCCTTCTCCACTTCCTCTACGTATGTATTTCCTACTTATTTCTACTTTAGGCACCAAGCTGGGGATTTTGGAGAGAGAGGTGAAAAATCAGTAGTTACCTAAGGAACATAAGCAGATAAATTAATGGTATCAGGTAAGATTGAGGGTAAATAGCAGAATGCAAAGAGGACTGAACAGGGAGAAGAAAAACTTTGTGACACAAGGGAAACAAGGTGACTTGAGACTGGAGGAGAGGACAAGAGGTTTAGAAATCTTTGTGAGGGTTTGAAGCCAGATTGCCACAGCTTCCTAAAGTGTTTACCTGACTCCACATGGCTTTCAGTTCCAACATATCTTACCCACTACTACCAAATTATCCTTTTACAAAAAAATCTTGCTATGCTACTCTCCTTTCTTAAAACTTAATAACGACTTCCCATGGAGTTCAGGATAAAATACAAACTCTTTTGGCCTCTTTTCTGTCCATGTATTCAGCCTTATCTTTCTAGCTATTCCCTTCACATATCAGATTCTCCAGATCTACAGAATGTCCCCCCCGAACCCTAAATACACCTTGCCTTTTCACATTTGCAAGGTTTTGCATATGGTATCTGATGCCTGAAATGCAGAGTGCTGCCCACTTCACTTGGGGACTACTACAGCATGCCAATTGGTTAGCTGATCTTCAGCAATCTCTCTCTCTTTCTGTTCCAAATATTTGTTGAACACTTGCTGGCCCAGGATCTATGCAAGAAGCTAGGGAGTGGAAGAGGAATGAGACATTCTTTGTTCTTTGCTAACTCACAATCAAAAGCTTCAGTGTTTTATTCTGCTATTTATGTCTCCTCTTTTTCCAATACTGATTCTGAGTATAGAACAGCATATTTGGATCTTTGGCTCCTAAAAATGTGAACTTTTAATTTGAAACCCAGACCGATGTACGATTGTATTCATATATTAATCTGATTTAGTGATTAATACTTTACTGATTATATCACAAGCAAAAATTAAAGAAAGCAGTTATTCAAAGAAATGATGCTAAATGTTTCACAAGTTTATGTAACGAACAAATGTATGAACACAGGCACAATTTCTTTGTGACAATTAGTACTTAAAAACATAAATATCGGGGCTTCTCTGGTGGTGCAGTGGTTGAGAGTCCACCTGCCGATGCAGGGGACACGGGTACGTGCCCTGGTCCGGGAAGATCCCACATGCCGCAGAGCGGCTGGGCCCGTGAGCCGTGGCCACTGGGCCTGAGCGTCTGGAGCCTGTGCTCCACAATGGGAGAGGCCACAACAGTGAGAGGCCCGTGTACCACAAAAAAAGAACAAACAAAACACAAAAAACATAAATATCACATACCTTATACATGCACAGGAGGTATATTTCTAGGCACTATGGGCAAATTCAAAAGAAGGCAAAAACATCCCCTGGCATGTAGAGCTTACAATGTGATTATGTTTATGGGGTAGGAGCACTCACATTTGATAAGGCACTGATAAAAGCCCTTCTGCTGTCTCCTCCTTCCAAATGGAATTTCCTTTCCATGTGGTTAGATGAGAGGTGTGGCCCACAAGATCATCAACTTTTTTTTTCCTTTTTTTTTCTTGGATAAATTCTACATGTAACATTGTGTAAATTTAAACTGTACAGCATGTTACTTTGATACATTTATATATTGTAATATGGTTAACATTGTAAAGATACTTATTATGTAACATATAGTATAATATTATCATCTATATTCAATATACTTATACATTAGCTCTCTATAGCTTATTTAGTACTTGTTACCAGTTTAATACCCTTATATACCAACACCATCAATTGTATTCCCCCACCTCTTGTCCCCTGGCAACCACTGTTTTTTACTTAAGTGGATTTAAAATCCTTCTAGAATAGAAGTGTATCTTGTTCATCTCTATTTTGTCATTGTCTAATAGAATATGGAGCACATAATAGGCACTTCATTTGCTGAATAGATGACGTACAAATGAAGAAAATGTTCTTTTCCTCTGGCACTGGTATTTCTTTTCTGAGAAGCATCTTTCTTAAGAAAGGATACAAAAACATATATGAGAATTTCTACTCTGAGATTTTTGTTGCCAGATTGTCAATTCTAAAATCAACATAATTGCCATATTTGTCAAGTTAGAGAGTTTAGGGACACTCTAAGGAATAATTCCAAAAGAATCATTACTGAAGCAGGGGAAAATAAGAAAACAAACAAATAAATAAAACCATACAGTCAGTAGCAAAACTTGTAGTGTTGGTTTACCCAACAGGTGGGCTAACTGAACATCTAAGGTGCCAGGACATCAGGGACAACAAAGAAATGTACAGCTGTAGCAAACTTATCTGGTGTTTTGCAATCAGAATTTATATGGAGAAGTTACTTTAACTTTAATACACATATTTGTATTATTTTGAAAAATAAAGTTGTATTTTTAATCACAAAATACATAGTTTTTTTAAAAAGGTCCTAATCTGGCCTTGCTGACACTGCAGTTTTCTACAATGGGACAGACAGATTTCACCCCTAGCAAGGATTCTAATTAGCCAGACATCTCAGAAAATGACCCACTTAGTCATTATGTTTGATAGTGAAACAGATAGTCCTGCAGTAAGAAAGGAGCTCTGGCAGGCATTTTCTTTCCTCCTGCTTTTTAAGTATTGGGGGAAGGAGGAAGTGGTAAAGATCCATAGAGGCGGAGGGGAAGATGGCAGAAGAGTAAGACAGGGAGATCACCTTCCTCCCCACAGATACACCAGAAATACATCTACACGTGGAACAACTCCTACAGAACACCTACTGAATGCTGGCAGAACACCTCAGACCTCCCAAAAGGCAAGAAACTCCCCACATACCTGGGTAGGGCAAATGAAAAACAGACAAAAGAACAGGGACGGGACCTGCACCAGTGGGAGGGAGCTGTGAAGGAGGAAAGGTTTCCACACACTAGGAAGCCCCTTCGCTGGCGAAGACTGTGGGTGGCAGAGGGGGAAAGCTTTGGAGCCTCAGAGGAGAGTGCAGCAACAGGGGTGCGGAGAGATTCCTGCACAGAGGATCTGTGCCAACCAGCACTCACCAGCCCGAGAGGCTTGTCTGCTCACCCGCCGGGGTGGGAGGTGCTGGGAGCTGAGGCTGGGGCTTCAGTCTGAGCACAGGGAGAGGACTGGGGTTGGCTGTGTGAACACAGTCTGAAGGGGTTAGTGCACCACGGTTAGCCAGGAGGGAGTCCAGGAAAAGGTCTGGAGCTGCTGAAGAGGCAAGAGACTGTTTCTTCCCTCTTTGTTTCCTGGTGCGCGAGGAGAAGTGATTAAGAGCACTGCTTAAAAGAACTCCAGAGATGGGTGCGAGCCGCGGCTAAAAGTGCGGACCCCAGAGAAGGGCGCGAGCCGCAGCTAAAAGCGTGGACCCCAGAGACGGGCGGGAGACACTAAGGCTGCTGCTGCCGCCACCAAGGGGCCTGTGTGCGAGCACAGGTCACTATCCACACCCCTCTTCCGGGGAGCCTGTGCAGCCTGCCACTGCCAGGTTCCCGGGATCCAGGGACAACTTCCCCAGGAGAAAGAATGGCAGGCCTCAGGCTGGTGCAATGTCACGCCAGCCTCTGCCGCCGCCAGCTCGCCCCGCACTCCGTGCCACTCCCTTCCCCGGCCTGAGTGAGCCAGAGCCTCTGAATCAGCGGCCCCTTTAACCCCGTCCTGTCTGAGCGAAGAACAGACGCCCTCCGTGACCTACATGCAGAGGCGGGGCCAAATCCAAAGCTGAGCTCCTGGGAGCTGTGGAGAAAGGTAATTTTCTCCCAGCAGCCTCATAAGCAGTGGATTAAATCTCCACAACCAACTTGATGTACCCTGCACCTGTGGAATACCAGAATAGACAATGAATCATCCCAAATTGAGGAGGTGGACTTTGAGAGCAAGATTTATGATTTTTTTCCCCTTTTCCTCTTTTTGTGAATGTGTATGTGTATGCTTCTGTGTGAGATTTTGTCTATATAGCTTTGTTCCCACCATTTGTCCTAGGGTTCTATCAATCTGGGTTTTTTTGATATTTTTCTTAATAATTAATTTTAATAACTTTATTATATTTTACTTTACCTTCTTTCTTTATTTCTTTCCTTCCTTCCCTCCTTTAGACAACGAATCATCCCAAATTGAGGAGGTGGACATTGAGAGCAAGATTTATGATTCTTTCCCCTTTTCCTCTTTTTGTGAGTGTGTATGTGCATGATTCTGTGTGAGATTTTGTCTGTATAGCGTTGCTTCCACCATTTGTCCTCAGGTTCTATCCGTCCATTTTTTTTTCTTAATAATTATTTTTTAATTTAATAACTTTATTATATTTTACTTTATTTTATTTTACTTTATCTTCTTTCTTTCTTTCTTTTTTCCTTCCTTCCCTCCTTCCTTCCTTGCACTGTCCCTCCCCCCCTCCCTTCCTCCCCCCTCCCTCCCTTCTTTCTTTCCTTCATTCCTTCTTTTTTCTTTCATTCATTTCTTCTTTCTTTCTTTCTTCCTTCCTTTGTTTCTTTCTTTCTTTCTTTCTTCCTACTTCTACTAATTCTTTCTCTCTACATTTTCTCCCATTTATTCTGAGCTGTGTGGATGAAAGGCTCTTGGTGCCCCAGCCAGAAGTCAGTGCTGTGCCTCTGAGGTGGGAGAGCCAACTTCAGGACATTGGTCAACAAGAGACCTCCCAGCTCCACATAATATCAAATGTCGAAAATCTCCCAGAGATCTCCATCTCAACAACAGCACCCAGCTTCACTCGATGACAAGCAAGCTACAGTGCTGGATACCCTATGCCAAACAACAAGCAAAACAGGAACACAACCCCACCCATTAGCAGAGAGGCTGCCTAAAATCATAATAAGGCCACAGACACCCCAAAATACACCACCAGACATGGAGCTTCCCACCAGAAAGACAAGATCCAGGCTCATCCACCAGAACACAGGCACTAGTCCCCTCCACAAGGAAGCCTACACAACACACTGAACCAACTGTAGCCACTGGGGGCAGACATCAAAAACAACGGGAACTACAAACCTACAGCCTGCAAAAAGGAGAGCCCAAACACAGTAAGATAAGCAAAATGAGAAGATAGAAAAACACACAGCAGATGAAGGAGCAAGATATAAACACAACAGACCTAACAAATGAAGAGGAAATAGGCAGTCTACCTGAAAAAGAATTGAGAAGAATGATAGTAAAGATGATCCAAAATCTTGGAAATAGAATAGAGAAAATGCAAGAAACATTTAACAAGGACCTAGAAGAACTACAGATGAAACAAACAATGATGAACAACACAATAAATGAAATGAAAAATATTCTAGATGGAATCAATAGCAGAATAACTGAGACAGAAGAACGGATAAGTGACCTAGAAGATAAAAGAGTGGAAATAATTACTGCAGAGCAGAATAAAGAAAAAAAGATTGAAAAGAACTGAGGACAGTCTCAGAGACCTCTGGAACAGCATTAAACACACCAACATCCGAATTATAGGGGTTCCAGAAGAGGAAGAGAAAAAGAAAGGGAATCAGAAAATATTTGAAGAGATTATAGTTGAAAACTTCACTAATATGGGAAAGGAAATAGTTAATCAAGTTCAGGAAGCACAGAGAGTCCCATACAGGATAAATACAAGGAGAAATATGCCAACACCTACATTAATCAAACTGTCAAAAATTAAATACAAAGAAAGCATATTTAAAACAGCAAGAGAAAAACAACAAATAACACACAAGGGAATCCCCATAAGGTTAACAGCTGATCTCTCAGCAGAAACTCTGCAAGCCAGAAGGGAGAGGCAGGAAATACTGAAAGTGATGAAGAAGAAAAACCTGCAACCAAGACTACTCTACCCAGCAAGGATCTCATTCAGATTTGATGGAGAAATTAAAAACTTTACAGACAAGCAAAAGCTGAGAGAGTTCAGTATCACCAAACCAGCTTTACAACAAATGCTAAAGGAACTTCTCTAGGCAAGAAACACAAGAGAAGGAAAAGACCTATAATAACGAACCCAAAACAATTTAGAAAATTGGAATAGGAACACACATATTGATAATTACCTTAAATGTAAATGGATTAAATGCTCCCACCAAAAGACACAGGCTGGATGAATGGATACAAAAACAAGACCCATATATTTGCTGTCTACAAGAGACCCACTTCAGGCCTAGAGACACATACAGACTGAAAGTAAGGGGATGGAAAAAGATATTCCATGCAAATGGAAACCAAAAGAAAGCTGGAGTAGCGATTTTCATATCAGACAAAGTAGACTTTAAAATAAAGACTATTAGAAGAGACAAAGAAGGACACTACATAATGATCAAGGGATTGATCCAAGAAGAAGATATAACAATTGTAAATATTTATGCACCCAACATAGGAGCACCTCAGCACATAAGGCAAATACTAACAGCCATAAAAGGGGAAATAGACAGTAACACATTCATAGTAGGGGACTTTAACAGCCCACTTTCACCCATGGACAGATCATCCAAAATGAAAATAAATAAGGAAACACAAGCTTTAAATGATACATTAAACAAGATGGACTTAATTGATATTTATAGGACACTCCATCCAAAAACAACAGAATACACATATTTCTCAATTGCTCATGGAACATTCTCCAGGATACATCATATCTTGGGTCACAAATCAAGCCTCGGTAAGTTCAAGAAAATTGAAGCTGTATCAAGTATCTTTTCCAACCACAATGCCATAAGACTAGATATCCATTACAGAAAAAGATCTGAAAAAATTACAAACACATAGAAGCTAAACAACACACCACTTAATAATGAAGTGGTCACTGAAGAAATCAAAAAGGAAATCAAAAAATACCTAGAAACAATGGACAGTGGAGACACGACGACCCAAAACCTATGGGATGTAGCAAAAGCAGTTCTAAGAGGGAAGTTTATAGCATTACAAGCCCACCTTAAGAAACAGGAAACATCTCGAATAAACAACCTAACCTTGCACCTAAAGCAATTACAGAAAGAAGAACAAAAAACACCTCAAAATTAGCAGGAGGAAAGAAATCACAAAAATCAGATCAGAAATAAATGAAAAAGAAATGAAGGAAACAATAGCAAAGATCAATAAAACTAAAAGCTGGTTCTTTGAGAAGATAAACAAAATAGATAAACTATTAGCCAGACTCATCAAGAAAAAAAGGGAGAAGACTGAAATCAATACAATTAGAAATGAAAAAGAAGTAAAAACTGACACTGCAGAAATACAAAAGATCATGACAGATTACTACAAGCAACTCTATGCCAATAAAATGGACAACGTGGAAGAAATGGACAACTTCTTAGAAATGCACAACCTGCCAAGACTGAATCAGGAAGAAATAGAAAATATGAACAGACCGATCCGAAGCCCTGAAACTGAAACTGCGATTAAAAATTGTCCAACAAACAAAAGCCCAGGACCAGATGGCTTCACAGGTGAATTCTATCAAGCATTTAGAGAAGAGCTAACACCTTTCCTTCTCAAACTCTTCCAAAACATAGCAGACGGAGGAACACTCCCAAATTCATTCTATGAGGCCACAATCACCTTGATACAAAAACCAGACAAGGATGTCACAAAGAAAGAAAACTACAGGCCAATATCACTGTTGAACATAGATGGAAAAACCTTCAACAAAATACTTGCAAACAGAATCCAACAGCACATTAAAAGGATCATAAACCATGATCAAGTGGGGTTTATTCCAGGAATGCAAGGATTCTTCAATATATGCAAATCAATCAATGTGATAAACCATATTAACAAATTGAAGGAGAAAAACCATACGATCATCTCAATAGATGCAGAGAAAGCTTTTGACAAAATTCAACACCCATTTATGATAAAAACCCTGCAGAAAGTAGGCATAGAGGGAAATTTCCTCAACATAATAAAGGCCATATATGACAAACCCCCAGCCAACATCATCCTCAATGGTGAAAAACTGAAAGTATTTCCACTAAAATCAGGAACAAGACAAGGTTGCCCACTCTCACCACTCTTATTCAATATAGTTTTGGAAGTTTTAGCCACAGCAATCAGAGAAGAAAAGGAAATAAAAGGAATCCAAATCGCAAAAGAAGAAGTAAAGCTGTCACTGTTTACAGATGACATGATACTATACATAGAGAATCCTACTGATGCTACCAGAAAACTACTAGAGCTAATCAATGAATTTGCAGGATACAAAATTAAGGCACAGAAATCTCTTGCACTCGTATACACTAATGATGAAAAATCTGAAATCAAGAAAACACTCCCATTTACCATTGCAACAAAGAGAATAAAATATCTAGGAATAAACCTACCTAAGGAGACAAAGACCTGTATGCAGCAAATTATATGACACTGATGGAAGAAATTAAAGATGATACAAATAGATAGAGAGATATACCATGTTCTTGGAATGGCAGAATCAACATTGTGAAAATGACTCTACTACCCAAAGCAATCTACAGATTCAATGCAATCCCTATCAAATTACCACTGGCATTTTTCACAGAACTAGAACAAAAAATTTCACAACTTGTAAGGAAACACAAAAGACCCCGAATAGCAAAAACAATTTTGAGAATGATAAATGGAGCTGGAGGAATCCTGACTTCAGACTATACTGACTATATATACAGACTATACCTGACTTCAGACTATACTACAAAGCTACAGTAATCAAGACAGTATGCTACTGGCACAAAAACCGAAAGAGAGATCAATGGAACAGGATAGAAAGCCCAGAGATAAACCCACGCACATATGGTCACCTTATCTTTGATAAAGGAGGCAGGAATGTACAGTGGAGAATGGACAGCCTCTTCAATAAGTGGTGCTGGGAAAACTGGACAGGTACATGTTAAAGTATGAGATTAGATCACTCCCTAACACCATACACAAAAATAAGCTCAAAATGGATTAAAGACCTAAATGTAAAGCCAGAAACTATCAAACTCTTAGAGGAAAACATAGGCAGAACACTCTATGACATAAATCACAGCAAGATCCTTTTTAACCCGCCTCCTAGAAAATGGAAATAAAAACAAAAATAAACAATGGGACGTGATGAAACTTCAAAGCTTTTGCACAGCAAAGGAAACCATAAGCAAGACCAAAAGACAACCCTCAGAATGGGAGAAAATATTTGCAAATGAAGCAACTGACAAAGCATTAATTTCCAAAATTTACAAGCAGCTCATGCAGCCTAATAACAGAAAAACAAACCGAATCCAAAAATGGGCAGAGGACCTAAATAGACATTTCTCCAAAGAAGATATACAGACTGCCAACAAACACATGAAAGAATGCTCAACATCATTAATCATTAGGGAAATGCAAATCAAAACTACAATGAGATATCATCTCACAGCAGTCAAAATGGCCATCATCAAAAAGTCTAGAAACAATAAATTCTGGAGAGGGTGTGGAGAAAAGGGAACACTCTTGCACCGCTTCTGGGAATGTTAGTTGGTACCACCACTATGGAGAAAAGTATGGAGGTTTCTTAAAAAACTACAAATAGAACTACCATATGACCCAGCAATCCCACTACTGGGCATATACCCTGAGAAAACCATAATTCAAAAAGAGTCATGTACCAAAATGTTCATTGCAGCTCTATTTGCAATAGCCCGGAGATGGAAACAACCTAAGTGCCCATCATCGGATGAATGGATAAAGAAGATGTGGCACATATATACAATGGAATATTACTCAGCCATAAAAATAAACAAAATTGAGTTATTTGTAATGAGGTGGATAGACCTAGAGTCTATCATACAGAGTGAAGTAAGTCAGAAAGAGAAAGACAAATACATTATGCTAACACATATATATGGAATTTAAGAAAAAAAATGTCATGAAAAACCTAGGGGTAAGACAGGAATAAAGACACAGACCTACTGGAGAACGGACTTGAGGATATGGGGAGGGGGAAGTGTGAGCTGTGACAAAGCAAGAGAGAGGCATGGACATATATACACTACCAAACGTAAGGTAGATAGCTTGTGGGAAGCAGTCGTATAGCACAGGGATATCAGCCCGGTGCTTTGTGACCGCCTGGAGGGGTAGGATGGGGAGGGTGGGTGGGGTGATACACAAGAGGGAAGAGATGTGGGAATATATGTATGTGTATGGCTGATTCACTTTGTTGTGAAGCAGAGAGTGGCACACCATTGTAAAGCAGTTATACCCCAATAAAGATGTTAAAAAAAAAAAAAGATCCATAAAGCAGGTTTGGAATTCACATTCCCTTATATGTATTTACAGCAAAAAAAAGACATATAGGTTTCTGTGTTTGCATATCCCTGTGTCTTGGCATTTTTAAATTACCAATCATACTGAACAATTCCAGCAAAGAACAGAGGAAAAGTCCTGTACAAAGTTCCTTTGCACCTTTCAATATGCAGCACTAACTGAAATTTCAATATCCAGGATCTGTTATATCTTGTCATCATCGTCTTCTTCTTCTTCTTCTTTTTTTTAAATGCCATTTGATAGTTTTTCTACATTCCCCAAAGATTTTCCTCTTGCAAATAAAAGAGCTTAATTATTTCTATAATGGAAGGATTAGAGTTCCCATGAGCAGTTTTCTTTCTGTTGTAGGTATAATAAAATGCAAGTAGTTCATGACCAAGGCAGCTACTTGTTGAAGTATCAGAGTGAAAACTGAAAGAAGAGAAATAGGTAAAGAGGTAATTTTTTTTGTTTTTTTTTTAAGTGCTATTATTGGCTGCTATCATCCAGGTCAGGGCCAGGGAGAATAAATTAGTGGTGTAAAGCCATAACACAATAGCTGATGCACTTGCAGCCTTTTTTGTTTAGGCAATTTCCACTGCACCAGTTCAAGGCATGTTTAGGTAAGTTATGTAACAGCTGTCCAGAGAATTTCATTTTGTTGTAGTTACAGCACTTTAGATATGCTTTGCATGCATGCCGTTTTTACTTGCTATCTGAGAAGAGCTAAGCTAATCTTTTTAGGCTTTGCGTATGGCTAAGTTATGCAAACATTGCTTTTAAAAATAATTCTGAAGTTTCATTTTTCTGGAATGGTCCACCTCTTACTCCTACTCTCTAATGAAGTCTTAATCCTCTAGAACAGTTTCACTTGATTTAGGCTTCTAAGGGTGTACTTTCTGGAGACTGGTCTCCTGTGATACTGAGGTGTAACTGTGTATCTTCACAAACACAGCTCATCATCGTTCAGGTATGTTTTTGGCTACTGCACCCCAGAAGAGTAGTTACCATGCTGAGAAGTTGATCGGCAATGATTTCAATTTGTTCGTGAGGGGTTTATGACACTAAACATTCACAGAATTCCCACCCTTACGAAGATCCAACAAAATTTTTCTCTCTTACCACATTCTTTCTTCTCTCATCTGTTTAGGGGCTGAATATTGGGAGTTGGGAAGCTCTAACTGCTTGTAGAAGAAAAACCTAAGTCATAACACTTGAAGAGTTTGGCTCATTTTGTTTCTTCAGGTCTTGAGAAAGAGAAACCATAATTTACATTTTTTTTTTGTGCAAGTTTCTAACTTCTTTTATGAATTTGTAAGAGCAGGAAGTCTTCTATAATTTTGACTGTGGCCAAAAGGCAAACCTGAATATTCTGAATTTTCATTTTCATACATTTTCGATTTGATCTTGCCTCTCTTATGCTGATGGCACTTTCCTCTGGGTAGTAAAATAATACTGAGAAATTTAAATATAACTGGGTAATGTACATACATAACCCAAATAAAGCTTGGGCTGTTTGGGTCTGGTGTTTAGGGCAATCTTAACTTGGTGTCACATTCAAAGAGGAATAACTCTGACTCAAAGAGCATTTAAGCATGTGGAGATTTTTCTTTTTAACTGGGTCACAAAACACAAAGCAAAATATCCTAAATGTTTTTCTGTCTATCTCCACACTAGTTACTCAAAAATCTCTCCTCAGTCTCTGGCCCTACTCTCTGACTGCAAACTCAATCCGCTCTTACTTATTCTTCTGTATGCACCCAGTCCGACTCTTGCTTCCTCCTCTGGCTTTTCATATCTTAACTTTTCCCTGAGAAGATCTTTCTTATTTCTTTCATTTTTTTTAAATTGAAGTATAGTTGATTTACAGTATTGTGTTAGTTTCAGGTGTACAGCAAAGTGATTCAGTTATACATGTGTACCTGTTCTTTTTCAGATTCTTTTCCATTATATGTTATTGTAAGGTACTGAATATAGTTCCCTGTGCTATACAATAGGTCCTTGTGGTTTATATATTTTGTATAGTAGTGTGTATCTGTTAATCTCAACCTCCTAATGTAACCCTCCTCCCCTCTGCCCCTTTAGTAACCCTAAGATTGCTTTTCTATGTCTGTGAGTTTTGTCTGGTTTTGTTTTGTAAATAAATCCATTTGTACTATATTTATTAGATTCTCCCAATAAGTGATATCACATATTTATCTTTCTCTGTCTAACTTACTTTATAGACTTTTTTCTTTTTTAATTTTAAATTAAAAAAATATTTCAAATGTGCAGAAAAGCAAGAAAATAATTTAACAATCACTCATGTACACATCTCTGAGATTAAACATACTTAATATTCGGAAGTATTTTGTATAAAGTGGAGACTATTTGTTCCTTGAAGGTTCCTGTAAAAAAAAGCTTGTACAATGTTCTAAGCCTGGCATGTGGTATGTGTGTGTGTTTGTATGTACGTGTGTGCGTGTATAGATTTAAAAATACTGATTCAATTTGTTTTTACCATTTATAGGTCCATTCAAGTTT
This sequence comes from Phocoena sinus, assembly GCF_008692025.1. Classification (NCBI taxonomy): domain Eukaryota; kingdom Metazoa; phylum Chordata; class Mammalia; order Artiodactyla; family Phocoenidae; genus Phocoena; species Phocoena sinus. The sequence continues at coordinate 83,041,497 of NC_045784.1, forward strand.
TCTATTTCTATCTGAGTCAGTTTGGTAAGTTATATTTTGAGTAGGTTATATATTTTTACTAGGGAAATTTCCATTTGAGTTTCCTAATTCATTGGAATGCATTTTTCAAGTTTTTGCCTATGATATTTTCCCTTGCTTCAGATAGATTCTCCTTCAGTCTTCCCCAAAGAGTACAGAAAGTAGAACACAGGCTTGGGGACTCTTCCTGTGCTGAGGGACTCCAAGACAAAATGTCCTGCATAAAGTGTTGTAACTTGGGAATTTGTATTTAATAAAACTCCTAAAGAGGGAGAAACATATTTGCAGTAATCACATATGAATTTGGCTCACTGGCATTTTTCAGTGGTGGATTTTTTAAGCTTTAATTATTTAAACTAAAAGACCCTATATTTAGGTTTTACTTCATATAATGAAATAATTACACTGGAGAATGCATTAAGGTAGAAAATACATTGATTTTTCTTCCAGTGATAATAGAAGGAAAGATCACGTCTTCCAAAAAGTCTCATTCCAGAAAGATTCATGCTTGGAATATTGCATTCTCTATTTTTTTTAACATCTTTATTGGTGTATACTTGCTTTACAGTGGTGTGTTAGTTTCTGTTGTATAAGGAAGTAAATCAGCTATACATATACGTATACCCCCATATATCCTCCCACTTGCGTTTCCCCCCCCCCCACCCTATCCCACCCCTCTAGGTGGTCACAAAACACCGAGCTGATCACCCTGTGCTATGTGGTTGCTTCCCACTAGCTATCTATTTTACATTTGGTAGTGTATATATTTCCATGCCACTCTCTCACTTTGTTCCAGATTACCCTTCCCCCTCCCCGTGTCCTCAAGTCCATTCTCTACATCTGTGTCTTTATTTCTGTCTTGCCCCTAGGTTCTTCAGAAACATTTTTTTTTTTTTTTTTTTTAGATTTCATATATATGTGTTAACATACGGTATTTGTTTTTCTCTTTCCAGCTTACTTCACTCTGTATGACAGACTCTAGGTCCATCCATCATACTACAAATAACTCAATTTCGTTTCTTTTTATGGCAGAGTAATATTCCATTGTATATATTTGCTACATCTTCTTTATCCATTCATCTGTCAATGGACACTTAGGCTGCTTCCATGTCCTGGTTATTGTAAATAGAGCTGCAATAAATATTGTGGTACATGACTCTTGTTGAATTATGGTTTTCTCAGGGTATATACCCAGAAGTGGGATTGCTGGGTCATATGGTAGTTCTATTTTAAGATTTTTAAGGAACCTCCATACTGTTTTCCATAGTGGCTGTATCAATATACATCCCCACCAACAGTGTAAGAGGGTTCCCATTTCTCCACACCCTCTCCAGCATTTATTGTTTGTAGATTTTTTGATGATGGCCATTCCGACTGGTGTGAGGTGATACCTCATTGTAGTTTTGATTTGCATTTCTCTAATGATTAGTGATGTGGGTTATTTGCTTTTTTGATATTCAGCTGCATGAGCTGCTTGCAAATTTTGGAGAATAATCCTTTGTCAGTTGCATCATTTACAAATATTTTCTCCCATTCTGAGGGTTGTCTTTTTGTCCTGGTTGTGGTTTCTTTGCTGTGCAAAAGCTTTTAAGTTCCATTAGGTCCCATTTCTTTATTTATGTTTTTGTGTCTATTTCTCTAGGAGGTGGGTCAAAAAGGATCTTCCTGTAATTTATGTCATAGAGTGTTCTGCCCATATATTCCTCTAAGAGTCTTACAGTGTCTGGCCTTAAATTCAGTTCTTTCATCCATTTTGAGTCTATTTTTGTGTAGGGTGTTGAGGACTGTTCTAATTTCATTCTTTTACAGGTAGCTGTCCAGTTATCTCAGCACCACTTATTGAAGAGACTGCCTTTTCTGCATTGTATATTCTTACCTACTTTATCAAAAATAAGGTGACCATATGTGTGTGAGTTTATCTGTGGGCTTTCTATTCTGTTCCATTGATCTATATTTCTCTTTTTGTGTCTGTACCATACTGTCTTGATTACTGTAGCTCTGTACTATAGTCTGAAGCCTGGGAGCCAGATTCCTCCAGCTCCATTTTTCTTTCTCAAGATTGCCTTGGCTATTAGGGGTCTTTTGTGTTTCCATACAAATTGTGAAATTTTTTGTGCTACTTCTGTGAAAACTGCTATTGGTAGTTTGATAGGGATTGCATTTAATCTGTAGATTGCTTTGGATAGTAGAGTCATTTTCACAATGTTGATTCTTCCAATCCAAGAACATGGCATATCTCTCCATCTGTTTGTGTCATCTTTGATTTCTTTCATCAGTGTTTTATAGTTTTCTGAGTACAGGTCTTTTGTCTCCTTAGATAAGTCAATTCCTAGGTATTCTATTCTTTTTGCTGCAATGGTAAATGAGAGTGTTTCCTTAATTTCTCTTTCAGATTTTTCATCATTAGTGTATAGGAATGAAAGATATTTATTTGCATTTACTTTGTAACCTGCTACTTTACAAAATTCATTGATCATCCCTAATAGTTTTCTGGTAGAATCTTTAGGCTTCTCTATGTATAGTATCATGTCATCTGCAAACAGTGGCAGCTTTACTTCTTTTCTGATTTGGATTCTTTTTATTTCTTTTTGTTCTCTGATGGCTGTGGCTAAAAGTTCCAAAACTATGCTGAATAATAGTGGTGAGAGTGGACAACCTTGTCTTCTTAATTTTAGAGGAAATGGTTTCAGTTTTTCACCATTGAGAACAATGTTGGCTGTGGGTTTGTCATATATAGCCTTTATTATATTGAGGTAAGTTCCTTCTATGCCTACTATCTGGAGGGTTCTTATCATAAATGGGTGTTGAATATTGTGAAAATTTTTCTGCTTCTATTCAGATGATCATAATGTTTTTCCTCCTTCAATTTGTTAATATGGTTTGCCACATTGATTGATTTGCATATATTTATGAATCCTTGCATTCCTAGGATAAACCCCACTTGATCATGCTGTATGATACTTTTAATGTGTGGTTGGATTCTGTTTGCTAGTATTTTGTTGAGGATTTTTGCATCTATGTTCATCAGTGATATTGGCCTGTCATTTTCTTTCTTTGTGACATCTTTGTCTGCTTTTGGTATCATGGTGATGGTGGCCTCATAGAATGAGTTTGGGAGTTTTCTTCCCTCTGCTATATTTTGGAAGAATTTGAGATGGATAGATGTTAGCCCTTTCTAAATATTTGATATGATTCGCCTGTGAAGCCATCTGGTCCTGGGCTTTTATTTGTTGGAAGGTTTTTAATCACAGTCTCAATTTCACTGCTTGTGATTGGTCTCTTTATACTTTCTATTTCTTCCTGGTTCAATCTCGGAATGTTGTGCTTTTCTAAGAATTTGTCCTTTTCCCCCAGGTTGTCCATTTTATAGGCATATAGTTGCTTGTATTAATCTCTCATGATCTTTTGTATTTCTGTAGTGTCAGGAGTTACTTCTTTTTCATTTCTAATTCTATTGATTTGAGTCTTGTCCCTTTTTTCCTGATGAGTCTGGCTAATAGTTTATCAATTTTGTTTATCTTCTCAAAGAACCAGCTTTTAGATTTGTTGGTCTTTCCGATTGTTTCCTTCATTTATTTTTCATTTATTTCTGATCTGATTTTTATGATTTCTTTCCTTCTGTTAACATTGTTTTTTTTTTTGTTGTTGTTGTTGTTCTTCTTCTTCTTTCTCTAATTGCTTTAGGTGTAAGGTTAGGTTGTTTAGTGGAGACGTTTCTTGTTTTCTGAGGTAGGATTGCATTGCTATAAACTTCCCTCTTAGAACTGCTTTTGTTGCATCCCATAGGTTTTGGGTGGTCGTGATTTCATTGTCATTTGTTTCTAGGTATTTTTTGGTTTCCCCTTTGATTTCTTCAGTGATCTCTTGGTTATTTAGTAGTGTATTGTTTAGCATCAGTGTGTTTGAATTTTTTTATAGATTTTTTCCTGTAATTGATATCTAGTGCCATAGCGTAGTGGCCAGAAAAGATACTTGATACAATTTCAATTTTCTTAAATTTACCAAGGCTTTTTTGTGACCGAGGATATGATCTATCCTGGAGAATGTTCCAAGAGTACTTGAGAAGAAAGTGTATTCTGTTGTTTTTGGATGGAATGTCCTGTAAATATCAATTAAGTCCATTTTGTTTTATGCATCACTTAAAACTTGTGTTTCCTTATGTGTTTTTAATTTGGTTGATCTGTCCATTGCTGAAAGTGGTGTGTTAAAGCTCTCTTGTATGATTGTGTTACTGTCGACTTCCACTTTTTTGGTTGTTAGCATTTGCCTTATGTATTGAGGTGCTCCTATATTGGGTCCATAAATATTTACAAATGTTATATCTTCTTCTTGGATTCATCCCTTGATCATTTTGCAGTGTCCTTCTTTGTCTCTTATTATAGGCTTTATTTTAAAGTCTATTTTGTCTGGTATGGGAAATGCTACTCTAGCTTTCTTTTGATTTCCATTTGCATGGAATATCTTTTTCCATCCACTCACTTTCAGTCTGTATGTGTTCCTAGGTCTGACATGGGTCTCTTGTAGAAAGCATATATACGGGTCGTTTTTTATCCCTTTAGCCAGTCTATGTCTTTTGGTTGGAACATTTAATCCATTTACATTTAAGGTAGTTATCGATATGCATATTCCTATTACCATTTTCTTAATTGTTTGGGGTTTATTATTGTGGGTCTTTTCCTTCTCTTGTGTTTCCTGCCTAGAGATGTTCCTTCAGCATTTGTTGTAAAGCTGGTTTGGTGGTGCTGAATTCTCTTTGCTTTTGCTTGTCCATAAAGGTTTTAATTTCTCTATCGAATCTGAATGAGATCCTTGCTGGGTAGAGTAATATTGGTTGTAGGCTTTTCCATTTCATCACTTTAAGTATGTCCTGCCACTCCCTTCTGGCTTTCAGAGTTTCTACTGAAAGATCAGCTGTTAACCTTATGGGGATTCCCTTGTATGTTATTTGTCATATGTCCCTTGCTGCTTTTAATATTTTTTCTTTGTTTTTAATTTTTGACAGTTTGATTAATATGTGTCTTGGCATGTTTCTCTTTGGATTTATCCTTTAAGGGACTCTCTGTGCTTCCTGGACTTGATTGACTATTTCCTTTCCCATTTCAGGGATATTTTCAGCTATAATCCATTCAAATATTTTCTCAGTCCCTTTCTTTTTCTCTTCTTCTTCTGGGACCCCTATCATTCAAATGTTGGTGTGTTTAATATTGTCCCAGAGGTCTCTGAGACTGTCCTCAATTCTTTTCATTCTTTTTTCTTTATTGTGCTCTGTAGTAGTTATTTCCACTATTTAATCATCCAGGTCACTTGTTCGTTCTTCTGCCTCAGTTATTCTGCTATTGATTCCTTCTAGAGAATTTTAAATTTCATTTATTGTGTTGTTCATCATTCTTTGTTTTCTCTTCAGTTCTTCTAGGTCCTTGTTAAACATTTCTTGTATTTTCTCCATTCCATTTCCAAGATTTTGGATCATCTTTAGTATCATTACCCTGAATTCTTTTTCAGGTAGACAACCTATGTCCTCTTCATTTGTTTGGTCTGGTGGTTTTTTGTCTTGTTCCTTCATCTGCTGTGTGTTTCTCTGTCTCCTCATTTTGCTTAACTTACTGTGTTTGGGATCTCCTTTTCTCAGGCTGCAGGTTTGTAGTTCCTGTTGTTTTTGGTGTCTGTCCCCAGTGGCTAAGGTTGGTTCAGTGGGTTGTATAGGCTTTCTCATGGAGGGGACTGGTGCCTGTGTTCTTTTGTATGAGGCTGGATGTTGTCTTTCTGGTGGGCAGGAATGCCTCGTGTGGTGTGTTTTGATGTGTCTGTGACCTTATTATGATTTTAGGCAGCCTCTCTGCTAGTGGGTGATGTTGTGTTCCTGTCTTGGTAGTTGTTTGGCATAGGTTGTCCAGCCATGTAGCTTGCTGGTTGTTGAGTGGAGCTGGTTCTTAGTGTTGAGAAGGAGGTATATGGGAGAGCTTTCACTGTTTGATATTGTGTGGAGCTGGGAGGTCTCTCATGGACCAATGTCCTGAACTTGGCTCTCCCACCTCAGAGGCACAAGCCTCATGCCCAGCCAGAGCACCAAGACCCTGTCAGCCACACAGCTCTGAAGAAAAGGGAGAAAAAAGGAAGAAAATAAATAATAAAATAAAATAAAATGTCATTAAAATAAAAAAAATTATTAAAAATAAAAAGAATTAAAAAGTAATAACAAAAGAAAGAAAAAAGAAAAGAAGAGAGCAACCAAACTAAGAAAGAAATCCACCAATGATAACAAGCACTAAAAACTATACTAAAAAAAACAAAAAAATGGACAGACAGAACCCTAGGACAAGTGGTAAAAGCAGAGCTATACAGACAAAATCACAGAAAGAAGCATATACATACACACTCACAAAAAGAGAAAGAGGAAATAAAATATATATCTATATATGTCAAAAAAAAAAAAAGGAAAAGGAAGAGAGCAACCAAATCAATAAACAATTCTACCAATGATAATAAACTTGAAATACTAAACTAAGATTAACATAAAACCAGAAACAAATTAGATGCAGAAAGCAAACCCAAAGTCTACAGTTGCTCCCAAAGTTCACCACCTCAATTTTGGGATGATTCATTGTCTATTCTGGTATTCCAGAGATGCAGGGTACATCAAGTTGATTGTGGAGATTTATTCCGCTGCTCCTGAGGCTGTTCAGAGAAATTACCCTTTCTCCTCTTTGTTCTCACAGCTCCTGGGGTTCTGCTTTGGATTGGTCCTCACCTCTGAGTGTAGGTCACCTGAGGGCATCTGTTCTTTGCTCAGACACGACGGGGTTAAAGTAGCAGCTGATTAAGGGTCTCTGTCTCACTCAGGCTGTGGGCAGTGTGGGTACGGAATGTGAGGTGAGCCTGTGGCAGCAGAGGCCAGTATGATGTTGCAACAGCCTGTGGTGTGCCGTGTGTTCTCCCGGGGAAGTTGTCCCTGGATCACGGGACCCTGGCAGTGGCGGGCTGCACAGCCTCCTGGGAGGGAAGGTGTGGATAGTAACCTGTGCTTGCACACAGGCTTCTTGGTGGCTGCAGCAACAGCCTTGGTGTGTCATGCCCATCTCTGGTGTCTGCACTGATAGCTGCGGCTCTGGAACTTGTTTAGGTGGTGCTCTGAATCCCCTCTCCTCGTGCACCCTGAAACAATGGTCTCTTGCCACTTAGGCAGGTCCAGACATTTTCCTGGACTCCCTCCCAGCTAGCTGTGGTGCACTAGCCCCCTTCAGGCTGTGTTCACACAGCCAACCCCAGTCCTCTCCCTGGGATCTGACCTCTGAAGCCTGAGCCTCAGCTCCCAGCCCCCACACATCCCACCTGGCAGGTGAGTAGACAAGCCTCTCAGGCTGGTGAGTGCAGGTCAGCCCTGATCCTCTGTACAGGAATCTCTCTGCTTTGCCCTCTGCACCCCTGTGGCTGCGCTCTCCTCCGTGGCTTCAAAGCTTCCCCCAAGCCACCCGCTGTCTCCACCAGTGAAGGGGCTTCCTAGTGTGTGGAAACCTTTCCTCCTTCACAGCTCCCTCCCACTGGTGCAGGTCCTGTCCCTATTCTTTTGTCTCTGTTTTTTCTTTTTTCTTTTGCCCTATCCAGGTACTTGGGGAGATTTTTCCCTTTTGGGAAGTCTGAGGTCTTCAGCCAGCATTCAGTAGGTGTTCTGTAGGAGTTGTTCCACGTGTAGATGTATTTCTGATGTATTTGTGGGGGGGAAGGCGATTTCCACGTCTTACTCCTCTGCCATCTTGAAGGACCCTCCTGCATTCTCTATTTAATTAGAGTAAAATATGTGGGTGGTTGAAGAAGTATATAAGTTTCAGCTTTGATTTCCCAATGGAAAGGATATCAAGTAATATAATAATTCAAAACTTTTAAAATCCTTTATTAAATCTTAAGAAGTACACAGTAATTCTACTTTAGATTCTTATATATGTGAAGCAACATTCCTTTTTTAAAAAAAATTACCTTTGGTGTCTGTTTCAATACTCAAATTCACAGGCCTTACCAAGTTGAGCTCTCTGGGGACTGGAGGAAACCCAGTTTGAGCTCATGGATACTTAATAAATAATCTTTGTAATGTTGTAAGGTGTCAGAGCTAGTGCCCAGATGCTATAAGGAGGCTTTAAAGCCTTACTAGGAACAGTAGGACACAAGGTGGCAGAATAATTGCTACCATATTAGCAAATAACTTTTAGCACTTGGTGCTGCACGCTATGCCTTTATTGAGAATACTTCATCTAATCTTCACAACAGCCCTTTAAAGTTAGAATTCTTATTATCTTTGTTTTACCACTGCAGAAATTAAGGCTCAGAGAAGTGAAATAATTTTCCCTAAGGTACAGTGCTAATAAACTGGCACTGCCAGGCCTTCTTTTACTCTAAAATCCATGTTCATAACCCATGTACTGGATTTGCCCTACTGACCAGGGAAGAAGTAGAAGTAAGGAACCTAAGTAGGGGTGATTAAAGTCAAGGTGAATTCTGTATCCCCAGAATAATATTTGTGGCCAAAGACTTTTCTAATCACTTAAATCTTAAAATAATCTGTCTATACTGTAAGATGAAATTGATGCCACTGTTTACTGAGGCTCCTCTTATTGCTAAAATATTGAATTGGCAGGGTGGATTATTCTTTGAAATAAATGTTCGTCCACTTAATAATGTGTAGATCTCTTGCCTAGGTCCCTGATATCTGTGTTTTTTTCTCAGTTACATCTTCTTATATATCTCCATACTTGACCACCATCTTCAGTGATGTCCATGGAATCCCAAAGAGACCTGTGTGTTGTGAAGACAGAGGCAAAGGAGCGAATAATGAGGGAGAGATTGAAAAGGGAAGAGGGTGGTGTGACTGATTCAAGGTGTTGAATATGCTATTACACAATATTTATTCTCTTCTTTCCAGAGTGCAATTTTGTGTTCTATAGAATATCTTACAATCACAACTGTAGGGAGGTAAAATGATGCAGGAAACAGCAAGTTCTTTGGTATCAGGTAATGATAATGATGATGATGATAATAGCAGCAGCTCTCATTTACTGAGTGTCTGCCATGTGTCAGCTGGTCTTCTGAACACGTTACATCTATTACAGGTTTCCCCCACTATCCAAAAGTAGAGTACGATTATGAAACCTTTCATAAGCCAAAATAGCATGAAGAGAAGAAACAATTACCTTCGGACTCATCTTGCTAATGGATGCACAAAATAAATCAAGATAAAGCACAGATGCTCGTAGACACAGTTCAGTGGTGTCTTGATGCTGAGACGTGAATGTACCTCCCAGGGAAGGAGCTTGGTGGTGCCACTCCTGCTGCTCAGCATGCACGCTGCCTCTGTAACAGCGCACTGCAGACAAATCCTGAGAACTATTTTAGCTTTTTGCCCTTTTTCATAAAATTGAAATCCTCTTCGGATTTCTTTTGTTATGGAAAACAGGTACTAATGTAGGTCTTTTGTCAACGTGACCTAACAAAATCTTTCAAAAAGTGGGGCAGATTTTTACTTCAATTAATCCTTCATTGATCCAGTGACATATGTACTACAATTATTTCCATTTTATGCATGTGAACACTGAGTGGTTAGGCAATTTCCCAAGGTCACGCAGTAAGTAGCTGAATTAGGCTTCCAGCCCAGGTGATCAGACTCCAGAAGGTGTAAGCTCAACTAAATCTGGGTTCAATTCTGATCTCCATCATGTACAAGCTGTGTGACATCAATCACATTATATTTTGAGCCTCATTGTATACATATGGAAAAGTAGAGGGCTGTGGTGTGGATTGCATGAGGCGACATACAGAAAGGCATCTAGCAGCCAGTGCCTGGCCCACAATAAAGGCTCAATAAATATTTGCTTTTCCTTCTCCTTCCTAGTTACTGCTAGAGACCAGGTTTCCTCAAATTGTGATCAAGAGAACACCTTTATCAGAATCTCCTGGGGTGCTTATTAAAAATGCAATGACAATGTTTCTTATGCTCAAGGATATTCAGTTCAGAGCTGGAAGGTTTGGTATAGTTAAATAAGCAAAGTAAAATTTTAATGCCATTTTCTAGCAGTGGCAATAAAAAGAAATTACTAAGTACCTTTTGAATTCTGAACAGATGTAGCTTTCTGGCCATCTGAATCAACAGCATCACAAACATATCAAGCAGATATGTAAATCAGTCTTCATCATCACTCAGTCACATTACAGATATGATAATGAGATTATCAGGAATATTAATAATATAAGAGTCAACTGTCTTCACTGTACCCCCAGTGCTATCTAGCCTTCCTCGTGCAAGCTAGTGAATGTATGCACATAAGCGCCTGCATAAGCTTTGGAATACACATGTACACACATGCCTGCAGACATGCAGAAAAAAGATGAAGCAAAGTACAAGCATTGCCTTGGGGTACACACAGACCCTTCTGAAATGCATGAGAGGTCAGGAGAGAATTACCTTAGTACAGTTGTCTCCCCTTATCAGTGGGGATTACGTTCCAAGACCCCCAAGATATGTCTGAAATTGTGGATAGTACCAAACCCTATATATCCTATGTTTTTTCCTATACAAATACCCATGATAAAGTTTAAGTTTATAAATTAGGCACAATAAGAGATTAATAACATTAAACTGATAATAAACTAGAAAAATTTTAAAAATATGCTGTAATTCAAGTTATGTGAATGTGGTCTCTCTCTCAGTATATCTTATTGTATTGTACTCACCCTTCTTTTTGTGATGATGTGAGATGATAAAATACCTATGTGATGAGATAAAATGAGGTGAATGATGTAGGCATTGTGATGTAGCATTAGGCTACTACTGACTTTCTGACGATGTCAGATCATCTGGTGATCCTGGATCATCAAGCCATGATGATGTTGATGGTTGGGAATCCCGTGTGGGTCGGAACAGGAGAGCTCAAGATTTCATCACACTACTCAGAATGGTGTGCGATTTAAAACTTATGAATTGTTTATTTCTGGAATTTTCCATTTAATACTTTTTGGACTACTGTAGACGACAGGTGACTGAAACCATGGAAAGTGAAGCCACAGGTAAGGGGAGACTACTGTATAGAACTAATGAACTTTATGTGGGAGGGGGTGTATGGCCAGAAGTACGAGACAATTCTTCTCCTTGAGTTAACATTTGGACAGCCTCCCCCTCCTGCATCAACCTCCCATGGGTTTATAAAGGCTCTGTGTCCAAAATTTAAGGTGAGGGGGGAAGAGTCATTTGGGACGCGTTCTTTCCAATATCCAGTACTTAAAGGTAGACAGTGCATCAATTCAATCATTCATTCAAATATTTATTGATTGCCTAACAGGTGTTATGCAAGATGCCTGATATATAATGATGAACAAAGTAGATTCATGGAATTTATTATCTAGTAGAGAACACAAAAAATAAGCAAACAGACCAAAAAAACATTACCAATAATCACATTATGCAGTTCCCAAACTTTATTGAGTGTCAGAATCACCTGGGACCTAGGAACAAATACGACTCAGGCCTTATCCTACTTCAAGGAGCCTGGGTCTCTGTGTTCTTTATTAGTTTTTCAGGTGATTCTGTTCCATATCAAAGTTTGAGAACCACTCAACTACTGGTTTGAATAAGTATTGAGAGAATAGTCGAGGTATAAGGGAGGTTCAAGTGTCCTATAGTTCAGTGCTTCTCAAACTTTCCTGTGCATTCGAATCACCTGGGGATCTTGTTAAAATACATGTTCTGATTCATTCAGTATGTTTGGGGGAGGTGCCCGAGCTGCTGCATTTCAAACAAGCTTCTAGGTGATGGATGCTACTCTGCTCCTGGCCTGAGGACCTGGCCTTAAGTAGCAAAGCTGTGGTCCAGCATGTGCATTCCCAAACTTGTCTTCTATTTATATACCAGACTTTGATCATTTTCATTCATCTCAGGCTCCTTTCATCAAAGTGTGAGAATAGGAATCAGAATCATCTGAAGGTGATAATTAAATATGCAAATGCCCCTGTGATTTCCATGCACACTAAAGTTTGAAAACTGCTGCTTTCAGAAAAACAGTGACTGTAAATCATTCACATGTGTGAAGCGAGCCTGAATTCCTCAATTTACTATAGATCAGTGGTTTGCCAACCTAGCAAAACATTAAAATCATCTTGGGAGAGGTAAAAAATACCAATGTTCTGGTCCTATCCCACACCAATTAAATAAGAATCTCTGGGAGGTGGGTCCCAGGCATTTGTATTTAAAAACTCCCTAGGTAATCCTAATGTACAGACAGGGTTGAGAACCAGTGTTATAGCACAAATAGCCTTTTTATTTAAACTTAGGGATATGGTTGATCTAAGTAGAAATTGTGCAGTTAATAGAGTTTGTCTTTGTCATTTCTCCTTTCTGGGCCCTTGTCATAACCAATCTCCCTTTCCAGGGCACAAATTACCCTGGTGTTCCTATCACGGTGACTCACTGACCTCATATGTCCCATGACCTGCCTTTCCCCTGTCATCAGAAGCAAATCTGTCCCCCACCCCCTATTTTTTCCTTTTCTGCTGGTGAGTAGAAACAGGTTAATCAGAAAAAGGAATCCCAAGTCATGTGTAAATTAATGTGCATTCCCACTTTGGTGCCACAGTCCCTTAACCTAGTTTAAATAGACTTTACGGCTCTCCTGAAGTATGGCTCTCCTGAAGTTGGGAATTTCAAGCATGACTGTTTAAAATAGCATATCTGAACCTCAAATGAGCAGCCACCTATTCCAATAACCTTTAGCCCTGGTCTTGCTTAAGGAAGGAGTCCTGTTTTGTGGTTGACTTGATTATAAGAGGCATTTTTTTCATCATAGTGTCCAAGTTATTATATGATGTTCTGTTTTTTTTTTTAAGAGGAAAATGCTAAATGTGGTGAGGAAATCATTTTGACAGCAGTTTCTTTTGTTATGAAAAAGGAATTTAGCAATTTTTTAAATATGTTTTTTTTTAAGCATGAGGAGGTGGGAAATTCTTTGATCGGGGCCTGTAATCAGGGAAGCAGAGAGAAAAACAAAGGATGTTCACATATGAGAAATTGACTACTTCCAGAAGAAAACTGTTACATCAACATCGATTAATATTTATTGAGCACCTACTGGGTACATAACACTCTGCTAGCAACTTGAAAAATTACATGGAATACATACCTATAAAACATAATTACCAGGGACTATTTTTGGCTACTTGTTTAAATTCATTATAGTAAGGACAAGCAACCAGGGCTGCTTATAATTTGGTCTCATTAATAAAACTGATTCTTGAGAAGACTTGCTGAGAAGGATAGAAAATAAACCATATTGAAATATGATTTTCTATTATTTTGATAATTCCAATACAAACACGCAGGTGGGGCCAAACAACACTGTAATTTCAAGTATGCGATTCTCAAATTTCAGTCATCAACTCATTCCCAGAGGAAGTATGGAATCCAGCACACAGCTTGGGATTTCCTTCACCTATCATTTGTGGAATTCTTGAATGCTATTGATTTTGTCCTATGGGCTTAGGTTAATAATGCAGCTATGTGTATATATCACTGAGATGTACGAGAAAAGAAATGAGATTCATTCCACAACTCACACACAGGAAGCATTCTCATTTTCTTATGCTTGTGGATGATAAATTATACATTTATACCACTTCTGCTTTGAAAATGGAGAGACTGGGTTTAAACTGTGTGACATAATCACTTGAAAATATTAGCCAATATATTCCTATTTGGACTGAAGTATTTGTCCTATACCCATGTGAAAAGTGCCAGGACAACTTGACTGAAAGATTTATGCCTGTGAAAGACTAAAACAATATGAAAGTTTCATGATCATTAACTTCTCCTATAATAGAGAAATTGGCCATGTTACTTAAAATTCAGGGAAAATTGATATTTGGTATAGATTCTCATGCTAATCAATTCAACTGACCATTTTTTAGTATTTTGGCTGAACATGGTTTTATTATTATCTGGAGTAGAAATCATTTTTGCAAATATTTATTTCATATATTTATAATGTATACATTTTCCACTGCTAGAAAGTATACCAGGTGCTTACCTTGTCAGGTAGGAAAAATAGACTGAGGAAAACAATGCATATTCCTCACACTCTAGGATGTCTGTAGCCTGCTCCATACCATACCTTGAAAATGATGCATTTGAACAACCTAGAGAGGCATAGTCCCTATATTATGGGTTATATTTTCAGTTTTTATTAAAATTATGATTTGCCCTGGACCTGTGAGGGTATACTTATCTGCCTGGCTTGATTATATTCTCTCTGAAGGTGGTCCAAGGTGAGAAACTTTCCATAGATGAGGAAATAACTTGGAGGGATTTGCTAGGAAGTTGGTGAATAATATCTACTGTTCATTCTCAAATTTTACTGTATTTCTTAAAGCAAATAGTGTGGTCATAGCACATATTGGAAATGTGTACCTAGCCCAGGTAACTACTTGGCAGCTGGTATTGTCAAAAAGGAGGAAAGGGAGGAAGTTTGAATAAACAGGGAAAGGACGAAGGAAGGAAGGAAAGGGAAAAGAAGGACACGTCCAAGTGTATTATGGGATACACATTCTGAGTATAAGAACATGCCTATCAAGTCACTGGCTCCCACTGTTTTCAAAGAGATGATCTGATCAGAAAGGAGTACATGTACTCAAGTTTCAGGAAAATGTTTACCCATTTCCAGTTCACCTGTCTTAGCTTTGATCTTAAAACAAACAAAAACAAAAACGGTGAAACAGACTCTGAACAATGTAAGGAAACAGTTCTTCGTAGCTATCAAGTGTTTCTACACATGGAACAGGCAGATGCACTGTCTTTATCATGAATTATCCTTTTAAGGATATGTGTATTGCAGAGAGCCTTGCTAGATTGATAGTGTCTCCTGCTGGAATAAAGGGCAGATTTGCTTCTGTACATATACTAAAAATAGTGCCTCCCTCCAGGGAAAACATCAGCATGCTCACTGCCTATTATTAACTATTTAGGTTAAGCTTGAAGTTTCCCTTCTATAATGCAACCCACTGCCTATGCAGATGTCACCTGGCCCTCTTCATATTGCTTTTGGGAATTGGGGCTCAGGGAAATTATACGAATTCTGATACTCTGGGTATTGCTATCACTATGAATAATAAACTCTCTGTTGTCTCTGACCCAGGAGTCTCATGTCTTCTGCTAGGCTAACATGTTAGCATGCAAGTAGGGTAAAATCTCAGACCCTTCACAGTTCTTGACAAATGTCAAATCTGAAAGGGATATTAGAGATATGTAGTCTAACCCCTCTATTTTATAAATAAGAGAATTTAGACCCAGAATTTAATGCATTTGTTCAAGGTCAAAGAGGTGATTAACAATAGAACCTGAACTAAAGGTAATGAAAACATGCCCTAGAGGCAAACAACTTTAACTCTGAATTTGTTGATAATGGCATTTTGACTTAACAATGCTCCTTCCAGATCTCTTCAGATTTCTTCTATAATATCTGTGTGCCCTTCCCTATGCATACTTTTGTTTCCCACTACCATGGTATTCAGACCCGAAGGGGTGTGAAAGTCCAGCACCCTTGCCTCAGGTGGCTACCATTCTGACATGTAACACCCTAGAGTTTGTTTGTGGGACACAGCTGGACCCTACGCTCCCCAGGGCTTTTGCCAAGATTATACCCTTGTTGGCTTCCCATCTCTGTCCTGCTTCCCTCAGTCTCTTTCCAATTTCTTCTGGGATCACTTCCTTAATAAATTGTCCATGAATCCTCATCTCCAGGTCAGCCTCTGAGGAACCTGCCCCAAGATGGTAATCTAATTCTTCAAATGAATTAGACAAGACCCTAACCTTTGAGACAGCAATATTTGTATTTATTTCTTCTCCTTCTCACCTGGAAAATCTAAGAAGCAGAATTGGGCCTTTGGTAATCACAACCAATGTCTCCACCACAGTGACTCAGTATATTTTCAAAAAAGCACAAGGCTCAATGACCGCTACTACCATTGGTGGTGAGACAGCATAAGCTCAATTCATAGGTATAGCTGTCATTTAAAAATTATGATGTGCCTACTCTCTGTAAGGAACTGGAGGATATGTGGAAATAAATGACACAGTCCCTTCCTTGAGGCAAAATAGGTTTAAAAAAATAAGACAGGAGAAAGGCTTTCACGACGTGAAGAAGGCTGTTCCCAGAGCCTAAGAAGTAGAAAAATTGAAGCAACAGAACATATTTAAAAAATAGAACTCGTTTGTCTATTTATTTATCCATTCCAAAAACATCACTAATTAAACGCCCATGATACACCAGGTACCAGGTACTATGCTAGGTACTGAGTCAGTGGTATTCTGTGACTATTTAACAACCATATAAAAACAAGCCTGCTTTGTGCTGCTTGCCAATTTCTGTGGCGGAAATGTTCCCACCTTGGTTGATTTCAAGCTATCAAGGGGACATCAATCGAATCACAAAATTCCTGAAAATGTAACAGCAAGATCTTGTGAACCAGTACAAGCCAGCTGCAGCACACCACAGCCCTAGGATATATCAGTGAACACCATGGAAACGTCTCTGTCATTCCACAGCTTACTGACACAACGGTACACAAGTAAATAGAGTGTGCTTGGGAAAGCAGACAGAAAAAGCTGCCCCTAAGAGGAGCACTCCCTAACCCAGTCTTAAAGATGAGGGGGCAGGAAAGGCTTCCTAAAGAAATAACACAAAAAAAAAAAAAAAAAAAAAAGAAATAACATTTACTCGGAGCCCAGAGCATCAGAAAGGGTTCATTAAGTGAAGGAAGGCCAGGAGGTGAGAAAGGATGGCTTCTTTTAGGGAAATGAAAAGATTAGGAACAAGAGGGAAGGTAGCAAGAGGCACGGCTGGAGATTTAGGGAGGGAGAGGCTGTGACCAGCGTCCTTGGACTGGATAAGCAGTTTGGACTTTGGCCTAAGGCACAATTTCCTCCAGTAAGTCCACAAAATGCCAATAGATGTGTGGAAAACAAAAGAAAGCAAAACAAAACCTATGTTCAAAAATGTTTTGGAAATACTGGTTGTCCTCACCGTGGAATTTCTCATGCAGTTGGCTCTCCCAGGATGAGGCAGAATACACACAATTTCTTGGAATGATTTGACTGTGGAATGCCTCGACTGTGGAATGCCTCCCACTTATTTTTAGAATTATATCTCAGGAGTAGGGTGCTAAGGAACTTGTCTTCACAAAACACATTCTGGAAAGTGCTCTTCTAAGAACAATGGGAAGGCGTTGTAGATTTTTAAGCAACAGTGACATAATCAGATAACCCTGTAGTTATGTTTTCTTTTCACTAATTAGTGATTTGTTTTGAATCATGTTTTTCTATTAGCTGCACCCCTTCCCAACTGGTTTCTCTTCTCAAATTGTAAAAAAAAAAAAGGCCTAGGAAAACATCTAAATACATCTTAATAGTAAAAAAACAAAAGTAGTTTTGCAGAGGTATTACACTAGTAATAAATTTGGTAGATTTCATTGTTTTAGTGTCTGACTTTAATATTTCTTTTCAAAATTTCCATTATTTTTGAAAAGGAGAGAAGGTAAAATCTGGGCCTCTCTCAACATTTAGGCCTCATTTTATTGAAAAGGAAACAATGACAAATGAAACCATTCACCTCTAGAAGATTATAGACTCCCACATCTGAAGTGGAAATTGTAGCTTAGGTGATCATGTACTGTATGTTTACTTTATTGCAACTTTGTTCTATATAAGGAATGATGGGGCAAGGATTGAGATAGAGGAGAAGAAGAAAGAGGAGGGGAGAAGAAAGACCATTTAGCGACCTATCAGAGCTTGATGAAGCTTGATATAATTAACAAACTTGTGATATCTTTAGCAATTGTAATTCCAATTATTTGCTAGCTGAAGGCAGCTTTCACTGCTCTAAGTTAGGAAATCATGGAAATAGCCTAATTAATATAATTTGCCTTATGCTCTCTAAGAGAACAAAAACAAATATGTCATTTTTTAGAATAAATAGCATGGTATAGACTAAATATTATAAATATTCAGTCAGTTTGCAGAACAAATATTGCATATTATGGATCCTTTTCAGCAGTTTTATGAAATTCAGCATGATTTAATGAAATTATGATGGCTGTTTGAGTTTTACAACTAAATTACAATAAAAAGAAAGTACTTCCTTTGCATGGATAAGAGGAAGATCCTTGACGAAATAGCATGGTAGAGTTTATAATGCTGTGGGCCTGAGGAGACAAAGATTTCATTCTTTTTCTTGCCAGTTTTCTAATCTCAAGAGAACCCCAAAGTTAAAATAAATCTTTTAAAAATTCCATATGCTACTGTGGAGAGACATAATAAATAATTCTTTGCCATTTCATCATGTAGAATTGAGAGATAAAGCTGTTTGTAAAACCCTAAAGATTACAAATCATTTCAACAGGTCATCATATGTTAATGTCAGTGAGAATTTAATCACCACATGTGAAAATGCATATTGCAATGGTTGGCCTGCATGCTTTATGTATGGGGCTCCACCTCACCCCCTTATATTTAATCACCTGCTCTCTGTCCTGCTGTCAAGTATTTACCCCTCAAGAAAAACTTACCATGATAAAGAAGGGAGAGAGAGAGAAAGATGACTGAGTTTATTATCAAGTATTTATTGACAAGTATATATTTCCAGCACTATGCTAGGCACTGTAAAGTAGGCAAAAGCAATGTTTTAATGCCAGACATGACCCCTTGCCTTGAAGAATTTTACTATGTATTTGGAGCAACAAAATTCTCATTTACAAATCAATTACAGATGAGCTAAATGCTATATGTACAATATTAACCTGAAAGGCAATAGCTAAGAAATGAGAGGTCCACTAACCTGGAGTGGTAGCAAGACTTCAGGTACTAGCTAGAGGTGGGATCTTGAGGGATATTCAGGATGTGGAGCAGTAAAGAAGGGAGGGTATCCCAACCAGAGGAGGGACTTAGCATAGGGAAAATCACAGAGATACACCTGTGTGTGGTAGAGAAAGGATAAAACGGAGTTGAGTAAGGATAAAAAGGAGTTGAGTAAGGTTACTGATAGTTTAGCAAGCCCAGAAAACGGAGTTGAGTAAGGATAAAAAGGAGTTGAGTAAGGTTACTGATAGTTTAGCAAGCCCAGAAAAGAGGCTGGGAAATAATAAGGTAGAAAACAAGGAGATTCTTGGGCCAGAAGATGACAGAATTACTCTGATTTAAAAAAAATAGGGAAAACAATAGATGAAACAGTTTCAAAATTAGGACAGATTATAGCCCAGAAGAGAGCAGAGTCAAAGTGAAGAAAGATATTTTGGTAAGTGATAAGTGAAGAGAGGAGCAACTGAACAAAGGAAATGGAAATGGAAATAAACATGGAGAAGCAAATCAAAAGACATATCAAATAAGGAAGTATTAAACTGCCTTTTATGATAGTTTGGATATAGAGGACAAAGAAAAAGGAAGTTAAAGAGGACCTCAGGGTTTTTAGCTATGACGAGAAGGGATGGTACCCCTGGGGTAAAATTGTTTGATGAGCTCTGATTTATCCATGAGATGGAACTACAGATAAGGCAATATTTGATAGGTACTTTGGGGAGTCAGCAACACAGAACTGATTGAAGCAGGACACTTCAACCACCACTATTTTCATCCTCTAAATTTTGATACAGATAACAAAACAGCCTTTACCTGAATAGATAAAGCCATGAAAGCTCATGTGGTAAAGACTGCTAGACTCCATTCATGTTTTCTTCCATAGCAATAGAACTGTGGCATGGCATATAGATAGCTTGTGTGGTAAGCCAAACAATGGCTCCCAAAGATGTCTATATCCTAATCTTCAGAATCTGTGAATGCATTAGGTTACATGGCATGGGGGTATTAAGATTGCAGATGGAATTAAGAAGACTAATCAGCTGACCTTCAAATAAGATGATTATTCTGGATTATCTGGGTGAGCCCAATGTAATCACGGGATCCTTCCTTCCTTTAAAATGGAAGAGGGAGGCAGAAGAGGAGGTTTGTTAGAGGGATATTTGAAAATGCTGTGTTCCTGGCTTTGAATTTGAAGGAAGGGGCCATAAGTCAAGGAATATAGGAACCCTCTAGAAGCTGAAAAAGGCAAGGAAACAGATTATCCCCTAATGCCTCCAGAAGGAACGTAGCCCTACTTTGATTTTAACCCAGTGAGAGTTCAGACTTCTGACCTCCTATAATATAATAAATTTGTGTTATTTTAAGACACCAAGTTTGTGGCAATTTATTATAGCAGCAATAAAAATCTAATACAGGGCTTCCCTAGTGGCGCAGTGGTTGAAAGTCCGCCTGCCGATGCAGGGGACATGCATGGTTCGTGCCCCAGTCTGGGAGGATCCCACATGCCACGGAGTGGCTAGGCCCATGAGACACGGCCGCTGAGCCTGAGCGTCCGGAGTCTGTGCTCCGCGACGGGAGAGGCCACAACAGTGAGAGGGCCGTGTACCGCAAAAAAAAAAAAAAAAAAAAAAAAAAAAGCTAATACAACTGGCTAGCCATACTACATTTCCCATCTACTCTTATAGTTAGATGTGACTATGTGACTAAATTTTCACCAATGAGATGACAGAGATGATGACGTGTACTTTCGGGGAAGCACCCATTGCACAGCTTGTCACCTTGCCCCAGGATTACCCAATCAGTGCCTTGGGTCTAAAACATTCTCTTATATGAATACTGTGAACCAAGCTTCCACTTGGCCCCAGATTCTTCTTCCTTATTAGAAGAAACCCTTCCCTGTTCTGGGTATGTAGTCAACTTCCTTGTACTGCATGTGTATCATACAGTACCTGGCCAGCCCCGCCAGTATATCTGCCCCCATGGGAAGTCTTTGCCTGCAGCACAAGAAGGGGGCATGCAGTCCACTGTCCTGTGTCAGGTGTCAGGAGGGACATGCTGGCCATAGGAGACCAGCGCACACTACAGATGCTGATCTTTCTGAATCTCTTCTCCTTTCTGTGAGTAAAGGGTTGTTCCAACCAGAGCCTCATGTGTTGAATCCTCCCTGGTGACTTCAAACCCATAGAAGATGCTGTGGACTGAGGTCTGTGAGCTCCTAATTCTGGTGGTTGGCATTGTTATGATCTTTTCCATTCTCTATGCACAGTGGAAAGTCTCACCTGGGACTGGTAGTTAGGGCTTCCTGCTTGACATGTGTGGTATCCAGGCTGGAGCCTTTAAGATGGTGGACCTTTTTCTTTCATTCTCTTTCACCATCCATTGAAATGGAACACAGGTGTGACTGTGAACATACTTTGACCATTCAGATAAAGGCAATACCATACAGAGGAAATGGCAGAGAAACAAAATGGAAGGAAATTGGACTTCTAAGTTATGCTGCGCAGCAAAGCCTCTCACTGATCTGGAACAGAAACTGTTAGCTGAGAGAGAACTATACCTGCAATTTGTTTCAACCATTGCATTCTGGAGGCTTTATTTTATAGTAGCTAGTATGACCATGTATTAGTCAGGATTCTCCACAGAAACGGAACCAACCAGATATATATAGGAAGAGATTTATTATAAGGAATTGGCTCATGCAATGAAGAAGGCCAAGTTCCTTCATCTTCTGTCTGCAAGCTGGAGACCCAGAAAAGCCGCTGGTGTGATTCAGTCCAAGTCCATGGACCTGAGACCCAGGAGTGTCATGGGCAGGAGAAGATTGATGTCCAGCCCAAGCAATCAGGCAGCAAGAGCTGACTTTTTCCTTCCTCTGCCTTTTTGTTCTATTCAGGCCTTTGCTGAATGATGCTCACTCACATTGGAGAGGGCAAACTACTTTACTGAGTCTACTGATTCAAATGCTAATTTCATCTGGAAACGCCCTCACAGACACACCCAGAAATGTTGTTCAGCAAAATATCTAGGCACCCCATCATGTAATCAAGTTGACACCTAAAATTAACCAATAAAATTAACCATCACAGAGCTTAAATAACACAAGATGATTTTGTCGAAGGAGGGAATATGTGTGTTATGGAAGAAGGAGGTTAGAGAGGAGAAGGCTAAGAACAGCCTTTAGGACCACCTTCATGTAAAGGGTAGGAACCTACAAAGATTGGAAAGGAGAGTAAAATGTTATAGCACCTAGAGGAGACAAAATTTCAAGAAGGACATGATTAACAACTGTCAATGCACCAGAAAGATGAGATCAAGGCTTAAGGGAAACAAAAACCCTTGGAATGAATGACTAGTGAGTCACTCTTGTTCACTCTCATTTGTCCTCCTCTGTCTTTCCTACACCTTTAAGTACCGTCTCTATACTTGTAACTCCAAATGCATATCTCCAGACCAGATTACCCTTCTAACTTACTTGATGTTACCATTAGATGTCTCATAAGCATCTCAAACTCAATATAACAAAAAGTGGACACTCGAGTAACCCCACATCCTCCAGAAACAAGTCCATTCTTCCTTCTGACTGCCCCATCTCAGTAAAATCACCTCATCCCTCGAATTGCCCAAGCTTGAAAACTGAGACTTCCTTTTTCTCTTTCACCTTTCATATTCAATCCATTAATCCATCACCAAATCCTGTCAATTATACATCAAAATATACCATGAGGGGCTTCCCTGGTGGCGCAGTGGTTGAGAGTCCGCCTGCCGATGCAGGGGGCACGGGATTGTGCCCCGGTCCAGGAAGAACCCACATGCCATGGAGTGGCTGGGCCTGTGAGCCATGGCCGCTGGGTCTGCGTGTCTGGAGTCTGTGCTCCACGACGGGAGAGGCCGCAACATTGAGAGGCCTGCGTATCGGAAAAAAAAAAAAAAAAAAAAACTATATATATATATATATATATATATATATATATATATATACACATACATACCACAAATTTTACCCTGGTCAAATCCACCATCACTTCCTGCCTAAAATCATGCAATATTTTACCAATTGTACCCTTCAAATCCATCTTCCCCCACATTACAAAACTATCAGTGATGTGTTACCACACTTTTTTAACCTGCTTCCCATTGCACTCAGGGTTAAATTATAAAAATCATTAACATGGCCTAAAAAAGCTCTGTATAATATTTCCTAGGTTTACCCTTCCAACTTTTTTCTCTCACCAATTTTCCTCTTGCTATTTATACTTTGGCTACACAGAATATCTTTCAGTTTTTCTAATGTACCAATTATCTTCTTCCTTAGGGTTTTCACACATGCTTTTCCCACTGTGGAACTTCTTCTATTCTGTTCATCAACCTAACTCTTCTCATTCTTCAGGTGTTGGTCTCAGCATAGGTTTTTCATATAGACATTCCTTATTTCCCCTCAAAATGAGGTGACCATTATTATTCTCTTCATAGGGTCATGTTATTTTCCTTCATAGCACTTGTCAAATATTTCGTTCTGATTTGTGTAATTCTTTGATTAGCTTCTATACTCTTCTCTAGTTTCTCTATCTATGAGGACAGAGTTTCCATTCTATAGAAAGTCCCTAATTTGTAGCATGTCTAACTTGCTGTATGCAGTCAGTAAATATTTGTGGATCTTAATGACCTTTGGAAAGTACTTTCCATTTGAGTGGGAGCAGCAAGAATTCAGACTTCAGAGTTTTAACACAAGCATGGATGAATGAGAGCTGATGGATTTGGGTGGGGATAGGGAAGAAGAGATGAATTTGACTTAGGAAAAGCATTCCTTGTTGCCTGTATTAACCATATTTCTGCTCTCCACCATTAGGCAATTCATATATTCCTATAACTCCTACATTTCATAAATATTGGCGTTGATCACCATTAGAAAGTGTTTGTGCCTTGATATTAATTGCTCTGTTAATATAAATGTTCCTTGGCTTCTAGGACCTAACAACCATAGAAAGAAAGGAAAATGGTAGAAAAAAAATATAAATGAAAAATGAAAATACAGTTAGAAATATGAATACATTTGGAAAAGATAATACACAGTAGATACTAATGTTTACTTATAACATTAAGCTTTGCCAAAAACAAAAACAAAAAATCTCCTAGTGGACAACTGCAAGTTGATCATGTGAAAGTGAGAAAGGGTAGAAAATGACAGATGAGCTACAAAGTAAATAACTATAAGATAATATTCTTTGAAAACATAATCCTAACATAATGGTGTGCAATTATTAACAGGGAAAATTTAATGGATATTTTAGCAAAAGAGAATCTTATCTTGCATACTCAGTTTCTCTTATCTACCATTCCTATTCCTCGATCTGTCTGGGCAAAGCATGTCTCAGCCAGACCAACTCTTATATTTCCATGATGTAGAATCAAAGAATAGGCAGAAGAGGACATGGCAGCAGGACAAAAGAGTCTACAAAAGAGAGAAAAGACTAAGTGAGAAAGGTTAATGGAATCTACAAAATAAATGAGAGAGCAGATAGAATAGAGGCTTTGCGAGCAGGTGAGGTAGAGTCGGGGTGGGAGGAATGTGTGTTCTCTAAAGAGTATGGGGTATGAGAAATTAGGAAGCAAAAGAAAGGGGACATGTGAAGCATCTTGAATGTGACACCACTCAAGGCTGAACGAGAGGAGCCACAGTTTCATTAGCTTTACATAAGTTGAGCTATCATCTCTAAGTGGTCATGGTCCAGGAATGAGATCTAAGAATCATTATCGACTCTTCTCAGAAAGCACTGACAAAAAGTGCTGCAGCATTTGTTGAATGAAAATGATAACATGGCCATGCCTCAATCATTGTATGTAGTTCTGATCATCTCAAACAAAGAGAGAGATAGAAAATCTGGAGAGAAAACTGAAAAAGACCATTAGGATTCAAATATTGAGTGACTGGTTGGGAATGGTTGACTTTTCTCCCAAACTCTAAGAGTCTATGAGTTATCCAGAAGAAGACATATGTAAATACACACACACACACACACACACACACACACACACACACACACACACACGTACACATGTATGCATAAATGATTTTTTTTTTCAGTTTGGAAAGATAAAGCCTGGATGATGGAGAATGTGTTACAGGTCTGTCACATATTCAGTGTATATTAAGGATTGGACATGGACTTGATAAAATGTATGGAATGTGAGAACTATGATTAATGCTTTGAAGTTTTATTTCAGTAATTTCAAGGTAAATTGTGACTATCAAAAAGTACAAGGTGGAGGAAGCTATAGGATTCTCTTGAGGGAATGGAGACAATGGATGTCTGGAGGGATTTGGAAAGAGAGTTTAGCCTTGGGAAGGCTGAACATTTAGCCTTGGGAAGGCTGAACATTGAGAGTGAGGATATGTCAAGATAGATAGAGATTCCAGCCCTAGCCAATAAGCACAGTCATTGGTCCTCTTCTCCCCATCACTTTTTTGTTTTACTACTAAGTGCAGATAAATAGTAAAAGAATCCTGAGTCAGAAAATGAAGAAAGTAAAAACATAGATAAGGTTCAAATGGGCTCAATCAATCATTTAATAAGTATTTATCAAGTGTCTCCTGAGACACAACCATCAGTCAATGTGTTCTGCAGGACAGATTTAAGAGAGGAAAAGACATACTTATTTTCTTAAGGAATCTGCAGGCTAGGTAAATATATAAAATATTTACTAGCAAAAGATAGTCTATTGTATAGGACACCCAATAAGTAAGTTCTCTTGGGAGAATTAATGTAGTGTAAAGCAAATAAAAGTAATTTGCATTCCATGAACAATATGGAGCTACTGAAGGTTTTTGAGCATTGGAATAAAGTACACAAGTTTGCATTTTAGGAATGTAGAATGGTTAGGAGGCCAGGAAAATAAGAAGTAAGGGAACTATTGCAGTAGCTTAAAATTCAGTGATTTCATAAAATAGAGTAAAATAGTAGATAGAAAATGCATTAAAAATCCATTTCCCAGTTAGTGAGTTGGTTTAAAATATTGTTTTTATAGATTCAAAAAATGTTTAGATAAACTATTAGTTGAAATTGCTATAACCATCTATTAATTAAAATGACATATATCTCTAATATATGCAGGGTAACAATCCATATTGCCATATGCAATCCATATACCTAAGCAGAAGACAGAATATGGCTTTGCTCATGTTCTATTAAAATTTTGTATTTTTGACCTATATAACATTTATATTTTTATAACCAGGAGATTAGGAGGAAAAATGAAGAGAGCTATTGATATTACATATTTAGGGATGAAAACATCTGTAGAGGTACTCCTGTGAGCATTTCAATATAATATTCACCCTTGTAATGAAAGTGAATCACACATAGTAGGAGATTAATACGGATTTGTTGACTGAATTGGAATGTAAGGAATAATGCATATATTACTGCAGTAATAGTTTCTGGCAGATGAGCAAGAAGGGAGTTACAGTGTGTAGAGTGTGGCGAAATGAGTGTGGGACATGCTGAATATTGAAAAGAATTGTCTAGCTATTATATAGTTTGCATATATTATTAACAAAAAATAATTTCTTTCCAAATAAAATATCAAAGTGAAGTGGTAAAAAAGGGAAGATTAAAAAATTTTAAATAAAAATATTTTTCTCACAAATATTAATGTTATATGTATTAAGTGATAAACAATATTAGGATAGCAGTTAAAATTAGCATAATGAATTTAAACAAAACCTTTATGAAAAATTATGGATTTCTTTTTTAAGAGCAAATTCCATCTGAGAATATTTACCAGCACTGTTTCAACTATCATCAAATCATAGTGATAATAACAAATATTATACCCATTTTGAAGATGAAATAAAGTAAATCAATAATAATTTTCAAGTGACATATTAGAGTAATGGTAAGAATAATAAACAAAGACAAACTTTTCAATATGATGTATCAACAAGCAGTTGTCTCATCAATATCTTCAATAAATATTTTCATTTTTCTCATAATATATCTCTTTTTTCCAGTCTTTGATTTTAGTCAAGAATTATCACCAATACAGCTATGTTAAGCACAGTTTTCAAAGGAAGCTGAGGAATCTCTTTCCCAAGGGCTTAAAAATAGTTAAAATACCCATCTGTATATAAAATGTGGTTGAAGTATGCCTAGAGTGGAAAAGTTTTATTACTTATATATATGTTATGCATATCCTTTGTATGTAGTAAAATTTTATTAAAAAATAAAGAAAAAAATAAGTGAACTAAGTATTCAACTCAAGAGGTTGGGAAAAGAGCAAAAGAAAAACACAAAACAAATGAGAAGGAAGAATATGATGATGATGATGATGACAAAATAAATTAAACAGGCACAACACCCAAAACAGCAAATGATAGAGAAAGCAGCATAATGAAAAGCTAATTCTTTGAAAAGATTAATTATATAGACAGAGCTTTGGCAAGATGATTAAGAGAAAAGATGTGAATAAAAAAATACTTGAAAAATTTAAATTAATGATAAATAAAATTTTTAAAAATATTATGAATCTATGTGCTAAAAATGTGAATATCTGAATGAAATAGATATATTTGTAGAAAGTCATAAACTGCCAAAATTGCCACAAGAGGAAAAGAAAGCTTTCATAGACAACAAAGCATGATCCATAAAAACAAAAATGGATAAATTGGATGTCATCAAAAAATTTTTAAATTTTCACTGGAAAATCCCATTTAGAAGATGAAAGGACAGTTAGTTACAGACTAGGAGAAAGTCTTTGCAAACAATTTATCCAACAGAGCACTATTATCTATAATATATAAGTAACATTTAAAACTCAAAAGAAAAAGAAAACAAGTAATCTAATTAAAAAATGGACATAAGACATGAAGAGACAGTTCACCAAAGAGAATATATGGATGGCAAATAAGCACATGAAAAGATGTTCAACATCACTATCAGGAAAGTAAACTGAAGACAGTGATGAAATATTACTACATGGCTGTATGAACAGCTAAAATAAAACAATATTGATAATACTAAATGCTGACAAGTATGTGAAGAAACTAAATATGTTATACAGTGCTGGTGGGACAGTAAAATGGTGCAGCTGCTTTGGAAAATAGTTTGCAGTTCCTTAAAAAGTTAAACAAAATGTTAACCAAAAAGTTAAACCAGATGACCCAGATGTTCCACTCCTAGGAAATTTAACATGTATGACCACACAAAAATGTGTACAAAGATGTTCATAGAAACTTTTATTAATTATAGTCAAAAACAAAACTGTAAAAAATGTGAATGTCCTTCAACAGGTAAGTAATTAAACAAACTGCTCTATATCTATACTATGGAATAATACTCAGCAATAAAAAAGAAGAAACTATTGACACATGCAACTTGAATGTATCTTAAGGGTATTATACCCAGTGAAAAAAAGCCAATCTCAAAAGATTACAGACTGTATGATTCTATTTAAATAATGGAATGACAATCAAAATGACAAAATTATAGAGAGAGAGAACAGAGGAATAGTAGCTACCAGGGGTTATGGTGAGAGGTGGGTGAAGGGCAGGATAGGTAGCCTATAAAGTAGTAGCATGAAGGATTTCTGTGGTAACGGAACAGTTCTATATTTTGATGGTGATGGTTACAATAGTCTATACAGATGATAAAATTACATAGAACTACACACACACACAAACACACACACATACACAAGCACATGTAAAAGTGGTCTAAGGTCTGTAGATCATACCAATGTCTATTTCCTGTTTTTGATATTGTATTATGGTTATACAAGATGTTAACCACTGGGGAAAACAGTGAAAACACATGGGATCTCTCTTTACTATTTTTGCAACTACCTGTGAATATATCACTTTTTCAAAATTAAAACTTAATCTTAAGAGCAAAACAAAACAAACAAACAAATCTAAATCCTTACTTAACGTTACATACAAAACCAACTGCAGGTATATTAAAACCAAATGTAAAAAGTTGAACTAGTCATTAGAAGAAAATATAGGAGAATATCTTTGTGACCTAGGAGTATGCAAAGATGTCTTAAAAGTTCAAAAACACAAACCACAACCTAAAAATTTTATTTACTGGGTTACATCAAATTAAGGGTACCTATTCAATGAAGATAAAATTTAAAAGTTCACTGACAGGTAACAGACTAAGGAAAGATATTAGCAGGGTCTAAAATCAATAAAGGTATATACCTAAAATATACAGGGAATTCATAAATCAACAAAAGAAAAACAGCAACTTCAATAGAATAATGGCCATAGGTTGAGAACAGGAAATGTACAGAGAATAAATCCCCAAACCATAATAAGCATATGAAAACATGCTCAAAATTATTAGCAATCTGAGAAATATACATGAGGCCTTTTACATCTGTCCAATTGGAAAAAAGTTAAAAGCTGGGTAATGTCAAACATTGGTATAGATGTGGGGATAAAAAATTTTCCTCAGCTAGTGGAATTATAAACATACTCAATTAAATATAAATAATTGTAATTTATATTGTAAATAACTTCTCACAGAGGTCCATAAGAACAATGCACAAGAATATTCACTAAAGCATGTTTGATGAGAGGAGTGTGAGGAATTCTATGCATCAACTGCTGGGAAAATAGAGAGGTCAAATGCAGTGAGTACAGAACATGGAGAACGAGGTAGCAGTCAGAAGCAGTGGATTAATGTACGTGTAGCAACATGGATGGATTTGAAAACAATACTGAGTGAAAAAAGGAAGAAATATAGTGACATATAACACAATATTGTCAAATAAGTTAAAATTAATGAACCAAAAATTCACATTTTGCAAGAACACATACATAGTAAATACAATGGAATGATTGTTGATGGGAAGCATGAAAGGGGTATGGGGAATAGGGATAGATGAAAATTAATTAATTAATTAATTAATTAACGAGAGGATGCTTATGAGGACCAATTGAGATAATATGTTATGAGGGGGAAGATGGCGGTAGAGATTAGAACACTCCCTAACACCATACACAGAAATAAGCTCAAAATGGATTAAAGGCCTAAATGTAAGGCCAGAAACTACCAAACTCTTAGAGGAAAACCTAGGCAGAACACTCTATGACATAAATCACAGCAAGATCCTTTTTGACCCACCTCCTAGAGAAATGGAAATAAAAACAAAAATAAACAAATGGGACATAATGAAGCTTCAAAGCTTTTGTACAGCAAAGGAAACCCCATAAACAAGGCCAAAAGACAACCCTCAGAATGGGAGAAAATATTTGCAAATGAAGCAGCTGACAAAGGATTAATCTCCAAAATTTACAAGCAGCTCATGAAGCTCAATAACAAAAAAAGAAACAACTCAATCCCAAAATGGGCAGAAGACCTAAATAGACATTTCTCCAAAGAAGATATACAGAGTGCCAACAAACCATGAAAGATTGCTCAACATCATTAATCATTCGAGAACTGCAAATCAAAACTATATGAGATATCATCTCACAATTGTCAGAATGGCCATCATCAAAAAATCTAGAAACAATAAGTGCTGGAGAGGGTGTGGAGAAAAGGGGGGAAGGGTAAGCCGTGACAAAGCGAGAGAGAGGCATGGACATATATACACTACCAAACGTAAGGTAGATAGCTAGTGGGAAGCAGCCGCATAGCACAGGGAGATCAGCTCGGTGCTTTGTGACTGCCTGGAGTGGTGGGTTAGTGAGGGGGAGAGGGAGGGAGATGCAAGAGGGAAGAGATATGGGAACATATGTATATGCATAACTGATTCACTTTGTTATAAAGCAGAAACTAACACACCATTGTAAACCAATTATACTCCAATAAAGATGTAAGAAAAAAAAACGATAATATGCTATGATCTGAGGGGTATGATTAATTCAAACTTCCACATCTGAGGTTAGACCAATAACAACAAAATATTGGAAGGAACCAGGTTGGTGTCAGAAGGCTTAGTCCTGCCACTAACAAGCTGCATGAACTTGTAAAAGACACTTGACTTCTCTCAGTTTCCCCACCTGTGAAAGGTTGGATTTTACTATGTGAAATCTAACTCTCCATTCAGCTCCAATGTTCTACTCCCTTATTATGCGTTTCCAGTTCTACGAATCTCTAATAGTGGAGACTTAATACAATCCATTAAGTTTTTTTCCCCAATATTTTTTTTGTTGTGGTAAAATACATGAAACATAAAATTACCATCTTAACCATTTTTAAGTGTATAGTTCAGTGATATCAAGTACATTCATATTGTTGTGCAAGCATCGTGCCCATCCACTCGTAGAACACATTTCATCTTGTAAAACTGAAACTCTATACCCATTAAACAGTAACTGCCCATTTCCCTATTCCTCCAGCTCCTGGCAACTACCATTCTACTTTATGTCTCTAGGAATTTAACTACTCTAGGTAACTCATATAAATAGAATCACAGTATTTTTCTCTTTGTGACTGGTTTGTTTCACTTTAGCATAATGTCCTCAAGTTCATCCATGTTGTAGCTTATGTCAGAATGTTCTTCTTTTTTATGGCTGGATGGTATTCCGTTGTATTTATACATATACCACATTTTGATTGTCCATTCATGTGTCAGCGAACAGATGGGCACTTTGATTGCCTCCATGTTTTAGCTACTGTGAACATGCTGCTATTAACCTGGATATTTAAACACCTCTTTGAGACCCTGCTTTCAATTCTTTTGGGAATATATCCAAAGTGGAATTGCTGGATCATGTGGTAAATCTATTTTTAATTTTTAGGAACCACCATACTGTTTCCCACAGTGGCTCTGTCATTTTACATTCCTATCAACAGTGCACAAGGGTTCCAACTTCTCCACATCCTTGCCAATGTTTATTATTTTCTGTTTTTATTTTGTACCTATTCTAAGGAGTGTGTGGTGATATTTCATTGTGGTTTCTTCTTTTTTTACTGAGGTAACATTGATTTATAACATTATATAAATTTCATGTGTACAACATATTTCTACTTCTGTATACTCTACAATGTGGTCACCACAAATACCATATGATTTCATTCCTACTGGAAAAAAAAACTAATAAACAAACAAAAGAAAAAATAAAATAAATGAAAAAGCCAAACCAAACAAAAACAAACACATAGATACAGAAAACAGAGTAGTGGTTAGCAGAGGGGGAGGACTGAGGAAAAGGGTGAAATGGGTAAAGGAGATCAATTGTATGGTGATTTCCCTGATTAGTGACATTGAACATATTTTCATGTGCTTATTGGCTGTTTGTATACCTTCTTTGGAGAAATGTCTGTTCAAATCCTTTCCCATTTTTAAATTAGATGGATTTTTTTTGTTGAGTTTTTTTAGTTCTCTGTATAGTATGATATTAATCCCTTATCAGATATATGATTTGCAAATGTTTTCTCCTGTTCTGTGGGTTGCTTTTTCCTTCCATTTATAGTGTCCTTTGATGTGCAAATTTTCTCATTTTGATGAGATCTAATTTATCTATGTTTTCTTTTGATGCCTGTTCCTTTGGTGTCATATTGAAGAAATTATTGCCAAGTCCAATGTTGTAAAAATTTCCCCCTATATTTTCTTCTAAGAGTTTTATAGTTTTAGCTCTTAGATTTTAAGTCTTTGATCAATTTTGAGTTAATTTTTTATATAGTGCTAGATGGGTCCAACTTCATCCTTTTGCATGTGGATATCCAGTTTTCCCAGTGTCATTTGTTTAAAGGACTGTCCTGTTTTCCATTTAACAGTCTTATCACCCTTGGTTAAAATCATTTGACCATATATGAGAGAGTTTATGTCTGGACTTTATATTTTATTACATTGGTTTATGTGTCTGTTTTTATACAAGTACCACACTGTTTTGATTACTGTAACTTTGTAGTAAGTTTTGAAATCAGGAAGTGTGAGTCCTCCAACTTTGTTCTTGTATTTCAAGATTGTTTTGGCCATTTGGGGCTCCTCAACGTTTCATATGAACTTTAAGGTGAATTTTTCTATTTCTGCAAAAGATACTATTAGGATTTTAATAGGGATTGCATTGAACCTGTAGATTGCTTTGGATAGTATTGGCATTTTATCAATCTTAAGTCTTCCAATCCCCGAACATAGGAGTCTTTCCATATATTTATGTCTTTGATTTCATTCAGCAGTTTTGTAGTTTTCATTGTACATGCCATTTACCTCCTTGATTAAATTAATTCCTAAGTATTTTATTCTTTTTGATGCCATTATAAATAAAATTGTTTTCTTAATTTCCTTTTGAGATTGTTCATTGGTAGTGTATGGGAATGTATCTTACTACTGAACATTAACTTTGTATCCTACAACTTTGCTGAATCTGTTTATTAGTTCTAATGTATTTTTTTGGTGAACTCTTTAGGATGTTTTCTATATAAAATTATATGATCTGCAAACAGACAATTATACTTTTTCCTTTTCAATTTGGTTGCTTTTTATTTCTTTTTCTTGTATAACTGCTCTGGCTAGGACTTCCAGTACTATGCTGAACAGAAGTGTTGAAAGCAGGCATCCTTACCTTGTTTCTGATCTAAGAGAAAAAGCTTTCAGTCTTTCACCTTTAAGTATGACATTTGCTGTGGATTTTTCATGTATGGCTTTTATTATGTTGAGGTAGTTTTCTTCTATTCCTGGTGTGTTGAATGTTCTTAATCATAAAAGGATATTGAATTTTGTCAATTGCTTTTTCTGTATCAATTGAGATAACCATGTGTTTTTTTTTCTTCATTCTGTTAATGTGGTATATTATACCAATCAATTTTCATGTGTTGAACCATCTGTGCATTCCAGGAACAAATCCCACTTGGTCATGATATATAATCCTTAAATATGTTGCTAAATTTGCTAGTATTCTGTTGAGAATTTTTGCATCAGTGTTCATAAGAGATATTGGTTTGTAGTTTTCCTGTAGTGTCTTTGTCTGGCTTTGATATCAGGGTAATGTTGGCTTCATAGACTGAGTTAGGAAGTGTTTCCTCCTTTTCTATTTTCTGGAAGTGTTTGAGAAGCATTGATGTTATATCTCTCTTTAAACGTTTGGTAGAATACACCAGTGAAGCTATAAGGCCCAGGACCTTTGTCTGTTCAGATGTTTTCATTTGTTCATGATTCATTCTTAGTAGCCTTTGTGCTTCTTGGAAGTTGTCTATTATATCCAGATTATTCAAATTGTTGGTGTACAGTTGTTCATAGTAATCTCTTATAATCCTTTTAATTCTTATAGCATCAGAAGTCATATCCCCACTTTCATTTTTGATTTTAGTAATTTGAGTCTTCTCTCTTTTTCTCTTAGTCATCTTGCTAAAGGTTTGTCAGTCTTGTTGATCTTTTTGAAAAGCCACCTTTTGGTTTTGTTGATTTTCTCTATTGTTTTCCTCTTCTCTATTTCATTTATCTCTCCTCTTATCATTTCTTTCCTTCTGCTAGATTTGGGTTAAATTAATTCTTATTTTTCTAGTTCTCTAAGCTGTAAAGTTAGGTTGTTGATTTGAGATCTTTCTTTCTTTAAATGTATTTATAGATATAAATTCCTCCCTTAGCACTGCTTTTGCTTCATCCCATAAGTTTGGTATATTGTATTTTCATTTTTATTTTTCTCTAAGTATTTTCTAAATTCCCTTGTGATTTCTTCTTTGACACACTGGTAATTCAGGTTTTTTTTTTTTTTTTTTTTTTTTGCAGTATGTGGGCCTCTCACTGTTGTGGCCTCTCCTGTTGTGGAGCACGGGCTCCGGATGTGCAGGTTCAGCGGCCATGGCTCACGGGCCCAGCCACTCCGCAGCACGTGGGATCTTCCCTGACCAGGGCACAAACCCATGTCCCCTGAATTGGCAGGTGGACTCTCAACCACTGTGCCACCACGGAAACCCGGAGTGTGGTATTTAATGTACACATATTTTTGAATTTTCTAATTTTCCTTCTGTTATTGATTTCTAACTTCATCTCACTGTGTTGAAGATACTTTGTATGATATCTATCTTTGTAATTCTATTGAGACTTACTTTGTGACCTAACATATGGTCTATGCGAGGGAATAATCCATGTACACTTGAGAAGAATGTGTATTCTGTTGTTGGTGGTTAGAGTGTTCTGTATGTCTGTTAGATATAATTGGTTTATTGTGTTGTTGAAGTCCTTTATTTCCTTATCTTCTTTCTGGTTGTTCTATTATTGAGAATGAGGTACTGAAGTCTTTAGTTGTCAGCTTTTCTTCATATATTTTGATGGTCTGTTACTCATGCATAAATGTTTATAATTGTTATACTTTTGCTATATTGAAACTTTTATTGATATATACTGTTATTCTTTGTCACTTGTAACCTTTTTTTCTTTAAAGTCTATTTCATTTGATATTAGATAACCAACTCTACTTTCTTTGATTACTATTTGCATGGGATATCTTTATTCATCCTCTCACTTTCAATCTATTTTTGTCTTTGAACCTAAAGTGAGTCTCTTGTAGACAGCATATTATTGGATCATTTTTTTTAAAAGATCCATTCTGCCAATCTCTGTCTTTTGATTGGAAAGTTTAGTCCATTTATATTTAATGTTATTACTGATAAGGAGGGACTTGCTTTGGTCTTTTTACTATTTGTTTTCTTTGTGCCTTACAGTTTTTCTGTCCCTCATTTACTTAATTATTTTCTTCTTTTGTGTCTCACTGATTTTCTGTAGTGAAATTTTTTTTCTTTTCTTTTTTTTTTTTTTTTTTGCGGTATGCAGCCCTCTCACTGTTGTGGCCTCTCCTGTTGCAGAGCACAGGCTCCGGACATGCAGGCTCAGTGGCCATGGCTCATGGTCCTAGCCGCTCCACAGCATGTGGGATCTTCCCAGACCAGGGCATGAACCCATGTCCCCTGCATTGGCAGGTGGACTCTCAACCACTGTGCCACCAGGGAAGCCCCATAGTGAAATATTTTAATTTCCTTCTCACTTCCTTTTGTTTTTATTCTGTAACTATTTTCTTTGTGATTATGCTGGGTATTATATTTAATAACTTAAAGTTATAATAATCTAAATTTATACTAGCTTAACTTCAATAACTTATAAATCTCTGCTCCTATATAGCTTTGTTTTCATCTCTTTCAGTTATTTATGTCAAAAATATATGTCTTTATACATTGTGTGTCCAAAAACATAAATGAATAATTTTTTTTATAATGCATAATTAGCTTAAATTTTGTAGAAAGAAAAAGTGGCAATAAACTATTTTTATAATAATGTTAAATTGTATAATTGCCCATGTAAAATTTACCTTCACTGATATTTTTGTTTCTTCATATAGCTTCAAGTTACTATTTAGTGTGCTTTTATTTTAACTTGCAGGACTCCTTTTAGCATTTCTTGCAGGGCAAGTGTAGTGGTAATAAACTCCCTCAGCTTCTGTTTATCTGAGAATGTCTTAATTTATCCCTCACTTTTGAAGGATAATTTTACTGGATATAAGATTCTTGGCTGACAGTTTTTTTCTTTTAGCACTTTGAATATATCAACTCACTGCCTTCTGGCCTCCAAACCTTCTGATGAAAAACCTGTTGATGATCTTAATGAAGATCCCTTGTATATGATGAGTTGCTTCTCTCTTACTGCTTTAAAGGTTCTCTCTCTGTCTCTGACTTTCAACATTTTGATTATAATGTGTCTTGGTGTGGGTCTCTTTGATTTCATCCAATTTGGAGTTTGTTGAACTTCTTGGATGTTTACAGTCAGGTTTTCACCAACTTTTGGAATTTTCTGGCCATTATTTATTCAAATACTCTCTCTGTCCTTTTCTCTTTTCTCTTTCTGGGGCTCCCACAATCATATGTTCATAAACTTGATGGTGTCCCACAGGCCCCTTAGGCTCTGTTTACTTTTCTTCAACCTTGTTTCTTTCTGTTCCTCAGTCTTTGTAATTTCAATTTTCTTATTTTCAAGTTTTGATTCTTCTGCTTACTCAAATTTGACTTTGAATTTCTCTAGTGAAGTTTTCATTTCAGTTATTGTAATTTTCAGTTCAAGAATTTCTTTTTGGCTTCTTTTTTAGGTTTTCTATCTCTTTATTGATATTTCCATTTTGTTCAGACATTATTTTCCTGACTTTCTCCATGTCTTCCTTTGGTTCTTTAAGTATTTTTAAGACCATATTAAAGACAGTTTCTGTTGGTTTATCTTTCTTCATTTGAATAGGCCATACTTTCTTGTTCTTTTGTATGTCTTGTGATTTTTTTTTGTTGAAAACTACATTTGAATCTAATGATAACTCTGGAAATCATGTTCTCTTACTACCAGGATTTTTTTTTTTTTTGATTGTTGTAGACTATCTTTGTACTAAAGATCAGCCTGAGATGGAAACTTAAGATTTTTCTCCAGTATTTTCTGATTCTGCACCTTTCCCTTGGTATATGCTGTAACTTTCTAGTTTTCTCAGTATGTGAATTTGAATGTCCTTTTCTTTAACGTCTGGCTCTCAAAGTGGGGGAAAAAGAACAATTAAGGGAAGAAGAAGGTGCTGGCTCTTTAAATCCCTTGGGAGTCACTTCAACTGGAGGGGTAGGGGCTTGCAATGTTGAGGAGGGGTGTGAAAACATGGCTGTATACCTCTGTGTCTGCACCTCCATTATCTGAGTCAGCAATCA
The DNA here is from genome assembly GCF_008692025.1 of Phocoena sinus. Taxonomy (NCBI): domain Eukaryota; kingdom Metazoa; phylum Chordata; class Mammalia; order Artiodactyla; family Phocoenidae; genus Phocoena; species Phocoena sinus. The sequence continues at coordinate 83,079,006 of NC_045784.1, forward strand.
GTGATCAGAACACAGATCCTGAATATTTGAAGGACAGGGTCCATATTACCCACCCTGATTTCCACAGGTTGTGTGAGAGTTGCTCTAGTTAGCAATGCACAGCTGTCTTCCACAGAGCTATGGTTGGGGGGTGAGTAGTGGCCGCTGAGCTAAGAACTGAAATTGACTGAAATTAAGCACAATGTACCATGCAACCCTTCAATAGACTGCATAGTTCTGAAATACCTACCTCAGAAAGATTCCAGAGTTCCAAAATAGTTACATCAGACGGATTTTGCCAGTGTAATTGTTGTCTAGGTGGGGAGACAGATTCCTGGTGCTTCCTACTCTCCCATCTTCCCAGAATCCCTCCAATCCATTAAATTCTATTTTGGTCTCTTACTAGTTTCTCTAAATCTTTCTTTCTCTTTCAAAATTGTCTCATTTATGTATACCTCCCTATTCATTGACCTTTTCTGCATCATTTCACTTATAGACTTTAAGGTAGCTAGAAAAGTATCATAAATATAATTTGTATCACATATTCTGTGTTACTGGTGCTCAATAAAGAAATAGATAATCATTCCAAGAGAGAACATTATAACCAAGCATAACCAAGCATATCAAGCAAATTATAACCAAGCATATCTTGCTTCACATATCTACAAGTTCTCAGGTAAATTCTGATCACATAATTTTTTTATCACAAAGGACAATTCCAGAAACAGGAAGAAATAGGTTGACTATCATATCACAGGTTGAATTTTTGGCACTGGCGGTGAGGAAAACAGAATGAGTCAAAATCTGAGGTACAGGTGACACACTTTGTTCTTTATTGCCTATATCTACCATGTATACACAGAGAGTAAAACCTCATTAACCCAACTCCATTAGTTTGGAATCTGCAATAATCTCCACCTGACCAACCTAAATGTATGTATATACTATGGACATGTACACAGTCTGCTCAGTAAATAGATAAATAAGACTAAATGAGATGATTAAAAGGATTCCTACTTTTGCTGAAGCTTTTGTTTACAATGAATGTCCTAATCACAAATGATTTTCTGCTCACTAAAGTCATTATAGAATTCTGTTAAGACTTGAAGCCAAGTTCTCTCTACTTCTCCCCTGAGGTAATTAAACTGCTTTTACTTCAACATTTTTTTTTTAACTCAGGTTGGGCTTTCCCTCCAAAGAACTGGTGAATTAGTCTGTCTAGACCAACTTGAATGAATTTGACTATCTGGACGTGTGCGCATACACTATCCCATGTAGCCAAATGATAAACTCTTTTGTCAGGGCTTAGCCAGAAAATAATTTTTTTCCCCTCTCCAATAGTGTTTCAAAGGAAAAAAACAATTTTTTATGATACTGCTTTCACAATGGAGGGTTGTTTCTATACATGAGGTTTTAAACACACTTTATTTATTACAGGCTATGAATGAACTCTGTACCACAGGACTTCCTAATGAGAAGTCAGCTATCCCACAGTCTGGGTCTGGTGGGTCAGGGCAGCATAGTCTGCTGGTCTGTAATAGAAAATCAAACAGGTCATTTCATAGCCATCAAACACATGCAGAGCTGCCTTACTGGTTTATACTCTGTCTTTTAGGATATCAAATTATTTCTTACTTTATGAAAACAGTGCTCTCTCTTATATAATCATTTAATTTACATATAAAGGTTATGCTTAGTAAAAATATATGAACCAGGGGGACCTTGAAGATGGCGGAAGAGTAAGACGCGGAGATCGCCTTCCTCCCCACGGATACACCAGAAATACATCCACACGTGGAACAACTCCTACAGAACTCCTACTGAAGGCTGGCAGAAGACCTCAGACCTCCCAAAAGGCAAGAAACTCCCCACGTAACTGGGTAGGGCAAAAGAAAAAACAGAGACAAAAGAATAAGGACGGCACCTGCACCAGTGGGAGGGAGCTGTGAAGGAGGAAAAGTTTCCACACACTAGGAAGCCCCTCCGCGGGCGGAGACTGCGGGAGGCAATGGGGGGAGATTCGGGACGGCGGAGTAGTGCACAGCGACGGGTGCGGAGGGCAAAGCGGGGAGATTCCTGCACAGACGATCGGTGCTGACCGGCACTCACCAGCCCGAGAGGCTTGTCTGCTCACCCGCCGGGGCGGGCGGGGCTGCGAGCTGAGGCTCGGGTTTTGGTTTTGGACGGAGCTCAGGGAGAGGACTGGGGTTGGCGGCTTGAACATAGCCTGAAGGGGTTAGTGCACCACGACTAGCCGGGAGGGAGTTCGGGGAAAAGCCTGCACCTGCCGAAGAGGCAAGAGACTTTTTCTTCCCTCTTTGTTTCCTGGTGCGCGAGGAGAGGGGTTTAAGAGCGCTGCTTAAAGGAACTCCAGAGACGGGCGCGAGCTGCGGCTAAAAGCGCGAACCCCAGAGACGGGCGCGAGCCGCGGCTGAGGGCGCGAGCCCCCGAGACGGGCGCGAGCCGCGGCTGAAAGCGCAAACCCCAGAGACGGGCGCGAGCCGCGGCTAAAACCACGGACCCCAGAGACGGGCGGGAGACGCTAAGGCTGCTGCTGCCGCCACCAAGGGGCCTGTGTGCGAGCACAGGTCACTCTCCACACCCCTCTTCCGCGGAGCCTGTGCAGCCCGCCACTGCCAGGTTCCCGGGATCCAGGGACAACTTCCCCGGGAGTACGCACGGCGGGTCTCAGGCTGGTGCAACATCACGCCGGCCTCTGCCGCAACGTCACAATGCCTCTGCCGCCGCAGGCCCGCCCCGCACGCAGTGCCCCTCCTACCCCCATCCCCCAACCCCCGGCCTGAGTGAGCCGGAGGCCCCGAATCAGCGGCTCCTTTAACCCCGTCCTGTCTGAGCGAAAAAACAGACGCCCTCCAGCGACCTACACGCAGAGGCAGGGCCAAATCCAAAGCTGAGCTCCTGTGAGCTGTGAGAACAAAGAAGAGAAAGGGAAATCTCTCCCAGCAGCCACAGAAGCAGCGGATTAAAGCTCCACAATCAACTTGATATACCCTGCATCTGTGGAATACCTGAATAGACAAGGAATGATCCCAAATTGAAGAGGTGGAATTTAGGAGCGAGATCTATGATTTTTTTCCCTTTTCCTCTTTTTGTGAATGTGTACGTGTATGCTTCTGTGTGAGATCCTGTCTGTATACTCTTGCTTCCACCATTTGTCCTAGGGCTCTATCCGTCCATGACTTTTTTTTAAAAATTCTTTTTCTTAATAATTAAGTTTAATTGTAATAACTTTATTATACTTTACCTTCGTTCTTTCTTTCTTTCCTTCCTTCCTTCCCTCCTTTAGACAACGAATCACCCCAAATTGAGGAGGTGGTCTCAGGGAGCAGGATTTATGATTTTTCCCCCTTTACCTCTTTTTGTGAAGGTGTATGTGTATGCTTCTGTGTAAGATTTTCTCTGTATAGCTTTGCTTCCAACATTTGTCCTAAGGTTCTATCTGTCCCTTTTTTTTTTTTTTTCTAAATATTTTTTAATTCAATAACTATATTATACTTTATTTTATTTTTACTGTATCATCTTTCTTTCTGTCTTTTTTCCTTCTTTCCCTCCTTCCTTCCTTCCTCCCTCCCTCCCTCCCTCCTTTCTTTCCTTCTTTGCTTCTTTCTTCCTTCCTTCCTTTCCTCCTTTCCTTCTTTCTTTACTCATACTTCTACTAATTCTCCCTACTTTTTCTCCCTTTTATTCTGAGCTGTGTGGATGAAAGGCTGTTGGTGCTCCAGCCAGGAGTCAGGGCTCTGCCTCTGAGGTAGGAGAGCCAACTTCAGGACACTGGTCAACAAGAGACCTCCCAGCTCCACATAATATTAAACGGTGGAAATCTCCCAGAGACCTCCATCTTAACACCAGCACCCAGCTTCACTCAACGACCAGCAAGCCACAGTGCTGGACAACCTATGCCAAACAACTAGCAAAACAGGAACACAACCCCACCCATTAGCAGAGAGGCTGCCTAAAATCATAATAAGGCCACAGACACCCCAAAACACACCACCAGACGTGAACCTGCCCACTAGAGAGACAAGATCCAGCCTCACCCAGCACAACACAGGCACTAGTCCCCTCCACCAGGAAGCCTACACAACCCGCTGAAACAACCTTAGCCACTGGAGACAGACATCAAAAACAACGGGAACTACGAACGTGCAGCCTGCAAAAAGGAGACCCCAAACACAGTAAGATAAGCAAAATGAGAAGACAGAAAAACACACAGCAGATGAAGGAGCAAGATAAAAACCCACCAGACCTAACAAATGAAGAGGAAATAGGCAATCTACCTGAAAAAGAATTCAGAATAATGATAGTAAGGATGATCCGAAATCTTGGAAGTAGAATGGACAAAATGCAAGAAACAGTTAACAAGGACCTACAAGAACTAAAGATGAAACAAGCAACGATGAACAATGCAATAACTGAAATTAAAATCACTCTAGATAGGATCAATAGCAGAATAACTGAGGCAGAAGAACGGATAAGTGACCTGGAAGATAAAGTAGTGGAAATAACTACTGCAGAGCAGAATAAAGAAAAAAGAATGAAAAGAACTGAGGACAGTCTCAGAGACCTCTGGGACAACATGAAACGCACCAACATTCGAATTATAGGGGTTCCAGAAGAAGAAGAAAGAAAGAAAGGGACTGAGAAAATATTTGAAGAGATTATAGTTGAAAACTTCCCTAATATGGGAAAGGAAATAGTTAATCAAGTCCAGGAAGCACAGAGGGTCCCATACAGGATAAATACAAGGAGAAACACGCCAAGACACATATTAATCAAACTGTCAAAAATTAAATACAAAGAAAGCATATTAAAAGCAGCAAGGGAAAAACAACAAATAACACACAAGGGAATCCCCATAAGGTTAACAGCTGATCTCTCAGCAGAAACCCTACAAGCCAGAAGGGAGTGGCAGGACATACTGAAAGTGATGAAGGAGAATAGCCTGCAACCAAGACTACTCTACCCAGCAAGGATCTCATTCACATTTGATGGAGAAATTAAAACCTTTACAGACAAGCAAAAGCTGAGAGAGTTCAGCACCACCAAAGCAGCTTTACAACAAATGCTAAAGGAACTTCTCTAGACACGAAACACAAGAGAAGGAAATGACCTATAGTAGCGAACCCAAAACAATATATAAAATGGAAATAGGAACATACATATCGATAATTACCTTAAATGTAAATGGACTAAATGCTCCCACCAAAAGACACAGATTGGCTGAATGGATACAAAAACAAGACCCTTATATATGCTGTCTACAAGAGACCCACTTCAGAACTAGAGACACATACAGACTGAAAGTAAGGGGATGGAAAAAGATATTCCATGCAAATAGAAACCAAAAGAAAGCTGGAGTAGCAATTCTCATATCAGACAAAATAGACTTTAAAATAAGGACTATTAAAAGGGACAAAGAAGGACACTACATAATGATCAAGGGATCGATCCAAGAAGAAGATATAACAAATGTAAATATTTATGCACCCAACATAGGAGCACCTCAATACATAAGGCAAATACTAACAACCATAAAAGGGGAGATCAACAGTAACAAATTCATAGTAGGGGACTTTAACACCCCACTTTCACCCATGGACAGATCATCCAAAATGAAAATAAATAAGGAAACACAAGCTTTAAATGATACATTAAACAAGATGGACTTAATTGATATTTATAGGACACTCCATCCAAAAACAACAGAATACACATTTTTCTCAAGTGCTCATGGAACATTCTCCAGGATAGATCATATCTTGGGTCACAAATCAAGCCTTGGTAAATTTAAGAAAACTGAAATTGTATCAAGTATCTTTTCCGACCACAACGCCATGAGACTAGATATCAATTACAGGAAAAGATCTGTAAAAAATACAAACACATGGAGGCTAAACAATACACTACTTAATAAGGAAGTGATCACTGAAGAAATCAAAGAGGAAATAAAATAATACCTAGAAACAAATGACAATGGAGACACAACGACCCAAAACCTATGGGATGCAGCAAAAGCAGTTCTAAGGGGGAAGTTTATAGCAATACAAGCCCACCTTAAGAAGCAGGAAACATCTCGAATAAACAACCTAACCTTGCACCTCAAGCAATTAGAGAAAGAAGAACAAAAAAACCCCAAAGCTAGCAGAAGGAAAGAAATCATAAAAATCAGATCAGAAATAAATGAAAAAGAAATGAAGGAAACAATAGCAAAGATCAATAAAACTAAAAGCTGGTTCTTTGAGAAGATAAACAAAATAGATAAACCACTAGCCAGACTCATCAAGAAAAAAAGGGAGAAGACTCAAATCAATAGAATTAGAAATGAAAAAGGAGAAGTAACAACTGACACTGCAGAAATAAAAAAAAATCATGAGAGATTACTACAAGCAACTCTATGCCAATAAAATGGACAATCTGGAAGAAATGGACAAATTCTTAGAAATGCACAACCTGCCAAGACTGAATCAGGAAGAAATAGAAAATATGAACAGACCAATCACAAGCACTGAAATTGAAACTGTGATTAAAAATCTTCCAACAAACAAAAGCCCAGGACCAGATGGCTTCACAGGTGAATTCTATCAAACATTTAGAGAAGAGCTAACACCTATGCTTCTCAAACTCTTCCAAAATATAGCAGAGGGAGGAACACTCCCAAATTCCTTCTACGAAGCCACCATCACCTTGATACCAAAACCAGACAAGGATGTCACAAAGAAAGAAAACTACAGGCCAATATCACTGATGAACATAGATGCAAAAATCCTCAACAAAATACTAGCAAACAGAACCCAACAGCACATTAAAAGGATCATACACCATGATCAAGTGGGGTTTATTCCAGGAATGCAAGGATTCTTCAATATACGCAAATCTATCAATGTGATAAACCATATTAACAAATTGAAGGAGAAAAACCATATGATCATCTCAATAGATGCAGAGAAAGCTTTCGACAAAATTCAACACCCATTTATGATAAAATCCCTCCAGAAAGTAGGCATAGAGGGAACTTTCCTAAACATAATAAAAGCCATATATGACAAGCCCACAGCAAACATCATCCTCAATGGTGAAAAACTGAAAGCATTTCCACTAAGATCAGGAACAAGACAAGGTTGCCCACTCTCACCACTCTTATTCAACATAGTTTTGGAAGTTTTAGCCACAGCAATCAGAGAAGAAAAGGAAATAAAAGGAATCCAAATCGGAAAAGAAGAAGTAAAGCTGTCACTGTTTGCAGATGACATGATACTATACATAGAGAATCCTAAAGATGCTACCAGAAAACTACTAGAGCTAATCAATGAATTTGGTAAAGTAGCAGGATACAAAATTAATGCACAGAAATCTCTGGCATTCCTATATACTAATGATGAAAAATCTGAAAGTGAAATCAAGAAAACACTCCCATTTACCATTGCAACAAAAAGAATAAAATATCTAGGAATAAACCTACCTAAGGAGACGAAAGACCTGTATGCAGAAAATTATAAGACACTGATGAAAGAAATTAAAGATGATACAAATAGATGGAGAGATATACCATGTTCTTGGATGGGAAGAATCAACATTGTGAAAATGACTCTACTACCCAAAGCAATCTACAGATTCAATGCAATCCCTATCAAACTACCACTGTCATTTTTCACAGAACTAGAACAAAAAAATTTCGCAATTTGTATGGAAACACAAAAGACCCCGAATAGCCAAAGCAATCTTGAGAACGAAAAAAGGAGCTGGAGGAATAAGGCTCCCTGACTTCAGACTATATTACAAAGCAACAGTAATCAAGACAGTATGGTACTGGCACAAAAACAGAAAGATAGATCAGTGGAACAGGATAGAAAGCCCAGAGATAAACCCACGCACATATGGACACCTTATCTTTGATAAAGGAGGCAGGAATGTACAGTGGAGAAAGGACAGCCTCTTCAATAAATGGTGCTGGGAAAACTGGACAGGTACATGTAAAAGTATGAGATTAGATCACTCCCTAACACCATACACAAAAATAAGCTCAAAATGGATTAAAGACCTAAATGTAAGGCCAGAAACTATCAAACTCTTAGAAGAAAACATAGGAAGAACACTCTATGACATAAATCACAGCAAGATCCTTTCTGACCCACCTCCTAGAGTAATGGAAATAAAAACAAAAATAAACAAATGGGACCTAATGAAACTTCAAAGCTTTTGCACAGCAAAGGAAACCATAACCAAGACCAAAAGACAACCCTCAGAATGGGAGAAAACATTTGCAAATGAAGCAACTGACAAAGGATTAATCTCCAAAATTTACAAGCAGCTCATGCAGCTCAATAACAAAAAAACAAACAACCCCATCCAAAAATGGGCAGAAGACCTAAATAGACATTTCTCCAAAGAAGATATACAGAATGCCAACAAACACATGAAAGAATGCTCAACATCATTAATCATTAGAGAAATGCAAATCAAAACTACAATGAGATATCATCTCACACCAGTCAGAATGGCCATCATCAAAAAATCTAGAAACAATAAATGCTGGAGAGGGTGTGGAGAAAAGGGGACACTCTTGCACTGCTGGTGGGAATGTGAATTGGTTCAGCCACTGTGGAGAACAGTATGGAGGTTCCTTAAAAAACTACAGATAGAATTACCATATGACCCAGCAATCCCACTACTTGGCATATACCCTGAGAAAACCAAAATTCAAAAAGAGTCATGTACCAAAATGTTCATTGCAGCTCTATTTACAGTAGCCAGGACATGGAAACAACCTAAGCGCCCATCATCGGATGAATGGATAAAGAAGATGTGGCACATATACACAATGGAATATTACTCAGCCTTAAAAAGAAATGAAATTGAGCTATTTGTAATGAGATGGATAGACCTAGAGTCTGTCATACAGAGTGAAGTAAGTCAGAAAGAAAAAGACAAATACCGTATGCTAACACATATATATGGAATTTAAGGGAAAAAAATGTCATGAAGAACCTAGGGGTAAGATAGGAATAAAGACGCAGACCTACTGGAGAACGGACTTGAGGGTATGGGGAGGGGGAGGGGTGAGTTTTGATAGGGCGAGAGAGAGTCATGGACATATACACACTAACAAACGTAGTAAGGTAGATAGCTGGGGGGAAGCAGCCGCAAGGCACAGGGATATTAGCTCGGTGCTTTGTGACAGCCTGGAAGGGTGGGATGGGGAGAGTGGGAGGGAGGGAGACGCAAGAGGGAAGACATATGGGAACATATGTATATGTATAGCTGATTCACTTTGTTATAAAGCAGAAACTAACACACCATTGTAAAGCAATTATACCCCAATAAAGATGTTTAAAAAAAAAAAATATATATGAACCAAAATTGCAACAAAATTCTAAAACCATAAACTACCTTTTCAGAATGCACTTTCTCCCTCTCTCTTGAAAAGCTTCACTGGTTTTAGGACAGGAGACATTACTTCAGAATTCAAGATTTAGAGCATTTATTTGGCCCATTATAAGAGTAATAAAGTTTTTTATTGTAAAAATGACTGTAAGTAAATTTAGCAATAATTTCAACAACTCAGAAGTGGTTCAATTTCTACAGTGGGAAATATGAGTCTCATAACATGTAGGTGCTATCAGCAATTTACACTATTCTTTTCATTGATTCCTGTACCAGCAGTGATGTTCAGCTGCAATTATAGTAGATAAAGATTCACTAAAGAGAATTATGCAACATATTATCCCTTAGGTGTGTAAATACAAAAATGAGAGGGAAAGATTGGAAAATAATTTCTCTTTTTCTGAAGTTTAGGCAACATGCCAACTGTATTGAGGTTGAAACGAGGGCTCTGGGTGAGAAAAAAGGACAGAAAATCAGAGGGGACAGACTCTTCTGGACAAGGCAGTATTCACATTGATGAGTGGTAGCCAAAGGTTGTAAGGCCTGAAGCCCTGAAGCAGTTTGCTATAAGGCAAGAGGAAAGTAGTTTTCAGAGTTGGCAGAAAGAAAATAAAGTTATTTGATAGAACTAGGGTTTCTCCTGCTCAAAGACTTGGTTCAATAATTTTCTTCCTGAAAGTTGAATGTTACCAGGAGGAACTCAAATTTTTCCAAATCTAACCATTTTTGTTGTGATTTTCAGCAGAAATGTTTTCTGATGTAGGAAAGATGCAAGATGTAATTGGTAGGAATAGCCACTAAAAACAAACTCTTTTTGTTGGGCTCAAAATTGAGTCATCTTAGTGTTTTTCCATGAAGGACTTTTTTAAAATCCTGATTTTATAGTTATAGCTTAAGTTTTTGTTTTATTTTAAGATACTTTCAGTAAGTCTCAGAATATTATTTTACTTAAGAACTTTCCTGGTTCAGAATACTGGGAAAAAAAAATTAGTTCTAAGGGACCAAATTTGAATTTCCAATATGGTCTGAAAATATGAGAAGGCTTATTTGGATGACTTACCTTTAGTTACATTATACCCTCAGGTAACTGAGGGTCAGAGCGGTTTAGTAAATGTTCCAATATTACAGAGCTGCAAGGTGTGGAGACAGCTTCAGTTGAGTGCAGAATTTATCAGAGGTTGTATTTTATATATTTTTGAAATAACACTGCAGGCAGTATTATGACTGAACATTTATATTTCTTGGTTAATCAATTCTACTTGATCCTTCACAAAGTCCTTCAGAGCTACCCCCTCCCCTCTATTCTCAAAGCTGTCATACCTAGATTGTAATTATTACAATTCTAACAGGAGTTCTGTCTTCTAGTCTCTCTCTCTTTTTTTCATGTTTAAAGTCTATATCTACTGTGGAAACAAAAACACTCTTGCTCAAACTTTATTTTCACCAGACCAACCTCTTACTCAGTTTACTTAGTGTCATATAAAGAGGGTGTCCATATATCCCAGTTTCCCAGGACAGTCATGATTTCTACATGTCATTCTGGAATAATTATTAAGTGCCCTTTCTCACTCTTCAAAATGTCCATGTGGGGATAATAAATTATATGATTTCTCTACATATAACTCATTACTTCCAGATACCTCATTTTATATTTCTTAGCCACATTCCTCTGCCTCCTACAAGCTAATCAATCCACTTATTGTCCACTTATACAAAAACTGATATCATGTAACTCCACTTTGCCTTTGAATACTAATAGCCTTGATTCTAATCACTCCTTTATATAGAATTCCTTAATTTGACAAATATTTGGTGGGTACATGCTCTGTGCCCAGCACTGTTCTAAGTGCTGGAGTTACAGTAAGAATGGAATGGACAAGTTTTCTGTTCTCATGGAGTTTCTACATGAAGAATCCCTTTAGCACTTATGTAATAGGGAAGAACAAATCTGACTCCATATTAGATCTGTTCCTTTTGCTTTAACTTTTGTGCTTTGTTGTCTGTACTTAGTCATGCTGGCTCTGCACCTTTTGTAAAAGAATGTTGCCTATAGCCTGAAGTATACAAGATAGCCTATTCTTAAGGCTCTGACCTTTAAGAGTCTATTTATATAGAAAGAAAATTTTTTAGAACAGAGAATAATCTTTGTCTTGTTGGAGATTTACAGGAATGTTGTGAACTGACTTACGTGGACAGCTGCAAGAACAAAGGATTCCTACACCAAGAAGTTTGTAACAAATAACTACATCTCTCCATCACCTGGCCTTTAAAAGTGCTTTGCTGAAGCCCTTCAAGGAGTTCAGGACTTTTTGCAAATGAGCCACCCATCTCCTTGCATGGCCCTGCAATAAATCTTTCTCTGCTCCAAACTCCAATATTTCAGTATTGTTTGGCCTCACTGTGCATTGGGCACACAAATTTGCATTTGGTAATTCTTAGGTATGTGGTGAGGACTACTGTGTTTGCTTACATATTTACTCTCTTTGTTCATTGCTTTCTCTCTGCTCTCCCACCAGGCTAAAAAATAAATGAGGAAAAATGGAAATATGATCCTTTCCATCTCTAAGTTCTCCTCTCTAGCACACAGACAGGATCTGGCAACTATAGTGATTTGAAGGTGCTGCCTAGAATGGCAATGGGAGTGTCTCAGTGGAGAGTTCCATGCTGCTAGCTGTTTCAGCAGTGGGGGCCTGTGTCCTGAGGACTGCATTACAAAAGTATGATCCTCTTGCTGGAGTTCAAAGGAGGCAATATATATACATGGTTGTCACAAACACTATGCATTGAAACATTATGAATCTAATTAAGGTTTATGTCTGACCCTACCCACCTCCCCCCCAAACCCCCCCCCACACACCTCTCATGTTTTAATAACGAAATCTAGAGGAATCTATTTGACTAAGTAAAAAATAAGAAAGAAGCATTAGGAAATCTACATTAAAAAAGGAAAGAAAAAACTTTGCAACCCAAGGCCTTGCAACTTTGGATCAGCACTATCTTAGTAGATGGCTGTGAGTTGAGATGAGAAATGTCATAAGCATCAATGAAAATTGCACATTCCTTGTCATTTGTTTAATTTCCTATATATGCATTTTAATGGAAAAGTATGGGGAGGGTGGACAAAAGAAACTAGGGAGGTAAAAGAGATATATTCATTCATGCCCTGTAATTTTGTAAGTTAGTTTTGTCCTGTGCCATACTTTGTTATTTCTTTGTTTCAACTTCAAACTCTTCAAGGGAAGGAATTATGCTTTCTAGTATGCTGGCAGTCATGTGTTCTAATGACGGTCTACTATCTGACAGGCACTTCATTTTGCTAGGCTGTAGGACACAGCAGTGAATAATAATAATAAAATAATCCTGCCATCTTTATTGATCACAGCATCTCCCACAATGTACCTGCCAGTAAACAAAGGTCTTGATCCAAGACTCCAGACAAGGAATGAAGATGCTTGCTTGAGACAGAAAGGAATTTTTTTTTTTTTTTTGTCATCAATTTACCTATATTTCTTTCTGAGATGAAACTGATGTTTAATTTGAAAGACTAGTTGTTCTCCTATTTGACCATCCCTCTAATGTTCTTAACTTCTCAGCAAAGTTTTATATGGGCGGGTAAGGGGCTCTACCTGTAGAGTGTGGTTAGGTTCATTCTAATTCAAATTTCCTATCTAAAATAATAGTAAGAAAACTGTAGGAAGGAAGAGGATATATCTGGGAAGGAAGGTAACAATTACCATTAGTTTTGTTTAGGCTCTATGCTAAGGACATTACTTATGTCAGCGAATTAGAATACTCTTTATTTATCACAAAGAGGTTGTCAAGCTTGAAGAAATGGCAATCACTTTTCTTTCAGATTTTAAGGTAACAGAAATAAGATACCCCGTAAAGCAAATTTGGGTGTATGTGTGTTAATGTGTCTTTGTAACCTCACTTACTTTGTATTTCTCAGTGAATATAATTTGGAAGTATGAAATCCATTTGAAAGTGGGGACTTCTGAGAGAAGGGATTATTCAAAATGTTATTACAAATGTGGTAGGTTAACAACAAAAATTTGATTAACCTTCATCCTGAATAATAAAAGTACTCAGAATGGTAACTATAGATTATTTTTAAATTGTTAGAATGAATTGGAAATGCAATGCTTCATTGGAAGTGGCTTATGGCAATGACTGCCTCATATGGTCAGCTAATTAATTTTAGAGGGATATGGAAAATAGGCAGGAGGCATTCCAGAAAATGAAGGCTCAGATTTGTAAAGTTCTGTGCATGTCACCTACATTTACTTTACAGAAGCAAGCCATGTCACCTTCCTAAGTACTCACTCCCTCCCATCATTGCATTCTGTGTCCAACATCTCTCTCACTCTTAAGTGCCCAGAGGTCTCCTCTCCCCCAGTCATTGTCCTATTTAGCTCTATGCCCCTGGGTCTTAGGCCAGGAGTGACAAAATGAAAGCCTACAGGGGCTTGGTAAATACCATAATGAAGTTATACCAGGTGTAAGAGACATGGGGATGGTTGAGACAGTAGCAAAAGACAGAGCGCATGCCCTTTTTAAAGGGGCAGCTACCACGTTGCTTCAGGTGTTTATTGCCAGGCAAGAATGCTAACCCGGTTCTTCTGGATCTGATTTTTCAAGAAAATTAAAATTCAGATCTTCGTGTGAATTCTTCCAATGTTTAAATCTTAGCCCCTTTTCCACCGCTAATCTAGATAACATCTTCCATCCACTTTACTCCCTACCCCAACCCTACCCACACAGACAAATACAAATCTACCTGTTCTGTGTTTCCTTTCTTCAGACTCTGCTAGGTAATCTCATCCACTAACCTTTTTTTAAAGTGTTTGCCATCATCATTGTTTTAATATAACTTCAATACTGTGTTTGCATTTAAACTGGGACTAATGTTTTACTTAGGAAGGAATTGATACCTAATGGTAGGTGGACATTAAGGTAAATAGTTGTTTTGAAGAAGGGAGGACTCTGGGTCCTCTCAAGTCATAAGACATATAAGCTGATTGTCCCTGCCGATATAAGTAGACTTGCTCCAGAATAATGTTAATAGAAGATGTGAAGGAGCCCAATTCAGTTCAAAACACATTTACTGAGAGTGTACTATGTGCCAATCAGGAATTTTTATTGAAAACCTTTAACTTTGTTTTTTCTGAGAAAAATGACTTTTTGCGGTTGGTAGAACTTTGGTAAAAACTATGTCTTAGTCAGCTCAGGATGCCGTAACAAAATACCATAGACTTGGTGGCTTAAATAAAATAACTTTCTTTTCCCACAGTCCTAGAGGGTAGAAATCCAAGATCCAGGTGCTAGCATAGTCACTTTCTGGCGAGGACTCCTTTCCTGGCTTGTAGATGGCTGCCTTCCCTGTGATTTTACATGGTAGCAGGTGGGGTAGGGGGAGAGCAAGCTTTCTGGTGTCTTTTCTTATAAGAGCACTAACCCCATTGTGAGGATCCCACTCTCATGACCTCATCTAAACCTAATTATCTCCCAAAGGCCCCACCTCTAAATAGCATCAAATCAGGGGTTAAGGTTTCAACATATGAACTTTGAGGGGCTACAATTCAGTTTATAGCAGTAAGTGATACATGGTATTGAAGATAGGGTTATTTAAACACTTAGTTTCCTAATATATAATAAGCTATTCATAAACAGAAAAAATATGTATTAATGAGCTATACTCCAGCTTGTAACAATTTTCTTCATTTAACTTTAAAAAGCCCAGTTTGTCAAAAAGGAGTTCTTTTTTGAAAGAAAAGAGTTATTTTCCTCTTTTCCTCTTTCTGTGGTAACCTTTCTCTTACCACAGAAAGAGACAGTAAATATGCTAGTTTCCCTGTTTCTGTTTCTTTTACTTTCTCATTTCTTTTTCCTGTTAGTTACTCTTTCTGAATCTATATTCATGGAGGAATTTAACCAGTAAACAAAGTGAAATCTATGGCTGAATTAACAGTCCCTTAGCAACCATAGATGTTTCTCAGCTTACTATTTAGATATTATTGACATTTTATTTCCTAATGTTTTTTCAGTCCATAGTGAAGAAAGGTAAAAAATGGACTAAAGTTGAAATTTTCACATCTCAACCTGCAATTAGAAAATCTGCCAACAGAACAGTAACTAGTACATTAAAGCTAAATCCTCTTCTGTCTCAATTTGTATTCAATGTGTTTTCAAATGGCCACAATTGCTATGAGCATGATCCAAATGCTAGGCACCACAAAGTAAATAAATGCAGTATAAGGTACAGTCCCTATTCTCAAGTCCATCTGAAGTCCATCTGGGGGAAGGAATTCATATACACAGTGAGAACTATTAAATCTAAATTGTGTGGTGCAGACTATCAAAGCAAGAGGAATTCTGAAAAGTAGATTGTCAAACTGAGCTTAAGTAGCCAGAATGGCTAAATATCAAGACAACTGACAACACTAAATTTTGGCAAGGATGTGAAGCAGCTAAAACTCATCCATTGCTAGTGGGAGCACAAAATGGTACACTTTGGAGAGAAGTCTGGTAGTTTCTTATAAAACTAAATATAATGGATATACTTTGAAAATATTATGCTAAGTGAAATAAGCCAGACACAAAATGACAAACATTGTATGATTCTACTTATGTGAGGTACCTAGAATAGGGAAATTTATAGAGACAGAAAATAGAATGAAGATTACCTGGGGCTATCTATGAGAGAAAGGGGATAGAGATTTATTGTTTAATGGGTACAAAACTGTTTGGATTGATGAAAAAAGTTCAGGAAACGAATAGTGGTGTTGGTTGTACAACATTGTTAATGTACTTAATGCCACTGAAGTATACACTTAAAAAATGCTTAAAATGGTGAATTTTATGCTTTGTATATTTAACCATGATTTAAAAAATCATGTGCACAGAAAGAATGGAATAAAGAAAAATTAGAGTACATCACCAAAAAAATCAAAATCTGAAAGAAAATCCTAAGCATACACCACCCCCATTATTCAGCAATTCCAAATCTAGGTATTTATCTAAGAGAAATAAGAGCATATGTCAAGAAAAATATTTGCACAAGAAGGTAGCTTTATTTATACTAGCTAAAACCTGGAAACAGTTCAAGGTATTCATCAGCAGGAAAATGTATTAACAATGCAATATTACTCAGCAATAGAGAAACTATATGTACAATGACATGGATTAATTTCAAATGCATTATGCAGAATGAAATAAGACTTACACAAGAGAGTATCAATTGTATGATCCCATCTAAATAAATTCTAAAAGAGAAAATTAATTTATTGTAGAAATCATCAGAACAATTTTGCCTCCACTAGAGCTGGGGATGGAACTGACTGTGAAGGGGTATGAGGGAACTTTCTCAAGTGATGGTCATGTCCTATATCTTGATAGGACTCTGGGTTACACAGGCATATGAATTTGTCAAAACTCATCAAATTATACAATTACAGTTTGTATATTTCATTGTACGCAAGTTTTACCTAACAAAAAGAACACAAACCAAGTATTAACTCTAGTTAATGATCTACATAATGAAGTTTTTAGGGGTAAGGTGAACTGATATCTAAAACTTGAAATGCATACCAAAATAAGATGAATGGCATTATTTTGTCCTTTTTTATGGCTGAGAAATATTCCATTGTATATATGTACCATATCTTCTTTATTCATTCTTCTGTTGATGGACATTTAGGTTGCTTCCATGTCCTGGCTATTATAAATAGTGCTGCAAGGAACATTGGGATTAATGGATGGATGGAAGGATAGGTAGATGGATATATGTGCAAAACGACAAGACAAAATGTGACTTGTCTGTAGAATCTAGGTGGTGATCTATGGATATTCACTTTCTGCTTTCCTGAATGTTGGAAAATAGTGTTCATGGAGGGAGTGGGCACTGAAGTGGGGCATGGGAAACATTTTTCCCTTCTGGCATGGGAAACATTTTCGGTTGAAGGGAGAAGAGACGTTATTGTCTGCAGGAAGGAGTCACAGGGAGCAAAGGCTCACTTAATAGAATGGAAAGGTCGTAGACTGTGGAAGCTGGTATGACCGGAGCAGAGGCTATGTACTAGTGAGAAATAAGTTTGGAAACACATCATGGGCCAGATCATGGAAAACTTTTAAAAGTATGGTAGGGGAATACAACTTTCTAAGGGCACTTAGTAAGATCATTATAGGGCAATGGCTTGGTGTAAACAGTGTCTTAGGAAGATTGTTCAGCCAGTTATTTTCTAGAAGAATGCATCAGAGACAGTCTGTGGTTAAGAAGCTTGATTACATAACCATTGTCATAATACAGATGTGAAGTGAAAAAATCGTGGCTACGGTGGAATCAGTGGTAATGCTGTTTATTTTTATTTTCCTTTATTTTTTTTACATCTTTCTTGGAGTATAATTGCTTTACAATGGTGTGCTAGTATCTGCTTTAAAACAAAGTGAATCAGTTATACATATACATATGTTCCCATATCTCTTCCCTCTTGCATCTCCCTCCCTCCCACCCTCACTATCCCACCACTCCAGGCAGTCACAAAGCACCGAGCTGATCTCCCTGTGCTATGCGGCTGCTTCCCACTAGCTATCTACCTTACGTTTGGTAGTGTATATATGTCCATGCCTCTCTCTCGCTTTGTCACAGCTTACCCTTCCCCCGCCCCATATCCTCAAGTCCATTCTCTAGTAGGTCTGTGTCTTTATTCCTTTCTTACCCCTAGGTTCTTCATGACAATTTTTTTTCTTAAATTTCATATATATGTGTTAGCATATGGTATTTGTCTTTCTCTTTCTGACTTACTTCACTCTGTATGACAGACTCTAGGTCTATCCGCCTCATTGCAAATAGCTCAATTTGGTTACTTCTTATGGTTGAGTAATATTTCATTGTATATATGTGCCACTTCTTCTTTATCCATTCATCTGATGATGGACACTTAGGTTGCTTCCATCTGTGGGCTATTGTAAATAGAGCTGCAATGAACATTTTGGTAAATGACTCTTTTGGAATTATGGTTTTCTCAGGGTATATGCCCAGTAATGGGATTGCTGGGTCATATGGTGGTTGTATTTGTAGTTTTTTAAGGAACCTCCATACTGTTCTCCATAGTGGCTGTACCAATTCACATTCTCACCAGCAGTGAAAGAGTGTTCCCTGTTCTCCACACCCTCTCCAGCATTTATTGTTTCTAGGTTTTTTGATGATGGCCATTGTGACTGGTGTGAGATGATATCTCATGGTAGTTTTGATTTTCATTTCTCTAATGATTAATGATGTTGAGCATTCTTTCATGTGTTTGTTGGCAGTCTGTATATCTTCTTTGGAGAAATGTCTGTTTAGGTCTTCTACCCATTTTTGGATTGGGTTGTTTGTTTTTTTGTTATTGAGCTGCATGATCTGCTTATAACTTTTGGAGATTAATGCTTTGTCAGTTGCTTCATTTGCAAATATTTTCCCCCTTTCTGAGAGTTGCCTTTTGGTCTTGTTTATGGTTTCCTCTGCTGTGCAAAAGCTTTGAAGTTTCATTAGGTCCCATTTGTTTATTTTTGTTTTTATTTCCATTTTCTAGGAGGAGGGTCAAAAAGGATCTTGCTGTGATTTATGTCATAGAGTGTTCTGCCTATGTTTGACTCTAAGAGTTTGATAGTTTCTGGCATTACATTTAGATCTTTAATCCATTTTGAGCTTATTTTTGTGTATGGTGTTAGGGAGTGATCTAGTCTCATACTTTTACATGTACCTGTTCAGTTTTACCAGCACCACTTATTAAAGAGTCTGTCCTTTCTCCACCATACATTCCTGCCACCTTTATCAAAGATAAGGTCACCATAAGTATGTGGGTTTATCTCTGGGCTTTCTAACCTGTGGCATTGATCTATCTTTCTGTTTTTGTGCCAGTACCATACTGTCTTGATTACTGTAGCTTTGTAGTATAGTCTGAAGTCAGGGAGCCTGATTTCTCCAGCTCTGTTTTTCGTTCTCAAGATTGCTTTAGCTATTCGGGATCTTTTGTGTTTCCATACAAATTGTGAAATCTTTTGTTCTAGTTCTGTGAAAAATGTCAGCAGTAGTTTGATAGGGATTGCATTGAATCTGTAGCTTGCTTTGGGTAGTAGAGTCAATTTCACAATGTTGATTCTTCCAATCTAAGAATATGGTATATCTCTCCATCTATTTGTATCATCTTTAATTTCTTTCATCAGTGTCTTATAATTTTCTGCATACAGGTCTTTTGTCTCCTTAGGTAGGTTTATTCCTAGATATTTTATTCTTTTTGTTGCGATGGTAAATGGGAGTGTTTTCTTGATTTCACTTTCAGATGTTTCATCATTAGTGTACAGGAATGCCAGAGATTACTGTGCATTCATTTTGTATCCTTCTACTTTACCAAATTTATTGATTAGCTCTAGTAGTTTTCAGGTAGCATCTTTAGGATTCTTTATATATAGTATCATGTCATCTACAAAGAGCGACAGCTTTATTTCTTCCTTTCCAATTTGGATTCCTTTTATTTCCTTTTCTTCTCTGATTGCTATGGCTAAAACTTTCAAAACTATGTTGAATAAGAGTGGTGAGAGTGGGCAACCTTGTCTTGTTCCTGATCTCAGTGGAAATGCTTTTAGTTTTTCACCATTGAGGACAGTGTTGGCTGTGGGTTTGTCATATATGGCCTTTATTATGTTGAGGAAAGATCCCTCTATGCCTACTTTCTGGAGGGTTTTTATCATAAATGGGTGTTGAATTTTGTCAAAAGCTTTTTCTGAATCTATTGAGATGATCATATGGTTTTTCTTCTTCAATTTGTTAATATGGTGTATCATGTTGATTGATTTGCATATATTGAAGAATTCTTGCATCCCTGGAATAAACCCCACTTGATCATGGTGTATGATCCTTTTAATGTGCTGTTAGGTTCTGTTTGCTAGTATTTTGTTGAGGATTTTTGCATCTATGTTCATCAGTGACATTGGCCTGTAGTTTTCTTTCTTTGTGACATCCTTGTCTGGTTTCGGTATCAAGGTGATGGTGGCCTCGTAGAATGAGTTTGGGAGTGTTCCTCCCTGTGCTATATTTTGGAAGAGTTTGAGAAGGATAGGTGTTAGCTCTTCTCTAAATGTTTGATAGAATTCGCCTGTAAAGCCATCTGGTCCTGGGCTTTTGTTTGTTGGAAGATTTTTAATCACAGTTTCAATTTCATTGTTTGTGATTGGTCTGTTCATATTTTCTATTCCTTCCGGACTCAGTCTTGGCATGTTGTGCATTTCTAAGAATTTGTTCATTTCTTCCAGGTTGTCCATTTTATTGGCATATAGTTGCTTGTAGTAATCTCTCATGATCTTTTGTATTTCTGCAGTGTCAGTTGTTACTTCTCCTTTTTCATTTCTAATTCTATTGATTTGAGTCTTCTCCCTTTTTTTCTTGATGAGTCTGGCTAGTGGTTTATCTATTTTGTTTATCTTCTCAAACAACCAGGTTTTAGTTTTATTGATCTTTGCTATTGTTTCCTTCTTTTTCATTTATTTCTGATCTGATTTTTATGATTTCTTTCCTTCTGCTAACTTTGGGGTTTGTTTGCTCTTCTTCCTCTAATTGCTTTAGGTGCAAGGTTAGGTTGTTTATTCGAGATGCTTCCTGTTTCTTAAGGTAGGATTGTATGGCTATAAACTTCCCTCTTAGAACTGCTTTTGCTACATCCCATAGATTTTGAGTCGTCATGTCTCCATTGTCATTTGATTCTATGCATTTTTTGATTCCCTCTTTAATTTCTTCAGTGATCACTTCGTTATTAAGTAGTGCATTGTCTAGCCTCCATGTATTTGTATTTTTTACAGATCTTTTCCTGGAATTGATATCTAGTCTCATAGCATTGTGGTCAGAAAAGATACTTGATACAATTTCAGTTTTCTTAAATTTACCAAGGCTTGATTTGTGACCCAAGATATGATCTATCCTGGAGAATGTTCCATGAGCACTAGAGAAAAATGTGTATTCTGTTGTATTTGGATGGAATGCCCTATAAATATCAATTAAGTCCGTCTTGTTTAATGTATCATTTAAAGCTGTGTTTCCTTATTTATTTTCATTTTGGATGATCTGTCCATGGGTGAAAGTGGGGTGTTAATGTCCCCTACTATGAATGTGTTACTATTGATTTCGCCTTTTATGGCTGTTAGTATTTGCCTTATGTATTGAGGTGCTCCTATGTTGGGTGCCTAAATATTTACAATTGTTATATCTTCTTCTTGGATCAGTCCCTTGATCATTATGTAGTGTCCTTCTTTGTCTCTTCTAATAGTCTTTATTTTAAAGTCTATTTTGTCTGATATGAACATTGCTACTCCAGCTTTCTTTTGGTTTCCATTTGCATGAAATATCTTTTTCCATCCCATTACTCTCAGTCTGTATGTGTCTCTAGGTCTGAAGTGGGTCTCTTGTAGACAGCAAATATATGCGTCTTGTTTTTGTATCCATTCAGCCAATCTCTGTCTTTTGGTGGGAGCATTTAGTCCATTTACATTTAAGGTAATTATCAATATGTATGCTGCTATTCCCATTTTCTTAATTGTTTTGGGTTTGTTATTGTAGGTCTTTTCCTTCTCTTGTGTTTCTTGCCAGGAGAAGTTCCTTTAGCATTTGTTGTAAAGCTGGTTTGGTGGTGCTGAGCTCTTTCAGCTTTTGCTTGTCTGTAAAGGTTTTAATTTCTCCATCAAATCTGAATGAGATCCTTGCTGGGTAGTGTAGTCTTGGTTGCAGGTTTTTCTCCTTCATCACTTAGAATATGTCCTGCCAGTCCCTTCTGGCTTGCAGAGTTTCTGCTGGAAGATCAGCTGTTAACCTTATGGGGATTCCCTTGTGTGTTATTTTTTTTTCCCCTTGCTGCTTTTAATATGTTTTGTTTGTATTTAATTTTTGACAGTTTGATTAATATGTGTCTTGGCATATTTCTCCTTGGATTTATCCTGTATGGGACTCTCTGTGCTTCCTGGACTTGATTAACTATTTCCTTTCCCATATTAGGGAAGTTTTCAACTATAATCTCTTCAAATATTTTCTCAGTCCCTTTCTTTTTCTCTTCTTCTTCTGGAAACCCTATAATTCGAATGTTGGTGATTTTAATGTTGTCCCAGAAGTCTCTGAGCCTGTCCTCAGTTCTTTTCATTCTTTTTTCTGTATTCTGCTCTTCAGTAGTTATTTCCACTATTTTATCTTCCAGGTCACTTATCCGTTTTTCTGCCTCAGTTATTCTGCTATTGATCCCATCTAGAGTATTTTTAATTTATTTTATTGTGTTGTTCATCATTGCCTCTTTCATCTTTACTTCTTCTAGGTCCTTGTTAAATGCTTCTTGCATTTTGTCTATTCTATTTCCCAGATTTTGGATCATCTTTACTATCATTTTTCTGAATTGTTTTTCAGTTAGACTGCCTATTTCCTCCTCATTTATTAGGCCTGTTGTGTTTTTATCATGCTCCTTCAGATTCTGTGTGTTTTTCTGTCTTCGCATTTTGCTTATCTTACTGTTTTTGGTGTCTCCTTTTTGCAGGCTGCAGGTTCATAGTTCCCGTTGTTTTTGGTTTCTGTCCCAAGTGGCTTAGGTTGATTCAGTGGGTTGTGTAGGCTTCCTGGTGGAGGAGACTAGTGCCTCTGTTCTGGTGGATGAGACTGGATCTTGTCTTTCTGGTAGGCAGGTCCATGTCTGGTGGTGTGTTTTGGGGTGTCTGTGAACTTATTATGACTTTAGGCAGCCTCTCTGCTAGTGGGTGATGTTGTGTTCCTGTCTTGCTAGTTGTTTGGCATAGGGTGTCCAGCACTGTAGCTTGCTGGTCGTTGAGTGAAGCTGGGTGCTGGTGTTGAGATGGAGACCTCTGGTAGATTTTTGCCATTTGATATTATGTGGAGCTGGGAGGTCTCTTGTGGACCAGTGTCCTGAAGGTGGCTCTCCCACCTCAGAGGCGCAGCACTGACTCCTGGCTGCAGCACCAAGAGCCTTTCATCCACACGGCTCAGAATAAAAGGGAGAAAAAGTAGAGAGAAAGAATTAGTCGAAATAGAAAGAAAGAAAGAACGAAAGTATGGAGGAAGGGAGGCAGGGAGGAAGGAAGGAAGGAGGTAAGGAAGGAAAAAAAGAAAGAAGATAAAGTAAAATAAAGTAAAGTAAGATAAAATATAATAAAGTTATTAAAATCAAAAAATAATTATTAAGAAAAAAATTAAAAAACAAAAATGGACAGATAGAACCCTAGGACAAATGCTGGAAGCAAAGCTTTACAGACAAAATCTCACACAGAAGCATACACATACACACTCACAAAAAGAGAAAAAGGGGAAAAAAATCATAAATCTTGCTCTCAAAGTCCACCTCCTCAATTTCGGATGATTCGTTGTCTATTCATGTATTCCACAGATGCAGGGTACATCAAGTTGATTGTGGAGCTTTAATTTGCTGCTCCTGAGGCTGCTGGGAGAAATTTCCCTTACTCTTCTTTGTTCTCACAGCTCCCGGGGCTCAGCTTTGGATTTGGCCCTGCCTCTGCGTGTAGGTCGCCGGAGGGCATCTGTTCTTCGCTCATACAGGACGGGGTTAAAGGCGCAGCTGCTTCGGTGACTCTGGCTCATTCAGGCCAGGGGAAGGGAGGTGCACAGAGTGCGGTGCGAGCCTGCGGTGGCAGTGGCCGGCGTGACGTTGCACCAGCCTGAGGCGCGCGATGCTTTCTCTCGGGGAAATTGTCCCTGGATCCCGGGACCCTGGCAGTGGCGGGCTGCACAGGCTCCCCGGAAGGGGGATGTAGATAGTGACCTGTGCTCGCACCCAGGCTTTTTGGTGGTGGCAGCAACAGCCTTAGCGTCTCATGCCCTACTCTGGGGTCTGTGCTTTTAGCCGCGGCTCGTGCCCGTCTCTGGCGTTCCTTTAAGCAGCGCTCTTAATACCCTCTCCTCGTGCACCAGGAAACAAAGAGGGAAGAAAAAGTCTCTTGCCTCTTCGGCAGGTTCAGACTTTTCCCCGGACTCCCTCCTGGCTAGCCGTGGTGCACTAACCCCCTGCAGTCTGTATTCACTCTGCGAAACCCTCTCCTCTCCCTGCGCTCCGACTGAAACCTGAGACTCAGCTCCCAGCCCTGCCCGCCCCGGCGGGTGAGCAGACAATCCTCTCGGGCTGGTGTGTTCTGGTCGGCACCAATCCTCTGTGCGGGAATCTCTCCGCTTTGCCCTCCACACTGCTCTTGCTGCGTTCTCCTCCGTGAACACAAAGCTTCCCCCCTCTGCCACCCGCAGTCTCCGCCTGCAAAGGGGCTTCCTAGTGTGTGGAAACCTTTCCTCCTTCACAGCTCCCTCCCACTGGTGCAGGTCCCATCCCTATCCTTTTGTCTCTGTTTATTCTTTTTTCTCTTGCCCTACCCAGGTATGTGGGGTGATTCTTGCCTTTTGGGAGGTCTGAGGTCTTCTACCAGTGTTCAGTAGGTGTTCTATAGGAGTTGTTCCACATGTAGATGTATTTCTGGTGTATCTGTCGGGAGGAAGGTGATCTCCGCGTCTTACTCTTCCGCCATCTTCCTCTCGTCGACCTGTTTATTTGTAAGCTATGAATTCATGGTTACTGTAGCCATTGCTGTACATATCTTAAATTTGTTTCAATCATTTTAGGAATGGCTATAACATTTTTCTTAGAGAATGGATTTACATGGACATGCATCATTTATTATAAACTTCTTTTGGTTGATACCAGGTGAGGTACCTAGTTATTACTTTCTTGACTAAAGTGTATAGGAAACAGGATTTGGAAGGTCCTTGCTTTAGTCATACTTACCAGAACCTTGTTTCGAAGGAGTATGAAATAATGTAGAGTAGGAATTACATACCCGAAGGATTTATTATTATAATAATAGAGAATAGGGAAAAGCCTAGTAATAGCACAGAGCTGTTGGACTTTGAAGTTGGAGGTGTTGGAACATATTTTAGTAAACTAGCTGTTTGAATACTGTATATTGTAGACCACCAGACAGAAAGGAGCAAGTGGACTGTGAAATGATTTGAGCACATAAAAAATGCTTGTAAATAAGCCAGAGTGGAAGTAGTAATACAAGGTTTTAACTATACAGGAATGGACTGGCAGCCTTAAGTAGAAGAGACAGGACTGGAAGATTTTTATGGCTTTGGAACACGGCTGTTTTTTGACTCAATGTGTGTGTCACCCACTCACATGAGCATGATGTTAAGTAACATATGGCTGAACACCTACAAATACATTGAAGGATGCTGTGTTTTAGTGGCAACCATTCTAGATCTCTAACACTTGTTTTATTTTTTAAAAAAAGATACTGAGCAGAAGAGTTTAGAAAGTGGTGATTAGAATGACCAGATGCAGGACAAGTGTCCAGCTTCTGACACATCTAGCATAAAGAAAAATAAAGATAACTGTCTTTATAGAAAGAAAAGTAGTTAGAGAAAGGAACATACAGAAGCATACAAAATTAATGACAGAGCTTCTCTGGTGGCACAGTGGTTGAGAATCCGACTGCCAATGCAGGGGACACGGGTTCATGCCCCGGTCCGGGAAGATCCCACGTGCCACGGAGCGGCTGGGCCTGTGAGCCATGGTCGCTGAGCCTGTGCGTCTGGAGCCTGTGCTCCACAACGGGAGAGGCCACAACAGTGAGAGGCCTGCATACTGCAAAAAAAAAAAAATTAATGACAAAGTGTATTGGAGCAGCTGTGACCAAGGCAAATGATGATTACAGAGTACCAAATTGTCCTGCTGATTCTTTGGTTTCTTATAATTACTGAAAAAAAAAAATACTATCATGTGCATGTGTGTGGATGGGGGAATCACTGCTCTTAATGAGAAGGAAAAGAAGGATTATCATATCGGTAGTGAATGGAGAGAGAAAGATCAAAGCTCTTCTGGGGTTGCGAGCTAGGATACAGGGTCAGGGACAGCAGCAACCATGTTCTTCAGGCTCCAGGTGGTTCTGTCTAATGAAGAGTTCAATTTATTATGCCACAAACGAAACAAAACAAACAGAAGAGTGGAACCCTGAGCTTAGCCAAGACTAAGACAGGGATTGTCCAACTATGCCTTAGAGATTTATACTTTCTGGAAAACAGTGAATTTCTTGGCAGCTCACAAATTCCACATGTATGTTGGGAAGGCTTTAAATGTATTTGATTTGCTCAGAAACAGGTGTAATCCATCTAAAACAACTGGGCCATCTATTGTAAGTGAAGGAAAAGAGAAGTGTGAGAAAAATCCTCAAAGCAAATGAATGCCAGTGTTGGCAAGAAAATCTCCCTGGTCTCATCTGTAGTTACAGCTGAGTAAGTACTAGCAATTTCTGGATACATGTGATTTCACCTGTCAAAGAAACTGAATTAGAAATCTCAGTGTCCAACTTTGCCTCACTAGTAGCATGTAGGTTTCAGGCTTTCTTTGGAAAAAACTGAATTCAGAAACTGATGGATGAATTACAGTGATACAAAATAAACACGTTCAAAGGTTTTATATATACTCAAATGATGCCTATTTGCTTCTGATCACAATTTAAAGCATTTTTTTCTAATTAAAAAACTATTTGATTGGTCTCACTTAAAAAATAAATTATGATATAAAGGGAATGCAACAGAATACATAAAATATTCACAGATTCAAGGTGTGTGAGGTACCAAAAGAAGAAGAGACAAATCAAATAAGCCCATTCAGAAACATTGCAATAAAGAAATCAATATAATTCATTCATTTTGTTTATCATGGAAGAACTAAGTTGGAAAAAATGAATTATAACTAAAGTATTACTATCAATGTGAATACTTGCTAAAAAATAAAATTTTGCATTCTGAGAGCTGAAACACATAATTAAGAAAGTTAAATCTGTTCCTACACACAGACCAACCTTTCATAAAGATTTTTTTTTAAACAACCAGCAACTTTGAAAGTACTATAGGTAAAGAATTGAGAGGAAATGCATAAAGGGCTAATAATAAGCTACTGACTATCTCAGGATTTCTGAGATGTAAGAAAAACGATGAGTCAAACGTGGGTTCCAGCTTTAGAAAATGGCTCTGTCCTGGTGCTTTGCTTCAAGTAAATAACCTAACACTGCCATGGACTGATGACTTCAATATCCTGCAAAATAGTCTGTAGAATCTAGAATCAGAGAATAGGCTTGGCCAACCCAATATCTAGAAATGTGTGTGTGTGTCCTGTTCCTTGCAGGTGTATTTTGTTCACAATAACACCACTAATAATGATTCTCTTTCTAACTTCCAGAAGTCAAAACTAAAAGAGAATTATAGCTTTAAATGTAGAAATCCTGAACTCTTGACTCTTGTGATATTAAAAATAATTCTGACTCTTGTGACGATCATTTTATGGCTAAGGGCATAAGTTTGATTATCCTTATCATCATGTACCTAATAACATGTGTTCTTATTGGCCATAAAATTAGAGAGGTTGATTGAAACTGCTGAGTTTTGAAAAGAAATATTTGCTTCAGTGTTCAAGAAAGAAGGTAACCTCTCAAATATTTGATCTGTATTTCCCAAGGGAAGAGGAGAGATTAAAAAGTGCAATGCATTACATTGATAAATAAGTAATGTTTATACCCCTCAACAGATAATTAGAACATTTATCTAAAACAATTTTGAGGCAAAATATTGCCAAGCTCAGAGAAATTCAGATGTTGAAATAGAAGAGAGGATTTGTAGAATCATAACACTTTTCTAGAACAAGTTGGGTGAGTACCAGAAATATACTTTTCTGATAGGAATTCCTTTCCCTCCTCATGGAGTGAGGAGCATCTCATCGGATTGGTGGAATTTGGAGAAATGTCTGGCTTCTTGGTTCTGCTGTTTGGTGAGAAAGTCAGTTCCATTCAGGGGTGTTGGAAGGCCGAATTGTTACTGCAAGGTAAAGCCAGGTAGATTTATAAGCATTACAGGTGATATTTTGATTCCCATCTGAATCCTTTGTACATTTCTCAATTGGTAAAAAATCTGTAAGGAGAGGATTGGTAGGATAGTGACTTTGGAGACCTTAAAAATTTCCAAGGACCAGGGGCCCCAATGAATCTTCCAGGCCTTGTTCCTCACTAAGAGCTTCCCTATTATCACACACATACACTAGTCCTAGAAGGCAGTATAGTGAGGTGAGCATAGTGAGCTTGGGTTTTGGAGTCATGCTGCCTAGGTTTGAATCTTGTCTTCACCTTTGTAACCCTGGACAAGTTGTTGAACTACCCTTGGCCTCAATTTCATCATCTATAAGCTAAGGAGTATAAATAATATTATCAAGTAATCACCTACTAAATGTAAGCATTTTTATAGCCCTTTATTTTCCTTTAGTACACTTGGATATTAAATACCGTTTCACGTGTTTGGGGAATAATTCAAATATTTCTAATAATGACTACCTTGTTCCTTTTCATAGGTATCTAAGCACTACTATAAGATATTTGAAATTATATGATTCACATCTGACAGGCCTGCTGCAAATTTTATCATCCACCCCATTCCCTTATAGCTATATTAGTTTTCTATTGCTGCTGTAACAAATTACCACAAATTTAGGGGCTTAAAACAACATAAACTTAGTATCTTATAGTTCTGTAGGTCAGAAGTCTGAAATGAGTCTCAATGGACCAAAATCAAGGAGTTGGTAGGGCTGTGTTTCTTTCTGGAGAATCAAGGGGAGAATCCATTTCCTTGCTTATTCTAGCTTCTAGACACGGACTGCATTCCTTGGCTCGTGGCTTCTTCCTCCATTTTCAAAGTCACATCTCCCTCTGATTCTCTTCTCCTGCCTCCTTCCACTTTTAAGAACCTTTGTGATTATATTAGAACCAGCTAGTTAATCCAGGATACTCTTCCCACCTTAAGACACTTAACCACATCTGCAAAGCCCCCTTTGTCATGTAACCTAACATTTTCACAGGCTCAGAAAATTAGGATGTGGGCATCTTTGGGGACAGCTATTCTGCCTATCACAACAGGTAAATATACTGAGGCCCAGAGAGGCTAAGTGACATTCTAATGTTCACACACTCAGTGCGTAATTGGGACTAAAGCTCACATTCCCTAATTTCTAGGTCTCTGCCCTATTATGCTTGACTGAAAAAATAATCTCATATTTGAATATTTAGGAAATCAAGGACTGCAGTAACTATGGGTCTTAATCTATTGTCCATTCTTTTGACCCTTTCTTAGGGTTAGTGGAAAGAACTCAGAATGTTAGGAAGGGTGTGCATTTTAACTGCAGGAAGGATTAGCTAGATCTGTTCTACCAATTTAAGTACAACAGGTCATAGGCCAAAAAAGAAGTGGTTATAACATAAAATCTAAGATTTTTGAGGGTTATTAGAATATGCAGATCTAGTAATTGAAGAAACAGTGTTATAAAACTTAAAAGGTTAACAGAGCAGACTCAGATGAATTATAATGTCAACAAATTCCTAATTCCTGTGTTTAGAAGAGTGCCACTTGTCCTTTGAAATCCTTGTTTTTCTGAGAAATTGAGAATACTATTCCTGTTTTTCATGCGATTGAGACAAAATTTGGTGAAGAATTCAAATAAAGTAAAGGGCATGGTTTCCATTCTTGTGGAATTTAAAGTCTAACCATTAATGAAAAAAAAGAAAGAAAGAAAGAGAAAAAGAAAACAAATAATTAGGGAAAAATAAATGAAATCCTTATGTAATAATACATAGTTGTTTAGTGCAATTGGTTTAGAGAAAGAAGGGACTCACAGCTCTACAGTGGCTAGAGAAGGCTTCATGGTAGACAAAGAGTTAAATCTGACTTTTGAGTCAGTAATACAAACTTTAAAAATATTCACACCCTTTGACCCGGCAAATCCACTAAAGATAATCTAGCCAAAGCAACTCAAAATGCGGCAAAATATGTCTTAATACACCTTAAAACAGTGAAAAATCCTGAAGGCCTCCCAAAGAGAGAAATGGTTAAATAAATTATAGTATAGCAATATGCAGGAATAAGATATGGCTATTGAAATTATGTTTTTGAAGACTTATTTGATTGAAAAATACTTATGTTCTATTGTTGTCAATAAAAAGGATAATACAAAACTATTTATACTGTGTTCATAAAGATTTATTATTTCAACAGTGAATCTTCTTTAAAAGTAAATAAAATTCATTATTCTTATAGTAGAAAAAGAGTAAGACAGACACTTGCCCCAGAGACAACTAAGGCCAGGGCAGAGGAAGTACCTTCAGTAGCTGCTGGCTGTCCCTCTTCCACCTTTTCCCTAAGACTCCTTAAATCTAAGAGACCCTGCAGGAAGATAACTTAGGATAGAATCTTGTCACCACCCACTTTATGGAATATGGTAAGCTCAGTTTATTTAGAATAATGTAAATTAGGGCAGGGAAAATATAGAAAAGGGGAAAAAAAACCAAAATGCACCAGTCTCTACAAGGAACGATAGGAGACTCTAAAATGAGTGCCAGGTGTGAGATTATGGAGGTGTAAAAACCCTTGCTTCGATGGCCAGGAGAAACACAATGAGAAAGGAGGGGTTAGTACAGGGATATAGATGGATGGAGGGAGAGGGGATTGAGAGTCTGATATTGATGAGGCCACATCATCCATGTGGTGTTTGTACCATTTTCTGAGATCAGTCTGCAGGTACTCTTGGTCTTGGCTCAGATAGGTATAAAAGCAGCTTAAGTCCTAACAATTTCAGTCCTAGGTATCTTGGGATATACCTAAGAGAAATGAAAAAAAAAATAAGTCCACTCAAACACTTGTACACAAATGTTCATAGTGGCATTATTCACAATAGCCAAAGAGTGGAAAAAACTCAAATGTTCATCAACTTCTGAATGGATAGATAAAATAGGATGTATCTATAAAATGGAATATTATTCAGCAACAAAATGAAGTAATGATACATGCTACAACATGGATGAAGCTTAAAAACATTATGATAGGTGAAAGAAGCCAGATGCAAAAGGCCACATATTATATGATTGCATTCATATCAAATGTCCAGAATAGACTAATCTATAGAGACAGGAAGTGATTGCTTAGGACTGAGGAGGGAAGGTAGTGGGAATGGGGATTGACTGCTTATGGGTATGGGGTTTCTAACTGAAGTGATAAAAATGGCCTAAAATTAGATTGTGGTAGTGGTTGCACAACTCTGTAAATATAGTAAAAACAAAAACAAATAAAAACAAAAATACATTGAATTTTACACTTAAAATGAGTGAATTTTATGGTTTATAAATTATGCTTTTATAGAGCTGTAAAAAAAAAACAGCTTAGTAAAATCTTTCTCTGGGCTCACATGGTAAGCCCATGGCTATATGCCCACCAGGCCCTTAACCAAAAAATTTGAACACTGATATTGGGTTTTTATGCCAGGAATAAATGCTGGGAATAGATAATGTAATTTCAGAGGACCCCAGAACACAGGGTTCCCCTTGGAATGGAATTTTCCTATCCAAACTGTGTTTACTATAAAGCAGAAATCAAATTCATTTTGTGAGTGGCGTGGAGGGAGCCTGGCTCTGGATCACTTGAATCATCATATACCTGGGCTAGACTACCTGTACTAGATGACCTAAGACCAAGTTTAATGACAGAAGGAAGGAGAGGGGTTGTGATGACTTAAGGCTCAGCTAGCCACAAAAGGCTTGTGAGTCATTTGGTGAGATCATCCTCAGCCAGCTGCTGTTAGCACGGCTCTCTCTGAAGTTGTCTCTGGCTGAGTGTCCTCCATGCAAAGAGCTCTCCATGGAGGTTGGGGTGTGGGAGGCAGTGTTGTGGTCCCTCCCGCCTTGTGATAACCTATTGAGCACAATCTCTTCCCAACTCCACGTTCAGTGACATCATGCCAGTAGATTAAAGTCAGCCATGGTGGGAGTATTTATACCATGGAAATTGGCAAATGTTACAAATCAAGGCTTTCATTTTCAGGGAGTTGGTGGCTAAATGTTTAATGTGAACACACATATATGACAACCAACAAGGGCCAAGCATGTGTTTCATGAGTATGCTCATGTGTTGGTAATTGATGTGCCATTGGCCCCTGCATTTGAGGATGGGGGTGGGGGATGTGGAGGTGTATCTCTCCAGCATTGTTACTATTGAGCTGAACACTGAAAGTCTTGAAGAAGTGAGTGTACGAAAGCGGCTGGCCCATGGTATCTTTAATGTTCTAGCTCTGAAGATTAAAGATCATGGCATCAACTAGCAGCCTGCACCCTAGGGTAATGGAGACATACTCGATATAGTACAGGACTTTGACCATCAAGGATAGATTGATGTAAACGCCTCCTAACTCCCCACCCCCCATCCCTGGAACATTTCACCCTGCATTGACCTACTCTTTCCAAACCAAAGCAAATGGAAAAAAAAAAAAAGCTGGTTCAAAGTTCTTAATTTCCCAAATGCCTTTGATAGTCTTTATGTAGGAACTCAGCTACAGTTTCATAGAGAGGCACATAGGAATGCCACTGATTGGTGGCTTTAGAAGAAAGAGGGTTGTTCTTCTCAGTTAGGATGGAGCACAGGGACTGAGTCTGCATGGGAGAAATATTGACGGGAGTGAAAAAAAGGCAGACTGAATTGACAGGAGCTGACTTTCTGAAATCCAGGCCACAGCAAGGGCAGAAGTCTTCAACTGGTAGGTAGATAGAACCATTAGCAAATTAAGGGTTGAGAGCCATGGAACAATAGGTTAAAAAGACTTCAAACTCCCTTGACCATTAATTGTGTTATAGTGTAACTCCTCCTCCAGATGCTATAGGGTTACTGATAATTTTCGTTCCCTTATTTACATTCTTCCTTTGTATTTTACAAAATTTCCAAAATGAATATGCACTAATTTTATAATCAAATTAAATTCATCTAAAAATAGGTCATTTTTTCAAAATTGGAAGTCAGAAAATAGGACATGACAAATCAAGGGAACAGCCTAAAGTAAATAAGGTTAAGGAGAGATTTGAAAGTCAAGGAAGAAAGTTAATATTTAATAGCAATAGGGAGCTATCACATATTCAGTAGCATAGGGAAACATTTGTGCTTCAGTGGAAAACTATGCATTGTTTAGGGCACACTATTCCAGTTTATCTGTTTCTAGTCTTTCATCACTTTTGAGGTATTTTATGATTCTGTATGTTGTAAAGAACTGATGACAATAATGCAAATGATTCTCCTCTATGAACATGGAAATGACCTCTATCCCAAGGAGGAAAGAGGGAGGCCCCTCACCAAAAAAAAAAAAAAAAAAAACCAGAAGCCAATTTGCTTCCATTTGCAAGTCCAATAGTCAATGTTTAAGATCTAGAAATATGTCTGTGTTTGGACCTGTTGTAAAAGACGCCAAGTTCCCTCATTAATAACTTAAATAAAATAATTAAAATAAATAAAATCATTAACACATGGTTGTTTTATATCTGTGTGAGTCATGATTTTACCTTTTTTATGAAAATTATCTTTTAACAGTACATGATAAGAGCAATGCTTTTAATGCAGATGTAATATACAGGCAAACTTCCCCAATGCCTGCTTGATGAGTTAAAGAGAAGGCAAGAAAAATGTAAAATGATCTAAGTGGTTATAAGGTAAAAGCCATCTGAATTTGGCTAAGAACAATAGCAACCTGTTTTCATCAGCTATGTGGTTGTGACCTTTCTGCTGTTGCATTAAACAGGTATTTTTCCTTCCTTTTTTTCATTGATAAACTGTAAAAGATACAAACAAATCTGTTAGGAAAGAATCCCATCTTCCTTTCTTGCTTGGGGCCTTTCATGTTCTTCTATGATAATTTTCAAAAGTTAATAGATCAACTCTCAATTACCTGTGCTGACCCAGGGGAGTATCAGCACTCAGAAGTATTGATAGTCAGCCCAGGACTTTCTCTCCTACAACCACAATATTTGTAGAGGGGATCTAGAAGGCAAGCATCAGTGAGTTCTCAAATGTTGGTCCATTCACAATCAAGTCCATCTGGGACACTTTGAAGAAAATTAAAGCCCCACTCTACAGATTCTGATTCTGGAATGGGGTCCAAGTATCTGTATTATTAACAAGCTTCCAAGTAAGTCTCCTCTCAAGCCCAGTTTGGGAATACTACAGGTAATAGAGTGGATTTAAATTTAACTTTCTTTGGTGAATAATGTTAAAAAATGATTAAAGAAGACAATGTAGGTGATACAATACAAACTTTAACACTTCATGAAGTGTACCGTCTCCTGTGGAGAGCTGCAAAATGGGGTAGAAGGCAGAAAGATTTTATAGGATAAAGAATAAGGAAGGGGCAAATACAAAATATCTGATTGGCTGGGGCCACAGACTCAACCTTGTTTGGAATGAGAAGGCCAGAGTTAGCTTGGCATTTAGGGATTGGCTTACTGAATTTACTGGATTTTTGGTCAAGTGGAACATTTACAAGGACAGGAAAGTTATCTAAGTTTTGGTTTCTTGACATGGTTCCCCAGGCAGAAGTGGCTCTATCTTCGGTCTAGAAATGTATTTCAACCCTACCATCTACATGGACCCCTTTAAAACGCTTTCCCTTGTTTCAGCCTGAGACAAGATGAAGCTAGATAGGCAAACACACACAATTCTAACTTGCTCACAAAGAAGGAAGGAAAGCCGAGATTTCCAACTAAGCTATTACTGGTAAAACTCTAAAGAGGTGGGGGGAGAGCCTGGAGGAAAGCTTAGGAAAATGTCTGTGTCCTCTCTTTCACATACCCAGTTGACTTAGTTCCTCAGTAACTGGCTTGGACAGAGGAGACACAAAGACTTAACAGAGCAAGCAATGACATGTGCGCTTTTTGAAGGAATAGAAGAGAGGCATGAAAAGCAGTAGGGAAAGCCCATGTGGTGAGTGAGGTGGGTGGGAAAGGGGACCATAAGATCAGCTAAGTGATGAGTTGGAAGCGACTCCCAGGGAACATGAAAAATCAAGGTCTTTAGTTCTGACACCATAGGAGATGAGAGATGTTTGAAACAAAGCAGTCTTTCATATTTCTCACCAAATAGTTTTTTGGGAGGTTATTCGGAACATATTCAATGATTAAATTACAATCTACTCTAAAATGTGGTTATTTTCCTTTGGTTTTCATCAATTTTACTGGCAGTCTGGTGGTAGACTCTGTGCCAGTCTGGATTTGAAGAGCTTGACTCTTCACAAAGTTTTACGTGTTAAACCCATAACAACACATACTTCTTTCCCGTCAGATAGGGTGCTGTGTAAATTTATATACTATAGAGTGAAAAATACACATCCTGTCAGAATCTGACCTCACCAAGGAAGATGACCATAAAATGCAAGCGCAAGACCAAGTACTAGCTGGAGGCTTGGAAAACAAGTCAAAGACTAACCATACTGAAGATGTAATCCTTGTCAGAAACACTGAAATGTCTGGTAAATACTTGAACCAGGAAAGTGACATTTTGTTTATAGTCCTACCTGTCAGGGATCATCAGCAGACTGCATTAAAAGAAGAAAAAATGATATGAGTTTGTCATTGCCTATCTAAATATTTACTGCAAAGAAGCAGTCCTACTAATGCAACATTGTAAATCAACTATACTCCAATAAAAAAATAAATAAAAAGAAAAAGCAGTGCTTTAAATATATATTTTTTCAAAATAGATAAATATTTTGACTATTTGATAAGACTTGTAAATTCCTTCAGAGTCCCAAAGCCTGGTCCAATCCTGGGTCTCCAGTGTTCTCAGGTTCTCTTAAGATTTAGGTAGACTGATCTGGAAAACAAAAAGTCAGCACAGGACAAGAATGGATTTTCTAAGCAGCTCCTCTTTTGCCAAATATAGCCCAGGTCCCAGGCACTCTGTATGAGTCAAGTAACATAGTGGAACGTGGCAGATTGTATTTGAAAACAACATGATACAGACAGAAGGACTAAAATGCTAGCAAGGTCAGTCCTATTCCCAGGTATGTGATTAACTCTGTGATGTAGTTGATGAGAACATTAAAAAGAGTAATGGCGGGCTTCCCTGGTGGCGCAGTGGTTGAGAGTCCGCCTGCCAATGCAGGGGACACGGGTTCGCGGCCCGGTCCGGGAAGATCCCACATGCCGCGGAGCGGCTGGGCCCGTGAGCCATGGCCGCTGAGCCTGCGCGTCCGGAGCCTGTGCTCCGCAATGGGAGAGGCCACAACAGTGAGAAGCTGGCGTACCGCAAAAAACAAAAACAAAAACAAAAACAAACAAAAAAAAAAGAGTAATGGCTAAAATGTATTAAGTCCTGTATAGGTAGTACTGTTCCAAGTGCTTATCATGTATTATTTAATCTTCACAACACACAAATGAAGTGGGAACTATTATTATCCCTACTTTATAGAGAAACTGAGGCACAGAGAAGTTAGATCAGAGGCTTTTATGTTTCAACTCATTTATCTATAATAGAGGGAAAGGAGGGATACCAGTTTATCTAAGAAACAAAGTTCTGAGCTATAAATACTGAGCACTTTCTCAGGTTCTATAATATCTTTTAATACAACATATGAATCCAATAACACATTTCCTGTCTTCTACTAAATTTATCCTAGGAAAATATCACCAGCCAAAATTTATTACTTGACTTGGAATTTATCAATTATATTTGCACCCTCTTCAGAAATTATATGGGTGCTCATGTAATCTTTGAAGTGTGCCTCTGAAAGTAATGAAACTGATTTTTATTTGTGGTCAATGTAAACCACTCTTCATTTTGTAGTAATACCTATAAGGCAGAAGCATGAAATTATTATCCGTATGATAAAGGATAACATTGAGAAAGAGACAGACCTTTTTAATTTTCAGCAGAATGGCTCCCAATGGCACCTGTAACAACAAATAAACTAATATCACAGAAAGTTACTTCTCTGGTAGAGCCTATAATCTTATGGTCCTGACTCTAAGGAGAGTCTTCTTGTAATTAAACCAATGTTTCCCAACATTGCCTGTTATTAGAATCATTGCAGTACTGTTGAATAGAACATTTCAAGATGATGAAAATGTTTTATAATCTGTTCTATCCAATATGGTAGCCACTGGCCACATGTGGTTATTGAGCACTTGAAATATGACTAGTGCTACAGAGGAACTGAATTTAATTTTAATTAATTTAAATTTAAATACCCACAGGTAGCCAGTGACTACTAGGCAGAGCAGAATTTTTTTGTTAAAAATCCACATCCTTGAGCCCTATACTAGATTTATAGAATTTGAATCACCAGTGCAGTGTCACTTGAAACTATATTATTAATATTACATTAGTCAATGTTGACCAAACACCCAGTTTATTTTACTTCAAATTGCTGCTGTTCTTCAAGATCATAGTTCTAGGCTACTTCTGTTTCTAAACATAACACTGCATATAGGATATATTCAGCTATTTATATACAGCATTTTCTTTAATTATAGAGAAATGAGTTGTATTGTTACCAAGCCACAAGTATTCTATGCTTCCTACACAGGCGTAGAATTGGTCCATAGCTTTAAGAAAGTGTCACATATAAAAATTTCCATTTTCAAAAAAGACGAATTAAGGAGCAATTATTCATTTCACAAAAGAATTCACCAAAGGGCTACTTTAAACAGTTAGCTCTCCTAAAATGAATTCTAAATAAGGTTCAATTAACAAAAATTCAATTTGCACACAATTCTTCAAGAGCACATCTGTTTCCTCAAACCAGCTACACCTGTGAATCATTTGCAAAACCTCTGGAGACTGCAAGAGGTTTCTCCATAAAAGCTATGATGCTTGGTGTCGAAAGCATCCACAGTTTCAGGAGCTAACGTTCACTGTGTAAGAAAAGAATCTGTGCCTTCTACTGAATTATCTTTCCTCAGATGCTAAGTGCTGGTTACAAGGTTTAGCTCAATTCATAGCATAGCACAGTGGAGCCAACCAGAGATTCCACTTGAAAGAGCTTTGAAAATGGAAACAAAAGTATTATCCAGACTTCCAGTTTCCAGTCTGACATATAAGAAGCTTAGATGTTACCACTCTATCCTAATGAGAAGTAAAAACCTGAGCAAAATGAAAAATCAACTCCTCTTTTTCAATCAGGCAGAGAAGTGAGGTCAAAGAGCAAACCGCTGCTGCCAAAATTGTAGAGGCAGACAGGTGGATACAAAGAATCACAATTTACCAGAACAGAAACCTACCAGCAGAGAAACAGCCATGGGAACCAGTGCCTGGGTAGGAAAACCTGAACAGTAACTGATGAATTGCTGGAGGCTCAGTGTGGACAACTCTGAATGTTAAACTCTCTTAAAGACCCAGTCAGAGAGCCCCCATATTTTTGTGAGTACTACCTTCAGGAGCTCTACCAGGTTCTGACCGTCAATAGTGGTCAGAAATCCCCTCAGGCTTCCTGAAGAGGGAGGGGAAAACTATTTTGAAATACACCAGAGCATTCTGTTCTTATCAAGGTCTGCCCTCAGGAAAAACTATTTTACAGGAGCCTAATCTGCTGGGGTTTTAAGAGTGCTTAACATAGCTGGGGAAACTACAACATACCTTGGTAAACTAGAAAAAAAGAGCAAATTAAATCCAAAGCACAAAAAAAATAAATAATAACAATCAAAGCAGAAATCAATGAAATGAAAAAACAGGAAATCAATGAAGAAAATTGACAAAACCAAAAGCTGGTTCTTTGAAAAAATCAATAAAATCAAGAAGCCTCTAGCCAGGCTAAATAAGAAAAAAATAAAAAAACACAAATTATTAATATAATAATGACAGAGAGGACATTGCTACAGATCCCATGGATAATAAAAGGATAATAAAGGAATATTATAAACAACTTTTATGCCAACAAATTTGATAACCTAGATGAAATGGACCAATTCTTTGAAAGCCATGATCTGCCAAAACTCACGCAAGAAAAAAGACAATCTGATTTTGCCTATATCTATTAAAGAAATTGAATCAGTAATTAATAACCTTCCAAAACAGAAAGCACCAGGCTCAGGCAGGTTCAGTGGAGAATTCTACAAACATTAATGAATAAATTATATCAATTCTCTACAATGTCTTCCAGATGATAGAAGAGAGGGAATATTTCCTGAGTCATTCTATGAGGCTAGTATCACCCTAATACCATAACAAAGACATTACAAAAAAGAAAACTATAGGCCAATATCTCTTATAACATAAATGTAAAAATTCTCAACAAAATATTAGCAAATAAAATCTAAAAATACTTATTTATCATGACCAAGTGGTATAATCACAGGTATATAAAACTGGTACAACATTCAAAAATCAATCAATATAATCCATCACATTAACAGGCTAAAGAAGAAAACTCACATGATCATATCAATAGTTGCAGGAAAAGCATTTGACAAAATCCAACACTCATGCATGATAAAAGATCTCAGTAAACTAGGAATAGAGGGGAGCTTCTTCAACTTGATAAAGAAGATCTACAAAAAATTCTATAGCTAACATCACACTTAATGCCAAGGAGCTTGAAACATTCCCACTAAGATCAGGAATAAGGCAAGGATGTCCTCTGTTACCACTCTTTTTCAAATCATACTGGAAGTCCTAGCTAATGTAACAAGGCAAGAAAAGGAAATAAAATGTATAGAGATTTGGAAAGAAGAAATAAAACTCTCTTTATTCACAGATGACATGCTTGTCTATGTAGAAAATCCCAAAAAATTGACAAAAAAAACCTCCTGAAAAAAGTCAATTTTTTTCCTATATGCCAGATGAACAGGTGGAATTTAAAATTAAAAACACATTATCATTTACATTAGCTACCAAGAAAAATGAACTACTTAGGTATAAATCTAAAAAAAATATGTAGAAGGTTTATATGAGGAAAACTACAAACTCTAATGAAAGATGTCAAAGAAGAATTATTCAAGAAATGGAAAAATAATCCATGTTCATGAATAGGAAAACTCTGTCAAGATGTCAGTTCTTTCCAATTTGATCTATAGATTCAACACAATTGCAATAAAAAGCCCAAGTTATTTTGTGGATATTGACAAAATAATTCTAACGTTATACAGAGAAGCAAAAGACCCAGAATAGTCAACTCAGTGTTGAAGAGCATGTTGGAGGACTAATGCTACCTAAGTTCAAGACTTACTCCAAACCTATAGTCATCAAGGCAATGAGATATTGGTGAAAGAATAGACAAGTAGATCAATGGAATAGAATAGAGAGGCCAGAAATAAACCCACATAAGTATAGTTAACTGATCTTTGATAAATGAGCAAAGGCAATACAATGAAACAAAGAGTCTTTTTAATAAATGGTGCTGGCTGGAAGAACTGGTCATCTACATGCAAAAAAAATGAATGTAGACACAGGCCTTGCACCTTTCAGAGAAGTATTTCAAAAAGGCTTATAGCCATTAAGGTAAAATGCAAAACTATAAAATCCCTAAAGGATAATGTAGGAGAAAACTTAGATAACCTTGTGTATGACAATGACTTTTTAGACACACCTATGGTGTGATACATGAAATAAATAATTGATAAACTAGACTTCATTAAAATTAAAAACTTCTGACCTGCAAAAGAAAACTTCAAGACAATGATAAGAAAAGCCACAGGCTGGAAGAAAATGTTTGCAAAAGACACATCTCATAAAGGACTTGTATCAAAATTTCAGAGAACTCTTAAAACTCATCAGTGAGGAGGATGAACAACTTCATTTAAAAATGGTCAGAGGGCTTCCCTGGTGGCACAGTGGTTGAGAGTCTGCCTGCCAATGCAGGGGACATGGGTTCATGCCCTAGTCTGGGAAGATCCCACATGCCGCGGAGCGGCTGGGCCCGTGAGCCATGGTCGCTGAGCCTGAGCATTCGGAGCCTGTGCTCCGCAACGGGAGAGGCCACAACAGTGAGAGGCTCGCAAACCAAAAAAAAAAAAAAAGGTCAGAAATCCAAACAGACATGTCACCAAAGAAGATATAGAGATGGCATGTAAGCATATGAAAAGATGTTCAACATCATATGTCATTAGAGAATTGCAAATTAAAAGAACAAGCTATCACTACACATCTGTTAGAGTGCCCTAAACTCAAAACACTGACAACACTAAATGCTGGTGAGGATGTGAAGCAGCTCTCATTCATTGCTGATGGTAATGCAAAATGGTATAGCCACTTTGGAAGACAGTTTGGCAGTTTCTTACAAAAGCAAACATACTCTTACCATGTGATCCAGCAGTCACACTCCCTGGTATCTACCCAAATGAACTGAAAATATATTTCACCCAAAAACCTGCACTCAGATGTTTGTAGCAGCTTTATTCATAATTGTCAAAATTTGGAAGCAAGTAAGATATGCTTCAGTAGGTGAATGGATTAAAAAAAAAAAACTGTGGTACATCCAGACAATGGAATATTATTCAGAGCTAAAAAGAAATATGCTAACAAGCCATGAAAAGACATGGAAGAAATTGAAATGCATATTAAGTGAAAGAACACAATCTGAAAAGACTACATACATACTTTATGATTCCAACTCTGACATTCTAGAAAAGACAAAAATTATGAAGACAGTAAAATTATTAGTGGTTGCCTGGGTTTAGAGAGGAGGGAGGTATGGATAGGCAAAGCACAGAGGATTTTCAGGGAAGTGAAACTATTCTGTATGATACTATAATGATAGATACATGACATTATACATTTATACATAGAATGTACAACACCAAGAGTGAACCCTGGTGTAAACTGTGGACTTGGAGTGATAATAGTGTGTCAATGTAGGTGCATCAATTGTAACAAATGTAATACATGCTGTTAATGAGAGAGCTTGTGAGTGTAGGGTCAGAGGGTAAAAGGGAACTCTTGGTACCTTCTGTTCAGTTTTGCTGTGAATCTAAAACTAGTCCCAAAATTAAAGTTTCTTTTTTTAAAAAAAAGTGATATAAAAGTGTGAAGTAATATTAGATTGACAAATGATTCCACTTTTCTCAGAATGATCCCATTTATGCCTATTGTTTTGGCATAATTTTTAGTAATGCCCCTTTCTCTCTCAAAGTGTCCTGGATGGGACAAAAAATATATGCCCACACCCCTCCAATTATCATGCAGTCTTCTCTTGGCACAATCTCTTTTGCACTATAGCAGGGCTTCCCAAACACCTTGTTTAAAAATTTAAAAAAATCAGATCCCTTCCATGGAGATTCTGATTCAGTAGTTCTGGCGTAAGATCTGGAAATCTATACTTTCAAGTGTATCTCTGTGGATTTGCATGATCACAAGGCATTGAACCAAAGACTTGATTTAGGTAACTTTGAATTTCATGCAAAACTGTCATGCTTTGGTTATGTATTTGGATTAAGATTGGCTCTGGTCATGGAAGATTTCTTGCTTCAGTCCATCAACAATCATAAGTCATTCTGACAAATTCACATTTTATCTTGGTAATAATTGGGTTTGGAATGGTTCCCATAAAACTGAGTACATATGAGGACCTGGGAATGTGCTATTATTTTAGCAAAGATAACACAATGATGTCTGAGAATAACAATCCACATATCCATATTATTTTCTTTTCTCATTATTGCAAAAATGTAAGCTTCATTTTCTGGGGTATGTTAACTCTCCCTCTAAGAATATTGATGAACTTTACACACAATAATTTTCAGAAAGAAATACAGAGTTGTCAATGGGGGACAAAAATCCAAGTTACTGGCTAATCAGCAGATTTGAAGACTGTCATCACAATTGCAACTCAACATTATTGGTTTTTATTTTTATTAAAAAATAATTTAGTTAGTTACATTCTTGTTTGGGGAATAAAAGACTATAGATGTTATGTCTGAGCAAACCAATTTTATCAATTCCCTCAAGCCTCTGACAGGACCTATGTACTTTATCCATTTTGTCACCCCAAGCACAAATGCAGAGCAGGGCAAAACCTTTGCAATACAAACCCTTTCATGGATTTGTTTGCAAAAGCCTTTGTCTGGAGGTGTCTCTGTTAAA
This sequence comes from Phocoena sinus, assembly GCF_008692025.1. Classification (NCBI taxonomy): domain Eukaryota; kingdom Metazoa; phylum Chordata; class Mammalia; order Artiodactyla; family Phocoenidae; genus Phocoena; species Phocoena sinus. Next base: position 83,122,327 of record NC_045784.1, read on the forward strand.
TAACACACACTGTATAAAGACATCTCTTATTCATGTCTACTTCTCTGGGTGGCCAAGTTGAAACAAAGATCACATTTCAAGCATGCCATGCTGGGTATGACATGCTGAGAACTGTGCAAAATTTCATCATTTCCATCCTTTTAACTTAATATAAAAATGCAAAGAGTATAGATCAAAAGCTTTTCATTCTGTTTCAAATTAGATCTTTCTTTCCAAAATTGTTATTTTGACATTTTTAGTACTCTTTCCTGTCCAGTAAAAAAAATAGAAAATATTTGCCAAAAATCCTACAAAATTGTGCTCTGTTATGCAATTTGAATTCAAAGGATAGATAAACCTGGTTAGTAACAGATGTTGCTGCAGTGGTTGGAATTTGACCAATACAAAGCAACCTTGAACATGTTCACATGACCAAGGGAGAGCTTGATAAAAATTCTATGCACATTTTCTCTCTAATTACTCTATTATGTTTCAAGTAATCACAATGCTGTGTATTTTCTTTTGAGTGGGAGAGAAAATTGAATATGCCTTGTTAGAGTAAATAAAGAAAGGAAACTAACAACAGCCACCTCACTAGGAAAAACAACTGTTGAAGTATGAACAATCTTTTCTCTATAAATGTTCAATGATAATTTTTATATCTTCCTTATAAGTAAGCAAGAGTTTTATATTCTCCATAGATTACCAAAATACAATTTTATTCCCCAGTTGTATTTGAAAGTGTATATTCCTGAAAGAGAAGATAAAAATATTGTGAAAACTGGAATTATTTAATGGAGTACAACTGCAACAATGTGTGTGTGTGTGTGTGTGTGTATGTGTGTAGAAGGGAGTAAGGGGAATAATATCAGAGTTAATTCATCTCTAAAAAAAATATTTAATTATCTTAAAACAAAAAAATTAAATCAAGTTGCTAATTATTTAAGAACTCTGAAATGTGGAATTTTTCCCCTAACTACTTAAGTGCTACTTAAGTAATATTTTTTTTGTATTAGAAAAAGCACATGGTAAAATTTAATTTGGTAAAACAGATAGTAGTTTTTAACATAAGAAATTGTTTTCAACTACCAAATGTAAATATATGACCAGTAATAGAGCATTCATTTTACGAGTTTGTCTTATATTTTAAAAAAATCTGTGTTATATATTTTAAGAATGAATTGGCAATGGAAGATATTAGAATCAAAGTGCTATTGTTATTTGACCAATCAAAATGATCTGGAATTGACGCTAAAAGCCAGACACTGCAAACAGATCATTAAATATGGTCTGCATAACTTGTTTATTTTATAAAGTGTTAAACTTGTCTTAAATTAATTACAAATTTTGAAATTAAGAGATCTTACACCAAAAAAATCACAAATTTTGAAATCAAAAGATCTTACATAAAAATCCTGATTTTCAGCAACTGAAAAATTAGGAGATCTGCCAACATGAGACCTGCATTCCATTAAGGTACCAATTGGCAAGAGCTGAGGAGCAGCTGTGTTTCAAACAGGATCTGTTTGTTCCAATATACCACAGTTCCCACCACTACCCATTGTGTTCATGGAAATGCTAACCAAGTGCCAATTCTTGATAGGCTTCACATTTTTCTGTTATTTTCCTTATTTCTGGAGGTATTTGAGTTTATAATTTGGGCATATCAACGGTTTACAAAAGTGCACTGAGATATCCTAGGGTTCCATGGCAGTGCTTATTGTCAATACTGACAGGAAGCTAAATGGGTGGGTTCTGGGAGTCTTCACATCTTCACCATAAAAGTTTTGTTTTCCCTCTTTTAGATATTAGAGTTTCTTTTCATGATTATTTTTTAAAACAAATTTCTATGAATATAAAAAGAAAATTTGGAAAAGCCACTGCTCCTGACCAGTGGATTTCAACATTTTTAATGTATTATTATTATTATTATTATTTTTAATGTATTATTATTATTTTTCTTTGCGGTATGCGGGCCTCTCACTGTTGTGGCCTCTCCCGTTGCGGAGTACAGGCTCTGGACGCACAGGCTCAGCAGCCATGGCTCACGGGCCCAGCCACTCCGCGGCATGTGGGATCCTCCCGGACCGGGGCACGAACCCGTGTCCCCTGCATCGGCAGGCGGACTCTCAACCACTGCGCCACCAGGGAAGCCCTAATGTATTATTATTGAACCCCTTTCATACAAATTGATAATTTAAAAATCCTCTTGGGAATATAAAAAAAATATTCTGTGATTTTTGCATAAACAGTTATTGTGATGGTTAGTATTATGTGCCAACTTGGCTAGGCTGTAGTATCAGTTATTTAATAAAGTATTAATCTAGGTGCTTCTGTGAAGGTACTTTCTAGATGTGGTTAACGTCTACAATCAGCTGACTTTAGCAAAGAGGGCCTCAGTAATATGGGTGGGCCTTATCCAATCCATTATAGGCCTTAGGAATAAAAACTGCAAAAACTGAGGTTTCTTGGAAAAGAAGAAATTCTGAAGACTGCAGCATCAACTCCTGCCTGAGTCTCCAGGCTGCCAGTCTTCTTTACGAATTTTGAACTTGCCAACCCTACAATGATGTTAGACTATTCCTTAAAAATCTCTCTCTCTAAATATATACATATCTCCTACTGGTCCTGTTTCTCTGGTGAACCCTGGGTGATAGTGAAACTGAGCAGGACCCTGTGGGGCTCCTGGGCATGGAATCCTTTATGAGTACCCCATTCCCTGTTTGTAGGAAACAGACTCCAGCCTCCATGACCTTCCCTGAGTCCCAAAGGGCAGATTCAAATAGTTACTAAACAGGGAAGGGAGGGGATACAGAGACAAGGGAGGAACAGCCAAGAAACAATAGTGCAGCCTGGGGGGCAGGGTCATGGTTCCACCTCAAGGGATACACAAAGCAATATCTTTGAGCTCTTCTGCAAAACTAAAACCCCCAACAAGTAGAAGATGTCAGCATTCTTCATTCCAGAGAAGACCACCTGAGGCCAGATTAAAGGAACCAGAGAAGCTCATCAAGAGATTACCTGAGACCAGATTAAAGGAGTGCAGGTCTTGCACACATCCTAGTCCTTATCAGCAACCCCGCCCTTGAATCGTTGCTATAAAATTCCTCAGCAAATCCTCTTGGGTTGGGACACACAGTTTTTGGGGCAGGAGCCTGCTGTGTCCCCCTTTACCTGGCAAAGCAATGAAGCTATTCTTTTCTACTTCACCCAAAAATCTGTCTCAGAGATTTGATTTTGCACCGGTGCACAGAGGCCAAGTTTTCAGCATCAGTAGTTATATAGAGATAATTTTAAATGAAAAATTATGTTCAATCACTGTATTATTAAATATTACATTATAAAATTTATTTTAAGTAAATTCTATTGTACATCTTATTTATTAAATATAGACTTTTATTTTTCCCACTTGAAACACTGTTCAATTTTAATCAATTATGTGAGAAAAAAGTATGGTTTGCTAATATATAAATAGCATATATTATATTTGTGTTTCAGGAGCAAGTATATATTAAAATGTAAATTGAGACGTAATTTTGTATTATAGAATCAAAATAGACTAAAATGTTTTTATGAATTTATATTCAGAATTCTTATGTGTTTTGCTTATAGAAATCAAATAATTTGTTTTTATAATTGCTTCCAACTGCAAGGGGGTAAACAATTTTCCTTCTACTCTCCTATGTTCTTGGCTTTAGACTCCCTCCCTTGTAATAAACGGCATATTAACAGGAGAAAAACAAACAGCAGTTTAATAGCATGTATACCTCTTTTGTACTTGGGAGATACTCAGGAAAAACTGAGTAACTCTCCCAAATGGCCCAAGTCACCACCTTAAATACCATCTCCACCAAAAGATAGAAAACAAGATGTTGGGGGGGGGGCGGCCAGTTAAGGGAGGTGACCAGGAAAAGCACAGTAAACAAGGGTGTAGTTGTTATGCAGATTTAAGACCAAGCCTTCTCCATTGATAAGAGCTTCTAGAGATTTAGTCACCCTCCTCTTACTGGTATGGAGAGGGAGATACCCTTACAAATGTAGAGTTTTCTTATAAATGTAAATTTCCCTCACAAAAGTCACCTTCTACTGTTTTCAGAGATTCTCCTGTGTCTGAGCCTTAAAAAATAATCAGCTTCAAATGATCAATATGCCAAAGAGACATATTTGGGGATGGCATATTTTACTCCCCTTCATAATCCTTTATGATAATATTCAAAGGTTTTCATTTGTTAGCAATATTCTGCAAAAGACATATTATTACTTTATGTAATATTTGTTCCAAATAAACGATAAGGGCAAATGATTACATTTATCCCTAAATTTTCTTTTTTATGCATTATTCTTTGAAATACTTATGATATCCTGAGCTTCTACACACACTAACAGTTTTATTGAGGCATAATTTGCATGCCACAAAATATACTCATTGTGTGTGTTCAATTCAGTGATTTTTAAAATAAATGTATAGAATTGTGCCAACTCCCCACACAATCTCCCCCCTTCTAAATCCAGTTTTAGAAAATTTCATCAGCCTCCAAACTTTCCTTAAGTCCATTTGCAGTCCAATGGCCAGCCTTGGATAACCACTGATATGTTTTTTGTCTCTATAGTACATAAGCTTTAATGTTAGTAACTTTTACATCTGGTTGAAATCATACTGAGGTAAATATATATAATTATTATAATATTTATGTTTTTATTCAACAAATATTTAATAAGTACCTATTCAATAATTAATATAGTAGTAGATGCGCTTTATATCTATCATGGTGTAAATAGTTGAAAGAAGGAAGTATGAGTTGAAATGGAATCGGAAAGTTCATAAGTTAAGGAGAACAAAGTAGATATAAGCTCTCTAGATCATGGAATCTTTATTATGGATGTAAATTAAATGATACGTAACTTAAAACATAAATAATATAAATTGGTAAAATGGTCAAAAATCATCACAATATCTATTGAACTGAGTGACTGAGACATGAATATGCTCATCAGATATCTACCAACTGTTATATGTATTAGCACAATATGCTATCAAATGTTCCTAAGTAACTCCATTTCATGGGGAATAATTAAACTATTTCTTTAATTTGTGACTTATAAAACAGAAAAAGCAACATATACCCAAATAATTTAATGACTGCTCTACAAAAACATTCTGTGGTACTTTTAGCTTTCTTTAACATTTTGACCCTTACTAGTACATTTTTTAGTCCTATTAGTCCTATTTAGCACTATTCACTAGTTGATTGATTCAAGAGACAGTTTTTTTCTGATATTACTGTGTGCCAGGCACCATTCTAGATGCTGGAAAATCAGTATTGAACACAAATACAAATACAGCATCCATGCTATTCTGAAGCTTATGTTTTATATATATATATATATATATATATATATATATATATATATAGAGAGAGAGAGAGAGAGAGAGAGAGAGAGAGAGAGAGGCAATAATAAATTGAAAATTTAAAGGAATACATGAAGATAAATAAAGCAGGATAAGGAAACAGAGAGTGATGGGAGATGGGAAGGTGACTTATTTAGGTAGGTTGGCCAAGGAAATTACTTCTGAGATGATAACATTTGAGCAAAACCTGAATGAAATGGGGGGTAAGATATGGAGGCAATGTCTGGAAGAAGAGCAAACCAAGGCAAAACAATTGATACAGAGGCCTTAAAGCAAAAACCTACTTGCTAAATTTAAGGTACAGAAGGAGGCCAGTGTGGCTAGCACTGAGATAGGAGAGTATTGGATGTGAAATCAGAAAAGAAGCCAGGGATGAGATCAAGTGTGCCTTGTAGACCAGACCAAGAAATTAGATTTTATTCTGAGTGACATGAAAAACCACTGAAGTGTTTGGAGTAGAAGACTGAAATGATCTAATTTACATTTTAAAAGGTTCACTCTAACTTTTGTGGGGAGAATTGACAGCTGGGGAGAAAGGGGTAGGGGCAGAAGCCAAGAGACTAGTTAGAAAATTAGTGCTTGATGATGATTTTAGACTGGGTGGTACAAGTGGAGGTGGTAAGAAGTGGCTGGATTCTGGATAATGTGTATTTTGAATATAAGGCCAACAGGATTTGGTGATATGTACCAAGTATGTACGTATGATGTATGTAAGTATGTATGATGTGGGTTGTAAAGAAAAGTCTGGTTGACACGAAGAATTTTGTCCTAAGCAACAAGATGGATGAAGTTACCATTAACTGGGATGGAAAAGTCTTTGGGCCAAGCTGGTTAGGGGATGTTAAGAATCAAGAGTTCAGTTTGGGACATAGTTTATTTGAGTTGTCTGTTATACATCTAAATGGAGATGTTGAGCAGGAAATTAGATTGAGTCTGGAATTCATGGTAGAGATCAAGGCTGGAGATTTAATTTTAGGAGTTTTCTGTATAGAGATGGTATTTTAAAGTCATGTGCCAGAATGAGATTATCCAAGACATGAATGTAAATAGAAGAGGAGAGAAGAGGTCTCGGGATTTAAACTTGGAAAACTACAATGTTTAGAGGTCTGTGAGATGAGAAAGATTCAATAAAGGGGATTAAAAAAAAACAGCCATGAAGGGTGACAGAGAATAAATAATGGTCTTCTTTCAGCTAAGTGAAGAAAATAAATCTCCATATATAATCACTGTTATACAACAGGGATGATGGGTAAAAATAACTACCATAAACTGTTACTAATATTAAAAAATTGAGGTTTCCCAGGATTTACCAACCTGGGGGTGCAAATTAGATCAAGATAATATTAGTACTGTTAAAAACAAAATTCAGCTGAGTAAATTTTTAAAGATCTTATTGGCTTCATTCAACAATTCATGAATCAAGCAGCATCCCAAATAGCAAATAGAAATGATTTCCAAAGAGCTGAACAAAATGGGAGACTTTTATAGGCAGGGGGAGAGGAAGCAAGGAAAGAGCAGATTACCTCATCCTTCTTTGGGGGTTGGAAGGGTGCTATCAGGTGGATTACCTCACTATTGCTGACCTGAAAACTCCAGATGGACTAATTTAAGATTACATTCCTTAAATTCCTGGGAGAGGTTGAAATTGCAATTAGGTTAGGTATTAAGCCTTGGTTTGCTGACATGGGGATTAGAACAAATGACTCCATTTTGAGCCTGTTGTCTCTTTTTTAAACAGTTCTCCCCTTTTGCTCAGACTCTCAGCGTAACTGAAAGATTTGATCAAAATTTAAAGTATTAGCACCCTTCCCAGCTATGGCTCTGAAGTTCTCACAGTTTTTGTTGATCTCTGTGTAGTATTCATAAGTCATGACTTCAGGCTCACAGTCTTTGAGCCAATCATTTTCTTCATTTCTTTTCTGGTGTTCCAGTCATAGGGAGATTATTTTCTTAGTGGTTAGTGGCTGTGAACATGTATTTAAACCTTTTGAGAGAATACATGTGCTAGGGAGACTACTATGATTATTATTAGCAGGATAATTCCCAATGTTTGGAGTGCATTTTGGAGTCGTTGTCACCAAGACCCAAATGAATCAAAATCAAGTAAGTCAGAGAAAGCTTGAAGGAGTCACCTTTTTAAGCCAAATTGCTTGTTCAGTGATTTTTTTTTGAATTTTTGATTTTTATTTTATTTATGTTTTTATACAGCAGGTTCTTATTAACTATCTATTTTATACATATTAGTGTATATATGTCAATCCCAATCTCCCAATTCATCCCACCATCACTACCCCCTTGTTCAGTGATCTTATGTAGCTGAGTTTCAACTTTCCCAGAAGTGTTAATCCAGGTGCAGCAGGAGGTGCTGACCACATCATAGACACCACTTAGCTCAACTAAGAGATAATCAAGGGCTATCCTATTATCAAGAACTTTGGCCAGAAAGTCTAAGGATTTTAGCTGGACAGCTATTGTCTTAGTAGTGGATACTGCAATATTTTTAAGAACTAAGGAGACGTTCCTGATCATCTTCTTATTCATATTTTCTCCTAACTAGGGAAGTAGGGCCCTGCCAAAGGAAGCAAATTCTAAGTCATGAACATCTCCTGGTAGGTCCATTCTAACTCATTGATGTAAATTCAGGGGAGTTGACCAATGAGGTGTCTCAGTTCATTTGCAAACAGTTAGGGACACAGTTAGATAACCCAAGAGATATTACCTGGTTATATGCCAGCCATCTAGGTATCCATATATCCAAGGACACAGATGAAGATAAATCCTATCTTACCTTTTGCGAAGGGCACAGACCACTTTATTAAGGTGGCACTGCTAATGGATTCATTCTCAGGGACTGTTGCATTTGCTTATTCAAGCCAAGGGTCAGTTAAGTGGGAAGGAAATCTCCTAGTCTGAAAAAAAAGTTGTTCTGAATTCCAGTTTACCCTGCTTAGGAATGGAAGTATGGATGATGGCATTATCTTTCCAGGACAATGCTTGAGTAAAGGGAAAGAAGAAGAAGAAGGAGAAGGAGAAGGAGAAGGAGAAGGAGAAGAAGAAGAAGAAGAAGAAGAAGAAGAAGAAGAAGAAGAAGAACAACAACAACAACAACAACAACAACAACAAGAAAGTGGTCTTATGTGTAAAGTATGAAGTCTTAATCCAGTGTCTTGGGAGGAAGCAATCTACCTTGATGTAGGTGACTTCTCTTCTTAGTCAATTTGATTTTGAGTTCTCCAGCTGGTGTACAGAACCAGATGTCAGGTGGAGACTTCTTCAGCTGTGAGATGTATATCTAAGGTTCAAGTCCCTGAAGTTTGGATGCCATCTGGATGGTGAGGAGTTTCTGTTATAGCTCCTTTGGAGGATACTCAAGGGAAATCTTTGTTCTTAGTGATTCCAAATCAGAAGAGTGAGAGAAAATTGGAAATGTTAGTTTGGAGAGCTGTTGCCAGTTATTTGAGGGAACTAGAATTCAGGATACAGTTCAGTTTACAATTATATAACACAACCTCAAAGACAACTAACAGGTCTAGAATGTAATATCTACAAAGGTGTAAACATGAGATTTTTCTTTATGATTTTAACCAAAGGTAATCACAGTAAAACTAATTTGTTTGCATTAAACTTGGTCTGATTATGTACATAAGTGCAGCAAAAATAGTGATTGACCATATAAAATCTTTTTAAGACCACTTTGCTGGAACTTTTCATAAGAAATCTCAGATTGAAATCTTAAAGACCTCTGAGGCCAAACCAAGAATTTACTATTGGATTTTACCTGCAATATATATAGTTTGGGTGAATTCCTTTCTTCTCAAGTCCCCCCCAAATATCTTGAGGTTCCTGGGCCTGCCAGGCAGTAACCTTCCTTACTCACCTGGAGGCTGCTGGGAATCCTATAAGCAAGGTACAAGGATGATTTTTCCAAGTAGTTCTTTAAAGCTGTCTGATCATATCGGGGTCTATACACATCTCTCTCAGCCATAAGATTTGATATTTTAGCCAATGTTTCCAATTGTGTCCTATGACAAGGAGAACAGATTCTTATTGAACTTATGCAAGTAATTAACTACATTTCCATTAAAAAATGCTCAAGAGTTTCCAAATTATGGAGGGATAAGGTAGAAGAAAAACTAAATGTTTCATCTTTGTTTACAAATGTATACTTTAACAAATTGCTGTAAGTCATCAATCGCTTAAGAGAAAAGGTTTCTTTACATCTGGAAAAAAGAAAGCTATAAGGATGCAGTACTGTTTCAAACAAAAAATCACAAAAAAATTATAATCATCTTCTTCAGGTCATTCACTGCCATATAATTATTACTTGTTCTGCTTGAATCCAGTTCATTTTTATGACCTTAGAGTTATCAGAACCTATACTTACCAAAAATTTTCCCATGAATCTCCCTGAAGATGAAGCACTTTTGTAGGAACAGTTTTACAAAAGCAACTAGGACAATAAAACTCTCTGTAAATGACAAAGACTTAAAAATGCCCATTGTTAAAGATCTGATGAGAGTTCATTTGATAAAGAAATGTAGTTATTTCTGTGATATATATTTTAAGATGATAATTGGAATTAGGAGTCATAATATTATACCAGGACATAACAGATTTCCAGGAATTTCACAGAACTTCTGGAACACATATATGTATACAAATATAACATAAAAAAGGCTTAGTGTTACTTCTTATTTGACAATGCTTCCCATGTAATTTAACATATCAAATAAATCTAATTAGTTTAACATCTCTCTTTTTAAAGGAGAGAGAACAAATAGTTTGAGATGTTCTAGGGGCCCTGTGGGGAATCTCAAAGTTGGTTCAAAGTCAAAAAGAGTTTGTTTAGAATTTGATTTTTGTCAAAAATATCAAAATTTGTCAAAAACATCAAAAGATTCAAAACCACTTGGTCAAATAGGATCATACTTCACAGTGAAACAATACTTATTTATCCATTTAACCAAAGTAAAAATCAAAGACTTCACAGACAAATGCAAAGTTAAGTTGTTATTGGAAATTATTTTGGTAAAACACATAATCTTTGATTTCTAGGAAGAATACCTAAAAGGTAAAGAAACTTTTACAATCCGTTATCAAAAGAAGACCAAAGCTGAGTAAAACTTTTTCCTTTTAACAGAGAGAAAACCAAATTCTAATTTTGTACCAGCTTACTTTCGATATTAAAATTTATTTAACTTCACTGAGTTCATTCTAATCTTAAGCAAGTTGAACGTGCATAAAATTTCTTTCTCTAGATTCCTTTTCCACAAAACGTTTTTTGTTCTATGTTTTTCCTTTTTCCGATTCTGAAATACCCAGTATTACTTTAGGACAAAATTGCTTTCTTTTTTCTCAAGAAAAATGCATCTCCATTCTTCATAGCTTTTCTCTTATCATAAATAAAACCTTAATTTTTAGTAGAAATAAGGAAGTAAACTATTGTGAACTGTGGTTTTTATTAACATTCTGCAACTTGACAAATTTATAAATGTTTTTTATAATTTCTAGAAACATATGAATTCTAATAATACATTTTTCAGTGTGGGACAAAATTATTTATTAGTAGACCCAAGTATCTTTAGCTCCTCTGTAAAAGTGGATGAACCTATGTTCAGTAATGAATGTTTCAGTATTTTACCTTAATTGAAAATGACCTAGATATATCATGATTATTCATCATTTATTTTAACTTTGCATAATTTTAAGGTTTCATGTTACAGAAGAATTGGGGAAATTATTTCTAAAATTTACCTAAAATTTTTTATCCTGCTCATATCTATTTAATTTACTTGCTCACAACAATTATGTTTAGATTATTTATGAAAATTTCATCATGCCAAGTCATTTTTCTTTCTTTTTTATTTTCTTATGTTTATTGGAGTATAATTGATTTACAATGTTGTGTTAGATTCTACTGTATAACAAAGTGAATCAGCTATATGTATACATATATCCCCATATACCCTCCCTGTTGAGCCTCCCTCCCACCCTCCATATCCCACCCATCTAGGTGGTCACAAAGCACCAAGGTGATCTCCCTGTGCTATGCAGCTGCTTCCCACTAGCTATCTATTTTACATTTGGTAGTGTAAATATGTCAATACTACTCTCTCACTTCGTCCCAGCTTCCCTTTACCCATCCCCCATGTCCTCAAGTCCACTCTCTATGGCTGCATCTTTATTCCTGTCCTGTCCCTAGGTTCATCAGAACCTTTTTTTTTTTTTTTACATTCCATATATATGTGTTAGTATATGGTAATTGTTTTTCTCTTTCTGATTTACTTTACTCTATGACAGACTCTAGGTTCATCCACCTCACTACAAATAATTCCATTTCATTTCTTTTTATGGCTGAGTAATATTCCATTGTATATATGTGCAACATTTTTATCCATTCATCTGTCGATGGATACTTAGGTTTTCTCCATGTCCTGGCTATTGTAAACAGTGCTGCAATGAACATTGTAGTACATGTCTCTTTTTGAATTATGGATTTCTCAGGGTATATGCCCAGTATTGGGATTGCTTGGTCATATGGTAGTTCTATTCTTAGTTTTAAAATGAACCTCCATACTGTTTTCCATAGTAGCTGTATCAATTTACATTCCCACTAACAGGGCAAGAGGGTTCCCTTTTCTCCACACCCACTCCAGCATTTGTTTGCAGATTTTTTGATGATGGCCATTATGACTGGTATAAGATGAAACCTCATTGTGGTTTTGATTTGCATTTCTCTAATGATTAGTGATGTTGAGCATCCTTTCATGTGTTTGCTGGCAATCTCTCTATATTCTTTGGAGAAATGTTTATTTAGGTCTTTCACCCATTTTTGGATTGGGTTGTTTGTGTTTTTGATATTGAGCTGCAGAGCTGCTTATATATGTTGGAGATTAATCCTTTGTCAGTTGCTTCATTTGAAAATATTTTCTCCCATTCTGAAGGTTGTCTTTTCGTGTTGTTTATGGTTTCCTTTGCTGTGCAAAAGTTTTAAGTTTAATTAGGTCCCATTTGTTTATTTTTGTTTTTATTTCCATTACTCTAGGGGGTGGGTCAAAAAGGATCTTGCTGTGATTAACGTCATAGAGTTTTCTGCCTATGTTTTCCTCTAAGTGTTTTAAAGTGTCTGGCCTTACATTTACGTCATTTTATTAAAATAAATAAATTAATTAATTAATTAATAATTAATTAATTAGTTAATTTTGGCTGCTTTGATTCTGTTGCTGCATGTGGGCTTTCTCTACTTGGAGTGAGCGGGAGCTACTCTTCATTGTGGTGTGTGGGTTTCTCACTGCACTGGCTTCTCTTGTTGTGGAGCATGGGCTCTAGGCGTGCAGGCTCCTTAGTTGTGGCACATGGGTTTCCTTGCCCCACAGCACGTGGGATATTTGTGGGCCAGGGCTCAAAACCATGTCCCTTGCATCAGCAGGCAGATTCTTAACCACTGCATCACCAGGGAAGTCCCTACATATAGGTCTTTAATCCATTTTGAGTTTATATTTGTGTATGGTGTTAGGAAGTGTTCTAATGTCATTCTTTTATATGTGGCTATCCAGTTTTTTCCCAGCACAACTATTGAAGAGGCTTTGCTCCATTGTACATACTTGCCTCCTTGGTCAAAGATAAGTTGACCATATGTGTGTGGGTTTACCTCTGGGCTTTCTATCCTGTTCCATTATTCTATATTTCTGTTTTTGTGTCAGTACCACAATGTCTTGATCACTGTAGCTTTGTAGTATAGTCAGAATTCAGGGAGCCTGATTCCTCCAGCTCCATTTTCCTTTCTCAAGATTGCTTTTGCTATTCGGGATATTTGTGTTTCCATACAAATTGAACAATTTTTTGTTCTAGTTCTGTGAAAAATGCCATTGGTATATTGATAAGGATTGCACTGAATCTGTGGATTGCTTTGGGTAGTATAGCCACTTTCACAATGTTGATTCTTCTAATCCAAGCACATGGTATATAGTTCCAACTGTTTGTATTGTCTTTGATTTCTTTCATCAGTGTCTTATAGTTTTCTGCATACAGGTCTTTTGCCCCCTTAGGTAGGTTTATTTCTAGGTATTTTATTATTTTTGTTGCAATGGTAAATGGGATTGTTTCCTTAATTTCTCTTTCAGATTTTTCATCATTAGTATATAGGAAAGCAAGAGACTTCTGTGCATTGATTTTGTATCCTACTACTTTACCAAATTCACTGATTAGCTCTAGTAGTTTTCTGGTAGCATATTTAGGATTCTCTATGTATAGTATCATGTCATGCTCAAACAGTGACAGTTTTACTTCTTCTTTTCCAACTTGGATTCCTTTTATTTCTTCTTCTCTGATTGTCATGCCTAAAACTTTGAAAACTGTGTTGAATAATAATGATGAGAGTGGGTACCCTTGTCTTGTTCCTGATCTTAGAGGAAATGGGTTAGTTTTTCACCATTGAGAATGATGTTAGCTGTGGGTTTGTCATATATGGCCTTTATTATATTGAAGCAGGTTCCCTCTATGCCCACTTTCTGGAGAGTTTTTATCATAAATGGGTGTTAAATTTTGTTGAAAGCTTTTCCTGCATCTACTGAGATTATCATATGGGTTTCTTCCTTCAGCTTGTTAATATGGTGTATCACATTGATTGATTTGCATATATTGAAGAAGCTTTGCATTCCTGGGGTAAACCCCACTTGATCATGGTGTATGATCCTTTTAATGTGCTGTTGGATTCTGTTTGATAGTATTTTTTTGAAAATTTTTGCATCTGTTCATCAGTGATACTGGCCTGTGATCTTCTTTTTTTGTGACATCTTTGTCTGGTTTTGGTATCAGGGTGATGGTGGCCTCATAGAATGAGTTGGGGAGTGTTCCTCTTTTTGTTATATTTTGGAAGAGTTTGACAAGGATAGGTGTTAGCTCTTCTCTAAATGTTTGATAGAATTCCCCTGTGAAGCCATCTGGTCCTGGGATTTTGTTTGTTGGAAGATTTTTAATCATAGTTCTAATTTCACTGCTTTTGATTGTTCTATTCATATTTTCTATTTCTTCCTGTTTCAGTCTCAGAAGGTTGTGCTTTTCTAAGAATTTGTTCACTTCTTCCAGGTTGTCCATTTTATTGGCATATAGCTGCTTGTAGTAATCTCTCATGATCCTTTGTATTTCTGCAGTGTCAGTTGTTACTTCTCCATTTTCATTTCTAATTCTATTGATTTAAATATTCTTCCTTTTTTCCTTCATGATTATGGCTATTGGTTTATCAATATTGTTTATGTTCTCAGAGAACCACCTTTTAGTTTTATTGATCTTTGCTATTTTTTCCTTCATTTTTTTTTCATGTATGTCTGAGGTGATCTTTATGATTTCTTTCCTTCTGCTAACTTTGGGGGTTTTCTTGTTCTTTCTCTAATTGCTTTTGGTGTAAGATTAGGTTGTTTATTTGAGATTTTTCTTCTTTCTTGAGGTAGGATTGTATTGCTATATACTTCCCTCTTAGAACTGCTTTTGCTGCATCCCACAGGTTTTGGTTTGTCATGTTTTCATTATCATTTATTTCTAGGTGTTTTTTGATTTCCTCTTTGATTTCTTCAGTGATCTCTTGGTTATTTAGTAGTGTATTGTTTAGCTTTCAATTTGTTTTTATTTTTTACATATTTTTCCTGTAAGTTATATCCAGTCTCATAGCATTGTGTTTGGTAAAGATGCTTGATATGATTTCAATTTTCTTAAATTTCTTGAGGCTTGATTTTTTACCCCAGATATGTTCTATCCTGAGGACATTCCATGTGCACTTGAGAAGAAAGTGTATTCTGTTGTTTTGGGATGGAATGTCCTATAAATATCAATTAAGTCCATTTTGTCTAATGTGTCATTTAAAGCTTGAGTTCCGTTATTTAGTTTTATTTTGGATATCTGTCCATTGGTGAAAGTCTGGTGTTAAAGTCCCTTACAATTATTGTGTTACTGTTGTTTTCCCCTTTTATGGCTGTTAGCATTTGCCTTATGTATTGAGGTGTTCTTAGGTTGGGTGCATAAACATTTACAATTGTTATATCTTCTTCTTGGACTGATCCCTTGATCATTATGTAGTGTCCTTCTTTTTCTCTGTAATAGTTTTTATTTTAAAGTCTATATTGCCTGATATGAGAATTGCTACTCCAGCTTTCTTTTGTTTTCCATTTGCATGAAATATCTTTTTCCATCCACTTACTTTCAATCTGTATGTGTCCCTAGGTCTGAAGTGGGTCTCTGGTAGACTGCGTATATACTGGTCTTGTTTTTGTATCCATTCAGCCAGTCTGTGTCTTTTGGTGGGAGCACTTAATCCATTTACATTTAAGGTAATTATTGATATATATGTTCCTATTTCCATTTCCTTAATTGTTTTGGGTGTATTTTTGTTGGTCTTTTCCTTCTCTTATGTTTCGTGCCTAGAGAATTTCCCTTAGCATTTGCTGTAATGTTGGTTTGGTGGTGCTGAATTCTCTTAAGTTTTGTTTGTCTGTAAAGGCTTTAA
This sequence comes from Phocoena sinus, assembly GCF_008692025.1. NCBI lineage: Eukaryota > Metazoa > Chordata > Mammalia > Artiodactyla > Phocoenidae > Phocoena > Phocoena sinus. Next base: position 83,138,214 of record NC_045784.1, read on the forward strand.
TTTCTCTGTCAACTCTGAATGAGATCTTTGCTGGGTAGAGTAATCTTGTCTGTAGGCTTTTCCTTTTCATCACTTTAATTATGTCCTGCCAGTCCCTTCTGTCTTGTAGAGTTTCTGCCAAGAAATCAGCCATTAACCTTATGTGTTCCCTTGTATATTACTTTTCATTTTTTCCTTGTTGCTTTTAATATTTTTTCTTTGTCTATAATTTTGGCAGTTTGATTACTATGTCTCTGGGCGTGTTTTTCCTTGGGTTTATCTGCTATCAGATTATCTGTGCTTCCTGGACTTGATTGACTATTTCCTTTCCCATGTTAGGGAAGTTTTTGACTATAATCTCCTGAAATATTTTCTCAGAAGTTTTCTTTTTCTCTTCTTCTTCTGGGAAGCCTATAATTCAAATGTTGGTGTGTTTAATGTTGTCCCAGAGGTCTCTGAGACTGTCCTCAATTCTTTTCATTCTTTTCTCTTTATTCTGCTCTGAGGAAGTTGTTTTCACTATTCTATCTTCCAGGGCACTTATCTATTCTTCTGCATCAGTTATTCTGCTATTGATTCCTTCCAGAGTAGTTTTAATTTCATTTATTGTGTTGTTCATCATTGTTTGCTCTTTAGTTCTTCTAGGTCCTTGTTAATCAGTTCTTGTGTTTTCTCCGTACTATTTCCGAGATTTTGGATCATCTTTCCTGTCATTACTCCAAATTCTTTTTCAGATAGACTGCCTATTTCCTCTTCATTTTTTGGTCTGGTGGGTTTTACCTTGTTCCTTCTTCAACTGCATATTTCTCTGTCTTATTTTGTTGAACTTACTGAGTTTGGTGTCTCCTTTTCATAGGCTGCAGGATTGTAGTTCCTCTTATTTCTGGTGTCTGCCCCCAGTTGGTAAGGTTGGTTCAGTGGCTCGTGTAGGCTTCCTGGTTGGGGTGGGGGACTGGTACCTGTGTTCTGGTGGGTTTGGCTGGATATTGTCCTTCTGGTGGGGAGGGCCACATCCAGTGGTGTGTTTTGGGGTGTCTGTGAGCTTAGTATGACTTTAGGCAGTTTCTCTGTTAATGGGTGGGGTTGTGTTCCTGTCTTGCTTGTTGTTTGGCATGGAGTCTCCAGCACTGGAGCTTGCTGGCAGTTGGGTGGAGCTGTGTCTTAGTGTTGAAACAGAGATCTCTGGGAGAGCTCTCGCCAATTAATATTACATGGGGTTGGGAGATCTCAGGTGATACAGTGTCCTGGGCTTGGCTTTTCTTCCTCAGAAGCTCAGGCCTGACACCTGGCTGGATCACCATGACCCTGCCAGCCACACAGCATGGATGATAAGGAAGAAAATAATACCCAAAACCAAAAACAACAAACCAACCAAAGAAACAAAAAACGGACAGAACCTCAAAACAAATGGTCAAACCAAAACTAAACAAAGAAAATCACACAAAGTAACATACACACACACACTCACAAAAAGAGAAGAAAAAGAAAAAAAGGAAGAGCACATCCATACCAGTAAACAAACCAACAAATGAAAACAAAGACTAAAAACTAAACTAAGAATAACATAAAACCAAAAACAGATCAAACGCAGAAAGCAAATCCCAAGTTCACAGCTGGCCCCAAAGCCCACTGCCTCAATTTTAGGAACACTCATTGTCTACCTGTCTACTCATATTCCACAGATGCAGGGTTCACCAAGCCAATTGCAGGGATTTAATCTTCTACTCCTGAGGCTGCTGGGAGAGATTTCCCTTTCTCTTCTTTGTTCGCACAGCTCCTGGGGTTCAGCTGTGATTTTGGCCCTACCTCTGTGTGTAGGTCTCCCTCAGGCATCTGTTTCCTGACCCAACAAGAGGGGGTTATAACAGCATCTGTTTAGGCCCTTCTTGCTCACTCAGGCTGGGAAAAGGGAGGGGTATGGTCGTCATAACTAGGCTGCAGGTAGTGACTGCTGTGGCAGAGGTCAGTGTGTAGTTGCAACAGCCTCATGTGTGCTGTGTGTTCTCTTGGGGAAGCTGGCCCTGGATCACGGGACCCTGGCAGTAGTGAGCTGCACAGGCTCCTGGGAGGGTGTGTGTAATGACCTGCATTTGCACTCAGGACTTTTGGTGGCAGTGGTGGCAGCAGTCGTTGTTCATGCCTGCCTCTGGGGTCTGAGATGAGAGTTGTGGCTCGTACCTGTGTCTGGAGCTCACTTAGGCAGTGCCCTGCCATCTCTGGGAACATGGAATAGGAATCCCCTCTCCTTGTGCACACCAAAACAATGGTCTCTTACCTGTTAGGCAAGTCCAGACTTTTTCCCAGACTCCCTCCTGGCTAGCTGTGATGCACTAGTCCCCTTCAGGCTGTGTTAACGCAGCCAACCCCAGTCCTCTCCCTGGGGTCTGACCTCTGAAGCCTGAGCCTCAGCTCCCAGCCCCCAACTTCCCCAGAGGGTGAGCAGATAAGCCTCTCAAGCTGGTGAGTGCTGGTCGGTAACAATCCTCTGTGCAGGAATCTCTCCACTTTGCTCTCTGCATGTCTGTTGCTGCACTATTCTCTGTGGCTCCAAAGCTCCCCACACCCTGTCCCCACCAGTGAGGGGGCTTCCTAGTGTGTGGAAACTTTTCTTCCTTCACAGCTCGCTCCCAGAGGTGCAGGACCTGACCCTATTCCTTTGTCTCTCTCTTTTTTTCTTTTTCCCTACCGAAGTTCGTGGGGATTTTCTTGCCCTCTTGGAAGTCTGTCTTCTGCCAGCATTCAGTAGGTGCCACATTTCTGGTTTCTCAAAGATTTGTAAAATAAGGACAGTTGCTTTTAATTCTTTAAGGGATTAGATTGCAAGTTAAATGACATCATAAGTTGATTTACCCATAAATCCTTTTACAAGGGCTTTAGAACTTTTTTTTCCCCCTCCCTCTGGGTACATAGTTTTATTTTAGCTTAGAGGAGAAATGCTAAAAAATTTTTTATCAGACTCTGTAATTTGGCCAATTTCTGACCACAGATCTACTGTGTTGTTTCTAGCTAGGACAAACAGTAAATATTTCTGGCAGTATGGAACATCCCTTTTGACTCAAGAGGCATCACCAAAGGGTGCAAAATATATTTTATTTTCCTCTATTTATTGGATACTACAGACAGAGATTCAAGAGATCTGACTCTGGTAAGAGTTCTCACCCATAGCCAGCTTTTGCCACTGTTTCCAGGATCCCATCTGCAAGCTCTGAGTGGAGTTTAAAGTAGGCAATGTAGCTCTATTATGGTAAGGTTTTGTATTAACTTTAAGTTTAGTTTCCCTTGGCTGTTTAAGGGAATAAAATAGCAGTTTACTAGAAATCCCTCAGAGTCTCCTCAACTCTGGGAGGGGCCCTCCTTTGATGGTAGATATGGAGGTGTATATAAGGTCACTAATTGGCATAATTTTGTTTATGGTCTTGTAGTTTCTTGAGAGTGGAAAGACATTCCAGGGAGAAGATTAGTAAAATTAGTACTCAATTAAAAGAGTGAAGCAGTAAGAGTTATGTCAGTCTTTTAGTCTTTTGTTTTAGGTGTGTTTTTTATTATTTCATTAGCCTTTTTGCAATGAACCTTTCAATGAAACTATTTTGGAATATTGAAGCTTTTGGAAGCTTCCACATACCAATTAAATTAGGTATCCCAGGGAGTTCCCTGGTGAGCCAGTGGTTAAGACTCTGAGCTCCTAATGCAGGGGGTCCGGGTTCGATCCCTGCTGAGGGAACTAGATCCCTCATGCCACAACTAAAAGATCCTGCATGCCACAACTAAGACCCAACACATCCCAATAAATAAATAAATAATTTTTTAAAATTAGGTATCCCATTCTTGTTGATTATGGAACCCTTATTTTCAAGTGCATTTCTTAAATGTGTGATCTTGTCTAATTGGAACATTCCCCATAATGATCATTGTAACTCTAGGCTGTTTTTAGTATAATTCTGGCATTTTTTGTAGCAACCTACAGATTCCAGGACTATAGTCTTTAGAAATAAAATAAGCATGTGTGCCTGAAGGTGGCATGCTCAACTCTTTCAAATTTAAAAATCCCATTATTTTAAATCTCTGGGTCTCTTAGAGCCAAACTAATACCTAAAGGGGATTTGCTACTGGGTTGAATGAAGACTGTGGTGTTTTACAGTATGCCTCATTATACTGAAAATTTCTTGAGGTTGGCAGGTGACCTAGTGTCAAACCTATTCTATGACCAACTTATCCTAACGTGGGAATCTGAGTTAGTTGGCGAGTATTCTAATAGCTCTTAAGTGCTTGATCCATGCCCACAAAGTTTTCTGGCTTTTTCGATTCTGAGATCCCCACTAGCAATAGCCTTTATCTACACAAAACAAGGCAAATATGTGCACCTTAATATATGGGCAGTATCCAATAGATGTTACTATGTCCTGGTCAAGAGAAGGCTCTGTGTGCACCACCAGTGATACCTACCATAGAACCTTGGACTGGAGAAAGGATTGAAACAGCACACCTCAACAAATGGGGACTATGAACTAGACTGGAATTCCAAACAAATGGGGAATTATGGACTGGAAAGTTAATTAGATCAGGAGCTCGAGACAAAGAGAATGAAGCTCAAAACCAAGAGAAACTTACCCACAGCCCTCAGAAATGGTGAGAAATACAGAGAACTGAAAAGGGTTCATGGATACCATACCTGTGTTCCTCATTGTCCCTGAAGCAATCAGAAGTTCACTTCAGATCCTTCCACTGCCACCAAATCTGTTAAAAAACAAAATTCAACTTAATAAATTTTTAAAGATCTTATTGGCTTTATTCAGCAATTCATGAATTGAGCAACATCTCATCTAGTAAATAGAAAGAAGCTCCAAAGAACTGACCAAAATGTCAGACTTTTATAGGCAGAGGGGGTGGGGACAAAGAAAGAGCAAATTACCTCATCTTTCTTTGGGGGTGGAAGGGATTTATCAGGCAAATTACCTCACCATTGCTGACCAGGAAATTCCAGATAGACTCGTTTGAGATTATATTCCTGGGAGAGGTTGAAATTGCAATTAGGTTAGGTTAAGTCTTGGTTTGCTGATGTGGGGCTTAGTGTAAATGTTTCCATTTTGGGTCTATTGTCTCTTAACAGTACATAAATTTTATTAGCTCACTGCTTCTATATCTTCTGATGTTAGACCTCTAGCCCCTGAAGATTTGAAAAACAGGGGCTGTGCTATATTAAAAATATCTCTATTTTGCTTTGCAAACTATTCCTATATTAGTAAGTTACGTTCATTGTGCCTTCTTATTTCTTTTTTAAAGATAAATTCTCTTGTGAAGGCTCTTCATTTTTTCTTCTAAATGGGTTTTTGTTTGGCTGATCCTTAGACTTGCTTGACATGCCCAGATATGTTTGAATCCCAGCAGTGGACACAGCTGGAGTTATTTTTCAGAAGACTCCTCCGAAAATAGACTTCAGCTGAGCTTGTCTCATCAGTTCATCCAAACATGTCCAAACGTGTCTGAGCCCCTAGCTGTTTCTGGCTATGCATCTATGATCTGGATTACATTTTCTACTAAGCTATATACAAAATACAATAGAAAAAGTTCTGGAAGAAAAGAGAGAGGATAGAGGAACTAATTTTGCCTGTAGAAGAATGGGGAAAGCTGGCAAGTTAGGCAATAGGAAAGATTTTGCAGAAAAGCATGGACCTTGAAAGATATGTGTGATTTTGCCAAATGAAGAAAATGGGTAGAAAAGGCTTTGTAGGTACAGGGTACATGAAAGAAACCATGGAGGCATGAAAGCATGTGATATGTTGAAGAATAAACAAATAATATTATTCCTAGAGAACAAAGATGACCGATGTGATGAAAATAGAAAAAATATGTCTAGTCAGATTGTGAAGAGCTTCTTATGTTGTGCTAAGAGGCTTGAATTTTATTCTCTAGGTAGTGGAGGCATTATAGTTTTTAAATTTTTAAAAATTCTTTCATTGAAGGTTTTTGAGTTGGGGAATTGCATTACTAAGTATTTTAGAAAAAAAGAACTGAATACTGTTAAACTAAGGGAATGTCAATGGGATGGAGAAAGGACAAATGTAATCAAGATCCTTGGAGGCAGCATTGACAAGGCTTAGTGACTAATTGTTTGTAGTTAGTGAAATAAAAGTAGGCATAAAACTTGATTCTGAGTTTCCAGTGTTGATGACTGTGTAGAAGGTGGTACAATAAGAAATGGAAAAACAGATCTATAGGAAAAGACAGTGAATTAACTTTTGAATCAGTTGAGTTTAAGTACCTATACTATAATCAGCTACAGGTCTTTAAGAGACAATTGGAAATATGAACCTGGAACTATGGAGTGAGGCATAACCTATAAGAACAGATTTGGGAATTATCAACAAGATGTTAATTGAAGTCATGGGCATGATTGGGTCACCTGGGGAGGAAGAAGGTAATGAAGATTTCTTAATTCACCAAACAAATTCTTAACAAAGAGGTACTAACAAAGAGGTGTGATAAGAAGAAAATTATAAGAAAAGAGACACAGTCTCTATTCTTATTAATCTGAAGCTGCATTACAATCTTGTGTGTGGAGATAGATGTCAGACAACAAATTACTTAATAAACTGGAATTTTGATAAGTGCCTGTGAAGAAACTGTACAGGGTCCTAAAAATTAACCCAATAGCAGAGGGATCTGAAATAGTTTTTAGGGGCTGAAGGAAGTCAAAGATTCCTAAGGAGATAACTTTTGAGATTTGAAGGAAGAGTAGAGGTTAACCAAGCAAAAGGAAACAGGAATTAAAGAGGGAATTCCAGGGAGAGAAAAAGTTGCTGCAAAGTCTAGAGGGCAGAGAAATGACAGAACTCTGCACAAATGAAAGAAGGTCAGTGCGCTTAAAGCACAGAGGAGGAGGTGTGTTTCTTTTCTATAGATATGGGAGGTTAAGTGAACAGAAAACCTCCTACTATTAAACATTTGGTAATGCTGGAGAGAATATAGCTAGCTTCTGTTTATAAGCATATCAGAACTTGCACTAAAGGAAATTGTTGAGGGCCTGTAAACATGTGAATTATAAAAAATTATAAACATGATTCTCATACAAATATAAAGTGAGGGCATGTCAAAGATTTAATTCATTAACGAGGGAATAAGCAGGAAGGTAAATTTGGGTTAAAGGATAATTAGAGGAATAGGGGTTTTAATAGTCCACTAGGAAAGACATATTAGATACAAAATTGGTTAATGTCTTATATGGCAAAAAGACTATGCTCTTTAAGATTATTATTATCATTTTTTTTACCTGATAGGAATGATTTGCACATCTACTAGACAAAACCTAATAAGTTTACATGAAACTTTTCAGATTCTGGGCCCTAGTGAATAGTAAATATTATGTCAAATGAAGTACCTTCTCCTAAAGTATTAAATAGTCCTTTCTTGAGCCCTTTATCCAATGCTCCAGTATGGCACCGAATGAGAAAATAGCTATACTATCGCTTAATTTTTAAGTTTTTGATATTTCTTTTGCTTAATAGTCTCCAAATAGAAACTTCAAAATAGGAATGGTAAATCTACGGTATGTATAATAATGTTTGGCATAGCAGGCACTTAATAAATGTTTATTGAAAAAATGTATGAGTAAGTTTATACTTTAGTGGATCTGAGCGTATTTGCTGTTCTTCAAAAATAGGACTTGGAGTTTAATGGTTATATAGGGGCAAGAAGGTCTTGGGTCTGTAAGAAGTGGGAATTTGAAACCTAGACTCTATTTAAAAACCAAGATCCTGGGCTTTCCTGGTGGCGCAGTGGTTGAGAGTCCACCTGCTGATGCAGGGGACACGGGTTCGTGCCCCGGTCTGGGAAGATCCCACATGCAGTGGAGTGGCTGGGCCCATGAGCCATGACTGCTGAGCTTGCGCATCCGGAGCCTGTGCTCCGTAATGGGAGAGGCCACAACAGTGAGAGGCCCGCGTACTGCAAAAACAACAACAACAAAAAACACAAGATCCTCTGTAGTCTACACCCTAAGGGTAAGGAGGAACTAGGAAAAAATAAACCTATTAAAAAAGGAAGTCTGTCTATATTTTCCTGGTTTCTAGATTATAAAATTTTTTTCTCCTTGAAAATTAGTTACCACAGATTTTCCATCATACAAGCTTTCCACTACCTACATATTCTAGGGACACCAAAGCCAATAAATAAGAAGTGACCCCACTCTGTGACATTTCTGAGGAACCTGTCAGAGGCAAACACAAATACTAAATGTCTCCAGAAGGACACACACTCACTTCATGATTGCCACAAAGGATTGCAACAATAAAAACCCTACCATACCCAAATTCACAATCTAAAATCACAAAGCACACCAATACACAAACCATCATGAGCAAAAGTTAACAAAATTAATAAGTGGCAGACCCAGAGGAAGTAATCCAGAGCACAGCTTTAAGAGACAAAGATTAATAGGAGAGGTTAAGGATACATTAAAAATGCCCAAAGTATGTTTAATAGAAATCTCAGCAGGAAAGAATAAAGAGTATGGGCAGAGGCAATATTCAGAGCAATAATGGTTAAGAATTTTCCGGAAGAGATAGAAGACATAAATCCTCATATTCAAGAGACCTGGTAAAAACAGGAAAGAATGACCTGAGATGAAACTGGAGAGTGAGACAAAATCCAGATCATGGAGGGCTTTTCTAGATATCTTAAGGATTTTGGCCTTTATTTGAAGAGCAATGAGAAATTAAAGAAGGGTCTTAAATATGGAAGTAACATGATCAGATTTTATTAGAAAAAAAATAGTTGACAACAATTTAAGGAATGGATTAGAAGAAGGCAAGACTAGATTCAAGGAGAACACTTAGAATGCTGTACATGTGAGAGACGATGATGATGGAGTAAACTGGGGTGGTAATGGCAAAAATGGAGAAAAATGACATTTAGGAGGTATAGTTCACAGGATTTGATGATGAATAACATGTAGAAGTGAAGAAGAGAGAGGAGGCAAGATTGGCTTCCGATTTGCTGGGCTTGTAAAACTAGGTAAAAAGCAATAACATTTTCTGGGGGCGGGTGTTAAAGAATGTTGAATGAAGGTCAGGTTTATGGAAGTGGGATGGAATACATGAGTTTAGTTTTCAACATGAGTGTGAGGTGCCTTTGAGACGCTTGGGGTCACTATCATGAAAAGAGTGGCTCAAAAAATAGAAGACAGTGCAGATGACAAAGAAAGAAAAATCATAAAGGATGAAGGAAAACTAGTAGAACATGATAACATGAAAGTCAGGAGAGGAGTGATACAAGAAAGTTTCAAGTACTACATGAGGGCAAAGGAAGATAATGTATGAAAAACTGCATTGGATTTAGCAAGTAGCAAGCTGTTGATTGATCTTTTAAAGACAATTGCTCCTATTTACAATAAAACCTCATCAGAATGAATAAAAGGAAGAGAATTGCTTTAGAGTGAAATACTATGATGGTGATGTCATTTAATTAAATGTCATGAATCTTAATTCATGCTAGGAACAATATAAGCTAAGCATTGCCATATTTTAAACATTAATACTACTAGAAAAAAATGCTTGGATACCTCTAGTGGTTTCCGGAGTGGTTGGCTGACTGTCTGGTTGGAAACCAAGCTGTTTGATGGATTATTACTGTACTGCATACGTAGGGATTAAAAATGACCACAAGACATCTAAATAAAGTAAGCAGAGGAAAGCACCTTTAGAAGCTACTTACAATAAGATCCATGTTAAAGGAAAGTCTCTTCACTCTGAAAAGATGGAGAGCTATAGCAACTGTACAGAACAACATAATGATTGGCTAACATTCAGTCATTAATTTACTTAACAAATACTTACTGAGCATTTACTGAGCAAGGCATGGGGACTCAGAGTAGAATGTGCTTAGGTGGATATAGAAAAAAATTGGGAACAGGTTGGGGGTCACAGATGTTACATTCCATATTTGGTCATTAAATAAAGCTGACAGCTTAATAGTTTTTGTTTTAGAATCTGTCATATATGTCTATGTTAAAACAATCTTGCTCAGGCAGCATCAACAAAAGGTCTTAGCATCAAAATGACTGTGTTAAAATGGTCACATCAAAACGACTGCATTATAATTGTTTTGTTATGTTATATATGCTAATGGGGGGTAAATTCAACTAAATAAGATGTCATTTGATTAAGTAGGACCTTAAATGCCAGGTAGAGGAGTTTAGATTTACTAATTTAGACAAGAAACTGTTGCAGAGTCTGAAAACAGGAATAGCATGATATACATTGTCCTGAAGAAACAGTCATCTAGGTATTCTAATAGTGGTTATAGATGCATTGGGATGTCATATCTGGATGACACTAGCTATTGGAATACCTAACTGACTCCCTTGCTTAGATTCCAGGCTCTCCAAGCAGTCTTGTGCTTATAATTTGACTTCTCTTATAAATTTGCCTATAGGAATAGAATATACTGCTTAGCAGACACAAACACCGGGACAGTTGATAGTTATGTGTCTTATAAATTAATAAACTGAATTTCTGGTTTATAGAGATATATATAAAAGAAATATTAGCCTGGCAGCAATAGTTAGATTGCAACCTTATCTTCAAATCACAAGGGAAGTCAAAAAGGCAATTTCATCATGAATATGAAAATAACCTTAACTGCAGAGTTTTATAAAGGAATTGAAAGAATTAGACTTTGAAATATGAACTCAACAAGCACATGCCAGCAACCAATACAACACTTACACTTGCCCACGCAGGTTCAAAACTTTTCACCTTCGTACCCTTTGCTCACATTCCACTGAAATGGTTCTTCTACTCCTCCCCAGTCCTCCCACCAGCCACTGGTCAATTTCTGACTGTTTCCATCTGACGATTTTTGAGAAACCAGCTTAGTTGCCGCCTGCAACAATAAGCCTTTCCCCTCACCTGAGTCAGAATGACTCTCTCCTCGCTCTGATAATTAGAACACTTAGCACCTTTGCCTCATGTTATAGTTTGTGCCTCTATACATATCTGTTTCAGGGAAATATTACCTCCTTAAGAGTTGAAACTACCATTTGCCCAGAGTAGTTGTACTGAATTGAATTATCTCAATAAAGCAACAGTAGCTTTATCCTCAAGACCAGCACTGCCCAATAGAATTTTCTGTGACAATGGAAATATTATATGTCTGCACTGTCCAATATGCAATAGCCACTAGCTACCTGTGACTATTGAACACTTGAAATGGGGCCAGTGTGACTGAGGGACTAAAACCTTAATTTCATTTAACTTTAGTCTAAACTTAAAATAGCCACACAGCTATGGTATTGGACACCATAGACTATGACTACACAGTGATTTAGTAGGTGTGTGAATCGGTCAATTCTGTTAAGTATCAAGTAGTCACCTATGGTCAGTAGAGTCTAAAACATCAGTTCATTGGCAGGTTTTTCTTCCCTCATCTGGCTGCTTTTACCCTGTGCAGAGAGACCTTTTATCAACACTGTATGCTGGACAATATTTGGAGGATAACAACAAAAGAAGAAACCCTAGACTCTGGTTCCTAACAGATTGGCATTTCATGGAAGAGAGTATAATCTAAAGGCAATAAAACATTTTAGACTTCAAAAATATCTTACTCTATCATGCTAGAAAGTAAATTGTAATTAAAACTGCAACACTGGCTAGAACCCTGAACAGGTTGAGGGTTTACTCCATAGGGTAGAGTTCATTGCTCCAGTGTCTATCAGAGAGAGGCACAGGGAGAGTGTTTTACATGTCATCCACCTCTCAGAAGTGTACTGCTTATCAAAGAGGAGCCCAAATGAAAAAGTAGGGGTGGCTCAGCATACACCAATCCTCACAATCAGAGAAACAATTCAAAAGCCACAAAATACTGAGTAGAACCCACTGGTTCCTTTGAATGTGGGGGACCATTCAACTTCCAGCACTTGTGTGGGGACTTGCTGAGAACCCCTATTGCCAGGGACATCCCAAACTCAGAAAAAGTCCCTAATCCTACTGCCTTCGTAACCTTTCATTTTAGATCTTGTTTATAACCAAAGAGATTTCCAGTGGGCAAGAAGAGCTCTCTTTAGAGCAAGTTGATTATCAATATTTCGTTAAAGTGTATGATGCATTTGCAGGCACCAGTCTCAAAGGTATTTCACTAGGTAATTATCATCAGAAAGGTTTTTATTTAGAATGGTATGAAAGGATTTTTGGCCTATGAAGCTTTTCACAGATGCTCTTAGTACACAGAGTATCTCCTTTCTGCCTACCTTGTCTACCCTGACTTATGTTTATACCTTGATATATACCTAAGCTCTTAATGTGGGGTGGGAAGCAGGTCTCAGAGAGGGACACTGAATTCATGCAAAGGGATTCATAGAAGAGTAAGGTGTGTGAGGAGGCTGGTAGATCTGATCTCTATAAACTGTCCAGCCCTGTGGATTTGTTTTGAGGGGACCTATTAGGAGTCAAGAGCATGGGCTGTAGAGTCAGACAGGCCAGGGCTTAAATCCTGGTTCTTCCCTCACTAACTCTGTGACTCTGAGTGAGCAACTTAATGACTTTAGGTCTATAAAATGAGAATCATAATAGTCCTTAAATGGCAAAGTAGTGGTTAAGGATAAGAATAAATCCTGTAAGGCACTTAAGCCTCTGTTATTTGGGTTATCATATCACTAGATTATAAGCTCCACAAAAGCCAAGGACTGCATCTGCCTTCTTCACTGTTGTATTGCTGACACCTGACACATTGTTGAGCACATAGTAGATTGAATGCATAATTGAATAGTTAGAGGAGACAGGGCTAGAAGTAGACAGACCTGTTAAAAAGAGCCTGTGTAAGATTCTGGCACAAAGAAGTAGTTTCAGGTGAAAACTTTGGCAGAGATTTGAGAAGAAGATGCTCTCAGCACCCAAAGTTTTGTGTGGCTCATTGCAAATGTTGGGAAGATCTGAAAGCAGCTGCCCTGGCACGTACATGGGATTTTCATGATGAGCAGTTGCAGTGGAGGAGCTTTATCAAGTGTACTAATGGACATAGGATGTTCACAGTGGATCCCAGAGAAAGGGGGGGATTAGAGCTGATATGTTCATTTATTGAACCTCCTAAAATCACTGGGGAAGTGTTTGAGAAGAGTTATATTGATACTGAGCAGGACCCTGTGGGTGTGATGTTAGACCCAAACGGTCTACGAGGGATTCCAACTCGCCCAAGAACCGCCAAGAGTCGAGAGCCGCTGCAACACGCAAGAGGTTTATTAGGAGCCGATGCACCGGGGTTCCCTGAACCTCACGCAGGAGGCCGATGGGGAACCCCTAAAAGCGGAATCACATACTTTTTATAGGTTTATTTACTCATAGGGCGGGTATATTCTCACAATGATTGGGTAAATGTGGTGACTTTTGAATTCATTGGCTTAGGAACTTTTGTCCCACCTTCTGGCCGTTACAGTTGTTTGTTCATTGTGGCGGTTAGGGCGTATACCTGTTACGGGCAACTGGAAAATTACCCGCTGGCTGGAAAGTCCCCATCAACTGAAAAACTCCAAGAATTGGTTTCGATAGGGAGAAGAATTGGTTTCGATAGGGAGAAGGAGAGGCACAAGAGGTTGGTTTACGGGAACAAGTGAGGGGGTGGAAAGTCCCTAAAGGCCCCACATCCTGGCCACAAAAGCCTTTATGTATCACCTATTTCTTGATTACAGGAAATAGGCTTTATTCAGCCTCCATGAACTTCCCTGAGTTCCAAGGAGCAGGTTCAAACAGTTGCTAATTAGAGAAGGGAGGGGATGCAGAGACAAGGGAGGAACCTTCAAAAGAAACAATAATGCAGCCTTGGGGCAGGGTCCTGGTTCCCCCTCAAGGGATAAACATAATATCTTTGAGCTGTTGTGCAGATACTAAAACTCTACCAGGTGGGAGAATTTAAGGATATGCCCACAAACACATAGACTCCAACCCAGCCAGAAGGTTGATGATGCTGACGCCCACTTACCTCACCAGCAATCAGAAGAATGCCCACGAGCTGATCACACCCTCTTTGAACTATTACTATAAAACTTCTCACTACCCCCTCCAGGTTGGGACACACAGTTTTGAAGGCATTAGCCTGCTTGTGGCCCCTTTGCCTGGAAAAACAATAAAGCTCTTCTTTTCTACTTCACCCAAAACTCTGTCTTCAAGATTTAATTTGGTGTTGGGGTACAGAGGCCATATTCAGCTTCAGTATTTCAGCAAATTGTTGGAGCTTTCATAATTTCGTTCTTAAGGTAAATTTGACCTTATTTTGTAGCCACAGAATGGTGAAGATCTAGAACAAGCAGTGACTCTATTGTCAAGTTGGTCTACCATAACAAAGTTATTTTCCAATATTAACTAAATTGTTTTAAAATTAAACTTTCATTATTGTAAAGGCACTGGGAATCCCTTGACATGAATATTGGTATCACCAACCACTCTATCCTTTAAAACTCCCCACTATGGGTGCTTTAATAATTTCTGCTTTATGCCCCTTCTTTTTTTTCTTTTATTTTTTCTTCTACATTGTTACTTTTTCTTCATGTCTCCTTCTCATCTTTCTGGGTTTCCTATGCCTCATGACTTCCAATTAAGTATCTAGTAAAGCCCTTAGGAATTTCTTAGTTCCTCTACCCACCCTGTTACACTTAGGACTAAAGATGTTGCTGATCTTGTATTAGACACTATTGTATGGTAAATAAGTTTCAAACAGAATTTGATACTTGTTTCATTTCATTATGAGGAGAGCAATTAGTAACTGCTTAAATATGCTAAATGAAGCTATATGGCCTGAGAGGAATAACAAATATTCATCTAGTTTTTTATTGATGTGGAGTTTACTTTTGTAGTTTATACATCCCTGTCCATATATTCTAAAGCCGGAAGAAAAAACAAAGAGAAACGAAAAGAGAGGTTAAAATTGGAGTCATGATCCAGGGAAGGCCAAGACTAAAAGAGAAGATAACCTATATATTATAGTTTGAGATTGAAGAGGACATTACTCCAGGGCTTTGATAATCATGTATGTGCTGTTAATTATCTGACACATATTTCTCCCCAAGGCTTCAGAATCACATCTCTTGCTCTAAATGAACATCTCCAGGTCACCTCAAATTCAGCATGTTCAAAATGAGTGTTTTGAACAAAATCCCCTCCTCCTGCCCCAATCTTCTCTCTCCTCAGAGGAAGCCCCATCAACCAAGCAAGTGGCCAAGGCAGAAATCCCCTCTCCCCGCTTAGGCCTGAAGGATTTTTATTATGCAAATCTGATCTTATCACTCTCTCTTTTTTAAAACCTTCAATGCTTTGCCATTGTCTGAGATAGCAAGGCTCTGTGATCTGTCCCTTGCCTACCTCTCTCCCCACTGTCAAATAAAAACCAAATTGGAACTCAGTAAGGAGAGATTTTATTCAAAACATTATTGCAAGGGACAAAGGATCTATTGTAATAGAGAGAACTATTGCATAAGATCTTCAAGTCTCAAGAATTAAGCAAAAACATTTTTCTTTTATATAGGACAAACAGAGCTGGAAGGAACCAAGTGTGGGGAAGTTGGATGAAAGAGTGGCCCTGTGGGATAGTAAGTAGATCACAGAATATTTTATCCTGAGGTCAGCCTGTTCTTGGAAGGCTGAGAAGGCTGTATTTCAGCTCAGGCTGCAGATGGGTCAAGTTCAGGGATCTGGGGGAAGAACAGAATCTTAACCAAAATTTGGTTAATAAGTATATTGTTCCTATTCACCAGTGGGGACAAAAGAGTTCAGCAAATTAGTTATGAGGCAAAGAAGGAGAATTTGGCAGGTCCATGTCTGGCCTCATTATATATAAATAAAGGGAGTCAGTGAGTCTTACCTAAGTCATATAGCAAAAGGAGATTCTTTGTACTAAACCATTTCCTGGAACACAAAGGGTGAGGTAGTTTCTTAGTCTTCCCTGTTCTTCAGGAGCACAAGGCTCAGGTAAAATTCACCATTGTCACCACATTACTCAGTTCTCTCACTTTTTGTACTCTTTTTGTTGCAAGAAGGATGAACTTGAAATTCCTCACACAGGCATTAATTTGTATCATCACAGGCTAATATTTTCTACCCAAGTACCATTTATCTGGCTTCTTCCAACCCATCACTTAGGAGGGAACATATATAACTGGACTGGGTGGTTTTTTCTAACCCTTGAACAAGGATTGGTGTTCCGCAGTGTCTTCCCACTAACGGTAGTGAATGTTACCTGAGCCTTGTGCTCCTGTAAGGCAGCAACAATTAAGAAATACCACCACCATTTTGTGAATTGGCTTATTGCAAAGGGCCATCCATCTTACATGAGTTAGATAAGACTCACAGGTCTCCTTGTCATTTACCTAGGACAAAACAGAGGCCTTCCAAATTCACATTTTTTGTCTCATAAATGATTAGCTGAACTATTTGTCCCCACTAATTAATTGGAACAAAATGCCCATTCATCTGACCTGATCAAACTTTAGTTAATCTTCTCTCCTTTCCGCAGGCTCCTCAACTATGACTCACTCCCAGCCCAAGCCAGCATACAACCCTCTCTTAATGGACCCTCCTGAGAATAGGCTGACCTCAGGGTAAAACAGTCTCTGATTACTAAAGAGAAACAAAGCCAGACACTAATTAAAGGCAGTAAAGATAGATTTTATTTAACAGTCCCACTGAAGTAGGGGAGAGACCTCAGTGTAACCTGAGCTCAAATCTGATCTGTGCAGAAGTGACTGAGCATTTCAAAGGGAAATAGAAAAAGTAGGAAGGGGAAATGTGTGGGGTGCTTGAGCAGAGTCAGGGAAGTGAAAAATTGCAAGAAGCAGGTAAGGGCATTGATCATTTTAATGTGATTAGACCACCTGTGCCTGCTAAGTGGCACTTCTCAAAGTTGGGCTCCTACCCTCCCACAGAGACTAGGAGACAGGGGCCCTAGTCTTCCTGATGATTACTTTCAAAGGAGAGGCCCTTAGGTCCTTGAGAAAGACACTCTTAGTTTGTAGGAGATACATATACAACTCAAAGGGAGAGGAGAAGGATTTATAAGTCTAAGTTTTTAAAGTAAATGCTTCTAAGGGAAAGTGGGGGTGGGGGCTGTAGTCAGGTTTTGGCCAGAACAAATAGTGCATATTTTTTGCACCAGTGACTTTTTCTCAGATAGGAACTTAAGGGGGTTGGGTCATCATCCTAGGGGTGCTGCCTTGAGCTGTTAGAAAAAAATGCTAGTGTTTGTTACAGTCTCTGAGTCTTGAAGGTAGCTGAAATCATTCGTGCAGAGAGTCTGCAGCTCTCGTAGGCCAAAGTTGAAGCCTACTTGAAAAAAGGGCTCAGAGGAGCCTGACTAGAGTTTGATTAATGAGAGCGTCTTTGTCATGAGCTACAGCCTGATCATGACAGTTCCATCCATTCTTCCCATTCCCCCACACTCACTTTTTTCTAGCTTTGTTCACCTCTCCCTATAGAAGAAAAGCTCTTTTCTGCTTGAGCTTTGAGACACTTGCAGCATTCAGACCGGACTCCCTATTGTAATTGCCCTCCTCCCCCATTGCAATAGTCCTTGTTGTCCCTCTTGCAATAATCCTTTTGAATACAGTCTCTTCTTCCCCAAGTCCAGGTTTGTTTTTTATTTGATACCATAGCACTCTGACACTTATCACCTTGTGATAAGTTGTTTCATGTCTGTCTTACTATAAATTCCATAAAGGCAAGTACTACGTCTGTTATTCAGCAGGTAGCATCAAATAGGAGCTCAATAAATATTTAATAACGGAAGAGTACATGAGTAGATGCTGTAGTAGGAATGTATGCGTAATTACAAATACTTTGAACACAGTTGTAGGATTCAGTGCCATATAATGGCTCTGTTATCAACTAAAAGTTTTCAAGAGAGCAGGTAATAAGTAATGTTTCTAGTAATTTCCTTTGAGAAAGTTTGGCTTTTTATGTAACTAAAGATGACCAGAGACTAACAATATTACCTACCCCCCGTTTCTTGTAGAAAGATGAAGCTTGCCATTGTAGATTGTGGGAGAGGAAAGACCTTCTCTCTACCCTTTTAGGATAAATGACTCAGGCCGGCAAATTAAACTGACAAAACACAGATTAACAGAATAAAAGGCATGCAATTTTGATTGATATTAATATTTTTATGTGCCTGGGGGTTTCACAGAAAAGAAGTAAAAACCCAAAGATGTGGCTACACTCAAGAGCTTATATACCATTTTAACAAAGGACAATAAATTGTGGAGGAGTGACTAGACAAGGAAGAGGGGATTTGGGCTTATAGTGGTGATAATTTGTGGGAAAATTGCTAGGAAATACATAGGGTAACTGACAGAAGATAATGGCTATTTTGGTAAGCACTGTTTATGCACACTTACATTGACATCAATTCCCATCTTTGGTGATGAGTTTCTCTCCCCTATTTGGCAAAATAATCCATTTGCCAAAGTGGCATACTTTGTGGTGGCATCTTCTGATTTCCATCAAAATCCTTTCAAAACAGAATTTGGACATTTATGTTTTGAGATCTAGTTTGCTATTGCTTCTTTTAATCAATGAGAAGATGTTTTCCAATTGTTTGTGGATTTAAAAAATAAGCCAAAAAGATAAAATTAATTTTTTTTCCTATTGTTTCCTGGTAGAATAGACTCACACTTAACTGTATGCGTTGGTAAACTATTCAGATTAATCCCAAAGATTATATTTAAGGTAAAGAGCAAATTGCTGAGTATTTAAGAGCCCACTAAACTCATTGATCTCATTGATATCATGACTCAGTTTCCAGAATGAGCTTGGTAATTAACAATGTAGATGACTTGCTACTGGCAAGACCTTTGTATGTTGATATGCTGGCTTTCAGCTCCCTTTTTAAGAGAGCTAATCAGATTTGCATACTTTTTTCATTGTGAAAACCTTTATTACTGTCTGTAAACTTTTAGAATATCTTGAGCATAGCAGCAACTTTGTTCAGTTGTTCCTAGTCTCAGTTCATCCACACTTTAATTGTTAAATGAAAGTAGTGTTGCTGAACAGAAAAGTAATATCTCAATTTGAGGTAAAAGAAGGACATTTCTATTTTGAAGGTAGTCAAAACTGAAATAATGTAAAAGATTTACAAGCAAATGGAATGACACTACTTTGTGATTTAAACAGTACAAAGGATAGGAACTAGAACTATTCAATATGACAGTCAAGTTCAAGAAGCATAGTGTTCAGTTTTTTAACTGGATTACTAGTGAACAAGGCAAATTTAAATGTAGCCAGGTTAAAGGGCAGGGGGAGAGGAGATTCATAGAAAGCCCCACACTGTACTTATAATCACAACTGGGACTGTTGACCTAACCTCTAAACCAGTTACTCAGCCGCTATTTATTTCCACATGAACAAGATAATAAAGATTACTGAATTTATTTGATATGCACAGAACAAAGCCAATAGGTTAACGGCAGAGGAATAGTTTAGTCTATGTTTAACTGTTTTGGCAGAAAAATGAAAATGATAGCAGAATTTGAGTGGTAGTTTCAGACTTAGTTTTCCTACTAAAATGTGCCATTGAATATATTTTATTAGTACATCACAATAATTTCAATGTAATTTTTCATGACATAGCCAAGCATAGCTCAGGTAACTACAGTGGTTTAGGACAGACTGTGGGATGCCTAGACCTTCAGGCAACTGAGTCAGCTTCAGGTTCTGCCAGACCTCCAAGCAGAGCTGAAACTACAAAATATAGCATTGTATTCCTAGAAAAAGACTCAGTAATGGAGAAAGAGAGAGAGAAGGGGAGAGAGATTCAAACACGAGATAATGGGATATACCAACAGATGATCAAAACACACTGATGCGAGTTACATTGGAAGATCAAAGAAGCTACAAGGTTGACAGCAATCCAGGAAATCTGCCAGAATGTATAAGGTTTCTAGCTACCAAGCTAGGGTTTAGGGGAAGCAGACAAATCCCAGGGATGCGCATTACTGGTAAGAAAAATAGGGCCCCAGTCCTATAGAGATCTAAGTATTAGGCATATTAACAAAACAGGAACTCAAAGTGTAAGCAGCTCCTTTGCCCCCTTTCTGTTTGTTCATCCCTGTTGTCCATAGACCTTAATCATAAAGATGAGATCATTAGGCAACATTTAACATAGCTCCTGATTTCTGCTTTTCTAAATGTACACAAAACCTTACTTAACCTGTTGATTCCTTTCCTGGATTAGAAGGAATTAGAATGAAGAATGAAGTAGTTAAAGAATGATTGACTATCTACCTCTAGCTTTCCCTTAGTAAATTTGCAGGTGGGCCACGCAGGCAAGAGAACATCTAATAGCAGGCTGACCATGCAAGCAAGACAGCATCCCAAGGAAGATTGGGAGAAGTCAGCAGGCCTGCACACAATGGAAAAAGGATGAAGAATCTGACCTCCTGCCTTAATGATTAACTGAGATTGTTTCCCTTTTTCCCTTTAAAAATTGTCATGGCTGAGCAGAATCTTTGGAGCTGGTCTCTGGACATAAGTCCACCTTCTCCCCAGATTGTTGGCTTTTCTGAATAAAATATGTTTTTTTCTCTACCAAAGTTTGCCCCTCAATTTATTGGCTGCTGAGTGGCGAGTGGCTGAACCTGCATTCAGTTACAAAGAAAGAGCAGAAGCTTGTTTTCAGAATAGGCTTAGGCTGCACAAGTGGAAAGATCACTCACAGCTAAGTGATGGGCTAGAAAATCTTAATTTCCTCTGTATTATGGACAAGGTTGGTCCTCTACTATAGGCTATAAGGGTCAATCAGTGCAGTTGTGGGGAAATTAAGGCCAAAAAAAAGTGGGACAAGGCCAAGTCTGACATTCAGAGCCAAGAAACAAAAACTCATCAAGAATGCAGAATAAAGTCAAGTAAAGGTGGCTTTAATTTGTTGGATTTCACCATCTGGTATTTCATGAAAGTGATGTGAACGCAGTGAACATATGTAGAGGACAGCTCCTTTCCTTGTACACTCACTTTCATTCCTCCTTATCAGCTCAAGGACTATGCAAGCATCTCTTTCCTTCCTTGTTTCATCTTTTTTTCATCATTACTGTATCATTCCCAACAGTATGTACATATGTGGCAATATTTCCCACCTTGACACAGTCTCTCTTGAGGCTATATCCCTTCAAGCTACTATTACCTTTCTTTGCTCCCCCCTTCAACAAAACTACACTAAAATTGTCAGTTGTCACTGTCTACTTCATCCTCTTCTGCTCTCTCTTGAGCTCACTCCAGTCAGGTTTTTATCTCTACCACTCTTTTGAAGGAGCTCTTGACAAGTTTACCAATAATCTCCATGTTCCTAAATCCTACACTCAATTCTCAGTCCTCATATTACTCACCCATGAGCTGCATTTGACATAATTTGATTACTTCCTCCTTGGCTTTTGGGAAAATGTTCTCTCTTTTTTGTGTCTGAAGGGTAGCAGAATTTGCCACACTAAAATATGCCACTTTGGCATAAAGATTATTTTGAGCTGACTGTAACTGAGAAGAAGCAGATACAGGAAAACCTCTCTGCCTTCCTGTATTTGCCTCAAAGGAGGGCACAAATTTACAAAAGTGTCCTTTCTCCCCTCTCTACCAGGGAGGACAAAATTTAATCACTGGAGAAAATTTTAGACCCTTAGCCTAAAGAAAGTACCAGGGGAATACCAAACTTTACTAATTAGGCTTGATCTACCATTAGTTTCCCATATATTTGCCTTCCCACAATTTGCCTCCCTTAGGAGTCAAGGTTTTTTCCTTTGTCTTGTCACTTCTCTAAAAACTTATCTTTCGTTAAGATACAATATAAACCCAAGCCCTAGCTATTCCTTTAAATTACTCAACCCTGAGCTTCTCCTCTAGATATGAGCTATATATGTTAATAAACTTTTGTTTGTTTTTCTTTTGTTAATCTGTCTTTTGTTACAGAGACCCAGCCAAGAGCCTAGAAGGGTAGAAGGAAAAAACATTTTTCCTTCTTTATATCTCCCTATTTATTGACTGCTCTTTCTTGGCATACTTTGCTGGATCTTCCTTACCTTCCAGATATCTTAAGTGTTGGAATGCCCCGGGGCTCAGTTTTAGTATTTCTTAAGGCATGTGACTTTCTGCTTGAGGACTTTCTATGGCCACAGGTGTGTGTTCCACTTCTAACTTCAGCAGGTTGCCCCTGGAAGTTAGCACCCCCTACAACAGCCTTTAACAAATAACTGGTAGGAATGAGTGATTAAATACCCCCATTTCCTCACTTCTTGAACAGGACAGCATTAAGGCATGTTCTACAGTTTCTCAGAATTCTTCTTCAGCTGGATGGGCCTCAGCTGTGCTCAGGAGTAACCTGCTAAGGAATGTACCCTGCATTGGCTTTATTCTCTTCCCTGTCTCATTTCTCCACTTTCCAATTGGTGCTTCTTGGGCTCCTCAGTAAACAGACTGTGAGACAGAGATGTGTATACAGATTTCTTTTTTTTTTTTTTAATATTTATTTATTTATTTTTGGCTGTGTTGGGTCTTTGTTGCTATGCATGGACCTTCTCTGGTTGCGGCGAGCGGGGGCTACTCTTCGTTGCAGTGTGTGGGCTTCTCATTGTGGTGGCTTCTCTCATTGTAGAGCATGGGCTCTAGGCACGTGGGCTTCGGTAGTTGCAGCATGTGGGCTCAGTAGTTGTGGCTCATGGGCTCTGGAGTGCAGGCTCAGGAGTTGTGGTGCATGGGCTTAGTTGCTCCGTGGCATGTGGGTTCTTCCTGACCAGGGCTCGAACCCATGCCCCCTGCACTGCAAGGCAGATTCTTAACCACTGCGCCACCAGGGAAGTCCCTGCAGATTTCTTGAGCAGTGCTTTCAGGAATGACACCTGTAAGGCTGTGAGAAAAGCAGAATTGGGCAGAGGGAGAAATTAAATTGTAATGCAGATTCCCCATAGCTAATTCTATGGGCAGTTCTATAACTGGGATGTCCTTCAGAGTTGTCTCCAATGGAGACAAAAGTGATCAGGATGTTGGACCCTGAAGAGATCAGTGATTATATGAAGGTTGCCCCTGGGGAGGGGCTATAACCCAGGCAAGATAGCTCTTGACTGAGGACAATCCTTATAGAGGGACTCAGCTGTGGGTCTTCAGTAACAACACTTCTGGCAGCTAGGGGGAAGGGATATAAAGGCTCATCACAGAATCAACTACAGTCTATCCTTTGTGCTGCTTGAATTCACTTGTTTCATATGATTTTTGCCCATCTGGGAAAAGCTCCTCCAGGATTCCAGTTGGCTTTATTGGTATAATACAAAATATGTATGGTCTTTGTACCCAGTTCCTGTCACAGAGCTCCCCAAACTCTTAGAATTTCCTTAGTGACAGGGATATTCTTTGTTATTTATAATGAACCCCTTTCAACCACAGACAACACCTGAGTTTATGCTAATGAATTGACTCTCGGTGGGGCACCAAGATAGCTTTAGTCTGGGAGCTGGCCATGAGAAAGACTAAACATGAGGTTAGAGGGTTAGAACTTTTAGGCCCATGCCCTGAAATCTGGAGAGGTGAAGAGGGGCTGGAGATTTTCTATCAAAATTCTTGAACAATGAGATTCAGAGAGCTTCTGAATTATTGAACACATTGAAGTGCTGGGAAATGGCACACCTGGAGAGGGCGTGCAATCTCTGTGCCCTCTCCTGCCATACCTTGCCCTATGGATTTCTTAAATTTGGCTGTTCCCAAATTGTATCCTTTATAATAAACTGATAACATTAGTGAAGTGTTTTCCTGAGTTCTGCGAGTTGGTCTAGTGAATGATTAAACCTCAGAAAACGGTTGTGGGAACCCTAGAATTTATAGACAGTTAGAAGTATGGGTGGCCCCTGAGACTTGTGAATGACATCTGAAGTGGGGGCAGTCATGTAGGACTGAGCTCTTAACCTGTGGGGTCTGTGCTAACTTCCAATGTCAGTGTCAGAACTTTTTGTTTTTGAATTTTACTTATTTTTTTATACAGCAGGTTCTTATTAGTTACCTATTTTATACATATTAGTGTATACATGTCAATCCCAATCTCCCAGTTCATCACACCACCCACCCACCACCACTTTCCCCCCTTGGTATCCATACATTTGTTCTCTACATCTGTGTCTCTATTTCTGCCCTGCAAACTGGTTCAGTGTCAGAATTAAATTGAATTGTTGCACACCCAGGTAGTGTCAGAGAATTCACTTTGGTGTTGGAAAAAAACCCATGTAGTTGTTGTCAGATGTGGAGTCAGAGAAAATACCACCACAATCTCTTTTCTTTGAAAAACTTAAAAAAGGAAGGTTAGTGGTACAAGCTCTTATTGCTGTAGCTATCTTGAAACCACAGCTGATACTTCTTATCTCCCTTCTCTTCAATATTTTCTAGAGTCCCTCACCCTCAGCTAGTTCCCTGCTTGTCCAGAA
Organism: Phocoena sinus; assembly: GCF_008692025.1. Classification (NCBI taxonomy): domain Eukaryota; kingdom Metazoa; phylum Chordata; class Mammalia; order Artiodactyla; family Phocoenidae; genus Phocoena; species Phocoena sinus. Next base: position 83,162,611 of record NC_045784.1, read on the forward strand.
GGCATAACTGGTGAGATGACTCATAACCTCTACTATGAATTTAATTTTATTCTCCCCAAATTCATATGTTAAAGCCTGACCCCCCCAGTGTGACTATATTGGGGATTATGGCCTTTAAGGAGGTAATTAAGGTTAAATGAGGTTATAGGATGGGGCCCTAATCTGGTAGGATTGATGGCCTTATAAGAAGAGGAAGAGGGAGAGAGAGAGGTCTCTCTCTACCTCTCTATGTGCATGTGCCAAGCAAAGGCGAAATGAGGACAAAGTAGCTATCTATAAGCCAGGAAGAGAGCTCTCACCAGAAACTGAACTCTGACAGACCTTGATATGGGACTTCTAACCTTCAGAACTGTGACAAATAAATCACTAGGTTGTTTAAGCTACCCAGTCTATGATATTTTGTTATGGCAGCCTGAGCAGAATAATACACTTTCATCCCCAAGAGATATGAGTTCTATGCCACTATGCCTTTCTCATTCTGTGACTTCTGCCCTTGTCTGTTCATTATCAAAATTATCAGGGGAGTACAATGAAACAGTGGATCAACAGGGTGCTCAAACGTATTATTTCCTGTCCCCATTAGTAATAGTAGTCCTACCTCCTCCAGATAATGAAGGTTGAATTCCCCTGCCAGTATGGTAACTAATTTTCTTGCCTGCTGGTTTCTTGGTGCACGGAGCCTAAAGTAACTGGAGGGCAGCTGTAGCTTAAAGTTCAATGAGGATTTTACTATGTCCCTGGGAACCAGGGCTGCTAGACCCCTAAAAATATCCATGCTCTAATTCCTATTATCTGTGACTATGTTATTTAACATGACAAGTGGGACTTTGCAGGTGTAATTAAGGTTACTAATCAGTTACTCTTAAATAGAAAAATTATCCTGGATATCCAATTGGGCACAAACTAATCACATGAACCCTTAGAAGCAGGACAATATTCTTTAGGTGGTAGAAGAGGAAGTCAGAGGTTTGAAGCATGAGAAGGACTTATTGTGCTGTTGCTGGTTTTAAGATAAAGGAGGCAACATGACAAGGAATGTGGACAGCCTTAAGGAGTTGAAAATGGTTTCCAGCTGACAGCCAGCAATGAAATGAGGATTTCAACTCTACAACCATAAAGAACTGAATTCTGCCAACAACCTGAAAAGCTCATTTGTAGATTCTACCCCAGAGCCTCCAGATAAGACCTCAGGTTGGCTGGCACCGTAATTTTTGTTTTAGGAGACCCTAAGCAGAGAAAGCCAAACAAGACTTCTTACCTACAAAACTATGAGATAATAATTTGTGTTGTTTTATGCTGCCATGTTTGTGATAATTTTTACAGCAGAAATAGAAAATGAATGTATCTACAGAGTCTGAAATTGTGGAGATAGGAGGCACATATTGCCCAAGTGGGTCATTGAAGGCAGTTCTTACTTTCACCCTTGGTTCTCAGAGACATCTATATATATTATACTTATTGAGGGCTTAGTACCATATAATGGTCATTGACTTAGGTTATATACTATATCCTAAAAGATGGTGTCACATCCTTGTAAGAAATAGTCTCAAGCTAGTGTTTCAATTGATTCATTGAGAGCTACTCCATCATCCTAAAGGCCAGCAGCATTTAGACTGTGCAGTATGTTATAGGATCAGTGGATAGCATGGGCATGGCTGTACTACTGAACCTGCTTTTTTGTAAAGTTGTTCCCTTGATCTGCCACAATACCAGGTGGGATCCTGCCGGTGCAGAAAACGCTCTGTGAGTTCTCAGGTAGTGATGCTTACTAAGGTGAGAAAGGCAAGCCCATTCCGAGGATTCAGGTCAATGGTACTCATTAAGAATTGGTGTTCCTTCCAGGGTGGAGGGCATCCAGTGTAATCTCCTTGCCATCAAATGGCTGATTGGTCTTCTTGAGGGAAGGTGCCATAATAGTGACTCAAACTTGGTCTCTTCAGCTAACTGGTTATACATTCAGCAGCAGCAGTAACTAGATCAGCCATGGTTAGTAAGACTACACAATATTTAGCCCATACTTAGCCTCCATACTTGCATTCTGGGCTTCTCCATTCATGTGTCTATTGTACCAGACTGGAGTAGTCTAACTGGTCTAGCCATGCTTTTCTTTTTGTTATCTAGTGACTCTTCCATGTTGGATGCTCTCTGGCAGCTGTTAAACTGCAAAATAAATATCTTCCCATAGGTACATCCACTATGCTTCTTTCACCAAACTCTTTTTCTTGATCTTTTAATCTCTTTACTTCTAGGCCTTCGAACAATCAGCCAAGCTCTTTTCTACTGCCCAGGAATCTATGTATATTCTAACCTTGGGCCACTTCTCTTTTCTCATGAAGCGGATAATCTGGTACAACGCATGAAATTCTGCACATTAAGATTTTCTCTGATGACTGTCTTCTGAAACCACCCCTGCGTAGGGCTCTAGTGAAGCCAGAGTTTATTTAAGCTTCTACCCATATACTAAGCTGGTCCAACCATGAATTAAGCTCCTCCTTTTCCTTTCTTGATTAGCTGATCATAAGGTACCTCCCCCGTCTGACCAGAGGTATGAAGTTAGGGAGAGAGACTGGTGTAACAGTAGTGAATATCTTGAGGGTACCAAACACCTGCTCATGTAGCTTGCATGTGACTTCTTGCTCTGCTGATCCTGAATGTACCACCTCCAAATAGTGATGGGCTGATCTTGGTCCTGCCTGACCTTAAGATTTGGTTGATCTGAAAGAACCCAGGTTATCATGGGAAGTTTTTAATGCATATGCATGTTTCAAAAGCTGTCTTCAGGTAAGGTACTGGGCTATGAGGTACTGGGCTGTGGGAAAGTTACAGCACCTGACCACAAACTTCATTAGTCTATTTTCTACATAGCTGCTAAGGATGTCAAATTAGGCCACTTCTCTGTTCAAAACACCTCAATGACTACCCATGTCACTTAAAATAAAATCCAAGGTCACTGCAATGACCTACAAGGCCCTTGTGTGATCTGGCACTTTCATACATCTCTGCCCTCATTTGAAACCACTCTCCTCTCTCTGTTCTAGCCACACAGGCCTCCTTGTTCTTTGAATTTACCAATAATGCTTCTATATCAGGGTGTTTGGACTTAGTGTATAATTTTTCCAGAACACTCTACCCCCAGACATCTGCATGGCTTACTCTATTACCTCATTCATATTTCTGGTCAAATGTCTCTATATCAGAGAGGAATTGCCTGACCACCTTAGCTAAAAAGTTACTTCCCATCTGTGTTATGAAATGTTTCCTTAGTTCTGCCTTAGATTTCTTCAGAGCATTTAGCACCACTTTTGTATCATATAATTATTTGCTTATATACATTCTGTTTTCTCCTGTTGTGTTATAAGCTACAGGAGCACAAGGATTTTTGTTTGTCTTGTTTAGTATTGCATTCTAGACCCTAAAAATGTGTCTGGAATATTAGGTATGCAATACATATTTGTGGAATGAATGAATAAATGAATGAATGCAGTTGTCGTTCTTTTGGGCTGCCTACATAGCAGCCAGAGTTACCTCATTAGAATATGTGAGATCAGGTCACTCCACTGCTCAAAACTCTCCAATCATTTTCCATCTTAGAGTGATAGCTGAAGTCTTGCTCTTAGTCTATAGGGCCCTACATAATCTGATCTCATTTTTCTTGCTTACCTTCTTTTAGTCATATTTGCTTTTCTTTGAACATCTCAGGTCTTCTCTGAATTCAGAGCCTTTGGACTTGATGTTATATCTCCCTGAAATGCTCTTGCCCAGATAGTTGGATACCTTTCTGCTGCCTTACCTTCTTTGGGTTTTTACTCAAATGTCACTTGTTAGGAAAAATTTTTTGGTCAACTTACTTAAAATTACAATTCCTCTCTAACTTTGACTATCCCTTTTACTCTGCTTTATTTTTCTCCCTAGTAATTATCATCTAATATACTATATATTTTATTAATCTGCTTATCATTTCTCTCCCTTCACTGCACTGTAAATTCCATAAGAGTGAGCATTTTTTTTCTCTTTAGACAGCTATGTTTTCAGCACTCAGAACATTGCCTCGCATATGGTAGATACTTATTACATATTTATGACATGAAGGAATTCAATTTCTAGAGGCAACACTGTCAATCTAGTGGCATAATCCAGTATCCTGGGTGTGTAAATTTCTGTATTTGTTTCCAGTGGCAGAGGCAATAACATTGACAGTAGTAGTGGGTTTGTCACTGGACCAATTCTGTGGCACAATTTTTTTTTTCTACACATTCTTCATTACAGATTATCTAACTCTTTTGAGGATTCTGAGAGCTGCTCAATATTCTTGAATAAACTTCTTGTATGCTTAACTAGCCAAGTTGGTTTCTGTTGCTTGCATCTGAGAATGCTAACTGATATAGACATTAAGATTATTCCAGCAAAGATTAGTTGCAGCAAAATATCTTCTAAGAAATATGGGAAATCTGGAATTGGTTCTGTGTTTGGTTGCAACTGAAGGTAGTGAACATCCAGATAGTATTTAGAGATGGGATCCATTGTTGGGTCCAAAGGTAAAATTATTCCTCCATTGGGTTTTAAGATCTCTATGTCAGACCTGAGGCCAGAGTTGTAGGGCTGGGAGGAAAAAAAAATTATAAAGGGGTCCAGAGCAAATGAAGGGTGCAAGGCGAGTTGCTCTATCACTTGGAACATATGACCCAGAATAAAGGTGCCCATGGCAAGTTGAGATGAGAGACGGATCATGGGATAAGCCTTTTGTAGCAAGGAGAACCACAATGCAGACCCAACAGGTTTTAGAATAAAGCTATTTTTTTTTTCAAATCACCTTTCTCCTTTGAGAAATAGCTCCTAGCTTGCTGATCTGGGCTCTGGTAGAGACTGAAAACCTGACCATGGACGTCAAGCACCTTATATGACCTGAGCAAGCCATCATGAGATAGGTGTTATTTGATCCACTAAGTCATAATCTTGGGCATACAACAGCATTCCACTATTCAGAGGAGGTAGTATATACAATATTGGACTTGAATAGGTCCTGTAGGCATAAGGAATTTGTGTGAGTGGATGATTCACACTCCCAATATGCCTATTTTGATTGCACTGTCATCCTTCTTATAAATGACACTTTTGGCTTCCTGGAGACTTGCTGATGACCAGCTAACTGAAGAAAAAAGAATGAGCCTGGTTTATAGATGGCTCTGAATGATGTGCTGACACTAGGCAAAAAGTCGACTACTGCAGTATTACAGGCTTACTTAGAGGTTACCCTGAAAGACACTGACAAAGGGAATTCCTTTCAATTGGCTGAAACTCAAGCTGTATATCTCATGGTCCACTTTGCCTGGAAGGATATATGACCTGAGGTGTGGATCATTACTTATTCATGGGTAGTGACTAATGGTTTGGCTGGATGATCAGAGAATTTGAAAGAAAAAGATTGGAGGATTAGTGATAAAAAAGTTTGAGTGAGAGGCTTCTGCATGAGCCTCTCAGAATGGGCACCAAGTGTGAGAATGTTTGTGTCCCATGTGAACATCCACTAAAAGTCATCCTTGGAATAAAAGGTTTTCAATAATCATAGAAAAGTAATCTTACCTTATAATAACAGTGAGGGTTTTTCCCTCCGGTCTCCCTAGTGCTTGCTTGCAGGTTATTATAAGGTGATAGCCATAGTGGCAGGAATGGAGTTTTGGCCTGATATCAATAGTATTAAATCTCTCTCACCAAGGCTGACTCTCACAGTCAGCCACCTAGAGACACATGGTTACAGTGGACTCTGTCATGAAGAGGGCTGTGTTTCCCTTGCTGGCATAAAAAAATTTGATATGTTTTCCTTGCCCATCATGCTTCTCCTAGCACCATAATTTTTATACTGAATGCCATATAAACATTCATAGTATCCCACACAATATGACCTTCAATCAAAGAACTCACCTTTTATAAAAAGAAGTAAGGGAATGAATTAGCTGATTCCCATATGATTCACTGTTTTTTCCATGAACTCCATCACCCAGAAATAGATTGATTTGTGGAGCAGTATGCCTTCTTGGAGGCACAGTCACTGTGCCAACTGAGAACTGATCATGTGAGATTCACGTACTCTTCTATGGGATGCACAGAAGTATTTGATATGAACCAATGATCAAGGTATGGTACCACATCTCCCATACTCATATTACACAGCTCTGGGAACTAATGGGAGGAAGTGGGAATGGTATTTCACCTAATAAAGTACTTATATAGCAACTCTAGGGTTTGTTGATCGAAAGATCTCAGTACTCAAAAGAGGAAAATTTCTACCAATAAAGGTTACACTGAATTGAAAAGTGAAAGAAATGTTAACTGGCCATAGAGTAAACAGGCAAAAAATGGGGTTACATTATTAACTCGAATAAGGTTGTCATTACACAACTGAGGTAGACAGAAGTAGCATCCATGAAGGAGGTTCTAATATTATTATGTCCAGTGGCCAGTGATAAAATAAAATATAGGGATCCTGATCAGTCAGAACCACTAAGCTTAGATATTTCACCTGACCTGGTAAAGAGCCCTAGCAAGTAGAGGTGCTATCTGAGAAAAAAGGGAAGATTAATGGCCAGTAGAGCAAGGAAGTAATTAATACCATTTTTGGCTTTGTGATTAGATGCGGAAAAGAGGATTACAGCATTGATCCACCTCATTTTCCTTACTGTGCTATATGCTTTTGCATAGTTTAACTAACTTCTACCTCCCCAAATATTTTCCAGGTGTGTTAATAATCATTAAAATTATGAGGTATCTTGGTTATCATTAAATTTACCAATTATAATATTGAGAAAGTGTCGTGATGCAAAGAGAGGAACAAGGGCCATTAGCAAGACATCATGGATTTAGAGCTGCATGAAGTAAGTGATAAGAACTTTTGGTTGTCCAAAAGTTTTGTCTTAGTCCACTCAGGTTGCTATAACAAAATATCACTAAACTGGGTTGCTTATAAACCACACAAATTTATTTCTCACGGTTCTGGAGGCTGGGGAGTCTAAGATCAAGGCAGTGGGAGATTTGGTGTCTGCTGAGAGCCAGCTTCCTCAGGATGCCTGTCTTCTCACTGTATCCTCATGATGGATAGGGGCGAGGGAGGTCTCTTGAGCCTCTTTTTTAAGGGCTCTGCCCTCATGACCTAATCACCCCCGAAGACCCCATCTCCTAATACCATCACTTCGGGGGTTAGGATTTCAACGTATGAATTTGGAGGAGGGGCATAAACATTTAGTCCATTGCATATCTTTTGGAGAGATAAGGCAGTTTTGGTTGTATAAAGAACAATTATGTTGTATCACATAAGAATGTGGTATTATACAGTGGTTTGGGACCTTGAGAAAATTCATCTTTTTTGACCTCAGTTTTCTAACTCATAAAATGGGAAACATAGTACTTACCTGATATGGTTATAGTTAAAATTAAATGAGTAAGTATAGAGTCAGTCCTCTGTATCTGTGTGTTCCTCATCAAGTGCATATGAAGGGCTGACTGTACTAAGCCATTTTATATAAGGGACTTGAGCACCCACAGATTTTAGTGTCTGCAGGGGGTCTTGGAACAAATTTCCTGCAAATACTAAGGGATAACAGTGAAATGCTTAGACAAATACCTAGCACAAAGTCAGAGCTATGCAATCCTAAATAAAATAAGGTATGGAAAGAACAGTGTATGCTGATGTTAGGTAGTTGCAATAGTGTATCTTAGTCGTCATTTGTCATTGTGTTTTGGTCACTCAGGATCTAACCTTATCTTCTTATGTTTATGAAATCCTCCACCACAGGAGACAAAGCTAACATCCCACTTACAGAAGCTGAAAAGTCCAGGTACTTCCTTTCCCAGCCTCAGTGTAGCTAGGACTTGGGCACGTAACTTAGACATTGCTAATCAAATGACCCTCCCCCTAGCTTTTGAATAGGAAACAAGTGATACAAAAAAGGAACTGGGTGGAAATCATCTTGGCAGGGGTAGAAGTGATGACAGCTTTGCTCAGTCATTACAGGCCCAGAGGCAGTGAGTTCTTCTAAGAGTGACAACCCAATACCTTCCTCAGTGGTCTGTCTGGGCCCTTTTGCACCAGCAGTAATGTCTTCACTAAATCAACTCTGCAGTGTGATTAAGGGCATTTTTGTTCATTGCACAGTATGTGCACCCAGCTTTTAGGCTCCTTCAGAGATAGTGAACAAATAAAAAAGTATATTTTTATTTCTCAATAGAAATAGTTTTATTTAAACAAAAAAAATTTGTTTCTTACAATTCAGATCATTGGTCTATAATATATTTCAGTTGTTCATCTTAATGAATATTTTAGAATTAATAATTTATTTTGCCTTTGAGTAAATATGATTGAAAAAACATACTGTTTGAGAAGATATTTACCTTTATTAAATTAAATTACAAAATTTTATTTCTTGTGTTTGAGAAAATTTGGATTTGCTTCATTACTGGCTGAATATGTGCCTAATAAATAAATGTGATATTCTTAACAGCATTCTTAAGATGTATTCATTTTATAGAATTATTTTCAGAACTACAGAAACACTGCTATAGTGTGAAGACTGGAAGATGTTTCAAATGTATTTAAAACACTTTTATAATGCCAAGATTTTCATAGCCGTGCTTGTGAATTTGGCTCTTGTCCAAATGTATTTTGATAAATAGAATATTCTCCATGGTCTAACTGATCTTCTTCTATTCCATTCTATCATGAAATCATGTCCAGAAACTGGGACACTGAAAGAAAGAGAGTATAATAAATGAAGGGTTATTTTGACCTTATTGCAAAGTCTAGAAGAAAGGGAATGTTACTGAGAAACATCAGAACAACAGAAAATTGTTGGTTAATTAATAGTTTCATCTTTAAAGATTCTTTCTCCTCAGTTTTGCCTCATGTGAAAATCCCCCATTAAAATTTTACTAAAATGTTAATATCTCTTCCTGTGAAAATTTGTTTTAAACTGTCCTTAATGATTCTAATGTGAGAGCGAGAGCTCCTAATATATCTTGAAACAATTCAAGACAAGGACAGCTGCAAATGATAAATTTAACTTACTTTAAACTTTTCTTTTTATTTATTTAACTATTTTATTTAACGTTTGACTTTTAGGTGCTTGAAAAACAGGACAAAACACTAAAGAATTATTCTTATCAATGCTATTCAATTTTCCACTTTCCACTGATGACCTTTTATATTAGGCAAATTTATGAAAGGTTCTGGTGTAGTTTTTCCATGAAAAAATATTGTATTAACCTTAATTTTGAAAAGAGCACATTTTTTTGCAGGAGGGAAATATGTAAGCATGTGAATTATTTTTCTTCGGTTATAACTAGCAATTTGTTTCTGTGGGATTTGTGTTGCTGTTGGAGTACTCAGTGCACCTACATTCATCTATTTTTTGTGCTGACACATGGTCATAGGCTGACTATAAATGGAAAATAGGCTCATGCATTCTTATTTTGCTAAAATGTAATGTTTACTGACTTGTTTTCCATCAATGCCATATAAGGGGCTTTTCACGTGGAAATATAAATACCCCTGCCCTCTTTCTTTCAGCTCTGCTCCAGTCTTAAAGTCAGTAAAACCCATGTTTACTATCTTCTCTAGTAAAAATAATGCAATGGTGAGAAAAAAATATAACTGCACACCATTCACTTTAATGCCATCATTACAATAAGAGTTTAATTTGCCATGTTTAATAGCAAAATGAATATAGTTCACTTTGACACTGCCCTGATTGCAGATATCCTAATGAATAATTCTATGATTGATTGGCTTGATGCTATCAGAACAATTATAGGCCTGTACAAACATTAAATAGCCAAATTGTTGGGGGGAAAAGCACACCAAGGCCTGGAGTAGAATGTAGATGGAGTTGGAATATAAGGAGTACAATAGAACCCTTCTTTATGGAAATGTGCTTGGAACAATTTCACAGGAAGCAGTTGCTGTTAGACACTATTGCTATAGCTGAAAGAACAATTTTCTCTTTTGTAACAACAACAACAAAATGCACTCCCCCAGCATCACGCCCTCTTAGTTTAGATTATCAAGGGAGGTTTTTGCCAACAAGATCATCAATTCTATAACACAATTATTTTTTTCTGATATTATAAATTAAAAACAGTGCATTGACAGTCACCACCTTTGAAAAATAAACAAAAATCCAAAAGCAGGAGTTACGTGTGCCTAATTGAATGAAATACAACTTGATTTCATCAGTGAATTATGCTGTTCTTTATTCATCACTATTCCGGATGTGAGCTTGAAGAAAAGTTTACAGTGCTTCATTCTCAGTCTCTCTTCCCCTCTCTGTGTTTCTCCCCTGCTCTCCCTTCACACATACACACACACACACACACACACACACACGCTCACACGTGTGTGTGCACACACACACCCTACACAATTAGTTAAAACCAAACTAAATCATTTGGGTCAAAGCTTTCTTAACTTTTTGAAGTTCTCTCAAGATCATACTCAAATGTTCCTGCCATAGCTTGGATACACAACAGCTGGAGGTAGGGACTAGTGGAGCTGTACTGAAGACTAGGTCATCATTTCCGTAATTCCAGTCCTTAATGGGTTTCTAATTCAGCTGTGCTAGAGCACAATATGTGCTGATTTACATGTCTTCAGTTGCCACAGACATTTCATGAAAATAAAACACTGGGATATGTATTACAATGCAGCTTCCAATGCAAAAGATGAATCTTCTGTAAAAAATGAGATACACTCTTCAAAAGGCTAGATATAACTCATGTTGTACATTACATATCTTAAATCATTGTATGAAAGATCAGTAAAAGCACAGTAATGTTATTCAATTATTTTTTAATTTCCCAGAGAATGGCTCAACATGCTATGAGTTGGAGATATTGGAGACAGTACAGTGGAGGCTGAGTCCTGGAAAATAGCACAACATCATTACCCCTTACCATATTTTAGTTGACACCAATGATATACTATATCAATGGTTTCCCACACTTGGATGCTCATCAGAATTAATATGAGAGCTCATTAAAAATCAGGATTTCTGGGCTTTACCCAGACTTACTGAATCAAAATCTTTGGTGTTATGTGCATGGAATCTGTATTTGCTCCAGCACCCTTAATCCCCAATGATTCTGACACAGCCAGAAAGACCCATGCTTAGGAATTTCTCTTCCTTAGATTGAACTTCTAAGCCCAGATCCTATTCTTGGCAGCAAAACTGATTTGGTGTCCATGCTCATAATACTACTTCTCTTCTCCATACCTCAGTTTCACCATCCCAATGTGAAGAGACACTGCTAAATACAAATAACCACCTTAGTACTCTGGGCCTAAGAACATCAGAAAGAGTCTAAAAATTATAGTACATTTAGGTTATGTTTACCAAAATGAAAACTTCTGAATATAGGGACTTGATTATAGTTTTTAACATTATGAAATATACAGGTTTGTGAATTGGGGCTTTTTTAAACAAATCCCATAAAAATTAGAGCCAAGAGCAATATTGCAGTTGAAGATGGCTAATTTAAGAGCAAATTAAGATCTTTTCATGAAGCAGGTAGTAAATCTATGATAGTAATTAGAATGATAAATGACTAACTCCAAAACATAAATACGTTCAAGAAGAGTTTTAATAAATTGTGGAGGATAAATCCATAATGATTTGTTAGGGAAGATAAGAAACCTTTGAGGTGACCCATATTAAAGCAAATATGGGCAACAATGGAAGTGAAAATGCATGTTTTTCAGTTCGATAAAAATTCTCAAGACCAAACCACAGGGGGATAAGATATAGTTAGACTACTTTTAAATCAATGAATTTAAAGAATTTTGAGATTACTGAATATTATTATCTTTCTTCTACTACAGAGTAGGTTGATATACAAATCAAACAGTCTCATTGATTTTAAGAGCTCTTTTAATGATTTCAGTGTGGAAACTGAAGGAAATGCTAACAAATATCAGAGGTATAAGTGCAAACTGAAATGAAGCAGCTCAATTTTACTTCTCGCATAATGCTGCATCATCAAAATCAGACGTATGAATGTATCATTAGGTTATTAAAGTTGTGCCTTTTAATTTGTTCCGGTACCTGGTGTTCTGGTTAATTTATGATGATTGGTAAATGTACTGATAAAGTGCCTTGGGTCATCTGCATAAAATTTGGGGATGTAGATGATATTTAAGCTAGCATTTTTAAAAAAATATATTTATGCAGTCAATCTGACTTCTATTTAAATTTTGGACAGAAAGTAGATATATATTTTTTTTTATTAATTTTAAGCAGTTCAGTAATCCATATTATGATCATGGGTACGTGTGGTAAATACATGGTATAATGTCTGCAATGCTGACCCCACACCTGCCTCTTTAGCCTTCAGCATTTCTCTGCATCTATAATTCAAAGTAACAATAACATTTTTTGAATATGTATCTCAAATCAATAAATCTCATTTCATCCCTAAATTCCTGGAGTGCAATAGACTCGACTTTGGTTCTCCTGACCCCCAAATTGCTTCCAAATTTTGCTGAAAATTCCTTTCACATTTATTTAACACTGATGTTGACTTTTAGTTCTGGGATTATGAATATAACCTAAAATTAATAGAAAGAATTTATAAGAAAGACAAAATGAACTCTTTGTTGTCTCCTATCATACTTTTACCAAACTTTTTTCTCCTAAGGATAAGTCAAGTATAATTGGAGTTTTTTTTTTTAATTAATTTATTTAATTTATTTATTTTTGGCTGTGTTGGGTCTTTGTTGCTGCGCAAGGGCTTTCCCTAGCTGCAGAGAGCAGGGGCTACTCTTCATTGCGGTGTGCGGGCTTTTCATTGCAGTGGCTTCTCTTATTGCAGAGTACGGGCTGTAGGCACATGGGCTTCAGTAGTTGTGGCTTGCGGGCTCTAGAGTGCAGGCTCTGTAATTGTGGCGCACGGGTTTAGTTCTCTGCGGCATGTGGGATCTTCCTGACCAGGGCTCGAAGCTGTGTCCCCTACATTGGCAGGCAGATTCTTAACCACTGTGCCACCAGGAAAGCCCCTTTTATTTTTTAAAAATTTATTTTATTTATTTATTTTTGTAATTGGAGTCTTGATGGTTGGTTATCTTTTTTACTTTGCTGTGTGTGTCCTGAGAGTTAGAGCAAACTGAGAAAATGATTAAGTATTAAAATATTTTTCTAAATAGCTTTTCTTGATTTCCTATGGATCACTGTGAAGGTCAAGGCTGTATGTACCAGTAGAGTTAATCTGGCTCTGCAACTATACCGTAATATTCAACACAGGAATCTTCTGTGCCTGGTGGATCTCTGGCTCTGCCAGTTGCTGGGAAATGGTGGATTGAAGGACTTTCAGAGTGGTTCATAACTTTGAAAAATCAATTATCAGTTGAGGGCCTTTAGAATACCCTAGTTTCTAAGCATGGCATTCTGCCACAAAAACACTCAAAATCTTTTTGCTGTTATAGTTAAATTGTAGACAAAAATCCATTCTAACTCCTCCTGTTAATCAATGCTGGGACGAAGCCTAGGATTTTGTTCACTTAAAAGCAGACACATTTGATCTGGAAATGCCTTGCTATAAATGTCCGGGTATGTACCAAACTTCAAATTTTGATTAGGTCTTTCACTTGGTGTAGTGAACAATGCTCATATTTTCTTTTACCCTATTTAAAAAAACAGGTGAAAATGTAAGGAAGAGTTGATTGATACTATAAATTAACATATAAATGAATATATGCATATGATACATATATATATATAACTGATCTCATATATATATTATGGTTACACGTGTGTATATGTGTGTGATTTATGAAGAATTAAAATAGATCCTAAATTGTTAAAATCAGGTTCTTGATGGCAAAACAAAACTTGTTAAAAAAAACATTTCAACTATAAATTTGTTGTGAACTGGCCTACATACAAGAATTGCAAAAAGAGTTCACAATGACTATAATGATGGTATGTGTACATAAGAAGAGAAACAAATTGATAAAGGTGATAAGAGCTGTTACAAAAATTATCAGAGTTAGATTGCCTCCCTCCCTCCTGCCATCCCGGTAAATGTAGTTAACTCACTAATGGTAAAAAGTGGTCCTAACCTGTGGAATCCTATCTCATACTCTGACAAAAATTTTTGTCAAGATAAGACTTAGTGGCATTTAATGTCACTGACTGTCCTCTTCTGCCTAGGATTGAAAGGTGTCCCCTGTTGTGGGAGTTCCAGTGCTAAAATTGGGACAGGCCTGGGCAATCTGGGATGGTTGTTCACCATGGGTCTGAGGACGTCTTTTTTGTCTCTGAGCAGGAACACATCTAGAGGGATGGGTCTACAGATCTGTGGATATGTTTAAGACCATGTTACACTCCATAAAATGCATTATCTGTATTTGAAATCTTAAATGATTACTTCTCTCCCAGCCTCTGACTTGCCCAGGAGGCAAGTGAAAAGAAACAGTAGAAGACCATGATTTTGGGTCAAACAATTTAGTACAATTGGAAAATGCTTACGTCATGTAGAAGTGACAACAGAGTTGGAAGAAATCTTTAACATCTTGTATACACCTGATTTGATATGAGTTTATTACAGGGCTGAAGGTATACTACTGGCTCAGCTAAAAGCATCAAGGATTATTCAGTCCCAAATAATTTTTTTAACATCTTCAGAGATAGCAATATCATATTAATGAGCCCAGTGGCTATCTTAGGGGTGAAATCTATAAATATATGATTTTTGTTCATGTTCTGGGTTTTTATTGCTTGAATGACAAACTAGAATTAATGCTACATAAAGATATTAGCAAAGTTCTGCAGCATCTAACATCAAAAAGGTGGAGAAAAATAATAAAGACAAGCCCCATTTCCTAATAGATACCTCTGGATCTCCAGCACCTAAAATAGTTCTTGGCACATACTAAGGCCTCTCTAAATATGTGTGAAATGAATGAATGATCAACAGCTATGACACCAAAACACATAAATTAAATCTATCAACAGATGTTATTGAATTCCTGTTAAGTGCAAAATCTGAAAGTCCATTTGTTTTGCTTATCCATTCCTCTCTATTATTCTTTGATCATTTTTGTTTATGTATGTCAAAATTCTGACCTGTTTGGAAGTACAGGTATAATCTTTTAATTTCTAGCCTAATTAGTAATGATGGTGTTAAAAGTCTCAGAAGAGTCATTTTTCTAAAATTCTGAACTGGAAGCTTTGAACCCCTAATTATTATATTTCCTGGATTTATGACACTTTCTAAACATGATGCTAGAGCCAACTGTGGTCCAGTTTAATAGCTATATAGTTCATACCACACTTTCCCATTTCACTGATGGTTATATTAGCAGGGTGGAATTGAAAACCTCAAAAAAAAAAACAACCCTATTTTAGTCTATTGGATCTGCTGCAGAAAGAGGTAAGTTTACTCTGATAGGATTTGGTTTTCACAAAGCTATTATGGCTTTTAGTTCATTTCTTTTCCTATTTAATTTGCCTACAAATAGATTTGAGGACAAACTGAATTTTTAAAAAATATATATACAGGTAAAGAAGCTAAACTTAGATGCCTATCATTTCTAGTATCATCACTTTCCTCTTGGAGAAAATGTATAAATATACTACTGGTATGGTCCCACAATAACTTTGACCTAATTTTTATAGAAACTTGGAATAAAAATCATCAGGGTCTGCAGATTTGAATACTATGTTTATGTCTGAAAACTGTAGCACAGTCAGCATAGTCATTTTGTTTCCTCTGACAGTTAATAGCATTCTACAACGTGACTGCTTGTTAAAAAGAAAAACAAGGTTTGCATTTGGTCGATCCATTTTTCTATAGAGTAGCTTTGTAGGAAATAGACTTAAATAACGATGATCCAAACTTTCTAACCACTGGGTTAAACAATAGTTCTAGGTAGACCCCTGAAGCACTGGCAAAAGAAGATCCACCCCCTGCTGTTCTTAAAAAAAGAGTATGTGTTTCCTGTCATACAAAGGGAGACTCATGGTAATTTGTTTCCCAGCTTTTCCTATCATCAATCCCAAAAGCACCCAAGAGAAACATTTTTTCTTTTCGCCAGTTCCTTACTAGATAATTCTCGCTACAAACCTTTTTTTTTTTTTTTTTTTTTTTTAAATTTTAACTGATACTTTATTTTTTGTGTGGTACACGGGCCTCTCACTGTTGTGGCCTCTCCTGTTGTGGAGCACAGGCTCCGGACATGCAGGCTCAGCGGCCATGGCTCACGGGCTCAGTCGCTCTGCGGCATGTGGGATCTTCCCGGACCGGGGCACGAACCTGTGTCCCCTGCATCGGCAGGCGGACTCTCAACCACTGCGCCACCAGGGAAGCCCGCTACAAACCTTTTAACGTACCTTTGTCTTTGAATTGTGTATTAAGTATTCCAGCATTATGATTTTACATTCCTTAGACATTTACAACCCTATGTTTTTGCTTTGCATTATAGCTATTTGGATGCTAGTCTGTCAAATCCTTAATAAAGGGGAAACAAAAACGTGCTTTAACATCATCATTTCATTGTCCATGTTGCCTAGCACATGCAACCTAATCAAATGTGAAAGACCATTTGTCAGTCCAATATGCTGTGACACACTGGCCTAGTTCCAGAACAGGAAGGAACCAAACCAGTCACTTATATGACTATCTTTATATATCATGGCATATTAGAATCATCATGTGTTCTATACAGGCTTGATTGACTTTAGAGAACCAGGAAACAAAGGGAGATAGGGTAGACAGTATAGAGCATCTAAGAGCTCAGGCTGTGTAATCAGAGTAACTTGGGTTTGCATCCCTTCTCTTCAACCTGCTTACTGAATGACCTCAGAAAGACCTGGACTTATGTTAGACTTGATCACAGAACAAACGTTAACCAGCTTATCGTTTGTCACACAATCTACTAGTCCAACAGCAGAAGAGGTTGAAGAGTGGGGATATAGACAGAGCTAAGCTAAGGCTATGTGTGAAAGGAGTCATTTAGTTTGTTACATGAGTTTTGACTCAGCTATATCCTTTCCCTCTGATTGAGTTGCACTAGGGAGAAACCAACCGAAAATACTAAGAATTAATTATTAAGTCATGTTTATATATTTATATCTTTCATATGTATTCATCTATTTATTTAATATTTAGTGCTTTAATTATTAAACTGTTTTTGAACATTGTTTATGGGAGAATATTCTTTGGCAGCCAAAATATATTCTCATGTATAACCATCTGACCAAGAATCAGAGAGTCATAGAAACATGAGAGAGCCTCCGTCTCCTGAATCACTCATGGTGTTTTTGAAGTCAAAGTCCTTAAAACCGATAAGAGGACAGAATACTTTGCCTACTTAAAATGTCAACATGGGGGCTTCCCTGGTGGCGCAGTGGTTGAGAGTCTGCCTGCCGATGCAGGGGACACGGGTTTGTGCCCCGGTCCAGGAGGATCCCACATGCCGCAAAGCGGCTGGGCCCGTGAGCCATGGCTGCTGAGCCTGCGCGTCCAGAGCCTGTGCTCCACAACGGGAGAGACCACAACAGTGAGAGCCCTGCGTACCGCAAAAAAAAAAAAAAAAAGAGAGTGCATGGAATTCTGAAAAGAAAAGAAAGAAGTGGAAAAATAAAATTCTTACAAAATGTCAACATGTAATTCATTCCCTGAGCAGTTCAGTAGATGATTCTATATCAGAAAGTCCTTCATTTCAGTACTGGAAGAAAAAATAATAAAAATTCTCCTGCTATTCGGAAAGGTATTGATAAACTATCAAAAGTTTTACAGATTTGAGATTAATTTCATATGGATAGTAATGTGAAGGACTGGATGAATTAAGAGGACTTGAGGTCCAAAGTATTTAGAAAGCTTTGTTATTGGACTGCCAAGAAGTATAATGATGTTCAGCAGGTTTACTCCTTGATTTTAATCATGAAAGGGGTAAGAAGGCCTTATTGACAAATTAAAATGGACTCAATTTTGGTCTCATCTAATTCCTTATCTAATTTTTGATATGGCCTGTGGTTGGAAAGAAAGTAGCATTGTGTCATTTACATTTTGCAAAACTGAACTATCACTGGGCTACTTTGGAAAGGCCTGCTGCAGAGTTTCCTTTTCTCCACTTAAGATTGTCCACCACCCCATCAGCAAATTATGTTGAATTAATTTGTTAGGGACTAAAAGAAATAAGAAGAAAACACTGAAGGAACATGGAATTCAATCCCATTTCACATTTAATGAGCTTCTATAATGCTCCACCTGTGAGCACCCAGGAGATGTCATAGTAGATAAGTACTAAGGATCCAAAGTGAAGAAGACATAATTCCTGCCCACAAGAATCTTATAATCTCAAGTTAGAAGGAGAAAGCAGGCTACATAGTGCATATTTAAAGTATATTTAAGTAGATAAGTTGAGTGAGAGAGTGAGAGAGAGAGAGAATTTGGCTGGTGCACTAATCCAATTTGGCTTGTCCACTAATCCATTAAGTGAGCAAGGCCCTATAATTAGTATGATAATGAAAGACAGGAAACTGCAATTCCCTCAGTGTAGGTTCCCACTTACCTCTCACAGTGTGAACATCTCCCTGTGCTGTCTGTGATTCTCAAGTTTAAGGGTTATATTTTTTATACAACTTGGTCCCTACATGCAAGGCAACTAACTATTTCACCTACTATTCAGCCTGAGGGATAACCTTCCTAAGACATTTATTTTCAAGGTGAATTTGAAACTAATGTGAGGTTTTCTTTTTTCTTATATTTTTAGACTTCCACTCCCCACATAAGGTATGATTTCATTGTATAACTAAGTAGGAATATGATCATAAAGGTACACAAAGAGGGAGTAAATTCTTCCCAAGCATGGGGGCAATGAAGGCTTCAAAGAGGTTGTGGCCTATGAAGGAAAGATCTCAAGAGCATGATAAAAAGGAAGCCGATTATAGGTATAGGAAGGAAAAACTTTTCCTTGATCCTCTTAGGGTCTGGGGCTGGACCTGAAAATTAAAATGACAAAGACAGATTAACAGGAAAAAAGCATACAAATGTATTTAATATATTTAATATATGCTTTACATGACACAGGAGCCTTCATAAGGAAATGAAGACCCAAAGAAACAGTTAAACCTGACCATATTTATACTAAATTTGATGAAGGGTAGAAAGTCATGGGAAAATGCAGTAGGACAAAAGAGTATTGAGGTAAGGGTAGTAAACTGGGGGAAACAGGTTTGTGTCTCCAGATTCTCATCTTCAGAGGTAAGGATGCTCCTTTTCTTTGGGTATGGAGAGGATACCTCTCACAAGAGGGTTTTATGGCCTGATTCAGCAAATAAGGGGAAGTTAGAGAGTCCCTGTACCTGCCATTTCTCAAATTCCTTCACCCTAAAATATTCCATATGCCAAGGTGCCATATTTTGGAGTAGCATATTCTGAACCCCATCATAGGCAAAGTGAGTGGTTTACTACTATGCAAAAATATAAAGCACCCAATGCATGACAAGTTTGGGTACTATGAGTATACTGGGCTTGGTAGTGGATAAAGCAGTTGAGGAAAGTCATGAGAGACAAGGCTGAAAAGCCAGGTGGAGTTAGATTGTGATGGTCCTTAAATGCCATGTTTGAGAAGTATAGCCTCTGCCCTGAAGGTGATGACTGTCAGTAAGGACTTTTAAACAGTAGAGTGATATTATCATATTTGTATTTTAGAAAGGTAATCCTTACCTGCCACCTCACACCTCTGGCCTGGCAGAAGCTGCTTCTCACAAGTAAGATAGAAAACCATGAGAAGAGAGCATCTTTTGGGAACAGTGAAAATAAAGATACCTGAGTATTCAATGGCCCAAAAGGATGCAGGTGAGCACAGAACCATTTAGATATTTTCACCACACTTCCTGGGGCAGGGGATAACAGTGACGTTGGCATTTGAATACTTCTGTGAAAGGATGAGACCTTCCTGGGCAGAGGCAGTAGGTATCAGCTGCTAAAGACAGAAACCTAGAATCATAGACTAGCATAGCTAGAAGGGGTGCTAGTGATTATCCAGTTTAGAATTAGACAAACTATGGCTTGCGGGCCAAATCTGGCTTGTAGTTTTTTATGACCTTTGAGCTTAGGATAATTTTTACATTTATTTAATATTTATTTATTTTATTTAATTCATTTATTTGGCTGCCCCGGGTCTTAGTTGAGGCATGCAGGATATAGTTCCCTGACTAGGGATTGAACCCTGGCCCCCTGCATTGGGAGCACAGAGTAGTAACCACTGGAGCACCAGGGAAGTCCCCGGTTTTTACATTTAAAAGGGTTGTAAAAGGGGGAAAAAGAAGAAGAATGTGACTAAATATATGGCCCACAAAGCCTAACAAATTTTCTATGTAGTCCTTTGCAGAAAAGTTTGTCATAGTCTAATTTAACTTCTTTGTGTTATAGGGAAAAACTGAGGCCTATTTATTCATCATATACCTACATACATATATATGAAATGGCCTTCTCTGAAAGATCAACCTTATGCCACTAATTTTATTTTCAAAATATTTAAGTTCACTTTTTTTTAAACATCTTTATTGGGGTATAATTGCTTTACAATGGTGTGTTAGTTTCTGCTTTATAACAAAGTGAATCAGCTATACATATACATACGTTCCCATATATCTTCCCTCTTGCGTCTCCCTCCCTCCCACTCTCCCCATCCCACCCCTCCAGGCTGTCACAAAGCCCCGAGCTAATATCCCTGTGCCTTGCGGCTGCTTCCCCCTAGCTATCTACCTTACTACATTTGTTAGTGTGTATATGTCCATGACTCTCTCTTGCCTTGTCAAAACTCACCCTTCCCCCTCCCCATATCCTCAAGTCCTTTCTCCAGTAGGTCTGCGTCTTTATTCCTGTCTTACCCCTAGGTTCTTCATGACATTTTTTTCCCTTAAATTCCATATATATGTGTTAGCATACGGTATTTGTCTTTTTCTTTCTGACTTACTTCACTCTGTATGACAGACTCTAGGTCTATCCATCTCATTACAAATAGCTCAATTTCATTTCTTTTTAAGGCTGAGTAATATTCCATTGTGTATATGTGCCACATCTTCTTTATCCATTCATCCGATGATGGGCGCTTAGGTTGTTTCCATCTCCAGGCTATTGTAAATAGAGCTGCAATGAACATTTTGGTACATGACTCTTTTTGAATTTTGGTTTTCTCGGGGTATATGCCCAGTAGTGGGATTGCTGGGTCATATGGTAATTCTATTTGTAGTTTTTTAAGGAACCTCCATACTGTTCTCCATAGTGGCTGAACCAATTCACATTCCCACCAGCAGTGCAAGAGTGTCCCTTTTTCTCCACACCCTCTCCAGCATTTATTGTTTCTAGATTTTTTTTGATGATGGCCATTCTGACTGGTGTGAGATGATATCTCATTGTAGTTTTGATTTGCATTTCTCTAATGATTAATGATGTTGAGCATTCTTTCATGTGTTTGTTGGCATTCTGTATATCTTCTTTGGAGAAATGTCTATTTAGGTCTTCTGCCCATTTTTGGATGGGGTTGTTTGTTTTTTTGTTATTGAGCTGCATGAGCTGCTTGTAAATTTTGGAGATTAATCCTTTGTCAGTTGCTTCACTGGCAAATGTTTTCTCCCATTCTGAGGGTTGTCTTTTGGTCTTGATTATGGTTTCCTTTGCTGTGCAAAAGCTTTGGAGTTTCATTAGGTCCCATTTGTTTATTTTTGTTTTTATTTCCATTTCTCTAGGAGGTGGGTCAGAAAGGATCTTGCTGTGATTTATGTCATAGAGTGTTCTTCCTATGTTTTCCTCTAAGAGTTTGATAGTTTCTGGCCTTACATTTAGGTCTTTAATCCATTTTGAGCTTATTTTTGTGTATGGTGTTAGGGAGTGATCTAATCTCATACTTTTACATGTACTTGTCCAGTTTTCCCAGCACCATTTATTGAAGAGGCTGTCCTTTCTCCACTGTACATTCCTGCCTCCTTTATCAAAGATAAGGTGTCCATATGTGTGTGGGTTTATCTCTGGGCTTTCTATCCTGTTCCACTGATCTATCTTTCTGTTTTTGTGCCAGTACCATACTGTCTTGATTACTGTTGCTTTGTAGTATAGTCTGAAGTCAGGGAGCCTGATTCCTCCAGCTCCTTTTTTCGTTCTCAACATTGCTTTGGCTATTCGGGGTCTTTTGTATTTCCATAAAAATTGCGAAATTTTTTGTTCTAGTTCTGTGAAAAATGCCAGTGGTAGTTTGATAGGGATTGCATTGAATGTTCAGATTGCTTTGGGTAGTAGAGTCATTTTCACAATGTTGATTCTTCCCATCCAAGAACATGGTATATCTCTCCATCTATTTGTATCATCTTTAATTTCTTCATCAGTGTCTTATAATTTTCTGCATACAGGTCTTTCGTCTCCTTAGGTAGGTTTATTCCTAGATATTTTATTCTTTTTGTTGCAATGGTAAATGGGAGTGTTTTCTTGATTTCACTTTCAGATTTTTCATCATTAGTATGTAGGAATGCCAGAGATTTATGTGCATTAATTTTGTATCCTGCTACTTTACCAAATTCATTGATTAGCTCTAGTAGTTTTCTGGTAGCATCTTTAGGATTCTCTATGTATAGTATCATGTCATCTGCAAACAGTGACAGCTTTACTTCTTCTTTTCCGATTTGGATTCCTTTTATTTCCTTTTCTTCTCTGATTGCTGTGGCTAAAACTTCCAAAACTATGTTGAATAAGAGTGGTGAGAGTGGGCAACCTTGCCTTGTTCCTGATCTTAGTGGAAATGCTTTCAGTTTTTCACCATTGAGGATGATGTTTGCTGTGGGCTTGTCATATATGGCCTTTATTATGTTGAGGAAAGTTCCCTCTATGCCTACTTTCTGGAGGGTTTTTAACATAAATGGGTGTTGAATTTTGTCGAAAGCTTTCTCTGCATCTATTGAGATGATCATATGGTTTTTCTCCTTCAATTTGTTAATATGGCTTATCACATTGATAGATTTGCGTATATCGAAGAATCCTTGCATTCCTGGAATAAACCCCACTTGATCATGATGTATGATCCTTTTAATGTGCTGCTGGATTCTGTTTGCTAGTATTTTGTTGAGGATTTTTGCATCTATGTTCATCAGTGATATTGGCCTGTAGTTCTCTTTCTTTGTGACATCCTTGTCTGGTTTTGGTATCAAGGTGATGGTGGCCTCGTAGAAGGAATTTGGGAGTGTTCCTCCCTCTGCTATATTTTGGAAGAGTTCGAGAAGGATAGGTCTTAGCTCTTCTCTAAACGTTTGATAGAATTCACCTGTGAAGCCATCTGGTCCTGGGCTTCTGTTTGTTGGAAGATTTTTAATCACAGTTTCAATTTTACTGCTTGTGATTGGTCTGTTCATATTTTCTATTTCTTCCTGATTCAGTCTTCGCAGGTTGTGCATTTCGAAGAATTTGTCCATTTCTTCCAGATTGTCCATTTTATTGGCATACAGTTGTTTGTAGTAATCTCTCATGATTTTTTTTATTTCTGCAGTGTCAGTTGTTATTTCTCCTTTTTCATTTCTAATTCTATTGATTTGAGTCTTCTCCCTTTTTTTCTTGATGAGTCTGGCTAGCGGTTTATCTATTTTGTTTATCTTCTCAAAGAACCAGCTTTTAGTTTTATTGATCTTTGCTATTGTTTCCTTCATTTCTTTTTCATATATTTCTGATCTGATTTTTATGATTTCTTTCCTTCTGCTAGCTTTGGGGCGTTTTTGTTCTTCTTTCTCTAATTGCTTGAGGTGCAAGGTTAGGTTGTTTATTCGAGATGTTTCCTGCTTCTTAAGGTGGGCTTGTATTGCTATAAACTTCCCCCTTAGAACTGCTTTTGCTGCATCCCATAGGTTTTGGGTCGTTGTGTCTCCATTGTCATTTATTTCTAGGTATTTTTTGATTTCCTCTTTGATTTCTTCAGTGATCACTTCATTATTAAGTAGTGTATTGTTTAGCCTCCATGTGTTTGTAATTTTTACCGATCTTTTCCTGTAATTGATATCTATTCTCATGGCGTTGTGGTCAGAAAAGATACTTGATACAATTTCAGTTTTCTTAAATTTACCAAGGCTTGATTTGTGACCCAAGATATGATCTATCCTGGAGAATGTTCCATGAGCACTTGAAGAAAATGTGTATTCTGTTGTTTTGGATGGAGTGTCCTATAAATATCCATTAAGTCCACCTTGTTTAATGTATCATTTAAAGCTTGTGTTTCCTTATTTATTTTCATTTTGGATGATCTGTCCATGGGTGAAAGTGGGGTGTTAAAGTCCCCTACTATGAATGTGTTACTGTCGATCTCCCCTTTTATGGCTGTTAGTATTTGCCTTATGTATTGAGGTGCTCCTATGTTGGGTGCATAAATATTTACAATTGTTATATCTTCTTCTTGGATAGATCCCTTGATCATTATGTAGTGTCCTTCTTTGTCCCTTTTAATAGTCCTTATTTTAAAGTCTATTTTGTCTGATATGAGAATTGCTACTCCAGCTTTCTTTTGGTTTCCATTTGCATGGAATATCTTTTTCCATCCCCTTACTTTCAGTCTGTATGTGTCTCTAGTTCTGAAGTGGGTCTCTTGTAGACAGCATATATAAGGGTCTTGTTTTTGTATCCATTCAGCCAATCTGTGTCTTTTGGTGGGAGAATTTAGTCCATTTACATTTAAGGTAATTATCGATATGTATGTTCCTATTCCCATTTTCTATATTGTTTTGGGTTCGTTATTATAGGTCGTTTCCTTCTCTTGTGTTTCTTGTCTAGAGAAGTTCCTTTAGCATTTGTTGTAAAGCTGGTTTGGTGGTGCTGAACTCTCTCAGCTTTTGCTTGTCTGTAAAGGTTTTAATTTCTACATCAAATCTGAATGAGATCCTTGCTGGGTAGAGTAGTCTTGGTTGCAGGTTTTTCTCCTTCATTACTTTCAGTATGTCTTGCCACTCCCTTCTGGCTTGTAGGGTTTCTGCTCAGAGATCAGCTGTTAACCTTATGGGGATTCCCTTGTGTGTTACTTGTTGTTTTTCCCTTGCTGCTTTTAATATGCTTTCTTTGTATTTAATTTTTGACAGTTTGATTAATATGTGTCCTTGGTGTATTTCTCCTTGTATTTATCCTGTTATGGGACTCTCTGTGCTTCCTGGACTTGATTAACTATTTCCTTTCCCATATTAGGGAAGTTTTCAACTATAATCTCTTCAAATATTTTCTCAGTCCCTTTCTTTCTTTCTTCTTCTTTTGGAACCCCTATAATTCGAATGTTGGTGTGTTTAATGTTGTCCCAGAGGTCTCTGAGACTGTCCTCAGTGCTTTTCATTCTTTTTTCTTTATTCTGCTCTGCAGTAGTTATTTCCACTACTTTATCTTCCAGGTCACTTTTCCGTTCTTCTGCCTCAGTTATTCTGCTATTGATCCTATCTAGAGTACTTTTAATTTCATTTATTGCGTTGTTCATCATTGCTTGTTTCATATTTTTGTCTTCTAGGTCCTTGTTAACTGTTTCTTGCATTTTGTCCATTCTACTTCCAAGATTTCGGATCATCCTTACGATCATCATTCTGAATTCTTTTTCAGGTAGATTGCCTATTTCCTCTTCATTTGTTAGGTCTGGTGGGTTTTTATCTTGCTCCTTCATCTGCTGTGTGTTTTTCTGTCTTCTCATTTTGCTTATTTTACTGTGTTTGGGGTCTCCTTTTTGCAGGCTGCACGTTCGTAGTTCCCGTTGTTTTTGATGTCTGTCTCCAGTGGCTAAGGTTGTTTCAGTGGGTTGTGTAGGCTCCTGGTGGAGGGGGACTAGTGCCTGTGTTGTGCTGGATGGGGCTGGATCTTGTCTCTCTAGTGGGCAGGTTCACGTCTGGTGGTGTGTTTTGGGGTGTCTGTGGCCTTATTATGATTTTAGGCAGCCTCTCTGCTAATGGGTGGGGTTGTGTTCCTGTTTTGCTAGTTGTTTGGCATAGGTTGTCCAGCACTGTGACTTGCTGGTCGCTGAGTGAAGCTGGGTGCTGGTGTTAAGATGGAGGTCTCTGGGAGAGTTCCACCGTTTAATAATATGTGGAGCTGGGAGGTTTCTTGTTGACCAGCGTCCTGAAGTTCGCTCTCCTACCTCAGAGGCAGAGCCCTGATTCCTGGGCTGGAGCACCAAGAGCCTTTCATCCACACGGCTCAGAATAAAAGGGAGAAAAAGTAGAGAGAATTAGTAGAAGTACGAGGAAAGAAAGACGGAAAGGAGGAAAGGAAGGAAGGAAAGAAAGAAGTCAAAGAAGGAAAGAAAAGGAGGGAGGGAGGGAGGGAGGAAGGAAGGAAGGAAGGAGGGAAAGAAGGAGAAACTGTAGAGAGAATTAGTAGAAGTATGAGGAAAGAAAGAAGGAAAGGAGGAAAGGAAGGAAGGAAGAAAGAAGCAAAGAAGGAAGGAAAGGAGGGAGGGAGGGAGGAAGTAAGGAAGGAAGGAGGGAAAGAAGGAGAAACTGTAGAGAGATTTAGTAGAAGTATGAGGAAAGAAAGAAGGAAAGGAGGAAAGGAAGGAAGGAAGAAAGAAGCAAAGAAGGAAAGAAAGGAGGGAGCGAAGGAGGGAGGAAGGAAGGAAGGAAGGAGGGAAAGAAGGAGAAACTGTAGAGAGAATTAGTAGAAGTATGAGGAAAGAAAGAAGGAAAGGCGGAAAGGAAGGAAGGAAGAAAGAAGCAAAGAAGGAAAGAATGGAGGGAGGGAGGGAGGGAGGAAGGAAGGAAGGAGGGAAAGAAGGAAAAAAGACAGAAAGAAGATACAGTAAAAATAAAATAAAGTATAATATAGTTATTGAATTAAAAAATATTTAGAAAAAAAAAAAGGGACGGGTAGAACCTTAGGACAAATGTTGGAAGCAAAGCTATACAGAGAAAATCTTACACAGAAGCATACACATACACCTTCACAAAGAGAGGTAAAGGGGGAAAAATCATAAATCTTGCTCTCAGAGACCACCTCCTCAATTTGGGGTGATTCATTGTCTAAAGGAGGGAAGGAAGGAAGGAAAGAAAGAAAGAAAGAACGAAGGTAAAGTATAATAAAGTTATTACAATTAAAATTAATTATTAAGAAAAAAAAATTTTTTTTTTTAAAACCATGGACGGATAGAGCCCTAGGACAAATGGTGGAAGCAAGAGTATACAGACAAGATCTCACACAGAAGCATACACGTACACATTCACAAAAAGAGGAAAAGGGAAAAAAATCATAGATCTCGCTCCTAAAATCCACCTCTTCAATTTGGGATCATTCCTTGTCTATTCAGGTATTCCACAGATGCAGGGTATATCAAGTTGATTGTGGAGCTTTAATCCGCTGCTTCTGTGGCTGCTGGGAGAGATTTCCCTTTCTCTTCTTTGTTCTCACAGCTCACAGGAGCTCAGCTTTGGATTTGGCCCTGCCTCTGCGTGTAGGTCGCTGGAGGGCGTCTGTTTTTTCGCTCAGACAGGACGGGGTTAAAGGAGCTGCTGATTGGGGTCTCCGGCTCACTCAGGCCGGGGGTTGGGGGATGGGGGAAGGAGGGGCACTGCGTGCGGGGCGGGCCTGCGGCGGCAGAGGCAGCGCGACGTTGCGGCAGAGGCCGGCGTGATGTTGCACCAGCCTGAGACCCGCCGTGTGTACTCCCGGGGAAGTTGTCCCTGAATCCTGGGAGCCTGGCAGTGGCGGGCTGCACAGGCTCCGCGGAAGAGGGGTGTGGAGAGTGACCTGTGCTCGCACACAGGCCCCCCCGGTGGCGGCAGCAGCAGCCCTAGCGTCTCCCGCCCGTCTCTGTGGTTCACGCTTTTAGCCGCGGCTCGCGCCCGTCTCTGGAGTTCCTTTAAGCAGCGCTCTTAAACCCCTCTCCTCGTGCACCAGGAAACAAAGAGGGAAGAAAAGGTCTCTTGCCTCTTCGGCAGGTGCAGGCTTTTCCCCGAACTCCCTCCCGGCTAGTCGTGGTGCACTAACCCCTTCAGGCTATGTTCAAGCTGCCAATCCCAGTCCTCTCCCTGCGCTCCGTCCAAAACCGAAACCCGAGCCTCAGCTCGCAGCCCCGCCCGCCCCGGCGGGTGAGCAGACAAGCCTCTCGGGTTGGTGAGTGCCAGTGGGCACCGATCATCTGTGCAGTAATCTCCCCGCTTTGCCCTCCGTACCCGTTGCTGTGCACCACTCCGCGGTCCCGAAGCTCCCCCCTCCGCCTCCCGCAGTCTCCGCCCGTGGAGGGGCTTCCTAGTGTGTGGAAACTTTTCCTCCTTCACAGCTCCCTCCCACTGGTGCAGGTGCCGTCCTTATTCTTTTGTCTCTGTTTTTTCTTTTTTTCTTTTGCCCTACCCAGGTACGTGGGGAGTTTCTTGCCTTTTGGGAGGTCTGAAGTCTTCTGCCAGCCTTCAGTAGGTGTTCTGTAGGAGTTGTTCCACGTGTAGATGTATTTCTGGTGTATCCGTGGGGAGGAAGGCGATCTCCGCGTCTTACTCTTCCGCCATCTTCCCGCAATCTCCACTTTTTTTTTTTTTTTTTTGAGGGCCTTAGAGAGGGCCAAATTTGAATGTCCTTGAAAGGCAGGCATGTTCTATGGTATATGGTACATAATTGTTACATTTTCTAACATACACCAACACCACCCCTACCCCTTTCCTATTCTTTGGTAGAAGTGTCTTTAAATACCCTGGTGGAATTATTGATTTTCTGAATAGTTTGTGTAGAGTTGATCCTACCCAAGCCCCAGGTACAGGAATATGCTATTGGCCTAAGCCAGAGACATCTCATGCCTCTGGTCATAGTTAATGAAATAGGGATGGACACGTGATCTAGTTCAGAATACTGATTATCAGACCCAGTACTTTATGTTAACAGTTTTAGAAAGAAGAACACTCATTTTCTTTTTTTCTATATTTGAACATGGAAGAAAAAGCCCTAGAAATATGAACAGCCATCTTAACACAATCAGGACATGAGAATCAAGTCAACATGAAAGAGAGGAAGATTGAGAAACTGAGAGACAGAGACTGATGACACTGTTTGGAACCCCTGGATCAAGCTATACCTGAAACATATATTCCTGGACTTTTGTTTAGGTGAACTAATAAATTCCTTTTTGATTAAGTTGGTTTGAGCTTGTTTTCCTGCCATTCACAACCAAGAGTCAAACTATGTGATTGGCAATCTAAAACCCATTGACAAAATCTAGCTTACTGCCTATTTTTTTACTGCTTATAAGATAAGAATGGTTTTATCCATTTTTAAATGATTGGGGGACTTCCCTGTTGGCACAGTGGATAAGACTCCACACTCCCAATGCAGGAGGCCCGGGTTCAATCCCTGGTCAGGGACCTAGATCCAACATGCATGCCTCAAATAATAGTTTGCATGCCACAACCAAGGAGCCGGTGATCCACAACTAAGACCCGGTGCGACCAAATAAATAAATTAATTTTAAAAAATGATTGTAAAAAAAGATTATTTTGTGACACATGCAAACTGTGTGAAATTCAAATTTCAGTGTCCATAAATGAAGTGTTATTAGAACGCAGCCATGCTTATTCATTTACAAATCATCTATGCCTGCTTGTGTGCTCTAACGGTAGAGTTGAGTAGTTGTAACAGAAACTGTATGACCTACAAAGCCTAAAATATTTACAATTTGGCTGTTTACAGAAAACGTTTGCTGACCTCTGGTTTAACTAAAATGGTGATGCCCAAGAGTTCTTTTTGTTTAAGCTTCCTATTGGTCTCCTAGGGAGATGGTAATGGGCTCGTTGAAATTTATGTTTCTATCTAAGACTAAGAATTGAAGTATAGGCTGGAAGAGAGGGGTAAGGGGTCACTTCTAACCACTGAGGGAATAATTCAGTGGGTAAGGAATTTATTCACTATCCTGTAAGAGAAATCGTCTTACAGGAAGAGAGAAGAGAGAATTTTGAGTAAGTTGTTAAATATTATTAGGTGAATGTTTTCTGGCCTAAGCCCTGGAGAAGCTGTTTTACATTTCCATCTTTAGAGGGAGGGAGTGAAAAGTTGACATTTATTCATTCTCTACAATGTTAGATATTGTGCTTAGGTTTTAGTCTCATATTATGTTTGATTCATCCTCAAAATAATTATATGAGCTAAGTCATATTATTATTCCCACTTTTATGATGAGAAAACTGAGACTTTACCCTGCTCCACTTAGCTAGTAAGTACCAGAGCTGAGATTTGAGCACAAATCAGTTGGGCTCCCAAATCTATGCTCTTTCTGCTGTATCATTGGGTGGACAAATCTGAATGAACAAGACAAGCAGAAGAATTCTAAAAGTCTGAGAACTGTAAGAAACTGAGTTAGACTGTTCTATTTGGAAGCCTTATTGAACAAGAATTACAAACTGATGGAAGAAAGTCCATCTCCAATAGAAAGTAGCACTTTTGAGAATGAAAGGGGACACTGTAAAAAATTTTGCTGGGTCAAGAGAATTAATCTGAGATTGTCTTGGGCTATCCAGGATGTATAGTGATCCTAATTAGTAGTTACAACAGCCATATGGTTGTGGGAGGAGTCCTGAAAATCAGACATTGATAAATTATACCAAGATTATTATAAGAATGGTTTTATCCATTTTTTTTTGCGGTACTCAGGCCTCTCACTGTTGTGGCCTCTCCCATTGTGGAGCACAGGCTTCGGACGCGCAGGCTCAGCAGCCATGGCTCACGGGCCCAGCCACTCCGTGGCACGTGGGATCTTCCCGGACCGGGGCATGAACCCGTGTCCCCTGCATCGGCAGGAGGACTCTCAACCACTGTGCCACCAGGGAAGCCCCCATTTTTAAATGATTGATAAATTATACCAAGATATACCACGACCAGATTATACCAAGGTCAACTGAGAGCATTGGAGTAGAGGCTACATTGGGATGGAGCAGATAAATGCACGCTAGCAGCTGCTCAGGACAACTACAGTGCTGATCCCCAAGAAGGCTTTGCTAAGTGGTAATGGAAGGACGCAAAGGGATGGGCTATTGTCAATTTTTATTGAGCTCAGAGTCAGAAATGACTGTCATTGTAACTCAAACCCACCTTCATTAGAGACCTCCAAGCTGGGGAAACGTGGATTAAATTTACCACGAGGAATACTCCCTTCCCTCTATTTTCAAGAACGATGATAAAGAGACCAGTGTAGGTTTCCAGCTTTTAGCTAGCTTGCAGGTAGCTATTGTGAGGATTCCTCTGAGACATACCTGGTAGGGCTTCTCTGAAGGAATAGCTGAACAATGATAGCAATTCTCAGCTTGCCATCCTTCTAGTCCCAGACCTACTTGCCAGGCTGTTCCAGTCCTGTGCCGTTAAACTGAATTACAGGCTCACCACCCTCTCACATGTTTTCCAAGACAAACAAAAACTGTTTTTATTTAGCCGTTTTGCCTTTCTTATATTTCTTTCCTCTTTTGATGGTATCAATTTTCTTTCATTCGTTTTTAGCCTCTGCCCCCATTCTTGTCCTGCTGTCTGATTTCTAATACAACCGCTTTACAAGGGGTGCCATTTTGAAGATGAGGAAATGAGCTTTTCTATTTTTCTGATAATGTACTGGTAACCAAATAAGGTAGCAACAGGAAGAAAGGCATTCTCTTTACCTGTGTGTGCCCTCCCCTTCAAGATTTTTTAAAAATCCATCAACATTTCTTGTGCTGTCAAAACCCATAATAAATTGTAGAACTTGACAGCTGCACATTTATTGGCAAACACCACTTTGAAAGGATGTGTCCCTAGAGGATCAGTCTTGACAGTGTTTTTAACCAACATGCCTTGGAACACTGGTACAGACATCAGTCGATGAAAGCAAAGCTCTGTTCATGGATTGTGCTGATTCTGCACACCCATTCACCCTCCATGCCAAACCATCATTTGGTTATTCATTGCAAGTCCCACCAGCCTGCACAATGCTTGCCTAATGAATTCGAGATAGCATCTTATATATGCCAACATCTTGTATAATACCCAGATTTGATATGCCTTTACTCCTAGACTCCACAGCTTGAGATTTAAATGTGACAATGCTATTATGTTACAGTTTATCTTGAAAAACCACATACCTCTGGCTAGGCAAGACAGGCAACCTGGTACCAAGGGTATTTGGGGGTTTCTTTCAAGCACATTATCAGGAGATACAGCAGGAAAAAAGTAAAGAGCCAGACCTGATGGGGTAGAAAGTCAGTCCTCTAGGCAAACAAAATTGCTTGGTCTTTACCACTGAATGGCGTTTTTCAAGAACACACAGAATAACAGCCAGAGCAGACACATAGGAGACTTTTCATAGGCAACATAAAGGATAGCCAAGAGAAAATCATGATTCTGCAACTAACATACTACGTAAGATGGAAGGGAGTAAAATGCTGCTAAACTTTATAAAACTCATGTTGGTTGGCTTTCTTTTTCAAAGGAACCACAGAGGTTCCTCTTTCAGAAGCACTTCCTTTCCCTTTACTTTAGATGCCCTAGTAATGTGCAGTAAGGGAATTGTGTGCATTAATGATATTCCTACTTCCAATCAAATTGTGGTTTCTAGATTACTGATTCCTCCTCGATTTCTCTAATAAGTGGCATCTATGCTGCTTAGCAATTAGATCTAAGAGCCTCAGAATGGTTTGCAGGTTTGCCTGGCCTGAAAGGTGGAGAAAGGATTGTAGATAGAGTGCCTTATGCTATCTCCCAGTATTTTTGTCTACATGCCAAATTAAATGAAGTTGAAAGCTTTGTATTATTAATTTGAAGAAAATGGCTTTGTGATACAGTGTGCTCAATGTCTGAGACATTTTAAATATATTAGTACCTACTATAAGCTATGCATGTTAAAGCCTAGCTATTGAAAAAAATGACCCAAAATGATTGAATTTAAATGATTTAAAGGGTCCAAGAAAGAGTCCCATTTGGCTGTCCCTGAATTGATAGTTTAATAGGTGATGGCATCTTCCTATCTATTAAACATCTTATCAGATTTATTCGTGTTAGATGATAATTTCCCAAATATATTGAAACATCACCACTATTTTTAGTGATGCATATATAATTTAAGGAATCTTCTTAAAAGAAAGTCAATTAATCTTTTGATAGCCAGGAAATTATGTTGTGGTAAAAATTAACAATTTTAATGCAAGTAGAGAGCATAATTTTAACTACAACCTTTTACCACCACTTCTCTTAGCCTTTGCTTGTCACTTTCCGTGAGTATATATAAGTTGTTTGATATTCCACAAGCATATATGTGAACATGCAAGGGACCTATTAAATGTTGTTCTCAGTTAACCACAGTGATTTGTATAAATAATAACAAATATAGAAACAAAAGAGTAAAACCAAAAATGTGTTCTTATTTCTTAGAGTTTGTCTGGTAATGATGCTTTCAAAACTCCTAAAACTGTCAGAAATAGTTATGCTTTACTATACATGTGTGAAATTGCAGTCTAAAAATGTGGAATTGCTTTGGTCTTTTTGATTTTGCCCAGTATAAAGAAATAAATACATTATTTGAATGAAGGTAATGATATTTGCAAAGTCATAGAGAAATAAACTTCTATAGAATCTATAATGGGCATTTTTGCTTTCTATGGTTAAACTTTTATTATGTCAAGGCTCTACATGAAAACTTAAATGTTCTTTCTGCCAAGTTCAAAAAATTTTTTTATATGCCACCTATCAGTTTCAGGACATATCATTGGAAGTCAGATTTTCTATGGTTACACATCCAATTACTCTGTGTATATGGTAGCTGTTTTCTGAATACATGAAAAATATCTAGATATTGTTCAGTATTTTCAGTTTTCATTGGGGTGTTTGGTATCACCTAGATCTAGCATGATTCTCCAAAGATGCCATTTTAGATATTTACTTAAATAGAAACTACTAAGATTTGAAAAATACAGAATCTTTTTTTCATTTCATTTTATTGAAGTATAGTTGATTTACAATGCTGTGTTAATCTCTACTATACAGCAAAATGATTCAGTTATACATATGTATACATTCTTTTTCATATTCTTTTCCATTATGGTTTATCTCAGGATATTGAATATAGTTCCCTGTGCTATACAGTAGGGCCTTGCTGTTTATCCATTCTATATATGAGTTTGCATCTGCTAATCCCAAACTCCCACTCCATCCCTCCCTCACCAACCCCCTCTGCCTTGGCAACCACAAGTCTGTTCTCTATGTCTGTGAGTCTGTTTCTGTTTTGTAAATAAGTTCACTTGTATTACTTTTTTTAGATTCCACATATAAGTGATTTCATATAATATTGGTCTTTCTCCTTCTGACTTACTTCACTTAGTATGATGATCTCTAGGTCCATGTTGCTGTGAATGGCATTATTTCAGTCATTTTTATGGCTGAGACGTATTCCATTGTGTATTTGTATCATATCTTCTTTATCCATTCATCTGTTGATGGACATTTAGGTGGTTTCCCTGTCTTGGCTATTCAAAAATACAGAATCTTAACTTAAAATATCACTGCATAACTTTACTTCCAAATAGTCATCGAATGTTATGGGTACAAATTATTTGACATTTGCATTTCTTATTTCTCAACAGTCCTGCAAAGAGGTTAGTGGATAATCCACTTTACATTTAACATCTGAGGAGGCAAAGGCCCAAAGAGATACAATTGCTGGATTCACCAGTCATTCAAGTAACTATTCTACAGAAAACAGCACGAATAAAACTGTAATTCTTTCATTCACTCAACAGTTATCAATTGATTGCTTATTATGGTTGAAGCACTATGATAACTCTGAATGATACAAGGAAGCAGAACATGTTCTTCATTCCTAGAGCTCTGTTTGATAATGATTAACTCAAAGTTTCTTAGGGTGTCACAAACAGATATGTTTTATCATACTTGTGTAGAATTACTGTTTCTAGAAGCATAGAGTAAATTTAAATTAAATACATTTACAGATTATAATGCATTAACATTTTAAGGAAGAAGGTGATTAAATGCAAATGGAAGGTACAGGCATTAAGTAAATAATAACATAGTCAAAGAGTATCCCCTAATTTCAACTTCTAATCCATAGGCCTGTTATGAAGCTCCATCTCAAGAAATCTTAACTGAGATAACTTCCCATCTTTTCCATATGAAAAAGGTGTTCAACATTTCCAAACGTACTGGCTATAATAATAATAAATTATTTTATCTCCAATCTTGTAAATTTCCTGTGATTTTTAAATTTATTTTATTTTATTTTAAAAATTAATTAATTTATTTATTTTTTACATCTTTATTGGAGCATAACTGCTTTACAATGGTGTCTTAGTTTCCGCTTTATAACAAAGTGAATCAGTTATACATACACATATGTTCCCATATCTCTTCCCTCTTGCATTTCACTCCCTCCCACCCTCCCTATCCCACCCCTCTAGGTAGTCACAAAGCACCGAGCTGATCCCCCTGTGGTATGCAGCTGCTTCCCACTAGCTATCTATTTTACATTTGGTAGTGTATATATGTCCATACCACTCTCTTGCTTTGTCACAGCTTACCCTTCCCCCTCCCCATATCCTCAAGTCCATTCTCTAGTAGGTCTGTGTCTTATTCCTGTCTTACCCCTAGGTTCTTCATGATATTTTTTTTCTTAAATTCCATATATGTGTGTTAGCATACAGGATTTGTCTTTCACTTTCTGACTTACTTCACTCTGTATGACAGACTCTAGGTCCATCCACCTCAATAAAAAGAGCTCAATTTCATTTATTTTTACTGCTGAGTAATATTCCATTGTATATATTTGCCACATCTTTATCCATTCATCCGATGATGGACACTTAGGTTGTTTCCACCTCCTGGCTATTGTAAACAGAGCTGTAATGAACATTTTGGTACATGACTCTTTTTGAATTACGGTTTTCTCAGGGTATATGCCCAGTAGTGGGATTGGTGGGTCATATGGTAGTTCTATTTGTAGTTTTTTAAGGAACCTCCATACTGTTCTCCATAGTGGCTGTATCAATTCACATTCCCACCAGCAGTGCAAGAGTGTTCCCTTTTCTCCACACCCTCTCCAGCATTTATTGTTTCTAGATTTTTTGATGATGGCTATTCTGACTGGTGTGAGATGATATCTCATGGTAGTTTTGATTTTCATTTCTCTAATGATTAATGATGTTGAGCATTCTTTCATGTGTTTGTTGGCAGTCTGTATATCTTTTTTGGAGAAATGTCTATATAGGTCGTCTGCCCATTTTTGGATTGGGTTGTTTGTTTTTTTGTTATTAAGCTGCATGAGCTGCTCGTAAATTTTACAGATTAATGCTTTGTCAGTTGCTTCATTTGCAAATAATTTCTCTGAATTTGAGGGTTGTCTTTTGGTCGTGATTATGGTTTCCTTTGCTGTTCAAAACTTTTGAAGTTTCATTAGGTCCGATTTGTTTATTTTTGTTTTTATTTCCATTTTTCTAGGAGGTGGGTCAAAAGGGATCTTGCTGTGATTTATATTGTAGAGTGTTCTGCCTATGTTTTCCTCTAAGAGTTTGATAGCTTCTGGCCTTACATTTAGGTCTTTAATCCATTTTGAGCTTATTTTTGTGTATGGTATTAGGAGTGATCTAATCTCATACTTTTACATGTCCTGTCCCAGTTTTCCCAGCACCACTTATTTAAGAGGCTGTTCTTTCTCCACTGTATATTCCTGACTCCTTTATCAAAGACAAGGTGACCAAATGTGCATGGGTTTATCTCTGGGCTTTCTATCCTGTTCTATTGATCTATTTTTCTGTTTTGGGCCACTACAATGCTGTCTTGATTACTGTAGCTTTGTAGTATAGTTCTGAAGTCATGGAGACTAATTCCTCAGCTCCGTTTTTTGTTCTCAAGATTGCTTTGGCTATTCAGGGTCTTTTTGTATTTCCATAAAAATTGTGAAATTCCTTGCTCTACTTCTGTGAAATATGTCAGTGGTGGTTTGATAGGGATTGCATTGAATCTGTAGATTGCTTAGGGTAGTAGAGCCATTTTCACAATGTTGATTCTTCCAGTCCCAGAACATGGTATATCTGTCCATCTATTTGTATCATCTTTAATTTCTTTCATCAGTGTCTTATAATTTTCTGCATACAGGTCTTTTGTCTCCTTAGGTAGGCTTATTCCTAGATATTTTATTCTTTTTGTTGCAATGGTAAATAGGAGTGTTTTCTTGATTTCACTGTCAGTATATAGGAATGCCAGAGATTTCTGTGCATTACTTTTGTATCCTGATACTTTACCAAATTCATTGATTAGCTCTAGTAGTTTTCTGGTAGCATCTTTAGGATTCTCTATGTATAGTATCATGTCATCTGCAAACAGTGACAGCTTTATTTCTTCTTTTCTGATTTGGATTCTTTTCCTTTCCTTTTCTTCTCTGATTGCTGTGGCTAAAACTTCCAAAACTATGTGGAATAAGAGTGGTGTGAGAGGGAAACCTTGTCTTGTTCCTGATCTTAGTGGAAATGCTTTAAGTTTTTCACCATTGAGGATGATGTTAGCTGTGGGTTTGTCATATATGGCCTTTATTATGTTGAGGAAATTTCCCTCTATGCCTACTTTCTGCATGTTTTTTTAATCATAAGTGGGTGTTGAATTTTGTCAAAAGCTTTCTCTGCATCTGTTGAGATGATCATATGGTTTTTCTCCTTCAATTTGTTAATATGGTGTATCACATTGATTGATTTACGTATATTGAAGATTCCTTGCATTCCTGGAATTAGCCCCACTTAATCTTGGTGTATGATCCTTTTAATGTGCTGTTGGATTCTGTTTGCTAGTACTTTGTTGAGGATTTTTGCATCTACGTTCATCAGTGATATTGGCCTGTAGTTTTCTTTCTTTGTGACATCCTTGTCTGGCTTTGGTATCAGGGTGGTGATGGCCTCGTAGCATGAGTTTGGGAGTAGTCCTCCCTCTGCTATATTTTGGAACAGTTTGAGAAGGGTAGGTGTTAGCTCTTCTCTAAATGTTTGATAGAATTTGCCTGTGAAGCCATCTGGTCCTGGGCTTTTGTTTATTGGAAGATTTTTAATCACAGTTTCAATTTCATTGTTTGTGATTGGTCTGTTCATATTTTCTATTTCTTCCTGATTCAGTCTTGGCAGGTTGTGCATTTCTAAGAATTTGTCCGTTTCTTCCATGTTGTCCATTTTATTGGAATAGAGTTGCTTGTAGTAATCTCTCATGATCTTTTGTATTTCTGCAGTGTCAGTTGTTACTTCTTTTTCATTTCTAATTCTATTGATTTGAGACTTCTCCCTTTCTTTCTTGATGGCTCTGTCTAAAGGTTTATCAATTTTGTTTATCTTCTCTAAGAGTCAGCTTTTAGTTTTTTTGATATTTGGTATTGTTTCCTTCATTTCTTTTTCATTTATTTCTGATCTGATTTTTATGATTTCTTTACTTCTTCTGACTTTGGGTTTTTTTGGTTCTTCTTTGCATTGCATTGGTGCAAAGTTTTGGGTTCTTCTTTGCATTGCATTAGGTGCAAAGTTATGTTGTTTATTTAAGATGTTTCCTGTTTCTTAAGGTAGGATTGTATTGCTATGAACTTCCCTCTTAGAACAGCTCTTGCTGCATCCCATAGGTTTTGGGTCATTGTGTCTCCATTGTCATTTGTTTCCAGGTATTTTTTTTTATTTCCTCTTTGATTTCTTCAGTGATCTCTTCATTATTAAGTAGTGTATTGTTTAGCCTCCATGTGTTTGTATTTTTTACAGACCATTTCCTGTAATTTATATCTAGTCTCATAGCGTTGTGGTTGGAAAAGATACTTGATCCAATTTCAGTTTTCTTAAATTTACCAAGGCTTGATTTGTGACCCAAGATATGATCTATTCTGGAGAATGTTCCATGAACACTTGAGAAAAATGTGTATTCTGTTGTTTTTGGATGGAATGTCCTATAAATATCAATTAAGTCCATCTTGTTTAATGTATCATTTAAAGCTTGTGTTTCCTTATTTATTTTCATTTTGGATGATCAGTCCATGGGTGAAAGTGGGGTGTTAAAACCCCCTACTATGTATGTGTTACTGTCGATTTCCCCTTTTTTGGCTGTTAGTATTTCCCTTATGTATTGAGGTGCTCCTATGTTGGGTGCCTAAATATTTACAATTGTTATATCTTCTTCTTAGATCAATCCCTTGGTCATTATGTAGTGACCTTTTTGTCTCTTCTAATAGTCTTTATTTTAAAGTCTATTTTGTCTGATATGAGAATTGCTACTCCAGCTTTCTTTTGGTTTCTATTTTTATGGAATATCATTTTCCATTCCCTTACTTTCAGTCTGTATGTGTCTCTAGGTCTGAAGTGGGTCTCTTGTAGACAGCATATATATGGGTCTTGTTTTGTATCCATTCAGCCAGTCTGTATCTTTTGGTGGGAGCATTTAGTCCACTTACATTTAAGGTAATTATCGATATGTATGTTCCTATTCCCATTTTCTTAATTGTTTTGGGTTTGTTATTGTAGGTCTTTTCCTTCTCTTGTGTTTGTTGCCTAGAGAAGTTCCTTCAGCATTTGTTGTAAAGCTGTTTGGTGGTGTTGAACTTTCTCAGCTTTTGCTTTTCTGTAAAGGTTTTAGTTTCTCCATCAAATCTGAATGAGATCCTTGCTGGTAGAGTAATCTTGGTTGTATTTTTTCTCCTTTATCACTTTAAATATATCCTGCCAGTCCGTTCTGCCTTGCAGAGTTTCTGCTGAAAGATCAGCTGTTAACCTTATGGGGATTCCCTTTGGTGTTATTTGTTGTTTTTCCCTTGCTGATTTTAATATGTTTTCTTTGTATTTAATTTTTGACAGTTTGATTAATATGTGTCTTGGCATATTTCTCCTTGGATTTTTCTTGTATGGGACTCTC
This sequence comes from Phocoena sinus, assembly GCF_008692025.1. NCBI lineage: Eukaryota > Metazoa > Chordata > Mammalia > Artiodactyla > Phocoenidae > Phocoena > Phocoena sinus. Next base: position 83,202,460 of record NC_045784.1, read on the forward strand.
TGAGCTTCCTGGACTTGATTACCTATTTCCTTTCCCATCTTAGTGAAGTTTTCAACTATAATCTCTTCAAATATTTTCTCAGTCCCTTTCTTTTTCTCATCTCCTTCTGGAACCCCTACAATTCGAATGTTGGTGTGTTTAATGTTGTCCCAGAGGTCTCTGAGACTGTCCTTAGTTCTTTTCATTCCTTTTTCTTTATTCTGCTCTGCAGTAGTTATTTCCACTATTTTATCTTCCAGGTCATTTATCCGTTCTTCTGCCTCAGTTATTCTGCTATTGATCCCATCTAGAGTATTTTAAATTTCATTTAATGTGTTGTTCATCGTTGCTTGTTTCATCTTTAGTTCTTCTAGGTCCTTGTTAAATGTTTCTTGCATTTTGTCTATTCTATTTCCAAGATTTTGGATCATCTTTACTATCAATATTCTCAATTATTTTCAGGTAGACTGCCTATTTCCTCTTCATTCATTAGGTCTGGTGGGTTTTTATCTTGCTCCTTCATCTGCTGTGTGTTTTTCTGTCTTCTCATTTTGATTTTCTTACTGTGTTTGGGGTCTCCTTTTTGCAGGCTGTTGGTTTGTAGTTCCCATTGTTTTTGGTGCCTGTCCCCATTGGGTAAAGTTGGTTCAGTGGGTTGTGTAGGCTTCCTTGTGGAGGAGACTAGTGCCTGTGTTCTGGTGGATGAGGCTGGATCTTGTCTTTCTGGTGGGCAGGTCCATGTCTGGTGGTGTGTTTTGGGGTGTCTGTGAACTTATTATGACTTTAGGCAGCCTCTGTGCTAATGGGTGGTGTTGTGTTCTTGTCTTGCTAGTTGTTTGGCATAGGGTGTCCAGCACTGTAGCTTGCTGGTTGTTGAGTGAAGCTGGGTGCTGTTGTTGAGATGGAGATCTCTGGGAGATTTTCGCCATTTGATATTATGTGGAGCTGGTAGGTCTCTTGTGGACCAGTGTCCTGAAGTTGTCTCTCCCACCTCAGAGGCACTGCAGTGACTCCTGGCTGTAGCACGAAGAGCATTTCATCCACGTGGCTCAGAATAAATGGGAGAAAAAGTAGAAAAAAAGAAAGAAAGAAAGAAAGGAGGGAGGGAGGGAGTGCGGGATTGAGAGGAGGATGGAAGGAAGGAAGGAAGAAAGAAAAAGAAAAACAATTATTAAGGAAAAAAAAATTTTTAAAGAAAAAGCAAAACAAAATAATAAACCAAAAAACCCTCACGGATTGAACCCTACGACAAATGTGAAAGAAAAGCTATACAGACAAAATCTCACGCAGACGCATACACATACACACTCACAAAAAGAGGAAAAGGGAAAAAAATCATAAATCTTGCTGTCAAAGTCCATCTCCTCAATTTGGGATGATTCGTTGTCTATTCATGTATTCCACAGATGCAGGGTACATCAAGTTGATTGTGGAGCTTTAATCCGCTGTTTCTGAGTCTGCTGGGAGATATTTCCCTTTCTCTTCTTTGTTCGCACAGCTCCCCGGCGCTCAGCTTTGGATTTGGCCCCGCCTCTGCGTGTAGGTCGCCGGAGGGCGTCCGTTCTTCACTCAGACAGGACCGGGTTAAAGAAACAGCTGCTTTGGGGCCTCTGGTTCACTCAGGACCGGGGGAGGGAGGGATACGGAGTGCAGGGCGAGTCTGCAGCGGCAGAGGTCAGCGTGACGTTGCACCCGCCTGAGGCGCACCGTGCTGCATTCTCCCGGGGAAGTTGTCCCTGGATCCTGGGACCCTGGCAGTGGCAGGCTGCACAGGCTCCCTGGAAGGTAGGTGTGGATAGTGACCTGTGCTCGCACACAGGCTTCTTGGTGGTGGCGGCAGCAGCAGCCTTAGCGTCTCATGACCATCTCTGTGGTCTGCGCTTTTAGCCGGGGCTTGCGCCCGTCTCTGGAGCTCCTTTAAGCACCGCTCTTAATCCCCTCTCCTCGCACACCAGGAAACAAAGAGGGAAGAAAAAGTCTCTTGCCTCTTTGGCAGGTCCAGACTTTTCCCTGGACTCCCTCCCGGTAGCCGTGGTGCAGTAACCCCCTGCAGGCTGTGTTCACGCTGCCAACCCCAGTCCTCTCCCTGCACTACAACCGAAGACCGAGCCTCTGCTCGCAGCCCCGCCCACCCCGGCAGGTGAGCAGACAAGCCTCTCTGGCAGGTGAGTGCTGGTCAGCACCGATCCTCTGTGCGGGAATCTCTCAGCTTTGCCCTCTGCACCCCTGTTGCTGTGCTCTCCTCTGCGGCTCTGAAGCATCCCCCCTCCGCCACCCACAGTCTCCGCCCGCGAAGGGGCTTCCTAGTGTGTGGAAACCTTTCCTCCTTCACAGCTCCCTCCCACTGGTTCAGGTCCCGTCCCTATTCTTTTGTCTGTTTTTTTCTTTTGCCCTACCCAGGTGCGTGGGGAGTTTCTTGCCTTTTGGGAGGTCTGAGGTCTTCTGCCAGCATTCAGTAGGTGTTCTGTAGGAGTCGTTCCATGTGTAGATGTATTTCTTGTGTATCTGTGCGGAGGAATGTGATCTCTGCATCTTACTCTTCCCCTCATCTCCTCCTGTGATTTTTGACTCTGCTGCTTTTTGTGTCCTTTTCTAACTGAACTGCCGAATGCTGCTATTTCATCTGTCTCTCTCTCTCTCTCTCCCCCTCTCTCTTTCTCTCTCTCTCACACACACACACATACACACACAGACACACACACACATACTCACACTCACAGACTCTTACCCTGTGTTTTCCTTTCTCTCTCCCTTCAGATCAACTTAGTTTCTGGACATCTCATTTAACTATCATACCTTCTTCTCAATCCTTAATCTCTTCTTTAACCTTTACCAACATTATATTAACAAGGACCTTGATGGCTCATTTCCTACTCAAACCTGAATGTATAATATGATCTTGGAGATCTATACCCATTCATTACATCTCATCTTCAATTTTGCCCAAGTAACCTCTTATTCACAAATTGTTTGCTTTTTTCCCTGTAGTGTACCTAAATTTACTTCCAGGTTTTAACCAACTTAGAACATTTTGTTGATGATTTCTGTCTCATAAAGAAAGGCCATAATCCATGTACCAGAGTAGACTGGATTCATCTATTCTTTCTTTGATCTTAGACCACAAAGTCCTGGTGTGGTAAATTGTATTTCTGTTGAGAATAAATTGATCCCAATCTGTAAGAACCATCCGTAAGGGAGTTCTTTGCTCTATTGATACCAGCATTGACCATGTGACTTGCTTTGGCCAATGAAGTATAACTCTCTTCCAAGCAGATGCTTTATGAGCCAGCATGCGCTATTCTATGCTCACCTTCCCTCTCTACCGTGAGATCAGAACTATCCTAGAAAGGGACTTATTTATTAATCTGAGTCCCAGAGTAAATACATCATGGAGCGTAGCTGCAGCTGACCATCAGTAGACCTGTACTTTGAATGAAAAAGTAAATTTTGGTTGTTTTAAGCCAGTGAGATTTTGTGATTGTTTGTTACTACAACACAGAGTAACCTAAGCTGACTGATAATATGTGCTTATTATCTGTAATTTGCCTGTGGTAGTTAGAGTGGCATCATGAACCTGAAAGTAAACAACATGCATGCTGTAATACCTGCTCCTTTTCCTGATGTCCAACTTTTTGTGTCTTTAGTTATCCAGGTGGGAAATCTTGCTATAATTTTTTATTTTCTTCCTGTGTCCACCCACCATTCCTTCCTTAATTATGATCCTTGTACCAATAAACTTTCTAAAAGCCATATGTTCTAATTTTAAATAGTACTCAGGTCTCTTGCTCCTAACTCTTTCCAGGAAGCAGTAGCTCCTGACAGGCGTTAAGAGTCACAATTAGAAAAACAACACCTCACATCAAGTAAGCATGGAAAGGGCTAAGTACCAACACTGCCTTGTTTAATGATAGTAATACACTAAGCTTGGTGTACTATTGATATTATAGTCCCTATTTTAAACATGGAGAAACTAAGTCAGAGAGAGCTGTAAGTATTTTGTCTAAAGTTACACATAAGTGTCAGAAATAGGATTTGAACACAGTCGGGCTGGCATCAATGTCCCATCATTTTCACCATTGCTCTAAACTCTTTAGTAGGATTTGTAAGGGATGGTGCTTCTTCTAGAAAGAGGAAAGTGTATAGTAAAAGCTTTGTCTTCTCTGGGAGCTTCTCTGTCTCTGTTTCTGTATATCTCTCTGTCTCTCTGTCTCTCTTTGACAGAGGACCTTCTCCTCCCCAAATTGACCCAACTTGAAGGCCCACCTTCTGATTTTCCCTGGAACGTGGCCATTTTTGTGTGGTATAATGGGTTGACTCTGGTTTGGGTGGGGCCCAGAGGCAGAAGAGAAGGAAGTAGGCAGTTCTCCCCCAGGTTGAGAAAGAAGGGAATTTTTTTCAGCATTTTGTGCTTCTCACAGTGAAATGGTAGAATCTAGAGGGGTAGGGTCAGAGATTCTTTTAGGGACAAAATCAAGCTTTTTAAGATTCACATATGGCCCATTCCTGACCCCAGGGAAGGAGTTTTGGGGTCAAAACTCTGACCAGGAGATGTGCATGCATTTGGTTGGAGTGTTCCCCATACATTTAATCTTCAGGAAACTGGCTCCAGCAGAAATCTAGTTGAGGATTTAGGGGCCTGAGGACCTTGCAAACTGTTCGTCAGAGACAGGTTAATACAGTAGTCTTTTTCTGTTTTTTTTTTTCTTTCCCATTTTCATTCTAGTCTGGGCCATTATCTCTCATCAGGTTATTGTAATAGTTTCTATTTTCTGGTCAGATAACTTCACCTGCTTCCTGCTGATGATTGAAAGCATTCTAAAGTACTTTGCTTGGCTGCAACCACCCCTTTCTGTTTTACTTCTTACTTTTTCTTTCAACACTTTACATTCCACACATATTCTGTATTTCCTGCTTCAGTTTCTTTGTAGAAACTGTTTCCTCTGCCTAAAATGTCTCCCCTCCCCCCTTCCACATATTCAAATTCTCCAAGTGCAGATTCATCTCCTCCAGGAAGACTTTTCCGATTCTTTAGCCTAATGTAACCTCTCATGCCTCAGAAATCCAACAGAAATGGTCTCTTTTTCTCTCATGGTACCTATCTATTGTTACTTTTCAGTTAATGAGCCAGGCTTTAGCTACTTCATAGTAAGAACATACACTTCTTGAGGACAGGGGTTACTTGGCATTTATCTTTATATTCGCATGGCTCTTAGCCTTTGTTCCTTCACCCACTCATTTATTTATTCAACAGCAGCAAACAAAATAGAGATGGTACCCGTGTTCGTGGAGAGAATATGAAATGCATTAAGTACACATAGTAAGCCTTCAAATATTTGTTGAGTGAGTGTTAATCACAACTGATATATTTACTGGTCTCTATTAAAATTAATAGGCTCTTAAGTAAAAATAAATATCATGTTTATATTTAAAAGTACCTCAAGGTGAATACAAAGGTCTATAGGATTCATTTAATGTTTATAATCCACAAGGAAGTTTAAGACACCATAAATTCAATGAAAGTTGATAGTAACAGATACTTTAAAATATTTAAAATATTGTTTTATTTATTAAACCTGTTTTTATAAAAATCCATGTATGAGGGATCTATTATGAATTCTGATCAAACATTTTCTCAAGAATTTGTATCTAATAGAATCAGGGTCTCAAGATTCAATCAGCCATAGTCAGCACACAAGATGCTCTTGATTAATTTTACTATTAAAGTGAAATGGTATATTGGCCCAGGGATTTTGCCATTTAAACATTAATTCTAATGGCACAAAAGACACACCTAGCAGTCTGACAGAAATTAGTGGAGCTCTGGTGTGATATGCACAAATTATAAAAACAAGAACAACACAAAGGCAGCCAACTTAAAAAAATATAGTATTTTAAAGACAACTTCTGTCTTTTAGCCTAAACAATCTTGATTACTTTGAGAGCTACTCTTCTAGGTTATCTGGGATAATCCCCACCACTCCTTCAAAATGAACCATAAAAAGCATCATAAAATGTAGTTTACTGATTTCAGGATCACTTGACCCACAGACCCTAGCAAATCCAGTTGGGAATCCTAGTGACAAGCAACTCTCATGTAGCCAGGAAGGAAGCAGGATTGTCACCAAAGTATTACTGCCATTGGCCTTCAAAGCATCCCACCTCTGATCACCTTCCCCACTGATTGTTTTTGTGAGCTAAATGTCTGTGTCTCCCCAAATTCATATGCTGAAACCCTATCCCCCAATGTGATAGTATTGTTACCGAATTGGTCAGCTGGACCCACACTGGGGTCCTAGCTTGAGCCAAGACATCTTTTCTTGGCCAGGGAGGTTCTTTTCCTGATCGGATTTGAGCAGCCAATAAAGAAACTGATGCTGAGACTGGAAAAGTGCAAGCTTTATTCAATGGCTAAAGGATGGATAAGTGGGAACCTAGTTTTCAAATTAACTTCTCAACCCAATTCGGGTGTAGATACCAAATATATAAGAGGATTGAGGTAAAAGGGAGGTAATTGGAAAGAGTGGGAAGAATATTCATGACTTATCTGAGAACAGGGATGTAGTTTGGACATGGAACTGATGTAACTCTCCTTTCAGTCCCTTATGGATTTTTCCGGTTGTTGGCATGGCAACCGTCACCTGTTATGGTGCTGGTGGCTGTGTCATTTAGCATGCTAATGTATTACAATGAGTGCATAATGAGGTTCAAGGTTTACTGGAAGTCAAATGTTCTGCCATCTTGGGTCTATTTGGTTCTAACCAGTTCTTATTTTTTTCTCTTTGCAGCTTCCTCCTGAAACTTAGATAAGAGTAATTGGTTTTTATTCGAGGGAGAGGCAAGTGTTTGATTCTGAGGTGACAGCCTTGGTAACAGTGTTAGGAGGTGGGGCCTTTGGGAAGTAATTAGGATTAGATAAAGTCATGAGGATGAAGCCCTCATGAATGGGATTCATGCCCTTTTAAGAGTCACAGGGCAACTTGCTTCCCCTCTCTGCTCTCTACCATGTGACGATACAAGAAGCTGGCAGTCTGCAGTATGAAAGAGGGTCCTCACCAAAACCCCACCATGCTGGTGCCCTGACCTTAGGCTCTCAGACTCCAGAACTGTGAGAAATAAATTTCTGCTGTTTATAAGCCACCCAGTCTATAGTAGTTTGTTATAGCAGCCCAAACAGACTGACAGCTAGTAACTAAAATTTCTTAATTAAAAATTCAATTTTTTCCCTTTTTAAAAATAATGTAAATATTCCTGGTGTGGCTAACACATAAAAACCTATCTGTCATTTATGGGAAAGTGGAATGGTTCTCAAACATCAGGGGACATTTAAATCCCTCGGAGGTCATATTACCACCCAGAATGCTGGACTCCATCCCCAGAGTTTCTGATTCAGTCAGTCTAGGGTGGGGACTAAGAATGTGAATTCTTAACAAGTTCCCGGCAGATGCTGAAGTTACAGGAATCACCCTTTATTTGAGCACCCCTGGTTTAGTGTAAATGAGCTATCAAATAGTTTCCTGAGGGCAGATTTTGAAAGCTAAAGAGAGAGAAGGAGAGCACGAAAGGGGGAGGGAAGAAAGAAAAAGAGACAATAAGAATCACTCTAAGACAAGCTGCACTTTACACATTTCTGAAGGCCTGAACTAGTGACCAGAAATCTTTGAACTGCAATGTGTAGTTATGGAATTGGCACCGTGCACTCACCTGTAGAATAGAAAATACAGCTTCCTAAATACAATATGCTTTACACCTTAAAAGGGGAATTTCAATAAATGGGATAAATGTTTATTTAACAGTTTACAAATATAGCATGCTTTTCCAAGTCAATTGGCCTTTAAAAAGTGTGATTGCTTTTTTGGTCCAACAATAAAAGACTATTTTGTGCTATTTCCCCCATGAGTACTGCTGTTATTACTTAATATTTATTAAGTAGCCACCATAGTGGCTTTATTCTTACAGAAGGGGTTTTTCTTCTTTACATTTGTGTGTTAAATAAGATTTTCCTACTTCCCATCAAACTGAAACCATATTAAACAATACAGAGCAACTTGAAGCAGACTGGGGTATAGGAATTAATGTCCACATTTCTGTATTTAGAAAAACTGAGAACAACAAACCAAACATTTCCTCCTTTTAGCTTGAGCCTATTGTATCTATTAGGAATGCAGTTGCAAATGCATCCAATCAATTAAACAGGTCACACACTGATGAGCCTTAAGATTTATTGGTTAGAAACAAAATGTAGGAACATATCATGTAAAAGGAAGTAGGAGCCATAGTTTAAAGGAAGATAAATTAGACCTCGAAGGTAATAATCTGCAGAAAAGTCATTTAAAGAGACACTGTACATGTTGGATCTGAAAACTTGAAGAGAACAAGAATTATAATAGGGCTAAAGGGTGAAGCTGAGAATTTAAGGACTACAGAAAATTTGATAAAAAAAGAGTCATGCTTTATAATGTGGATTAGGAAACTGCAAGGATAGAATTCACAGTCCTTAATTCTAGTATTTGGAAAAAGAAAAAATCTATTTCATGATAAGACATAATAACAATTCTAGCATCTCAAAATAATTCATCATTTCTAGTTCAAATGTTGTAAAATGAATCACAACACAAAATATGTCTTCAGACATATTGAGCTTTCTTTCCCCTTTCTCCTTGGATTTCTCTCTACCAAATATGTGAATGTAAAAAATATGGAAGAGACTAAGATAGAGAATCAGCACATAGAACAAGATGGAGAAAACATCCATTAGGTTCTGCTGCAGGTTGAATTGTGTCCTCCCAAAAGATATGTGGAAGTCCTAACCTCTGGTACTTTAGATCATGACCTTATTTGGAAATAAGTTCACTGCAGATGTAATTATTTAAGCTGAGGTCATACTGGATTAGAGTGGGCCTTTAATCCATATGATTTATGTCCTCATAAGAAGAGAAGAGACACAGATACATAAGGAGAAGCCATGTGAAGACAGAGGAAGAGATTGGAGTGATGGATGTACAAGGCAAGGAATGCCAGGGATCGGCCACTGTCACAAGAAGCTAGCAGAGAGGCATGGAACAGTTTCCCTCAGAGCACTCAGAAGGAACCATTCCTGCTGACACCTTGATTTTGAACTCGTAGCCTCCAGAACTTTGAGTGAATAAGCCTCTGTTGTATTAAATCACCCAGTTGGTGGTACTGTGTCACAACAACCCTAAGGAACTAATACAGCGTCTTTCTCAAAATTTTGTGTTTCAAGATTTGTTCACAAAGGGCTAAGCCTTACACATTGACTCATATTGCACCACTTAAGCCAGTCAAAATCTTTAATAAAAATAAAATCATGAATAGATTAGATGTGTATTTATGGGAACTGTTCTCAAGAATGTACACATAGTAGTGTAATAAGAGTTTATGCACATTCTAATGCATATTTTACAAATAGAAATGAAAAAGGAGATAAAATTGAAATAAAAGTACCTGAAAATATTCTGTATTTAATCTTTAATGGTACATAAAGCATTTTTGTTCTCACTCATATGTTATTATAAATGTTAAACATAATTATATTTTAGTGAGAGTTACCTACGCAAGACTGGATGTAGTTCATTACTTTAAATTCTTGGTTTAATAGTTTGTGATACAGTGATTTAATGGCCTGATTCTAAATTCAGTATATTTTCATACCTGGTTTTAATGGTTGTAATAGTTGAAAAGGTACTTCACAAAAATATATAGATCCAAATGAAAGGAGTGTACTGTTGGTTGCATTTCCTAAATACTGATGCTCAATAGTGAGTTCCAAGCACCAATTTTGTAACAGTTTTTGGTTAAATTAGGTGTTTTTGTTTTTAATCATTTGGAAGTAAATTGCAGACATCATAGTGCTTTGCTCTTATATATTCAGCTTGTATCTACCGAGTATAAAGACATTCTCTTACATAATCACTCTACTCTCACAACTAAGATAATGGCAATAATTCCCTAGTATCACCTAATACATAGTCCATACCTTAATTGTCCCACAAATATTTTTTACAGCTCTATTTTTTGAACCAATGTGCAATCTAAGTTCACACATTATAATTTTTGTGTTTCTTCAGACTCTTTTAGAAAAGAATACCTCTCACTCACCTTGTATATTTTTCATGATACTCATTTTTTTTTTTAAGAACCCAGAACTGTCGTCCCATAGAATGCCCTGGATTCTGGGTTTATCTGGTTGTTTCCTCCTGGTATTGTTTAACTGTAAAAATCTCATGTATTCCTTACATACTGAAAGTAAGGTCTCTAGAGGCTTATTAGATTAAGATGAAATACTTCAGTAGAATATTTCAAAGGTGATATTTGTTCAATTCAACTTGCATCATCTTGGTCGGCACATTAGGTCTGGCTGCACCTATACGAGTGACTAAGTTTGACCACTTGTTTAAGGTGGTGACCTCTAGACCCCTCCACTGTAAAGGTCCCTTCCCCTAGGTACACTTCCACATGGCGAATATTCTTTTCTGCAACAATCTTTCACCTAATTGCTTTAGCATTCATCAGTGATCCTTGCCTTGATCCATTTTTGCTTTGAAGGTTACAACATCATGGTTTTCTAAATCCATTATTCATTTTATATTTAAGTTGTTAACTGGCATTCTATAAAGAAGAGCTCTCCTTTTATCCACCTTTTTCCTTTTTTTTCTTTTTTGGAGGGAATAAGTATCACTATGGATTAATGGGTTTTATTTATTCAGTGTGTTACAAATAATTATAGATATTATTCTTTGAATGGTCAAAGTGTTTCAAATATGGCCAGTGGAAACTTCTTATAGCCGGATCCTGTATTCTTCTGAAGTGACGTGTCCCTGTCCATCTCTGAGTACCTCTTTGCTCTTTATGGCACAAGATGTCTCAGTCTCACCCTGCCTCAGACATGGAATCACCATTTCTCAAAGGAGCCTTGGTTCCTTTGATTAGGAAATTGAATTTAGAAGTGCACTAGGTGTGTTAATGCTTCTGGGGTGTCATTGCTTCTAGGATTACCTATGTCAGAGCTAGGGGAAATACTTTTTTAAAATTATCAGTTCATACTGATATTTTTAGTTCATTTTATTTAAAAAAGTTTGTGATAAAAACACAGGGTAAAATTTACTCTCATACCCATTTTTAAGTGCACAGTTCAGTTGTGTTAACTATATTCACATTGGTGTGTAACAGATCTCTTGAACTTTTTCATCTTGCAAACCTAAAATTTTTTTAAAAATTATTTTTATATAATTTTTAGAGGTTACTTTCCATTTATAGTTATTACAAAATATTGGCTACATTCCCCGTGTTATACAATACATCCCTGAGCCTATCTTACACCCAATAATTTGTACCTCCCACTCTCCTACCTCTGTTTTGCCCCTCCCCACTTCTCCCCACTGGTAACCACTAGTTTGTTCTTTTTTAAAAAATTTATTTATTTAATTTATTTATTTTGAGCTGCCTTGGATCTTCGTTGTTTCACGCAGGCTTTCTCTAATTGTGGAGAGTGGAAGCTACTCTTCATTGTGGTGTGCAGGCTTCTCACTGCAGTGGCTTCTCTTGTTGTGGAGCGTGGGCTCTAGGCACAAGGGCTTCAGTAGTTGTGACTCACGGGCTCTAGAGCTCAGGCTCAGTAGTTGTGGTGCACGGGCTTAGTTGCTCCGAGGCATGTGGGATCTTCCTGGACCAGGGATTGAACCCATGTCCCCTGCATTGGCAGGCAGATTCTTAACCACTATACCACCAGGGAAGTCCCAACCACTAGTTCTTTGTATCTGTGAGTCTGCTTCTTTTTTGTATATTCATTACTTTGTTGTATTTTTTAGATTCTATATATAAGTGACATCATTCAGTATTTGTCTTTCTCTGTCTGACTTACTTCACTTAGCATAATGCCCTCCAAGTCCATCCATGTTGCTGCAAATGGCAAAATTTCATTCTTTTTAATGGCTGAGTAGTATTCCACTGTATATATATATATATACCACATCTTCTTTACCCATTCATCCATTGATGTACACTTATGTTGCTTCCATATCTTGGCAATTGTAAACAATGCTGCTATGAACATTGGGGTGTGTGTATCTTTTTGAATTAGCGTTTTTGCTTTTGTTTTTGTTTTGGATATATCCCCAGGAGTAGAATTGCTGGGCCATATGGTAGTTCTACTTTTAGTTTTTTTGAGAAACCTACATATTGTTTTCCACAGTAGCTGTACCAACTTACATTCCCACCAACAGTGTAGGAGGGCTCCCATTTCTCCATATCCTTGCTAACATTTGTCATTCATGTTCTTTTAATGATAGCTATTTTGACAGGTGTGAAGTGATATCTCACAGTGGTTTTGATTTGCATTCCCCTGATGATTAGTGATGTTGAGCATCTTTTCATGTGCCTGTTGGCTATCTGCATTTTCTCTTTGGACAAATTTCTATTCAGTTCTTCTGCTCATTTTTTAATTGGGTTGACAAACCTGAAATTCTATATCCATTGAACAACATTTCTCCATTGTTTCTTCTCTACAGCCCCTGGCAACCACTATTCTACTTTCTATTTATGTAATTTTGACTACTCTAGATATCTCATATAAGTGGAATCATACAGTACTTGCCTCTTTGTGTCTGGCTTATTTTACTCAGCACAATGTCCTCAAAGTTCATCCATCATGTAGTATGCGAGATTTCCTTCTTTATAAGAAAATAATACCCCATTGTATGGATATACCACATTTTCCTTTATTCACTCATATGTTCATGGGCATTTGGGTTGTTTCCACATCTTGGTTACTGTGAATCTTGGCTGCAATGAATATGGGTGTGACATTCTGCTTTTAATTCTTTTAGCTATATACCCAAAAGTAGAATTGCTTGATCCTATGGTAATTCTATTTTTAGTTTTGAGGAACCTCCATGTTATTTTTCATATCAGGTTTCAGTTCATGTTTTTTTTAATTAGAGTTTTCTGATGCATCTCTTTTTCTTAACTCCGAAAATATAGATGCCTAACCATATATATACATGTACATTTATTTACTTTATCCTATGACATACCTAGATTAGTTTCAAAATTATAATCAATATTACTAACAACAAGAAATCTACTGAGCTTTCTTTGCAGTTCTTTTGTCTTTGAAATATATCCAATTAAGGATGTACAGTCAGAATACTGTGTCAAAAAATACTTTAAGTAATCATTTTCTTTATATGGTTATGTTTGATACATATTTATGCTCATGTGTTTCTATTTGTGCTTAAAGGTTTATACTTTTTAAAATTTATTTTGTTTTTTAAATAAAGTGTTTGCATAGTTCAAAAGTCAACACTATATTAAAAGATATACTCAAGGAGGAGACTTGCTTCTTTCTCTATGCCTTCCACTTCATTTTCCCATTTTTGTTAGTTTAGGATAATTTTCTAGTTAGTCCTTCCATCCTTCCTGTATTTCTTTTTGCAAGGATAAGCAAATCTTCCTCCTTTTCTTTACTTTGTTGGTTGCATGTACCTCATTGTATGAAGGTATCATAGTTTATTCCATCAGTCCCCTATGAATGGATAGCTAGGTTGTTTCCAAGTTTTGTTATTGCAAATAATGCTTCAATGAATAACCTTGTGCATATATTTCATATTTTTGGAGTTATATCTTTAGGGTAGATTCCTAGAAGTTGAATTACTGGGTCACAAAGTAAAAACATATAATTTTGTTAGATGTTGCAAATAACCCTCCATGGGGGTTTGACATTTTGCAGAGCCACTAGAAATTTAAGAGTCCCTATTTCTCCACATCAAGCTAAAAGACTTAGTTGTCAGCATATTTGAGAAATGCTATCTCAGTGTAGTTTCAATTTTAATACCTTATTATATGTGAGAGCATTTTTCACATGTTTAAGGACCATTTGTTTTTCTTTATATGTAAATAGTTTATGTCTCTTGTCATTTTTTTATTGTGTTTTCAATTTTTAAGGATTCACATATATGTGTATTATTTGCTTTTATAGGTGACACTCATAGTTTCAGCCATAAAGTCACATAATGTTGGAGATATTTCCAAATATTCCTTTTTAAGATGTTCTCTCTATTGTGTGAATTTCTTTTGAAAATCAGATGTCCTTTTCATTATGGGTAAAATAACACTTTTCTTTTGAAGGTGTTGATGGAGTGTTCATTATTTTTAAAGTACATTCTAAGTAACACATTACTGAAAGTCTTTTGTCATCAGAATAAGGTCGGCACACTTGGAACACTTATCTTTCAGTAAAAGAAAAATGTCTAATCTATATTTAAGCTCTACAATTCCCTAAGTACCTTACCACAGGATAATCAAAGAACCTCTACAATACAAAATAGTTTCGGGCCACTCACCATATCTATATTGAAGAGATTTTACTATTTAATGTTTTATGTAAAATTAACTATGTTGATGACATCCTGTAAATTATAAGCAAACTATTTTTCTTTTCATACCCCAAGGGGTTATTTTATACATACAAATTTGGGGACCACTTTTACTTAGAAAAGCCAATGACTGTTCAGTCCAAGCTAGAGATCATAGCAATGTCCCTAGAATTAGTCTAGATGGTCTTTGTCTCTTGTTAACCTCAAAACCTTTTCACATTCTACTTTGTAAGTCTCTACATCTTGAAAGTCACACCTTTGTATTTCACTTGGGTTTAAAATATCAATTTCAGTTAATCTTGCTGAGGGCCTCACATACAGTTTCAGAATATCTTCCTAAAGAAGGTACAAATTTTTAACTGCCCATGTTCTTTCTCCCTTTCTTCTGATAAAGAACCCCTTTTATGTTTATGAGTAAAAATTCATAAAAAGTTCACCTGGTAAACTTCCAGTTCAGTGATCCTCCACTTTCCTGCCATGGGGGTGGACACATGGGCCAGAAATTGTTAGTCAGAGCACTTCATCACTGTAGATAAAGTGATCAATTCAAGGTTGGTCATGTGATACAAACTAGACCAATCAGAGTTCTTTATAGTGATTGGTATCGATTTTGATAGAAAATGAATCTCTAAAATGGATCTTTAGTCTTCTGAGAGAGTGAGTTCTAAAAACTATATACTTTAAGTAATTATTTTCTTTATATGGTTATGTTTGAATATGCTTGAATCCTGCAAGAGGATATTCTTGACATACTACAACCTATCTCAAAATGAATCTAATGCAGAGGTAATCAGAGATGAAAATACAGACATTGAATCTTGAGTTGATTGCTAGGTCCTGGGATCCAGCCATGCCTGAAGTGAGACTTATTCTCATAAATTATAGTTATGTAAGCCAGTAAATTCCCTTTTTAGTTTCAGCAAGATTAAACTTTTCCATTGCATACAGTTATCACTTGGGTGTGGCTGCCTGGCCAGAGACTATATTTCCAAGCTACTCTGGCATCTAAGTGGGACCTTGGGACCACTTATTGTCAATGGGAAGAACCAAGCAAGACTAAGGATGTAAAGAAGCAGGTGTTCCTTCTGTGCCTGCTCTCTCTTACCTTTGTCAGCTGGATACTGATGATTCTGGGGCCCTAGAGGATGCTATAGCTACAAAGTGAAGGGTACCAGAGTGCCTGAATCATCACCATATGGAAGGCCAATATCTGCACTGGATTATTATGTGAGTGGAAATAAATGTGTGAAGCCACTGAAATGTTGAGATTTATTTGTTAAAGGAGCTAGTATAATTGTAACTAGTATACCACATACTGCCTCATATTAAAGATATGTGTTGGCTTGTCTTGCCTCACTATTAGATTAAGATTACCCTGAGGGCAGAGACTGGGACTTCCTCATCTTTGCAGCCCCTGTGGCATAGTACTTGATACATTGAATTGAATTGAATTGAATGAAACCTTGGAGTGCCAAGAAAGTCTAGCTCAAAATAACTCCAGAATGGCTTACGCAAGTTAATTATGATTATATTCTTTTTAAAATAACAGCTTTATAGAGATATAATTCACATACCCTACAAGTCACCCACTTAAAGTGTATAGTTTTTAGTATATACACACATTTGTGCAACCATTACCAAATCAATTTTAGGACATTTTCATCACCCCAAAAAGAAACTCCCTACACATTAAGAGTTATTCTGCATTTCCCTCTTATTCGCCTCTCCTCTCATACCTAGGCAACCATTAATCTATTTTCTGTCTTTATAGATTTGCCTATTCTGGAAATTTCCTATAAATGGAATCATGTAATATGTGATCTTTTGTGTCTGGCTTATTTAATTGAAATATGTTAATTGACACAATGTTTTTGAGGCTTATCCATGTTCTAGCCTATATCAGTATTTCTTTTTCTTTTCATTTTTTGTTTTTGCAAAAGAGTTCTGTTGTATGAATATACTGCTTTTTGTTTATCCATTCATCCATTGATGGACATTTGAGTTGTTTCTACTTTTTGACTATTATGAATAATACCATTATGAACATTTGTATACGTGTTTTTGTGTAGAAGTATGTTTTTATTTCTCTTGGGTATATACCTAGGAGTGGAATTTCTGGGTTGAAAGGTAACTATATGTTTTATTTTTGAGGAACTGCAAAACTTTTTCCAAAGCCATTGTTCCATTTTATATTTTCAACAGCAATGTTTGATGGTTCTGATGTCTCTACATACTCACCAGCACTCATTTCTGTCTTTTTTTATTATAGCTATTCTAGTTGGTATAAAGTGGTATCTCATTGTAGCTTAGATTTGTGTTTCTCTGATTACTAATGATGTTGAGCATCTATTAGCCATTTGTATATCTTCTTTGGAGAAATATCTATGCAGCTCCTTTGCCTATTTTTCAATTGGGTTGTTCATCTTTATGTTATTGAGTTCCACGTGTTCTTATAATCTGAATACAATTCCCTTTTCAGATCTATAATTTGTGAATATTTTCTCCCATTCTTTGGACAACTTCTCATTTCTTTGATGCACAGAAGTATTTAATTTTGATGAAGTCCAATTTATCTATTTTTCCTTCTGTTGCTTGTGTTTTGTGTTCCATATCTAAAAGAAAACATTGCCTGATCCAAGGTCTCAGTGGCTCACAGCTATGTTTCCTTCTAAGAGTTTTATGATTTTGGTTCTTATATTTATGTCTTTGATCCATATTGAGTTAAGTTTTATATATGGTGTAGAGCAAGGATTCACCTTCATTCTTTGCATGTGACTATCTAATTGTCCTAGCACTATTTTGTTGAAAAGACTATTCTTTCCCTACTGAATTATCTTGGCTTTTTTGTCAAAAATCAATTAACCTTAAACATGAGGACTGTTTATTCTATTCCATTGATTCCAAAGATATCAATATGTCTATCTTTATGCCAGTACCATAAGTCTTCATTACCATAGTGTTGTAGTATATTCTGAAATAAGGATGTGTGAGTTCTCTAACTTTGTTCTTTTTTATCAAGATTGCTTTGGCTATTTCATTTCTATACGAATTTTAGGATAACCTTATCAATTTCTGCAAAAAAGGCAACTGGGAATTTTATAGAGAATCTGTAGATCAATTTAGGGGGGTATTGTTATCTTAAATTATTTAGTCTTCTAATCCATGAGCATGGGATATCTTCTCATTTATTTGGTCTTATATTTCTTTCAATGATGTTTTGTAGTTTTCCATGTAAAAATTCTGCACTCTTTTGGTGCAATTTACTCTTAAGTATTGTATTATTTTTGATGCTATTATAACTGGAATTGCTTTCTTAATTTTATTTTTGGATTTTTATTGCTAGTGTACAGAAATACATTTTTTTTGTATACTGATCTTGTATTCTGCAACCTTGCTGAACCTGTTTATTAGTTCTAATAGTTTTTTTTTGAGAAGTCTTTAAAAATTTTCCGTATAGACTGTCATTTTATCTGAAAATAGAGTATAATTATATTCTTAACAGGCTGCAAGAAGAGTCCTTAGAAAGAACTTTCTGCTGGTTTAAGAATACCAATTGTATAAGTATGAAGTAAAGAAGGCTCTTTGAAAAGTGTTGCCAGTTTCTAAGGCCAAGGGAGAGCTTTTCAGGATATTCTGCTTTCTCAAAAATATTATTTATGCAGAATGTTTTCTCTGGCAATCCATGAGAGAAACTTCTAAGTACTGAGTTGAAGTTAACTGGAAATCAAGATCAAATTGTTATATAGTGTAAATAGAATATTACTCCACCCATCTTATCTCATTAGAATAAGCATCCAGCAGGATATTCTGGCTGCATGAGATTTTTGATTATTTATACTTTCTCAGAAAACTTTCCCTACTTAAAACTTTCCCTTCTCGGAAAACTTACGAAGGAGAAAGACAACACTATTGGTAGACTACAGGAACCCATACCCTGAAAACCCTCCAGCCTTTAAACCACACATCACTGTCCTGATGAAGTGTCTACATTACTGTCCAAATAAATTATAGGATCATATTTGTGGGAGTTGCTCTGTAGAACACACCTCATTATGTGTAAATACTGTAAGAATGAGCTTATAGGAGCCAATCCCCCCTTAGCCCTGAAGTTTACAGGACAACATGGGAACAGGGAAGAACATAAATTGGAATCAGGGGAAACAACAAAAATGAGTTTGAATCCTGTCTTTATTACCTACTTAGCTCTCCGAGTCTCATTTCTTTATTTATAAAATTAAGATGCTAATATAATAATAATCTCACAGGATGACATAAGACAGACAATCTATAGATAGAATTTTACGGATGGTGATAGTCTACCTCTTAGAAAGTCTAAGAAAGCAATCAATAAAAGTTAGATCCTTATACTCACTAGGGGCAAAATAATGTTTAGGGTAACCCTAGAGTTCACTGACAAGCCTAAATCACCATAATCCCTTGTATATTTCAGAGATATAAATATTTCAGATCCATTGCATATACAGAGTTTTCCACATTTTATAGTATACCTTGAGTAATTTGGTGTCATACAGTTGCTTTAGTGGAAGTCATTCACATACACTAGTTCATGGACATGTATTCATCTTCTCAGCCTACTTTCCTTTGGAGAACCACTCCTCCCCATTGCATTGTAATATTTCTATGCTTATGTGGTTTTATTCACATTGGTCTCCCACATGGCCTTGGGACAAGAACAGTCCCAAAACTAGCCAAAAAATATATCATGACTCTGACCAGAGCGATTAATTCAGTGATAGTCATGTGACCCAACACAGCCCAATTAAAACATACTTTGGAATTTTTCAAGAGCTATTAGGAAATATGCTATCATTCTTCTGGAATTAGGAGCTGTAAGAATGACATGGGTTTGGGGCTACTGGCAACTATCTTGTTGCCACATAGAGAAAACCTCCTGGAAAAGAAGACAAATAGAAACAAGCAGAGTTGTAGTCAAGAGCTGGAGAAAGAAACAGTTAATGCTATTATTTGAACTGGATTAAAGTATGCATTAAACATTTCCAGCCCCCCTGGACTTCTTAGTTATGCAAATCAACTAATTCTTATACTCTCCTCCTACCCTCTTGACAATTTATTCAGCTAGTTTTAGTTTGGTTTCTGTCTCTTAGAATTGAAAATGTTCTGACTGACACTGCATTCTTCGCAATACAAGCTTAGGATTCCTTCCACTACCCCATGCTGAGTCTAGTAGGTAATAATAGGGGCAAAATTACAAAATAGAGATGTAGAAGAAGAGAAAAAGAAAGGGAACAAGAAAAAGCAGTTAAAAAATAAAATATACAAGGCAAAATGCATACATCTCCATGATAGTAAGGGATGGAGACAATGGTACCAACCAGTCCTTGCCATGTGTTACTCGTGGCCCTTTTTCATAGCCTTTACCATGCAAATGGTCTGGGCTTAAGTCATTATTTATAAAATCAAGATTACTACCAATAAGATATGTGGACAATATTCTTGAAACTTAATGTAAATCTCTCTATTGTGGCTCTAATGATATTGAGGAGCTCCAAAGAGAACTGATGGCAGATTGACTATGGGATGTTAGACACTGAAGCACGAAGTTGGAATTACTGTGCACTCTGCCACAGAAAAGCATGCAAAATCTTTTTAAAAGTTCACTATCAAAACTTTTAACTATTTCCTGATGTTATTGATGAGAGGGGAGAATATTAATTTAAGAAACTGAAGGCTTATGTGTCAAAGAGAAGGTGAGATTGGTCAGGGAAGGAGCTTTGGGAAGTAAATGGCTTTAGAAGCCAACCCAAATGGCATCCTTGGCATAGGAATAAGAAAGGAGGTCTCAGGGCAGGTGAGGCACACACAGAATTACAAGTGTACATTATGGAACTCACTTATGCGATTGGCTAAGTCAGGGTTCAAACAAACTACAGCCTTTGGATCACATTGGCCCCCTGCCTGTTTTTATAGGGCCCACAAGCTAAATATGACTTTTACATTTTTAAATGGTTGAAAAAAGATAAAAAGAAAAATATGTTTTTTTATACAGAAAATTATATGAAATTCAAATTTCAGTGTCCATAAATAAAGTCTACTGGAATACTGGAGTGCCCATTTGTTTCAGTATTGTCTGTGGCTGAATTCAGTTTATCACAGCAGAGCTGGGTAGTTCCAAAGGAGACCATGTAGTTAAAAGTCTAAAGTATTTATTGCCTGGCATTTCACAGAGAAAAGAGTTTTCCAATCGCTGAACTAGGACAACAGGGCCAGAAAGCTAAGAAGGGATAGGAGGTAATAGTGTGGTTAAAAAGACAGGATGTGGAGTCAAATTGTCCTTGTTCAGCTGGTTTAACCTGAACAAGTTACTTAATGTAGCTTAAATTCAGTTTTCTCAACTGTAAAATAGGGATGATAATACTACCTGTTTAATAGGGTTTTAATGAGGGGCAAGTGGCATAATCTCAACAAAGAATTTAGCACATGATAAGTGATAAAAATGTTGGCCATGGGGTGGACAGGGCATTGTAAATCTGGTAGGAAGGACTTGGGTGTCTTCTTGGCTTCCCATTGAATTATGAGTTATTTTGTTCCTTTACTGAAACATATAGTTCATGGGTGTGGTTTTATGAGTCATTATTAAGTTACAAAAAAATAAGATTGGTGAGCAGCAAAGAATAACCTCTATTTGTTGCTTTTCATTTGCGAATTTGCCTATTACCTGCAGTGCATTGATTCAGTTGGCTGACTACTTATGTATATACAAGAATAAGATGTGTGTTCACTCTGACAATGAGGAAGGACACTTGAAAATAAGTGCCAAATATTCAGTGTCTTTGAACCTCACTCAAATAATATACCACAGACAGAAAGATTATAGTTTATTTTTTATACTTGAGTCAGTGTGTTTATTGATGGTTTTAGGAAAGAGAATATTTATTGCTAGTTGTCACAACATTGTTCTTGGTCTCTATGATGAGCTCAAGGAGTGGAAAGTCATGGGGGATGAGAGAGTTACAGTGTCCTTATAGACTGGGTGAGGTGTTCTGTGGGGACCCAAAGACCTGGGCTAGTCTTTGTTTTTAGATGTCCATGTTTGTCTCTAGTGACATAATTCATTTCCAATTTTTATCTTCTTTAGTTGGAAATCTCTTACTGCCTGTACTTTGGTGACAGAGACTTCAGTGCATGAGCACATTGTAAATGAGAGTATAAAAGAATGTAAATGAGTTGTCTTAAGTGTCACAACCAGGAATGAAAATGGAAATAAATCTCAGGAGTTCCTATTCCCAGGTATGATTCTCTTTCAGTTTTCAGACTCAATGAAAATTTAAGAGTTCAGAAAACATAATTTTATCCTTTCATTATAGAGAGAGGATGCCTTGAAAGATAGACAGTCAGAAGGCAGTCAGAAAGTTAGAAGTAAATAAAATAAAAACACCCTTCAAAGCTAAGTTGTCTAGGAAATAAGGAGAATATCTGGTATCCTAAAAAAGATAAATCACAACTCACTACTGAGGGTTTATTGCTTAGCTCAAAGTTCCATTTTAAGTCGCCTTACTTTAACTTGTTCCTGACTGTTATGGATCTGAAGTTAGAAGTGAATAACAAGATATTTATGTTTTAATTACCGTAGAGTGCTGCCCACCTTAAGTAACTGGTTAAAATGACTGGAGATTTTAGAAGATAAAGTATAAAGAGATAAAGTTTTCCCACTAAATGAATCAGTCTTCTGCCTGGGTTTGGTATGGTAACACCAATGTAGCCATGCTAAACCATCTCACGTAGAGTTGGAACAGGCATGGATTGTCACTTGTGGAAGACAGGGTTAATTAAGTTAAGGACTTTCTTCTTCTTGGCTAGGAAGAGCAGAAGATGGTGTTCAGGAGGGATCCTCTTCATCCAGCCTGACAACTATGTTAAATCTCAAAGCCTGGCAAAGGCATATATGAAGTGGTTCTTTAAAAATTTAGATCCAAGCACTAAAATGCCTTGAATTGTTGAAGCTATTTTTTTTAAACTCTGCTTTAAAAAAAAAATAGATAATGCTTTAAAAGCACTCAAAGGTTATACATTTAATGTCAAGAGCCATTTGAATGTGAATATTGATATCTTAGTTATACCGTGTGATGCTTTAAAAACCAAATAATGAACAAAAGTGCTGTGCCACATCCACTTATCTAAATCAACTTCAGGTTGTTTACAAAAAAAAAAAATGTTTGCCAGACTGATCATTATATTTTCAAAAATGCACCCCCTTGTATAATGAGTAAATTATATATCAGACATATTGGTATTTAATAGGATATATCTGTTGTCCATATAGGATTTGACATAAATCACCAGTTTTCTAGAGTTTAATCCATCACAATTTCAAGCTCTGTTGACTTTTTTTTTTTTTTTTAAACATCTTTATTGGGGTATACTTGCTTTACAATGGTGTGTTAGTTTCTGCTTTATAACAAAGTGAATCAGCTATACATATACATATGTTCCCATATGTCTTCCCTCTTGCGTCTCCCTCCCTCCCACTCTCCCCATCCCACCCTTCCAGGCTGTCACAAAGCACCGAGCTAATATCCCTGTGCCTTGCGGCTGCTTCCCCCCAGCTATCTACCTTACTACGTTTGTTAGTGTGTATATGTCCATGACTCTCTCTCGCCCTATCAAAACTCACCCCTCCCCCTCCCCATACCCTCAAGTCCGTTCTCCAGTAGGTCTGCGTCTTTATTCCTATCTTACCCCTAGGTTCTTCATGACATTTTTTTCCCTTAAATTCCATATATATGTGTTAGCATACGGTATTTGTCTTTTTCTTTCTGACTTACTTCACTCTGTATGACAGACTCTAGGTCTATCCATCTCATTACAAATAGCTCAATTTCATTTCTTTTTAAGGCTGAGTAATATTCCATTGTGTATATGTGCCACATCTTCTTTATCCATTCATCCGATGATGGGCGCTTAGGTTGTTTCCATGTCCTGGCTATTGTAGATAGAGCTGCAATGAACATTTTGGTACATGACTCTTTTTGAATTTTGGTTTTCTCAGGGTATATGCCAAGTAGTGGGATTGCTGGGTCATATGGTAATTCTATCTGTAGATTTTTAAGGAACCTCCATACTGTTCTCCACAGTGGCTGAACCAATTCACATTCCCACCAGCAGTGCAAGAGTGTCCCCTTTTCTCCACAACCTCTCCAGCATTTATTGTTTCTAGATTTTTTGATGATGGCCATTCTGACTGGTGTGAGATGATATCTCATTGTAGTTTTGATTTGCATTTCTCTAATGATTAATGATGTTGAGCATTCTTTCATGTGTTTGTTGGCATTCTGTATATCTTCTTTGGAGAAATGTCTATTTAGGTCTTCTGCCCATTTTTGGATGGGGTTGTTTGTTTTTTTGTTATTGAGCTGCATGAGCTGCTTGTAAATTTTGGAGATTAATCCTTTGTCAGTTGCTTCATTTGCAAATGTTTTCTCCCATTCTGAGGGTTGTCTTTTGGTCTTGGTTATGGTTTCCTTTGCTGTGCAAAAGCTTTGAAGTTTCATTAGGTCCCATTTGTTTATTTTTGTTTTTATTTCCATTACTCTAGGAGGTGGGTCAGAAAGGATCTTGCTGTGATTTATGTCATAGAGTGTTCTTCCTATGTTTTCTTCTAAGAGTTTGATAGTTTCTGGCCTTACATTTAGGTCTTTAATCCATTTTGAGCTTATTTTTGTGTATGGTGTTAGGGAGTGATCTAATCTCATACTTTTACATGTACCTGTCCAGTTTTCCCAGCACCATTTATTGAAGAGGCTGTCCTTTCTCCACTGTACATTCCTGCCTCCTTTATCAAAGATAAGGTGTCCATATGTGCGTGGGTTTATCTCTGGGCTTTCTATCCTGTTCCACTGATCTATCTTTCTGTTTTTGTGCCAGTACCATACTGTCTTGATTACTGTTGCTTTGTAATATAGTCTGAAGTCAGGGAGCCTGATTCCTCCAGCTCCTTTTTTCGTTCTCAAGATTGCTTTGGCTATTCGGGGTCTTTTGTGTTTCCATACAAACTGCGAAATTTTTTGTTCCAGTTCTGTGAAAAATGCCAGTGGTAGTTTGATAGGGATTGCATTGAATCTGTAGATTGCTTTGGGTAGTAGAGTCATTTTCACAATGTTGATTCTTCCCATCCAAGAACATGGTATATCTCTCCATCTATTTGTATCATCTTTAATTTCTTTCGTCAGTGTCTTATAATTTTCTGCATACAGGTCTTTCGTATCCTTAGGTAGGATTATTCCTAGATATTTTATTCTTTTTGTTGCAATGGTAAATGGGAGTGTTTTCTTGATTTCACTTTCAGATTTTTCATCATTAGTATATAGGAATGCCAGAGATTTCTGTGCATTAATTTTGTATCCTGCTACTTTACCAAATTCATTGATTAGCTCTAGTAGTTTTCTGGTAGCATCTTTAGGATTCTCTATGTATAGTATCATGTCATCTGCAAACAGTGACAGCTTTACTTCTTCTTTTCCGATTTGGATTCCTTTTATTTCCTTTTCTTCTCTGATTGCTGTGGCTAAAACTTCCAATACGATGTTGAATAAGAGTGGTGAGAGTGGGCAACCTTGTCTTGTTCCTGATCTTAGTGGAAATGCTTTCAGTTTTTCACCATTGAGGATGATGTTTGCTGTGGGCTTGTCATATATGGCTTTTATTATGTTTAGGAAAGTTCCCTCTATGCCTACTTTCTGGAGGGTTTTTATCATAAATGGGTGTTGAATTTTGTCGAAAGCTTTCTCTGCATCTATTGAGATGATCATATGGTTTTTCTCCTTCAATTTGTTAATATGGTTTATCACATTGATAGATTTGCGTATATTGAAGAATCCTTGCATTCCTGGAATAAACCCCACTTGATCATGGTGCATGATCCTTTTAATGTGCTGTTGGATTCTGTTTGCTAGTATTTTGTTGAGGATTTTTGCATCTATGTTCATCAGTGATATTGGCCTGTAGTTTTCTTTCTTTGTGACATCCTTGTCTGGTTTTGGTATCAAGGTGATGGTGGCTTCGTAGAAGGAATTTGGGAGTGTTCCTCCCTCTGCTATATTTTGGAAGAGTTTGAGAAGCATAGGTGTTAGCTCTTCTCTAAACGTTTGATAGAATTCACCTGTGAAGCCATCTGGTCCTGGGCTTTTGTTTGTTGGAAGGTTTTTAATCACAGTTTCAATTTCAGTGCTTGTGATTGGTCTGTTCATATTTTCTATTTCTTCCTGATTCAGTCTTGGCAGGTTGTGCATTTCTAAGAATTTGTCCATTTCTTCCAGATTGTCCATTTTATTGGCATAGAGTTGCTTGTAGTAATCTCTCATGATTTTTTTTATTTCTGCAGTGTCAGTTGTTACTTCTCCTTTTTCATTTCTAATTCTATTGATTTGAGTCTTCTCCCATTTTTTCTTGATGAGTCTGGCTAGTGGTTTATCTATTTTGTTTATCTTCTCAAAGAACCAGCTTTTAGTTTTATTGATCTTTGCTATTGTTTCCTTCATTTCTTTTTCATTTATTTCTGATCTGATTTTTATGATTTCTTTCCTTCTGCTAGCTTCGGGGCTTTTTTGTTCTTCTTTCTCTAATTGCTTGAGGTGCAAGGTTAGGTTGTTTATTCGAGATGTTTCCTGCTTCTTAAGGTGGGCTTGTATTGCTATAAACTTCCCCCTTAGAACTGCTTTTGCTGCATCCCATAGGTTTTGGGTCGTTGTGTCTCCATTGTCATTTGTTTCTAGGTATTTTTTTATTTCCTCTTTGATTTCTTCAGTGATCACTTCATTATTAAGTAGTGTATTGTTTAGCCTCCATGTGTTTGTATTTTTTAAAGATCTTTTCCTGTAATTGATATCTAGTCTCATGGCGTTGTGGTCAGAAAAGATACTTGATACAATTTCAGTTTTCTTAAATTTACCAAGGCTTGATTTGTGACCCAAGATATGATCTATCCTGGAGAATGTTCCATGAGCACTTGAGAAAAATGTGTATTCTGTTGTTTTTGGATGGAGTGTCCTATAAATATCAATTAAGTCCATCTTGTTTAATGTATCATTTAAAGCTTGTGTTTCCTTATTTATTTTCATTTTGGATGATCTGTCCATGGGTGAAAGTGGGGTGTTAAAGTCCCCTACTATGAATGTGTTACTGTTGATCTCCCCTTTTATGGTTGTTAGTATTTGCCTTATGTATTGAGGTGCTCCTATGTTGGGTGCATAAATATTTACATTTGTTATATCTTCTTCTTGGATCGATGCCTTGATCATTATGTAGTGTCCTTCTTTGTCCCTTTTAATAGTCCTTATTTTAAAGTCTATTTTGTCTGATATGAGAATTGCTACTCCAGCTTTCTTTTGGTTTCTATTTGCATGGAATATCTTTTTCCATCCCCTTACTTTCAGTCTGTATGTGTCTCTAGTTCTGAAGTGGGTCTCTTGTAGACAGCATATATAAGGGTCTTGTTTTTGTATCCATTCAGCCAATCTGTGTCTTTTGGTGGGAGCATTTAGTCCATTTACATTTAAGGTAATTATCGATATGTATGTTCCTATTTCCATTTTATATATTGTTTTGGGTTCGCTACTATAGGTCATTTCCTTCTCTTGTGTTTCGTGTCTAGAGAAGTTCCTTTAGCATTTGTTGTAAAGCTGGTTTGGTGGTGCTGAACTCTCTCAGCTTTTGCTTGTCTGTAAAGGTTTTAATTTCTCCATCAAATGTGAATGAGATCCTTGCTGGGTAGAGTAGTCTTGGTTGCAGGCTATTCTCCTTCAGCACTTTCAGTATGTCCTGCCACTCCCTTCTGGCTTGTAGGGTTTCTGCTGAGAGATCAGCTATTAACCTTATGGGGATTCCCTTGTGTGTTATTTGTTGTTTTTCCCTTGCTGCTTTTAATATGGTTTCTTTGTATTTAATTTTTGACAGTTTGATTAATATGTGTCTTGGCGTGTTTCTCCTTGTATTTATCCTGTATGGGACCCTCTGTGCTTCCTGGACTTGATTAACTATTTCCTTTCCCATATTAGGGAAGTTTTCAACTATAATCTCTTCAAATATTTTCTCAGTCCCTTTCTTTCTTTCTTCTTCTTCTGGAACCCCTATAATTCGAATGTTGGTGCGTTTCATGTTGTCCCAGAGGTCTCTGAGACTGTCCTCAGTTCTTTTCATTCTTTTTTCTTTATTCTGCTCTGCAGTAGTTATTTCCACTACTTTATCTTCCAGGTCACTTATCCGTTCTTCTGCCTCAGTTATTCTGCTATTGATCCTATCTAGAGTGATTTTAATTTCAGTTATTGCATTGTTCATCGTTGCTTGTTTCATCTTTAGTTCTTGTAGGTCCTTGTTAACTGTTTCTTGCATTTTGTCCATTCTACTTCCAAGATTTCGGATCATCCTTACTATCATTATTCTGAATTCTTTTTCAGGTAGATTGCCTATTTCCTCTTCATTTGTTAGGTCTGGTGGGTTTTTATCTTGCTCCTTCATCTGCTGTGTGTTTTTCTGTCTTCTCATTTTGCTTATCTTACTGTGTTTGGAGTCTCCTTTTTGCAGGCTGCACTTTCGTAGTTCCCGTTGTTTTTGATGTCTGTCTCCAGTGGCTAAGGTTGTTTCAGTGGGTTGTGTAGGCTTCCTGGTGGAGGGGACTAGTGCCTGTGTTGTGCTGGATGAGGCTGGATCTTGTCTCTCTAGTGGGCAGGTTCACGTCTGGTGGTGTGTTTTGGGGTGTCTGTGGCCTTATTATGATTTTAGGCAGCCTCTCTGCTAATGGGTGGGGTGGTGTTCCTGTTTTGCTAGTTGTTTGGCATAGGTTGTCCAGCACTGTGGCTTGCTGGTCGTTGAGTGAAGCTGGGTGCTGGTGTTAAGATGGAGGTCTTTGGGATATTTCCACCGTTTAATATTATGTGGAGCTGGGAGGTCTCTTGTTGACCAGTGTCCTGAAGTTGGCTCTCCTACCTCAGAGGCAGAGCCCTGACTCCTGCTGGGAGCACCAAGAGCCTTTCATCCACACAGCTCAGAATAAAAGGGAGAAAAAGTAGGGAGAATTAGTAGAAGTATGAGTAAAAGAAAGAAGGAAAGGAGGAAAGGAAGGAAGGAAGAAAGAAGCAAAGAAGGGAAAGAAAGGAGGGAGGGAGGGAGGGAGGGAGGAAGGAAGGAAGGAGGGAAAGAGGAAAAAAGACCGAAAGAAGATGATACATTAAAATAAAATAAAGTATAATATAGTTTATTGAATAAAAAAAATATTTAGAAAAAAAAAAAAAAAGGGACGGATAGAACCTTAGGACAAATGTTGGAAGCAAAGCTATACAGAGAAATCTTACACAGAAGCATACACATACACCTCACAAAAAGAGTAAAGGGGGATAAATCATAAATCCTGCTCCTGAGGACCACCTCCTCAATTTGGGGTGATTCGTTGTCTAAAGGAGGGAAGGAAGGAAGAAAGAAAGAAAGAACAAGGTAAAGTATAATAAAGTTATGACAATTAAACTTAATTATTAAGAAAAAAGAATTTTTAAAAAAAAGTCATGGACGGATAGAGCCCTAGGACAAATGGTGGAAGCAAGGAGTTACAGACAGGATCTCACACAGAAGCATACACGTACACATCACAAAAAGAGGAAAAGGGAAAAAAATCATAGATCTCGCTCCTAAAATCCACCTCTTCAATTTGGGATCATTCCTTGTCTATTCAGGTATTCCACAGATGCAGGGTATATCAAGTTGATTGTGGAGCTCTAATCCGCTGCTTCTGTGGCTGCTGGGAGAGATTTCCCTTTCTCTTCTTTGTTCTCACAGCTCACAGGGAGCTCAGCTTTGGATTTGGCCCTGCCTCCTGCGTGTAGGTTCGCTGGAGGGCGTCTGTTTTTTCGCTCAGACAGGATGGGTTAAAGGAAGCTGCTGATTCGGGCCTCCGGCTCACTCAGGGCCGGGGGTTGGGGGATGGGGGTAGGAGGGCACTACGTGCGGGGCGGGCCTGCGGCTGCAGAGGGCAGCGTGACGTTGCGGCAGAGGCCGGCGTGACCGTTGCACCAGCCTGAGACCTGCCGTGCGTGCTCCCGGGGAAGTTGTCCCTGGATCCCGGGAACCTGGCAGTGGCGGGCTGCACAGGCTCCGCGGAAGAGGGGTGTGTGGAGAGTGACCTGTGCTCGCACACAGGCCCCTTGGTGGCGGCAGCAGCAGCCTTAGCGTCTCCCGCCCGTCTCTGGGGTCCGCGGTTTTAGCTGCGGCTCGCGCCCGTCTCTGGGGTTTGCGCTTTCAGCCGCGGCTCAGCGCCCGTCTCGGGGGCTCGCGCCTTCAGCCGCGGCTCGCGCCCGTTTCTGGGGTTCGCGCTTTTAGCCGCGGCTCGCGCCCGGTCTCTTGGAGTTCCTTTAAGCAGCGCTCTTAAACCCCTCTCCTCGCGCATCAGGAAACAAAGAGGGAAGAAAAAGTCTCTTGCCTCTTCGGGCCGGTGGCAGGCTTTTCCCCGAACTCCCTCCCTGCTAGTCGTGGTGCACTAACCCCTTCAGGCTATGTTCAAGCCGCCACCCCAGTCCTCTCCCTGAGCTCCGTCCAAAACCAAAACCCGAGCCTCAGCTCGCAGCCCCGCCCGCCCCGGCGGGTGAGCAGACAAGCCACTCGGGCTGGTGAGTGCCAGTCAGCACCGATCGTCTGTGCAGGAATCTCCCCGCTTTGCCCTCCGCACACCGTCAGCTGTGCACTACTCCGCGGTCCCGAAACTCCCCCCTCTGCCTCCCGCAGTCTCCGCCCGCGGAGGGGCTTCCTAGTGTGTGGAAACTTTTCCTCCTTCACAGCTCCCTCCCACTGGTGCAGGTGCCGTCCTTATTCTTTTGTCTCTGTTTTTTCTTTTGCCCTACCCAGTTACGTGGGGAGTTTCTTGCCTTTTGGGAGGTCTGAGGTCTTCTGCCAGCCTTCAGTAGGAGTTCATGTAGGAGTTGTTCCACGTGTGGATGTATTTCTGGTGTATCCGTGGGGAGGAAGGCGATCTCCGCGTCTTACTCTTCCGCCATCTTCAAGGTCCCCCGCTCTGTTGACTATTGTCACTATTTTAGCTTTGCTCTTCAAAGGTTAACCGAATAACTGCAATTTAACATAAACATATTTAGTGGAATTGGACCAATGATTAAATTAAAACAAACAAACAAAAAAATGATGGGCTGGTGAGCAGATTTTTTTTGGGGGGGTGGGGTGGGGTATGCGGGCCTCTCGCTGTTGTGGCCTCTCCCGTTGCGGAGCACAGGCTCCGGATGCGCAGGCTCAGCAGCCATGGCTCACGGGCCCAGCAGCTCCGTGGCATGTGGGATCTTCCCAGATCGGGGCACGAACCTGTGTCCCCTGCATCGGCAGGCGGACTCTCAACCACTGCGCCACCAGGGAAGCCCAGGTGAGCAGATTTTTATGTCACAATCTCCAGTACTTAATCATCTGGATCTCAGCTTACATTCATCTCATGTACATGTGTTTGCTGTTTGACTGGGAAAACCATGCAGAAAGAGTAACATAGAATCTATATTCTACCTTTTATAGATAACTATTTAGATATGATGGAGGAGTAGATTACTTTTCAAAATTAAGCAAGCTCAAATAATTTTTGATAATAGAGCCTGATGGGTCAAAAGGGAAAATTAGCTATGTTGGCATATTAAGAAGAAATTTGAATGACTTCACTTTAAGGCATGATATAAATGATAAAATGAAGTCACACAAATTACCTATTGACAATTAGAAACAAAGACAACTGAATAGCTTAATTAGAAAATATGTGAGTATTTATTAACTGAAATATTTTTTCTTGAAATATTAATATTACATCCCTCAACATTAAAGGAAATACTTTTGACAATATTTTAATGCTTCTATGTTTTGCTGAAAATCCCGGTAGGTGCCTGGAAAAATTATTCATCTATTTTGGGTACATGAAAGTCTCCTTTTGTTGCTTATATGTCCACTATTTATAGATTCTTCAGTTTTGTGTATGTTATTTACTTTAGCTTCACTAAGTAGAAAAAAGAGCTAACATTTTTGATCACTTATTAAATGCCAGCCACTTACCTTATTTATCTAATTTAATTTAATTTTCAAACCACCCTTTAAAAGATAAGCATTATCATCATCATCATCCCCATTTTGCTAATGAAGAATCAGGATTAGAGAAATGATGTGGCCAGGTGATATCAAATAGCTAGTAAATGACATAGGTTGGATCTGGACCCAGGAATAATTTTCTATAAGCCTAATGATTTATTTATTTTATAACACTTCCTTTATCTTCCTGTCTACTGAGCACTTGCTACATCCATGTTATTGTGGTTGGTATTCAGATGTTTGACAAGCCGTATAATAACTTTGCTTATAAAGAAAAGACTCATTCTTTATTTGTACCTTGTTTTTGTCTGCATTTTCTTAGATTTGCCATCAAATTTGCTGATGTGTTTTCATGCACTATTTTTTTTTTTTTTTTTTTTTGTGGTACGTGGACCTCTCACTGTTGTGGCCTCTCCCGTTGCGGAGCACAGGCTCCAGATGTGCAGGCTCAGCGGCCATGGCTCACAGGTCTAGCCACTCCGTGGCATGTGGGATCTTCCCAGACCGGGGCATGAACCCGTGTCCCCTGCATCGGCAGGCGGACTCTCAACCACTGCGCCACCAGGGAAGCCCAAGATTTCTGATTTTATCTTGATTGGTGAATCTTTCCTGATTTCTGTTCATCAATACCTCTTTGAGAACTGACTTTCCTAGACTATTACTATGATTTAATATCTATTGAACTTGTCAAGCATTTGCAAAAGTAAAAGTAGACCTGGCTTGCTCACAATGAGCCTACTTATGTCTTATTTCTGCTTTGAAATAGACTTGAAAAAGTGGAGAGGAATATTTCTAAAAATATTCGATGAAACTTCCAAATTTAATGAGGTTCTGATTTGGTTAAAGATTGTAGGTTTCAGACTGCTCATTCCAATTTTACCTGAACAGGTTTGTCCATCCTTGTTATGGATTTACACTGATGTCTCGTACCTTTCTAACATTTATAATCCATTTGTGATTCTATATGAATTTGCCAAGAACTCAAAAGTCAATTCTGTGAAATTTTTAAGGAGTTCTTTCTTCCAGTTATCTCTTAAGAATAAGATTTCTTTAAGCTTTGCACAATTCAGAAGGGAGCCTAGGTTCTATTTGAGTATAACAAGACAAGAGTAATTTTGTTCTGGTGCTTTCCATTCAGCCTCTACTAAACACTGGCATTTGTATATATAAAGCAAATATCATATGACCACATCTTACTAGACATTTCAACATGAATATTTATTCTTTAGACTGATGCTGATAAACGTATGGCTCCTAGAAACCACGATTTAGAATCAACAGGAGTGTCAGAAGTCTGCAAAAATTTAAGTCACTACCTTCCGAGAATCATCAAAAAGTTAATTTAAATTCATCAACTTCCATTGATACTTTTTAAAGAAATTGATGTTTGTAAACATTTGTAATTTGAGTAACAAGGCAAAAGTTATTCTCATCATCTTTCTTTTTGTGCACAAAGTTTTCTGAATTCTTTTTCCTTTAGATCACATTCCAAAGGGAGTGATCATCTATTCCTGGGAGCCATGTTTTCCAATACGCTGTCTTTTTTTTTTTTTTGCGGTACGTGGGCCTCTCACTATTGTGGCCTCTCCCGTTGCGGAGCACAGGCTCCGCTCAGCGTCCATGGCTCATGGGCCCAGCAGCTCCGCGGCATGTGGGATCTTCCTGGACCGGGGCACGAACCCGTGTCCCCTGCATCGGCAGGCAGACTCTCAACCACTGTGCCACCAGGGAAGCCCTGTGCTGTCTTTTCTTGATATCTAGAGGGTAACATCCTTGGTCTTTTAGGATCCTGAGGTTCTCTCAGCTTTGAGGTCAGAAGGCAGCACAGAGCCACGTTTTATTGTACTGGCCCCTGGATCTGTGTCAGAGCACACCTGGGGTCAAGAGTCAGCCTGTAAACTGATGACCTCTGAAACCTGGCTTAGATGTCTGAAGCTGGTAGGGGTCATGCAGTTGGAGAAGCCACTGAAGCATGTAGACTGAATGGTGTGATAATGAAAAATGTGGGCTATAGTGGCAGACTTCCTGGGTTTGCAATATATTTTAACCATTTACTACCTGTATGGACATGGGTAAGTTGTTTAATTTCTCTAAGGCTGTTTTATCATCTGTAAAAGGGGGAAATTGATAGTATCTGCTTCATAGAATTATTATGGAGACTTAAAAGAGATAATGTATGGAAAGCACCAAGAATAGTACATGGAACATAGTGCATAATTATACTGATAATAATAATGATAGCATAGGTGTATAACTTTATAAAATATCTTTATAATAACCTTGGTGTCACTCATTTTTATTTTGCATGGCATACCACGGTGTGTCTCCTTAGTTAAATAATATATCCACTTAAGGACTTCCTGGATTGTGTTACTTTGAGACCTAGAAGAAGTTAACGCCAAGATAGGATTAGAAAAGCAAGAGATTAATTGCAGAAAACACCTGTGAAAGATAAAGGTAGAGGGAGCTAGAGTAGACAGGGAGAGCCTTCAGAATGCAGTGCTAGTCTGACACCTGTGAAATAAGAGAAGGAATAAAGGAAAATGGGGCAACAAGATAATTAGACTGCAGCTCCGCTTTGAGAAAGCCTTGGCCAGGCAATCTGGGAATCCCTGAACCACAGTTGCCTGCTAGAAGAATTCCCAGTTGGGCAGGAATGAGACTGCACTAGTACTCCTACCATGCTCTCCCGTTGACTGAGAGAAACAGGGCATATTTGTGGCCTTACCCTTCACAAGAGAACACATCTGGAGGCTGTCAGTTAAGTAGGCACTTCATGGCAGTTTCTCTTGAAGAACATCTAAGTAGCACATCTCAATGCTGGATGCTGGATATTTTTGTATTACTATAAAACTATTGAGTTGTGTTCTGGGATGCAGATAAGTTAATTGGGAATAGTTTGATCCTTTCTGGCCTGGATTTTAAGACTTGTTAGGGAGGATCACAGCCACATTTAGTCTAAGGCCAGTTATTTCCCATTACTGAGGCAATATCTCTCCAAGTATTTGACCCATGAGCTAGGAGCTTTGCTAGTCTGGTTGGTGGGAACAGGCACTAAATGTTGGCCCTGTGACAGCGCTGGATACTATTTCCTCTAATCTTTTCATGTGGTTCTTTTTCTGAGTCTCCTCACATGCATGCACTGATCAGCACTCTGCAGAATACTCCAAGAGCGATCTTCTGTTAGATCTCTGGGCTTTCCTCTCTGGGCAGCTCTCTTCTCTCCAGTACTGTGTCCTATAAACTCAAGCTGCCGTGGCCTCTCTAGTTCCATCTTCTGATCTCAGGTTGTCTGCCAGACTCAGCCAAGTTTTTCCCTCATTGAACCATGGCCTATAAATGCTCTCAAACCAGCAATCTGGAACATCCTAGGGCTCACTTTGTCTCTTTCCTGTCAATCAGGGATCACTCTCCTTTGCTATCTGATGCTGACTGTCTTACAAACTGTTATATCACATATACTTCGACTGGCTTTCTGATGTTTCAGGCAGGAAAGTAAATCTGGTCCTTGTTACTACATCTTGGCCAGAGGTTAAAATTCTGTTTTACAATTTGAACATGGTACAAAATTTATATTTCTGATTCAGTTCATCAAAAAGATGGCCCATATTTTGCCACTTTCTCTAAACCTAAAATATCATACTCCTCACCTTATGTAGCACATACTGTTCTATTAGTACAAATTAAAATACTTTTAATGGGAAGGAAAGCAATTGATAATGACCTGAACCTCGAAAATTTTAAATTTGTTCCAGATACACTGGGAAATATTTATAATTTTCAAGGCAATTCAGTAGTTGGCTATATGCAGAAAATAAATTCAAGTTAACATTTCTTAAAGGCCCTGATATTATTTTTTTATTGAAGTATAGTTGATTTACAATATCAACTATGGTTATATAGTTGATATATAGATATATATATATATATATATATATATATATATATACATACACATATAGTGTTAGTGTCCAGTGTACTGTAAAGTCATTCAGTTATATGCATTTTTTTCAGATTATATTTCATTATAGGTTATCAAAAGATATTGAAAAAATTCCCTGTGCTATATAGTAAATCCTTGTTGCTTATCTATTTTATGTATAGTAGCTTGTATCTATTAATCTTATACTCCTAATCTCTTCCCCCTTCCCTCCCTCTCCTTTTTGGTAAACATAAATTTGTTTTTTATGTCTGTGAGTCTGTTTCTATTTTGTACATAGGTTCATTTGTATTATTTTTTAGATTCCACATATAAGTGATATCATATAGTATTTGTCTTTGTCTGACTTACTTCACTAAATATAATATTCTCTACATCTATCCATGTTGCTACAAATGGCAATATTTCATTCTTTTTTATGGCTGAGTAATATTCCATTGTGAATATAGATAATACCACATCTTCTTAAGCCAATTGTCTGTTGATGTCACTTGGCTTGGTTCTATGTCTTGGCTATTATAAATAGTGCTGCTATGAATATTGGGGTGCCTGTATCTTTTCAAATTAGAGTTTTGTTTTTTCCAGATATATGCCCAGTAGTGGGATTGTTGGGTCACATGGTAGCTCTATTTTTAGATTTTTAAGGAACTTCCATACTGTTTTCCATAGGGGCTGCACCAATTTACATCCCTACCAATGGTGTAGGAGGGTTCCCTGTTCTCTGCACCCTCTCCAGCATTTGTTGTTTGTAAACTTTTTAATGATGGCCATTCTGACTGGTGTGAAGTGGTACCTCCATTGTAGTTTTGATTTGCATTTTTCTAATAATTAGCAATGTTGAGCATCTTCTCATGTGCCTCTTGGCCACCTGTATGTCTTCTTTGGGAAAATGTGTATTTAGATCTTCTGCCCATTTCTTATTTTTTATATTGAGTTGTATGAACTCTTTGTACATTTTGGATATTAACCCCTTGTCTGTTGCATCATTTGCAAATATTTTCTCCCATTTAGTAGGCTGTTCTTTCATTTTGTTGATGGGTTTCTTTGCTGTGCAAAAGCTTTTAAGTCTGATTAGGTCCCATTTGTTTACTTTTGCTTTTATTTCTTCTACCATAGGAGACAGATCCAAAAAAATATTGCTACCACTTATGACAAACAGTGTTCTGCCTATGTTTTCTTCTAGGAGTTTTTTCATTTGGGGTCTCAGATTTAGGTCTTTAATCCATTTTGAGTTTATTTTTGTGTATGTTGTGAGGAAATGTTCTAATCACGTTGTTTTACATGTGGCTGCCCAGTTTTCCCAGCACCACTTATTGAAGACACTGTGTTTTCTCCACTGTATATTCTTGCCTCCTTTGTCATAGATGAATTGACCATAGGTGCATGGGATTATTTCTGAGCTCTCTATTCTGTTCCATTGATCTATTTGCATTTTTTTTTGGTACCAATACCATACTGCTTTTTTTTAACATCTTTATTGGAGTATAATTGCTTTACAATGGTTTGTAAGTTTCTGCTTTATAGCAAAGTGAATCAGTTATACATATACATATACATATATCCCCATATCTCTTCCTTCTTGCGTCTCCCTCCCTATCCCACCCCTCTATGTGGTCACAAAGCACTGAGCTGATCTCCCTGTGCTATGAGGCTGCTTCTCACTAGCTATTTTACATTTTGTAGTGTATATATGACCATGCCACTCTCTCACTTTGTCCCAGCTTACCACTCCCCCTCCCCGATCCTCAAGTCCATTCTTTAGTAGGTCTGAGTCTTTATTCCATTCTTGCCCCTAGGTTTTCCATGACATTTTTTTTTTTTTTTAGACTCCATATACACGTGTTAGCATATGGTATTTGTTTTTCTCTTTCTGGCTTACTTCAGGTCCAGGCACCTCACAACAAATTACTCAATTTTGTTTCTTTTTCTGGCTGAGTAATATTCCACTGTATATATGTGCCACATCTTCTTTATCCATTCATCTGTTGATGGACACTTAGGTTGCTTCCATTTCCTGGTTATTGTAAATAGAGCTGCAATAAATATTTTGGTACATGACTCTTTTTGAATTATGGTTTTCTCAGGGTATATGCCCAGTGGTGGCATTGCTGGGTCATATGGTAGTTCTATTTGTAGTCTTTTAAGGGACCTCCATACTGTTCTCCATAGTAGCTATATCAATTTACATTCCCACCAACAGTACAAGAGGGTTCCCTTTTCTCCACACCCTCTCCAGCATTTACTGTTTCTAGATATTTTGATGATAGCCAGTGTGAGATGATATCTCATTGTAGCTTTGATTTGCATTTCTCTAATTATAAATGATGTTGAGCATGCTTTCATGCGTTTGTTGGCAATCTGTATATCTGCTATGGAGAAATGTCTATTTAGGTCTTCTGCCCATTTTTGGATTGGGTGGTTTGTTTTTTGATACTGAGCTGCATGAGCTGCTTGTAAATTTTGCACATTAATCCTTCGTCAGTTGCTTCATTTGCAAATATTTTCTCCCATTCTGAGGGTTGGCTTTTGGTCTTCTTTATGGTTTCCTTTGCTCTGCAAAAGCTTTGAAGTTTCGTTAGGTCCTATTTGTTTATTTTTGTTTTTATTTCCATTTCTCTAGGAGGTGGGTCAAAAAGGATCTTGCTGTGATTTATGTCATAGAGTGTTCTGCCTATGTTTTCCTCTAAGAGTTTGATAGTGTCTGGCCTTACATTTAGGTCTTTAATCCATTTTGAGTTTATTTTTGTGTATGGTGTCAGGGAGTGTTCTAATTTCATACTTTCACGTGTACCTGTCCAGTTTTACCAGCAGCACTTATTGAAGAGGCTGTCTTTTATCCACTGTATATTCTTGCCTCCTATATCAAAGATAAGGTGACCATATGTGCATGGGTTTATCTCTTGGCTTTCTATCCTGTTCCATTGACCTATATTTCTTTTTTTGTGCCACTACCATACCGTCTTGATTACTGTAGCTTTGTAGTATAGTCTGAAGTCAGGGAGCCTGATTCCTCCAGCTCCATTTTTCCTTCTCAAGATTGCTTTGGCTATTCAGGGTCTTTTGTGTTTCCATACAAATTGTGAAATTTTTGTTCCAGTTCTGTGAAAAATGTCAGTGGTAGTTTGATAGGGATTGCATTGAATCTTTAGACTGCTTTGGGTAGTAGAGTCATTTTCACAATGTTGATTCTCCAATCC
Source organism: Phocoena sinus (assembly GCF_008692025.1). Lineage (NCBI taxonomy): Eukaryota > Metazoa > Chordata > Mammalia > Artiodactyla > Phocoenidae > Phocoena > Phocoena sinus. Next base: position 83,241,054 of record NC_045784.1, read on the forward strand.
AAGAACATGGTATATCTCTCCATCTATTTGTATCATCTTTAATTTGTTTCATCAATGTCTTATAATTTTCTGCATACAGGTCTTTTGTCTCCTTAGGTAGGTTTATTCCTAGATATTTTATTCTTTTTGTTGCAATGGTAAATGGCAGTGTTTTCTTAATTTCACTTTCAGAATTTTCATCATTAGTGTATAGGAATGCCAGAGATTTCTGTGCATTAATTTTGTATCCTGCTACTTTACCAAATTCATTGATTAGCTCTAGTAGTTTTCTGGTAACATCTTTAGGATTCTCTATGTATTGTATCATGTCATCTGCAAACAGAGACAGCTTTACTCCTTCTTTTCTGATTTGGATTCCTTTTATTTCTTTTCCTTCTCTGACTGCTGTGGCTAAAACTTCCAAAACTATGTTGAATAATAGTGGTGAGGGTGGGCAACCCTGTCTTTTTCCTGATCTTAGTGGAAATGCTTTCAGTTTTTCACCATAGAGGACAATGTTGGCTGTGGGTTTGTCATTTATGGCCTTTATTATGTTGAGGAAAGTTCCCTCTATGCCTACTTTCTGCAGCGTTTTTATCATAAATGGGTGTTGAATTTGGTCAAAAGCTTTCTCTGCATCTACTGAGATGATCATATGGATTTTCTCCTTCAATTTGTTAATATGGTGTATCACGTTGATTAATTTGTGTATATTGAAGAATCCTTGGATTCCTGGGATAAACCCCACTTGATCATGGTGTATGATCCTTTTAATGTGCTGTTGGATTCTGTTTGTTAATATTTTATTGACGATTTGTGCATCTATGTTCATCAGTAATATTGGCCTGTAGTTTTCTTTCTTTGTGACATCTTTGTCTCGTTTTTGTATCAGGGGGATCGTGGCCTCGTAGAATAAGTTTGGGAGTGTTCCTCCCTCTGCTATATTTTGGAAGAGTTTGAGAAGGATAGGTGTTAGCTCTTCTCTAAATGTTTGATAGAATTTACCAGTGAGGCCATCTGGTCCTGGGCTTTTGTTTCTGGGAAGATTTTAAATCACAGTTTCAATTTCAGTGCTTGTGACTGGTCTGTTCGTATTTTCTATTTCTTCCTGGTTCATTCTTGGCAGGTTGTGCGTTCCTAAGAATTTGTCCATTTCTTCCAGGTTGTCCATTTTATTGGCATAGGGTAGCTTGTAGTAATCTCTCATAATCCTTTGTGTTTCTGCAGTGGCAGTTGTTTCTTCTCCTTTTTCATTTCTATTTCTATTGATTTGAGTCTTCTCCCTTTTTGTCTTGATGGGTCTGGCTAAAGGTTTATCAACTTTATGTATCTTCTCAAAGAACCAGCTTCTAGTTTTACTGATCTTTACTATCATTTCCTTCATTTCTTTTACATTTATTTCTGATCTTATCTTTATGATTCCTTTCCTTCTGCTAACTTTGGAGTTTTTCTTTTCTTCTTTCTCTAATTGCTTTAGGTGCAAGGTTAGGTTGTTTATTTGAGATGTTTCCTGTTTCTTAAGGTAGGATTGTATTGCTATAAACTTCCCTCATAGAACTGCTTTTGCTGCATCCCATAGGTTTTGGGTCATTGTGTTTTCATTGTCATTTGTTTCTAGGTATTTTTTGATTTCCTCTTTGATTTCTTCTGTGATCTCTTGGCTATTAAGTAGTGTATTGTTTAGCCTCCATGTATTTGTGTTTTATACAGACCTTTTCCTGTAATTGTTATCTAGTCTCATAGCATTGTGGTCAGAAAAGATATGTGATACAATTTCAATTTTCTTAAATTTACCAAGGCTTGATTTGTGACCCAAGATATGACCTATCCTGGTGAATGTTACATGAGCCCTTGAGAAAAGTATGTATTCTGTTGTTTTTGGATGGAATGTCTTATAAATATCAATTAAGTCCATCTTATTTAATGTATTTTTTTTTTTTTTTTTTGCATTACATGGGCCTCTCACTGTTGCACCTCTCCCGCTGCGGAGCACAGGCTCCGGACACGCAGGCTCAGCGGCTATGGCTCACATGGCTCACGGGTGCAGCCGCTCTGCGGCACACGGGATCCTCCCGGACCGGGGCATGAACCCACGTCCCCTGCATCGGCAGGCGGACTCTCAACCACTGCGCCACCAGGGAAGCCCTTTAATGTATCATTTAAAGCCTGTGTTTCCTTATTTATTTTCATTTTGAATGATCTGTCCATGGGTGAAAGGAGGATGTTAAAGTCCCCTACTATGATTGTGTTACTGTCGATTTCCCCTTTTATGGCTGTTAGTATTTGCCTTATGTATTGAGGTGCTACTATGTTGGGTGCATAAATATTTACAATTGTTATATCTTCTTCTTGGATTGATCCCTTTATTATTATGTAGTGTCCTTCTTTGTCTCTTGTAATAATCTTTGTTTTAAAGTCTATTTTGTCTGATATGAGAATTGCTACTCCAGCTTTCTTTTGGTTTCCATTTGCATGGAATATCATTTTCCATCCCCTCACTTTCAGTCTGTATGTGTCCCTAGGTCTGAAGTGGGTCTCTTCTAGACAGCATATATATGGGTCTTGTCATTATACATTCAGCCAGTCAGTGTCTTTTGGTTGGAGCATTTAATCCATTTATATTTAAGGTAATTATCAATATGTATGTTCCTATTCCCATTTTCTTAACTGTTTTGGGTTTGTTATTGTAGGTCTTTTCCTTCTCTTGTGTTTCTTGCCAGGAGAAGTTCCTTTAGCATTTGTTGTAAAGCTGGTTTGGTGGTGCTGAACTCTCTCAGCTTTTGCTTGTCTGTAAAGTTTGTAATTTCTCCATCAAATCTGAATGAGATCCTTGCTGGGTAGAGTAATCTTGGTTGCAGGTTTTTATCCTTCATCACTTTAAATATGTCCTTCTACTCCCTTCTGGCTTGCAGAGTTTCTGCTGAAAGATCAGCCATTAACCTTATGAGGATTCCGTTGTGTGTTATTTGTTGTTTTTCCCTTGCTGATTTTAATATGCTTTCTTTGTATTTAATTTTTGTTAGTTTGATTAATATGTGTCTTGGGGTGTTTCTTCTTGGAATTATACTGTATGGGACTCTCTGTGCTTCCTGGACTTGATTAACTATTTCCTTTCACATATTGTGTAAGTTTTCAACTATAATTTCTTCAAATATTTTCTCAGTCCCTTCCTTTTTCTCTTCTACTTCTGTGACCCCTATAATACAAATGTTGGTGTGTTTAATGTTGTCCCAGAAGTCTCTGAGACTGTCCTCAGTTCTTTTCATTCTTTTTTCTTTATTCTGCTCTTCAATAGTTATTTCCACTATTTTATCTTCCAGGTCACTTATCTGTTGTTCTGCCTCAGTTATTCTGCTATTGATCCCTTATAGAGTATTTTTAATTTCATTTACTGTGTTGTTCATCATTGCTTGTTTCATCTTTAGTTCTTCTAGATCCTTGTGAATTGTTTCTTGCATTTTCTCTATTCTATTTCCAAGATTTTGGATCACCTTTACTATTATTATTCTGAATTCTTTTTCAGGTAGACTGCCTCTTTCCTCTTCATTCGTTAGGTCTGGTGGGTTTTACCTTGCTCCTTCATCTGCTGTGTGTTTTTGTCTTCTCATTTTGCTTATCTTACTGTGTTTGGGGTCTCTTTTTCACACGCTGCAGGTTTGTACGTCCCCTTGTTTTTGGTGTCTGTCCCCAGTGGCTAAAGTTGGTTCAGTGGGTTATGTGTGCTTCCTGGTGGAGGGGACTAGTGCCTGTGTTCTGGTTGATGAGGCTGGATCTTGTCTTTCTGGTGGTCAGTTCCACGTCTGGTGGTGTGTTTTGAGGTGTCTGTGGCCATATTATGATTTTAGGCAGCCTCTGTGCTAATGAGTGGGGTTGTGTTCCTGTCTTGCTAGTTGTTTGGCATAGGGTGTCCAGCACTGTAGGTTGCTGGTCGTTGAGTGAAAGTGGGTTTTGGTGTTGAGATGGATATCTCTGGGAGATTTTCACTGTTTGATAGTACATGGAGCTGAGAGGTCTCTTGTGGCCCAGTGTCCTGAAGTGGCTCTCCCACGTCAGTGGCACAGCACTGACTCCTGGCTGGAGCACCAATAGCCTTTCATCCACACAGCTCAGAATAAAAGGGAGAAAGAATAGAGAGAACGAAAGAAAGAGGATTAAATAAAATAAAGTAGGATAAAATAAAAGTTTAAAAATAATTATTAAGAAAAGAATTTTAAAAAGTAAAAAGAAAAACAAAAATACGGACAGACAGAACCCTAGACAAATGGTGAAAGCAAAGCTATAGAGACAAAATCTCGTACAGAAGCATACACATACACACTCACAAAAAGAGGAAAAGGGGAAAAAATAATATATGTTGCTCCCAGAGTCCACCTCCTCATTTAGGGATGATTCGTTGTCTACTCAGGCATTCCACAGGTGCAGGGTAGATCAAGTTGATTGTGAAGATTTAATCCACTGCTTCTGAGGTTGCTGGGAGAAATTTCCCTTTCTCTTATTTGTTCGTTCAGCTCCTGGGGTTCAGCTTTGGATTTCGCCCTGCCTCTGTGTGTAAGTCGCCTGAGGGCAACTGTTCTTTGCTCAGACAGGACAGAGTTAAAGGAGCAACTGATTTGGCGGCTCTGGCTCACTCAGGGCAGGGGGACGGAGGGATATGGATGCGGGGCGAGCCTGCGGCGGCAGAGGCCAGTGTGACGTTGCACCAGCCTGATGTGTGCCATGCGTTCTCCAGGGGAAGGTGTCCCTGGATCACGGGATCCTGGCAGTGGTGGTCAGTAGAGGCTCCCAGGAGGGTGGTGTGGATAGTGACCTGTGCTCGCACACAGGCTTCTTGGTGGCTGCAGCAGCAACCTTAGCGTCTCATGTGCATCTGTGTGGTCCGCGCTGATAGCCGTGGCTCCTGTCCATCTCTGGAGCTCCTTTAAGTTGCGCTCTTAATCCCATCTCCTCGCGCACCAGGAAACAAAGCGGAAAGAAAAAGTCTCTTGTTTCTTCGGTAGCTCCAGACTTTTTCCCGGACTCCCTCCTGGCTAAGTGTGGCACGCTAGCCTCCTTCAGACTGTGTTCACTCCTCCAACCCCTGTCCTCTCCCTGTGATCTGACCAAAACCGGAGCCCCTGCCCGCCCCAGCGGGTGAGCAGACAAGCCTCTCGGGCTGATGAGTGCTGGTCAGCACTGATCCTCTGTGTGGGAATCTCTCTGCTTTGCCCTCCGCACCCCTGTGGCTGCGCTCTCCTCCGTTGCTCTGAAGCTTCCCCCCACCCCCGCCACCCACAGTCTCTTTTCGCGACGGGACTTCCTAGTGTGTGGAAACCTTTCCTCCCTCACAGCTCCATCCCACTGGTGCAGGTCCCATCCCTATTCTTTTGCCTCTGTTTTTTCTTTTTTCTTTTGCCCTACCCAGGTACGTGGGAAGTGTTTTGCCTTTTGGGAGGTCTGAGGTCTTCTGCCAGTGTTCAGTTGGTGTTCTATAGGAGCAGTTCCACATGTAGATGTATTTCTGATGTATCCATGGGGAGGAAGGTGATCTCCGCATCTTCCTCTTCTGCCATCTTCTCAAATCCCCCTACCAAACTGTTTTGATTACTATAGCTTTGTAGTATGGTCTGAAATCTGGAAGAGTTATGTCTCCAAGTTTCTCAGGATTGCTTTTGCAATCCTGAGAAAAGCCCTTAAATGCAGGGTAAATTCTTACAAGGACCACAGAAATCAAGACAGACCTACCAGCTCTATAAAATGCATACAAGAATAATTTCATTTTCAATAATAGTGGCAACTGACTTGATGTTTCCCTGAGTGCTTTTTCCATTTGAGACCTGTGAGCAAAGGAGCCAAGGAGGACATATAAGTATGCATAATAATCTGCAATGTTGTAAATGGGCTACAAGAATTCCACTGTTTTGAAGTTTAATTTGTAATTTACATCTTAATGATTTTTACCTCATGCAGGTTTACCACATTGATTGGTGTCTGCTTAGTACTATGAGTCTGATCATTTGGGGTAATTTTCTGAGAAGTGTGTTTATACATATACAATTATAAAATGAATGTTTCTTTGTTGAGGTTGTTATAGTTATTATAAAGCTAGGACTTGCACATATTTGCAATGTTGAAGAGTTTTATTTCTGTCTTTGTCTAGTGTTTCCAATGTCTGAAGTGGATAGTTCTTGTTCATTTAAGAGCTGTTGTGATCTGACTTCAGAATTCAAGGATAGCCACAGGAGTCTGTGTTCTATATTGACTTTTTACAAAATCTGCACTTTTCTGATGAAGAGAATGTATTCAGATCCTTGAGTTTCTCTACATGAGAGAAATGGTTATTTATTCACTGTATACAAGAAGAAGAATCCAATACTGTAGTGTTACTTATCTCCAGATTGCAGAGTCAAGTAATAACTACCATCTGTAGAATTTTACCATTTTAATGATGAATGAACAGCACAATATTCAATGTTTCAAAAATATTGTAAAGCTATGTCTTCAAGGTCAAAACCATGGTTGAAAAGTGAAAGTAAATTTATTTTAAAAATAACAAACTCATTTTCAGTGAATTGATGACATATTTTGTCATCATATAGGCACTAACTCACCCATTTTATTTTTATAAGAAATAAAACTAAAATGTTCAATGACTTTTCTTGAATTCTAATCACCACTAGCATTCTGAACAAGATGCAGGCTGACGTCTCAGGCATTGTGACACAATCATTCACATCATCTTTGTGTCTTTCTTCCTCATTTTTAAGCTTTCTTTGGTAATTCCTTCTCAATAAACTATTCCAACATAGTAGGTAAATCCTCATTTGAAGTAGAAGTCTACAACAGCTAAAAGAAAACAAAATATTGCTTGTAGGAAATTCAGCAATGAAGCACTGTAAATAGATTAATTCCTCAAATCATCTTCAGTAAGCCATTATCTCTACATTGACAATTAACATGGTTGTTTAAACAATATAATGATGGATCAATTTTCCTAATATTTGCAAAATTAGTATCTGGATGTTTTATGTCGTGTACAGTTCCATAAAGTCAGAACTCAATGCTTTAGGGTGGCAAATAATTTCAAACCATTTCTCAAGGAAATAGAGGTCCAAATATCAAAATCAAATAGAAACTTTTGCAGTTAATTTTATAGAATTTAAAAAAAAATCTAAAACATTATAATTTATCTTTCCTAATTTCTTAAGCTCAAATTCCTGAATCCCGGGTGTATCCTACCTGTCTCTGCCCCTCCTCAAGATCTAGTCCTAACCTATTTTTCCACCAGTCACCTAGTATTTGGCAACATAAATTGTGATACAGTCTGATACTTTTCCCCTATGCTCCTGCCACTGTTCTCTCTATATTTCTTTACTTATGTACATCTTATCCCTCCTTCAAAATTCAGCTCAAGCCTCCCCTTCTCCTTAAACATCTTCTTAATTTTCTTAGCTCTTCTTTACTCCAGGTGTGATCTGTGGATAAACAAACCAACATCGCTAGGGAGCTTGTTAGAAATGCAGAACCCTGGGTTCCCTCCCAGACCTTCTGAATCAGAATCTGCTTTTTCACAAGCTCCCCAGGTTTTTGCATGTAAATGAACATTTAAGACCTCTTCTTCAGCTCATAGTGATCTCTCATTTATTTCACATTTCCACAGTAGTTCTTGTCTATATTTTTACCAGATTAAACTAATTAGTTTTTCATGGGTGTGTCTTGTCTCTTCACTTAGAATACAAGCTTTCTAAAGGCAGTCACCAGGTCTTATCCCTCTTAATAAACCTGATGGAACTTAATGCTTTATTCCCCATGCTGTGTTTTCATTCTGTGTTTCAACTTGCAGGTACTTCTAGTGCACGATGTTGTTTTCCCTTCAGATGAGAGGAATGCAAATTCTACTGCTTAGCTTGGTACCTAGCACATAGTGAGGAGCCAAATAAATATTTGCTGAATGTTTAAATTGCTGAAATTAATTTTGACAAGATGAACCTAGTCTTCAATTTTGATTCAGTTGTGCTTCTTCCCAGTCATGTTCTTGGGAGAACAGTGCATAATGAGAATATTAACACAGTCTTCAGCCTATAAGGCTTCTGGGGACATTTACTTGAATTCTAATTGGACTATTAAAACATTACTAATCATGTTCCTAGAATAGCTGTTTAATCTTCAGGGTCATTGAGCTTAAAAGCAATCTTTCACCCTTCTCTGCAAATCAGCATACTGAGATTTGTTCAACTGCGAATTCTGTCTCGCTATAATATGGTGGTTAAACACAGAGGTGTTGGCATCAGGTTGCCAGGGTTTTCCTCTGGGCCTACCACTTCCTACCTATGTGACCTTGGGTGCATTACTTTACATTCTCTGTGCCTCAGTTTCTGTGTCTAAGTGGTGAGGATAATAATATTCTTTACATCATAGGGTTGATGTAAATATTAAATTAGGTAATACATTTGAGATGCCCAGGAGAGTGCTTGATGCATATTAAGTCCTAAAGAAGTAGCAGAACCTATTATTAAGAAAACACACGGCCAGGAACTCTGCATTCCTGAAATGCTATTCTAGAGTTTCAAACGTTTATATGTATGTAGTGTGGGAGCACTTTAGATAGGTTTCTATTCTGTCCTCTTTTCCTGACTCAGTATTTAATTTATGTTTGCTGGCTGGGATGGCTTCAGGTGATACATAACTCTGATACCTGCTGTAAGGTTATGTGTTTCTATTCGTGTTTTCATTGTCCATTCCCTAGGTACAGGTACAATATTAAAACTGAGTGCTGACTCATCCCAGAAAAGACAGAAGACTCCTCTCCCGGTTCAGGTGCAACTGATTCAGTCAATTCAAATGACCTTCCAATAAAGGGTTGAGTAAGCAGATGGGAATTGGGTTATGTCCAGAATGCTTAATACCTTGATCGTTGCCATACCACTAAAAAAAAACAAATACGGAAGATGAGATTCTTTTTAAATGATGTGAATGATACCTAAATAATGTCATAATGGTAAATAATGAGGCCTTATAATTGGGCATAATATAAATGATGCACTCCTGGGCAGTGAACATGTACATTACAGCTTGGCAAGTTAAATATTTTCTAAAATCTTTGTTGGAGATTTACAAAAATCATGCCTTTTCATCTACAAAAGAGCAAGTTTTAGAATGCTGTTGATTATGTAACAATGTTGCTGTCTAAAAACATAAAATATTTGCATATTCAATTAATCAAACAATACAGTTGATTCTTTATCATACTGTATTCAAAGCTGGAAACACTGACTTCTCACCCTTAAGCGGCAGCCTTGGGGTTTTGCAAGCTTAGGGTAAGTTTAATTAAAGTCAAGGGAGAAAACCAATTAAGCACTGAGAAGTGCTGGAATCTCTCATGCACTCTAAAGACAAAAATACCATTTAGAATAAGATGGTGCTGTAATCTCAGTATAAATGTCATTGTCTAGTTCAGCAATTCTGGTGGCCCAGGTGTTCTGAGCACTTTGAAGAGCAGCTAGCTTATGAGCTTTCAATTTATAACTACATTGAATAATTTCCACTCACTTTAAATCTCCTCTGATAGGAAGTGCTTAGAAGGGAGACTGCATAAGTACAAAGAGTGACCATACTTTAAGTCCTCAAATACACCTATATTAAAGTGTGTCTTCAAAAAGCATTTAGATTCAAATCCTATTTGAGTAGGTTTGGAAAGCAGAGGGTTAACATTTTCCATCACTGCTACATGCAAAAGTGATGCATGTAAATGGATAAAGGGATCCAGCTTAATGCAATGAAATTTGTGTCATATTTATATTTTAGTGACTTTTGATGCAGTGTCATTACAGTTCCCCATCACTATTGTGCAGTACCGCCCACTGGGAAAATGGTAGAGCAGAATAATGTGCTGCTATACAGCTTGCCAATCAATCATGAAACCATAGAAAGAAGCAACTACAAGCATTGCTTCAAATGCAGTCCTGGGAAGCTGTGAGGGATGGGAGGGACAAAGCAGTCAATGGCAACCAAAAAATAGAAGTTGATTAAATGTGATTTACTGGGATTTATTTTCTTATCTTCATTTCTCTTTCTTGCAAGTATTAATTGCAATGTAGAACATGAATGTGGAGAGTACATTACAGAAAGTCAGGGCTATTGCTCTAATTTGTGACAAGCAAATCAGCTATATGGGGAATGTAGTACAACAGTGCGGGAACCCTCTGCACTTTGGTGTGACCTCTGATGGAGCCTTCAAGCTAGTGAGGTCAGTTGATTTCACCCCTGAGAAGTCTTGCAGATGTTCCTTTAGTGGTATCTAGCAGATCTTTCTGAAGACTGCTTAGGGAAAAACACATATAAATGCCTTACAATCAAGCAGCATTATTTTAATAGCCATTTTTAGCTCTTAGGTTAATATGTTATAAACCTTAGCAGTGGAGAAAATTTTCTATGGTTACTGTTTAGTACAAATAGAAGTTGCCCCATGTTTGGAAATTGTTAACAAATCCCACTGAGGATTTTAACTAATCCTATAGCATTGTGGTGATATCTAAAAATGATGCTGCAAGTGACCAAATGTCACAACTCAAATATACTTGCAAGGCTAGCTGATAACACATTTCCAGTTTCTGAAAAAGAAGGCTTTAAAATTATTAATAATTTTTAGGTCAGGCAATGTGGTGTAGAGGAAAACACAGTAGATGTGGGTCAGGACCTCTAGATTCTATTCTGTCTCCAATTTTGATGTATAGATTGAACAGGTCCTTCAAGTCTCTGTGCCTCAGTTTTCTATCTGTATACATCAGAGGGATGGGAAAAACAATTTCTGAACTCCATTTCAGTTCTAAGTATTCAGAAATTTTCTTTATCAAAGCTAGCTTCTCATGAAGCTGCAACTGCGATGTTAACAAAATGCCTGAAAAGTGACCATCAAATTTCCAGAGAGAGGCCGGGAATGGAACAATTAAAATTAGTTCTATCCTGTTTAAATTGCAGTGGGAAAAACAAATTTCAAGTTTGCCATTATCCTACTATTTGTTTGTAAACATGATATATCTTGATAGTTAGCCTAATGACTCAGGAAGCACTTCCTGTGTAGCTTTCTACAAGTGACTACCACCCACATCCAATGTGTCACCAAGTCCCAGTGATCCTCCAATTCCCTTGACTATTTTGCTGTTGCCTTTCCCACCCACATACCTCAGAGACTGAAAACTGAGCGAAATTCTTAATTGGTGTCAGCAAAATGTGCATGTATAGGAATAAGAATGTTTTTGACTATCAATTCTAAACCAAATTAATCTGGATTTGGGTTGTAGAACAGAGAGGGAATATCAGTTGGCAGTGGCCAACAGAGTCACTCAGGACTGGCTGATGTACTAGACAAGAGTGGTGACTACAGTAAACTGACACAGGTTCAGGTTTGGTCAGTTGTAGATTTTCGACAGAACCTTGCCAATACATAATGTTTTCATATGACTTCCATTCATATCAAGACAGTTAAGAAATTTAGAATGCTGACTCTACACTGCTTTCTGCAAATACATAGAAAATTTACATCACATCATAAATCACAAAAATTCAGAGTTTAACATAATACAAAAACCTACATCACCAGAATGCATTTGATTTTAATAATTTCCTTATACAAAGGAAAGCAAACATAAAAATTAACACATGCAAGCAGTCAGGAAAGAGACTTACAGCTTCAGAGCACGGTATGGCAGCAAGCGCATAAGTCTAAAGGACCCGTGCTGCCGTTCCAAGCCTTGCAATTTAGGACATTTGTTTTGGGCTTGGCTCTATCATAGGCTATATAAGACCTCAAAAAGTCATTTAGCTTGTCAATTCTTAGGTTTACAGACCTCATTCACTTAACCGTTATGAAGAAATGACTGTGTATCTTTGTTTAAAATTTAGTATGTGCCATTGAGTTTTTACTTAAATCTTTAGAAGAGAAAAGCCAAAAAAATAGGCAAGGGAGTTGACACCTATATGAAATATCTGGAAATGAGTCAGGTCAAAAATAAAATGCTAGGAGTTTTCCAGGTGACTAAATGAATTACCTTTAGTATTTGAGGCAAAATAAACATTAATGAGAAAAGAAGACGGGATGCAGACAAGTGAAAGGATTCAGTTGTCATCTCCCAAGATTCAAATGAAGCTGTCCATAGAAGATGCTCAGTACCTAGAGTCACGAAATGTGCCTTCCAAGATTTTTTTTTGTTCTTAGCATAAAAGAACGAGCAAAGGTTTTTCTATATTCTGATTAAGAGAAAGGAAACAGTATATTTCAAAGAAACCTTTTGGAAAAAGCCAATTTCTTCTCTCTAAAAAAGTGAGGTGGGGGATGAGGGTGGGAGAGATATAGTAGGACTAGACCTAAAGTGTTGCTTCAAAACTAATAGGTGTGCAAATGAACTCAATTAGTGTAATCTTTATGATAAACTGCAAGAGAAATAGGAAATATCGATGCTTCTCAAACTTTAAAGCAGCTGGGAGTGAAAAAAGAAGAACGAAGATGCATCCAAACCCAAGAGGAATAAAGTTGATGCCTGGAATCATCATACATAAGAGAAAATTAAATTTTGGTTTAAAATACAGACTTTTTGAACTTCTAATCACAATTCTTCTGAAAGACATAAGAAAACAAAATCTCAAAAATAAAGTTTCCACTACCATCAAAAATTAATTTATTGTAAAAGCTAGTGGCAGAATATGGTACCAAATCTCACTTTAGTCAAAATTCATTAATTCAACAAATATTTTTTGGGCACATTTTGTGTGCCAGACATTCTTTTTTTTTTGCAGTACACGGGCCTCTCACTGTTGTGGCCTCTCCCATTGCGGAGTACACGCTCCAGACGCACAGGCTCAGTGACCATGGCTCACAGGCCCAGCCGCTCAGCGGCATGTGGGATCTTCCTGGACCGGGCACGAACTCATGTCCCCTGCATCGGCAGGCGGACTCTCAACCACTGCACCACCAGGGAAGTCCCAGACATTCTTATAGGCACTTGAGAGTATGGCAGTGAACAAAACAGACAATGATCCCCGCTCTCAGGGGAGAAGATAATAGACAATAAGTAATATGAAAACTATATAGTATGTTAGAAGGTGATAATCACACTGGAGGAAAAAATAAGACTGTGGTAAGAAGTATAGGGAGTGTAGGTTGTGGTTGGAGTTATAAATAGGGTAATTTGGGTAAGCTTCATTGAAAAAGTGACATTTGATCAAAGACTTGAAGGGCATGAGGTTGCAAGTATGTGGATATCTAAGGGACAGCATCACATTACCAAGGCCTTAAGGAAGAAATATGCCTGGTGGATTTGACGAACAGAAGGACATCAGTGCAACTGGAGCAGAATGAGTGAGGGGAAGAGTGGCAGGAGATGAGATCAGAGGGATAAAAAGGAAAGAGTTCACATAGGAACTTGTAGGCCATCATGAAGACTTTGAGTTTTACACTAAGCAAAATGGAGAGCCATTAGAATGTTTTGAACACAGGAGTAACTTGATATGGCTTCTGAAAAGATCACTTTAGCTTCTATGTAAGAATAGACTGCAGTAATAAAAACAGTAGACATGGAGAGGCCAATTAGAACAATATTTCAGTTATTCAGAGGTGATGATTATATTCAGAGGTAAGAAGTGATGATGGGTTGGACCAGGGAAGCAAGAATTGAGACAGTAAAAAGTAGTCAGATCTTGATATAATGTGAAGGTAGACCGAGATGAGAGATTGGATGTAAGGTACAAGAGGAAAAGAGAAGTCAAGGATGACTATGATTTGGGGCCTAAGCCACTAGAAGAATTAGAGTTTCCATTTTCCAAGATAGAAAAAACTGTGGGACTCTCTGCTCAGGTTTGCAAAGGAAAGTAAGAAATTTCATTCTGGACATATTAGGCTTTGGAATGCTTATTAGATATCAAGTGGAGGTGTGAGTAAGCAGTTGTACAGAAATTAGTACAGAAATCTGGAGAAAGGACTGATGGAAGTACAACTTTGGAAGTTAACAGCACATAGATGGCATTAAATCCATGAAAAGAGAGGAGACCACCTAATGAGTGAGTATAAATAAAGAAGAAAAAAGTACAATGCCAAGCCCTAGGGCATTCAAACATTCGGAGGTTGGGGAGAAGAGGAAGAACTAGCAACAGATACTGAGAAGGGGAACACAGTGAGGTAGGAGGAAAATCAGGAGAGTGTGGTACCCTGAAATCCAAGTGCAGAAAATCTATTAAGTGTATCAGGTGATGCTGGTTGGGGTTTCTCAGCCTTAGCACTATTGACATTTGGGGCCAGAGAATTCTTTGGTGGTGGTGGTGGTGGGGAGAGTGGGTCCTTTGCAGTGTAGGAAAGTTAACAGAATCCCTGGACTCTACTTACTAGATGCTAGTTTGGTCCACCATCCCCTGGACACCACCCCCACAATCCCTTGAATTGTGACAACAAAAATGCCTCCAGATATTTGGCACCAGGTGTGCAAAATCACCTCTGTTTGAGAACTGCTGTGTTAGATCAAGTAAACTGAAGACTGGGAATAGACCACTGAAATTAACGACATGGAGGTCATTGATGACCTTCAGCACTTTCAGTGGAGTAGCAGAGGGTGAAAGCTGAAATACAGTGGGTTTAAGAGAGAATTGGAAGAGAGGAATTTGAAACAGTAATGTATAAACAAGTCTTCAAAGAGTTTTACTGAAAAGGGAACAAATAAATGGAGCATAATTTAGTGGAGAGATCAGGATTAAAGTTTTTTCCTTGAGATGGGAGAAATAATCACATGATTGTATTCTGATGGAAGGATCTCAGAGAGAGGAAAAAAATAAAAGAAGTGGAAGAAGATTGTTGGATGGATCCCCTTGTATAGTGGAGAGGACATGGGATTTGGTACACAAGATGGGGGAGAGACTTTAGATGATAACATGGATATTTCATCTGTGGCAGCAAGTGGGAAGGCAAGGAATATGGTTGTGGATACTGGTAGGAGGGTTGTTATAGTTTGAGTGGGAACTGTGGGAATACTTTTCTGATTGCTTCAATTTTCTCAATGATGAAGAAGCAGAGTCAGCAGCTCTCATGAGGGTGGGTAGTGAAGTGTCAGGAGTTTGAGGAATGAGAATAAGTATGATATATTCATCTAAGAGAATGGGATGATTAAATAAAGTTAGGAAGTTTATTATGATTCACAGGCATCACTGTGTACTTGAGATTCATGGTCATGAATTCAAAGTGAGCTAGTTAGTGTGAGTGGGTATTTTTCTTTAGCCAGGTTCAGCTGCAGAGGTATAGACACAGAGTAGGCAGAGAGCTGGTGTATTAGTCAGCTCAGGCTACCATAACAAAAAAAAAAACATAACAAAAAAGAGTGTGAGAAAAGGCAGGGAATAGTACCCCATATTATATACAAGTCAATGATTATATTAATTGATCATGGATTTAAGATGGGTAGAGGGAGAGAGGAATTCAAGGGAGTGAAGAATGGAAAATATAGAGTAGGATGAGTGGATTGGAAATCTCAGTTCAAAGATTGTTGGAGTTAAAGTATTTTAGGTTATAAAATTAAAAAAAAATAGGAGGTGGTGGTTGAAGAATAGGAAGTTGAAATTGAGATTTTGGGGGCAAGGCAGTTATTGTCAATGACAAGTTCTGAATTATGATCTTGCAGTGGATGCTTTAATGTGTTGCTACAAACCTCCTTTCAGAACAAGGACACTCATTTTCCCAGCTTCTGGGAGTGTTGTCTGCTAAGAGTTCAAACATTTGAGTCTTTTCCTGGGCAATGCCCTCCACTGAAGGTAGCTGCCTTGGCCAAGGTTATGCCCCTACATGGAGGCAGCTCACATTCAGTGAATGGTCAGTTTAAAGCTCTGAGGGGGCATCTCAGCTCCAGAGCTCCCTGTGAGTTCAAATGAAGCCTTCATTACTACTAATCTGCAACTGACCTTTCTCTGCACAATCTTGCTTCTTTCATTGCCTCATAGGTGTTGTTTCAGAGAGCAGCCCTGGATAAATTTCCTGCACGCAAATATTCATCTCAGAGTCTGTTTCATTGAGAGCCTGACATTGCATCTCAGGTGGTAGGCATGCTTTGAAAAAGTAGACTTTAAAATGGGATATTGTATCTGGATCACTCATCAGGTGACTGGAAATAAGAATGCTGCCACTGGTGGGAGGTGGTGTATGGATAGCCTTTGGCATGTTATAGCAAAATAATTGTTAAAATTCTCAGGGTGCAGGGGAATGCATTGGCAGTGGCAATCGCTCAGGAGTTTGGGAGGAATGATAAGGACAATGGACAATGGACGGTTGTCGCTGAGTGTGACAGATGCATGGGAAAAACCATGAAAGGCTGAGGGTGATTAATGACCAACTTAAGGTGAAGTGTGAAAGTCAGAGGGCCTTGGAAACATTTAAAGAGACTTTTACTTTCTATAGCCAGAGGATCAGACCCAGGACTTAATTATAACAACAGTGCAGGTCCAGGTAAGGGTTATGTTCCCATCTCTGGCATGTTTATTACAGAAAGGAGGAGCCCCTAGTTGAGAAAGAGAGGAAGCCTGAGATGTGGGATGGGGACATCTGGTAGACACCTTTGACTTCTACAACATGGTTGGACCTTGAAAACATGATGGTAAGTGAAAGAAGTCACAAAGACCATATATGGTCTCTATTCATGGCAGGGGGACAGGAGGATGGCTAAAGGGCACAGTGTTTCTTTGTGATTGATGAAGATATTCTAAAATAGACTGTGGTGATTGTGGCACATATCTGTCAATATACTAATAAGCATTGTATTGTGCACTTTAAATGGGTAAATTGTATGGTATGTGAATTGTACCTCAATAAAGCTTTTTTTGAGACATCTTGAATTCTCTGATTCCCCTGAATTCTCTGGATTTGCAGAAGTGATCTGTTTCTCCCTCTTAACGGCAGTGCTCCCACCTTGCTTGATAATGATGCAGTGTTTTTTTTTTTTTTGGTTGTGCCATGTGGCTTGTGGGATATTAATTCCTTGACCAGGGATCGAACCCGGGCCCACAGCAGTAAAAGCCCTCATCTCAACCACTGGACCAACAGGGAATTCCCACAGAGGCCTTTATTGCAAGAAAAAGAAAGGCCCTTTATGGTCTTCCCTTAGCTCCCCTCCTAGCCATCAAACCAATATTTAGAGTTATGTCACATATAAGCTGGATGTGGAAGTGTGGAGCATGAGAAGGGAAGCCAAGGCAAAGTCTGAAGAACCTAACCAACAGGTGCTGGGATCTGATAAAGTATGTATGGGACTGTATCCCGAGGATGCTGGATCAAGGGAGGGTGTGGGCAAATATCTCAATTCTCAGTTAGAGAAGTGAGAATGTATCGATATTGACACATTCTCTTCTAATACAATTTAAACACCCTGGCAAGGATCCTGGATGATGGGGCTAATGTGCTGCTAGGATGGCACTTGGGATTTTGGATAAAGTGATGGTCCAAAGTAAATGAAGTAAAACTTTCAGAACTGCCATGGAAGATGATGGAAAAAGATATCAAAATGCTTAGTGAAGTGGCCATGCTAGAGAGGACTGATTCTGAATGACCAGAAAATGCACCAGCTGTCTATGTTCCTCCAGTAAGGTCTGGAGGATACCCCATGGATCAAAGTAATGAGGAATGTGTTGGTGAAACAGGCACCATGAGCACTGAGAAGTACAGTGGTTGCCATTACCTGTAGGCAAGGATTGATAATAAGAGTTAGTCATTGAACTGAGTCCCCTGAAAATAACAGTAGATCAAGGGATCCTGACATAATAGAGGTCAGGTTGTTGTCTTAACCAGAGACAAGGTGTGCACAATTATTATAAAAAGAGGCAGGATTGGAGTGGTAGCCAGGGGGCCTTACCCATGGTGTCCTATAGAGATGGTTAAGGAGAACAGTACTCCCCAGCAGTTGACTCATCTTTTCTTTGTCTTGGGTTGGGTTCCCTGGAAGCAGAGTCCGAGGTCAGAATTCTTGTACAAGTGCTTCATTGAGGGAAGACTCTCTGGAGGGGTCTATAGGGAAGTGAGGGAACCAAGCCAGGGCAGAGGAAGTTGCTGAGAAAAAAATATAGCTTCCAATAGATATTTGTCAAGCCGTCACCCTGTGCTTGCCCTGCCCAACCAGTGCCTTATTCACTTACATTCTACTCACATGACTGACCTTCCTACATATATATTGCCCCAGGTCCCAGCTAGTGATTGTTCTTATCAAAGGGACAGTGAGCAGAGTGCCCCTCTACTGGTTTCCCTGGTAACTAATGAGCCCACCTGACATCAATTACCCTGTAACTGGTAATCTCCCCTTCCTACTCACCCTCCGGCCCCCCAGTCCCAGGAGCGAAGATTGCCTCTCTGTCCTGCCCACCATCCACTGCACAGGGTGGGGTGTCACTCCAGGACCTTGCTTCAGATGTGTAAGCTCCCCCATCCATTAAACCATTGATGTCTCTGTTGCTGACTCTGGGCTCTTTCTTCAGTCTTGAAGCTGGGCAAGCACAGGCCTTGTAGGCCTACGGGGTGCAACCCTACACACACATTGGTGGGGGAGATTTTGAGAAGGTCAAGAAGATAGGAAAGTGAGAACTCCATCCAAACAAGTACTACACATGAAGGTACCTCCAGCATCACTTCAAACCCTCTCAGCCTCACCTCTATTGCAGCCCCGACCAGAGCAGCCAGTTCACATGGAAACAGGTGCTCTCAGTTCCTCACAGGTGTAGCCTGATGGTACCTCAATTTGGGCCGGCACCTTGAGTCTTGGTCTTCCTACCCCAGAGCTTCTCTGAGGCTGAAGTGTGAAACACCCATTGAAACCTATTCACATTCAAGCTTGTAACACCCAGTTGTGTGGGGGAATTAGAGCCCACTGTAGGCCAACTTTTGACTCATAAGGGATAAATGTTTATCCCTTTCTTTCCCTAGGTAGATGATTCTGAGATGCATTTCAGAAGGCTCCTCAGATGTCCTCTTCAAGATCAAGCATTCACCCTGTAATGATGGGAAGCTGTCAAATTTTCAAAAAATTTTCCAACACGAAAACTGTAAGGTACTTTATTCAAACAGTTGCAACAGACAGACAAATGAATTTGGAGGATGATAAGGGTTTTACAGGGAAAGAAGACAAAAACAGCAGAGTGCAATTGCACGTTTGGTGGCCTGATTTGGTCAGGCAGATGTTGCAATTTGTCGAAAGAAGTTGTTTTTCTTTGTGATGTGGCCCATTTCAGGCCATGAAGTCCTGGTCTCAGAATTGTTCTCTTCTCAGTATTCCTCAGAAGGAGGAATTTAGAGGGGGTGAGTGAGTCTGTTGGTCCCAGAGAGGAAAGGAGTGCATGAATGTTCAGATCAGATAATTTTAGTTCTCCAAATCACCTTATATAAGGCTCTCCCTCCTTCCTGTTTCCCTCTCTCTGTCCCTCGCTCCTGCCCTCTGAGACTCAACTACCTCCATCAGCCTTTGTCTCTGTCTCAGCCTCTGATTTTAGGGAAAACCTGTGCTAAGACAAGGAATGAGAGTAATACATTCTTACTTTATTTAAAGGGCCTAGATAAATCACTGTTATATCCCACGTCAGACTTCCAGCATGGCCAACCAAGGAAGTTACATTTTAACTCCCCTATTTATTGAACAAACAATTCTAATTAATCAACTTACCATCAGGGTTAAAATACAGCATGATTTGATGATTTGATGTACTGTATTACAAGATAAACTGTCATTCATGAAACTACTTCCTAGCTATAGCATGAGTTCTGTTTTAACATGGTAGATATTTATCTCTCATTTTCTCCTGCTTTTATAGAGGTTGTATGGATGAATTCAATTTTGTAAATCTTTCCACCTTCTCAGCTGAAAAGAGCAAGATGTAAATATTTGTATTATTATTTTAATGGATTCAAGAAAAAAAACAATCAAAACAAATAAACCAATCCTCTCAAATACCACCAGCTAAGGCTATTTAACAGCAAGAAGGTATCTGTTGCCTTCTGGTTGCTGAAACATATATTTCACTTCTTTCTTAATTACATATTTGGTTGGTTGGTTGATTGATGTGGAGGACAGGATGTAGAGGACATTGAAAGAAATTCTATAGCATTAATTAAAATAATATCCCTTTACAAATATCTTGATGATAAAGATTAATTGACTTTTTCACTTTATCAACTGAGAGTTGTCATGACTTCAATCAAATTGCATCAGAATAACATCCCATGTGGCAGTCCTGAAAACAAGCACAGGGTAAGTGCTCAACAAATGTCTGTTAGAAGAATAAAGATGAGATGGATGAGGGGAATAGGTTTAGGGCTTCACTTACATGTAGAAAAGAGTATTGTTTCCAGCTTGCTTACTGTTCCCGATCCTAAGTATGAATAAAAGCTGGTGATGGTAATGGTTGAAACAGCAGCACAATTAGCAAGTATCCTTAGACAATATCTACAGTTGTTGAAAGCTTTTTCGATGACAAAAAAGTGCCATTTGTGTAATTTTCAATTTTTACTTGATTTTTATTTTTACCCTTTAAAAACCTTTTAAACTATTACTAATTATTTAAGAAATAAGACACGGCTTGTGATTGTTTCTGTAGCATTGGCAATATTAATTTTCCTGCCAGAATATCTGTCTAAATATCTTTTGTGAAATAAATGGTGTTTACTTATTAATCAAGTGGATTTTTTTTCTTTTATTCGTTCATTTGATTTTTTTTTTTCAATTAAAATGGTGATTTTGCTAGCAGAGGTATAGGTTTGTGAGGCAGGCCCATAGAAGCTGTTTTTTTTAGTTCCTTTCACTGTGTAGTGCAGTACATTGCCACCAGGATCACACAGACCTGGGTTCCAAACCTGATTCTGCCTCTTCCTGGTGAATGATTTTGACCAAATGACCTCTCAAGGTCTCAGTTTTCTCATCCATAAAGTGGCTATCATATTGACCTTCTCGTCAAATTGCAAAGGTGAAGCACTAACCACAGTATCTGGCCTGTGGTTTAAAATGTGGTAGCTATTTTGATTAAGGAACAATTCAGCCCTATGCTTTTTCAATGGAAATATAATTTTACAACCATTTCTTTACATTTTCTATACTTCATAGTAGAATAAGTTATGCTGTTATCTTTTTTTTGCCATGTAAAAAATTATTTCTTATTAACAGTTTCTTTTTATTAAGGCAGTCCATATGACCCAGGAGCTAGATGTTAAAGGGAAGATACTAATTAATTGTTACATTATTTTATCACCATAGCAAAATTTTCCTCAAGTTTTATTGAGATATAATTGACATATAGCACTGTGTAAATTTAAGGTTTACAGCATGATTTGACTTACATACATCGTGAAATGATTACCATAATAAGTTTAATTAACATCGAACATCTTATACAGATTTTAAAAAATGAAAAAAAAAATAACATTTTTTTCTTGTGATGAGAACTCAGGATTTACTCTCTTAACAATTTTCATATATAGCATACAATATGTTGTTATTTTGAAATAAAGTTAAAGCATTAGTTTATATCAATTTAACAACAATTACGGAGCATTTACAGTGAGCCAGGCACCCTAGGGCTACAGCATGGAAATTACAAACTACAAAAATGATACATACACACAGACAATATATGTATATCTCTCTACATATCTATATGTATATATAATATATATAGTTAGTATTTTGTAGCATATCTTTCTAGTCTTTTCTATTTTGTAAATATTCAAAGTTTATTTTTTTAATTGGGAGTATACCATGCATATTCTTTTGTAAACTGCCATTTTCATGTGCAACACATAGTAAATAGTTCCCTTTGATCTAAAATATTCTTCTACAACATGACTTTTAAATACTACCTACTAAAACAGTGTAACACATATCATAATCTATTTTACCAATCCCTGATGCTAAGTATTTGTATTGCTCTTAAAACTTCACTTTTATAAATAACACAGTGACAGATGTTGACACCATCACATCTCATTTCATTTTCAGCAGATGAGTTCACAGAGGAAATAGCAGCCATCAGAAGGGGATGTCCTTATCATCTCATCACCAACTTTATGACTTACTTGCAGCCCCACACATTATTTCCTTCTTTTCTAAGTCTTGTAGAATCTGCTTCCTTTTGCATTTTCAGAGAACGCTGTCTTTGATTATTTCTTCTTTCTCCTGTATATGAATTTTCTTCCCTTTCTCTAGGTCAACATTTCATCATACTTATATGTTTGCCATCTTAAAAAACAAAAACAAATAGGAAAAATCTCCTTCACTAACCTCATGTCTATCCCCAGCTACTCTCTCTTCTCTCTCCAATTTCTCAGCCAAATTTTTCAGAAAATATGTTACAGTTGTCTTTGCTCAAAACAGAAACTTGGAAAGTGTTTTTCTATTTTTGTTTTGAACACCTCTCTCTTTCTCAAACTCATATCTAATCAATCAGAAATTACTACCCATTTTACCTTCTAAATAAACTCGAGTCTATTTACTTCTTTTCATTTCTACTATTTTAGTTCATACCATTGCTCTCTCTTGCATGGACCACTGCAGACTTGGATCCTAACAGTTTTCCCTGCATCTACGGTTCCTCTCTTTCAAATGTTTTTTACTAACAGAAGCCAGAAAAACCCTTTTAATGGCATCTCTGATCATGTCAACTCTGTCCCCTCCCCCCAAGACAGATGCCTACAGTTAAACCCCTTCAATGGCTTCTCACTGCTTTTCAGATAAAAAACAAATCCTTAGCTGCATGATCTGCATGATCCCAACTCTCTTACCCTCATTTCTTACCATGCTCCCCCTTACTTTCTATACCTAGACACACTTACCTACTTTTAATTCCATAGATATGCCATGTTTCTTCCTGTCCCAGATCTTTGCAAATGCCCTCTCCTTCACCCAAATCACTATCATCACAGTATCCTCACTCTACTATGCCTAGTTGATTTACACATATCCATCATGTTTTAGTTCATGTCATTTCCACAGAGAAAACTTCCAGGTTACAGCCCCTCTATTTCATGTATACTCAT
Source organism: Phocoena sinus (assembly GCF_008692025.1). Lineage (NCBI taxonomy): Eukaryota > Metazoa > Chordata > Mammalia > Artiodactyla > Phocoenidae > Phocoena > Phocoena sinus. The sequence goes on from NC_045784.1 coordinate 83,264,038, forward strand.
ATATAACTCTTTCCCTTGTCAGAGCAGCAACATAGCATTTATTTACATGACTCTTTTATTAATATCTGTCTCCCTCACTAGATTGCAATCTCCATGAGAATGAGGATAATGCTCTTGCTTACCATTGCATCTGCAACATCTAATAGTACCATCCTAAGAGCAGGTGCTCAATAAATATATCTGTTGACTAAAAGGACAAATGGATGCCAACCAGGATTATACTCCCATAACTGAAACTGTTCTTCTTAAAGATGTTAATAACCTTGTTACTAAATCTGATAGATGTTTTAAAATTCTTATTTCACTTGGTTGCTCAGCAGCATATGAGAATTTTTTTTTAAACAGTGCTCCCTGAGAAATTTTCTCCCTTTGTTTTCCAAGACAATGATTGTCTTGGACTTCTATGTTTATTCATTTTTCATGGCCTTTACCTAGTTCCTCTTCCTCTGCTCATTAATTAAGCATTCATGGTCTACAGGATTCTGTTCTTCATCCTTTTCACTACTAATTTATATTCTTTCAATGGATGATATCATCTGCTCTCATTGCTGCAATTAACATCTATGTTCTGATGACTCTCAAATCTACATCTCCAACCAAGATAGCTTCCCTGACCGTTGGACCTGTATATCCAATGGCCTACTATACAAATTTATGTAGCTGTCTTATAAGCACATTAAATGGAACATGTCTAAAATTGATTGCTTTGCTTTCCACACTCAATTTCACTCTTTGGTGTTTCCCATCTCAACAAATGACACTGTTATCCACCTAGCTTATTAAGTTAGAAACCTGGTAGTCATATATGATTTCTTCCAACACATCAAGTCAATATCCATGCCCTACTGCATCTATCTGTTGAATTCCATATTGACTCTCATTCAGGCCACCAAGATTCTTGCCCAGATTATTGAACAAGCATCTTAAACTGTTCTCCCTGACTCCGGCTTTACACTCTTTAATTCATTCTTCTTCTTCTTCTTTTTTTTTTTTTTTGGTAACTAGAATAATTTAACCCTACTTTTTTATCATGCTACTCCCTTATTTGAAAGATTTCTTCATTGGTCTTAAGATAAAGCCATAGCTCCTTTGTAGAATTTATAAAATCTTTCTTATTTCTTGAGCTGTATCTCTTGCCTTAATCTACTGGCATTTGATTTTCCAGCCATGTTAAGCCTCCTTTCCATCTTCTAGCATGTCATGTATTCTCTTACCTCAAGGCATTCATGCATGATCTTCTCTTCCTCTCCCTGCAGTACCCTCAACCAACTCTTCACCCAGCTAAATCCTACTCATTGTTCATATCTCAATTTCAAATCACTTCTTCTAGAGAACTTTCTCTGATCCACACTGCCATCAAAGTCTAGGATATGTACTGCTCTTCTGTGCTCCCATAACTTGCTCTTTCTCTCCTGTATTGCTACTTATTATATTTAACTGTAATTATATCTATTTACTCATTTTTTCTCCAATATCCTGTAAGCTCTGTGATGACAGGAATTATGACTCTTAAGAACATTTATATCCCCGGCTCCCTAGCACAGTCCCAAGCACAATTCAGATACATAATGTATATTGACTGACTGAATGAATTTTCCCAATGTAATATGTTTTAGACTATGTTTTAGAATAGTGAAGGAAATTAGGATTATAGTGATACATTTTACACATATTCTTATCTTTTGTTATTAACACATCTATTTTTTAGATAACAAGAGTTAAGGACCAGGTTTGCACAGGTTCTATTATAGAATTATATTTGTGTAGGAAGTTAAATGCTTTGTGATCTTTCACAAGAGACTTATATTTTGGGAACATTAATTCTCTCATCTGAAAAACTAATGTCATTTAAATGGGCAAACTCTAATGTTCCATGAAATCTATGATTATATGAAATCACAAGTATGTTGATACTACCTCAAAACAGTTAAAGCTACAAAGACAGCAACACTGAGTATTTCACAATAGTGTAATAGAGTTTTTAGGTAGGGAGGGGGAGGGGTTTGATTATTCTGGTAAGCTAAGAGTGCTCTATTTAAAAGTTCTCCTAGTAGTCTAACTTGACCGCATACAGAATGGCAAAAGAAGCCTAGTCAGGTGATACTGTAAGTCAGAGTTCTGCAGCATAAACTACAGGTGCTGAGAAGCAACTTTACTGAAGAGAATGTAGGAGGACACAAATTTAGCAGCCGTGAAACTAAATAATGCAAAGATAGCTAAATTGGAGAATGATGAATGTCAAAGTGGTAAAAATCAAGAGATCAGGTATTGCTACACAGCTGTGGCTCCTGGTTAAAAATGGCTGACTGCTTCCAGAAGCCATTGAGGCATAGAAAGTATAAAACTTCCCTCACTGAGGCAATGTATCAGCTGCCCAAACTTCCTCCTCATCAGTCAAGCTTGTTGGCCTTTGACTCCACACAACATTGTTATCAATGATACTTCAGAAACATCTGTTTTTGAGCTGTCCATTACTGCAACGGCAGACAGCAAATCTAATAGCACCAAAAAGGAATGACAGAAGACAATTTAACATGCAGTAGGGGTGGGAAACAACACAATAACCACCATCAAAGAACACCAAATCTTTCAGCATTTCAAAGCCTAGCTAAATTACTAGCACACAATTGGAAATTTCTTCTGTATTCATGATGTCATTGACAAATAAATCAATGAATGACTTAAATTATTGCCCTACACAAAGTATATGATGTTGCCTATAAGTCAAAATAAGATTAAGTTGAATATGATGGTGAGTCACTTGCAGTGCAATTTAATACTTTTTATTTGTACAGGATAGTTAGAGTGCAGGTTTAGATCTAGTGCTATTTTAGCCCAATATTAATTTCCTCATTCACTCATTTGTTCACTCATTCACTGTTTCATTTATTCAACAAATATTTGAGTTCCCACTCTTCTAGGCGCTGAGGATGTACCAATGAATAAAACAGATCAAAATCCTTACCTTCTAACACACCATTGTAAAGCAATTGTACTCCAATAAAGATGTTAAAACAATCCTTACTTTCATGGGGCTTATATTCTAGTGATAACAGAAAAAGAAAATCAAACAAATAGTATATATAATGATAAGTGTTTTGAAGAGAGGTAAAAGCAGAGAATGGGAGTTGGAATGGAGGAGAGAGGTCTACAGTTTTGAATAAGGAGACAGAGAAACTTCTCTAATAAGTTGACAGGACTAGACAAGAGGTGAGATAAGAAAGAGAGGTTTGTGGGGGAACAACTTCTGAGGCAGGGTGAATGGTAATGCAAAGGCCCTGAGGCAGGAGTGAGCCTCCATGTTAGAAGGAAGGCAGGGAGTCCAGTATGGCTGAGTTAGAATGAGATAGGGAAAATGAAACAGGATTCCATCCTAACTGTCATAAAACTAATTTTCTTCTCTACCTTGAGAGGTTTGTAGCTGAAAATGGCCTGTAAAAGATAACATTCTCTTTTCCATATGCTTTTTGGCAAAGGCAAGTGTGTTCCAGGAAGCTGTTAGGGATGAACTTTACTCAAGAAGAGAGTTACTGTGTGCAGATGCAAGTTAAATTTACCATTAGTGAGACCATGTGTGAGCAAATTTCTTAAGTTTGGAGAGATTACATCAGTGAATATAGAGTTGTCCCAGTTTCTTTTTTCTTTTTTTCTTTCTCCCTGCTTCTGATGGAGATTTGAAAGAATCAATCTGGAAATATTCTCAGCAGGAGGCTGGCATAGTAGGCCTCTCATAGGAAGAAGTCTTTAGGGTGGCAACCTTTTTTGAGAAAAGGAGCTGTGTTTTGGCTCCCCAAAATCAAGAGACTTCTGGAGCAGACCCTATGTGTAGGGAATGGGGGAGTGGGAAATGAAGGGAGTAAAAGCAGGATGTGGTGAAACATGTTGACGTGGGGGGCGGGCACTGTGGAAGGAGTATGATGTTTCCATGGTGATCCATAGACTGCAAACATTCATACCTTCCCTTCCTCAAATTTATGTATGTATTGTATGTATGTATATATGTATTTCCCCTCTAATTTTATTGAGATATAACTGACATACAGCACTATATAAGTTCAAGGTGTACAGCAAAATGATTTGACTCACATACATCATGAAATGACTACTACAATTAGTTTAGTGAACATGCATCTTCTCATATATATACAGAACAAAATACATTTTTTCCTTGTGATGAGCACTCTTAGGATTTACTCTCTCAACAACTTTCATATATAGCATACAGCAGTGTTAATGTTATTTATCATGTTGCACCTTACGTCCCTGATACTTGTTTATCTAACAACTGGAAGTTTGTACCTTTTGACTGACTTCATCCAATTCCCCCTCCTCCCACCCCTCACCTCTGGTAACCATGTATCTTCCTTAAATTGATTAACGATTGTGGGAACTCAAAAGTCAGTGTTAGGCTCTGTGTTCATTTGTTTCTTTTTCTCTATTTCTCTGAATTTTTATAGGCAGATAAAAATAACATGGCTAATCTTCATAATAATATTTACCTATTCTTTCTTTTTTCTTATTAGAAAAATGTATACCAAATGGACCTTCTAACAGAGTATATAAAAGAGTGATCCCAAAGAAGAAGAAGGACAACTAAAAAGGTCAGCCATTTAAAGTTATGTGGACAAAATTTATATTCCTTTCAAGCACTTTAAGGTTAAGATTTTTCTACTCAATGTTCACTTTTCATTGTGAAAATTGCTCTTAGAAACAAGAACCATTTGGGAAACCAAAGTTGATTTTACCTCCTACTAACTGATATTCCCAGCCTTCTAGAATCCCTGCAGCCCTCTGCCCCCACTCTCTTCAGTTTCTCTTAATGCTCCTTCCTGGAAATGGAAAAACATAACACCAAGTGTTCATTTTTCTGAAAATATATCTTCCTCATTTTAACTTCAAATCGTTTTTTGAAGGTCTGGAGGATGCTGCATCAGCAATCAAAAAATCAAGAGTGTTAGAAAAACATTTTGTGAAGTACAGGACCAAGTAAAGTGAACACTCAGCAGGCACATTCCTGCCTTTCTGTGTCACAGTTTGCCAGCGTGTTGTGCACAAATATGATCCATGTGACTCCTCCACAGTCTGTGTGTGTTTGAAGCAGTACTGCTGGCATTCAGAGATGGGTTGTGCTACCTATTTCAGGCATAGGAAAGAACTAAGACATTTGTGTTTGAAAATACATGGGAAAAGCTATGTACTCTAGTCAACACCTGTGGCTTTTATTTCAACTTCATTAGTTTCAACTCTTCATTAGTTTCAAAAATATGCATCCTTGATGGGATATTTCTAGCCCCTCTTATTCCTTGTCTTCATAAGATATGAATGTTCAAGTGATTTGACAGTGAGCAAAGATATTTTTAGAATTGATGGTCATATCAACATTTTTATTCAAACAGCTGTTAAAGAGACAAACCAGAAAGGAAAAATTATAGGTAAGTCAGCAGTAGCTAAGGAGATATGGAAACATTTACTCTCCAGCTCTTTCATTTTTAACCTGCTAATTTTCAGGTGACTGTTTCTTATATACGACATTAATTCAAAAATTTTGGCTTACCAAGAATGTTGTAAGCATATTCTTGTGAGAAGTAACTGGTAAAAAAAGATGAAAAACAATTGACTGGAGATGGAGACACAGTGACATAATACTTGTAAAATGGGGACAAAACTACTTAATTGAATAATTTAATTGGAAATTATACACGTTTTAATACAGGGCACTGTGAAAAGTTACAGTAAAGGTCAGGCTCATATTTACAACTCTCTTCAGCATTTCCACTTGTATATTTCACAAATCACTCAAATTCAGCATGGACAAAGCTGAACAAATCATCACCTTCCTCAAATTTTGTCCTCATTCAGCACTTTATATATCCAATTATGCAAGCAAGAAACCTGGCAGTCATCCTTGACTCCTCTCTTTTCTCTCATACCCCACAACTAATTAGTCATAAAAGTTCTGCTGAAATATTATACAAAGAGTAATAGAATGGTTGCCAAGGAATAAGGAGAGGTGGAGGTGGGAAGAAATCACGGGAGGAGTACATGGAGCTATATAAAAGGGCCACATGAGGGATCCTTGTAGTGATGGAAGTGTTCTGTATCTTGATTGTACCAACATCAATATCCTAGTGGTAATGTTGTATTAGAATTTTGCAACATGTTACCACTGAGGCAAATTGGGTGAAGTACACATAGAATTTTTCTGTATTATTTCTTATAATTGCATGTGAATATACAATTATCTCAAAATAAAAAGTTTAACTAAAAAAAATGTCCTGTCAATTTTTACACCTAAAACATCTCTCAAATCTTTCAAATATGTCTGCTTTTCTCATTCTCACTGCCACATCTTTGTCCTAGTTACCATGATTCCTTACCTAAACTGTGGAAATACTCATCTAACTTAATTATCTCTAATCACAATAATCTTTAGAAACTGCCTTGGGGCTTCCCTGGTGGTACAGTGGTTAAGAATCCGCCTGCCAATGCAGGGGACACGGGTTCGAGCCCTGGTCCGGGAAGATCCCACATGCCGCGGAGCAACTAAGCCCGTGCACCACAACTACTGAGCCTGCACTCTAGAGCCCATGAGCCACAACTACTGAGCCTACGTGCCACAACTTCTGAAGCCCACGCACCTAGAGCCCATGCTCCACAAGAGAAGCCACTGCAATGAGAAGCCCGCGCACTGCAACGAAGACTAGCCCCTGTTTGCTGCAACTAGAGAAAGCCCATGTGCAGCAACGAAGACCCAACACAGACAAAAATAAATAAATAAATAAATAAATAAATTTATTAAAAAAAAAACTGCCTTTGGATTCTGACATTCTCTTTCTTAGAAATATGTAATTGCTTCCCATTGCTGTTAGGATGAAGATTAAAACCTCTCATATGGCCCTTATGTGCTCGTTTCATACCACTTTTCATCCACTCTGAATTGGACCCACATAGACTTTCAGTTCCTGCAATGAACTCTGTTCCTCCCCACCTCAGGACCTTCCCCCATGCTCTTCCCTCTGCTTGGAATTTTCTTTCTCCTTCTCCCCTTCTCAGATCCCAGTCTAGGGCAGATGCCCCTGTGATGCACTCTCTAAACATCTCTAGAGTATTGGTCAAAACTGTAATTAAATAGTTAATTTTGGAAGTAGTTTTTTTTGTTTGTTTGTTTTGTTTTTTTGCGGTACATGGGCCTCTCACTGTTGTGGCCTCTCCCGTTGCGGAGCACAGGCTCCGGACGTGCAGGCTCAGCGGCCATGGCTCATGGGCCCAGCTGCTTCGCGGCATGTGGGATCTTCCCAGACTGGGGCACGAACCCGTGTCCCCTTCATCGGCAGGCGGACTCTCAACCACTGTGCCACCAGGGAAGCCCTGGAAGTAGTTTTAACTGTCTTTCCCACAAGAGTACAGGATGTCCCCTACATAGAAACAAGTTCTGTTCCGAGAGTGCATTCGTAAGTCCAATTTAAGTCCAACAAAGTTAGCCTAGGTACCCAACTAACACAATAGGCTATATAGTACTGTACTGTAATAGATTTATAATACTCTTCACACAAATAATACATAAAAAAACAAACACAAAAAATAAAGAAAACACTTTTAATCTTACAGTACAGTACCTTGAAAAGTACAGTAGTACAGTACAACAGCTGGCGTACAGGTGCTGGCAGCGAGTGAACAGGCAAGAAGAGTTACTGACTGGAGGAGGGAGGGGAGGTGGGGGATGATAGAGCTGAAGGATCGTCAGCAATAGGAGATGGAGGGCAAGTTGCAATTTCACTCACACCCGACACTGATGGACACAAGTTCGCATCTTTGAAAGTTCACAACTTGAAGGTTCGAATGTAGGGGAATCACTGCATAAGTTCCAGGAAGGCCAGTACCATTTGTTTGTTTTTCACCGTCATATTCCCAAGTGCTGATCAAACACCATGTACATAGCAAATTGCTTAATATATATTTTTATTGAATGAATGTTGAGTGCTTTACAGTGAGGTGGCATCATTTAACTTACCTCAGATATTGTATTTTGACAAGTCCCATATATATATTTTTTAGCTGCAATGTCTCAATAGTCAATCAGATATAGGTGACCAAAAGAATATAACCCAAGTATATCCATTTGAAAAACACAGATATATCTATTTTCTAGATAATTTTCAAGGTTCTACCTTCATGTTTTTTGAAGGCATGACAGATATAGTAACTAAATCAGGGAGCAATTTTTAAATTTTCCCTTCCCCTCAAGATACAGGAGACACAGGAAAGTACAGATAAAGGCATGAAAGGCAGTTGTTTCCATGACCACCCATTAAAAGTATTATTTTTTTGTCCTTAGATCACTCAGATCATATTTAGTATATACTGAATCACATACATTGGTGTTATTATGTGAATTTCCTCTGATTTCCACTGAAAATTCCATGTAGCATCAACGCATCATTGTAGGGCCACACTTTTAATGTATTTTTAAGTTGTATGATTTAGACCATGGACATAAATGTGAAATTTGAATTTGCTGGTCTTTTCACCTCTCATGTCAGAGCCCTATTTTATTTTGTCATTCCCATAGACAATTTCCATCAATGTAGCATCCTATGCTATAGTTCTATCTATATATTAACATACTAACTGATTTTTAAGGAGAAACTTCATTCAACAGAATTTGCTTTTCAAATAGAACTCTTTTGGACGCAAAGGTTTCAAAATATAAAGAAATAAAATTGTAGGGATGAATGACTGCCATTAAAATTGATATTTTTGAGCTGTGGACTTTTATAAAACTTACTAATTCTCTAAAAATAACAAGAAGTGAAGTAGAAAGTAATATGCCAGAAATATTTGATGCTGGAACCTCAAAGCAACTCATGGAAGGCAATATTTTATCTGGCTTTTATATATTATGCATATCCATTTCCTTAAACTTTTTTTCTTTTTAAGTCTTCCAAATATATTTTAAATGTAATATTATTTTTTAATACTAATTGTTGATATTTATATTATAGCAAAATGTATATTTGGGCAAATCTACATAACTTTGTTCAGTGCTCATTATCAGTTCTTACTATAACATTTTAGCAAGATTTATTGTTTTCTTTCTTCATAAAAAATAGAACAGCTTCAGTTACTTTTCAGGAAGAATACTTAGAGAATATACATCTCAAGTCTTTGCATATATGAAAATATCTTTGTGGATATGATAAAGAGCCAATAATTAGAAGTCTAGAAATAAACACACAGTCATCAATTTGGGAATTTCAATAGATGGGATGATTTTAGCTTTTAAAGGGTTAAAGAAATTAAAATAATAAATTTCAAGTTACACTAAGGAATTCACTAATAAACAGTTACACACAGCCACTGGTGCTCACATTTCTTTAGCCAAAGCAAGTCATATATGTCCACCCCTAACTTCATGGAAGGTGGGCAAATGATATCCTACCTTAAGCCCAGAAAGAGAGGGAAACATAACTATTTGCAAACAAGTAATCACCATGTATGAGAGAGAGCGAGATAGAAAGATAGATAGCTTATAAAAAAACTATATATATATATATATATATATATATACATATATATATACGTATATATATGTATATATATATATATACACACACATATATATATATATATAAGAGATGTATTGCTAGGTTTATATATATATATATATATATATATATATATATATATATATATATGTAAGAGATGCATTGCTAGGTTTATCCTAGTGAAACATTCAAATAAGTGACCCCATAAACTTCTAGAGGGAAAGACTTTACTTTCAAAAGAATAAAATCAACTTCTATACACACTTCTCTACAATACAAAATATTATAAAACAATAGAGCAACATCCATCAGAATTAAGAGAAATGATTACTTAAATATTTTCACTGGATGAATCTGTAACATATTGTTTTGCACTTTGTCCCACATTTCCTGTTTTTCTTTTTTCCTCCTCATTTCCTTCTTTTAGATATATTTTTTCTCCTTCCATTTTTTCCTCATCACCATCTTGAAATACGTATTTCTATTTTATTATTTCAGTGTTTATCCTAGAGTTTTTATAAAACCTAGGATTTTGAGATAATTGTAAGAAATAATACAAAGATTGTAGGAAATAATAGAAAGATATTCCATGTTCACTTACCCATTTCCTCGCAATGGTGGTGTCTTGAAGAACTATAATACAATATCAAGACCAAGATTCTGACAATGATACAGTCAAGGTGTAGAGCAGTTCATCACTGCAAAGACTCTTCCTGTTCTCCTTTTACAGCCACACCCACCTCCTTTCCCACTTGCCTCCATCCTGGCAACCACCTACCTGTTATGTATGTCTATAACCTTATCATTTCAAAAATGTTATATACATGGAATTACAGTGTGTGACCTTTAAGGATTGACTTTTTTTTTTTTTTTTTTTTTTTTTTTTGTGGTATGCGGGCCTCTCACTGCTGTGGCCTCTCCCGTTGCGGTGCACAGGCTCCGGACGCGCAGGCTCAGCAGCCATGGCTCACAGGCCCAGCTGCTCCGCAGCATGTGGGATCTTCCTGGACCGGGGCACGAACCCGTGTCCCCTGCATCGGCAGGCGGACTCTCAACCACTGCGCCACCAGGGAAGCCCAGGATTGACTTTTTATACTCAACATAATTCCCTGGAGATTCTTCCAAGTGGTTGAATGTATGAATTTCTTCATATTGCTGAGTAGAATTCCATGGCATAAATATACCACAGTTTGGTCATTAATCTGTTGAAGGACATCTGGGTTTTTTTCCAGTTTTTAATTGTTAGAAATAAGGCTATGATAAAAATTTGTGTACAGGTTTTTTTGTGTTAACCTAAATTTATATTTGTCTAGGATTAATGCATAAGTGGTACACTTGCTGAGTTGTATGGTAGTTGCATGTTTAGTTTCATAAGAAATAGCTGAACTGTTTTCCACAGTGCTTGCCCTATTTTATATTCCAAGTGTAGTTTCTTCATGTTCTAGCCATCTTTAAGTGTTATCATTATTATTTTACCCATTCTTACAAGTGTGTAATGATATATCATTGTGACTTTAATTTGCCTTTCCTTAATGGCTAATGATATTGAGCATTTTTTTTTATTAATAGAATTTATTTTTGTAGAGCAGTTTTAGATTCACAGCAAAATTGAGTGAAAGGATACAGGGACTTCCTATATATCACTGCCTCTACACATACATAGCCTCCTCCACCATCAACATCCCCCATCAGAGTGGTACATTTATTACAATTGATGAATCTACATTGTATGGATTTTGACAAATGTATAATGATATGTATTCACAATTACAGTATCACACAGAGTAGTTTCATTGCCCTAAAAATCATTTGTGTTCCACCTATTTATCCCTTCCCTCCCTCCAGTCCTTGGAAACCACTGATCTTTTTACTGTCTCCATAGCTTTGACTTTTCCAGAATTTCATAGAGTTGGAATCATACAGTATATAGCCTTTTCAGATTGGCTTCTTTCACTAAGTAATACACACTTAAGTTTCCCCCATGTCTTTCATGGCTTCATAGCTCATTTCTTTTTAATGTTAAATAATATTCATCATCTGGTTGTACCACAGTTCATTTATCCATTTACTTACTGAAGGACATTGTGCTTGCTTCCAAGTTTTGGCAATTAATAATAAAGCTGCTATAAACATCTGTGTGTTGGTTTTGTGCGGACATAGTTTTCAACTCCTTTGAGTAAATACCAAGGAGTATGATTGTTATACTGTATGGTAAGAGTATGTTTAGTTTTATAAGAAACTGCCAAACTGTCTTCCAAAGTGGCTGTATCATTTTGAATTCCCACCAGCAATGAATGAGAGTTCCTATTGCTTCAAATCCTCATCAGCATTTGTTGTCAGTGTTCTGGATTTTGGCCATTGTTACACATGCATAGTGGTATCTTATTGTTGTTTTAATTTACATTTCCCTTATGACATTTGAGGTGAAACATTTTTTTATATGCTTGTTTGCCATCTGTATATTCCTTTTTGGTGAAATGTCTGTTCATGTCTTTTGCCTATTTTCTAGTTGAATTGTTTGGTTTTTTATTGTTGAAGTTTGAGAGTTCTTTATATAGTCTAAATAGTAGTCCTTTGTTGAAAACGTGGTTTGCAAGTATTTGCTCTCATTCTGTAACTTGTCTTTATGTGTTCTTAGTGAAGTCTTTTGCAGAGCAAACATTTTTTTAAAATTTTGATGAAGTCCAATTTATTGATTTTTAAAAAATGGATTCTACTTTTGATGTCAAGTCTAAGAACTTTTAGATTCATCCTGAATCCTAGAAATTTTTCTCCTATGATTTTTCTAAAAGTTTTATAGTTTGACATTTTACATATGTTTGTGATCAATTTTGTGTTCAATTTTGTATAAGATGTGAGTTTTAGGTCAAGGTTCATCTTTTTTGCCTAAGGATGTCCAATTGCTCTGTCACAATTTATCAAAAAGACCATCCTTCCTTCATTTCATTGCTTTTCACCTTTGTAAAAAGTCAGGTGGGCATATTTGTGTGGTTCTGTTTCTAGTTCTCTATTCTGATCCATTGATCTCTGTGTTTATCTTTCTGCCAACACTGCATAGTCTTGATTACTATTTATATACATATATACATTATATCAACTTTCTCTTCCTCTCCCTTTCACTCTCTCTCTCTCTCTCTCTCTCTCATATATACATACATATATACTCACACATATATATGTATATATATATATATATATATATATATATAAAGAGCATGTAGTGCTGGATGAAAGATGAATATATATGATATATATATATATATATTACTTTGATGTCAACTTTATCAGGTATAATATAGACATTCCTGCTTTCTTTTGATTAATTTTATATGGTATATCTTTTTTTCATCCTTTTAAATTCAACCTACCTATGTCATATTTGAAGTGAGTTTCATATACAGTTGACACTTGAACAATGTGGAGGTTAGGGGTGCCTGTCTCCTGTGCAGTCAAAAAGCTGCATATAACCTTATAGTCTTCCCTCTGTATCTGAAATTCTGCATCCATGGATTCATCCATCTGCAGACTGTGTAGTACTATAGTATTGAAAGAAAATTGAGTAAAAGTCGATCTGTGCAGTTCAAACCTGTGTTGTTCAGGGGTCAACTGTATTCATCATATTGTGGTATCATGTTTTTTTAATCCACTTTGCCAATATCTCCTTTTCCTTGATGTATTTAGACCATTTATATTTAAGGTAATTATTGATATATTAGGGCTTAACTCTGCCATTTTATTTTTTGTTTTATGTTTGGCTCCTTTGTTTCTTTATTCTTACCTTCCTTTTGATTATTTGTTTATCTTTTTTTCCTTTGGGTTATTTGAACATTTGTTTTAGGATTCTATCTTGACTTATTAGTAGTTTTATTGAGTATATCATCTTCTTAGTTATGATGATATAATTATCATCTATATTGCCTCCAAGTGGATATATAAGATCAATTCCCTACTGGGCCACATTGCCATTAGGGAGTGTGGAAGTGGAGGGCTAACCTACACCATTTTGTTGCTGCAGGGTGGGTAGCAGACGCTCAGCTACCCACTAGACCTCAGTAACACCAGGGGAGGGGAGTAAGTGGAAGTAGAGTACCAACTAGCTACACTCCTCATAACTTTCAATGACTTGATGTCATATTGGGTGGAGACTTAACTCCTCATGGAGCCCCCTGACCCTAAGGCAAGGGGAGAGCAGAATGTCACCAAGCCAATCTCCCATTATTGGACCAACTTGTTGGTGTAGGGTAGAACTGGAAGCTCATATTACCATTGGATCCTAGTGACAAATGAGCGGGGAGGCAGGTGGCATGTCAACTAGCCCTGTTTTACATCACCCTCTTCAGTCTTGTTGCTGCTGGGTAAGTGTGGTTGTTCAGCTTCCCAATGGACTTCGTTGATCTCTGGGGTCGAGGCAAAGTGGAGTGCTTACTAGCATTGACTTGCACCACTTTGTTCAGTCTCATGACTTCTGGGTAGCAGTGGAGACTCAGCTCACCATTAGAGCACGTGGACACTACCCTTGGGGAGTTTGGGAGCACTATCTGATTCTCCTGAGAAGGAATGGAAGATCATTCCTCTGTTTGACCTGCCAATACCACCTGTCAAGGTGCCAATACCACCTGTTTCCATTAACAGTGTAGGGAAGATTAACTCCTTGTTAGGCTCCACCAACACCACCCAGCAGGGGAATCGAAGCACGCTGTCTGCTCCAACAGGGCTGAAAGATGGGATGAAGATCAATTCCTCACTTGGCCCTGCTGAAACTACAGTAGGGGTGGGTGATGGGGGAGTACTTCCTATTGGTGTTTGACTGGAGTAGGGTGGTGTGATGGACTGAATTATATCCCCCTCCCCCTCCAAATTCATGTGTTGAAGCTCTAACCACCAATATGATTGTATTTGGAGATAGAGCCTTTAAGGAGGTAATTAATAATGAGGTCATAGGGATGAGGCCTTAATTGGTAGGACTGGTGTCTTTATAAGAAGAAGAAGAGAGACCAGAGATCTTTCTCCCTCTGTGCACATGTGCACAGAGGAAAGGCCATGTGAGGATATAGCCAGAAGGCAGCTGTCAATCCAGGAGGAGAGGCCTCACAGGAAACCAATCCTGACCTATGATCTTGGACTTCTAGCCTCTAGACTGTGATAGAAAATACATTTCTCTTTTTTAAACCATGCAGTCTGTAGTATTTTGTTATGGTAGGGTGTTCTATATATTTCAATTAGATCCTGTTTACTGGTTATATTATTCAGTTCCATATGCTTGTTGATTTTCTGTCTGATAGTTCTATCAGTTAGGATGCTGAAGTCCCCAACTATAATTATAGATTTGTCTTTTCTTCCTGTCAGTGCTATCAGCTTTTGTTTCATGTGTTATGGCAGCCCAGGGCAGACTTTTATAAGCAGATACAGCCAAAATGTTTTCCAGTTGTTAAGCCACCATTTCCTAGTCCTTTGGTTACATAAAGCAGGTTTTTCTTGGAGCTTTTCTTTTCCTGTGCCTGTTGGTATTTCTGGGTTGGGGACTTCTGTAGCATGCTGTCTGGTATATATGGGGGATAATAAGGAGACCCAGAGAACTCACCACTGTATCCTTTCTCATGTTCTGAGGTCCCTAGGCAGCTCGTCTTCTTCTTTCCATCTGTCAGGGATTTCCTAGGCTTGTTTGTTGTGTTATGTCCAGTGTAATTTTAGTTATAAAGGGAAGGACCTGGAAGGAATATGGCTGCTCTATCTTGGTGATAGCTATAGTATGTTTCACTAATGTTATCAAAATCTAAAATTAATAAGTATATTTATCCTTCTCCCAAGCATTGCAAGGACATCGAAGACTTTAACTATGATCATTTTACTTTCAGTTCTTTATTTTATTGGTTTAGAAATATTAAACTTATAATCTCTGTCTTATAATTGCAATATCTAAACTTTTTGATGGTCTAAAGTCATTGTCATTGGTTATTGCTGACTGCCACTCAATTCATTGCTTTTGTGTGTGTGTATAGTCAGAGAAGTGTTTGTTTTATTTATGCAAAAATGTTAACAATGTTCATCTCTGAGTGATGAATTTATGGATAATTTTATACTACATTTTTATACATTTTATTATTTTCCAAATTACCTACTATAAGTATAGATTACGTTTATAGTCATATAAAACCATAAATCTTTTTCTTTTGAAGCTAACATTTCTCATTAGAAAGCTAAGCTTATTGAATATGCCATATATCCACTCAATTAAGTGAAAATGATTTTAATTAAACAAATCATTAACTTGGAGAAAAAATCTGTATATGAAAGTACAATTAATTAATTTGCTAATTTTTTAACCTGTTGTGGTCATTACCCTGGGTTTGCCTTGGTGAGGTTGTCTATAATGAGCCAATATGCAAATATTTTCTCTCCCATAATTGTGGTTAAATCGGGACAACTAATGTCAATAAAATAAATGTTTAATTTAAAATGTATTTGAAAGAAGAGCCCCAGTCTGGCTGGATTTGTTAGTTTTATGTCAGATGGTGAAGAGACCTGTAAACAGAAATGCTGGAGAGGTTTGAGGGAAGAACACAGGATATTGGTAGGAAGATGATAAGAATCTTTATGGTAGTTACTGGTAGAAATGTTAGAAACACTGCTGTGGAACAATATAGCCAGACAGAAAAGTACCATATCTTTAGAAATCCTCAAGGAGTGAGCTTTTTCTGCCTCCTTTAATATTATCTTTTGGAGTTGAACAACCTAATTAGGCCTTATCACATTTCTGTAGGGTGAGTATGGATTTGGTGTAAGTCATATCCACAAAGGCTTCCACATTAGTTGACCAGTCAATAGCATGTGAACCTGAGGCAGCTTCTTTGATCTTTGCTTTTCTGCCTACTGCTGGTTATCCTTTAGGCTGGAGTGCTTAGTGGTCAGCTCTCTTGCTTTTTCCCCATCTTTCTATGGCACTATATTGAATCTCAAATTTTTTCTATTTTTTTTAATTTTGGGGGCTCTGTTAAAAGATAGATGGTGCCATTCCATTCTCCTCATACTATTATATCATTGAAATCTTTTTTAACATTTAAAATGAATTTAGGATTGCATCAAAGTAGCTAGACAGGGCAAAATAATCTGAGAATACATATAAAGTTCTTTACAGGGACTGGTATTTAGTAGATGTTCAACAAATATTCCCATCTGTCTTGATTAAACTTCTAGAGAGAAGAAATGTCCTCTAAGCTATTTAATTTACTTTTTAATTCAACAAATGTTTTAATTCAACAAATATTATATTGTCTGCATAGTTTATTTTCTGTTCATTATTTTTTTCTGTTATTTTTATGATTAGCAGACTAGACGTGTCATTACCCATAATGTAGAAATATGATGATAGTGCACATATATCCATTGTGCATAAAATGAAGCAGTGCGGTATAGGACAATAAATGCTTGTCTTTGAAGACCTATGTGATTACCCGGCCTGCTCCGCTTTATAGTTGAATGACCATAAATCAATCACTTATTCCCTTTGAATCTCAGCTCATGTACAAAAATGGAGTCAATGATACAGACATTGACTGTCTAATAGAATTGTTACACATAGCAATTTACAAAACATTTAAAAAATATGTGCCAAGATTTTAAAGTGCTATACAAATGTGTTGTGTATCTAAATATATTAGCTACTCACTTAATTTTAAAGGTTTCATTTTATGCTGAGGTCAAAGTTCTTTGAAAATGTTCCACACAATATTTATAGTGTACAATAAGTGTAAATGATTACTTTTTTATAGGTGAGGAACTTTAGTCAGAGAAATTAAGCAGGAGGATAAACTGAGAATAGAATTTCAGTCTCATTCTCAATCTGATATTTTTATGTGGTAGGTCATATCTTCCTCTTCACCTGTTTCTGAAAACTAAAATTAATGAAAATGTCTTAATGAATAATGAAATGAAAATAACAAGTTATAAAATGTTCAGCTGTAGAGTTTGTGAAACTGTATAGTAACCTCACTGATAAGGAAACACATCTTGTCCAAGAGTGTACATTTCAGTTCAGAGTTCATAAATGAGAAAGCTTAATTTAAAATGTGGTCAAATATATAGTACAGTACAGAATCTTGTCCCCTTCTCAGATAATAGGGTACAGATTATATGAAATTAAGAGTTCTTTCCTATTTTAAATTCAATCACCAAGCAATTTATAGAAGCTTAGTTTAATCTGGAAGTATCAAAAACCTAATACAGTTGAAGTACCTATTAAACAATTTAAGACATCTGTTATCATAAATGATATTAAAGTAATGAAGAGATCAAAAAAATCATTTGATAGTTGTTTCTTTGAGACCAAATCCACATACCACAAAGCTGATCAGTAAAGGAACAACCAAGAGGATGTCTGTGCTTTGTAGATGTTCTGACCACATTATTCTTTTTTAGATGTAATCTCATTGGCAAAACACAATACAGTAGCTGCTTTAGTTACAATGAATTTTGGTTATGTCACTTTGAATCACACTCTAATTGTCACAGAAAATGAAGACAATGAAAAAAAAAAGCCTGTGTTCATTTCAAATATATTCATGAGCCATAGACCCACGGCATTGTTTTCCTGATCATATCCCCAAAGACGTCAGTCAGGCCTTTTCAAATCCAGCCATCTCTTTTGTCAATAAGTCTGCTTAAGAGATGAGGTGATTTTGATTCAAATTCAGTATCAAAATATCAAGCCCAACACAGTAATCTCAAACATTACCTCTGCATTACCTCTAACTCAATATGCAGAAAACACTTACCCTCTGACATTTCAGAGTAATAAATCAGCACCATCTGTCCCTGGGCTCTGCTTCTTCTCTCCTCCTTACACTCTGCTCAAGGGCATTCATCATGTTCCTTCCATTAGTGCACACCATAAAGATGTGTTGTTCTGACATCTGTATATCAGCCAAAGTTACACTGCAGGGATGCTAAAATACCTTATCATACTGTCATGAATGCCAGCCCCTTTTTTCCCCATTGTAAAGCTCTTTGGCTGTCTGGAGAAAAATGGCTGCACATAAATTTACCATTATTGGTTGCATTTTGTTTGAGAAGAACCCAATGTCAATTACATTACTGCTTGATCTTAGAGTGATTTCAAACATCAGATAGTGAGTGTGAGAATGGAGAAATATAATCCTGTCTTCAAATATGACAATGCCCCAAATTGTAACTAATTTGACAGCTTCTGAATATAGGGTTTATATACTGCAGATTAGTTTTGTTCCTCGGAGAAAAAAACTGTATTATGGTACACAGATTTAACAATTGTGACTCCACTAATCCTAAATGACCTTGAAAATTGTTGCTATGTGGTGATTTATATTTTATAATCATATTCAACAACTCTGCTTTAGAGGAGAGAGTTAACAAAGCATGCAGCCTATGTTTCTCTAGTCACCATTCCATCTTCTATAACACTTCAGAGGTGAGACAAAATTTATTCCTCTGAGAAAATGCTTCCTCCCAGGATGTGATGCAATTGAAGAATAAGTAAATGGGACTAAAAGTGGTGATATACATGGTTTTCAGGATTCCCTTACAATACTTCTAGATAGGAACATTTGGGATGGTTTTATGGAAGGAGCAGAGGCAAATAGTTAGGAATCTTCACTTGTTATCCCATATTTAATTCTCCCAAAAGTTCTGTTTTATGGGAAGAAACAGTCTCAGAGAACATGAGCAATTGAGTAACTTTTCTGAGCCACATATTCCCCATTTGGATAAAAGATTAGATACCTCTAAGACATCTAATAGTTATAGCAGTCTTACTTATTCCCACCTCACCCCCTTTCAGGATCTGCCACACCTCAGATTCCAGAATACTACAGAGGTTGTTGTTGTGTGTGTTTAGGGGTAGTGGTTGTGCTGGGAAGGGGAGGGGTATATGAGACCCATGAATCTTGCTTTTTGTCCTCTTCTAACTTTGATGCTTTAGCTCATGCCTTGCACCTCAGTATCCCCAATCACTGGATTTACTGCCTGGAATACAAGTTTTCTAGTGTCTAGGTCTCCTGCCAGTGGACTTGTTGCCTTTTAAGTGCTTCTAAAATACCTAAACAATAATTTTTTCAATGTCATGTCTTCCTGAATTCCCATTACTTAGTTATCCTCTGCTTTCCATGCTGGCCTGATTTCCAGATTTCAAATCTTCCTTTAGATTTATAATCCAGTGTTCTGAACCATATGTTTGAAGTAAACAAACCCTAATATTACTGTGTTGTCTGGATTGTTTTCATCTTGCAGTTTTACCTCAACTTTTCCCAGTTTTGCCTTTCTTAACTGCAGTCTGATTCCCAGCTTTGACAAAGTTAGTGGTCAAAGTGCACATTTTTTCTGATCTTAATATTGATTGGTGCATGTATGAGTGTGTTGGTAACGGGGGAAAAAAATCCCAATCTTCCTAATGTCCACCCTTCTTTATCATCTTTATTACATTATCCTAAAAGATCTGTTTTTTAGGAATGATTCTGTTTGGGTTGTTGGAACTATAGAGACCTATGAACTACTTCTGCAACGCTTAGGTGATTGTCTCATTAGAAACACAAAAGATCAGGTAAGGTAAAAGAGAAGAAAATGTACCATGCCAATATTTTTTTTAAAAATCACAAATAGAAAACCAAATATTTTACTTTTTCTGAAGACTAAAACATAGTTATCATTAAGTTAGAATTTTTCTTGATTAGGTTATAAGTGGAACATTATAGAAGGATGAATGAGTTCACATTACAAGTCATTTTACTCTTGCAATTTGGATGTAAAATATAGTTTACATTTAAATTGTAAAATTAAAAATGTGTCAGGCAACTTAGAGAAGTATATGGCACTTATATTGCAAGTCCCTTAATATGACCATTTAGTTTATATGACCACCTGTAGTGCCTATTCAATGTGAGGATAAGTTTTAATTGAGGTATGACAAAAAAATGTTTTTGGGAGAAAATGAATTACATGGACAAAAATATGTTTAATCAAAATAACATCAATGGATTCCACCTAGGAACATTATCTTTACTTGTGATTATATTATTCTGGAAAATAAATGATAAAATTGAGAATTGTGACCAAAATTACAAAACACAAGATGTTTTAAGAATAAATGCATTATTTTTCTTTAGGGGTTTACACAACCATTTTGTCTCATTATGCCTTATTGGTGTAAACCCCTGAAACAAAACTGCATGTATTATTAAAAATGGCCACCAGAAATCCCTGGCCAACCAGCATCCTCCTTACAGTTTCTGTATCACCCTTATTTAACTAACAGTTACAGTGGCATTTATCTTTTCCTAGTCTAGGAATGCAAGCATTGCTATCTACAATATTTTTATTTAAACTATTATAAAAAGCATATCTTTGTCATATTTAATATCTTTTGTGCTACCAACAAGAAAGACTATTTTCTTTTAGATCAAAGAGTCTTTATAATAATCTTCTATAAAAACAAAAAAGCAAAATCAATTCTGTGATGTGAGAGCATATTTTTTTCCATTATACTCCAACTCTAAAAACTGATCAAAATTATAGCAAAGAAACCATTTTCCCAGGTTTGAGTTGATATTTTAGAAATACATACACACACACACACACACACATGTCTCCTAACTTGATTTTAAAATGAGATTGAGTCTTCCAATATACACTATGTGGGTTTAGGCAATTGCCCATATCAAATTTGTGAAATGTATTGATTTTTAATGAAAATATATTGAAAGGGTGGGAATACCATAACATTTCAACTATCTTGCCTATAACCAAATAAAGTGAAGTGTGTTTGTTTTTAAATTTACTCTTAGCTTATCAGTGCTGTTGTCAAAAAGAAGGCATAGTCTCAGGCAGAATACAGGTGTAGACATTTTTGGATTTCATTTACTCTAAATAGGCTTCTTTTGAATAAGATTGCATTCAAAGGCTATCTTTCAAGACAGTTCTATTTCTCTTTGAAGTGAGAATTTTCTGTTCCTACGTTTGCATTTTTAAAAGTATTTTAGAAGGAAAAGATGTCACCTCAAATCAGTGACGCAACACTTACTAACTTGAAAATTTAAAGGCAACCATGGTACTCTATAATTAATATACTTCAAAATTTCCTTCAACTACTCTTCAGAGTGACATTCTGATAAACAAATCCTTTGAAAACTCACAGCCAAGAGTAAGAGTAGAATAATTATTTGGATCTTGTGAACAGAATTAGAGAAAAGGAAAAACACTTTTATCACTTTTCTGAAAATAACTGATCAGATAGGCCTGATTTTTTCTTCATAAGTACAAAAGGCCTGGGATTCCTGATATCCATTCCATTTCACAGCTCTGGCACCATGTATATATTTAAGTTTCTCTGGTAAAATGTTTTCAAAATCACGGTAGCAAATAATTCTGCTTTTGTTTTGTTGTTTGTCTGTTTTTTGGCGAGTCTTCCTGAAAAATCTGTTTTTACATACATATGTTTCAAGAGAAAATTAAAGACATTTTAAGGGCTTTGCAGGGAAATGTAGAAAAAATGTTAGTAGAGATGACAAG
This sequence comes from Phocoena sinus, assembly GCF_008692025.1. Lineage (NCBI taxonomy): Eukaryota > Metazoa > Chordata > Mammalia > Artiodactyla > Phocoenidae > Phocoena > Phocoena sinus. Next base: position 83,286,117 of record NC_045784.1, read on the forward strand.
TCTATTAAAATTACGACCTTTCTTTTGACGTTTTATTAATTTCTGCCCATGAAGGAATTTAGAATATGTCTCCTCAAAATATGCCACTATAGCATGTTGATCATTTTGAATTAATAGCAGATGCAAGAACAGCACTCTGACTATACTTTTGGTTCCTGAAAGCAGGGGATGAAATTCTTATATGAGACATATCCTCTCTATACTAGAAGGAAAGAAACATTCTTTTTTTTTTAAATTTTGTATTAATTTGTATTAGAGTATAGTTCCTTTCTTATCAAGGATGAGAAATAGAGACCAAGAGAATTCTATACAAAGAGACCTTGTTAAAATAACTCTTATCTTCCTTCAGCCTCCCCACATAATTTAACTACTTTTCCACAATTGCCTCTCGCACTTGAACCCACTACAGAAGCATGTAGGTTTGACATTTCTTTGGGTCTTCATTCCTTATAAGGGCCTCCGTCTCACATAAACTTAATATAAATGTATATGCTTTCCTCTTGTTGACCTGTCTTATGTCAGTTTATTTCTCAGGCTCAGCCAAAAAACTCTAAGAGGGCAGGGGTAAAAATTTGCCTCCCCTATACCCATGTAAGAATGTAAAGAGAAGAAGACTAATAATTATTAATTAAATATTGTCAAAGCATGTGAGGGGAAAATATCTGTGAAAAAACAGGCTCTTTTCTATTTTTTTCTTTAGTTTTCCAGTCTGGTGGCTCTATTACATCCCTGGCAATAATCAAGCCAGGGTTCCTGAAAAACATGGGTCTCTTTGGGCCTGTAAGGCAAATGTATGTAACTGCTCACCTGTTCTAACAAAACTGCTACTTGGTAAGTTTAGTTTAATCTTTAATGGATAGTATTTATTATTTTTCCTTTTCTGCTAGCTCTTTGTGCAGTTATGTAGCCATTTACTTTCTCTTTGTGTGAGTTCAGACGTTTATAAAATCTGATACCTTCCTCTCAGATGTCTTAACAAGTGGAATGCTTGTGAAATGCTTGGAAAGTTGTGAAAGCTACTTCCTATTTAGAACATGTAATAATCAGCATCTTTCTGCTTTGAGAAATTAAAATACTTAGTCAAGATTGTAGTAAGGAAAATCCTCTTAGATTGTAGTACTATCACCTAAGTAAGGGTCAGCAAACTATGGCCCACAGGCCAAATCTTCTCTGAAACCAGTTCTTGTAAATAAAGTTTTATTGGAACACAGTCACACTCATTTGTTTATATACTATCTATTGCTGCTTTCACACTGCAACAACAGAGTTGAGTAGTTGAAATAGACTGTAGGTTCTGTAAAGTCTAAAGTATTTACTAATTGGCCCTTTATAAAAAAAATTTGCTAACTGCTCACCTAATCAACATTATCTTGAGTTCTGTTGAGATTATTCATGTGTCAAGATTTGCATTAAGAAGTATTCATTTTATAACAGATAGGCCCCTATATACTGTTTACTATAAATAGATATACATTAATTCCCTTCTCTCAACCCTACATCTTCCCTTTAAGAACTGGAACTTATGAAAATTTATCAGGAATTCCCTTGCAGTCTGGTGGTTAGGACTCAGTGCTTTCACTGCTGGGGCCTGGTTTCAATCCTTTTTTTGGAAACTAAGATCTCACAAGCCACATGGTGCAGTAAAAAAAAAACAAAAAATGAAAATCTATCATCTCTATTCCTACACTGGTGCTATGAAAAATCTGTCTCATTAACTCATTCATTCATTTATTCATTCATGTTTACTTAGTAATTACTATGTCAGCCACTGTGCTAGATGCTTGTGCAGTAGTGGTGAAAACCTCAGAGACAGTCCTTGCTTTCCCAAAACTGACCTGTAAGTTCTATGCATTCCTTCTCATGGCCAATCTTTCCTGCAACATCTCCCAATTATTTCCCTCTCTACTCCTTGTGGGTCAGACTGGACTATTCACTAACCTCCAAAGGCAATACTGAATTATTCTTTCCATCTGGAATACCTCTCTGTTCCACTGCCAGCTGTCAAAATCCTACCATGGGTTTCCTCGTAAGATGAAAGCCTGGCTTGTTTTATAGTTTTTCCTTTCAATCCTCAAATTTCAAGAAGTGGTATATAATTGATATAAACAAGTAGTAAAGCTATGATTATCCCCCCAAAAAACACAAACAAACAAAGAAAACCAATAATGGTGGACTAGACTCTGTGAGAAAACCTTGAAAGAAGGTGAAGGGCAATAGATAACCAGCTTGAAGAAAGAAAAACATAACCCAAAAACATATGAGGGACTATTCTACTATAAAACACAGGACTAAACGCCATGCTTGTAGAAAGCTAATACCAGGAGTAAGAAGAAACTCAAGGGCAACCAACAGCAAGGCTAATTGGAGTACCACAGAATGGGAAACTGGTCACTTTGGCTACTGAAATTTACATCCCACCTGACATTTGGAGTAGATAGTAGCTGGGTCAGTGTCTACTTTTAGGCAAAAACAGGTTTGAGAGGTGAGGAGAAACTCCTCATGATACATGAGATGATTTTTTTTTTTGGTAGTACACTGACATTTTTTAAAATTAATAGTTATATGTAACTGGCATAGTAACCTATGATTTCATGGATATAACTACTTAGAGTGAGTTTAAATTGAGTTAAAAGTGAATTAACTTAAAGTTATTAATAAAATAAAATTATAGTGGTGTTCAGATATAAAAATTGTGAAAGTGATAAACAAATGACTTAAGTTTGAGAAATACTGTACTAGAATATGTATTACAAGAAGAAAAAATAAATCTAAGATGAGAAAGTCAAATATAAGAAAAAACGATGAATAAAGGACCAAAGGGTAACAGATTATGCCACCCCAACATATGCCACTTTTGGCATAAGCATTATTTTGAGCTGAAGGCAATTGAGAAGAAGCCAATGCAAGAGAAGATTTTTCCCCTTGTTTGTCTAAGAATAAGACATAAATTTACAAAGGCATTCCTCATCCTCTCTCTACCAGAGGACAAAAATTTACCAGAGAAAACTTTAAAGTTTTACCAGAGAAAATTTTAGACCCTTAACAGCCTGGAGAATGCACCAGAGGAGTCTACATAACAAACTTTACTAATTAGCCTTTACCTCTGCCCTTGTAGATATAAAATTGCTTTCCTTTGTCCTGTCATTTCTCCAAAAATTTATTGTTCTTTATTGAAAATGCCATGTAAACTGGAATTCTAAGCCAATTTGGGTACTTATTTCTCCCTGGGTATCTCCTATATATGCATGAGGTATACATGTTAATAAACTTCTGTTTGTTTTTCTCTTGTTAATCTTTTATTACAGAGGTCTCAGCCAAGAACTCAGAAGGGTAGAGGAAAAATTATTCTTTTTCCCCTACAGAAAGTAATACAAATTGTTAAAACTGACAACTGTTGATGGTAAGAAAAAAAAGTTAAATTCGAAACTGGAACTGAACTCCACATTTTAAAAGGGAAAGAGGAAGAGGGAAAGCAGGAAGAAAAGAGGTATGTAGGACTTCCCTGATGGTGCAGTGGTTAAGAATCCACCTGTCAATGCAGGGGACACAGGTTTGAGCCGTGGTCCGGGAAGATACCACATGCCACAGAGCAACTAAGCCCGTGTGCCACTACTGAGCCTGAGCTCTAGAGCCCACGAGCCACAACTACTGAGCCCGCGTGCTAAAGAGTAGCCCTGGCTTGCAGCAACTGGAGAAAGCCCACATGCAGCAATGAAGACCTAACACAGCCAAAAATAAATAAATAAATAAAATTTAAAAAATAAAAAGAAGTATGTAAATATGTGCTGCATTTCTTGTTTTCGGTTGAGGGACAGAAAATGAATACCAATGAATACTTTTGAAAATCTAGGTTTAAATGTTTGTATTGTTGTTGAAACCAAGTTCCTGTGCCCCAGGCACAGTAAGGCCAAACAAACCTAATGTTGGCTTTTGGAGCAGAGAAAGATTTATTGTAGGGCTAAGCAAAAAGAATGGGTAGCTTGTGCTCAAAAGACCAGAATTTCCCAATGGGTTTCAGGGAAGAAGTTTTTATAGACAAAATTTGGGGGGAGGGCTGCAGGGTGTGTAACCCTCTTCTGATTGGTTGGTGGTGAGGTAACAGGGAGGTGTTCCAGGAATCTTGGTTATCAGCCTTCTTTTTCCAACCAGTCTGGGGTCCATGTGCTTGTGGTCAGTCTGAAGTTACCATCCTCTACCTGTGTGGGGGGCCTTAGCTCCTGTAGAAGAACTCAGAGATATGTTTCAAATTGTTATGCACATCCCCAGAGGAGGAACCAGGACCAGGCCCCATGATGCACTATTGTTTCTTTCTGCATTTCCTCACTCTCCTAATTAGTAACTGTTGAATCTGCCCTTTGGAACTCAGGGAAGGGCTAGGAGGCTGAAACCTTTTTCCTACAAACAGAAATGGGGGACACGGAAAGGCTTTTGTACTTGGAAGGGCCCCACAGGGTCCTTCTCGGTTTCAATCCCCGCTTTTCTTTAATACTCCTCAATCTTGAGGGGAACAGATGTTGGACAAGAAAGGGAATAATGTTTTGATTAGAAAGGTTAATCATAAACTCAGCAGAGAAACTTGGTTTTAGGGGGACTCAGTTTCAGTATTAAAGTTTAAGGATAATCACTAGCAGAATACACATGTAGAGAGAAACACACATAAACATAAATAGAAACATATACTCACACACATATTTCAAAAAATTAAGAAAAAACATGAATTAAAGAAAAAATACCTAAATGCATAGATAATAGAAAGGACAAAATTATACATTGGGAATAAGATCAAATATATATAGGAGTAATATAAGGAGGTTAAACTCTCTCAGATTGGCTAAAAACATCCAACTGTTATTTACATGAGACACAAGAAGTTTGAGAATAAGAGATGAAAAATATACTAGGAAAATACTAATAGATAAATGCAGGTGTGACATTATTAATATCAGAAAAACAGAATTCAAAGCAAAAAGTGTCAAAAGAGCACAGAGAGAATATTTTATACTGAAAGAATAATCCATCAAAATATAGCAGTCATGAACTTTTATTACTTAATTATGTAGTTTCAAAATATATCAACAAAAACTGATAGAATTTCAATGAGAGCCAGGAGGAAACATTTAACTTTGCATAATAAGGTCAGGAAAAGCAAAAAAAAAAAAAAATAATAATTTCAATGAGAAATCTGCAATCGTAGTGAGAATATTACATATTTCACTAAGTTTCTAGATCAAGTACATTAAAAAAGTGAGAAAGAATATAGAGTATTTGAATGTAACAATTAAAAAGTTCAATTTAATAAACATATAAACACATACACACACACACACAGTCGTACTGTTGCAGGAGAACAGGGTGTGAGAATCGTCATGTCCCAGATCTCAGGTGAGTCCCTGGGATGGGCCACCAAGTGAGGGTCCTTAGCTTCATGCAGAAAAGAATATAAGAATGAACCATAGTAAAGTGAAAGCAGGTTTATTTAGAGAGATACTCCATAGGCAGAATGTGGTCTGTCTCAGAATGTGAGAGTGGCCCTGGGATGACTAATTTTTATAGGCTAGGTAGTTTCATAAGCTAATAAGTGGGAGGATTATTCCAACTATTTGGGGGAAGGGGTGGGGATTTCTAGGAATTGGGCCACTGCCCACATTTTAGCCTTCTATGGTCAGCCTCAGAACTGTCATGGCACTTGTGGGTGAGTCATTTAGCATATGCTAATGTATTACAATGAGCATACAGTGAGGCTCAAGGTCTACAGAAAGCCGAATCTTCCTCCATCTTGGGCTTAGTAGGTTCTAACCAGTGTTTTTTGTATCCTCAATGGCTATGTTATTCTTTTAAAGGTTGTTCCCTGCCCTCTTTCCGCCTGTCTCAGTACCTGTAAAAAAATACAGATTATTTTCAAGCACATGTAAAATATTCTCAAAAACAGAACATATACTAAGCCTGTAGAAAAAAATCTCAATGAATAAAAGAATTAAAATCTTCTAGGCCACTTTACCCTTCTTGACCACCACACAATAAAATTAGAAAGGAATAACCAAAATGTAACAAGACAAAAGAAAGTCCTATATACCTGCAAATTTAAAATCACACTTTGGAATATCTCTTGGGTTAAAAAGGAAATAAAAATGAAAATTACAATTTATGTAAAACTGAATGACACCACATATCAAACTGGTAGAAAGGGACCAAAAGGAAATTTAGGGGAATATATATATAGCTCTAATAAAATGAATTTATTAGAAAACAAAAGTACAAAATAAACAAAACAAACTTTTGACTCATGAAGCTGATAGAAGAACCACAAAATACATCCCATTAAATTGAAGAAAGAAATTAATAAAAATAAGTGCAGAAATAATAGAAAACAAAACAAAATAGAGACTTGATCAATAAAACACAAACTAATACACTGCAAGGACCAAAAAATAGACAAACTTGTTGAATGTAATTAAGGAAAAAAGGAAGAGAAATTCAAATAAACAGCTTAAGGAATAAAAAGGGGACATATTTATTTATTTTTTAAATAAATTTATTTTTATTTATTTATTATTTTTGGCTGTGTTGGGTCTTCGTTGCTACACACGGGCTTTCTCTAATTGCAGCAAGCAGGGGCTACTCTTCATTGCAGTGCATGGGCTTCTCATTGCAGTGGCTTCTCTTGTTGCAGAGCATGGGCTCTAGGCCTGCGGGCTTCAGTAGTTGTGGCTCACAGGCTCTAGAGTGCAGGCTCAGTAGTTGTGGTGCACAGGCTTAGTTCTTCCGTGGCATGTGGGATCTTCCTGGACCAGGGCTTGAACCCATGTCCCCTGCATTGGCAGGTGGATTCTTAACCACTGTGCCACCAGGGAAGCCCAGGACATATTTTAAGAAGAAATTAAAACTTCTTATTAACTCAGGCTATGGAAATACTATATTAGAACACTGATGTGGTAAAATCACCAAGATATTTGTTGAATAAAATAAATAAATTGCAGATCCCATGCAAAGTATGATCCCATTCAGGTTAAACACAAAGCAAAGCAACATTGTGTATGTAATTGTGTTAAAAAAACATCTGGAAGGACTCATTTCCTAACTGATAATAGCACTTACCACTGGGAGACAGGATAGGGCATTTGAGGTAGTGTGCAAATTGTGTCTTAGTCTTGTAATATTTTAATTATTTTACCAAGGGAACATATTCATTTATTACTTGTTTAATTAAACATTAGCCTAAAACAAAAAAGCAATCACAACAAAACGGTAATATTGACCAATTAACTTGTTATTATGATTGGATTATAGAGATAATGGAGAGTTTAAGGAAACAATGAGGCTAAGAGGGGCAGGCAGGAGTCAGGTAAAAGGTCCTGCAAAATATTCAGTTGGCCAAAAAGTTTGTTCAGGTCTTTCCATAACATCTTACCAAAAACCCAAACAAACTTTTTGGTCAACCCAATATTATTGATTTTTGCCACAAAGGTGAAATGGGAGCAGTTGAAGAGTATTAAGAAAGATTTATGCTTGAGAAAATTAATCAGATGCTAGAGAATATTTTTGCACATGAATGCATTTTTAGTAGTTATTTGTGAGCATACCTTATTTGCCTGTCTGAATTGTACATTTTTGAGAGCAGGGCATGTGTTTCATTATTTTGGGATTCTACCACAATGCCTATCCAAATGTTGTTTTGTAAGTCAGCATAAGAAAGTTTGTTAAATCAAATTTGAATTGTGGTGCTCTGATTCCATGAAAGTGAGAGTATTCACAAAAGTCTATAATTCTCCTTAATTCCTAACATATTATCAGAATGGTTAGAAGGATTTTGTGATTCTTAGAGAAAAATATTTCAAGTGCAAAAATGATCAGTTATTAATGACAACCACTGCTGAATATTGTGGTAAGTGAAACTGAGCAGGACACTGTGGGGCTCCTGGGCATGGAAGCCTTTCCATGTCCCCTGTTTCTTGTTTGTAGGGAACAGACTCCAGCCTCCATAACCTTCCCTGAGTTCCAAAGGGAAGATTCGAACAATTGTTAATCAAGAGAGGAGCAGCCAATAGACCACCTGAGGCAAGATTAAAGGAAACAGAGAAGCTCATCAAGAAGATTACCTGAGACCAGATTAGAGGAGAGCAGGCCCTGCACACAACCTAATCTTATCAGCAACCCCACCCCTGAACCGATGCCATAAAACTCACCAAACTCCCTGGGTCGGGACACACAGTTTTTGAGGCAGGAGCCTGCTGTGTCCCCCTTTGCCTGGTAAAGCAATAAAGCTAGTCTTTTCTACTTCACCCAAACCTCTGTCTCTGAGATTTGATTTGGCACTGGTGCCCAGAGGCTGAGCTTTTGACGTCACAATTTTTCCTGACATTCAACATTGCAATTTAGAACTGTAGTACTTACTAACAGAAAATGAAGATACAGTTAAAGTCCTATGCTTCACTATGGAATCTAAATACCTCATTTCAAGCTATATGAGAAAAAAAAAATCTTCACAATGTTTCAGTATGCTTCAAAAATGCTAATTGTTCTCTATGCTATTTGCTTGATTCAAGCAAGGGGCAATCCATATATTAACCATGTGAAGCAATGGGTGCACAGGTTGAAATTATTGCCTACACTGTAGTTCCCCATGGCTAATTTAGGGTTCCAGCAGGTCTAAGGGACCAATGAGTCCTTGATGCATAACTGCAGTGATTTTTGTCTTTTAAAACATTCTGAATCAAAGAAGAATTTGCCCATCAGAATAAACTGCTATTACAAGCAAAGTTCTCTCACTGGTAATTGTTAATGAATAATCTGACAAGGAGCTTCTTACTGTTAGGCTTCTTACTGTTAGCTTCTACGAGGCTCTCACATAAACCATTTCTGGACTTATGCTACAGTAATGATAATTTAAAAAATGAGTCATTTTACTAAATCTCATGTAATCTTGATATTTTGTGTTAACTTTCTTTCCTTTTAGTCACAGTCATGTTCTTTGCTCAAGACTTAAAACAATTCAAACAGGTCAGTGAGAGCTGAAGGGGAACCTATGCTCTAAGGCTCTGGCATCTTCCTTTGAGATCTTTTAAGTATGTTCTAGAATGTTCTAGTTTTAGTATTCACTTCATACTGCTAAAAGGTAGGAAAGCATTATTGTCAAACCCTTCTATTATCTTTTTTCCCCAGCTTTATTGAGATATAATTGATGTATAATGTTGTGTAAGTTTAAGATATACAATGATTACTCCAATAGAGTTAGTTAATACTTCTATCATTCTACACCTCACATAATTACCTTTTTTTTTATGGTGAGACCACTTAAGATTTACTCTTTCAACAACTTTCAAGTACATAATACAGTGTTACTAACTATAGTCACCATGCTGTACATTATATCCCTAGAACATAGTCATCTTATAACTGCAAGTTCGTACTCTTTGACCAACATCTCTCCATTTCCCCCACACCCAGCCCCTGGCAAGCACCATTCTACTCTCTGTTTCTATAAATTTGGCTTTTTAAGATTGCACAGATAAGTGAGCTCATACAATATTTTTCTTTCTCTGCCTGAATTATTTCCCTTCTACTATCTTTTGAGAGATTTTTAAAATACTTATGACAAAGCAATTGCCTTATACTAGTAAGGTTCTCAAAATATTTTATAGAAAAGTTACAATGCTATTTTCCACACACTTATGGAAACATCTCCACATCATTCAAACTCTTTCAACTATTCAACTATTGAACACAGTTGTCTCTCCTGTATTGACATAATTTGTGGGGAGGAGAAAACAAACAAATAAATAGACAAATCTACCCCCCTCTCAAAAATAAAAGGAATAAATGCAATAACCTTTTCCTCTGATCCCCTCTTTTTTTAATTAAATTTATTTATCTATTAATTTATTTATTTTTGGCTGTGTTGGGTCCTTGTTGCTGCATGCAGGCTTTCTCTAGTTGTGGCGAGTGGGGGCTACTCTTCGTTGTGGTGCACGGGCTTCTTACTGCAGTGGCTTCTCTTGTTGTGAAGCATGGGCTCTAGGCATGCAGCCTTCAGTAGTTGTGGCTTGTGGGCTCAGTAGTTGTGGCTCACGTGCTCTAGAGCGCAGGCTCAGTAGTTGTGGTGCATGGGCTTAGTTGCTCCACGGCATTTGGGATCTTCTCGGACCAGGGCTTGAACCCATGTCCCTTGCATTGGCAGGCGGATTCTTAACCACTGTGCCACCAGGGATGCCCTGATCCCCTCTTATATCTTTGCTTGAACGCTGGTTTGTAAAAAGTGCAGAAAGTGAATTGTTAGATGATGTTCATCCTGTAGCTTTACTCTCTAACAAACTCTGAGGAGCTTTCCTGGAAAGGGCAAAGAAGGAGCAGTTACTTTACTCTATAGAAAAAGTCCTCTTTAGACTTACAGCAAACCACATGACAGAAAATGAGCCAAGTACTCAAAAGTTAATGATAATGTGTAATACCTAAGAGTAAATGAACTATGTGCAAGTCTTTGTTCGCTTTGGATTGTCTCTTCCTCACTAGAATTACTATCCAAACAGAAGTCAAAGATATTTTTTTAAAAATCCCTTCTTCATTGGGTACCCTGAAATTTATATTCATTCTCCCAATTTATGTTGCAATTAAATTTGGGGCAATATAACTCTACAAATAATCACACCAGTTTTTCCTTTTTCATTAAAACAAGTGCCATCTCCACAGGTAAATGTAGGGTATTTATATACATATATGTGTATACCTTGATTTTTAATTCAGAAGCAAGCTCATCAATAATGCATGCATTCTCTTGTCTTTATTGGTAGTTTGCCAAAGGTGTATGCCTCTGCATAGGCCACAGAGAAAGAGTTAAGTAGAGAAACAAAACAATTAGCCCTTTTTAGTGCCCCAAATAAGTGGCAATAAGGTAAGGCAGAGTGGGTTACCTGCTGTTTGGTACTTATAATAAGTATTTTTAACTGCATTCATTAACTTATTATGTTATAAATAATTATGCGGATTTTAAACACAAAGTGTTAGTTTTCATGGAAGAAGATCCATTATTGTAGTGTAATTATCCAGATATTTTTTGTTTGTTTTGAACCTATGTAGCACTAAATTCTATCAAAAATGTCATTTGTTAATACAGATGAAATCATTTTAATGGCAGCACCTGTCTTTTTATAATGTTATTTAGGTAATTTTTAACCTATAATTGGTCTATGCTTAAGAAAAAAAATGGAAATTATAATAAAATGATTGACTTTTTTAAGAGAGGAGAGGAGAAAGAAGAGGGGAACAAGTCATACAGGTACCCAAGACACTGATCAGGAGGATAGCCCAGGGATGGAATAGGGTTCCAGCTTGGGGGTAAGGGCACAGGGCTGACAGACAAACAGCTCCTTTCCTTCACTCTTGCCTCCCTGCTGCTCTGTTTCTCATTAATTATTCCTGTCTAATGGAGCAGGAATGAAAGCAGACTAGAGGACTAAAAAGGAGGCTGGAGGCCTGCTGTGATACCAGCCCAGATGTGGTTGTCCTGACCCTGACTTTGGGGGCCTATGGAAGGCCCCCTTGCCCACTTTGTCCTGGCTGACCAGGAAAAGGAGACAGGGAATGATTCTCCTTGAACCCATTCTCCCTTCTCTGGGCACTGAACTTTGGGCAGGTGAGAGAAGTAGTCCTTGTGTGAGGGGACCAGCACGATGTGAGCTCCAGGGGTTTTTCTGCTTGCTCTTTTTGGTTGTTTCTTTTCCTGACCTCAGTAGTTTCCTAATGTGCATGTGCAGATCAGTCTATAGCCAAAAAACTCAAGGGAAACCTTCATAGGTCTTCAGAACTCTTACTGGGCAGCTCTCTCCTGTATGGTACTCTGCCCTATGAATTCTATCTGCCTGACTTCACTGAATGCTGAAGTCTGTCTCAACTTTGGGAAACTGTCAGGCTCTATTTATGTCCTCCCCTCCCTGTTCTACAGCCTGGGCACTCTCCAGACATTAAGCCAGAATAATCATAGGGTTTACCTCATTTTCTCCCTTTCTTTTGGAAATAACTCTTCTGGACTCTCTCTTGTCTGATGTCTGAAAACCATTGTTTAAATATTTTTCTTGATTTTTAGTTAAGGCAAGAGGGTAAATCTTGTCCTTTATTCCATTATAGATTGAAGTGAAATCTAGTTGTATATTTTGGTTTGACAAACAAGAAAACAAAATCCACAAATTGACTCAGATTTTGGTTTGAACTACCATTTTAAAATCATATATAGAGAGAGTGTACAAGAAATTATCCATATCCTTTCAGTTCTAATCACAGATTGCTTTGCATTCCTGTTGGAGACAGAACAAAATCTTACAGCAAACTCTGTTTCCTGAATCTTAAAGCTAAATTAATTCTTCCAACCTATACATAGAGCTGGGAATGTGTGTGTCTATGTTTGTTTCTTTAGTGTTCCATGTAATCAGTTCTCAAGACCTTTCCCCAGATCCAACTTTTTGTAAATGTGCCATGGTACATTGTAGCTGCTATATTAAGTCTTTTTCTTGACTCATTTCCCTCTTTACTATCACAGACTTAAATCAAGCACCTGTTTCATTCAAATATATATATTAAAATAGAATTTTGTTTGATTTATTTGTATATATGTCTTTCTTTCTGTGTGTGTATATATACATATACACACAGAGGGAAAGACACAGACACACACACACAAAGTTAGACAGAAAATTAAGCACATGATCTTAGCCTACCTGTGTGAAAACTGTAATTTATTTGAATTGCAATAATTTCAGAGTGATCAGGGTGGTGGAGTTGCCTGCTTTCTATATGTGAATTTATTTTCTTCCTGCATTTTTACCTTTCTTCCTCAAGTTTTCCATAGCTTCAACACTAATGCTCTGCTCTGGCTATGCATGCTGATTCTTGGACTATCAACCACTTTTTACTCTCTCTAAACTACCAGAATGATGAAATCATGAATTCTGAGTGACATTTAATAAAATGGTACTTTATATTACAGTTTTCTTATTTGTGATTTATTACAAGGATATACTATGCAGAAAATCATTTTGGTTTCCACCTTCTTTTATTTTGTGTTTCCAACTGCTTTATTGAAAATACCTTGGCATAACTGGCCTATCAGATGACTTTTGAACCTAGACATAAATCTTTGTTTTTTTAATTAAATTTTATTGGAGTATGGTTGCTTTACAATGTTGTGTTAGCCTCCACTGCACAACAAAATGTATCAGCCATACACATATAGATATCCCCTCCCTTTTGGACTTCCCTCCCATTTAGGTTACCACAGTGCACTAGGTGAGTTCCCTGTACTATACAGTATGTTCCCATCAGTTGTCCATTTTATACGTAGTATCAATAATGTATATGTGTCAATCCCAGTCTCCCAATTCTTCCCACCCCACCCCTTTCCCCCTTGGTATCCATACATTTGTTCTCTTCTAGACATAAATACTTGAGTCTAGTGGCAGGGAGGGGGAGATGGGATTCTGTCACCCTGGCCGAGATGTTTACCTTTATGTAAATGTGCAAAGCTTTGTGTTCAGTTGGGGCCCCATGAGTGATGCTTTAAAATGACATTTTCCAAAGTCAAAGAGCATGTCCACACTGGGAATGGAATTAAAATATGTGGTCCCTGGCAGTGATTCCCTCTGATATTTGTGTTCCACATTTGAATATGCAGTTTAACAATATTACTGATTCACATGTTGAGAGCACAGGATTTATTTCTAAAAATAAGACATGAGACATCATTTATAATTTTAGCAAATGTTCTGTTTTTTTAAAAATTAAGGACATTTAGCCCTATATCATGCATCTGAAATCCACACTATGTATTTAATTTAGAAAACCCACAAGTTCAATTTATATTAAACCATATCTTATTTTACAAATTCATTTTACTTCCTATGCAATGTGGTTTGCAATGAAGAGTGAAAGTCATCTGTATAGACTTTTGGCTATATAACCAATCTTCTAGGAGCTGATTTTATTTATTGAAAACTAGCTGGATATTATAGTTGAACTCTTTTAGTCAAGTCCACTTGCCAAATGTGAATCAGGCCATAATTACTCACTATACAACATCCTTTTTATATATCACAAAAGCTGATTGTTCCTGCCATTTGTTTATATTCAAAGCTTATTATATTCAAAGTTTATGAAAATCAAATTGAGAGCTACATGATGCCAACAACTTGAAATATGGAAGTCATTCAAGAGCACTTTTCATTTGGTCTTGAAGACTATAATTTTGGAAACAAACTGTGGAAACAAAATTATTTCTTAATTGGAAATAAACCAGAGCTACCTAATACAATCAGGTCCTAAGAAGCCATCAGGGAAAAAATAATTACATCTGGCTATGGGAAATGCTATTGAATCAATCAAAGCAGGAGTCATGTTGTCTTTTTGGGACTTTTTTTTACTTACCAAGAGGGACATAATTTTGTTGATCAATAAAATTACTGATTGTCAGATACTGAGATAAAAATATATTCAGGTTATGATCCTTCTTCAAAATTTTCTAAAATCTTTTTGGAGATATTACATACATATATGAAAAAAGAGGAACAATGATACAAAGTAAAATATACTACTACTACTAATATATCTAGGAAGACAAGATGCAATTCCCATGAATTACATGGTGAGGAAAGTCTTCATAAGTAAACTGGAATTAAAGCTGGATCTAGAAGAAAATGGTTATTAAATAAATGAAAATGAAGGAAAGCATTCAAAGCAAAAGAAATCAAATGAGCAAAAACACAGATAGATGAAGAGGTCACACGTCCAGGACAGAAGAATCATCTGGACAAGAAATGAGGAAGGTAGCAATTTTGAGTTTTTTCACTTTTGCATAAGTTACTTCTTCAGTATTTATAATCAGCAACAAAGCAAGTCTAAGTTGTGAAGAACCTCCAACTCCAGGAAGTATTTTGTGCAATATAGAGTCCTGAATATTTTTTGAGTAGTAGAATGACAATTGATGTTTTCATAAAGTTAGTTTGGCAACAGACGATAGTGTGACTTGGACCAGAAATAGATTTGCAATGAGAAGACAAATTTGAAGATTAAAAATTGATAGTTGCAGGTCTGTGGTTATTATACCATGAGATATATTGTTATAAGTAGAATTTGAAAGGAAATGAAAGCTGCATAAAGATGGTAAGACTGGTTGATTTGTCTTAGTGAAGGCAGGAGAGGTAAGAGAAAATTTGGAAATGGGAGACAAATAATATAGTAGGAAAATAATTAAATTTAGAGTTGAATTGTATTTAAAGCTCTGTGTGACTCCTGACAATCCATTTTGCCTTTCAGTATTTCTTGCTCCCTATGCAAAATGAGGAGATTTGGGTGAGAGGGTATCTTATGTCCCTTGCCAGTTCCCACATTCTATGATTCCAAGCACTTGAATAAATTGAATAAATGTAGGTGTAATTGAAAATGAGCAATAAATACCAAAATAAAAGGTATACAAACTGTGAGACTTCAGAGGAGAGAGACATTGTTTTGATCTGGGGTTATCTGAAAGTCTTTACAGCATTTTGTAGCATTCTGACTGGGTCCTTAGAAGGACAGTGTAGGCATTGGGTGAAAGGAAATCCCAGGAGAATAACGTGATCATGTATGATTAATATGCTGTTATTATCAAACAGTGATCAGTACAAAGTTAAAAGAACACATTTAATGATGTACATCATTTATAAAGGTTAAAATGATTATTTTTGAGTTCCACTTATGGGACTATGTGTGTTACATATCTTGTTTGTCTACAACTTGCAGATAATTATGCCTACCTTGTGAGGTTTCAAATAGGAAAACATGATGTTTAGAGAGATTGAATATCTTACTTGAGATCATTTAATTAGTAAGAAACAGAAATGGAGTTAAGAACCAGGGTTATGTGACTACTAAATATATTCCCTTTCTGCTTGACTGTGGCATCTTCCATTGTGCTTCATGGTAATTAGGCCTAAAACATTTAGCACTTAGAAATACAATAAATCTCATCATAGATCAGCATTAACAAAATTTATAATCAATTTTAATTCTAGGGAATACTAACTTTGCACCCTAAATGAAATGTTACCCCCTTCCCCAAAAGAAGAATTCCATTCTTCTCATTAGTTTTCCAGTAACAAGTAAAAGCACAATTGCTAACAGTTTCTGCAGATAGCAGGGAAGTTTCAAGCATCTTATATCTTAATCACCATAGAGACACAATGATATTCATCTATTCACAATGAAAGATGACTATTCTCTTCTTCCATCCCCCAGAACTGTGGTTCCCTCTTTTCCTCTCATGTATGCCCATTGGTCTAGTCAGTTCCATATTCATGCTCATTGGCCTATACTTTCATTCACTGCTAATACAAACACCTGCACACCTCTTATGAGAAGCCTATGGGTCATTTTTCAGGGCTCTTTGCTTGCCTGAGAGTGGACTCAGTAGGGTTTGAAACAATATAAATATTATATGATGAAGGAGTGAATTGCCTGCCATACAGTGATAGCATATTCACTACACTGCAGAGTGATAAGTATATCCATTCAGGGGATAATGGCATAAGGAAAGGAGAGTAGGAATCTGGGAGCAGAAGTATGGGAATGGGGCAGTTAAGAGAGGGCCTAGTAGAAAGGAAAAACCTAGACCCCCTTTTCTATTTTCTGTCTCTTTGTCCCCCTGAACTTTCTGCCACCAACACCATCAAAAGTCAAGTGTAATCCAGGGTATACCATAGAGCGAGAGTCAGCAAACCATAGTCAAGGGCCAAATTCAGCCTGCTACCTGCTTTTGTTCAGTCCATGAGCTGAGAGTTATTTTTACATTTTTAATGGTTGAAAAAAATCAGAAGAAGCATAATATTTGGGGATGTGAAAATTCTATGAAATTCACATTTCAGTTCCAAAATAAAGTTTTACTTAAACACAGCCACACTCATTCATCCATTTTCTGTAGATGATTTTGTGTTACAACAGCAGAATTGAGTAGTTGTGACAGAAACTCTATAGGATACTCTTATTTCTCACTGCTACTATGAATCACAATGATGTAGTTATCAGCATTCTGAATGCCACATATATTACCAATCTGTGTGAAAAGACATCTTCAAAAATGAAATTCTTAAAATCTCATTTACAGATCAGCATTAAAAAATGAAATTTGCAGTTAATTTTAATGATTGGGAACACTAGCTTTGAACCCCATGAAATGGGGTAAAATGAAATTTTACTGCTCCTTTCCCAAAAAAGAATTCCATTTTCTCATTAGTAGACTTATATTACAAAAAAATAGATGATGATTATTATATTTATAATAATATTATTATTATATTTTGAATTTTGTCAATAAAAAAATTGAGGAAGTTTTCTCCTTTTTAATGTAAGTACTTTCATAATATCCTCAATTTTGTCTCTTGGCCTACAAAACCTAAAACATTTATTGTCTGCTCTTTACAGAAAAACATTTGCCAATCCCTGCTATAGAATGTTGGGGAACTTACTGGGAAAAGGAATCAAGAAATATTGGAAGTAATCCTGTCGTCTGCAAGCCATAACTAGAGATTTTTTAATTTGTTTTGTGCTTTTCCTGCTCTTCACTGTAGTATTAGGAACCATGTGCTGTAGATTTGAAATAACTTAAGTGGCTGAGCAGCAGCAAAAAGGTGTGAAAGATTAAAATATCTATCTCATTAAAAGGTTGGAGCTGTTGCCCATAATTAACTCCTTCTATGGGAATACTAAAAAGAGGGAAAAAAGAGCCTCAAAAATCAACAACCAACCAACCAAACGAAACCTCCTTTTCCTTCCATGCTCAGGTTTTGATGTGGATTTTGTCAGTATAAGGAAGTTCAGCTTTCATTTTACATGGCTTACTTTATATTTGCTTGTATGCTGTTTTTAAATGCCAAATTATATCTTATTTAGATAATGCTATGGATAAGAGTATCTGCGGCACATTTAAGGCATTCTCTGGAGTGCCAGGGCAAACAGAGAGGTAGGGGTGGGAGAAATACATCTACGTGCAAATCACAGAGAGATCACATAGTCAGTGATGGGTCACAATGGACACAGCACAGAGCTGTCCCCATCTGTCTCATATCTATATTCCAAAGTAGGCTTAGCTGGAAGGGTATATTCATGCTTTCATTCATTTCTATGTAATAATTATGCAGCTGAAACTGTGCTGGGTACAGAGGGCTGGAAGAAGGTAAGAGCAATGCCTTGAATGAACTCACAGTCTAATGGGGGGAAAAGACATAAGAATTACAACAAAATGTAATAAGTGGTGGTATACCTATTTGGTAATTACTTGTACAAAATTAGTATACAATATAATGAGAAGAAAGAGGAGGTTCTACTGGCTCTGTCTTGGGGAGTTAGGAAAGGCTTCACAGCAAAAATGACCTTTCAGCTGAGTTCTATAGGTGAGAGGGAATTAATCAGAAGAAAAAGAGTTATATAGAAGATGGAAAAACATAGAAGCACAAAAAAACATTTTTTGGTGTGTGTTCTAGAAGAAAGTTTTGTATGGTTAGAGTACTTCCTACTTCCTGATTATGAGTGGTTAGGGAAGAACGAATGAAGGTGAGAATAGAAATGTTTCTGTAATTTAGGGAAGGATTGAAAATACTTGTTTTTTTTCTTCCTACTACTTATGAATATATTGTTTCTCATTGGAAGAATAAATAGCACAAGAGAACTTAAAATGGAAAGAAAACCTTATACCTATTTAAAGATCAACATTCATATCTAAGAGTGATGGCTGTTTCTAGAAATACTCAACTTTACAGTGCTTCTTTAGACCAGTAAATCCCATTTTAAAGCATTTAAAAATTTCATATGTATGATGTACTTTCTAATACATTCTTCCATTTTGAAACTCATGATATTTGTTGGAAGTGTTTATAGTCCCATTTTATTAGATGAGAAAACAGAAGTCCTAGAGTTTAATTGAATTACCTCAACAGCAGAGCTTAATGTAATTTAGAACAGAGATTCTTATCCCTCAGGACCAAAGCTCAGCTCATTTGACATTGTCAACCACATCCCTCTGAATCACCTTTAAAATTGTTCACTTGTTCTTGGAAATAGTCTCAAAGACTTACACCATCTGGACAGGACAAATCAATTTAGATGGAATCAATTTGGCGATGTGTTCCTATTCAGTGGCATTGTTTTCCATTTGAAGCTTTTTCTTGCTAATGAATCTTCCCAGACCCTCTGCTAAAATCACATGTGAGTTTCCATTTGTGAATATCATTTTCCTAGATTTTGACAGCAGAAGAGAGAGAAGTTAGTAGAGCACTGAGTTCATGATTGTAACTGAATCTGAAAAAGACCTTGAATGTGTAGAGAGTGACACTGACAAACAGCCCCAGGTGACAATGGGAGACATTTATGGCCTCAGGTTATCAGCGAGTTCTATAGGACTTTTACCATTTTAGGTCCTGGTGAGGCCAATGGCTTGCTTGTCTCTGTAATCCCTACATCTCTAGTTAATCTTCTGTTAGAAGTCATCTTCCCAGCCTCAAGGAAAAAATGAAATGTAAAAGAAAGAAATGAAAATGTAAGCAATATTGCATCCTGAAACCTAGATCTGAAAGGCTACAGTGAATATAAGCATGAACACAAAACAGTTCAAAAAGATTCACAGCTGTTCACTTATGGCTTATTATACAAAACAAAATCATTGAATTATGATGAATTAAAAGATTCAGTAGCTATATAGTTTGTTTGAATCCCAAATAAGAGTCACTGTAGGGAGTGGTTCTACAACCGTTTGTCCTAAGTTACCATACAGCTCAAATTTATACAACTCTCTCTCTTCGCAATTGACTTATTCCCATTAGTATTTACACTCCACTGGTACAGGAGCTAAATATTAGCTAAATAGATTCTGGAAATTTCTGTTTCATAGACCAATGTATCCTCAAAGCTTACCACAGTAATGAGAACATAGTAATTTCAATGTTAACACATATTGTAATCTCAATAACAGCACCAGTTATAATAACAACTTCCAATACTCACCCCCACCCACAATCCCCATCCCTTCTCCAAAAACTTCCTCCAAAGCCTAGAAAACAACTTCAGAAATATTTGCTATCTGTAGTCTGGCTTGCAGGAGAACAATCTGTATCAACAGAAATCAGGAAAAAAGGCTGAACAACGTAATTTCAAGTGAAGAAACCCTGTAGGAAGAGACTAATCTCAATAACACTCAATAAATCTCAGCTAAATAATTTTTGGAAATTTCCCTAAAACCCAATTATTATGGCACTGGCAGGTACCATATTTCTCTGTCATGGTTTTCTATCTCTCAAAGTTTGGTCTGCAAGATCCCTTCAGGGGATCCATAACATTCACACTATTTTGTTTTGTATTTGTTTTATAATTTTTATTTTATATTGGACTATAGTGGATTCACAATGTTGTGTTAGTTTCAGCTGAAGAGCAAAGTGATTCAGTTATACATATGCATATATCTATTCTTTTTCAAAAATTTTCCCCATTTAGGTTATTACAGAATATAGAGCAGAGTTCTCTATGCTATACAGTAGGTCCCTGTGGATTATCTATTTTATATATAGTATTGTGTATATGTCAATCCCAAACTCCCAATTTATCCCTCCTCCCCACCTTTCCCCTTTGGTAACCATAAATTTGTTTTCTAAGTCTGTGAGTCTGTTTCTGCTTTGTAAATAAGTTCATTTGTATCATTTTTTTGTTTTAGATTCTGCATATAAGTGATATCATTTGACATTTGTCTTTCTCTGTCTGACTTACTTCACTTAGTATGATAATCTCCTGGCACACTATTTTTTTTAATAATCCTAAAATTCATTCATTGTGCTGAAATTCACGTTGATGATGCAAAAACAGTGATGGGTAAAACTGCAGGGGCTTTGGAATGAAATAGCACAGTGACAATGAACAGTAAGATTAGTCGTTGTATTCTTCACCACCATGCATTTGCAGTTAAAATTAAAGCCAGTTTCACTTAAGGATATCCTTGATGAAGTGTAAAATTTGTTAATTTTATTAAAGCTTGACACTTATGTAAATGTCTTAATAGTCTTGATGAAATGGAAGTGCACGTAAATTACTTCAGTATACTGAAGTACTATTACTATCTCAAGGAAAAGCACTTGTGCAGTTGTTTGAGGTATGTGCTCGAAAGGCCGATGTTTTTCATAGAACATTATTTTTACTAGAAAGGATGAACATAGACTTTTGTTATTCAGACTTGGATATGAGGCAGATGTTCTCTCAAACATGAATGAAGTGAGTCTGTTTCTCTTAGGAAAATAACTGGCAGAATTTTTGGCCAATAATGATAATATTTAAGATTTCAAGCAGGAGTTAGAATTTTGGACAACTTGTTACTATTATTACTTCCATGAGATTGACAGCTTCCCAATACTTGAAGACTTTTCTGATAAGATTAGTGGTGACAAAAATAAAGGTGACTTTGTGATAGTGTATAATGAAATATATCAATATTTGGAAGATCTGTATAACTTAGTGAATGAATATTTTCCAAATGACCAATAACTGATGGTATAAAATCATGTATAAAAGATCCATTGAAAATACAAGTTTATCAATAGCTTTTAATGTAACAGAGTACAAACAGTTCATTGACATAGTTTCAAATTTTATATCACGACTGTTTTAAGAAGCTACCTCCTGATTGAGTTTTGGTAGAGCAGGGTTTTAGGGAATGACTAGTTTTCACTAGACAGCAAAGAAGAGAAAGAAGAATCCATGTCAAGGGCAGAGCTTATACAGACTCATAGAAACATGAAAGAGCATGGTGTGCTTGAGGAATTATATCTGGCTTCATGTTGCTGGGTCATAGAATAAGAAGCGAGGGGGAACAGGAAGTGAACTAGATCACCAAGGGTCATGAATGAAATAAGAATGCAGATTTTATCATATGGTCAATTTGAAGGAACTGGAATTTGTCTAATATTTCACCTGAGAAAGTGTGGGCCATAGATTTTATTCTGGAAAGCAACTTAGAAGGCTGCTGCAATACTTCAATTAAAAAAAGTTTTGGTACTTGGAATAAGACAGTGGTAGTGGTTATTGGAAAGTAGAAGACTGTTTCAAAATCTGTGTGTGTTGAAATAAAAATAAATGATTTAGATACTGAATACTGGTAATGCAAAAGAACAACAAATCTGGAATGGCTCCCAGCTTTCAGACTTTGTGACTAGAAGGATTGTAGAGTTAGTCCCTCTCTACCCACTAAGTCTGAAAGCATTTTAACTACAAAATCTATTTCTTTAATAGATACAGGGCTATTCAGGACATCTATTTGCTTTTAAGTGAGATTTGGTAATTTATGTCTTTCAAGGACTTTTTCCATATCATCTAAGTTGTAGAATTTATTGACGTAAAATTGTTCATATGATTCTCTTTTAGTATTTGTAGAGTCTCTAGGCAAGTTCAACCTTCTTATCCCTGATAATTGTAATATGTGTGTTCTCTCTTTATCCTACTCTGTCTTTCAAGGACTCTAATTACACATATATTAGGTCATCTAAAGTTGTCTCATGATTCACTGATGCTCTGCTCTTTTCTTCTTTCTTTCTCTTTTTCTCTCTCTCTTTCCTTCCTTCCTTTATTTTTCTTCTCCATATTTCATTTTGATTAGTTCTTATTGCTATATCTTAAAATTTTACTAACATTTTTCTTTTACAGCATTTGATCTCTGTCCATCCAGTGTATTTTTTATCTCATTCATTGTATTGTAGCCATCATTATTAGATATTTAATTTGGATCAATTTTTATCTTTCATGTCTCTCCCTATGTAATAATTATAATAACTGTCTTAAGGACCTTGTCTGTTAATTTTAACATCTGTGTAAGTTTTGAGTCCACTATGATTGTTTGGTTTTTTCTCCTTATTGTTGGTTCTGTTTTCCTGCCTCTTTGCATGACTCAGTTTTCGATTGGATATTAGCTACTGTGAATTTTACCTTGTTGGGTGCTGCATATTTTTCTATTCCTAAAAATATTCTTGAGATATTTTTTTCTGGGATGTGGTTGAATTGTTTGGAAATAGATTGATCCTTTTGGGACTTAGTGTTTAGATTTGTTGAGTGAGACTGAAAAAGTATTCAACCTAGTTCTAATATTTCCCACAAATAAGTCAAGACCCTCTACTCAATGACTTGTGAATCATAAGGTTTTCCAGTCTGGCTGGTGGAAACAGGCACTATTTCTGGCCCTGTTCCTTCCCAGGCCTTGGGTAATTTTCTCACACACATTTGCTGATCAGTAGTCAGTTTAATACTGAAGGGGACCCCTCTGCAGATCTCTAGAGTTTGCTCTCTGTGCAACAATTTCCTTTCTGGTACTCTGTTTTGTGAACTCTAATCCCCTTGTTCTCTCCAGACTCTCAACAATGTATCCTCAGTTTTGGACACTCTTCCAGGCTCTGACTGGGTTCTCCCTTCCTGTGCCATGGCCTGGAAACTCTCTCGAGGCAGTGATAGGGAATAATCATAGGCCTCAATTTGTTCCCTGCTTCTCAGGTGTCACTGTCCTTCATTGCTTGGTGTTCAGTGATTTGGAAACCATTATTTCATGTATTTTGTCTTGTTGCTTTGTTTGTTTGCAGGTGGAAGAGTATATCTTGTCCCCCTTATTCTATGTTGGTCAGAAGCAGAAGTCTTAGCTGCTATTTTTAATGTACCCTCACCCCTCTGCTAGTCTACATCTATTCAGAGACAGCACATCCCATAATACAATTGAGTAGAAAGTAGGAATTGAAATGGAGATATCACATGGCATACTGGGAAATATAATCCTGACAAATCACTTATATAGAAAGAGAAACAGAAAGACTCCATGTAGAAGTACATGCTAGGAATTATGAGTTTTCATATATGTAATGGACTGAGTATTCAAAGAGAAATGGTGTGGACCCCAGATTAATGCATGACCTAGAATCTAAGACTGAGACATGAAATGAGACGGATGAAGCTATCCCACTTTGGCTGGGAAGAGTAATAAGGCTATGAAATTACTGCTTAGGAAAACAGAAGAAGGACCTCACAAAAGACAAGAAAAAGGATTTGTAGCAATGGTCAGTGATTACTTGTATTTACCATCTGATACAACAGGAACTCAAGCTATGGGTATTTCTCTTACCAGTGGAGCATATTATTTTCCCTTCCTTGCCTCCTTCCTTCCTTAAGTAAAAATAACTAACATTCCTTGAATATTTACTTATGTAACCAGCACTGCTCTAAGATATACTAATTCATTTAATACTCAAAACAAACCTTTAAGTACCTTACTGTCCCCATTTTACAGAGATGAAACTGAGGCACAGATGGTTCAAGTAACTTATCCAAGGTCATCCAGCAGTGGCAGAGCTGAATTTAATGCCAGTCAGTTTGGCTCTATAGTCCGTGCCTTTAAGCACTATGCTATATAACTGTCTAGAACCAATGGAGAAACATGCTCCAAAAAGAATATTTTCCAGATAATAATATGTTATAGCAATTTTTCACAACTTTCCATTATGCACATGATTCTCACCCATGAACTGTTTCTAAAGATGCTTTCTAATTTCTTACTAATGGACACATCTGATATTTATCTTTCATAAGTTCTCAGTAGAAATTGACCATTCCCTCCTCCTTGAAAGATGTTATATTCTCCTGGTATCTGAGAAACTAGTTCCTTGACCTATCTCCCCTTCTCTGTCAATTCACGTAGCCAATAAATATTTACTGAGCCATTGAATTTGTGCCATTCTTCTAGGTACTGAAGGTAAAATGAGAGATTTGAAATCCCTGCCCTAAGGAGATTGAATTCTACTGGGAAAGAAAGCAATTTAAAAGTAAAGCATAATTTTGAAATTTAAATACTGTAGAAAAGTAGGAGGATAACCAAAAACATTCCCTCACCCCGTCCCAATCCTGCTTTCAAGAAGTAACCATGTTAATAATTTGGTGTGCTTTCTTTCAGATATGTATGTAAGGACACACACACACACACACATACACACATGCTGTATGCACACACACACACATATATATATACAAATATACACATATACACATATACACTTAAATACATCTAGACACACAGAGAAATACATTTGGACTTAGTTTTCCACAAAAATGTCATTATACAACATATTTTTCTACCATGAACTTTATTCATTTAAGAGTGCATCATTAATATTGTTCACATACTTTTTCCTTATCCTTTAACCATTCTCAGTTGATGGGCATTTAGGTAATTTCCAAATTTTTGAACACAGATAATGTTGCAATGAATAAATTTGTACATGAATGTTTGGGTGTTAATGCTAATATTTCCTTAGTCTAGATCCCAATAATTGGAACTGAGCTTTTGAAGAGTATGCATACATAAACCAAAGGCATGAGTTCATCATGCCTTTTATTTATTTATTTTATTTATTTTTTATATCCCTAGTACTTATTTATCTTATACCTGGAAGTTTGTACATTTTGACTACCTTCATCCAATTTCTCCTCCCCTACCCCCACCTCTGGTAACCAAAAATGTGATCTCTTTTTCTATGAGGTTGTTTGTTTGCTTGTTCCTAGTATACAACATAGTGATTCAATATTTCTATACCTTTCAAAATGACCACCATAATAAGTCTAGTTACCATCTGTCACCAAGGATACAATATAATTATTGACTATATTCTCCACATTCTGTATTTCACACCAGTGACTCATTTATTTTGCAATCATGCCTCTTAATATCTACATAAATAGATAAGATTTATTTTTTTACTGGAGTATAGTTGCTTTACAATGTTGCATTAGTTTCTTCTGTACAGCAAAGTGAATCAGCCACATGTATACATATGTCCTCTCTTCTTTGGAGTTCCTTCTTAATTAGGTCACTACAGAGCATTGAGTAGAGTTCCCAGTGCTATACAGTCTGTTGTCATTAGTTATCTATTTTATACATAGTAGAGTATATATGTCAATCCCAATCATCCACTCCATTCCACTCCCTCTTCTCCCTTGGTATCCGTACATATGTTCTCTACCTCTGATTCTCTCTTTCTGCTTTGAAAATAAGCTCATCTATAACATTTTTTTAGATTCCACATTTATGCATTAATATACAATATATGTTTTCCTCTTTGTGACTTACTTCAACTGTATGACAGTCTCTAGGTCCATCCACATCTCTGCAAATGGCAAAATTTTGTTCTTTTTATGGCTGAGTAATATCCTGTTGTTTATGTATACCACAACTTCTTTATCCATTCATCTGTTGATGGACATTTAGGTTGCTTTCATGTCCTGGCTATTGTAAATAGTGCTGCAATGAACATTGGGGTGCATGTATATTTTTGAATTATGGTTTTCTCAGGGTATATGCCCAGGAGTGGGATTGCTGGGTCATATGGTAGCTTTACTTTTAGTTTTTTAAGGAACCTCCATACTGTTCTCCATAGTAGCTGTATCAGTTTACATTCCCACCAATAGTGTAAGAGGGTTCCTTTTTCGCCACACCCTCTCCAGCATTTACTGTGTGTAGATATTTTGATCATGGCCATTCTGATTGGTGTGACATGATACATCATTGTACTTTTGATTTGCAGAGACAGAGAAATATGTTGCAGACAAAGGAGCAAGGTAAAAATCCTCAAGATCAAATAAATGAAGAGGAAATAGGAAATCTACCTGAAAAAGAACTCAGAGTAATGATTCTTAAGATGATCCAAAATCTCAGAAACAGAATGGAGGCACTGATTGAGAAAACAAGAAATGTTTAACACGATTTAGAAGAAGTAAAGAACAAAGAAATAGTAATGAACAATACAATAACTGAAATGAAGAATACACTAGAAGGAATCAAGAGCAGAAAAACTGAGACAGAATAAAGAATAAGTGAGGTGGAAGATAGAATGGTGGAAATAACTGCCAAAGAGCAAAATAAACAAAAAAGAATGAAAAGAACTGAGAACACTCTCAGAGACCTCTGGGCCAACATTAAATGCACCAACATTCGAATTATAGGGGTTCTAGAAGAAGAAGAGAAAGAAGAAGGGTCTGAAAAAATATTTGAAGAGATTATACTCGAAAACTTCCCTAACATGGGAAAGGAAATAGTCAATCAAGTCTAGGAAGCACAGAGTACCATACAAGATAAAATGATGATAGAGAAAAAACTACAGCCAAGATTATTCTACCCATCAAGGCTCTAATTCAGACCTGATGGAGAAATCAAAAGCTTTACAGACAAGCAAAAGCTAAGATAATTCAGCACCACCAAACGAGCTTTACAACAAATGCTAAAGAAACTTCTCAAGGCATAAACACAGGAGAAGAAGAAGAGAAAGGACTACAAAAACAAACCCAAAACAATAAATAAAATAGTAACAGGGACATAAGTATCAATAATTACCTTAAAAGTAAATGGATTAGGGCTTCCCTGGTGGCGCAGTGGTTGAGAGTCCGCCTGCTGATGCAGGGGACATGGGTTCGTGCCCCAATCTGGGAAGATCCCACATGCCACAGAGCAGCTGGGCCCGTGAGCCATGGCCGCTGAGCCTGCACATCCAGAGTCTGTGCTCTGCAGTGGGAGAGGCCACAACAGTGAGAGCCCCACATACCACAAAAAGTAAATGGATTAAATGCTCCAACCAAAAGACACAGACTGGTTGAGTGGATGCAAAAACTAGACCCGTATATATGCTGTCTACAAGAGACAAAATTCAGACCCAGGAACACATACAGACTAAGAGTGAGGTGGTGGAAAAAGATATTCCATACAATGGATATCAAAAGAAAGCTGGAATAGTAATACTTGTATCAGATAAACTAGAATTTAAATAGAGACTGTAACAAGAGACAAGGGAGGACACTACATAATTGTCAAGGGATCAATCCAAGAAGAAGAAATAACAATTATAAACATTTACATACCCAACATAGGAACACCTCCATACATATGGCAAATGCTAACTGCCATAAAAGTGGAAATTGGCAGTAACACAATAATAATTGGGAACTTTAACACCCCACTGAAATCAATGGACAGATCATCCACACAGAAAATAAATAAGGAAACACAAGCTTTAAATGACACAATAGACCAGACAGACTCAATTGATATTTATAGGATATTCCATTCGAAAGCAGCAGAATACACTTTCCTCTCAAGTGCACATGGAACACTCTCCAGGATAGATAACATCTTGAGTCACAGATGAAGCCTTGGTTAATTTAAGAAAATTGAAATTGTATCAAGCATCTTTTCTGACCACATCACTCTGAGATTAGAAATCAATTACAGGTAAAAGAAACAGTAAAAAACATAAACACATGGAGGTTAAACAATATGCTACTAAGTAACCAAGAGAACACTGAGGAAATCAAAGAGGAAATAAAAAAAAAATACCTAGAGACAAATGACAATGAAAACACGATGACCCAAAACTATGGGATGCAGTAAAAGCAGTCCTAAGAGGGAAGTTTATAGCAATGCAATCACACTTCAAGAAACAAGAAAAATCTCAAAAAAAAAACCTAAACTTACACCTAAAGCACCTAGAGAAAGAAGAACAAACAAAACACAAATTTAGTAGAAGGAAAGGAATCATAAAGTTCAGAGCAGAAATAAATGAAATAGAAAAAAGAAAATAATAGCAAAAATCAATAAAACTAAAAGCTAATTCTTCGAGAAGATACACAAAATTGATAAAGCTTTAGCCAAACTTATCAAGAAAAAAAGGGAGATGATTCAAATCAATAACATTAGAAATGAAAAAGGAGAAGTTACAACAGACACCACAGAAATGGAAAGCATCATAAGAGACTAGAACAAGCAACTGTGTGCCAATAAAATGGACAACCTGGAAGAAATGGACAAATTCTTAGAAATGTACAACCTTCCAAGACTTAACCAGGAAGAAATAGAAAATATGAACAGACCAACCACAAGTAATGAAATTGAAACTACAGTTAAAAGCCTTTCAACAAACAAAAGTTCAGTACCAGATGGCTTCAGAGATGAACTCTATCAAACATTAAGAGAAAAGCTAGCACCCGTCCTTCTCATAATCTTACAAAAAATTTCAGAGGGAGGAACACTCCCAAGCTCATTCTGTGAGGCCACCATCACCCTGATACCAAAACCAGACAAAGATAGTACAAAAAAAGAAAATTACAGACAAATATCACTGATGAATATAGGCTCAAAAATCCTCAACAAAATACTAGCAAACAGAATTCAACAGTACATTAAAAGGATCAATCAACATGATCAAGTGGGATTTATCCCAGGGATGCAAGGATTCTTAAGTATACACAAGTCAATCAATGTGATACACCATATTAACAAATTAAAGAATGAAAACCATGTGATCATCTCAATAGATGAAGGAAAACTTTTTGAAAAAACCCAACACCCATTTATGATATAAATTTCCCAGAAAGTGGGCATAGAGGGAAACTACCTCAACATAATAAAGGCCATATATGACAAACCCACAGCAAACATCATTCTCAATGGTGAAAAACTGAAAGCATTTCCTCTAACATCAAGAACAAGAAAGGATGTCCACTCTCACCACTATTATTCAACATAGTTTTTGAAGTCCTAGCCATGGCAAACAGAGAAGAAAAAGAAATAAAAAGGATTTCAAATTGGAAAAGAAGTAAAATTGTCACTATTTTCAGGTGACATGATACTATACATAGAAAATCCTAAAGATGCTACCAGAAAACTACTAGAGCTCATCAATTAATTGGGTAAAATTGCACGATACAAAATTAATACACAGAAATTTCTTGCATTCCTATACACTAACAATGAAAGATCTGAAAGAGAAGTTAAGGAAACAGCTCCATTTCCCATTGCATTAAAAAGAATAAAATACCCAGGAATAAACCTACCTAAGGAGGTTAAAGACCTGTAATCGGAAGACTACAAGATATTGATGAAACAAATCAAATATGACACAGACAGACAGATATATACCATATTCTTGGATTGGAAGAATCAATATTGTGAAAATGACTATACTACCCAAAGCAATCTACAGATTCAATGCAATCCCTATCAAATTACCAATGCCATTTTGCACAGAATTAGAACAAAACATTGTACAATTTGTATGAAAACACAAAAGACCCCGAATAGCCAAAGCAATCTTGAAAAAGAAAAATGGAGCTGGAGGAATCAGGCTCCCTGACTTCAGACTATACTACAAAGCTACAGTAATCAAAACAGTATGGTACTGGCACAAAAACAGACATATAGATCAATGGAACAGGATAGAAAGCCCAGAGATAAACCCACGCATCTATGGTCACCTAATCTATGACCAAAGAGCCAAGAATATACAGTGGAGAAAAGACAGTCTCTTCAGTTGGTGGGGCTGGGAAAACTGGACAGCTAAATGGAAAGAATGAAATTAGAACACTCCCTAACACCATCCACAAAAATAAACTCAAAATAGATTAAAGAGCTAAACATAAGATTGGATACTATAAAGCTCTTAGAGGAAAACATAGGCATTACAGACTTTGACATAAATCACAGCAAGATCTTTTTTGACCCACCTCCTAGAGTAATGAAAATAAAAACAAAACGAGGGGGGACGAGGGGAAGATGGCAGAAGAGTAAGATGAGGAGATCACCTTCCTCCCCACTGATACACCAGAAATACGTCTACACGTGGAACAACTCCTACAGAACACCTACTGAACGTTGGCAGAAGGCCTCACACCTCCCAAAAGGCAAGAAACTTCCCACGTACCTGGGTAGGGCAAAAGAAAAAAAGAAAAAACAGAGACAAAAGAATAGGGACGGCACCTGCACCAGTGGGAGAGAGCTGTGAAGGAGGAAAGGTTTCCACACACTAGGAAGCCCCTTCGCGGGCGGAGACTGCAGGTGGCGGTGTGGGGGAGCTTCAGTGCTGTGGAGGAGAGCGCAGCAACAGGGGTGTGGAGGGAAAAGCGGGCAGATTCCTGCACAGAGGATCGGTGCCGACCGGCACTCACCAGCCCGAGAGGCTTGTCTGCTCACCCGCCAGGGCGGGTGGGGCTGCAAGCTGAGGCTTGGGCTTTGGTCGGAGCACAGGGAGAGGACTGGGGTTGGCGGCGTGAACACAGCCTGAAGGGGTTAGTGCACCACAGCTAGCCGGGAGGGAGTCCGGGAAAAGGTCTGGAGCTGCAGAAGAGGTAAGAGACTTTTTCTTCCCTCTTTGTTTCCTGGGTGTGTGAGGAGAGGGGATTAAGAGTGCTGCTTAAAGGAGCTCCAGAGCCAGACGAGAGCGCGGCTAAAGGCGCGGACCACAGAGACGGACAGGAGACGCTAAGGCTGCTGCTGCCACAACCAACAAGCCTGTGTGCGAGCACAGGTCACTATCCACACCTCCCTTCCAGGGAGTCTGTGCAGCCCGCCACTGCCGGGTTCCCGGGATCCAGGGACAACTTCCCAGGGAGAACGCATGGCGAGCCTCAGGCTGGTGCAATGTCACGACGACCTCTGCCGCCTCAGACTCGCCCTGCACTCTGTGCCCCTCCCTCCTCCCGGCCTGAGTGAGCCAGAGCCCCCGAATCAGCGGCTCCTTCAACCCTGTCCTGTGTGCATGAAAAACAGACGCCCTCTGGTGACCTACACGCAGAGGCAGGGCCAAATGCAAAACTGAGCCCCTGGGAGCTGTGAGAACAAAGAAGAGAAAGGGAAATCTCTCCCAGCAGCCTCAGAAGCAGCCAATTAAAGCTCCACAATCAACTTGATGTACCCGGCATCTACGGAATACATGAATAGACAACGAATCATCCCAAATTGAGGAGGTAGATTTTGAGAGCAAGATTTATGATTTTTTCCCTTTTCCTCTTTTTGTGAGTGTATGTGTATGCTTCTGTGTGAGATTTTGTCTGTATAGCTTTTCTTCCACCATTTCTCCTAGGGTTCTATCTGTCCGTTTTTTTTTTTGCTTGTTTGTTTTGTTTGGTTTTGTTTTAATT
This sequence comes from Phocoena sinus, assembly GCF_008692025.1. Classification (NCBI taxonomy): domain Eukaryota; kingdom Metazoa; phylum Chordata; class Mammalia; order Artiodactyla; family Phocoenidae; genus Phocoena; species Phocoena sinus. Next base: position 83,318,094 of record NC_045784.1, read on the forward strand.
TTTTTCTTTCTTAATAATTAATTTTAATTTTAATAACTATTTTATTTTACTTTATCTTCTTTCTTTCTTTCTTTCCTGCCTTCCCTCCTTTAGACAACAAATCATCCCAAATTGAGGAGGTACACTTTGAGAGAAAGATTTATGATTTTTTCCCCTTTTCCTCTTTTTGTGAGTGTGTATGTGTATCTTCTGTATGAGATTTTGTCTGTATAGTTTTGCTTCCACCATTTGTCCTAAGGTTCTATCCATCCATTTTTAAAAAAATTTTTTTCTTAACACTTATTTTTTAATTTAATAACTTTATTATATTTTACTCTATTTTATTTTACTTTATCATCCTTCTTTCTTTTTTCCTCCTTCCCTCCTTTTTTCCTTCCTTCCTCCCACTGTCCCTCCCTCCCTCCTTTCTTTCTTTCTTTCTTTCCTTCTTTCCTTCTTTATTCCTTCCTTCCTTCCTTTCTTTCTTTCTTTCTTTCCTTCTTTCTTTCTTTCTTTCTTTCTTTCTTTCTTTCTTTCTTTCCTTCTTTCTTTCTTTCTTTCTTCCTACATCTACTAATTCATTCTCTCTAATTTTTCTCCCTTTTATTCTGAGCCTTGTGGAGGAAAGGCTCTTGGTGCTGCAGCCAGAAGTCAGTGCTGTGCCTCTGAGGTGGGAGAGCCAACTTCAGGACACTGGCCCACAAGAGAACTCCCAGATCCACATAATAGCAAACGGTGAAAATCTCCCAGATATCTCCATCTCAACGCCAGCACCCAACTTCACTCAACGACCAGCAAGCTACAATGTTGGACACCCTATGTCAAACAACCAGCAAAACAGGAACACAACCCCACTCATTAGCAGAGAGGCTCCCTAAAATCATAATAAGTCCACAGACACCCTAAAACACACCACCAGACGTGGACCTGCCCAACAGAGAGACAAGACCCAGCCTCATCCACCAGAACACAGGCTCTATTACCCTCCACCAGGAAGCCTACACAACACACTGAACCAACTTTAGCCACTGGGGACAGACACAAAAACAATGGGAACTACGAACCTGCAGCCTGCAAAAAGGAGACCCCAAACACAGTAAGATAACCAAAATGAAAAGACAGAAAAACACACCGCAGATGAAAGAGCAAGATAAAAACCCACCAGACCTAACAAATGAAGAGGAAATAGGCAGTCTATCTGAAAAAGAATTGAGAAAAATGATAATAAAGATGATCCAAAATCTTGGAAATAGAATAGACAAAATGCAAGAAACATTTAACAAGGACCTAGAAGAACTAAAGATGAAACAAACAACGATGAACAACACAACAAATGAAATGAAAAATACATGGGATCAATAGCAGAATAACTGAGACAGAAGAACGGATAAGTGACTTGGAAGATAAAATAGTGGAAATAATTACTGCAGAGCAGAATAAAGAAAAAAGAATAAAAAGAACTGAGGACAGGCTCAGAGACATCTGGGACAACATTAAAAACACCAACATTGGAATTATAGGGGTTTCAGAAGAAGAGAAAAAGAGAGGGACTGAGAAAATATTTGAAGAGATTATAGTTGAAAACTTCCCTAACATGGGAAAGGAAATAGTTAATCACATCCTGGAAGCAAAGAGAGTCCCATACAGGATAAATCCAAGGAGAAATACGCCAAAAGACATATTAATCAAACTGTCAAAAATTAAATACAAAGAAACCATATTAAAAGCAGCAAGGGAAAAACAACAAATAAACACAAGGGAATCCCCATAAGGTTAACTACTGATCTTTCAGCAGAAACTCTGCAAACCAGAAGGGAGTGGCAGGACATATTTAAAGTGATGAAGGAGAAAAACCTGCAACCAAGATTACTCTACACAGCAAGGATCTCATTCAGATTTAATGGAGAAATTAAAATCTTTACAGACAAGCAAAATTTGAGCGAGTTCAGCACCACGAAACCAGCTTTACAACAAATGCTAAAGGAACTTCTCTAGGCAAGAAACACAAGAGAAGGAAAAGACCTACAATAACGAACCCAAAACAATTTAGAAAATGGGAATAGGAACATACATATTGATAATTACCTTAAATGTAAATTGACTAAATGCTCCCACCAAAAGACACAGATTGGCTGAATGGATACAAAAACAAGACCCATATATATGCTGTATACAAGAGACCCACTTTAGACCTAGAGACACATACAGACTGAAAATAAGGGGATGAAAAAATATATTCCATGCAAATGGAAACCAAAAGAAAGCTGGAGTAGCAATTCTCATATCAGACAAAATAGACTTTAAAATAAGGACTATTAAAAGAGACAAAGAAGGACACTACATAATGATCAAGGGATCGATCCAAGAAGAAGATATAACAATTGTAAATATTTATGCACCCAGCATAGGAGCACCTCAATACATAAGGCAGATGCTAACAGCCATAAAAGGGAAATCGACAGTAACACATTCATAGTACAGGACTTTAACACTGCACTTTCACCAATGGACAGATCATCCAAAATGAAAATAAATAAGGAAACAGAAGCTTTAAATGATACATTAAACAAGGTGGACTTAATCGATGTTTACAGGACACTCCATCCAAAAACAACAGAATACACATTTTTCTCAAGTGCTCATGGAACATTCTCCAGGATAGATCATATCTTGGGTCACAAATCATGTCTTGGTAAATTTAAGAAAATTGAAATTGTATCAAGTGTATTCTCCAACCACAACGCTATGAGATGAGATATCAATTACAGGAAAAGATCTGTGAAAAATACAAACACATGGAGGGTAAACAATACACTACTTAATAACAAAGTGATCACTGGAGAAATCAAAGAGGAAATCAAAAAATACCTAGAAACAAATGACAATGGAGACATGATGACCCAAAACCTATGGGATGCAGCAAAAGCAGTTTTAAGGTGGAAATTTATAGCAATACAAGCCCACCTTAAGAAACAGGAAACATCTCGAATAAACCATCTAACCTTGCACCTCAAGCAATTAGAGAAAGAAGAACAAAAAAACCCCAACCTTAGCAGAAGGAAAGAAATCATAAAAATCAGATCAGAAATAAATGAAAAAGAATTGAAGGAAACAATAGCAAAAATCAATAAAATTAAAAGCTGGTTCTTTGAGAAGATAAACAAAATAGATAAACCATTATCCAGACTCTTCAAGAAAAAAAGGGAGAAGACTCAAATGAATAGAATTAAAAACGAAAAAAGAGAACTAACAACTGACACTGCAGAAATACAAAGGATCATGAGAGTTTACTACAAGCAACTCTATGCCAATAAAATGGACAACCTGAAAGAAGTGGACGAATTCTTAGAAACGCACAACCTGCCAAGGCTGACTCAGGAAGAAATAGAAAATATGAACAGACCAATCACAAGCACTGAAATTGAAACTGTGATTAAAAATCTTCCAACAAACAAAAGCCCAGGACCAGATGGCTTTACAGGCGAATTCTATCAAACATTTAGAGAAGAGCTAACACCTATCCTTCTCAAACTCTTCCAAAATATAGCAGAGGGAGGAACACTCCCAAATTCATTCTACGAGGCCATCATCACCCTGATACCAAAACCAGACAAGGATGTCACAAAGAAAGAAAACTACAGGTCAATATCACTAATGAGCAGAGATGCAAAGATCCTCAACAAAATACTAGCAAACAGAATCCAACAGCACATTAAAAGGATCATACACCATGAACAAGTGGGGTTTATTCCAGGTATGCAAGGATTCTTCAATATATGCAAATCAAACAATGTGATAAACCATATTAACAAACTGAAGGAGAAAAACCATATGATCATCTCAATAGATGTAGAGAAAGCTTTCGACAAAATTCAACACCGATTTATGATAAAAACCCTCCAGAAAGTAGGCATAGAGGGAACTTTCCTCAACATAATAAAGGCCATATATGACAAACCCACAGCCAACATCATCCTAAATGGGGAAAAACTAAAAACATTTCCAGTAAGTTCAGGAAAAAGACAAGGTTGCCCACTCTCACTGCTCTTATTTAACATAGTTTTGGAAGTTTTAGCCACAGCAATCAGAGAAGAAAAGGAAATGAAAGGAATACAAATCGGAAAAGAAGAAGTAAATCTGTCACTGTTTGCAGATGACATGATAAAATACATAGAGAATCCTAAAGATGCTACCAGAAAACTACTAGAGCTAATCAATGAATTTGGTAAAGTTGTAGGATACAAAATTAATGCACAGAAATCTCTGGCATTCCTATACCCTAATGATGAAAAATCTGAAAGTGAAATAAGAAAACACTCCCATTTATCATTGTAGCAAAAAGAATAAAATATCTAGGAATAAGCCTACCTAAGGAGACAAAAGACCTGTGTGCAGAAAATTATAAGACCCTGATGAAAGAAATTAAAGATGATACAAAGAGTTGGAGAGATATACCATGTTCTTGGATTGGAAGAATCAACCCTGTGAAAATGACTCTACTACCCAAAGCAATCTACCGATTCAATGCAATCCCTATCAAACTAACACTGGCATTTTTCACATAACTAGAGCAAAAAATTTCACAATTTGTATGGAAAAACAAAAGACCCTTATAACCAAAGCAATCTTGAGAAGGAAAATCAGAGCTGGAGTAATCAGGCTCCCTGACTACAGACTATACTACAACGCTACAGTCATCAAGACAGTTTGGTACTGGCACAAAAACAGAAAGATAGATCAATGGAACAGGATAGAAAGCCCAGAGATAAACCCACACACACATGGTTACCTTATCTTTGATAAAGGTGGCAGGAATGTACAGTGGAGAGAGGACAGCCTCTTCAATAAGTGGTGCTGGGAAAACTGGACAGGTACATGTAAAAGTATGAGATTAGATCACTCCCTAACACCATCCACAAAAATAAGCTCAAAATGGATTAAAAACCTAAATGTAAGGCCAGAAACTAGCAAACTCTTAGCGGAAAACATAGGCAGAACACTCTGTGACATAAATCACAGCAAGATCCTTTTTGACCCACCTCCTAGAGAAATGGAAATAAAAGCAAAAATATACAAATGGGACCTAATGAAAGTTCAAAGCTTTTGCACAGAAGAAGAAACCATAATCAAAACCAAAAGATAACCCTCAGAATGGGAGAAAATATTTGCAAATGAAGCAACTGACAAAGCATAAATTTCCGAAATTTATAAACAGCTCATGCAGCTCAATAACAAAAAAACAAACAGCCGAATCCGAAAATGGGCAGAAGACCTAAATAGACATTTCTCCAATGAATATATACAGATTGGCAACCAACACATGAAAGAATGCTCAACATCACTAATCATTAGAGAAATGCAAATCAAAACTACAATGAGGGACTTCCCTGGTGGCGCAGTGGTTGAGAGTCCGCCTGCCGATGCAGGGGACACGGGTTCGTGCCCCGGTCCGGGAAGATCCCACATGCCGCGGAGCGGCTGGGCCCATGAGCCATGGCCGGAGCCTGTGCTCCACAACGGGACAGGCCACAACAGTGAGAGGCCCGTGTACCGCAAAAAAAAAAAAAAAAAGAAAACTACAATGAGATATCATCTCACACCAGTCAGAACGTCCATCATCAAAAAATCTAGAAAAAATAAGTGCTGGAGAGGGTGTGGAGAAAAGGGAACTCTCTTGCACTGCTGGTGGGAATGTGAATTGGTACAGCCACTATGGAGAACAGTATGGAGCTTCCTCAAAAAATTACAAATAGAAGTAACATATGAGCCAGCAATCCCACTACTGGGAAAACCATAATTCAAAAAGAATCATGTACCAAACTGTTCATTGCAGCTCTATTTACAATAGCCCAGAGATGGAAACAACCTAAGTGCCCATCTTCGGCTGAATGGATAAAGAAGATGTGGTGCATATATACAATGTAATATTACTCAGCCATAAAAAGAAAAAAAATTGAGCTATTTGTAATGAGGTGGATAGACCTAGAGTCTGTCATACAGAGTGAAGTAAGTCAGAAAGAGAAAGACAAATACCATATGCTAACACATATATATGGAATTTAAGAAAAAAAATGTCATGAAGAACCTAGGGGTAAGACAGGAATTAAGCCACAGATCTACTAGAGAACGGACTTGAGGATATGGGGAGGGGGAAGGGTTTGCTGTGACAAAACGAGAGAGTGGTATAGCCATATATACACTACCAAACGTAAGGTAGATACCTAGTGGGAAGCAGCCGCATAGCACAGGGAGATCAGCTCGGTGCTTTGTGACTGCCTGGAGGGGTGCGATAGGGAGGGTGGGAGCGAGGGAGATGCAAGAGGGAAGAGATATGGGAACATATGTATATGTATAACTGCTTCACTTTGTTATAAAGCAGAAACTAACACACCATTGTAAAACAATTATACCCCAATAAAGATGTTAAAAAATAAAATAAAATAAAATAAAAACAAAACGAAACAAATGGGACCCAATGAAATTTAAAAGCATTTGAACAGCAAAGGAAACAATAAAAAAAAACCACACCCATATAAGGGGAGAAAATATTTGCAAACAAAGCAATTGACAAGGGATTAATATCCAAAATATGCAAACAGATCATGTAGCTCAATATCAAAAAAAACATACAACCCAATCAAAAAATGGGCAGAAGACCTAAGTAGACATTTCTCCAAAGAAGACATACAGAATGCCAACAAACACATGAAAGAATGCTCAACATCATTAATCATTAGAGAAATGCAAATCAAAGCTACAATGAGGTATCACCTCACACTGGCCAGGTGGTCATCTTCAAAAAAATCTACAAACAATAAATGCCGGAGAGGGTGTGGAGAAAAAGAAACCCTCTTGCACTGTTGGTGAGAATGTAAATTGATAGAGCCACTATGCAGAACACTATGTAGGTTCCTTAAAATCTAAAAGTAGAACTACCATATGACCCAGCAATTCTCCTTCTGGGTGTATACCCTGAGAAACCCATAATTCAAAAAGACACATGCACCCCAAAGTTCATTACAGCACTATTTACAATAGCCAGGACATGAAAGCAACCTAAATGTCCATAGACAGATGAATGGATAAAGAAGTTGTGGTACATATATACAATGGAATATTACTCAGACATAAAGAAGAACGAAAGTGGTTCATTTGTACAGTTGTGGATGGACCTAGAGTCTGTCATACAGAGTGAAGTAAGTCAGAAAGAGAAAAACAAATATGTATATTAACACACATATGTGGAATTTAGAAAAATGATACAGATTACCCTATTTGCAGGGCAGGATTATAGACACCGATGTAGAGAATGGACTTGTGGACTTTGGTGGGGGGAAGGGGTGGTGGGTTGAATTGGGAGATTAGGATTGACATATATACACTACCATGTGTAAAACAGATAGCCAGTGGGAACCTGCTCAGCTCAGTGCTCTCTGGTAACCTAGATAGGTGGGATGGAGGGGTGAGAGGGGGGTCCACGAGGGAGGGGATATATGTATACGTATAGCTGATTCTCTTCATTGCACAGCAGAAACTAACACAGCATTGTAAAGCAAGTATAACCCAGTTGAAAAATAAGATAAACTTGAAATTAACATATTTTTCTTATTTTCAGTAAATACATTTAAGGTTACACTTTGTTTCCAGACTAAGACTTTGAGATGCAGTAACTTCATTTCTTAATTTTCTGTATTTCAGTTTTGATTTCTTCATAAAGCAAGTTAATTAGAATAGTTTTCAAATATTTGTCTAGTAATCTTTGTGTTTTTTAGCTAATATTTTGATTTATTTCTAGTTGATGACAGTGAGATTGAAGAAAGCAAAGTAAAGTAACCTCTATGTTTTCTGCTTTTGTACTTTATTGAATCTTTCTTTGTGACTTAGTAATGGTAAATACTGTAAGTATTTTGTTAGAATTTTGTGGCGCTTTGCAGAATTAATTTTGTGAGAAATATATGTCATCAGCTTTGACAGAGTAGCTTGCAGCAGACCAATACTCCTGCTGAGAACAAACAGAAAACCTGGATAAAATTCAAGATTTATTTTGAAGTTCTCAGAGTAATTTCAAAACAACTAGGATATGGTGGTCCAAATCGAAAAGAGATTGGAAGTTATTGAGGTAAGCCTAATCTTTTATTTGCTGCTTTTCCTCTTGGTCCATTTGTTGGTGCCAAGAAAGAAGCAGAGAATCCAGGATAGCTTTGGTCAATATCACAGAATAGGGGGACAGATACTGGATTTCTGGTATTTTAAAGCATCACAGCATGAGAGACTAATATACCAGAGAGGAAGAAGGCACAAATACATGAGCTAGACACCTGGCACCAATTTCCTCCTCAAGGCCTTTTCTCACTGAGCTGCACAGGACAAGATGGTAAGATACCAAGCAGAAAACTGCTGAAAAACAAAGTGGAGTTTCCATGGTTTCACGTCCTAGCAGCAAAAAATTGAAGTTAAGTGTCCCTCATTATGTAGTATCACTAAGAGACACTACAGGCTTTCAGTTGGAATACAGGAAGGATTCAACTCCAGGAATGTGGGAAAAACAGAAGGAGAGGGAGTTTATAGAGACTGCAAAGTAGGAATGGACCACTTCAGTCCAGGACCAGATTCAGGTGATCTGCCCCCTTGCAGCATAGATAGGAAATAGAGTAAATCTTCTCTGGAAGAAGATAACCTCATGTAGATCTTCCATAAGTTTTCATAGACAATTTCTAACACTCAATAAACAGAAATAACCAACTTCACAAAATCAATTTCAAGAGAAAATTACAGACAATAGAAGCGGACCTTCTGGGAATTCAGCCATTCATTTGACAGACTTTGACTTTAAAATTTGTGAGCAACATCTTCAAGAAAATAGATGGCAAGAGAGTAGTTTTGAATTTTTCCAAATGAATGAAAGACATTAAACCACAATCCAAGAATTGTGATGAACCCCAAGCAGAATAATACAAAAAGAAAGCCACATATAGACAAATCACAGTGAAACTGAAGAAAGCTAATGTCAAGGAGAAAATCTTGAAAAAATCTAGAAAAAAAGACTCACCACCTTTAAAACAGCAGCAAATATAAAGCACTGCTGTGAGTAATTAAAGAAAACGAAATAATTGAAGGAATAAATTAATTTTGATTGGAAGACTTTATATTGGAATGAATGAATTGGAAGACTTTATATTGGAATTATATCAGTTTTCCCCAAATTTGTCTGTAGGTTTTGTGCAATTCCAATAACAATATCAACCAATTTGTGTGGGTGTGGGTGTGGGTACGTGATTTCAAGAGCCCATTCCAAAATTTATAAGGAACTGTAAAGGCCCAAAATAGCCAAGACAATCTTGAAGAACAAGAACAAAGCTGAAGGATGTACACTACCAGATATTGGGGCTTATTTTTAGAGGTATAGTAATTAAGACACCGTTAATTGTGCAAGAATAGATGAATAGGAGAAACAAGAGAGTTCAGAAATAGAGTTGCATGATCAAGTCTGCATTAAAATTCAATGAGGGAAAGAATAACATTTTCAATAAATGGTGTTGGATTAATTGGATATCCAAATTAAACCTTGATTTCTCCCTCCTACCATATTAAAAAATTAATTCCAGATGTATTATGACCTAAATATAAAAGATAAAGCATAAATCTCGAATAAGAAAATAGGTTAATCTTGGAATACACAAATATCTCTTAAACAGGACACAAAGAAAAATATCCATAAAGAATATATAATAAATTAGACTACATTAAAATTAAAAATACATTTTCATCAGAAGACATAATTAAAAGAGTAAAATGGAAAGCCATAGAGTAAGAAAAGATATTTGCAGTTTTTTATATATAAAAAAGGGCATGCATCCAGAGCAATGAGCAAAGTAAAAGATCTAAGAGAAATAAAATGGAAAAAAGACTTGAATAGGCTCTTCAAAAATATATATCCAAATGGCCAACACACATATTAAAAAAATTAAGACAATGCAAATTAAAACTACCATGAAGTACTGCTAGACATTCACTATAATGAATACTTTAAAAGACTGGCAATACTACATACTGGAAAGGATATAGAGCAATTGGACCTTTCATACACTATTGATGGAAGTGTAAATAAGTATAAACATTTTGGAAAAAGTTTTCAGTATCTTTAAAAGCCTATACTACTTAGCCTATACTAATCATGTAACCCAAATCACTCCTAGGTATATGCCCATGAGAGATGAGTGTGTATATCTACCAACATAATATAGAAGAATGTCCGTAGCAACTTTGTACAGAATAGCCCCAAATTGAAAACAATCCACATATTTATCAACAGTAGAATGGATAAATAATGTTTTAATATACTGTATTACTACACAGCAATAAAAATGAAAGAAAATCATTATTACATGTAACATTAAGAATGAATCTCAGAAACAATATTGATTGAAAGATGTTAGGTACAAAGAATAATTACTGCAAGTTTACATTTCTATAAATTAAAAAAATCAGCCTAACAAAACTACTTTGTGGCATTAGAAATCTGGATAATGATTACTTTTGGTGGGGGATAGTAACTAGTTGGAAACATAAAGAAGGCCGCTGTTGTGTTGGTGATGTTTGTCAAAGTGGTGAAAGGATCAAAGAGCACCTACATTACCACAACTGAATTTTTGAAGGTGAGGGTATTGGTCAGTGCCAGAACCTTAATATGATATGCTGATAGGAGAATATTTGAAAATTTATGAAAAAGATAAAAAAATATCCAACTAAGAAAATCTAATTCTGAAAGATATATGGTTTAACTGATGCAATATTTGACGGTTCAAATTATTGTGAGGAGTTTTGGCTCATTGTTAGTAAATTCTATCAAAATATATGTAAAGTAGTAAATATTCTTTATATACTTGATGGAAGTAAACATGTTAATATCTCTTTAGGGATCTAAGCTGCATATCTGAGCTATATATATATATATTCTCTCATGGAGACAAAAATCTCCCGTTTTGCTGAGTTTTGCTTCACTCTTTTGTCCAGAGCTAACCTAGGGTAGCTTTGATATTTTGATATATATATATATATATATATATATATATATAATTTTTTTTTTTTTTGCGGTATGCGGGCCTCTCACTGTTGTGGCCTCTCCCGCCGCAGAGCACAGGCTCTGGACACGCAGGCCCAGTGGCCATGGCTCACGGGCCCAGCTGCTCTGCAGCATGTCGGATCCTCCCATACCGGGGCACGAACCCGTGTCCCCTGCATTGGCAGACGGACTCCCAACCACTGCACCACCAGGGAAGCCCCTGAGCTATATTTTTAAATGATGTTTATTCATTCATAGATATTTTTTAAAATTTTGTGAGTGCAGAATGTAAAAGTTATAGGCTATATTTTCATTTTCTGAAATAAATTATTTGAACTCCACATGGAGCAATAATCTGAACTTCACTTCATGTCATTCATTTATTCATACGGAAAATTTATTTAGCAGCTCCAATGCATTATATACCATGGTAGCAATGGGAAGAATATGCAATACTTGCCCCTAAGAATTTTCTGACAGTTTGGTATCAGAAACAGAAACAAACATGGGAGAAGTATAGTATACTGGTTAATAGAATGACGTTTGGAATCAAATTGCCTGGGTTAAAAACCAAGCTTCTCCAGTTGCTAACTGGGTGACTTTGGACAATGTGCTTAACCTCTTTACGCCCATTTCTTCCTCTTAAAATGGAATAATAGTATTAGACTTACAGGGGTATTGTGAGGGCTAAATTAAAGGAGAGAGTATGTATAACTTGCATAACACAATGTCTAAATGCCTAAAAAATCCTAATTATTATTGTAAAGTCACCACACATTGTGATATATTTTATGATAAAGGTCAGTACAAGGTATTATGTGAACCCAGAATAGAGGTAACACACTAAACTTGGTTTAGGGAAGAGCTTCTGTAGGTGACATATTTTAAGGTCACAATTCAAATATTCTTATTGATTGCCTACTAGTGCTAGGTATTGTGCTAAGTCTTGAGAACATAATGTGAACAAATAATAATTTGTTCCCTCAAGTTGTTTGCTGTCTATTGGGGAGGCAGACAACTATAATGTAGTATGATACATGCTGTGATTGGGTAAAGTACAAGGTATCCTAGGTACATAAGGGAAAGGTATCTCACTCAATATTGGGAGACCAGGAAAGACTTTTTAAGGGAAATGTTACTTAAGCTTAGAGGTAAAAATGAATAGTAGTAGTACAGAAGAAGTAAAGGAGACTCAGTATTCCAAAAGAAGCAATGAGTATATAGAGCTGAAAGGAAGAGAGAGAACAACACAATTTTCTAGAACAAACTGGATATTTGCATAGTACACCCCTCTCCAGTTTTAGATATGAAAGGATTTCATTAGCATTTGAATAGACAGTAAAGAGAGCTAAAACGTCAAGGCCTGAATTTCTGTACTTTGGCAAATTAAAAAAATATATATATAAGGTTTATGAAAGAAATGCTATAGCCTAGAGAAGGCTAAGAAGAAAAGTACATCTCTGAAAAAAATTACTAAAGGAAACAGAAGAACAATATAGAAACTACATGTTTCAGTTTCTCATTATATAAGAATGCATTTTTCTATGCTATAAAACATGACTACTGCAAGGCAAAAATAGTTTGAGATTTAAAAGAAAGGACAACAGATTAAAAACAAAATATATGGGAATAGACTAATGTAAGATAATGCAATGGTAAAATTAAAACTCACCAAGTAAGAATTAGAATTGATCCTCCAAAATAAATCAGACATGTAGACTGTATTAAGCTAAAAATTGAGCCCCCCCAACAAAATATCCACATCAAATCCTTGGAACTTACAAATGTTACCTTACATACCAAAAGACATGATTAAAGATCTTGAGATGTGGAGCTTATCTTGGATTATCCAAGTGGGTCCTAAATTCAATCACATGTATCCCTATAAGAGAGAGGTACAGGGAGTTCTGAGAGAGATACACAGAACAAGAGAAGGTGATATTGAGATGGAGGCAGAGATTAGAGCAATGAAGCCAAGAAATGTCAAGTCACCAGTAGGTGGAAGAGGCAAGAGACAGAATCTCCTGCAGAGCCTCTGTAGAGAGCACTGCAGACACATTGATTTCAAACTTAATGGCCTTCACAACTGTGACAGAATAAATTTCTATTTTTTTAGGCTACTAAGTTTGTGGCATTTTTTTACAACTTCAGGAACTAATACATTGATTAATATTAATAATACAACTATTTTCATATATGCAAGTGTTTAAAAAAGAGCTTACCCTGGTGCCCATTCTGAAAAAAATGTTACTTCAACAAGTATTAAGGGTTATAGACAACTGAGAGGGAAATAAAGATCATGAACTCTGGAATGTTAATATCATAGTATAGAAGCATTGGAAATGCATTTTGAAATTAAATATATATTAAGTAGAAATAATCATTAATAGGTCACATAGATAGCTAAAAGTATAGATAGCTAGAAAATTCAAGACAAAAGCCAAAAGTACTCTTGGAGTTTTATGTTTAAAAATATTAATAATATGATAACACAAAGTAAACAAACTAGTAAAACTTGCCAAATCACCAAATCCACAAAACCTTCTACTGAAATCAATATGTAGTCTCCCTAGTGCTTTCCAGTCGGAGAATAAGAATAAAAGGGAGAGGGTGCTCTTTTGGCTGCTATTTGACAGAGCAATTATTGCATTTTACACAAATGACTAGCAAGAAATAGGGGCAGTGACTAGATTTTTCAGAAATTTTTTTTGTCACACAGATAAAATTATTATGAGAAATGCTTTGAAAATTTGGAATCTTGTACATGTAAATTTTTATACATTTCTACTTTTTAGGCTTTTGAATTTCAAAATGCCTAAATGATGGAATTTCTTTTCCTTCTTCCTTGAAAATACGATACATAATAAAATGCTAAATTGAAATTAGGAATCTAAGATTATAATTTTGGTTCTACCATTTACTAAACATATATTATTAGGCAAATAAATTAATATAATTATCTAGATTATGCTTAAGTTCTTTGATGACCTAAAGTTAACCTGTATTTTAAGATTTAGATAAAATTGAGTTCCTTATATATTTTGGATATTAGCTCCTTATCAGATATATGGTTTGCAAATGTTTCTCACATTTTGTAGGTTGCTTTATACATACAACTTAATAGCAAAAAAAAAAAAACTGATTAAAAAATGAGCAAAGGACCTGAATGCATCCCTTTTTCAAAGAAAACATGCAAATGGCCAACAGGTATATGAAAAGGTGCTCAACATCACTAATCATCATGAAAATTCGAGTCAAAACTATAATGAGATATCACTTCATACCTGTTATCCAAAAGATGAGATATAAAAAAATGTTGGCAATAATGTGGAGAAAAGCGAACACTTGTGCATTGTTGGTAGGAGTGTAATTGGTACAGCCATTATGGAAAACAGTATGGAGGTTTCTCAAAATAAATAGAACTACCATATAGCCCAGAAATCCCACTACTGGTTATATATCCAAAGGACATGAAATAAGTACCTCAAAGATACATCTGCACTCCCATGTTCACTACAGCATTATTCAAAAGAGCCAAGACATGAAAACAACCTAAGTATCCATTGGCAGATGAATAGATGAGGAAGTAGTGCTCTATATACAATGGAATATTATTCAGGTGCAAAAAGACGGAAATCCCATTGTTTTTGACAACATAGATGAAACTGGAGGACATTATGCTAAGTGAAATAAGCCAGACAGAGAAAGACAAGTACTTTATGATCTCAGTTATATGTTGGAATTTTAAAAAGTTGAACTCATAGAGCCAGAGACTAGAATGGTAGTTACCAGAGGGGTGGGGTGGGTGGGGAAAATGGGAAGATGTTGGCCAAATGGTACAAATTTTCAGTATAAGAGGAACAAATTCTGAGGATCTAATGTACAACATGGTGACTATAGTTAATAATGATGTATTGTACACTTGAAATTTGCTAGGAGAGTAGCTCTTAAGTGTTCTCACCACACCAAAAAAAAAAAAAATGTAATAATGTGAGATGCTGAATGTGCTAGTTAACTTGGTTGTGGTAATCATCTCACAATGTGTATGTATACCAACTCATTACATCCTGCATTTTATACATAAATACAATTTTGTCATTTATACTTAAAGCTGGAAAAAATAGTAAATGACTTGACAATACACTTGGAAAATTATTTAAATAAAATAGACTTAAATCTTCACCCATATGTGATGGGAGGTGCAGGGTCCTTTCCAATATCTCTAATCTACATTTCTCTTGGTCACCTCTGTCTTTGATTTCCTGATACTGCTTTATTCTTGATTCCCATTATGCTTCTCACATATTCCAAATGTGCAGTCACCATACAACTCTATGCAAAACACTGCACTTACTCTAACATTCCCTTAATGTAGCACTGATGCAAAACTTGGTTGTAGCAGCTTTTTACTGAAGCTTTAAACACAGTGGGAGATGGCAAAATATAGGGCAGAACAGGGTACTTAAAATGAAATACCAGGCATTCTTTGCCTATTCTTGCCACTAGAAATTTCTCACTTGTTTATTGCCATTTACCCAGCCCTTCGGTTTTATTCTCTCTCATAGTTATCCCATGCATCCCTCCCCTCTTGACAAGTTCTGTCCAAAGAAATTCAGCTATTTGTTTGCCTCTGTCCCTGCTTTCCCACCGAGACAGGCCATGCCCTGGGGATCAAATTTTTAATATACAACAATCTATTAAGATATTTTGCTAAATAAAAAGAATTCTCTCCCTGAAGTAATCTGCTGCCAAATTTTTAAGTAACAATAACTCACGACTTTAAAAATATTTACCTCAATTACCTCCAAAACAGAGATGAGAGGTTTCAAAATAAAAGATGGATATATAATAGAATCATTCAAATACAAATATATATGTATGGAGCAATAAGTCTAACACAATCTGGGTTAATATAATTAGTGAATTTGAATATTAAATTCAAATTCTGGAAGCCAAGGCCAAAAATTGAAAGCATGGTGGAATATCTAATCCTCATTATTTGATAGAAGCATTAGGCTTTAATGATACTAGCAAACTCTTCCTCATATTAGAGTCCCAAATTAATTTATTATATTTGTAATTTTATAAGGGCCATCACATAGTGAGTGACATCTTTATATTCTATAGAACATATAGAAACTTCTTTTTAAAGACCCTTTCTTAACTTTTCTATATGGCCAATAAAGATAAAATGTAACTCAGTAAGACATTTTCCAGAATTTAAGTTAATGATATTAAGGTACAAAAATTTTTGGTGACTAAGTAGTTACTAAGTTAAAATTTAAAATAGCTAGTGTAGATTGATAACAACTGTCTTAGTCAGGGGTCAACAAACCACAATTCAAAGGCCAAATCCAGCCTACTGCCTGCTTTTGTATGGCCCATGAGCCATGAATGAGTTTTCCATTTTTAAATGGTTGAAAAAAATCAAATGAAGAGTACTATTTTATGACATATGAAAATTATATGAAATTAGAATTTCACTATCAATAAGTAAAGTTTGATTTGATACAGCCATGCTCATTTATTTACATATTGTCATTGCTTGTTTTCACGCTTTGAGTGAAGACCTGAGCCCTCCCAACAGAGACCATATGACCCACAAAGCCTAAGACATTTATGATGTGACCCTTTACTGAAAAAGTTTGTCAATCCTGCCTTAGACTGACAGACTTAATTAACAAATGGCTTCAGTAGGCTCTTGACAGAAACTGGGTATCATTAGTTTAATCCTGAGAGTTCTGAAGAACAGTTGAGCAGGAAGCATGTGCTATGAAACTCTAAGAATGTGACTTACATTCTCTCCCTATAGGACGGCTACCCCACTTCCACAGTGAATTGGGTCACAGGTGTAACTGGGAGTGAGGCAAATATTTTCTAAGCAAGAGCTATGATTGCTACAACCTCTATGCCTGAGAAAGCACTTGACTGAGACTCAGAGGTTTTTCTGACATAATTAAGAGGATCAGCACCTGCCCACCCTAATATTAAAAAATTCCTATGTGAGCATTTTAGCAACTTCATAGAGATATAATTAATTCACATACCATACATTCACCCACTTAAAGTGTACAGTTTAATGTTTTTAGTGTATTTAGATATGTGCAACCATCACCACAGTCAAGTTTAGAACATCTTTATCACCTCAGAAAGAAACCCTGTACCCTTTAACAATCACCCTCTATCCCTTGTCCCTCCCCTAGGCCTAAGCAACCACTAATTTACTTTCTGGACATTTCATATGACTGAAATGATATAATATGTAGTCTTTTGTAACTGGCTTCTTTCATTTATCATAATGTTTTTAAGGTTCATTCATGTTGTCATATGTATCTGTACATTATTCCCTTTAATGGCTGAATAATATTTCATTCCATCAATATAGTATATTTTGCTTATCCATTCATCAGTTGATGAATATATTGAATTATTTCCAATTTTTAGGTATTATGAATGCTTTTATGAAGAGTGGTGTACAAGGTTTTGTGTGGTCATATGTTCTCGCTTCTCTTGGGTAAATACCTAGGAATTGGAATCACTGGGCCAGATGATACCTCCATGGTTAATCATTTGAGGATCTGCTACACTGCTTTCCAAAGCAGCTGCCCCATTTTACATCCCTAACAGCAGTGTATGAAGGTTCTTATTTCTGCACATCCTCACAAACAATTGTTTCTGACGCTTTGATTCTAGCCATACTAGTGGGTGTGGAATATCTCATTGTGGTTTAGATTTGCATTTTCTTGATGACTAAAGGTGTTAAAGATCCTTTCATATGTCTACTTCTCTTTTACTTCTCTTTTTCCAGAGTTTACTTCACAGAGTTTCTTGTTTTCCAGTGTTTTAAGGTAGAAAATTAGGCTATTAATTTTGAATCTTTCTTCTAATTTTTTAAAAAAAAATTTATTGGAGTATAGTTGATTTACAATATTGTGTTGGTTTCTGCTGTACAACAAAGTGAATCAGTTATACATATATATATATATATATATATATCCAATCTTTTTAGATTCTTTTCCCATATAAGTCATAATACAGTATTGAGAAGAGTTTGCTGTGCTATACAATAGGTCCTTATTAGTTATTTATTTTATATATAGTAGTGTGTATATATCAATCACAATCTCCTAATTTATCCCTTTCCCTCCTGGTAACCATAAGATTGTTTTCTACATCTGTGACTCTATTTCTGTTTTGTACATAAGTTCATTTGTACCATTTTTTTAGATGACACATATAAGCAATATCATATGATATTTCTCTTTCTCTGACTGACTTACTTCATTCAGTATGACAGTTTCTAGGTCCATCCATGTCTCTACAAATTGCACAATTTCATTCCTCTTTATGGCTGAGTAATATTCCATTGTATATATGTACCACATCTTCTTTATCCATTCCTCTGTTGATGGACATTTAAGTTGCTATCATGTCCTGGCTACTGTAAATAGTGCTGCAATGAATATTGGGATGCATGCATCTTTTCTATTATGCTTTTCTCAGGGTATATGCTCAGTAGTGGGAGTGCTGGGTCATAAGGTAGTTCTATTTTTAGTTTCTCAAAGACCCTCCATACTGTTCTCCATAGTGGCTGTACCAATTTACATTCCCACCAACATTGTAGGAGGGTTCCCTTTCCTCCACATCCTCTCCAGCATTTACTGTTTGTAGATTTTTTGATGATGGCCATTCTGACCTGTGTGAAGTGATACCTCATTGTAGTTTTGAACTGCATTTCTCTAATAATTACTGATACTGAACACCTTTTCATGTGCTTTTTGGCCATCTATATGTCTTCTTTGGACAAAGGTCTGTTTAGGTCTTCTGCCCATTTTCTGACTGGGTTGTTTGTTTCTTTTAGATATGGAGCTGCATGAGCTGTATGTATATTTTGGAAATTAATCCCTTGTCAGTCGCTTTTTTGGCAAATATTTTCTCCCATTATGTGGCTTGTCTGTTCATTTTGCTTATGGTTTCCCTTGCTGTGCAAAAACTTTTAAGTTTCATTAGGTCCCATTTGTTTATTTTTATTTTCATTACTCGAGGAGGTGGGTCAAAAAAGATCTAGCTGCGATTTATGTCAAAGAGTGTTCTGCCTATGTTGTCCTCTAAGAGTTTAATAGTGTCCAGCCTTACATTTAGATCTTTAATCCATTTTGAATTTATTTTTTTGTATGGTGCTAGGGAGTGTTCTAATTTCATTCTTTTACATGTAGCTGTCCAGTTTCCCCAGCACCACTTATTGAAGAGACTGTCTTTTCTCCACTGTATATTCTTGCCTCCTTTTTCATAGATTAGGTGACCATGGGTACATGGCTTTATCTCTGGGCTTTCCATCCTGTTCCCTTGACCTATATTTCTGTCTTTGTGCCAGTGCCATACTATCTTGATTAGTGTAGCTCTGTAGTATAGTCTGAAGTCAGGGAGCCTGATTCCTCCAACTCTGTGTTTCTTTCTCAAGATTGCTTTGACTATTTGGGGTCTTTTGTGTTTCCATACAAATTCTACATTTTTTGTTCTAATTCTGTGAAAAATGCCATTGATAATTTGATAGGGATTGCATTGAATCTGTAGATTGCTTTGTTTAGCATAGTCATTTTGATAGTTTTGATTCTTATAATCCAATAACATGTTATGTCTCTGTGTGTGTGTCATATTTGATTCCTTTCATCAATATCTTATAGTTTTCTGGGTACAGGTCTTTAATGTCCTTAGGTAGGTTTATTCCTGGGTATTTTATTCTTTTTGATGTGATAGGAAATGGGATTGTTTCCCTAATTTCTCTTTCCGATCTTTCATTGCTAGTGTATAGGAATGCAAGAAATTTCTGTGTATTAATTTTGTATCTTGCAACTTTACCAAATTAATTGATGAGCTCTAGTCGTTTTCTGGTAGCATCTTTAGGATTTTCTATGTATATTGTCACGTCATCTGCAAACAGTGACAGTTTTACTTCTTTTCCAATTTGAAATCCTTTTTATTATTTTTTCTTCTCTGATTGCCATGGTTAGGACTTCCAAATTTATGTTGAATAATAGTGGTGAGAGTGGACATCCTTGTCTTGTTCCTGACCCTAGAGGAAATGCTTTCAGTTTTTACCATTGAGAATGATGTTTGCTGTGGGTTTGTTGTATATGACCTTTATTATGTTGAGGTAGCTTCCCTGTATGTATGCCCACTTTCTCGGGAATTTATATCATAAATGGGTGTTGGATTTTGTTAAAAGCTTTGCCTGCCTCTATTGAGATGATCACACAGTTTTTATTCTTCACTTTGTTAATGTGGTGTATCACATTGATTGATTTGTGTATATTGAAGAATCCTTGCATCCCTGGGATAAATCCCACTTGATCATGGTGATTGATCCTTTTAATGTATCATTGCATTCTATTTGCTAGTATTTTGTTGAGGATTTTTATGCCTATATTCATCAGTGATATTGGCCTGTAATTTTCTTTTTTTGTGGTATCTTTGTCTGGTTTTGGTATCACGGTGATGGTGGCCTCACAGAATAAGCTTTGGGAGTGCTCCTTCCTCAACAATTTTTTGGACGAGTTTCAGAAGAATAGGTGTTAACTGTTTTCTAAGTGTTTGGTATAACTTGCCTGTGAAGTTATCTGGTGGACTTTTGTTTGTTACAAGTTTTAAAATCAGTTTCAATTTCATTACTTGTGATTGGTCTCTTCATATTTTCTATTTCTTCCTGGTTCAGTCTTGGAAGGTTGTACCTTTCTATGAATTCGTCCATTTTTTCTAGGTTGTCCATTGTTTTGGCAGAGTTACTTGTAGTAGTCTCTTATGATCCTTTGTATTTCTGTGGTGTTAGTTGTAACTTCTCCTTTTTCACTTCTAATTTTGTTGATTTGAGCCCTCTCCCTTTTTTTCTTCATGAGTCTGACTAAAGCTTTATCAATTTTATTTGTTTTTTCAAAGAACCACCTTTTAGTTTCATTGAATTTTTTACTATTTTTTTCTTCATCTCTATTTCATTTATTTCTGCTCTGATCTTTATGATTTCTTTCCTTCCATTAATTTGGGTTTTCCTTGTTCTTCTTTCTCTAGTTTCTTTAGGTGTAAGTTTAGGTTGTTTATTTGAGACTTTTCTTGTTTCCTGAGGTAAGATTATATTGCTATAAATTTCCCTCTTAGAACAGTTTTGCTGCATCCCATTGTTTTTTTTTTTTTTTTTTTTTGCGGTACGCGGGCCTCTCACTGTTGTGGCCTCTCCCGTTGCGGAGCACAGGCTCCGGACGCGCAGGCTCAGCGGCCACGGCTCACGGGCCTGACCGCTCCGCGGCATGTGGGATCCTCCCGGACCGGGGCACGAACCCATGTCCCCTGCATCGGCAGGCGGACTCTCAACCACTGCGCCACCAGGGAAGCCCCCATCCCATTGTTTTTGAATTGTCTTGTTTTTGTTGTCATTTGTCTCTAGGTATCTTTTAATTTCCTCTTTGATTTCTTCGGTGGTCCATTGGTTGTTCAGTAACATGTTGCTTAGTTTCCATATGTTTGTGTTTTTTACTGTTTTTTTTTTCCTGTAATTTATTTCTAATCTTCTCTATATTGGTGCTTTTATCTATAAATCTGTAAGTACTATGTTAGCTGCATCCCATTTTTTTTTTTAGGTTGTATCTTCATTTTCATTTAAGCAAAGTACATCTTAACTTCTCTTTTGATTTCTTCTTTAACCCATTGGCTATAACAGAATATGTTGTTTAATTGCCACATCTGTGAATTTTACAAAAGTTTTTTTTTTTTTTTTTCATTATTCCTTTCTAATTCCATTCCATGTGGTCAGGGAACATGCTTTGTATTATTTATAACCTTTTAATTTTATTGAGGTTTGTTTAATAGTCTAGTATATACTCTATCCTCAAGAATGTTCTGTGTGAATTTAGGAATAATATATTCTGTCACTGTTGTTGGGTAGCGTATTCTATATATATACATGGTTAGGTACTGGTCGATTTATAGTGTTGTTAAAGTCTTCTCTTTCCCTGCTGATCTTCTATTTAGTTGTTCTGTCCATTATTGGAAGTTGGGTATTGAAGTCCACAGCCATTTTATTTCAATTGCCTATCCCTTCATTTCTTTTAGTTTTTCCTTCTTATAGTGTGGTGCTCTGTTATTAGGTGCATATATGCTCATAATTTTTATATCTTTCTCATGAATTGTCTTACTTGTTATATCTTTTTTGTCATTTTATACTCAGTCTATTTGTATCTTTGAATCTAAAGTTTGTCTCCTATAGAGAGCATGTAGTTGAGTCATATTTTGGTTTTTTTTTAACCCTATTTAACAAGCTCTGCCTTTTGATTGAATCATTTAGTTCATTAACATTTATTATTATGATTGATATATTGTTTTATGTTTCCCATCAAAATTTTTGTTTTTTATATGTCTCATGTGTTTGTTTTTTTATTCCTTTTACTTATTTATTTTGCATTAAGTGAATATGTTCTAATGTATCATTTTCTTTAATAGTTTTTTATTGTATTTATTTTTGAGAAGTAGTTTAAGGTTTACCACATACATCTTATTGTATCTGATTCAGCTTCCAATTTGTGCTAGCTTAATTCTAGTGCTAGAGAAATGTTACTCCTATATAGCTCTATTACTTCCCCCCCACTTTCTGTTGTATTTTTGTTATATAATTTCATCTATTAATGTTACAAACCTAATGATACCTTGTCATAATTATTTAACATTTTTGGTCATTTCCTTAGCCTAATTCAGCTTTGCTCCCACCAATCTCCTAGTGTTATTATCAGTGAATATATTATACATATATTACATTTTTATATGTTATAAGCCCAACAACAAACACATTATACACATATTATCTTATACAAGTACTTTTTAAATCTGTTAAGAGGAAGGAGAAAAAAATGCATTTCTACTGTCTTTTATAGTTGCAATTACCTTTACTGGTGTTGTTTGGTTTTTCATGTGGATTTGAATACTGTCTGAGGTTGCTTGCTTTCAATCTGAAGACCTTCCTTTAGTATTTCTTGTAAGGTAGTTCTGCCAAAAACATATTCTCTTAGTTTTTTTTTTTTTATATCTGGGAAAGTCTATTTAATATTTATTTTTGAAAGATAACATTGCTGGATATAGGATTCTTGGTTGAAAGTTTTGTTTTTTTGAGCAGTTTGCCTTCTGGCCTCCATTGTTTCTACTGAAAAGTCAGTTATTCAACTTATTGACACTCCCTTGTAAGTAATGAGTAATTTTTCTCTTGCCCCTTTCAGCATTTCCTCCTTGTCTTTGACTTTCAGCATCTTTTACTCTGTGCTTTTTTGTGAATCTTTTTGTGTTTATACCACTTAGAGTATTTTGACTTTTTTTTCGAATATGTAAGTTATTGTTTTTCAACAAATGTGTTAGGTTTTCAGCCATACTTTCTTCAAATATTTTTCTTCTCCTTTCTTTCCCTTCTCTCCTTTTGGTAACCCCATACTGAATAATTTGGTTCACTTGATGGTATACACATTTCTCATTTTTCTTCAACCTCTTTTCTGTTTTTTTTGGCTTCTATGATCTTTATTCCTGTATCTTCAAGTTTGCTTATTCTTTCTTCTGCCAGTTCAAATCTACTGTTGAGCCCCTCTAGTGAATTTTTTTATTTCAATTATCGTGCTTTTCAACTCTTTCATTTCCATTTGGTTCTTTTTTTGTAATTTGTATCTCTTTATTGATATGTCTCTATTTGATGCAACATTGTTGTCATACCTTCCTTTGCTTCTTTAATCATGTTTCTTTTAGTTTTGTGAACATGGTTAAATGGCTACTTTAAAGTCTTTTTCTGATAAATCTGACATCTTTTCACTGTCATAGGCACTTTCTGTTGCCTGTTTTTTCTCCCAGTTGGTGGGGCATACTCTTTTGTTTCTTTGCATGCCTCATAACTTATTATTGTAACTGTATTTTAGATAATATATTGTAGCAACTTTGGGTAGTATCCCCCCAGGAGCTTATTATTGTTTTGTGTTTATTTATTTAGTGGTTGACTTTTTATTTTAGTGAAATCTACCTCCCCCCTTAGTGTTCAGCCTCTGATATTGTTGTTCATAGAGGCACAGCTTTGGTTATAATCTCAGTTATGCTGAAATGACAGTGGTTTTTGAAGGGCTCTTTTCTTCTTTCCCTGACCACACCCAATTGCTAAACTCCAATAATTGGCAAATGATTGCTCAATTGTTTGCATCAATGCTCTGGGGCAAAAATTGTTCTGCAAATGAACAATTCTGGCTCCTTTGAAGAAATACTTTCTGACATCAGTATTTGATTTTTGTTCTGAGCCCAGGAGAGCTTCTCCCAGCTGTTTCATTCCTGGTTTTCTCCTTCAAACTAGCTGGCTTACACTTTAACCTCTATCTTAAATCTCCTCCCAACTGCCTTTCATTACACTTATTGGATGAGCACTCACTGAATAAGCACACATTGCAGTGGGCAGCAGCCTAGATACTCTCTGTTTGGATCTCCTGGCATAAAATCACTACCCTCCAAGCTGGAGCAAGAGTGAAAAGAGTTCACTATTCTCAGAGGTGCTACACTAAAGATATAGCCTCCATTCCATAAGTCAGGGCTGAGCAGAAGGAAGAAGGCCTTCTCTCGATTGTACTCAACCATGACTTAGCTTCAGCAACCAGTAGCTGGGGGCAGGGTGAGAAATGCTGACACCCTGTTTCTCTGGGAGGAAAATTTTCCATCTTGGTGTTATTGGGAGAAAGAGCTCTATATTCTTGGCTACAGGAGTTTGGAGTAGTCTCTGGCCTTGTTTGAGCTAGGAGGTGGGAAAGGGACATAGTAATCTTGGTTCAAATAGATGTTTCTTTATTTTCTATTCACCCTTAGGATCATTTCTAGAGGCTTTAAATGGTTAAATATTTTTAAAATAGTTTTCACCTGTTTCATTAAAGTCAACTTCTATGTGATATTGATTAAAATTGATTTATTGATTGATAGTTCCTTTTTATAAAAAAACAATTTTAGGGGCTTCCCTGGTGGCACAGTGGTTGAGAGTCCGCCTGCCGATGCAGGGGACACGGGTTCGTGCCCCGATCCGGGAGGATCCCACATGCCGCGGAGCGGCTGGGCCCGTGAGCCATGGCTGCTGAGCCTGCGCGTCTGGAGCCTGTGCTCCGCAACGGGAGAGGCCACAACAGTGAGAGGCCCGCGTACCGCCAAAAAAAAAAAAAAAAAAAAAACAATTTTAGTATCTTTGGACCTTAGCTTCCACCACTATAGAATGATGAGTTTGGTGTAAAGTAAGGCTTTTTTACACTGAAAATTCCTATATTTTTCTATTTTAATACTGCAACAAAATACATAAGTTTAAATAACTTAGCTTATGCCACAAATTCAATGAAGGAAAAAATGGTGAAAAGAGTTTTTGATTTATGTCAAACAATATGAAATAACTAGTTATGCATAAGTAATCCAGATTTAAAATAATAGAATACAGAAAAATTGCCTATTGATTCTTCCAACCAAGATCTTTTATCATGGGAGGGGTATCCAGTTACACATAATGCCATAGTTAATCAATTGTTGAAAGAAAGAAAACAAATTATCCATAGGGTATTTCCTGGTGATTTTATTTTATTTTTTATTAAGTAAATATTGC
Source organism: Phocoena sinus (assembly GCF_008692025.1). NCBI lineage: Eukaryota > Metazoa > Chordata > Mammalia > Artiodactyla > Phocoenidae > Phocoena > Phocoena sinus. The sequence goes on from NC_045784.1 coordinate 83,343,767, forward strand.
TGATTTTGGCTTTCTAAAATATATTGACTCTCCCAAGTTTTAACAATCAGCAACGTGCTTTTGTTAAACCAAATTCAAGTTAATTTTATCCTCTATGACAGTTTGTGAGTTAAAAAATACCCTCTTGTGGTTGCTATCAAAACCATATATATAGCTTGTTTAGCAAAGGAGGTTAATGAGGGAAAAACTTACCTTAATGATTAAAATATGTCTCAGACTGGGTCACAGTGTTCCCTAAAGTAATTCATTCTGTGAAATTTAATGTGAGAATGGAACTCTAAAGAGAAATGTAAAGTTTAAGTATTATTCTGTTTGGAATGTAAAGGCATTACTTATCTACAATTGACATTGTGTCTCACTACATAGAAGCCTAGAAAATAAATTGTTTTGATTACCAGTTCTATAATGCTAAAATGGTAGAATTCATTCTTATGATTTCCAGAACTGTGGCTGTAAAAATATTCAATATTTTATCTGATATTTTGAAATAAAAACAGCATTATTTCTAGCAGGAAGAGATATGCTATTGGGTTTGAACATGTCTTCATTTGTACGTAAACCTCTTTTGTAATTTAGATTTGTAAAATAAAAACAATTTGTAAAATCTATCCCAAGGACAACTTCTAGTTTCAACTCCAACATGTAAAGAGCTTGAAAGTCATCACTCTTGTCCTTACAATAAGAGAAAGCTGGACAAAGACTTTTCTTGGACATATCATAGAACTAAGTAGCAGGGCAAACTACAACTTCCAAATATGAAGACAGAGGTAAGTCCAGAGAATCAGAACTAAGATCTGTTTACCTAGAACAGAAGCCACTACAGCTGTAAACTTGTGATCACTGAAACAGTAATTTTGATAAATTGCTGGAAGCTGAATATTGACTATCATGAGAATGAGAAAGTTCTTAGAGCAGTAGTCTTACATATTTGGGGCTTATACCTTCAGATATCCTATCAGGTTCTCACAGTAAAGAAATGAGAAAGATTACCTGTTGGCTCTGACAGTGGGAGGGGAAGGTACTCCTTGTGAAATGCACCAGACCTTCTCCACAGCAAAGGACTACCCTCCAGGGGAAATGACTTTACTAGAGTATTATCTCAAAGCCATGGGGGAAGGACATTCTTCTCACTGCAGCCCCCTCTATTCTTTTTTACTTAATCAGTAGGAAAAAAATAAATAAAATATACAAGAAGAAACACTTATGAAGGTCACAGCCAGAGACACTGCCCACTAAAAGACTAAGATTTAATTGAAAGAACACGGAATACTCTTTCTCTCACACCTCTTACCACCTCACCAACAGGGCTTCAACGTTATAACAGTAGATTAAAAATGAAAGAGCTGTCAGATATAGAATCTCTCTGAGGAGGAATAATTAAGGAAACCCAAAGTCAAGAGGAGAGAAAAAAATAAGGACACTAGATAATTTGAAGTCTCTGGCACTTATAGATTATAGCAAACATTTAAGAAAGGCCAACTCCTAGCCAGATTAACATAAATTCTCACACCAGATGCCTATTTACTTCAGTTCCTATTACCTAATACGTGTCTGGCTTTCAACAAAAAATTACAAGGCACAACAAAAGATAAGACAAAAACACAGACTGAGAAGACAAAGCAAGCAGAACAAGATGTAGATATGACACAGATATTGAAACTATCAGAGAAGAAATTTAAAATAACTATGATTAATAAGTTAGCAACTCTAGTGAAAAATATAGACAGCATGCAAGAAGAAATGGGTAATGTAAGCAGAGAGATAGAAACTCTAACAAAAAAAGATTTTTTTTTTAATGGTAGAAATCAAATCACCATAGATATGTAGAATACCTTTGCTGGGATTAAAGATAGACTTAATGTGGCTAAGAAAAGAATCAGTGAGCTTGAATATAGATCAATAGAAACTTCCCAAACTGAAAAGCACAGAGAAAAAGAACAACAACAAAAAAAGTAAATAGAATATTTGAAGTAATAATGGCTGGGAACTATATGACAGACATCAAATCACAGATTCAGGAATCTCAGTGAACACCAAGCAGGAGAAATACTCTAAATTACTACATGTAAGCATACAATATTCAAACTTCAGAAAAGCAAGGAAAAAGAAAAAAATCTTGGAAGGAGCCAGAGGAAAAATATCTTGCCTATAGAAAAACAAGAATAAGAATTATAGTGGCCTACTCCTCAGAAACCATGCCAGCAAAAATAAAGTGAGTGAAATATTTAGTGTTGAAAGAAAAAAAAAATCCACTAACCTAGAAATGTATATGCAGAAAATTTTCTTCATAATTGAAGGAGAAATAAAAACTTTCTCAAACAAACAGAAGTTAAGGGGATTCATTGCCAGTAGTCCAGCTCTGCAAAAAATAGTAAAAGCTTTTCTTCACGCATAAAGAAACTGATATAGGTCATTGTGATATTGTGATTTATAAGAAATATATATTTGGTCATTTGGATGAACAAAATATATTTAACATATATTTGGTATTTGCCCACAGTTCCTCGTTCACGGCTTCCCAGACCCTTGGAATTTTCTATGTATTGAGAATGGTAAAGGTGTTTCTAGTTATGTGAATGAGGTAACTTTTAGAAGCACCTAAGGATGGGAGTTATTGGTCAGGAGAATGATCTAATGAGTTAATGGGTTGGAACTTTTAGTTCCACTCCTGTATTTCCTTGGAGGGGAGAGAGGCTTAAGATTGCATCAATCTCCATTGGCCAATGATTTAATCAATCATGACTATGTACTGAAGCCTCCACAAAACGCAGAGGGAGAGCTTTTTGGTCCCTTTTTCAGAGAACTTCCACATTTTGGAAGCAGAACACTTTTGCATGTCACTGTGCCAAATCCCAAGCTTCAAAGACATAAGGCCCTTTGTTTGGGACCTTGCCCTATGTATCTCTTCATCTGGCTATTGATTCATCTCCTTTAACATCCTATAATAAATAAGTAATATAGTGAGTAAATAAGTTCCCTGTGTTCTGTAAGCTGTTCTAGAAAATTAATTAAACCCAAGGAGGTGGTTATCAAAACCTCTATTTTGTAGGCAGTCAGTCAAAAGCACAGGAAATAATATGGGCTTGTGACTGGTGTCTAAAGTGGGGATGGGGGTGAGTGAGTGTGTAGTCTTGAAGGACTGAGTCCTCAACCTGTGAAATCTGTGTTACCTCCAGTTAAATAGTGTAAAAATTGAGTTGAATTCTTGGACATTATGCTGGTGTTCAAGAATTGCTTGTTAGTGTGGGGAAACCTCTAAATACAGAGGTTGGAATTTGGTCTAGGAACCTTTTTGCTGTTGGATACTTGTATGTACATAAAAAAAGGAAGAGTATTGGAGGAATAATTGAAGGCAATATAAAATATTTAGTTTATCTAAGAAATAACTCTTTAAAGTAATAATAGTAACAATGTATTGGGTGATTATAGCATATAGATAAGTGAAACAAATGACAGCAAATGTTATAAGGGACAGGAGAATTGATAATACCATATTATAAGGCATTTGCACTACCTGTAAAGCAGAATAGTGTTATTTGAAGGTGGACTTATATTAGTTAAAATTTTGCATTATAAATACTGGGGAAACCATTAAAATAATTTTCAAAAGAAATATAATTTAAATATATGTTAAGAGAGGAGAGAAAATAAAATTATATAATATGATCAACTAATATTGGAGAAGGTGGTTTCTGGCAACAAATAGAAAATTGTTACAAACATAGTAGATATTAATCCAAGTATATCGGTCATCACTTTAAATGTTAGCGGTGTAAACACATTAATTGAAAGAGATTGTAAGAGTGACTGAAAAAAACAAAACTAACTATATTTTGTCTATAAGAATCCCACTTTACATATAAAGACTCTGATAGGTTAAAAAGTAAAGGGAGGGAGAAAAATATTCCATGCTAACATAATTCAAAAGTAAACTGTAGTAGCCATATTAGTTTGGGACAAAGCAGACTTCAGAACAAGGAGATTTACCAGGGAAAAAGAGGGGCATTACATAAACATTTTCCCTAAGAAAAAAATAACATTATTAATGTGTTTAAGCCTAAGAAAACTTGAGACAAAAACAGAGAGAATTGTAAGGAGAAAGAAAGAAATCCACTATTATAGTTAAATTCAACGTCTTTCTTTCAGTAACTGAGAGATCAAGCAGGGAGAAAATTGGTAAAGACATAGTTTACCTGAATAGCACTATCATTAAGCTATTAATAGCACTATCAAAAATCTATCTGATATTTATAAAATACTCCATCCAACAACAGAATGCAGATTCTTCTTGAATTAGCATAGAGCATTCACCAAGATAGACCACATTTTGGATCATAAAACACACCTTAACAAAGTTTAAAAGAGTAGAAATAATACAAAATATGATATCAGACCACACTGGAATTGAACTAGAAATCAATAACAGAAATATAGTGGGAAAATCCTTAAATATTTGGAACTTAAACAGCACACTTCTATGTTACATATGGGGCAAAAAAGAAATCTCAAGAGATTGAAAAACTTTTTTAAACTGAATGAAAATTAAAATACACCTTATCAAACTTGGAGGGATACAGCAAAATCAGTATTTAGAGGGAAGTTTATAACATTAAATTCATATACTAGAAAAGAACAAATATTTAAAATTAATTATGTAATTTCTACTAGAGTTAATCAATGATTTTGGTAAAGTTGCAGGTTACAAAATTAACATACAGGAATGTTTTGCATTTATATACATTAACAATAAAAGATCAGAAAGAGAAATTAAGGAAATAATCCCATTTAGCTCAAACAAAAAGAACAAAATACCTAGGAATAAACCTACCTAAGAAGGTAAAAGCCTGTACTCAGAAAACTATAATATACTGATGAAAGAAGTCAAAGATGACACAAACAAATGGAGAGGTATACCATGTTCTTGAGCTGGAAGAATCAATATTGTGAAAATGACTATGCTACACAAAGCAATCTACAGATTCAATGCAAGCCTTATCAAATTACCAATGATATTTTTCACAGAATTAGAACAAAAAAAATTCACAATTTGTATGGAAACACAAAAGACCCCAAATATCCATAGCAATTTTGAGAAAGAAAAGCAGAGCTGTAGGAATCAGGTGCCCTGACTGCAGATTATACTACAAAGCTACACTAATCAAGACAGTATGGCACTGGCACAAAAATAGAAATATAGGTTAATGGAACAGGATGGAAATCCCAGAGAAAAGCCTATGCACCCACGGTCACCTAATCTATGACAAAGGAGGAAAGAATAAACAATAGAGAAAAGACAGTCTCTTCAATAAGTGGTGCTGGGAAAACTGGACAGCTACATGTAAAAGAATGAAATTAGAACACTCCCTAACACCATACACAAAAATAAACTCATAATGGATTAAAGACCTAAATGTAAGGCTGGACACTATAAAACTCTCAGAGGAAAACATAGGCAGAACACTCTTTGACATAAATCAAAGCAAGACCTTTTTTGACCACCTCCTAGAGTAATGAAAATAAAAATAAACAAATGGGACCTAATTAAACTTAAAAACTTTGGAACAACAAAGGAAACCATAAACAAAATGAAAAGACAACCCTCAGAATGAGAGAAAATATATTCAAATGTAGTAACTGACAAAGGATTAATCTCCAAAATATACAAACAGCTCATGTAACTCAATATCAAAACAAGCAAACAACCCAATCAAAAAATGGGCAGAAGAACTAAATAGACATTTCTCCAAAGAAGACATACAGGTGGCCAAAAAGCACATGAAAATATGCTTAGTATCAGTAATTATTAGAGAAATGCAAATGAAAACTACAATGAGGCATCACCTCACACAGGTCAGAATGGCCATCATCAAAAAATCTACAAACGATAAATGCTGGAGAGAGTGTGGAGAAAAAGGAACCCTCTTACATTGTTAGTGGGAATGTAAATTCATACAGTCACTATGGAGAACAGTATGGAGGTTCCTTAAAATCTAAAAATAGAGCTACCATATGACCTAGCAGTCCCACTCCTGGGCATATATCCAGGGAAAACCATAATTTGAGACCATACATGAACCCCAATGTTCACTGCAGCAATATTTACAATAGCTGGGACATGAAAGCAACATAAATGTCCATCAACAGAAGAATGGATAAAGAAGATGTGGTACATATATACAATGGAATATTACTTAGTCATAAAAGGGAATGAAATTGTGCAATTTGCAGAGATATGGATGGACCTAGAGACTGTCATATGTAGTGACGTAAGTCAGAAAGAGAAAAACAAATATTGTGTAATATTGCTTATATGTGGAATATAGAAAAGTGATACAGATGAACTTATTTTCAAAGCAGAAATACAGACACAGACTTAGAGAACAAATCTATGGATACCAAGGGGGAAGGGGAGGTGGGATGAATTGGGAGCTTGGGATTGACATATATACGCTACTATATATAAAATAGATAACTAATAAGAACCTACTGCATAGCACAGGGAACTCTCCTTAGTGCTCTGTGGTGACCCAAATAGAAGGAAATCCAAAAAAGAGGGGATATATATATATACATATAGCTGATTCACTTTACTGTACAGCAGAAACTAACACAGTACTGTAAAGCAACTATACTCCAATAAAAATTAATTAAAAAAAATCAAAACACAAAGAGTAAAGACATTAATTTTAATGATACTTTAGGGCAATTGTTTTCACCCTGGCTCTTCCTGAGCCCTCAGATCCCACACAGAGACCTCCTCCAGGGCAACCTTGGGAGATGAGACAGAGATAAGACCTTGATCCCCTTGTTATCCAGTTTCCATTTAGGATTTTAAAACAAACAAATAAATCCCTGTCACAAAGAAAAAAAAAAACTATAATCACAGATATACAACACTGTGAATGTACTTCATGCCACAGAACTGTACACTTTAAAATGGTTAAAATCATAAATTTTATGCTACGTATATTTTACTGCAAATATCTGTCATGTAAAAGAGGAAAACTGTTCTGACTGCTTTAAAATGAAAATAAATAGATTACACAAATTAAATATACAGCAGGCCCCATGTACTAGAAAAATACTAACACATAAAAATACAATTTTACTGTGTCAAATTTGCTGTGTCCATAATTCATAGGTTATTATAATAAATACTAAATATTTCATTATCAAAAATAAAAAACTAAAATTAATTATGTAATTTTCTACCTTAGAAAATCTAGAGAAAGAAGAGCATTTTAAGCCTAAAGCAGGCAGAAAAAAAGAAATAATAAAATTCAGAGCAGAAATCAATGAAATTGAAAAATAGGAAAATGATATAGAAAATTAGTCAGACAAAAGCCAGTTCTTTGAAAATATCAATAAAGTTGGTAAACCTCTAGCCCAACTAACCAAGAGAAAAAAAGAGAAGACTTAAATGGACTTTAAAAGTAATAAATGAATACTATAATTTTGACTTATGTTTACACATTTGATAATTTAGACGAAAAGAACAAATTTCTCAAAAGACACAAAGGAGACTCACACAAGGAGAAATAGATAATTTGTATAGCTCTATATCTAATAAAGAAAGTAAATCAATAATAACCTTCCAAAAACGTAATCATCAGAGGCAGATGATTTTACTGGTGAATTCTGTCAAACATTTAACAAAGAAATGATACCAATTTTCCACAATATATTTCAGAAAGTTGAGGCAGTGGGAACATTTCTTAACTCATTCTATGGGATCACCATTATCGTAATACCAAATCCACATAAAGACATTACAAGAAATGGAGATATGCAAATGGAAAATAAACATGTGAAAAGATGAGTCACATCATTTGTCATGAAGGAGTTGCAAATTAAAATAATAAGATATCACTATGAGCCTATTAGAATGGTTAAAATTTTTAAAAACTGACAATAACAACTGCTGGTGAGAATGCAGAGCAACAAGAATTCTCATTCATTGCTAGTGGAAATGAAAAATAATATAAGTACTTTGGAAGACAATTGGTATTTTCTTCCAAAATTAAACATAACATTATCATATGGTCCAGCAATTGCACTCCCACGTATTTATCAAATTGATTTGAAAACTTATGTCCACAAAAAACCTGCACATGAATGCTTATGGTAGCTTTATTCATAATTACCAGACCTGGAAAGTAACAAAGAAGTCCTTCAGTAGGTGAATGGACAACAAACTCTGATATACCCATACATGGGAGTACTTTATAGTGATAAAAAGAAAATCCTCAGGACATGAAAAAAAATCACTATTAAATGCATATTGCTAAATGAAAAAAGTCTGAAAAAGCTACATACTGTACAATTACATTTTATGACATTCTGGAAAAGACAAAACTATAAAAAAGTCCCTGGTTGCTAGGGGTTTGGGGATGTTGATTAGGTGAGGCATAGGGGATTTTTTTTAGGTCAGTGAAACTATTTTGTATGATACTATAAGGGGTGAAAACAAGATATTAAACGTTTGTCAAAACCAATTAATTTTTACGGCACAAAGAGTAATCCTTAACATATGCATTCCAGGAAGGACTGCAAAAGAATCTAAATATGTTACAAATGTATTTTAAAGTCTCACTGAAAGGGATGGGGGAATAAATTGCTGACCTAAGTAATTATGGAAATGAATTCAGTCTGTAAGCCTGAAGGCAAAGGAACTTCATGTAAACACTGTACTATACTTGATAAAGAGTTCCCACCAGGATATCAATTCTGACACTGCAATATATGTATACTGAAATTTAAAAATTCAGTAAATATATGATTGATAGTGGGAATCAGATTTCTCACTGTTTGAGTGAGAATTTACAGATAAGGAAGAGAGGAGTATAAAATGATCCAAGTGGTAATGGATTAGAATTTGGAGACATCAGTATGATGATGGAGACATCAGTAGCTTAATATAGACATAGAAGGAAACATATACAAATATGTATAGATATGCATATTATTTATAATATAATTAGTATAAACACATATATTTCCTTGTTATGTCAGCTAAGAGAACCTATAACTAACAACACCCCAGTAGCAATGAGCACATACAGATTTTGTTTCTAAGACCAATCTCCAATAAAAGTGACACGGCTTCTTGGAGAAATGGCTGATCATAGGACTGGGGCAGAAAATATATAGATAAACATGGAGCATATTTTAGTACCTAAAACTAAGGAAGTTCTCAAAGAAAAAAAGAAGAGAAAAGAAAAGGAAAGGAAAGAAGAAAAGAATAAGAAAACCACATTGATGGGGGTAGGGAATACTCAAAGGTACACAGGAGCCAATTGAAAGATCTCCCAATGGATAAAACTGGAAGATTTTTAAGCAATAAAATACCTCAAAGTATAAAATAAAGATCCATGAATCCATACTGGTATAAATAAATGGCTGAATAAATAAATAAATGGGGAGAATAGACATATGTCCCATGCAAAATAATTCCAAATAATATATGTATACTCCACTTTTAATGACATAGAGCATAAGTCCCCACTCAAGTGTGGGCTGTGCATAGTGACTTTCTTACAAAAAGTACAGTATGGAAAGGGACGAAAAAAAAGGTTAACTGTACAGTGAAGTAGCCTGAAAAACACTGTTAAGCCAGGTGATCAAGTTAACATCAACAGTTGACTTTGATGTTAACTGTCACTTTACCTCTGTAGTCTTTCAACCCAAAACACATAACCCCAGTCTAATAACAATAATAAAATATCAGACAAATCCCCATTTATGGATATTCTACAAAGTAACTTGAACAGTATTCCTCAAAACTGTCAAAGTCAGCAGAAACAACAACAAAAACAGAGGAAAATCTGAGACATTGTCACAGCCAAGAGGAGTCTAAGTAGACATGAGAATTAATTGTAATGTGGAATCCTGGATGGGATCTTCAAACAGAAAAAAACAGTAGAAGAAAACTAAGGGAATCTGAATAAAGGTTGAATATCAATTGATAAAGAATGTTTGATATTGGTTCATAAATTTTAATAAATGTACCATTCTAATGTAAGATGTTAGTAATAGGGGATTCTATTACTAGAATGTGTGGGGGGTATATAGAAACTCTCTGTACTGTCTGCCATAATTGTGTAAATCAAAAACTATTCTAAAATAAATTTTATTAAAAAAAAATCTGTTCCTAGGAGCTAAGAACCTCTAAGGATATATAGGAATAGTCAGATTTAGAAAACCAGAATAACAATAATCAAGTCACTAAATGTATTTTACATTGGTTTGTCATGGATTTGAGGAAGTTTTGAGTACATGTTTTAGGACAAGTGATAGCAATCACAGATGTTCATAAAGTTGTCAGTATTTCTCCAATTCACTAACTGCTATTGGCAGGTGCTGACATAGTCTAGCAGCTGCCAACACCAGAAGGTGTCATATCCCATGAGTAAAAATAATGAGTCCTTATTCCCTAACAAACAAAATTAGATCATCTTCATTAAATAAGTTGGTAATTCTCTTTATATTAGGAGCAATAGATATTGCCAAGTGGAAAGGGATTTTTATTGTTCTTTCTTTATCTGGAACCTCAGTCAATAGTGTGCAAGGCTTCCTGGAATAGGAAATGAGAGTAGACATTTATTTATATAAACGATTTATGTAACTATTCTCTTTATGTAAGATTCTTTGAGGGTTTTTGTCATGTTTGTGTGGTTAAGAGGCTGATGAATCTCTTTTTCCTTATATGTGTACTTTGCTACAGGAAGAGGATGTATATAAGAGATAAAAGTTCAAGGCTGAATAAAGGTTTAAAGAAGTTCTTTAGGTTAAGCCTCAATTTGTCTGTTTTTTCTTCTTTGAAAAATAATTCTAGAGAAGAACTAAGGCTGTTAATATTTTTTTGTATTTCCCTTGGGGAAGTTCACTGTTTATGAAATGGAGGTTTACTTCCCTTTCTTTTCCTATCATTATAAGTGATCTTTCACATGTGTAAAGATGTGTAGCTTTCAGTGCAATAAAATCATTGTCTTCCAGAAAGCCTTTGGTGTTCTCTTATATGTATTTTATAGGGTTTGAGCATATGACTCTCATGGTCTATATCAGCCTTTTATTAAATATTGTTTTATGCTAAAAGCCAATATAGCATTATTACTCCACACTATTTTTCAAAAAAACAAATGTCCAGAAACTTTTTCTTTAAAATAATTTAACATTTTTATAAAAAAATACTTTTTAACTTGCTACCCGTATTTTAAAAATAGAATAAAATAATGATTGGGGGAAAAAGTAAAATTCATAAGGTGAATAAAATATTAGTAAGTTATCATCAGTCATACTTCATTTTACACCCTGAAGAGCAATCTAGGGAAGAAAAGTGTCTTTATTGGATAAACCAAGAACCAGAAGTATCTCCAGTATCTCCAAACAATTGTTGTGGTTTATATTTAATAAAATTAAAAAAAAATATGACAAAGCAGCCTGAAATAGCAGGAAAGAATAGTGTTAGACTGAACTAGCCACCATTTATTTTTTGGCACATGTTATTTGGGAGGTTAAACCAGAAATTTTAAATATCACATAATTTTTGTTCTGCCTTCATGAAAATTTTAAAAGAGAAAATTTATAGCCAGTCTATCAAAATATTAATAAAAACATAGGCCAACCAGGTTTACCCATACTTACTTACGTCTATAATTTCTCCAGTACAGCAGCTACCTACCTAATAATTATAGTCTCCTGTTGACACCAGTGGCCTAAGGCTGTGTATACGAGCCAATGTATCTACCACCATTTTTTTCTGAGGTTCTCTGACATACTTTGTTAAATTTTGTTCCACTGGATACAAGTTGGAAACTTGGTTATGACTGAGTGTTGATATAAACTGTAAGTAACAAAAGACTTGTTACCTTTCAGGCAAGAGGAAGAAAGATCTGAGATCTTAGCTGGCTAAGGAAAGCTGAGTGAGGAGAAAAATGGTTTGAAGGAGCAATGCTGCCATTGCCTGCCTCCTTGGTCAAGAAGAGTCAATCCTGACTACAACCTTCTACAGTACGGTCTTTTTCTTTTATTTTGTGGTACGCGGGCCTCTCACTGTTGTGGCCTCTTCTGTTGCAGAGCACAGGCTCTGGACGCGCAGGCTCAGCAGCACTGGTTCACGGGCCCAGCCGCTCCGTGGCATGTGGGATCTTCCCGGACCAGGGCACAAACCCATGTCCCCTGCATCAGCAGGCAGACTCTCAACCACTGCGCCACCAGGGAAGCCCTGTTTTTTTTTGTTTTTTTAACATCTTTATTAGAGTGTAACTGCTTTACAATGGTGTGTTAGTTTCTGTTTAAAACAAAGTGAATAAGTTATACATATACATATGTTCCCATATCTCTTCGCTCTTGCATCTCCCTCCCTCCCACCCTCCCTATCCCACCCCTCTAGGTGGTCACGAAGCACCGAGTTGATTTCCTTGTGTTATGCAGCTGCTTCCCACTAGCTATCTATTTTACATTTTATAGTGTATATATGTCCATGCCACTCTCTCACTTTGTCCCAGCTTACCCTTCCCCCTCCCCATATCCTCAAGTCCATTCTCTAGTAGGCCTGCATCTTTATTCCCATCTTGCCCCTAGGTTCTTCTGACTTTTTTTTTCTTTTTTTAAATTCCATATATATGTGTTAGCATACGGTATTTGTTTTTCTCTTTCTGACTTACTTCACACTTCACTCTGTAGGACAGTCTCTAAGTCCATCCACCTCACTACAAATAACTCAGTTTCATTCCTTTTTATGGCTGAGTAGTATTCCATTGTATATATGTGCCACATCTTCTTTTTTTTTTTGCCACATCTTCTTTATCCATTCATCTGTGGATGGACAGTTAGGTTGCTTCCATGTCCTGGCTATTGTAAATACAGCTACAATGAATATTTTGGTACAGGACTTTGGGAATTATGGTTTTCTCAGGGTATATGCCCAGTAGTGGGATTGCTGGTTCTTATGGTAGTCCTATTTTCAGTTTTTCAAGGAACCTCCATACTGTTCTCCATAGTGGCTGTATCAATTTACATTCCCACCAATAGTGCAATACGGTTCCCTTTTCTCCACACCCTCTCCAGCATTTATTGTTTCTAGATTTTTTTATGATGGCCATTCTGACCAGTGTGAGATGATATCTCATTGTAGTTTTGATTTGCATTTTTCTAATGATTAATGATGTTGAGCATTCATTCATGTTTTTGCTGGCAATCTGTATATCTTCTTTGGAGAAATGTCTATTTAGGTCTTCTGCCCATTTCTGGATTGGGTTGTTTGTTTTTTTGATATTGAGCTGCATGAGTTGCTTCTATGTTTTGGAGATTAATCATTTGTAAGTGGCTTCATTTGCAAATATTTTCTCCCATTTTAAGGGTTATCTTTTTGTCTTTTTTATGGTTTCCTTAGGTGTGCAAAAGCATTGAAATCTGATTAGGTCCCATTTCTTTATTTTTGTTTTAATTTCCATTTCTCTAGGAGGTGGGTCAAAAAGGATCTTGCTTTGATTTATGTCATAGAGTGCTCTGGCTAAGTTTTTCTCTAAGAGTTTGATGGTGTCTGGCCTTACATTTAGGTCTTTAATCCATTTTGAGTTTATTTTTTTTGTATGGTGTTAGGGAGTGTTCTAATTTCATTCTTTTACATGTAGCTGTCCAGATTTCCCATCACCACTTATTGAAGAGGCTGTCTTTTCTCCACTGTATATTCTTGCCTCCTTTACCAAAGATAAAGTGACCATATGTGCGTGGGTTTATCACTGGGCTTTCTATACTGTTCCATTGAGCTATATATCTATTTTTGTGCCAGTACCATATTGTCTTGATTACTGTAGTTTTGTAGTATAGTCTGAAGTCAGGGAGCCTGATTCCTCCAGCTCCGTTTTTCATTCTCAATTTTGCTTTGGATATTCAGGGTCTTTTGTGTTTCCATACATATTGTGAAATTTTGTGTTCTAGTTCTGTTAAAAATGCCAGTGGTAGTTTGATAGGGATTGAATTGAACCTGTAGATTGCTTTGGGTAGTAGAGTCATTTTCACAGTGTTGATTCTTCCAAACCAAGAACATGGTATATCTCTCCATCTATTTGTATCATCTTTAATTTGTTTCATCAGTGTCTTATAATTTTCTGCATACAGGTCTTTTGTCTCCTTTGGTAGGTTTATTCCTAGATATTTTATTCTTTTTGTTGCAATGGTAAATGGGAGTGTTTTCTTGATTTCACTTTCAGATTTTTCATCCTTAGTGTATAGGAAAGCTGAAGATTTCTGTGAATTAATTTTGTATCCTGCTACTTTACCAAATTCATTGATTAGCTCTAGTAGTTTTCTGGTAGCATCTTTAGGATTCTCTATGTATAGTATCATGTCATCTGCAAACAGTGACAGGTTTACTTCTCTTTTTCCGATTTGGATTTTTTTTTTTTTCTTTTTCTTCTCTGATTGCTGTGGCTAAAAATTCCAAAATTATGTTGAATAATAGTGGTGAGAATGGCAACCTTTTCTGGTTCCTGATCTTAGTGGAAATGTTTTCACTTTTTCACCATTGAGGATGATGTTGACTGTGGGTTTGTCATATATGACCTTTATTATGTTGAGGAAAGTTCCCTCTATGCCTACTTTCTGCAGGGTTTTTATCATAAATGGGTGTTGAATTTCATTGAAAGTGTTCTCTGCATCTATTGAGATGATCATATGGTTTTTCTCCTTCAGTTTGTTAATATGGTGTATCACATTGATTTATTTGCATATATTGAAGAATCCTTGCATTCCTGGGGTAAACCCTGCTGGATCATGGTGTATGCTCCTTTTAATGTGCTGTTGGATTCTGTTTGTTAGTATTTTGTTGAGGATTTTTGCATCTATGTTCATCAGTGATGTTGGCCTGTACTGTTCTTTCTTTGTGACATCTTTGTCTCGTTTTGGTAACAAGGTGATGTTGGCCTTGTAGAATGAGTTTGGGATTGTTCCTCCCTGTGCTATATTTTGGAAGAGTTTGAGATGTTTCTTGTTTCTTAAGGTAGGCTTGTATAGCTATAAACGTCCCTCTTAGAACTGCTTTTGCTGCATCCCATAGGTTTTGGGATGTTGTGTTTTCATTGTCATTTGTTTCTAGGTATTTTTTGATATCCTCTTTGATTTCTTCAGTGATATCTTGGTTATTAAGTAGAGTGTTGTTTAGCCTCCATGTGTTTGTATTTCTTACAGATTTTTGCCTGTAATTGAAATCTAGCCTCATAGCGTTGTGGTCAGAAAAGATACTTGATATGATTTCAATTTGCTTAAATTTACCAAGGCTTTATTGCTGAACCAGGATATGATCTATCCTGGAGAATGTTCCATCAGTACTTGAGAAGAATGTGTATTCTGTTGTTTTTGCATGGGATGTCCTATTAATATCAATTAAGTTCTACTAGTTTAATGTATCATTTAAAGCTTGTGTTTCCTTATTTATTTCCATTTTGGAGTATCTGTCCGTTGGTGAAAGTGGGGTGTTAAAGTCTACTATGATTGTGTTACTGTCGATTTCCCCCTTTATGGCTGTTAGCATATGCCTTATGTATTGAGGTGCTCCTATGTTGGGTGCATAAATATTTACAATTGTTATATCTTCTTCCTGGATTGATTCCTTGATCATTATGTAGTGTCCTCCTTTGTCTCTTCTAATAGTCTTTGTTTTAAAGTCTAATTTGTCTGATATGAGAATTGCTACTCCAGTTTTCTTTTGATTTCCATTTGCATGAAATATCTTTTTTCATCCCCTCACTTTCAGTCTCTATGTGTCCATAGGTCTGAAGTGGGTCTCTTGTAGACAGCATATATACAGGTCTTGTTTTTGTATCTATTCAGCCAGTCTTTGTCTTTTGGTTGGAGCATTTAATCCATATACATTTAAGGTAATTATCGATATGTATGTTCCTATTACATTTTTCTTAATTGTTTTGGGTTTATTATTGTAGGTCTTTTCCTTCTTTTGTGTTTCCTGCCTAGAGAGGTTCCTGTAGCATTTGCTATAAAGCTGGTTTGATGATGCTGAATTCTCTTAGATTTGCTTATCTGTGAAGCTTTTAATTTCTCCATCAAATCTGAATGAGATCCTTGCTGGGTAGAGTAATCTT
The DNA here is from genome assembly GCF_008692025.1 of Phocoena sinus. Classification (NCBI taxonomy): domain Eukaryota; kingdom Metazoa; phylum Chordata; class Mammalia; order Artiodactyla; family Phocoenidae; genus Phocoena; species Phocoena sinus. Next base: position 83,359,867 of record NC_045784.1, read on the forward strand.
GGATGTAGATTTTTCCCTTTCATCACTTTAAATATGTCCTACTATTCCCTTCTGGCTTGCAGAGTTTCTGCTGAAAGATCAGCTGTTAACCTTATGGGACTCCCTAGTATGTTATTTATTGTTTTTCCCTTTCTGCTTTTAATATATTTTCTTTGTTTTTAATTTTTAATAGTTTGATTAATATGTGTCTTGTCGTGTTTCTTCTTGGATTTATCCTTCATGGGACTCTCTGTGCTTCCTGGACTTGATTAAATATTTCCTTTCCCATATTAGGGAAGTTTTCAACTATAATGTTTTCAAATATTTTCTCAGTGCTTTTCTTTTTCTTTCCTTCTTCTTAGACCCCTATAATTCGAATGTTGGTGCATTTAATGTTGTCCTAGAGATCTCTGAGACTGTCCTCAATTCTTTTCATTCTTTTTTCTTTATTCTGCTCTGAAGTAGTTATTTCCACTATTTTATCTTCCAGGTCACTTATCCATACTTCTGCCTCAGGTATTCTGCTGTTGATTCCTTCTAGAGAATTTTTTATTTCATTTATTGTGTTGTTCATCACTGTTTGTTTGATCTTTAGTTCTTCTAGGTCCTTGTTAAACGTTTCTTGTATTTTCTCCATTCTATTTCCAAGATTTTGGATCATCTTTACTCTCATTCTGAATTCTTTTTCAGGTAGACTGCCTATTTCCTCTTCATTTGTTAGGTCTGGTGGGTTTTTACCTTGCTGCTTCATCTGCTGTGAGTTTCTATGTCTCCTCATTTTGCTTAACTTACTGTGTTTGGTGTCTCTTTTTTGCAGGCTGCAGGTTCGTAGTTTCCATTGTTTTTCTGTCTGTCCCCAGTGGCTAAGGTTGGTTCAGTGGGTTGTGTAGGCTTCCTGGTTGAAGGGACTGGTGACTGTGTTCTGGTGGATGAGTCTGGATCTTGTCTTTCTGGTGGGCAGGTCCACGTCTGGTGGTGTGTTTTGGGTTGCCTGTGGCCTTATTTCGATTTTAGGCACCCTCTGTGCTAATGGATGGGGTTGTGTTCCTGTCTTGCTAGTTGTTTGTCATGGGGCGTCCTGCGCTGTAGCTTGCTGGTCATTGAGTGGAGCTGGGTTTTGGTGTTGAGATGGAGATCTCTGGGAAATTTTCACTGTTTGATAGTATGTGGAGCTGGGAGGTCTCTTGTGGACCAGTGTCCTGAACTTGGCTGTCCCACCTCAGTGGCATAGCCCTGACGCCAGGCTGGAGCACCAAGTATCTATCCTCCTCATGACTCAGAATAAAAGGGAGAAAAAAAAGAAAGAAAGAAGAATATAAAATAAAAGTTGTGAAAATAGAAAATAATTATTAAGAAAAACATTTTTTTAATATAAAAGGAAAAACAAAAAAACGGACAGATAGCACCCTAGGTCAAATAGTAAAAGCAGAGCTATACAGACAAAATCACACACAGAAGTATTCACATACACACTCACAAAAAGAGAAAAAGAGAAATATATATATATATCGTTGCTCCCAAAGCCCACCTCCTCCATTTTGGATGATTTGTTGTCTATTCAGGTATTCCACAGATGAAGGGTACATCAGGTTGATTGTGGAGATTTAGTCCCCTGCTCCTGAGGCTGCTGGGAGAAATTTCCCTTTCTCTTCTTTGTTTGCACAGCTCCCAGGTTTCAGCTTTGGATTTGGCCCTGCCTCTGCATGTAGGTCGCCTGAGGGCGTCTGTTCTTTGCTCAGACAGAATGGGTTTAAGGGAGAAGTTGATTCCGGGGCTCTGGCTCACTCAGGCCGGGGGGAGGGAGGGGTACGGATGTGGGGCAAGCCTGCAGTGGCAGAGGTCAGTGAGACGTTGCACCAGCCTGAGGCATGCCATGCTTCCTCCTGGGGAGGCTGTCCCTGGGTCACAAGACCCTAGCAGTGGTGGGCTGCACAGGCTCCTGGGAGGGACAGTGTGGATAGTGACCTGTGCTTGCACACAGGTTTCTTGGTGGCTGCAGTAGCAGCCTTAGCGTCTCATGCCCGTCTCTGTGGTTTGTGCTGATAGCCCTGGCTCACGCCCATCTCTGGAGTTCCTTTAAGTGGCGCTCTTAATCCCCTCTCCTAGCGCACCAGGAGACAAAGAGGCAAGAAAAAGTCTCTTGCCTCTTCGGCAGCTCAAGACTTTCCTGGACTCTCTCCTGGCAAGTGGTGGCGCACTAGTCCCTTCAGGCTGTGCTCACACAGCCAAACACATTTCTCTCCCTGGGATCGGACCGAAGCCCAAGCCTCAGCTCCCAGCCCCCACCCGTCCTGGTGGGTGGGCAGACAAGTCTCTTGGGCTGGTGATTGCTGGTCCGCACAGATCCTCTGTGGGGGAATCTCTCCCCTTTGCCCTCCGCACCCCTGTTGCTGTGCTCTCCTCCGTGGCTCCGAAGCTTCCCCCCTCTGCCACCTGCAGTCTCCCGCCCATGAATGGGCTTCCTAGTGTGTGGAAACCTTTCTTCCTTCTCAGCTCCCTCCCATTGGTGCAGGTCCCATCCCTATTCTTTTGTCTCTGTTTTTTCTTTTTTCTTTTGCCCTACCCAGGTACGTGGGGAGTTTCTTGCCTTTTGGGAGGTCTGAGGTCTTCTGTCTGTGTTCAGTAGGTGTTCTGTAGTGGTTGTTCCACATATAGATGTATTTCTGATGTATTTGTGGGGAGGAAGGTGATCTCTGTGTCTTACTCTTCTGCCATCTTGAAGCTCCTCCTGGGCCTTTTGCTTTTTTTTTCCTTTTAGTTGATTGGAGAATCCAATTATACTTAGGAGCTAAAAAGAAGTAGATATGGCTGTTTAAAGCATCATTGTTCAAATGAGTGTTTTTCATTCAAACTGTTGATCACAACCCATTAGTGGGTTAAGAAATCAATTTCATAGGTTATGGCCATCATTATTATTATTATTTTTTTTTTTTTGCGGTACGCGGGCCTCTCACTGTTGTGGCCTCTCCCGTTGTGGAGCACAGGCTCCGGATGCGCAGGCCCAGCGGCCATGGCTCACAGGCCCAGCCGCTCCGTGGCATGTGGGATCTTCCTGGACCGGGGTACGAACCCGTGTCCCCTGCATCAGCAGGCGGACTCTCAACCACTGCGCCACCAGGGAAGCCCCATCATTATTTTTTTTAGGTGATAAAATAGCATATAAGGTACCAGAGTGCATTACATGTGATAAAGTAAATATTGCTTCATAAAATTTTTGTTTAAGTCGTATAAATAAAATCATATGTGTTTACTGGGTCATGGTGTAAAATGTATTTTTTCCTGTGGGTCATATTTCAATAGTTTGAAAGGGTTATGTATATTGACTTGATTTACTTTTGTATGTCATTAACATTAAATAAACATCAATACTGGAGATAAAAAGTATTTTTTTGTTAAAATATCCATGCTTTTATTCTAAACCTATTTATATGAGGAAATTTACCTTAGAAAATAGTGGCATAACTTGAAATTTTGCCATAATGCTTTGGTTTGACAAGTAGCATGACACGAGAAATTTTAGAGAAAACTTGCCTGGGTTCCCCTTGCAGATGAATCATTCATTTATAAGGTTTGTGACCTTGCAAAAGTTGCTTGGCACCCCAATTTCTTCAGCTGTAAAATGAGACTTTCTATATATTTGAATATTGTGAGGAATAAATGAGATAAGCTATCGAAAGTATGGCACAAGACTAATATTTATTGAACACTAAGTGCTAGATAGTGCATTACGTTCTTTAATCAACTCAATACTTTCTGGGTCATATCATGGTTTTTCTGGCTCACTGAGAAATCTATATTCTGTTTCCAGTTCTTGTTTGCTTCCATTCACAGATTTTGCCTGATCGTACTCTAAGAATCACCAGTCAGCCCCTTAAATATTCTAGCAGTTGTAAAGTAATTTCACAGTGTTTTTGTATTGGACAATGTTAGGTATTTCAAAATGAAAATGAAAGATTTCTTGTTAATCAAAATGTCATATATATAGTATATTTATTGCACATAGTATATTATATATATAATATATAAATATAATATATATATAACTAGTATCTTTGACTCTGTTTCTAAACCCTAAAGTCCTGGTTTCTGTGGTTCCTCTACCCATTTTTAGTTTCTCCAGCATCCTTCTAAGCTATATGAGCTAATTATCTTCTTAGATTTGATTTAACCTAATTTGAGTTGATTCTTGCCACTTGGAACTAAATGGGTCCTGATGAGTCACTTCTGTAAACATATGCAAATAAATCCAGCCTTCCTATCTCTTGACTTTTTATAGTGTTTTCCCCTTGGGTTTCTTGAAGAATTTCTTGATTAAGAAATTTATTGTTGAGTTCCGCCGAGGGGGCGGCGAAGGAGGAGCACGAGAGGAGACTGGCGAGGTTGTCAGCGAAACCGGCTCCCGCAAAAGTGGAAACGAAGCCAAAAGGCAGCAGGAAAAGATTTTTCATCATTAGTGTATAGGAATGTAAGAGAGGAGAGACGGGGGAAGATGGCGGAAGAGTAAGACGTGGAGATCGCCTTCCTCCTCACAGATACACCAGAAATACATCTACACGTGGAACAACTCCTACAGAACACCTACTGAAGGCTGGCAGAAGACCTCAGAGCTCCCAAAAGGCAAGAAACTCCCCACGTACCTGGGTAGGGCAAAAGAAAAAAAAGAAAAAACAGAGACAAAAGAATAAGAATGGCACCTGCACCAGTGGGAGGGAGCTGTGAAGGCGGAAAAGTTTCCACACACTAGGAAGCCCCTCCGTGGGCGGAGACTGCGGGAGGCGGAGGGGGGAGCTTCGGAACCGCGGAGTAGTGCACAGCGACAGGTGCGGAGGGCAAAGCGGGGAGATTCCTGCACAGACGATGGGTGCTGACCAGCACTCACCAACCCAAGAGGCTTGTCTGCTCACCCGCCGGGGCGGGCGGGGCTGCGAGCTGAGGCTCGGGTTTCGGTTTTGGACGGAGCGCAGGGAGAGGACTGGGGTTGGCGGCTTGAACATAGCCTGAAGGGGTTGGTGCGCCACGACTAGCCGGGAGGGGGTTTGGGGAAAAGCCTGCACCTGCCGAAGAGGCAAGAGACTTTTTCTTCCCTCTTTGTTTCCTGGTGCGCAAGGAGAGGGGTTTAAGAGCGCTTCTTAAAGGAACTCCAGAGACGGGCGTGAGCCGCGGCTAAAAGCGTGAACCCCAGGCCACCAGGGGGGCTGTGTGCGAGCACAGGTCACTCTCCGCGCCCCTCTTCCGCGGAGCCTGTGCAGGCCGCCACTGCCAGGTTCCCGGGATCCAGGGACAACTTCCCCGGGAGTACGCACGGCGGGTCTCAGGCTGGTGAAACGTCACGCTGGCCTCTGCCGCCGCAGGCCCGCCCCGCACGCAGTGCCCCTCCTTCCCCCATCCCCCAACCCCCGGCCTGAGTGAGCCGGAGCTCCCGAATCAGCGGCTCCTTTAACCCCATACTGTCTGAGCAAAAAACAGACGCCCTCCAGCGACCTGCGCGCAGGGACAGGGCCGAGTACAAAGCTGAGCTCCTGTGAGCTGTGAGAGCAGGGAGGAGAGGGGGAGGTCTCTCCCGGCAGCCGCGGAGGCGGCGGATTGAAGCTCCACAATCAACTTGATGTGCCCTGCATTGTGGAATACCTGAATAGACAGGGAGTGATCCCAAATTGAAGAGGTGGAATTTAGGAGCGAGATCTGTGATTTTTTTCCCTTTTCCTCTTTTTGTGAATGTGTGCGTGTATGCTTCTGTGTGAGATCTTGTCTGTATACTCTTGCTTCCACCATTTGTCCTAGGGCTCTATCCGTCCATGGTTTTTTTTTTAAAAAAAAATTTTTTTCTTAATAATTAATTTTAATTGTAATAACTTTATTGTACTTTACCTTCGCTCTTTCTTTCTTTCTTTCCTTCCTTCCTTCCCTCCTTTAGACAGCGAATCACCCCAGGTTGAGGAGGTGGTCTCTGGGAGCAGGATTTATGATTTTTCCCCCTTTGCCTCTCTTTGTGAACGTGTATGTGTATGCTTCTGTGTAAGATTTTCTCTGTATAGCTTTGCTTCCAACATTTGTCCTATGGTTCTATCCGTCCCTTTTTTTTTTTTTCCTAAATATTTTTTAGTACAATAACTATATTATACTTTATTTTATTTTTACTGTATCTTCTTTCTTTCTGGCTTTTTTCCTTCTTTCCCTCCTCCCTTCCTCCCTCCCTCCCTCCCTCCCTCCCTCCTTTCTTTCCTTCTTTGCTTCTTTCTTCATTCCTTCCTTTCCTCCTTTCCTTCTTTCTTTCCTCATACTTCTACAAATTCTCTCTACATTTTCTCCTTCTTTCCCTCCTTCCTTCCTTCCTTCCTCCCTCCCTCCTTCCCTCCTTTCTTTCCTTCTTTGCTTCTTTCTTCCTTCCTTCCTTTCCTCCTTTCCTTCTTTCTTTCCTCATACTTCTAATAATTCTCTCTACTTTTTCTCCCTTTTATTCTGAGCCGTGTGGATGAAAGGCTCTTGGTGCTCCAGCCCAGGAGGCAGGGCTCTGCCTCTGAGGTAGGAGAGCCAACTTCAGGACACTGGTCAACAAGAGACCTCCCAGCTCCATATAATATTAAACGGTGGAAATCTCCGAGAGACCTCAAACTTAACACCAGCACCCAGCTTCACTCAACGACCAGCAAGCCACAGTGCTGGACAACCTATGCCAAACAACTAGCAAAACAGGAACACAACCCCACCCATTAGAAGAGAGGCTGCCTAAAATCATAACAAGGCCACAGACACCCCAAAACACACCACCAGACGTGAACCTGCCCACTAGAGAGACAAGATCCAGCCTCATCCAGCACAACACAGGCACTAGTCCCCTCCACCGGGAAGCCTACACAACCCACTGAAACAACCTTAGCCACTGGAGACAGACATCAAAAACAACGGGAACTACGAACGTGCAGCCTGCAAAAAGGAGACCCCAAACACAGTAAGATAAGCAAAATGAGAAGACAGAAAAACACACAGCAGATGAAGGAGCAAGATAAAAACCCACCAGACCTAACAAATGAAGAGGAAATAGGCAATCTACCTGAAAAAGAATTCAGAATAATGATAGTAAGGATGATCCGAAACCTTGGAAGTAGAATGGACAAAATGCAAGAAACAGTTAACAAGGACCTACAAGAACTAAAGATGAAACAAGCAACGATGAACAACGCAATAAATGAAATTAAAAGTACTCTAGATAGGATCAATAGCAGAATAACTGAGGCAGAAGAATGGATAAGTGACCTGGAAGATAAAGTAGTGGAAATAACTACTGCAGAGCAGAATAAAGAAAAAAGAATGAAAAGAACTGAGGACAGTCTCAGAGACCTCTGGGACAACATGAAACGCACCAACATTCGAATTATAGGGGTTCCAGAAGAAGAAGAAAAAAAGAAAGGGACTGAGAAAATCTTTGAAGAGATTATAGTTGAAAACTCGCCTAATATGGGAAAGGAAATAGTTAATCAAGTCCAGGAAGCACAGAGAGTCCCAGACAGGATAAATACAAGGAGAAATACGCCAAGACACATATTAATCAAACTATCAAAAATTAAATACAAAGAAAGCATATTAAAAGCAGCAAGGGGAAAAACAACAAATAACACACAAGGGAATCCCCATAAGGTTAACAGCTGACCTTTCAGCAGAAACTCTGCAAGCCAGAAGGGAGTGGCAGGACACATTTAAAGTGATGAAGGAGAAAAACCTACAACCAAGATTACTCTAACCAGCAAGGATCTCATTCAGATTTGATGTAGAAATTAAAACCTTTACAGACAAGCAAAAGCTGAGAGAGTTCAGCACCACCAAACCAGCTTTACAACAAATGCTAAAGGAACTTCTCTAGACAAGAAACACAAGAGAAGGAAACGACCTATGATAACGAACCCAAAACAATATAGAAAATGGGAATAGGAACATACATATTGATAATTACCTTAAATGTAAATGGACTAAATTCTCCCACCAAAAGACACAGATTGGCTGAATGGATACAAAAACAAGACCCTTATATATGCTGTCTACAAGAGACCCACCTCAGACCTAGAGACACATACAGACTGAAAGTAAGGGGATAGAAAAAGATATTGCATGCAAATGGAAACCAAAAGAAAGCTGGAGTAGCAATTCTCATATCAGACAAAATAGACTTTAAAATAAGGACTATTAAAAGGGATAAAGAAGGACACTACATAATGATCAAGGGATCTATCCAAGAAGAAGATATAACAATTGTAAATATTTATGCACCCAACATAGGAGCACCTGAATACATAAGGCAAATACTAACAGCCATAAAAGGGGAAATTGACAGTAACACATTCATAGTAGGGGACTTTAACACCCCACTTTCACCCATGGACAGATCATCCAAAATGAAAATAAATAAGGAAACACAAGCTGTAAATGATACATTAAACAAGATGGACTTAATTGATATTTATAGGACACTCCATCCAAAAACAACAGAATACACATTTTTCTCAAATGCTCATGGAACATTCTCCAGGATACATCATATCTTGGGTCACAAATCAAGCCTTGGTAAATTTAAGAAAATTGAAATTGTATCAAGTATCTTTTCTGACCACAACGCCATGAGACTAGATATCAATTACAGGAAAAGATCTGTAAAATATACAAACACATGGAGGCTAAACAATACACTACTTAATAATGAAGTGATCACTGAAGAAATCAAAGAGGAAATAAAAAAATACCTAGAAACAAATGACAATGGAGACACAACGACCCAAAACCTATGGGATGCAGCAAAAGCAGTTCTAAGGGGGAAGTTTATAGCAATAGAAGCCCATCTTAAGAAGCAGGAAACATCTCGAATAAACAACCTAACCTTGCACCTCAAGCAATTAGAGAAAGAAGAACAAAAAAGCCCCAAAGCTAGCAGAAGGAAAGAAATCATAAAAATCAGATCAGAAATAAATGAAAAAGAAATGAAGGAGACGATAGCAAAGATCAATAAAACTAAAAGCTGGTTCTTTGAGAAGATAAACAAAATAGATAAACCACTAGCCAGACTCATCAAGAAAAAAAGGAAGAAGACTCAAATCAATAGAATTAGAAATGAGAAAGGAGAAGTAACAACTGACACTGCAGAAATAAAAAAAATCATGAGAGATTACTACAAGCAACTCTATGCCAATAAAATGGACAATCTGGAAGAAATGGACAAATTCTTAGAAATGCACAACCTGCCAAGACTGAATCAGGAGGAAATAGAAAATATGAACAGACCAATCACAAGCACTGAAATTGAAACTGTGATTAAAAATCTTCCAACAAACAAAAGCCCAGGACCAGATGGCTTCACAGGCGAATTCTATCAAACGTTTAGAGAAGAGCTAACACCTATCCTTCTCGAACTCTTCCAAAATATAGCAGAGGGAGGAACACTCCCAAATTCCTTCTATGAGGCCACCATCACCTTGATACCAAAACCAGACCAGGATGTCAGAAAGAAAGAAAACTACAGGCCAATATCACTGATGAATAAAGATGCAAAAATCCTCAACAAAATACTAGCAAACAGAATCCAACAGCACATTAAAAGGATCATACACCATGATCAAGTGGGGTTTATTCCACAAATGCAAGGATTCTTCAATATACACAAATCTATCAATGTGATAAACTATATTAACAAATTGAAGGAGAAAAACCATATGATCATCTTAATAGATGCAGAGAAAGCTTTTGACAAAATTCAACACCCATTTATGATAAAAACCCTCCAGAAAGTAGGCATAGAGGGAACTTTCCTCAACATAATAAAGGCCATATATGACAAGCCCACAGCAAACATCATCCTCAATGGTGAAAAACTGAAAGCATTTCCACTAAGATCAGGAACAAGACAAGGTTGCCCACTCTCACCACTCTTATTCAACATAGTTTTGGAAGTTTTAGCCACAGCAATCAGAGAAGAAAAGGAAATAAAAGGAATCCAAATCGGAAAAGAAGAAGTAAAGCTGTCACTGTTTGCAGATGACATGGTACTATACATAGAGAATCCTAAAGATGCTACCAGAAAACTACTAGAGCTAATCAATGAATTTGGTAAAGTAGCAGGATACAAAAGTAATGCACAGAAATCTCTGGCATTCCTATATACTAATGATGAACAATCTGAAAGTGAAATCAAGAAAACACTCCCATTTACCATTGCAACAAAAAGAATAAAATATCTAGGAATAAACGTACCTAAGGATACGAAAGACCTGTATGCAGAAAATTATAAGACACTGATGAAAGAAATTAAAGATGATACAAATAGATGGAGAGATATACCATGTTCTTGGATGGGAAGAATCAACATTGTGAAAATGACTCTACTACCCAAAGCAATCTACAGATTCAATGCAATCCCTATCAAACTACCACTGGCATTTTTCACAGAACTAGAACAGAAAATTTCGCAATTTGTATGGAAACACAAAAGACCCCGAATAGCCAAAGCAATCTTGAGAACGAAAAAAGGAGCTGGAGGAATCAGGCTCCCTGACTTCAGACTATACTACAAAGCAACAGTAATCAAGACAGTATGGTACTGGCACAAAAACAGAAAGATAGATCAGTGGAACAGGATAGAAAGCCCAGAGATAAACCCACGCACATATGGACACCTTATCTTTGATAAAGGAGGCAGGAATGTACAGTGGAGAAAGGACAGCCTCTTCAATAAATGGTGCTGGGAAAACTGGACAGGTACATGTAAAAGTATGAGATTAGATCACTCCCTAACACCATACACAAAAATAAGCTCAAAATGGATTAAAGACCTAAATGTAAGGCCAGAAACTATCAAACTCTTAGAGGAAAACATAGGAAGAACACTCTATGACATAAATCACAGCAAGATCCTTTCTAACCCACCTCCTAGTGTAATGGAAATAAAACCAAAAATAAACAAATGGGACCTAATGAAACTTCAAAGCTTTTGCACAGCAAAGGAAACCATAATCAAGACCAAAAGACAACCCTCAGAATGGGAGAAAACATTTGCAAATGAAGCAACTGACAAAGGATTAATCTCCAAAATTTACAAGCAGCTCATGCAGCTCAATAACAAAGAAACAAACAACCCCATCCAAAAATGGGCAGAAGACCTAAACAGACATTTCTCCAAAGAAGATATAAAGAATGACAACAAACACATGAAAGAATGCTCAACATCATTAATCATTAGAGAAATGCAAATCAAAACTACAATGAGATATCATCTCACACCAGTCAGAATGGCCATTATCAAAAAATCTAGAAGCAATAAATGCTGGAGAGGTTGTGGAGAAAAGGGGACACTCTTGCACTGCTGGTGGGAATGTGAATTGGTTCAGCCACTATGGAGAACAGTAGGGAGGTTCCTTAAAAAACTACAAATAGTATTACCATATGACCCAGGAATCCCACTACTGAGCATATACCCTGAGAAAACCAAAATTCAAAAAGAGTCATGTACCAAAATGTTCATTGCAGCTCTATTTACAATAGCCCGGAGATGGAAAGAACCTAAGCGCCCATCATCGGACGAATGGATAAAGAAGATGTGGCACATATACACAATGGAATATTACTCAGCCTTAAAAAGAAATGAAATTGAGTTATTTGTAATGAGATGGATAGACCTAGAGTCTGTCATACAGAGTGAAGTAAGTCAGAAAGAAAAAGACAAATACCGTATGCTAACACATATATATGGAATTTAAGGGAAAAAAATGTCATGAAGAACCTAGGGATAAGACAGGAATAGAGGCGCAGACCTACTGGAGAACGGTCTTGAGGATATGGGGAGGGGGAAGGGTGAGTTTTGACAGGGCGAGAGAGAGTCATGGACATATACACACTAACAAGCGTAGTAAGGTAGATAGCTAGGGGGAAGCAGCCGTAAGGCACAGGGATATTAGCTCGGGGCTTTGGGGCAGCCTGGAGGGGTGGGATGGGGAGAGTGGGAGGGACAGAGACGCAAGAGGGAAGACACATGGGAGCATATGTATATGTATAGCTGATTCACTTTGTTATAAAGCAGAAACTAACACACCATTGTAAAGCAATTATACCCCAATAAAGATGTTAAAAAAAAAAAGAAAAAAGAAATTTATTGTTTATTGTTCTCTGTATTACTCTTATCACTTGATAAAGTCTACTTTTTTTTTTTTTTTTTTTTTTAGTACCAGAACAATTTCACTGGCCTAAAGGGTATAGCAGGTGTTACTGGCTGTATGTTGCTTAGAATGATCATAAGTATTTCTGTAGACTAGAAATGGCACTCCTGATGCAGATACAATACATGGCTGAAGATTGTACATGTATATATGATTGTGTGTGGGGGTGTGGGGGTGTGTGTATGTTTAGATGGGTAAGAGTGTCTAGATAAAGAGAGCTAAGGAGTTTTCAGTTGGTCACCCAATGAAATAGTGCTTATCAAAAGCAGTAAAAATATTGTTATTTTTTCTTTTATAAATTTGTTCCTAGCATATTTTAGGAACTATTTTGACCAATTATTTTCAGGGAACTTTGATCATCCACCTTGGGAGTCATATATCTGGGAACACCTGGAAGTGGGAAGAGGTGCCAAAAGTACAAAATTACAGAGTTTTCTTTTTATGGTTGAAAACTGATATCAATACAACTTTACTCCAAAATAATCTGAAAGTATAATTTCTTACCCTTTTTGCATATACTCATTTCCAAAAAGTATATCTGTTCTGGAATCCAGTGAGGTTTTCTTTCTCAATGCAAATCCAGTCATTCATGTCAGAGGTTTATACACTATCACACTTATCAAGAAAGACTTTCCAAAGATTAGAATTGCAATTTGCAAACGAGGTAAACTCCACAAAATCATCTCCATGCAAACTGTAGATACAAATGCTTCAGCTCCATAAATGCTATAGGCTGTTGGTAGACTTCTTGGTCTATGCTTGGTCATCAAATACATCTTCACTTCATTCCAGGGCAATCTATCCACCATCTGATGCTTCATACTGTGACTCAGACTCTGTCAAAACCATGTCAATGCAATGCAGCCACTTCACCCAGAAAGAAAGTTAAATAAATGTTTGGGAAATCACTGACTTGATTATTTGAAATTATGTAGAGTGAGCAAACAACTGATCAGCTGAAGACCTTACTTTTTAACCCATTGTTTTAGCATCATGCAAAATAAATTTAAAGTGTGAAAGAGCTTCCTTTTTTTTTTTTTTTTTTTTTTTTTTTGCGCTATGCGGGCCTCTCACTGCTGTGGCCTCTCCCGCTGCGGAGCACAGGCTCCGGACGCGCAGGCTCAGCAGCCATGGCTCACGGGCCAGCCACTCCGCGGCACGCGGGATCCTCCCGGACCGGGGCACGAACCCGCGTCCCCTGCATCGGCAGGCGGACTCCCAACCACTGCGCCACCAGGGAAGCCCAAGAGCTTCCTTTTTTATAGTGTTGTTGTGGTTGCTGCTGTCATTATTTTCTCTCCTATTATAGATAAAAGTGTTCCATTTAGGGTCCCTATAACACTACTTCTGAATGTGATCTTCCCAAAATGCTATTATAGATTACTAGCAGATACTAAATGATTGCTGTGGTATTGCACAGATGTATTTTCCCAGAAGATGTTCAACATAGCATAGCAAAGCATAAGTAAGAGTAGTTTCAGAATGATTACACTGCAGATATTAACACTAGGGTACTGAGAATTCTACCTTAGAATTTGAAGTGAAAAATATATTTTCACTTACAGTATTATGAAAGGAAACTAATAGACACCTGTAGGGAACATACTTTCTCATCAGTCAATGAACAAGCATATTTTTCTTATAGTAACAGGGGCCTAATTGATTTAACATGCATAAAGTGAGGACAGGAGGAAAGAGATAGTGAGTTACATATTTACCATGGAAAGCCTGGTAATTTCCTTTCAATCATTTTTGAAATGAAATACATTCTTTTCCATGAATGAGACCCTAAGTCTTTTTTTTAATTAAATTAATTTTTTTTTTATATAGCAGGTTCTTATTAGTTATCTATTTTATGCATATTAGTGTATATATGTCAGTCCCAATCTCCAATTCATGCCACCACCACCACCACCACACTTTCCCTCCTTGGTGTCCATACGTTGGTTCTCTACATCTGTGTCTCTATTTCTGCTTGCAACCTGGTTCATCTGTACCATTTTTCTAGATTCCACATACATGCGTTAATATACGATATTTGTTTTCCTCTTTCTTACTTACTTCACTCTGTATGACAGTCTCTAGGTCCATCCACGTCTCTACAAATGACCCAATTTCGTTCTTTTTATAGCTGAGTATATCCATTGTATATATGTACCACATCTTCTTTATCCATTCATCTGTCGATGGGCATTTAAGTTGCATCCATGACCTGGCTATTGTAAAGAGCACTGCAATGAACATTGGGGTGCATGTGTCTTTTTGAATTATGGTTTTGTCTGGGTATACACACAGTAGTGGGATTGCTGGGTCATATCATAGTTCTGTTTTTAGTTTTTTAAAAAGAACCCATACTGTTCTCCATAGTGGCTGTATCAATTTACATTCCCACCAACAGTGCAAGAGGGTTCAGTTTTCTCCACACGTACTCCAGCATTTGTTGTTTGTAGATTTTCTCATGATACCCATTCTAACTGGTGTGAGGTGATAACTCATTGTAGTTTTGATTTGCATTTCTCTAATAATTAGTGATGTTGAGAAGCTTTTCATATGCCCCTTGGCCATCTGTATGTCTTCTTTGGAGAGATGTCTATTTAGATCTTCTGCCCATTTTTTTATTGGGTTGTTTGTATTTTTAATATTGAGCTGAATGAGCTGTTTATATATTCTGGAGATTAATCCTTTGTCTGTTGACTCATTTGCAAATATATTTTTTTCCCATTCTGAGGGTTTTTCATCTTGTTTACAGTTTCCTTTGCTGTGCAAAAGCTTTGAAGTTTCATTAGGTCCCATTTGTTTACTTTTGATTTTACTTCCATTACTCTAGGAGGTGGCTCAAAAACTATGTTGCTGTGATTTATGTCGTATGTTTTCCTCTAAGAGTTTTAGAGTGTCTGGTCTTACATTTAGGTCTTTAATCCATTTTGAGTTTATTTTTGTGTATGGTGTTAGGGAGTATTCTAATTTCATTCTTTTACCTGTAGCTGTCCAGTTTTCCCAGCACCACTTATTGAAGAGACTGTCTTTCTCCATTGTATATCCTTGCCTCCTTTGTCATAGATTAGTTGACCATAGGTGTGTGGTTTTCTCTGGGCTTTCTATCCTGTTCCATTGATCGATATTTCTGTTTTTGTGCCAGTACTAAATTGTCTTGATTACTGTAGCTTTGTAGTATGGTCTGAAGTCAGAGAGTCTGATTCCTCCCACTCCATTTTTCTTTCCTCAAGATTACTTTGGGTGTTCAGGGTCTTTTGTGTCTTCATACAAATTAAATTTTTTTTGTTCTAGTTCTATAAAAAATACTATTGGTAATTTGATAGGGATTGCATTGAATCTGTAGATTGCTTTGGGTAGTATGGTCATTTTCACAATATGGATTCTTCCAGTCCAAGAACATGGTATATCTCTTCATCTGTTTGTGTCATTTTTGATTTCTTTCATCAATATATTATAGTTTTCAGTGTAGAGGTCTTTTACCTCCTTAGCTAGGTTTATCCCTAGGTATCATATTCTTTTTCTTGCAATGGTGAATGGGATTGTTTCCTTAATTTCTCTTTCTGATCTTTCATTGTTAGTGTGTAGGAATGCAAGAGTTTTCTGTGCATTAATTATGTATCCTGCAAATTTACCAAATTCATTGATTAACTATAGTAGTTTTCTGGTAGCATCTTTAGGATTATCTATGTATAGTATCATGTCATCCACAAACAGTGACAGTTTTACTTCTTCTTTTCCAATTTGGGTTCCTTTTATTTCTTTTCCTTCTCTGATTGCTGTGGCCAGGACTTCCAAAACTATGTTGAATAATAGTGGTGAAAGTGGACATCCTTGTCTTGTTCCTGATCTTAGAGGAAATGCTTTCATTTTCTCATCAATGAGAATGATGTTTGCTGTGGGTTTGTAGTATATGGCCTTTATTATGTTGAGGTAGGTTCCCTCTATTCCCACTTTCTGGAGAGTTTTTATCATAAGTGGGTGTTGAATTTTGTCAAAAGCTTTTTCTGCATCTATTGAGATGATCATACGGTTTTTATTCTTCAATTTGTTAATATGCTGTATCACATTGATTGATTTGTGTATATTGAAAAATCCTTGCATTCCTGGAATAAACCCTACTTGATCATAGTGTATGATCCTTTTAATGTGGTGTTGGATTCTGTTTGCTAGTATTTTGTTGAGGATTTTTGCATCTATATTCATCCATGATATTGGTCTGTAATTTTCCTTTTTTGTAGTATCTCTGTCTGGTTTTGGTATCAGGGTGATGCAGGCCTTGTAGAATGAGTTTGGGAGTGTTCCTTCCTCTGCAGTTTTTGGAAAAGTTTGAGAAGAATGGGTGTTAGCTCTTCTGTAAATGTTTGATAGAATTCACCTGTGAAGCCATCTGGTCCTGAACTTCTGTTTGTTGGAAGATTTTTAATCACAGTTTCAATTTCAGTGCTTGTGATTGGTCTGTTCATATTTTCTATTTCTTCCTGATTCAGTCTTGGAAGCTTATACCGTTCTGAGTATTTGTCCATTTCTTCCAGGTTGTCCATTTATTGGCATAGAGTTGCTTGTAGTAGTCTCTTAGGATGCTTTGTATTTCTGCAGTGTATGTTGTACTTCTTTTTCATTTCTAATTTTATTGATTTGAGTCCTCTCCCTCTTTTTCTTGATGAGTCTGGCTAAAGGTTTATCAATTTTATTTACTTTCTCAAAAAAACAGCTTTTAGTTTTATTGATCTTTGCTATTGTTTTCCTTGTTTCTATTTCATTTATTTCTGCTCTGATCTTTATGGTTTCTTTCCTTCTACTAACTTTGGGTTTTGTTTGTTGTTCTTTCTCTAGTTCTTTTGGGTACGATTAGATTGTTTATTTGAGATTTTTCTTGTTTCTTGAGATAGGATTGTATTGTTATAAACTTCCCTCTTAGAATTTGTTTTGCTGTATCCCATAGGTTTTGGATCGTCGTGTTTTTGTTGTCATTTGTCTCTAGGTATTTTTTGATTTCCTCTTTGATTTCTTCAGTGATCTCTTGGTTATTAAGTAACATATTGTTTGCTTCCATGTGTTTGTGTTTTTCACGTTGTTTCCTTATATTTGATTTCCAATCTCATAGCATTTTGTTTGGAAAAGATGCTTGATATGATTTCAATTTTCTTAAATTTACCAAGGCTTGATTTGTGACCTGACATATGATCTATCCTGGGGAATGTTCCGTTTGCCCTGAGAAGAAAGTTTAATGTGCTGTTTTCAGATGGAATGTCCTATAAATATCAATCAAATCGATCTGATCTATTGTGTCATTTAAAGCTTGTGTTTCCTTATTAATTTTCTGTCTGGATGATCTGTCCATTGGTGTGAGGTGTTAAAACCCCTCACTATTATTGTGTTAGTGTTGATTTCCTCTTTTATGGTTTTTAGTATTTCCCTTATATACTGAGGTGCTCCTATGTTGGGCACATATATATTTATAATTGCTATATCTTCTTCTTGGGTTGATCCCTTGATCATTATGTAGTGTCCTTCCTTGTCTCTTGTAACATTCTTTATTTTAAAGTCTATTTTATCTGATATGAGTATTGCTACTCCAGCTTTCTTTTGATTTCCATTTGTATGGAATATCTTTTTCCATCCCCTCAATTTCAGTCTGTATGTGTCTCTAGGTCTGAATTTGGTCTCTTATAGACAGCATATATATGGTTCTTGTTTTTTTATCCATTCAGTGAACCTGTGTCTTTTGGTTGGAGCATTTAATTCATTCACATTTAAGGTGAATATCGATATGTATGTTCTTATTACCATTTTCTGTTCTGTTTCTTTTTTTTAACATATTTATTGGAGTATAATTGCTTTACAATGTTGTGTTAGTTTCTGCTTTATAACAAAGTGAATCAGCTATACATATACTTATACCCCATATCTCCTCCCTCTTATGTCTCCCTCCCACCCTCTTTATCCCACCCCTCCAGGTGGTCACAAAGCACTGAGCTTATCTCCCTGTGCTATGCAGCTGCTTCCCACTAGCTATCTATTTTACATTTGGTCTATTACCATTTTATTAATTGTTTTGGGTTTGTTTTCATAGGTCCTTTTCTTCTCTTGTATTTCCCACTTTGAGTAATACCTTTATCATTTTGTGTAGAGCTTGTTTGGTGATGCTGAATTCTCTTAGCTTTTGCTTGTCTGTAAAGCTTTTGATTTCACCATTGAATCTGAATGAGATACTTGCCAAGTAGAGTAATCTTGGTTGTACATTCTTCCCTTCCATTACTTTAAATATATCATGACACTCCTTTCTGGCTTGTAGAGTTTCTGCTGAGAAATCAACTGTTAACCTTTTGGGTATTCCCTTGTGTGTTATTTGTCATTTTTCCCTTGTTGCTTTTGATAATTTTTCTTTGTCTTTAAATTTTGTCAATTTGATTACTGTGTATCTTGGTGTGCTTCTCCTTGTGTTTATCCTGCCTGGGACTCTCTGTGATTCCTGTACTTGGTTGGCTATTTCCTTTCCCATGTTAGGTAAGTTTTTGACTATAATCTCTTCAAATATTTTCTCGGGTCCTTTCTCTCTCTCTTCTTGTTCTGGGACCCCTATGATGAAAATGTTGTTGTGTTTAATGTTGTCCTAGAGGTCTCTTAGGCTGACTTCATTTCTTTTCATTCTTTTTTCTTTATTTTGTTCCACAGCAGTGAATTCCACCATTCTGTCCTCCAGGTCACTAATCTGTTCTTCTGCCTCAGTTATTCTGCCATTGATTCCTTCTAGTGTATTTTTCATTTCAGTTATTGTATTGTTCATCTCTGCTTGTTCTTTAATTCTTCTAAGTGTTTTTTCTTTAATTCTTCTAGGTTTTTATTAAACATTTCTTGCATCTTCTCGATCTTTGCCTCCATTCTTTTTCTGAGGTCTTGGACCATCTTCACTATCATTATTCTGAATTCTTTTTCTGGAAGGTTGCCTATCTCCACTTCATTTAGTTGCTTTTCTGGGGTTTTATCTTGTCCCTTCATCTGGTAGATAGTCCTCTGCCTTTTCATTTTGCTTATCTTTCTGTGAATGTTGTTTTCATTCCACAGGCTGCAGGATTATAGTTCTTCTTGTTTCTGCTATCTGCCCTCTGGTGGATGAGGCTATAAGTGACTTGTGCAAGCTTCCTGATGGGAGGGACTGGTAGTGGATAGAGCTGTGTATTGCTCTCATGGGAAGAGCTCAGTAAAACTTTAATCTGCTTGTCTGGTGATGGGTGGGGCTGAGCTCCCTCTGTGTTCATTGTTTGGTTTGAGGCGAACTAGCACTGGAGCCTACCTGGCTCTTTGGTGGGGCTAATGACAGACTCATCGAGGGCTCACACCAAGGAGTACTTCCCAGAACTGCTGCCAATGTTCTTGTCCCTGAGTGAGCCACAGCCAATCACACCTTTGTAGCAGACCCTCCAACACTAGCATGTAGATCTGGTTCAGTCTGCTATGGGGTCACTGCTCCTTCCCCTGGGTCCTCATGCATGCACTCCTTTGTGTGTGCTCTCCAAGAGTGGAGTCTCTGTTTTCCTCAGTCCTGTCAAAGTCCTGCAATCAAATCCCGCTAGCCTTCAAAGTTTGATTATCTAGGCATTCCTCCTCCTGTTGCTGGACCCCCAGGTTGGGAAGCCTGACATGGGGCTCAGAACGTTCACTCCAGTGGTTGGACTTCTGTGGTATAATTGTTCTCCAGTTTGTGAGTCACCCACCCAGTGATTATGGGATTTGATTTTATTGTGATTGCACCCCTCTTACCATTTCACTGCAGCTTCCCCTTTGTCTTTGGAGGTGGGGTATCTTTTTTGGTAAGTTCCAGTGTCTTCCTTTCAATGATTGTTCAGCAGTTAATTGTGATTCTGCTGCTCTCGCAAGAGGTAGTGAGTGCACGTCCTTCTACTCTGCCATCTTGAACCAATCTGAGACCCTAAGTCTTTATCTTTTATTTTAAACAACTATCTTCTTGAATCTCAGATTACTTCTTGAATCTCAGATTACTGTCATCAATGACCTCTTTATTTTCCAGAGAGATATTATATTATCACAAGACAGGATAGCTACTTAATTTCTGGGCCACCTAACTTCTCCATGTATGCAGATTACATTTAATACACCATGTGGTGCAGTAACTGATAATAAAAGAAATGTATGTTCAGATCAAAATAAATTCTGTGAGACGTTTCATATGAAAGAGAGGTTAATGGATTTCAGGAAAGAAATGGACAATAGTGTTTTGTCATTCAGTTCTAGTGAGTTTTAATGATTGTTGGTACTTGCCCTTTCCTTATCATAATAATTTATAATAAATGGAAACACAGGAGACATTTCCCATTAGCTGAGAAAGAGCAGGTTGACCAGTGACTTGTACATGCTTGACCTGTCCCTCCACAACTTATTTAAAAACAAAATGAAGGTGATATGAAAGATAGCTTTGTTCTGAAGAAACAAGTTTGATTAGGAATTCATTTACTGGTTTGACTAGTAACTGTGCACAGCACATACATAAGACCTTTTCTAGATTAACTTTGGAATTAGTGGCATGATTGGTGCAGAGTGTCTTATGAAAAACCTTGAGGGAGGCAGTCTTTCCTAAGAGCACTCAACACATCAGGACTTGGTATCACATTACAAAGTAACCAGTGAATTAGTCAATCTCTCTGAGCAATCCAAGTGTTACCTAAAAAATTATCATGAGCAACTTTGTGAACAAGAAATAATTTCACAAAAGGGTTAAAAGATGACCAATAAATGTCATTGGTGCTAGATTTTAAAGGGACCCCTTCTGAACCAAACAAGTTTCCATAGGCTGAATCATTCTCTCCTTAATTTATCTCCCATACTGTGTCATTTTTCTCTCCTTTGAGGTCATGTAGCACTTTTCTGTATCTCCATTAGGGGGTCTGTGACTTTCTACTGTCTTATCTTCCTCTACTAGAATGGAAAGTCTTTTAGGGATCTGAGTTTTTCATCTTTGTATCCTGCACAGTTACCTGCATGTAGGAGTGGCTCAATAGTTGTTGAGTAAGTAAATAACTCAGATGACCACAGATCCATTCACAAAATCCTGGAATGATGGGAGGTAGCTTCTGGAACAATAACGAGACAGTTTTAAGCTGAATTAAAGGAAGTACTATTACAAAGTTGATAATATATCTTTGTTTCAAGGAATTATAAACACTTTAAAAAACTGAGAAACAATTTTTTATTCAGCAAGTTTTTAATTGAGCGTCTGCAGTATACTACTTTACACGGAGCAGTGGCTATAATGATGAATAAGACATGGTATCTTTCCTAAAAGAACATAAATGTGCTAATCTCATGCAAGGCATACTTTTTTGGGGAGGTGGGTATTAAATCTACAAAGAGTTATTAAGAGAAGCCAAGAATTTCTTTTTTATGATTATAGTGTTAATCTTAAAAGAATTTGTCACAGAGGGAAATTAGGTCTATCTAAAACCCATCCCATAGTGCTGTCTCACTACTAGATTCAGAGCATGGATGATTAGACATGACCACCTCTCAATCCTTGCCTCCCTGAGGATCTTGTGTACTTACTGTGGTAATGCAACTTAAATAGAATTAACATGGATTCCATTCACATGCAACTTGCTTACTAGGAGTTGTCTCAACCTCTGCAACCATCAGAATAGCTGACATGACCTGCACAATCTCTATACACAAAATCAATCACACATCTCATATTTATAGACTCAAATCATTTATATATAAACTCACAATACTATTTATAGTTTCTTAATTTTGGGAATGTGACCATTAAAAGATGAATTTTAATAGATCAGTGTTCTCGTGCAGTTGTTAAATTTCGTCTCTAATTAAATGTGACATTTTGTACTTGGTCTTTTGGAGAGAAGGACACTCTTCGGAATATTTAATAGGAGACATCTGCTGAAAACTTTTATTTTCGTAAGTGAGGAGGTATGGCTAGCTCACAAGATGAATTCCCATTAACTTTCCCTTTCATCACTAGTGATTATTTCATCCAATAGACTACTCAAGATTTTAAATATTATTTCCAATGTTCTTTAAAATAGACTTCAGGTTACTTTCCCCCTTTCCCCTTTACCACCCTACACTGTATAAAATCTTGAATCAGAATGAGTTTAAAATTATTTTCTGCTAACAGATATGCATTTATTAAGAACTTGGGAAGTACTTGCCTAATATGAATTGGTTTTCAGGCAAAAATTTGGTTTAGTTTGGGCTACAATAACAAAATGCCATAAAATGGGTGGTTTATGAACAACAGAACTTAATTTTTCACAGTTCTGGAGGCTGGAAGTTCAAGATCAGGGTACCAGCCTGGTCTGGTTCTTGTGAGGGCCATCTTCTGGATTGCAGACTGCCAACTCACATGGCAGAAAGAGGGCAAGAACTCTCTGGGGCCCCTTTTATAAGGGCACTAATCCCATTGATGAGAGCTCCATCCATATGACCTAATTATCTTCAAAAGGCCCCACCTCCTAAGATAATCACATAAGGGGTCAGGATTTCAACATATGAATTTTGGGGGGACACAAGCATTTGGCCTATGACAAATTTTTCTAACAAAAATCTCTGAGATGCATCTTACAACATTGTCATTTACCTCCAAATTACTAATGCAATAATGCTATGAAGAGAGTTGTCACTGATAATATATAATAAGAAGCAATAACAATACCATTTACATAGCTCCTTTCATCTTGAATGTTCTGAAAACATCCTGTAAAAGAATCATTTCTGATGTGTAACCATCTCTGGGGAAAACGTGGAAGCTATTTAACAGATGGCCATCAATTAGAGACAGGAAGTGAAGAACTTGTTTCCCAGCAGAAACTGCTGGATATACAACATAATTACCTAATTTAGAATTGGTTTAGGACAGTGGAACTAATTAATGTCCATATCCTTGAAAAAGTGGCACTGGGATAGTTAGTGAGTATAAAGTGATCAGGACTTCAATTGTGCATCTTAGCTAAAAAACAAAGCTTCCAACAACAGTGTCTTTACAAATGCTGCTTCAGTGCTGCCTGAGCACTGAGTCACAGTGTGAAGCAATCAAGAGATGTGATCATTTCTTAGCTGGAAATATAATGTACACGCACAAACACACACAGGAATATAAAAAGTCTGTGGATTTACTGAGTGAATTTGCAAATGTAGTCATGTGTCCTAACACCAAATGCCAACTGTTAATTTTACTATGAAGCTTCCCTCCTTCTTGATTCAACAGTGCAGGTGTACTCCACTACATGGGATTCACCAACGAGAAATTCACCATAACAGAAAAGTAGGAAATAAATTCAATATATGCTTCCAGAAACCTCACATGAACAGAAACTTGCCAGCAGACAAATAGCTTCCAGGAGCATATACAAAATGAGATCTCCAGTTATCTGTACCTTGCCACAGAAACAGCAGGATGTGACCAGCTGCTACTCGTATCTCCCACAGCCTGATCTTGGATAAGCCATCAAATCTAGGCTGTGGCAGTAGGGGATAAGAAGTTGCCTGCATGAAGCAAGCATTTGAAATTAAGCAAGGTGGAAAGAGCAGGGCTTCCTGCATCCTATGCCTGAATTGAGCCATGGCTTCAGGCAGGTGGCAGATGTTCTGAGTTAGTGGAGTAACTATACTCCTCTTTGTGCTATAATCACCCAGAGGCAGGAACAGCAAATTAAAAAAAAAAACAAAAAAATTTGGGAACACATTCCTTACATTATTAGAAAGATCAATGGAAAAAGATAATTTGTTTTATAGAAATTTGCTTTACGAGCAATTTTTCTGGGTGGTAATTATTATTTATTTATTTATTTATTTATTTATTTATTTATTTGCAGTACGCAGGCCTCTCACTGTTGTGGCCTCTTCCGTTGCAGAGCACAGGCTCCAGACGCACAGGCTCAGCAGCCATGGCTCACGGGCCCAGCCACTCCGCAGCATGTGGGATCTTCCCGGACTGGAGCAGGAACCCGTGTCCCCTGCATCGGCAGGCGGACTCTCAACCGCTGCGCCACCAGGGAAGCCCTCTGGGTGGTAATTATTAGTTAAATCAAGTAGTGCTCAAACATGGTGTGATCTGCTATTAATTAAATGGTTAAATATTGGAAAGACAACAATAATAAAAAAAATTTTTGAACATTTAATAAAATAGTTCAGGGGAAAAATAGACCCCTTGAATAATTCAGCTGGATATTTGGTACAGAGCTCTCATGTCCTTATTTCCAGGGATATTTTGAGGCTAACGTTGGGGTATGAGGCTATTCCTATCTTCCCAACTCCCACCCCATCACATTAATTAGTAACAATTGTAAATCCTTAGGATAGGAAGTGGAGTAAGACCAATTTCCTAGACTCAACTCACGTTGCTATGTAAGTTCAAATTAGGCAATGTCAAAGAGTGAAATTTAGGATGAAGTGCAGTAAAGTTTATCTGACATCTTTAGGCACGAGGGGTGGGGGTGGGTGGGGCGGGGGGGCGCCCTTTACATAAGTGCTTTTCCATATAACGATGTGAATCTCTATTGGCCTGATTTTTTAAATTTAATCTATGTTTAAGAAACAAATTCTAAAATGAATAAGACATTCCTCTAACTCCCTAAAGAAAATATCCATTAGATAGTTCACTAGGATTATTTTTTAATAACTTCTGATTATTATAAATAGTGATCATTTTGTGTTGAAAAAGAGTGATGCTCTCAGATGTTATGGAGTTTGTGGGTTGTTTGCCCAATTGGTCAGCAAAGCCATATTTTTTATGCTTCAGTCTGCTATTTACGGCTGTCCTGTCTCTAAGGATTGTCAGCTATCTCATCAATGTGCCTACAATGTATGCCTTCTTTCACCAAATTTCAAATTTACCATTATTGCTGTATTTTGCATTAAGACACAAAGTAATAAAGCCTATAATAATATGACACCAATAGAAATGGAACATTGTATCATGGGCTTGATAACAAATATTTCAGTTTCTTGTCTGATTCTCGGTAATGTTCTGGATGGCTGAAAATTTCAAAGTCCAGTCTTCAAATAAAAAGTAACTTACAGTTCACAGTACTTCATTAGAAAAAAAGGAATCAGGAAAGAAACAGAGTCATAGTGGCCAGGATGGGTACAAAGAATTTTCAGAGAGAAAGACTTTAATGTCAAGCCTAAGAAAGAAATTCAGTCTCAACCCTCAGTAGAATTGTTCTAAATTTGGTTTCTTTATAAATAACCTAATGATATAAATCTTAACATTAAGGTTATAAGTAACAACCTGCAAGAACAATCTTAATAATATAATTCCAAGGCAGCCATTTACAATGTTTAAAGTTGCAGTTGACCAAACCTTCTTTCATACTTTCAGTCCTGATTGGTATCTTTGTATAATCAGTTTTATTTATTCTAGATTGGATCATTGAAGCTAATGGAATAAGTGTAATGAATATTTTCAAGTATGTAAGGCCAGATATCATGTCCAACATGTATCTCTTTTTTTCCTCCATTGAAATCATCTCGAGTTGCCTCACCTCCCTCTAAAATGGTATTGTTTCAAGTCTTCCAGTAATCCTTATTACTCCTCTGTAAACATGCTGTATTTTCTCAGTGGGCATTCAGAACTGGGTGCAATGGTTTGATTGTAATTTTGTCAATGTAGACAAAGGTTATGTGCTACTTTATCTAAACTACAATGCTTTTCTGAGCACTTTTTCAGTCATAGCACCCTGTATTTTATTTTACCATCTTTTTGGTATTTTTAGATATTTAAAATCCAATATGTTAGGGAGTATTTTTGACACAATTTCATATTTTATGCTGCATACTATGAATGATGGGATGGTTTGCTTTCTTAATGGGTGCTTTTCCTACTGTGTCTACTAAGGAACTTTTTGGACTGTTGGTCTAAAGTCCCTTTCTTTTAATTTTAATATAATTATATTTTATTTTTAGGATCTTGAACCAATGCCAAAATACTCAAAGGAAGTTCCATTTTAGGCAAGCTATAATTGGATAACTGGATCATTAGTAAAACTGATTTTTGCCAGTGTGGATGTCCTGGAAACTAGAATAGGAGTTCAACTACTGTTGACCCTTGAACAACATGGGTTTGAACTGTGTGGATCCACTCATGTGCATATTTTTTTCGATAGTAAATGGTACAGTATTACACGATCCACAGTTGGTTGAATCTCTGGATGCAGAACCGAGGATACAAAGGAATCTTAGATACAGAGGGCCAGCTATAAACTATATGTGGATTTTCAACTGCATGGAGGATTGGTGCCCCTAACCCTTGCATTGTTCAAGGGTCAACTAAGCTCAGGACACCATTCTTCTTTTACCCCAACCTAAGCTTACATTAGCTTTATTGGCAACCCTATTATGCTCTTATCATATTTTGAGCTCCCTGTCAATTAATAACCTTAGAATCTTAAAAATATTTTAAATTTATTTTTCACTGCAGCAGGAGCACAACATGAGATCTACCTTTTTAATGAAATTTGAAGTCTGCAATGCAGTCTTAACTATCAGCGCAATATTGTACAGTATATAGTACTATAGGCACAGCAGATCTTTAGAACTTACTTATTTTGCATAACTGAAATTTTATATTCATTGAACAGCAACTTCCCCCTCCTTCTTGTACCTGGCAACCACCTTTCTGCTCTCTGTTTTTATGAGCTTGATCATTTTAGATACCTAACGTAAGTGAAATCATGCAATACCTGTCCATCTGTGACTGGCTTATTTCACGTAACATAATGTCCTCAAGCTTCATCCATGTTGTCACATATGGCAGGGTTTCCTTCTCTTTTAAGGCTGAATAATATTTTATTGTATTTATACACCCCATCTTCTTTATCCATTCATCCATCAACGGACATTTAGATTATTTCCATAACTTAGCTATTGTAAATAATGCCGCAATGATATGCAAGTGCAGATATCTCTTTGAGATCCTAATTTCAATTATTTTGGATATATGCCTCAAAGTGAGATTTCTGGGTCATGTAGTGGTTCTAGTTTTAATTTTTTGAGGAACTGCCATACAATTTTCCATAGTGGTGTCACCGTTTTACATTCCCACCAAGTGTACAATTTTTCCACATCTTCAACAACACTTATTATCTTTTGTCTTTTTGAGTAAAGACATCCTAATAGGTGTAAGGTGACATCTCACTTACTTCTAGGTGATCCAATTTGTTTTCACATAATTGTTCATAATAGTCTCTCATTATCCTTTATATTTCTATGGTATTGGTTTTAATGTCTCCTCTTGTATTTCTGATATTATTTATTTGAGTCGGCTCTCTTAGTTTATCTAGAAGTGTGTCAATTTTCTTTATCTTTTCAAAACACCAACTCAAGTTTTATTGATCTCTTTTATTGTTTATCCATCTCTATTCCATTTATTTCTGCCTGCTAACATTTTTTCCATTTCTTCTGCTAACTTTGGGCCTAGTTTATTTCTCTCTTTATAGTTCCTGTATAAAGTTAGGTTGTTTATTTGAGATCTTTCTTTTTATTTAATGCAGACATTTATAGTCTGTAGGTATCAAGTCTGGCTAGCAGGTGCCCTCACAGTGGTGGTGGTACTGGTGTCTGATACATGAACACCCATGGACAGTGATGGAGCTGGGGTCCCTAGTGCAGGTGTACATGGTGAGTTAGTAACTCTGGTATCTGGAGTGCTGGCTAGTTCATAGCAGTGGTGGTTCCAGTGTGTGAGATGTGGGCACATAGAGTGGCCTCAGGGCCAGAGTCTGGAGTGCAGGTGTATGTGCAGCAGCTATAGCTCTGGGGTATGGATCCTGTGAGGGGTTGCGGTGGCAACCCTTGTCCCAGTATGTTGTAACAATATTTCCTTCTGTGGGGGTGGGCAGTGCATCTCCCTTCCCAGGGTGATCCATGGTGGCAATCGCTGTTGGTTAACTTAGTGGCTAAATTTGCCAGTGTTCTCTGCAGAGCAGTCTGCTGGGATCCATGCCAATGAACACTATGATGTCCTCCACTTTGAAAGCTGCAAGGAATCTGCAGCTGTCACAGGAGCTGTTGAGGTCTTCAGCAGCAAAGGATGCTGGAGTCCTCCACAGAGCAAGCAACTGGGGAGTGTAATAGCACCCACCATGTGGCTGATACTGATAACTCTCACATTCTTTGCTCCTAGCTGTTTCCAAACATCTTAGCTAAGCTGATCTCTCCAGCAATCCTTTATGTGCAATTATTCTCCACTTTTTGCTCCACTGTGTTACTATAGGTTATTCATTGGGCTTTTGAGCACTCCCAGGGCTATTTTCTTTGTGGATAGCTAATTGTTTTCATTGTTGTTATTGTCGTTGTTGGAAATGGAGGCTGGTATCTCTTATTCTGCCATCTTGTTGACATCTCCAGAGTATTTTTAAAATATTATATGTTAAACTCATTCTGCTCTTAAACCAAACTTACTCTTTGTTATATTTGACAAATTATGGTATGTCTGTAGCCAAGTACTCATTAGATCTTGTTTGTTATCCCAGCCATCAAGAATGTGTTGAGATTGCTTTCTTCGATCTTTGATCCTGTGAATTTGATGCGTATATTATCAATATGCTCATCTTGGTAATTGATTCTTAAACAAACATTTATTGACTAACTAATTTATGCCAAACATGGGAATGGTGAACATGAAATGTCTGGCCTCATAGTGTTCATAGGCTGGTGGGGCCTTTCCTAAATATAGAAAGCAGAGCAGGACCAAGGACAGGTTCCTGTGGTGTTTCACTAGAGAGCTTTCTGTAAGTTGACTTTTGCTCACTTGATTGGAACCTTTTGGGTATTGTTTTTTAGCCAGCTATGGATCAACATCACTATCCTTATACCAGTCCCACATTTTGGTACATCTTATGCACAAGATAATGTGAGAACCTGTCATATTCCTTGGAAAAATCCACATACACTATCTGTAGCATTCTCCTGATTAGTAAACCTTGAGGGGAATGGGAGATAGAACAAATGGCAAGGAGGGTCCAAGTGATGTGTTGTTTGTTTTCATTTGAGAGCTAGCATGGGATGGAGTGGCAGAATAGGTAGTTTGGAAAAGATGACTAGAATGTAAGGAGATAATAAGGTGAGGAAGAACAAGAGAAAGGTCCACAGTTATATGAATAGCAAAATGCATGGTTGTGAACTCTTTTGGCCTCTGGATAAATGCTGCCAAATAGAACACATTTTCCATGTGCCTGACCAGAAGACCCAGCTACATGCTGCTCTTCATTTTAGTTATATTCTAAAAGCTATGGCTTGTTTTTCAGAAAAGCTGTCCTTTTACATTTTCTGCATGAGGCAGTGAATTGCAATGTTCATGTCAGATAGCATTAATCTGACAAAAAAAGAGGACAGTGCACCTTCAAGAAATGGAGTCATTTTCTTCTGCTTGCTTTCCTTTTCTATTTATCAGCATGAGAATGTATGTAACTCTGTGAGTGGAGTTAAACATTTTGATCACAGGCTATCTTCTTTAAAAAGAAAAACAAAAAAATTAATGCAAATTAAAAAAATAAAAGGAGGGTTGCCTTCAAAATCACAGTCCTGAGGTATTTTTGACAGAGTTACTCAAAGAATCCAGAAAGGAAAATTGCCTATTTGGTGCTGCTTTAATGAGTCTCAGAACATTTAGAATCTGCAGTGTGATGAAAAAAAAAACAACACATAAAATCACTGGAATATGAGCAGGACACTTGGATTCCAGTCCTGGTTTCCTGTATATTATGGGCAACTCACTTCTCTTTTCTAAGTAAGGTCATCCTTCTGGTAATTAAGAGGGTTAGACATCATTTCAAAGGTACTTTTAGCTCTGATTCTATTCCTTACAAAGGAAGCAAAATGCTATGAAAGCTCATAATGACTTTCCTGTGTATTCTTGAAATGGGATGGCATAAAGTTGAGTCTGTCTTACAAAACTTTTCTAAAAAAACTCTATTATTAAACCTTCTTGAAAGGGGGTCAAGACTGTGGGGTCTTCCACTGAACTTCAAATAGGCTGAGGCTCTGGTCTTACAATGGTTCTCTGAAACTTTAGGTCTGGCCCTTCAGACCATGGAAGAATTTGGCTTACTCTACCCTCCCCTGTGATAGTTCCCTCATCTGTAGTGAGAAAAAAAGCCTTGTCCCTCTCTTATGCAGACCACACTCAAAGTTCTCTCCTCTGTTGGCTGGAGAGGAAGTGCAGAAGCAAGCACTGTTAGGCCTGAAGTAAGTGCCTTATCAGAGAAGGTTCAAACAGGACTGATTTTGGGGTTGTTTATTTTTGGATGGCTGCTGGGAACTAGGCTGAAGCTAAGCTCATGATAGGGTTGCAAAGGGAAGGGACTGACAGTCAGGAATGGGTCATGGGAAGTAAGGTGCTCTGGAAGCAAGGTCATCTGAGCCTTAGTCTTAGCCCTTCAAAAACCCTAAGAATTTGGATAAGACACTTTTACAATTGTGGGTTTCAGTTTCTTCATCTATAAACTGAGGGGGTAGCTTAAGAGAGGAATCTCATACTCAGATACTTTCAGGGACAAAACTGAGTGTAAGACAACAGGGAATGGTGAGTACCTAGGGGAACTGAAGGATTTATGCTTTGCCTAAAGGAATTCTAACTAAAAATTATTTTAGAACTCTGATACAAAAGTATCTGCTCTGTGTCATGCAGCATTCTCCAGAGAAACAGAACCAATAGAATGTTTGTTTGTAGTTTGTAAAAAAGGCTGGCTCATGTGATTGTGGACCTGTCAAGTCTGATTTCTGTAGGGCAGGCCAGCAGGCTGGAACTCCAGATAAGAATTGATGTTGTAGTCTTGAGCCTGAAGTCCTTAGGGCAGGCTACCAGTTGAAAACTCAGGCAGAATTTCTGTGTTATGGTCTTGAGTAAAAGAATTCCTAGTCTCCAGGAAACTTCAGTTTTTACTCTTAAGTCTTTCAACTGATTGGATGATGCCTACCCGCATTATTGAGGGCAATCTCTTTTATGTAAAGTCAACTGATTGTAGTTATTTACCACATCTGCAATACTTTCATGGTGACAGCTAGACTAGTGTTTGACCAAACAACCATAGCCTAGCCAAGCTGACACACAAAATTAACCATCACATGTTCTCATATAGACTCCTAGACTATACCATTTCTAAGGGTCTTTCAAGCACTGATCTCTTATTATTTGGTGGTAGTACTTTTAAAATCTAAACCAAAAGTCCAAGTCCTACTCCAACTAAAACACATAAAAGCATTTCTATATAGAAATGTTATTGTTTTGGGGTAAAAATAAGAGGAAGCAAGACTGGACATCCACTTCTGTTCCAGTGTAGGCCCATGGCCCTTGTAACACTTAATCTGAACATTGCCAGCAAAATAATCCTAAACTTTTATCATCTTTCAATCCTTATACAGTAGTTATTCATACTTTGCTCATTGCTTTTATGTCAGTCAACTGGAAGGTGTGGTATATTTGGACGGATTTGTTGGCAATGCCTGATTTGACTTTTCTAGCATTAAAAAATAATTTTTAATAGGCATGGGTATAAAGAGAGCGGGGGCAGTGTTGTTTCTTAGACTTTGAGAGCTCACTTGTATCTGTTGAAAATCTATACCCTTTGGACAAGATTATTCCCCTCTGGGCTTCATAGTATTAACTGTACATTTCATTTCTCAGAGGCTATGCATATTTGTTTTGGTTAGTCTTCTTAAAAATAAAGATAATAGGAAACAAAACAAATCATCGACTGTACTTACCGTTATATGTTGGCATGCTTTGAACCTCACTTCCATAATGAGTGAGGCTAAGGTTCTAGATGAGCCTGCCTCCTGTCAGTGACATTTGGCAAAATTGGGATTATTGCATTCTAGCCTCAGGGGGCTCACTGATTTTCCTTATAAATGTTGGGACCATATTTTACAGCCCCAATCCACACATTTCTCCTGAAAAAAAAAAAGTAAAATAATTAAATATCAGGATTGAGTATGCAGATTTTAGAAATTTGGGGATGAACATCATAATTTTGTGCTTTCCAAAGAGGGGCATTAAATACCAATGTGTAAAGAGAAGCTATAACAGCTATAAGTTATTTTATTTAAAACTGAGTAGAAATATTGCCTCCTAGAATGCTTTCTAACAAATAGACAGTTTTGAGGCTCTCTTCAATACAAATTGGGCTTTCTTATGGAGAATTACACTGAAAATTCCCTCAATCAAAACAGAGATCCATATTGTCCAAGAAGCAGTTGGTCTGCCAAAAAGGCAATTTCTAAAATTTGAAGGAGAAAAATCTGTTGTATTTCTTTTAAAGTGATTCTAGCAACTTTTAACATCTCTATTCAGACTAGGAACAAGGTTAATTTTAGGTGCTATCCTATGTGACTATATGGCAGATTCCAGATGATAGGTGTCTTTGAGAGACCTTGGAATAAAGCCATCATCCCTGCAAAGAAGGCCCAGGAAAAACAACATATGCAAGAAGGGTAAAATTCTGCAAAATTGGTAAAGCTACCCTTAGCTCCATATTCTATTTCTCAACCTCTGCAGTTTCAGGCATCCTGTTCTCTTCCTGAATTATAACTTCAGAACTGTCTTAAGAGCCTATTTTTCACTTACTAAATTACCCCTCATCTTTGCCAGTGTCTTTCAGCTAAATTCCCCACTGTAGGTGCTTAATACTAACTCAGCACAATCTTGGTATCTACCTAGCCCCAAACCCTATATGATACCAGGTAAAGCATTCTAAAAGATGTGAAAGAAATTATTCTCTTATATTAGCTGATGCCTGTGAAATTCATATGTCATTAACTTTATTATTATTATTTTTTACAATTACACGAATGGCATTTCTTTTAAAAGAGCATGATTGACACAAATCATAAGAATAACATTTACACCAGGCTGATACGAAATGTTTCTTTGAGGAAAATATTGTCTTGAAGTCTTTCCAAAGTAGCTTATTTCTTCTTGAGTAATATAAATTACAATAAATGGAACAACCACTCAGAAACTACTCTCTTATTGGTCATAATGCTCTTCTCAATTGAACATCACATAAGTCAAGATAAAAGCTTGGAAGAAATATTTAAGTATCTCAATCTGATTTCACTTTAATTAATACTAAGTGATACAGAAATGCACAGTAATAACTGACAACTAGATATTTCAATTGCTGAGACTTTAGGGTGTCTAGAGACAGAAGAAAATAAATTAGGTCCCACAGATAACTTTATATTACATGGGACTATTCAAGTTTCTTTCATTCTTAGAGTGAACGTAAAATTTATCATTCAAACCAGAACACTTTTGAGAGTAAATGAAGCAGTATTAAAAATTACACCAAGATAAAATGAGTTACCCAGAGCCTTTCCCAACAAACAAGAGCACAGCGTAACCCTAGGGGTATAGATTTTGTGAGTCTGTTTGACCTCATGCCCAAATCAGAAAATGACAAAATGTAAAGGATGGGCATTAAGCACAAAACTTACAGTGATTCTAAGAGTTACGATCTAGATGCTTCTAACACTGTTATAAGAGACCATTTTTTGTATCTATATACACAGATATTTTCTTCAGTATTCACATCCCTTTGAAATTGTCTTCCTTTTAACTCTTAATTTCTTAAGTGTGTTTTTGGTACAAGCCTGAAATCATCATTAAATTGCCACAGATAGTTCTGCCTTGATCACATTTTTCTTCAGTCTTTCCCTTCATGTATCTAGGAGCTAGCTCTCTACTTTGATTTGCCTGAGATTTTGAAAACTAGAAATGCAAACATCATTTTACACCATAAACTGGACTAAATTTCTTGTCCTCCTCAGAATTCTTTGGAGGATCTTTGTTAACATTAGTTGAAGCTGTGTGGCTCTTCCTAGCCATGTGGCATGTGGATTATTTCCCTGAAATTTGTTTGAACTGATTTATTCTTCATGACCAACTGAAGGCATTTATCAAAATCATTAAAATAAACCCACTTTTCATTCATTCATCTGTCCAGGTGTTCTAGACAGATATGTTTTATGATCAAGGCAGCATCTTAGTAGCTGGATGAAATATTCAAATATCAAAGTGGATTATAATTATGTTGGAGAAATGCACCTCTAAACTCCTAGAAGAATATTTTGGCAATTTTAACTAGTAGGTGCTTAAGTAGCTCACATATATTTTAACTTGAAAAACACATATATGTTTTTCTAAAACGACTGTACAAACTAATTAGTGAGCATTAATACCTTTTTCTTGTATGATAGTTTTTTTTTTTTCTAGAGAAGTACTAGATAGAGATAAGAGAGTCTGTTATTCTTCTAAACCATTTTTCTTAACTTTTCCTTGTAAGAATTTGAGAATTGGAACAAACCTTTATGGTGCACTTTAGGGTATGAATAATAATGTTTCTATATGAAATGGGATCATTTTATACGGTACATACAGAAACAAGTTTTGCTTTTATTCTAAGGCAGAGAGAAATTAAGACTTAATAGAGTAACTTTTAAGAATTGCCTCACTGGAATAGAAATCTGTGCCCTTTAATACTTTGAAACACTCTGCTTCAATATAAAAGACATTTAACTCTACAGTGAAAATTACAAAGGAAAAGAACATCTGATTTAATCAGAATTGTTTTAACCAAAATAGACACTAAGACACTAAACCAGAAAATCTAGAGTACGTTTGTTGACTCAAGATCCTAATTTACATCCAAATCGACTTCCTTAGTTCTGAATTTGCCATATTATGACGCTTTGCTGAAATGTCTCTTAGACCCATTGTGCAGATGGCTGGACCTAAAACGTTGCCAGAGTTAAGGGCAACCAGACAGTCATGAATCCAAATTACTATGTGGCATTAAAAGAGTGGTTTAAATTACAGGAAAAAACAGCAAAATTATTCTCTCAGGGCAGAGGAGGTGATCAAAATAAGTAAACTAGATAACAGAAGTTGGTAATATTAGCTTGTGTGGTCAGGGCTGCAATTTCAGACTCCGTGGCCTAATGAACATATTCAAGTTTTGTGATTAAGAATTGTGTGTCAGCATCTTTATAGTTCAGAGAGAAGTGCTTGAAAGTTGTGATAGAACACAAGGCTCTTTCTGACAAACGATAGAATAATGAAGCCAAGCAAGTTGCTAACTGATTAGAATCAAACCAGTATTACATGGCTAATGTTTTAATTTTTTTTTTTTTTTTTGCTGTACGCAGGGCCTCTCACTGTTGTGGCCTCTCCCGTTGCAGAGCACAGGCTCCAGACATGCAGGCTCAGCGGCCATGGCTCACAGGCCCAGCCGCTCGGCGGCATGTAGGATCTTCCCGGACCGGGGCACGAACCCGTGTCCCCTGCATCGGCAGGCGGACTCTCAACCACTGCGCCCCCAGGGAAGCCCTAATGTTTTAATTTTTATACTAGGATCTGAGCAAACTGAGAGGGGCTTTGAAACATTCACTTTTATCTCACTGATGTCTAGCACATTATGTGGTATACACATCAGACTCAATATGTGTTTATAAAATGAATCAATGAAAAGAAAAAATCCTAGATACACTAAAGGGGAAGGTCATGTGAAGATGGAGGCAGAGATTGGAGTGATGCATCTATAAGCCACAGGAATTGCTTGCAGCCACCAGAAGCTAGGAGAAAAGTATGGAATGGATTCTCCCTCAGAACCTCCAGAGAGATCCAACCCTACCAACACCTTGATTTCAGACTTTTGACTCCCGGAAATATGAGAATAGATTTCTATTGTCAGATTGTGCTAATGTGTTATGGCAGCTTAGGAAACAAATACAGTGGCCTTCTGAATTCCATGTGTGTTCTGAGTTGTTGACTGACTGACCTGAGCCTGTCATTCTCTTCTTATCAAGGTATTCAAGAAATATCCAACTCTACAATCCTTTTATTTACTACTGATTCCATATTGTTCAAGTGTTATTGCTGCTATATAATCTCAGTACTTCTTGAGTCCAGTTCATAGATGAGACAGCTCACTATGTTGGTGCAAGCAAACAATTGATTGTTGGTGCACTATAGCACCACTCAGGGATGGCTTCATAGGAAAATAGTGAGGGAAATCTCCCCAGTGATCAAATATCTTCAAATCTCCCATGACTACTATCAATGGAGGGAGAAGTGGACAAAGTTA
This sequence comes from Phocoena sinus, assembly GCF_008692025.1. Classification (NCBI taxonomy): domain Eukaryota; kingdom Metazoa; phylum Chordata; class Mammalia; order Artiodactyla; family Phocoenidae; genus Phocoena; species Phocoena sinus. The sequence continues at coordinate 83,396,147 of NC_045784.1, forward strand.
AGGATTCATAGACACATAGTCACTGGTCAGTGACATATCTGTTTGGTCAGAGATAAGGAGGAAATGAGATTGAAGGTCAGAGACAAAGAGTTCTAGAAACAGACATTTTAATGGACGTATGGGAGTGGGTATAAATTGGGTGGAATTTGCTGTTTTGTGTTAATGCCCACTATAGAGCATTTGCTACAGAGAAGCTTTGAACAACTAGGTGATAGGATAACTCACCTGGTGAAGATCATCCATCATCTATACTTGGTCACAAAAAGACAAACAACCCAATTTTAAAATGTGCAAAAGGCTTTAACAGACGTTTCTCCAAAGAAGGTATACAAATGGGCCAATAGGAGCATGAAAAAAATGCCTATATCATTAGTCACTAGGGAAATGAAAACCAAAACCTAAATAAATACAACTTCGAACATACTTGGAAGACTATCATTCAAAAAATGTAAAAAGACTAGTGTGGGTGAGGATGTGGAGAAATTGGAACTCTCATACATTGCTAATGGGAATATAAAATGGAACAGCCACTATGCAGAACAATTTGGCAGTTCCTCATAAAGTTTAACATAGAATTAACTTTTGACCCAACAATTCCACTACTATGTATACACACCAGAAAACTGAAAACAGGAACTTAAACAAATACTTGTATGCCAATGTTTATAGTAGCTTTATTCACAATGGCCAAAGCGTGGAAACAACCTAAGTGTCCATCAACAGGCAAATGGGTAAATAAAACATGGTATATATATATATATACATATATATATATATATATATATATATATATATACAATTGAATGTTATTTAGCCATAAAAAGAAAAAAAAAACCTTCTGATACATGTTATGACAAGGATGAACCTTGAAAACATTATGCCATATGAAATAAGCCAGACATAAAAGGACAAATATTGCATGATTTCTTATATGAAATAGCTAGAATAGGCAATTTCATAGAGACAGAAAGTAGATTAGAGGTTACAAGGGCTTGGTGGAAAGGAATATGTGGAGTTATTCCTTAATATGTAAACAGTTTCTGTTATTAGGTAATGAAAAAATTTAGAAATAGATCATGGTGATGGTTGCAAAACTTCGTGAACATATTTCATGCCACTGAATTATACACTGAAAAATGGTTAAAATAGCAAATTTAATGTTATATATATATTTTACCACAATAAAATGAAAACAAATAGTAAGGAAAAAGAAAGCAATGGGAAAACATTGCTGATTATCTCAGGAAGGGAAAGTGAATCTCTCTCAATTATTAATAACTATATATCTGAAATTGGCAATTTTTTTAAGAATGAAATTTATTGCTCTATAAAACCTATGGTTATGCTTTAAACATGGCTCCGAACGTATGGTGTGTACCTGGTATATACCTAGGGAGCTTGTTACAAATAGAAATTCCTGAACCTTGCCTCCAGATATTTAGATTTAGCAGATGTGAGCTGGAGCTGAAGGTATTGTAATTTAACCAATATTGCAGGTGATTTTGATGAGAGTGATCCACAGACATGCTTTGAGAAACAATGTTATAAATAATGGTTAAGTCCTCAGGCCAGACCACAGAAGCTTATCTCCAAATGTACATGGATTTAGTAATATTTCAGTGACGTCTAACCACCATTTCTAATTCTATTCAATGAAAAAAATGGTGTCTTGATATCCTTTCTATAGTGTTGAATAGGCAATAATAACTTACTAGCTCTGTACATTTCCATATGTAAGAAAAGTCACCTCTCTAAGTCAATCACCACTCAAGCACTCTGATTAGTATTCAAAAGATAGATATCTCACCTAGTTTAGAATGCTAGAGAACTTTCAGCATCCACTTGTATTATTATAGGTCATTTGTAAAGCATTTTAAGACAGGGACTTTGCAATACGGATTTCTAGAAAGCTAAAAAGAGCCTGAAGTTTAAGATTGTGTATCTGACTGGGTATATATTGTATAATTTATTATATTTTAGTCAACTTTTATTTATGCATGCTTGGCCTCAGTCATTGGATTGCATAAACTTTGAGGAAAAAACCATGTATGAATTTTGTTGTGTTTCCCATCATACCTAATAATGTTATTGACCCCAGACTTATCAACAGGTATGTCAACAAGCTAATAGGCTTAGTGCAATATAGCTCACAATAGCAAACTAGGTCTCTTTGGATAATATTAGCAGAGCATTAATATGATTAGGATTGCTAGCTGAATTGTCTACCTGAGGGCACAGAGCAGACAAAGGCAACCATTACAAAACTGGCTCCTGGAATATTAGGGAGAAAAAGATAAAAGAAAATAAATGACTAAAAGAAAAATTGGTTCTTGAGTAGCACATATGGCTTTTCTTTTCAGTTTTGCTCTATTTTACAATTCACTGTGTATCATTTGACTTTTTTGCTTTACAAGACAACTCAGAAGTATTTAAATCAAAAGACAAAGTAACAGCCTGATTCTGTGTCTTCTGTTTCACAATAAACTTGGTCAGCATTTGACACATCTTAATAAATGTTATATATAGAATGGATTGGCACCAAGCTCCAGCATCTCTGTGTTTGAAATGTGTCATTCTTCCTAAATGAGATTATCTTTTTGTTCAATCAAATTCAGATGTTGTCCCTCATAAGTTTACTTTATCCTTGAACTAATCGAAAACACCAGAGGGTGACAGTAAGCAAGACTCACTTCTTACAGAATCTTATCATACTAAAAGAAATGTGCAACTATTATGAATTTGAACTAACTCTTCAAAGTTACTGATCTACACTTGAAGTTTATTCATGAAATTCACAAGTACTAGACACAAATAGTTATTTCTTCAATAGCAAGTAGGTGCCTTGAATTCAGATATTGATTATATTAAGGGAATGAAATCAGGATCCTGAGTTCCATTTGTACTTGGGGAACTGGCCTCTATTTCCCTGATAAATCAGATCCTCCTTTGTCCATCACTTTTTTTTTAACCTGGTCAATAGGACAAAGAGGAATGATATAAATAAAGCAATAATCTAGTGTTAGACTTTGAGTCCCATACCTCCCACATACTTCACCATGTGACTGTACAAGTACTTTATCCTCTGTAAATCTGTCTCAAAAGAAAGATATTAATAATTACTTTACAGTTACTGATAATAACGTACAGTGCTTTTGTAAACAGTAAATGAGATCATGTATGTGAAAATCACTTTGTAAAAGGTCAAATGATAAAGTCAGCCACTGTTGCTATTATTATCATTATCATAATAAGTTTCTGCTTCATAGAGTATTATGAGGATTTACTAAATGGGATAAAGCATCACTTCAGTAATCAAAACCCCTTGAGTTTAACAATGATAACAAAGATAATAGCTAGCATTTGCCACAATCCAACATGATCTGACCCCTGCTTACCTATCTGACCTGATCTCATTTCCTACTTCTCTTTCCCTCCTCACTTACTATTTTCCATACACATCAATGTCTTTGTTCTTCCTAGAGAACACTAAGATTATTCTTGCCTTATTAGGAACATTACACTGGCTGCTCTCTCTACATGAAATGTTCTTCCTCCAGATGTGTTCATGGCTCTCTGCTTTGACATCTTCCAGGTCTCTGATGAAGTGCTACATCCTTAAGGAAGAAGCCTTTCCAAACAACTTTAAGTAAAAATAGCACACTTCCTGCCTTTATAGCCTCTCCCTAGTCCCTTGTTCTACTTTAGTTTCCACATGGCACTTATATCTGATATTATTTGTTTGCTTATGTATTATTTATCTTCCCAATCAGCATAGGACATCTATGAAGGCAAGGATTATTTTCTGCTTTGGTTCACCATTGTTTCACAGAACAGAACAGTGACAGGCATATGGGAAATGCTCCATAAATATTTTGTTGAGTGAATGAATTACATTTATTGAGCTTTATGTGCCAGGGCTTGTTTTACAGATCTCACTGTGTTTAGTATTCACAGTAACCCTACAAAGTAGATACCATCATTTCTATTTTGAAGAAGAGAAAATTTAGGTTTAGGAAGGTTAAATAAGTTGTTTGAGGTCACACAGTAAATAAATATGAAATCTAGGATTTGAACCCAAGTAGTATGACTCTGGTGGCCATCTTCTTCTTCTTCTTCTCCTTCTCCTTCTCCTCCTCCCCCTCCTCCTTCTCCTTCTCCTTCTTTTTCTTCTGGTACATTACATCCCTAGTACTTGTTTATCTTGTAAGTGGAAATCTGTACATTTTGACTGCCTTCATCGAATTTCCTCTCCCTCCATCCCCTACCTCTCGTAATCACAAATCTAATCTCTATAAGTTTGTTTGTTTGCTTTTGAAGTATAATTGACTATAACACTATGTTTGTTACTGTTAAACAACATATTCAATATTCAGATTGATTTAATATTTCTATACAATTCAAAATGATCACCATGATGTCTAGTTACGATCTATCATCATACAAAGATATTACATAGTTATTGACTATATTCCCCACACTGTACATTTTATACTTATGACTCATTTATTTTGCAACTGGAAGTTGTTCATCTTAATCTCCATCATTTCTTTCTTTCCTCCCTCCACACTCTCCCCTCTGGCAACCATTTGTTTGTTATCTGTATCTATAACTGTTTCTGTTTTGTTATGTTTGTTCATTTGTTTTCTTTTTTATATTCTACACAGAAGTGAAATCATACAGTATTTGTCTTTCTCTGTCTGACTTATTTCACTTATCATAATACCCTCTAGGTCCCTCCATGTTGTCACAAATGCAAGATTTCATTCTTTTTTATATGGCCGAGTAATATTCCATTACACACACACACACACACACACACACACACACACACACACACCACCTCTTCCTTATCCATTCATCCATTGATACTATTGATGCTTCCATATCTTGGCTATTGTAAATAATGCTGCAATTAACATAGGGGTGCATATATCTTTTCTAATTAGAGTTTTTGTTTTCCTTGGATAAATAGCCAGGAGTGGAATTGCTGGAGCATATAGTAGTTCTATTTTTAATGTTTTGAGGAATCTCCATACTGTTTTCCATAGTGGCTGCACCAATTTATATTCCCACCAACAATGCATGAGGCCTCCCTTTTCTCCACATCCTTGCCAACACATGTTCTTTGTTGTCTTTTTGATAATAGTTTTTCTGAAAAGTATGGGGTGATATCTCATTGTGGTTTTGATGTGCATTTTCCAGATGATTAGTGACGTTGAGTATCTGTATGTCTTCTTTGGAAAAATGTGTATTCAGGTCCTCTGTCCATTTTTTAATTGAATTGTTTGTTTTTTGATGTTGAGTTGTATTAGTTCTTTGTATATTTTTGATATTAACCCCATATTGATATATCATTTGCAAATATCTCCTCCCATTCAGTAGGTAGCCTTTTTGTTTTGTTGATCATTTCCTTCACTGTATAAAAGGGTTTAGTTTGATCTAGTCCCATTTATTTTTGCTTTTCTTTCCTTTGCCAGAGGAGACATAGCCAAAACAATATTACCAAGACCAATGTCAAATAACTTATTGCCTACATTTTCTTCTAGAAGTTTTATGGTTTCAGGTCTTACATTTAAGTCTTTAATCCATTTTGAGTTCATTTTTGTGCATGGTATGAGAGACTACTCCAGTTTAATTCTTTTGCATATAGCTGTCCAGTTTTCCCAGCACCATTTATTGAAAAGGCTGTCTTTTCCCCATTGTATATTCTTGCCTCCTTTGTCACAGTTTAATTGCCCATGTAAGTGTAGTTTTGCTTTTGGGATGTCTATTCTGTTCTATTGATCTATGTGTCTTTTTTTTGTACAAGTACCACATTATTTTGATTAATATAGCTTTGTAGTATAGTTTGAAGTCAGGATGTGTGATATCTCCAGCTATGTTCTTCTTTCTCAAGATAGTTTTTGGCTTCTCAGGGTCTCTTGTGTTTCCATACAAATTTTAATAATAATCATTCTAGTTCTGTAAAAAATGTCAGTCTGTAGATTGCCTTGGATAGTATGATCATTTTAACAATATTAATTCTTCCAATCTATAAACACAGTATAGCTTTCCATCCATTTGTGTCATCTTCAGTTTCTTTCATCAATGTCTTACAGTTTTCTGACTACAGATCTTTTACCTCCTTAGTTAGATTTATTCCTAGGTATTTTATTCTTTTTGATGTGATTATAAATTAGATTGTTTTCTAGTGGCTTTATTCTTAATACTCTAGTACCTCTAGAGTTTATTTATTGAGCACTTACTATGTACCAAGCCCTGTGTTAAATGTTTTATGTACCTAATTACATTTAGTCCTCATTCCTGTTTTTACAAAGGAAGAGCTTGAATTTAAGAGAGGTTGAGTGATATGCCCCAATCACACAAATTGTAATGGATTATCCTTTATGAAATACCTAAATAGGGATGATGAAATTGACTTCTCATTCCAGAGGATAACAGAAGAAATAAGCAAGTAGTGAGACATTTTAATTCTCTGGCCCTGTGATATCTCTTTTCTAAAGCCGCATTTTTCACATCTTTTGGCTAGTGTTAAAAGTATTACAAGCATTCCCTTTTCTCCACATTCTCATCAACACTTGGTGTCTTGCTTTTTTGATAATAACCATCCTAACAGGTGTGAGGTGATATCTTATTGTGGTTTTAATTTTTATTTCCCTGATGATTAATGATATTGAACATCTTTTCCTATAACTGTTGGTCACTTGTTTGCTCTCTTTGGAGAAATATCTATTCAGGTCCTTTGCCTATTTTATTTGGGTTATTTGTTTTTTCAGTACTGAGTTGTAGGAGTTCCTTATGTATTTTGGACATTAATCCTTTATCGGATAAGTGGTTTGCAAATATCTTCTCCCATTCTGTAGGTTGCCTTCTATATACACTGTTGGTGGGAATGTAAATTAGTGCAGCCACTATGGAAAAAAGTATGGAGGTTTCTCAAAAAATTAAAAATAGAATTACCATATAATCTAGTAATTCCATTTTTGGGTATATATAAAAAGGAATTGAAATCAGGATCTCGAAGAGATATCTGTACACCCATGTTCATTGCACCATTATTCGCAATAGCCAAGACATGAAAGGAACCATAATGTCCATCAGTGGATGACCTCACTTATATAAGAACTATAAAATAATCAAATTCATAGAAACAGGGAGTAGAATTCTGGTTATTAGGGGCTGAGGGTAGGAGAAAATGGGGATGTGTTAACCAAAAGGTACAAATTTCAGTAATGAAAGTCCTAGAGATCTACTCTACTGCATAGTGCCTATAGTTAATAATAATGCATTGTAAGCTTAAAATTTACTAAAAAAGTAGATCTTATGCTGAGTGTTATTATTCCAAAAAAGTAAAGAAGGCAGGAGAAAATTTTTGGAGGTGATGGATATGTTTATGCCATTGATTGTGGTGATGGTTTCATGGGTACATATTTAACTCTAAACTCATCAAGTTGTACACATTAAATATGTACAGCTTTTAAAAATATCAATCATATTTCAATAAAGTGTTTTGTAAAAAATAGAACTAATAAAGTTTGAACTATAGTCTTACAAATATATACTCCTATTCGTAATGGTGGCAAAAGTGATCCCACTGCTCATGTCAAACAGCTAGTTAACTGTAGCACTGAAACTATAACTCGGATCTTTGTACTCCTAACTTAATTTCTGATTCCATTGAACTTTGTCCTCATTAATACCTTGCTTTAATCAGCTGAGCTAATTGGAAACAAAGACTTATGTGTGTTTTAACCTGTTTTAACACTTCCTTTTATAATTTCAAATAAATTTCAATCAATCATCTCTCCTGCTATATATAGTTTACATATTCTTTTTATTCACAACTATTTCACCCAGAGAGTTAGATGTTTGTATATCTATTTACAAACAAGATTTTTGAGGGCAGAAAGCATGGGCAGTCTTTATTATATGACTTTAAGGATTCAAAAAGAGCTATGCACTATCTGGACACTGAGTAGATACTGGATCATTTATGTTAGTTGCTTTAATCTGAGCTTGCAGCCCAATAAAAGAAAGATTCCACAAAAACACAGGGTATTCAGAGAAAACAAAAAACACATAAAGGCTTGGATACATATTAACACACACACACACAGAATTCCACAGCATTTAAATTTTTCCTTATTACCTTGGCTTGTACAGTTTTCCTTTTACCAAGGGATCTCCCCCAACAGTCGTTCATGATAAACAACAAGTATCATGGGCATTCCACTCTGGCATTTGCCAAATGGAAAATGAATAATCCAGTGTTTGTTTAGCTACAGGGACAGGCATGTTTTGCTATTAGCAGAGAGAACCTTGGCTGAATTAGTGAGTACCAACTGACTCCATTCCATTAAGCACAAATGGGAATCTTCTCTATTGTCTGGTCGCCAGACAAATATCTGCACTTATGCAAGTACATTTCCATATTCAGAAGGAAAGGGTATTATGTAGGATACTTGCCATTTTTTCAGTAATTATGAAAGAAACAATCTCTGCAGGGCCCAGTATAATTAAAACTTTTGTTTAAAAAAAAGGTATGATTAATCTACACTTATTTCAAAGCTAAGTTCTGTTTTTTCTTGGACCACTGATCTGATTTTCACAAGTAAAAAATGAGCCTCAACCTTTACAACACTGGTATTTCTTTCTAGTTGGGAAGAATATTAACAGTATGAACTTAAACTTCTCTCAGAGAAAAATGGAGTTTTTAAATAAATCTGTTTCCAGACAGATGGTGAGAAAGGAAAAACTTTGTTCTCACTGTTTTTGCTACTATTTTCCTACAATTTCACCTATTCTATGTGGTCAACGTCAAATGAACGGATATTGTATATGAATACACTGTTTGATGGCAAGGAGCTGATAATCCATTTAGCAGAAGGACACATGCTCAAAAACACCTAGACTGAATATTGCTTTTCATAACCTTACTTGATAACCTTAATTTTGCCTAAGGTTACTAAGGGCAGAGTAATCAATATTCACTCAATATCCACTGAGCTAATACACTTTATGAGGAAAAAGAGTAATTTATAATTGATATTCAATGAAAAAAGTCAGAGAGGGCTTCTTGGAGGAAATAGCTAAATTTTGTGAGCTGAATTTTAAAGGCATTCAGAGACAATGCATCAGCTGAGAGAGGGCATTCCAAGTAGAGAAACATTAATTTCCCTATAATAGAGGAGGGTCCATTTAGAGAGAGTGGTGAAAAATGATGATGATGATCAAGGATTGCAAGTTGATAGAGATCCCTAAAGTTCAGGCAAAGGAATGTACATTTGCTAATAAAAGCCATAAGAAAGTACTTTAGTTTTATGAGGAAGGGAGTAATATAATAAAGCCAAGCCAGGCTACAAAGTGGTAGAGCATACTGGTAAAGATAATAGGAACTGAAGCTCAGTTTCCTGTGTTTCAATTCTGACTGTTCCACTTCCTAGTAACTTTGTGTAAGTTATTGAACTTCTATGTTTCTCATTTTCCTCAACAGTAAAATAGATCTAATAATTGTGCTAACTTCATAGAGTTGATATGAACATTTGATGATTTCATGCAAGTAAAATGATTAGGGTAGGGCCTTACACAGAGTAACCATTCAATAAATGTAAATGTTAGCTTCTTTGTGAAACAGAGGCAGGCACTTTATCCCTGGGCCATTTCTCAATCTAGCTATCCTCATTGTTTTTATACCTTTTAATTTAAATCTTGTTCTTCATACAAACAAACCAGTTTGCTCATCCTTACTATTCAGACTTTGAAAATTTTATCCTCGCATGTCATAGCCTATTCTTTTTCACCAATCCACATTCCTACTCTAGGTACAATCCTTACTTCACATGGTCTTCCTTCACTAATCCCACACAAATGATACCACTCCTTCAGCTTTCTTTCTATGACACAAGTGCTCCAGTCAACTTTCCTTGTTTTACTGTGATTCTCTTGCAGATTCGGTCCTTTCTCCCCTCCATTGAAAATCATCCTCCAAAGATGTCTAACTTGACCAAGAATAGAAGCCAGAATTCATCAGTGTCATCCACCCAAATTTATAATTATTTTCTTCACAATCTGAATGTATTGCTATAACGTTTCTCTATTGCTGATTAGTCAAAGGGAAGGACAAAGCTTTCTGGAAGCAATGAATAAATACTGAGTACTTACAATATGTAGGCATTGAAGTCCAACTCTCTAGGTTTGTATCCTGACTATTCTGTTTACTTAACATCCTTAGGCAATGCTGTTAATATTTCTGAGCTTAGGTTTCCTCACCTATAAAATGGAAAACTGAGTAGTAATCACCTCACAGGATGGTTTAGAAAATTAAATATGGCAATGAATTTAAAGGGCTTAGCACAGTGCCTGGTATGTAGAAATAATTAATAAATGGTAACTATATTATAATGACTATTATTTCATTTAGTCATAACCAAAAAATGGGAGAAATTATTATCTCCATTTTGTAGAACAGGAAATAAGCTTAGAGAAGTATAAAAGACCTTGTTCAAAGCAACAGAGCTAATAAATGGCAGAATTTAGATTTCAACTGAATTTGCTATGCTACTGTTTCACTGCATTTTATCCTGTGATTTTTCTGCATTTCCATAACCTTTTAGGTATTTAGAAGGGCAGAGTATTACTTTTTGTCAATTCAATTAATAACACATTTTTTCTTTACTTAGGGTTGTAGAATGACCAGCCATGGACAAAACCATCGGGTCTTGCCTGTGGGTGCATTACAGAATGAGATGTCTTTAATGAAAACCTGTAGGTGACTGAGAAAGCCTTATCATATGCAAATAGCACTGCATCACTGAGGGAGAGCCCTGACTTCTTGTTTCCCAGAGAAATCCTGATATGAGTATCAAGGTTTTATTTATTTGCATTTAATTGTGTATATTACCAGTAGGTGTCCCTAATTCTAAGAACATATAGTAAAACAATTAATGTAACCTCCAAAAACTGGGCTTAAAACTCAACATTCAGTGTATAGCCTGTAGGAAATTCACAGCACTGCTAAATCAATTACCGGAAACCAGTACTTCCCCAAAGCATGTGTGACAGAACACTGATATAACAAGAAGCTACTTGAAAAACAGCATCCAGTGGTCAAGTAAGGTTGTGAAGCACTGCATGGTATATTTCCTAGCCCCTTCTAGGAAATTCACAAAATTGTATTAGTTAAGGTTCTTTGGGTTGCAAATAACAGAAATCAACTTGAGCTAGAATAAGCCTAAAATGGACTTTATTGGAAGGACACTATGGTAATTCACAGAAATCAAAAGAACTGTTGAATGATGGAACCTCAGTAAGAGTAACTACTGAACAACTCAGCAGCAAGAATTCACAGAACTTCCCAAACGTACATCCTGACACCAGTGCTGGACAGGATGCATAAAATCCTCTTGGAAATCTTAGAACTACAGTGCTTGGCATATAGTGCATGGCAAGTCTTCAGTAATTCTGAGCTACCTTTATTAAACATTTGCTGTATAAATTAGGTATAAGACATTGCAATTAGAGATCTTGGGGCACAAGAATCAGTGTTTTTGCATAACTTCCATGTGAGGGTGAAGTGGAGTCAGACTTAGAAACCACTTCTTAAGGACCACTTAAGTGACACAAACACCAGCGATGCCCTGCCTCCGTATCTCTCAGCTCAAAATTCTATGAGGACAATTACTTTTATTGGGCTCTTGACGTTTTAATATTTTATTTCCTTGACCAATCAGCCAAGTTCAGAGAATCAGAACATATGTGACTGCAGAGGACATATTTCTGAGTAATAGGGGCAGTTCCCATAGAAGGGGAAATTTTTGTGAACTGGGTAACCACCCCATGAATTGTCAGCTTTTAAAAAGATACAGAGAGGTGCCTTTAAAGAAATATATGCTTAATTTCATCGAATTGGGCTTTGCCTAAACTCATTCTACCACAAAATCACATTTTTGCCCAACATTTAATAATCTCATTTGGAACCAGAAATCTGTACCACACACATTAGGAAATGTTGAGTTAGAAAGTTATTAAATTAATGCTATTATGGCCCTCCTCATCCTCACTAGATTTGTGCCTTACCTGAATTTCAACTGCTACTCCCATAGTTTCTATTTTGATATGACACAGGGTATGTCTATGTTTCACAATTCCAAAAGGCTATTTCTGTCTCAGCTCACTATGCCATGAGATGCTCTGTAACAAAAAACACAATGAAGTTCTATATACTTGAATTAAGATTAACAAACATTGTATATATACACTTTGGAAATTTCACAATGTGCTTAAGCCTACAAATGACTGAGAAGACTCTTAGCAAAGATAATTCTTCAGGTTTGTTTAACCTAACATTTCCCCAATTTATTTCTTGACAGGAACTCCTGTGAATGAAACCTACTTCAGCCACATGCAGGAGAAGAGTGGAAGACTGGTAATAACAAATCCAGTTTTTCCTACTTTTCTTCTATGTTGCCTCTGAATATCTTTCTGGTCTAGGAAAAACAATCATCTTAGAATAGCCCCACAGAGTTTCTGGTCTGACACTGACCCTGATCAGCTATTACTTTAGGCATCTTTTTCTAACTCGTTCTGCCTTTTCTTCTATTACAAGGAGAACAAAGGTTATACCACATTCTTCTGAACCAGTTAAATATTGTGTCACAAGCACCTGATGTGAAAGTCACGTCCATAATGAAAATCTGGTTCCTTGCAATTGTACAACAAAAACAACTTCTGTTTTATTTTACAGCATTTAAAAACATTTTCACTGAAATGCAAAATTGAGCAAGCCACAAAAATTGGATTAACAACAAATCAAAGAATGCCTGGAGCAACTCATAGGTTATATATTTATCTTATGCATCAGCCTCTCTGCTGTCTGCCTTTAATGGATAATATTACCTAAAGCCTTTTTATGTACTTCAAACAATAAACAAACATGTGACAACAGGTGTGTTCACCTACAGAATTCACATCTGCATTTGACATGGCTGCCCTTGAGTTTCACACGTTTACAGTACCAAGTTACTGTGCCGCTTAGCATGGGGGTGACTTGGATAAGCTTTGAGGTTGAGCAGTTAGTACTATCCCTAAAGAGAGAGCTATCTGGGTCTTCCTCAAACATTTTCCATTGCAGTTTTCGGAGAAAGAACATGGCTGCGATAGTCACAAGAAATAGGGAAGATAAAAATATCAAAGCAATATTGAGACTAAGCTTCCTGATATTGCCTCCTGTTCAGCAATGCTTGGCCAAAAGGAAAACAAATATAAGTCAAGCTAGGGCCTAATAGGCATTTGACTACTGTTATTTTATATAAGGTCAGAAATAGACCCAGCTCAAGCTGTCTGCCACCTGTTTGGGTCTGGCTACATGAAGCTGCCACAAATTTCCTGGTGGCTCCTCTTCCCAACTACCTAATGGGTTAACCAGCCATCTGTATCTCCTGCCATCATTAATCAGGGAGGTACACATGTCTATTGTCCTGGAGCTTCAGGGTTCTTAGCATTTGGGTTCTTGCTGACGGCTTATTGCTTAAGGAAAGCTAGGCTGGTTCACAGAAACTTTCTGAAACCCTCCTTTCCACTCCTTCTGTGACCCTGTGACAGCTTTCCAGTTCATTCCACCCTTCAATGGTCCCTCCTTCGATTTCCATTTAATCATTAAAATCATCATCATCAAGCTGTCTTTCTCCTGGACTCCATCTGCTTTTGCTTTCAAATTCCACATGCTCTGGGACAAAGCACCGCTGAGAATTCCATCTATTTTTCAGTCTTCAAAACTTGGGTTTGGCAGTTGCTGGCTCTTAATAGGGGGGAAACCCCAGCTGTTTGGTCCCGAAGAGGGAAACTGCACACATGCACAGTCACAATTAGGCAACAAAAAGGAAGAAAAAGAGAGAGGAATAAAAGGGGACAAAGTAAAGAAAAGAAAGAAAGAAAGTAAGAAAGAGATAATGAGTACATTGGGGGAGGGGAGATGTTTGTCCTAATGAAACCTGTTCATAATTTCAGAAAAGAGAAATGAAACGCAATAGGGTGTGTTCCAGATTTGTTTATTTTCATTATTTTTCTTGTTTTAGCTCATAGATGTTAACCCCTTACATCTAATTATTAAATATCCACAGCAATATACCTAAAATGCCATGTTTGCCTCACAATACAACCTTTCCTTTATGTGATAAATTCCATTATGTGATAAACTTAATCTCTTAAATGTCTTTCTAACATTCTTTAATTATAAGAATTAAGCCCGAACTTTGGTTATAAACACTGTGGCAATGCAACTCTTATTTCTCTTGTACAAAAAGAAAGGCAGTACTCATGTTGTATGTGAAAGTCTTTTACCTGGAGAAAAGAAAAGAATGTTTTGATTATAGTAATTCAGTCTTTCATTAGTACTATTCAGTTTTGCTACTGTTCCTCATTCCAATATTCAGAAACTAATTAAGCAGTCTTACTTATTAACTGTCACATGTCCGCAATGCATGTCAAAGAGTAAATTAAGTGTCTTAACAGTCCCTCAACCCTGCTGTTTTCTATCTCTCTATTTCTTTAGAACTTATCACTGACACCTAGGTGACTCAGACAAGAAGAGTCTAAATGAAACAGCAAATGATAGTTATTGTGGAAAGTGAATAAATACCAGATGATGAATTTGAATAATATAAGGACAATAATACAGATGAAAAGAACCTTGAGAGCTGTGAAATAATTTGGGTAAAAGAAAAAGTTCAGGCTTTATCTAAACCAATGATTTAATATTGGTAGCAGTTAAAATTATAATTAAATTATTCACTCCTTTTATTTTTCCTGCTTACCTTTCTAGTCACTTACACATATGCTTTCCCCAGATTCCTTTTGAGGAGGCAATCATAAAGATTAAACTATTCCAGAGGGCCTCCTTCTTACCTAGACAGTCTTTCGCTACTGAAATTTTCAGCTCAAATTTCCCAACTGGTTTTCAAGCACACATTTGGCATCAATGCTTCTGGTTAGAAAAAGTAAACTATTCTGTTTTTGAAAGTCTGCCTGCCTCAGAGCAAATCAGTATTAATAAATGCAGCAAATATATATAGATATTTTTAAGTCCACTTCTTAGTCACAAAAGATAGCAACTAGTAAACATATATATGCGATACTCTCTGGGGACTTTAAGAAAAGTTTGAACATGATGGAAATTTACCAAGAGACTGTCAACAAATCTATGGAAAATATGTGAGCTCATGAGTAACATAAAATATGTATATTAAAATAATGAAATATAATTCTTCTCTTAGCAAATTAGCAATTATTTAAGATAATGAAAATGCTCAATGCTTGCAAAGGTGTGTGGGAACAGTCTTCTTTATATATTGTAAGTGGAAGTGAATTTGGTAAAACACTTTGGGAAAGCAATTTGAAAATAAGTATTAGGCTTCTTAAAAACAATATTACTATGACTCAGTAAGTTCACCTCTAGGACACAATGCTTCAGAAATCATCTGAAGCACAATCTATTTTATGCACAGTGATGATCATCAGAGTAGTTGTATAATAGTGAAAAACTGGAAGCAACTGATAGAATTGTTTCATAATCTATGATGCCATCCACCGAACGAAATATTGTGCAGCCACTGTAAATCATGTTTTTGAAGACTTAGAAACATGTGTGCATAATATAGTATTAAATGGAAAAATAATACAAATGAGTACATTTATACTGTATAATTAAGGCAATGTTAAAAAAATGTATTTACATAGAGAACAGAGGTGTGGTTTCCAAGGGGGAGGAAGGTTGAGGAGGGATGGAGTGGGAGTTTGGGGTTAGCAGATGCAAATATTATATATAGAATGGATAAACAACAAGCTCCCACCATATATTCAATATCCTGTGATAAACCATAATGGAAAAGAATATGAAAAAGAATGTATATACATGTATAACTGAATCACTTTGCTGTGCAGCAGAAATTAACACGACATTGTAAATCAACTATACTTTGATAAAAAAATAAACAACTCTAATAAAAAGACGTTCCTTCCCATTGTAAAGACATCAAAATATAATCTTTTTGGTTTTTTACAAATGGAAAAAATATCATTAGAGTGGAAAAAGAGACTGGAAAGAAATATACCAAAATTACAATGAGGTAATACATTTATAAGGCTTAGTCTTTAAATACATAATTTGTCACTTCTACTCTTTGAGATCATTTAAAAATACCAATCCATATAATTTTAAATTGCATATAATCTTAAATTTAGTATAATTTATTAAAATTCTTATACAGGAATGACCATCATAATTTTGACACCATATCTAGTGCATGTGATGTAAATCATGTAAATCTAAGATTGAGTTAATCCACCTGAATACATTGTTGTTTAGACATGCTTTTATGATCAGCCCATTATGGACACAGTCTGATATTATTCTACTCAATTTATGATTTATTCTTTGTGTTTTTATGACCCAACATTTCTAATGGTTGAACCTGAAACTGTTAGCGGAAGAGTCTGGAGACCCCTCCTCCCTTGGGCCTCGGTTCTTGGTAAGAACGCAAAGAAGAATCTGAGGTCTTACCGGTTGCAAGGGAGTTTATTGAAGATAAGGAGAGAACACCTCAAGAGAGAGGTGGGCCAGGCCAAGGAAGGCAATGGCCCTGAGGGCTGGGGTGTAGTTTTTTTAAGGCAAGGTCGTTGATTGACAGTCTTGGTTGACAGCTATAGGTTATAACAAGATGCCCTGCTGCACATGTCCTTCCCATAATTCAGTCTGTTCTAATCAGATGTATGTATTTATAGAATATTTATGAACATTTTATGAGCCTAATGGCCACCAAAGGTTATCTATGGACATGATAGCATGAGATGTGCACACGTGCCAGAGTGGGGAAAGTCCTTCCTGTCGGCCAGTGGAGGATGTTTCTGGTCCCCTGACCATCTTAGAGTAATGATGGGGGCATATTTGGGGCAGGGTTGGCAAATAGCTTGGTGGGATTAGGCGGCTATAGGACGTTCAGCTGACGGGGCTGCCTCTCATTGCTCATGGCTAACTTCCTGCCTAACATTCCCCCCTCAAGTGTGATCTCCCCAATCAATTCATTGGGGAGCTGGGCATCATTTGCTCTGACTACTTCCTGCAGTCCTGGGATGAAGAGGGGACTTGGATGTCCATCACTTGCTAACTGTCAACGAGAGGGGCTGGAAACGGCTGTCAATGTCCATCCAAGTGGGAGTGGTATGAGGAGGTTGTCAGAGAAGCTAAAGGGTTGTATCCTTGTTGCATCAGGAGTTGGGTTTGTATCTTATTAATCTGGGAGGAAACAAACCAGGATAGTAAGTTGAGGAAGCAAGGAACAAACAGTAGAATTAAGAAAATACATATAAGTGGAATAATTTGGGGCCAGAGCAACTGCAAAAATGTTTCTTTGACTGACTGGAACAAGGACGTCATTGTGGTTATCCTGTTTAAAATTTGTTTCGAATAGGTTTGTGGTGATTTTTCCCAATCTGCTGATGTAGAAGCAGCATTCTTCTCCTAAGAAAGAACATGTGCCCCTTCTGCCTTGGTTAAAAGGTCGAGCACCCACCGATTTTGGAGTACCATACCTGCCAATAAGCTTATTTGGGTGTGAAGTTCATCCAAGGTGGTGAACATTTTGGACATGGCCTTGGTTAATTGAGTGGATATATGAATTGAGGTACCCCTTGTTGCCGTTCTGGTGATGCCTATTAGGATAGAGATGAGGGGAATGAAGGTAGGTCCCATTGGTGCCTGCCCTGTTCTGGTTCAGAGATGAACTACTTTATGAGGCATTGGGAAGGATCCATTGACCCAGGTAACATTTGGTATGATGTAACACAGGGAACATTTTCCTTTCCACCTCGGGGCAGGTTCATGTATGCTGAGGTCCCACAGATGAAAAAGTGGGCTTGAGACGGGGGTAAGTTGGTTCCATATGAATAGGGATAGAGTGTAGTCAGGGGATGGGTGTTACTGGCCATTGGGATTCCCAGCCAACTTCCTCAGGGAACAGAGGGTCCAAACTTGCCCATGTGGATGCTGCAAGCAGCATAGAATTTCAGAAAGTGGGTTTGTTGTCCCCAGACCAGTAATTGTGTGAGAAGTGAGGGGTGACCAGAGATGTTTAGTGAGAGCCATCCTGCAGAGATGGAAGTACTATTGGAGTCTATGGTAAAGAGGGGCTTTTTGGCACTTGTATTTTAAAGACCAAAATGTTGTGATGTTTGGCAGGGCTAGTAGTTTTTTTGTATCATTTAACTTCTGCTTGGATAGTTTGGTTGGTTGTGTTCCAATGTTGTTCACTTGTCAGGGGAAGAGTCAGGGTGAAGTTGTGGTTGTATTGTGTGGAGATGTTATCGATGGGGTACCCTTGTGGGTGACCACCCTGAAAGCAGATGGGGTATATGAGAGGCTCGGTTAGGTTTGTTAGGACACGTCTGGGCTGTGGGGTTGATAGATTGATAAGAATGAGATTTAGTCATTCTCGTAGGACTTGAAGAAAGATAGACTCTATATGATCTGACCTGAAGCTTGTGGTCTTATGATGGAGTTGGGCTCTGGGGAAACTGAGACATTGAGTCGTTTCTATTGGCAAGGGTAATATTGTCTGAAGGCTAGTGCCAGAGGTGCATAGCCAGCAGGAGGATAGATTGTGGGCAGTAGCTAGAGTCTGTAAATAGTCCTTTGGGTCTAAGGGACAAGAGAGTTTAGGTTGTATGATGGACCAAAGGAGGGGTAAGATAAGAGTGAGAAAGAGTTTGGGTGGCATTTAGTAGAGAATGATGCTTGTCATAGGCCTTGGAAAGATAGGATGACCAAGGTTGAGTACCGCAAGTGTGAGATAGGATTATCCATGGGAGTGCACAGGCTCAGAAGAAGGAAAGGACAATCAAGAGAACAAGACCATTACATGGGCAGTTGGCCGTGTATTTAAAGGGTTAGGTTGTTATTTATCTTTGGTCCTTTTGAAGAGGAACTTAAGGTCTTCAAGTGACTCACAGGTGTAGGATGTTTGTGTGCCTGAGTCTTCAGGGGGCTGTTTCCAAGGCTTCACCCTGGAATGGTGAATCCAGCTGGAGATTCCTAGAACTTTGATGGCTGTAGTTGAGGAAAGGAGGACTGGAAGAGTCCCCTTCCAAATAGGGTCCAGTTGGGACTTAGGAGACCTGTCCTTCCAGGTTCTAATAAGGACCTTTTCCCCAGATTGATATAGTATGGGTGACTGAGGGCTAGGAGGATTGGTTTTAGGCCAAATTCCCTAAGGGCCTGTTGGAACATTGAGAGTTCAGTTACATAAGATTGTAGCCCTAGGGTTGCCCTATCCCTAAGGAGGTCTGATGTTAGGAAAGGACATCCGTATAAGGCTTCATAAGGACTCAGTCCGAGTGGGTCCTTTGGAGTTATTCTACTGTGGAGGAGGGCAATAGGTAAGAGGATTACCCAATCTAAGTTTCCTAGGTTAGCTTTCGGAGGATATTTTTGAGGGATTGATTGGCTCTTTCTACCTTTCCTGAGGATTGGGACCTCTAGGAGCAATGCAGAGCAAACCTTATGTCGAGGGCTTTGGCAATGGACTGGGTTATAGTGGAAATAAATGAGAATCCATTATCACTTTGAAGGGAGAGGGGAAGGCCAAACCGGGGAATGACTTCTTGCAGAAGTTTATTGGTAACTTCTAGGGCTTTTTCTGTTCTAGTTGGGTAGGCCTCTATCCGTCCTGTGAAGGTGTCTACAAAGACTAGTAAATATTTGTAGCCCCAGGAAGGAGACATCTGGGTGAAATCAATCTGCCAATCTTCCCCAAGATAAGTTCCATGTCATTGGATGGGTTGGACCAAGGAGGGATATTTATTTCCCTGGGGGTTATTATAGGAACAGGTTGGACAAGAGCTGGATACCTGTTGGATTACTTGATTAAGTCCTTTGCCTTTTAGGACTCTAGATACCAAGGCAGAGAGAGCATCTCTGCTCAGATGTATGAATTCATGGAGGGCCTTAATGAGTTTCCATTGGAGGTTGCCAGGGACAAGAAGAGTCCCATCAGAAGTTTACCATCTGGATGAGTCTAGGTGGAAACCCTTCTGAGCTGCCCATGTCTTTTCTTCCTCCATATAGGTAGGTCGAGGAAGTGACAGTGGGGCAGGGATGAGACTTCCCTGTAATGGGGCTTCTTTAGAGGCAGCCTGCTTAGCAGCTTGGTCCGCAAATTGGTTTTCCTTTGTAATGTCAGATGAGTCTCGCTGATGGCCTTTGCAATGAACTATGGTTACCTCTGTAGGCAGGTGGATGGCCCTGAGTAACTGATTAATCTGAGGGCCGTATTTAATAGGGCTGCTTTGGAGGTTAAGTATCCTCTTTCCTTCCAGTTGGCTGCATGGACATGTAGGATCAAGAAAGCATATTTAGAATCAGTATAAATTGTGACTCTTTTTCCTTTAGCCAATTCTAATACTTGGGTGAGTGCAATGAGTTCAGCAAGTTGTGTGGATAAGCCCTGAGGCAGAGCCCGGGCCTCAGTGATCTCATGGAGGGACACGAGGGCATATCCACACTTGCGTTTTCTCTCTGCTATATAACTGCTTCCATCGGTGAACCAAACCTCATCGACATTGACCAAAGGTTGATCCAAGAGGTCTGGGCGGGCATTTAAGAAAATTGTCAGGACCTCGGAACAAATATGGGTAGGACATTTTTCCCCCAGTATGGGCAACAGGGTTGCTGGTTTTAGAGTCCTATGAACACTGAAGGATATCTGTGGGTTTCAAATAAAAGGATTTGATATCTGAGGATCCTATTGTCTAAAAGCCAGGCTGAGGCCTGGTTATTAAATAAATCTGGTACCTGATGGGCGGTTAGAACCCAAATGGGTGCTCCCAGGGTGATTTTAAGGGCCTCCTCACTTAGGAGAGATAATGCTCCTAGTGTCCTAACACAGGGAGACCAGCCCTTAGCAGTGGAATCCAGCTGTTCAAAAAGATAGGCTGTGGAGTTTCTCCTAGCTTTTGGGTGAGGACCCTTAAGGCAACACCCCCGTTTTCCTGGGTGTAAAGTTGGAATGGCTTGGAAGGGTTGGGTAATTCTAAAGGTGGAGCTCTGCAAAGGAGACTTTTTAAGGTTTCTATGGTCTTCTGTTGGGATGGCCCCCATTCAAGGGGAATTTGATCATCTCTGTCTTTTAGGGCTTCATATAGGGACTGTGCAATGAGACCGTAGTTGGGTATCCAAATCCTACAATACCCAGTTAGGCCCAGGAATGCTCGCAGCTGCTTACGGGTGGTGGGAGTCTGTAGGTCAGATATAGCCTTTATACCGTCTGCTGAAAGGCTGCACCTGCCAGGGGTCAATATCGTTCCAAGATAGGAAACTTGTTGTTGTGCTAGCTGAGCCTTAGATTTGGATGCCTTATAACCCCACTCAGCAAGAAAATTAAGGACCTGAGTAGCATGTTGAATGGCCTGCGGTTGAGAGGGGGAACAAATCAAGAGGTCATCTACATACTGTATGAAAGTTCCCCCCTCAAGTGTTAGATCTTGTAAATCTCGGGCTAGCACTTGTCCAAAGAGGTCGGGGCTATCCCTAAAGTCCTGGGGCAGAACTGTCCAGGTCAGTTGTTCAGGGGCTCATAGTGGGGATCCCCATTTGAATGCAAACAAGTATTGTGCTTCTAAGGCCAACGGGATACAGAAGAAAGCATCTTTTAAATCTAGGACTGTGAACCAACTGCTATCTGGGGGTACCTTTCCCAAATGTATGTAAGGATTGGGGACCATTGGGTGTAGGGGAATTACTGCCTCGTTAATCCTGAATGGTGGTAAGTGCCATCCTTTTTCTTGACCTCTAGTATTGGGGTATTGTAAGGTGAATTTGTGGGAGTAAGGAGCCCATAGGACAGGAATTTGGATATGATGGGTTGAAGTCCCATGTGGGCTTCAGGCCTAAGGGGGTCTTGTGTCTTTCGGGGAAATGTATGTGTGTCCTTTAGAGCTACTGTAACCAACGTTGTGTTTTTAGCTTTTCCTGGGATCCCCTGGTCCCAGGCCAGTGGGTTGACTTGTTGTAGCCAGTCTGGCCCTGAAGGATTTTTGATATCTTTATTAGTTACGAGAGCTCCTAAGGTTTCCCAGAGGTTGTCCCCTGGATGGGGTCCATGTGACCCTCCTAGGGAGAGAGAGAGTGGCATTCCATTTTGGTAGTAGGACCCTCCCCAGGAATGGGCTAGGACAGTCAGGCATATGTAAAAATCTGTGGGAGAATCCAAATCCCTCCCAGACATAGAAGAGGGGTATAGTAAAAGGCCTGCAGAATGGCTTGCCTGTGACTCCCATGATGGTACAGGTCCAGAGAAAGAAGTCAAGACAGAATAGTTGACCCCAGTATCAAGTAAGAAGATGGTTGACTTACCCGCCACATCCATTTGTACCCTTGGCTCCAGTCCAGTCATGTGGATCTGTTGGATTGGAGCCTCCTCAGTCTTGAGCAATCATCTGGGTTGCAGCCTCTGGTCCTCAGTCCCTTTGGATAGAGGGGCAAAGGGCCACCCAGTGTCCTGATTGATGGCATTTATAGCAAGCAGTCTTAGGAGGTTTATCTCGATTGGGGCACTTCTGTGCCCAATGGTCCATCTGGCGACAAATGTGACTTTTGTCTCTTTTGGGCTGTAAAGTCAGTGTCCTTTTGGGGGCAGCTTGGCCCTGTAGGGCAGCCATCATTTGGGCATGCCTGGATTCCTTCCTTCTTTCCTTCTCCTGGGCCTTGGCCTCGGCCTCTTGGTCTTGGTTATAGAAGACCGTGGAGGCTGCATTCAGCAGTTCATCTAGGGTGACATTAGGTACTTGAATTCGTTTTTGTAATTTGTGTCTAATATCAGGTGCTGAGTTAAAAATTTATCTTTTATAATAACTTGTCTCTCATAAGAGTCCAGATCTAGGTTTGTATATT
This sequence comes from Phocoena sinus, assembly GCF_008692025.1. Classification (NCBI taxonomy): domain Eukaryota; kingdom Metazoa; phylum Chordata; class Mammalia; order Artiodactyla; family Phocoenidae; genus Phocoena; species Phocoena sinus. Next base: position 83,419,083 of record NC_045784.1, read on the forward strand.
TAGTGAATGCTTCCCCCAGCCTGTGAAAGAAGGCTGTTAGATTTTCCCCAAGCTCTTTGCTGATTGCTGTTACTTGGGAGTAGTTTATGACTTTATGTTGGGCTGCCTTAAAGCCTGCTTTGATACAGATGATAAAATGATTTCTTTCCCATTGATGTTCTTTCTGATTATAGTCCCATCCAAGATCAGTGTTGGGGACTGCCGTTTCCCCAGAGGGGTATTTAGTATCAGAAAGGTAGAGTCCATCAGCAAACTTTTTTGCCTCTTTTAACTCTTTCTATGTCAGTATCAGAGAGTCTGATTTAGAATTATGGTGATGTCTTTCCAGACATGGCTCATTTCATAAGCCATAGTAATATGTTGGAATCCCTTGGTATATTTAGGGGATTGTCCGAAAAGCTACCCAATTCTGCCTTGATCTGTTTTAGTTCTACTATTTAGAAGGGCTTATGGACTAGTTGTGGCCCAAATTTGCCTCCTGGTGCTTCTACCATGGGACAGACTTTAGTTGATGCAGGCAATGGAGGTCCCTTGTAAGGTGGTGGGGCAGAACTAGGGGGTGATATGGCTGGTGAAATTGAGAGATTTTCCTTAGGTAGCAGGGTGGCAAGGTTGGTAAGTTTACAAGTTGTGAGGATGTCCTGGCTGCCCTGTAGGATGAAGGAAAGTTGTACATATGGGATTTCAGACCTTTTGCCCTGCCTTTTGCAAAATAGGCCTAAATGGAGAATGGTGTTATAATTAATGGTCCCATTTAGGGACCAGGATTCCCCAATCCAAAGGTGATACTGGGACAGACCGTATTACAAAAGAAAATGAATCTCCTCTTTCGTAGTGTGGCGGGGTTGAATCGCGACCAGTTTTGGAGAATGCATCTCAAGGGTGTCCCCTCGGGGGCTGTTGGTTGGTTTCACATCTGGAAAATAGTAGGACAATTAGAGAGCCTGGCAACCCAGGGTCATAATTGGCAGTCTGGCTTAGGGTCCAGCACTACATGGGAGTTGGGGTGGATATCTCCTTCTTGTACCCAACTAAGAATGTCCCACACCCCTGGTGGCCAGTCAGGGTCTGGGGTGTTCCTTATCCCATTGGGAAAGTGGGGGCTTACCAGAATCTCCGAATTTGGTCTGAAGAGGTAGGCTCAGGTCTTAACAATGGTCGGACGGGGAGGAGATAGGGAGCAAGAGTCTGCTTGACCGATGGAGGATTGAAAGAGAAGACAGGAGTTGATAAATGAGCAGGTCCTCTGCGCCTGTGCAAAGAAAAAGGAGTGATAGAAATCTGGAGAGAGAAGGTCTTTTACTTACAAAGATCTGAGTCATGGAACCAAAATGTTAGCAGAAGAGAGTCTGGAGACCCCTCCTCCCATGGGCCTCGGTTCTTGGTAAGGATGCAAAGAAGAATCTGAGGTCTCACTTGTTGCAAGAGAGTTTATTGAAGATAAGGAGAGAACAGAGAGAACACCTCAAGAGAGAGGTGGGCCAGGCCAAGGAAGGCAATGGCCCCGGAGTGCTAGGGTGTAGAGTTTTTAAGGCAAGGTCGTTGATTAACAGTCTTGATTGACAGCTGCAGGTTATAAAGCAAGAGGCTCTGCTGCACATGTCCTTCCCATAATTCAGTCTGTTCTAATCAGATGTATGTATTCATAGAATATTTATGAACATTTAATGAGCTTAATGGCCACCAAAGGTTATCTATGGACATGATAGCGTGAGGTGTTCACATGTGTCAAAGTGGGAACAGTCCCTTCTGTCAGCCAGTGGGGGATTTTTCCAGTCCCCTGACCATTTTGTAGTACTGATGGGGACATGTTTGGGGGGTGTCGCAAATAGCTTGGTGGGGTTAGGCGGCTATTGGACATTCAGCTGATGGGACCACTGCTTATTGCTCATGGCTAACTTCCTGCCTAACAAAACCAAGTAGTGTTTTGTTTTGTTTTGTTTTGTTTAAGTTCTTTCTTAACAGTGAGGGCATCTATTTTCTGCATGGGGGTAAAATTATCAGCTAGTTTTTTTGTATAAGTCAAATTAGGTTTCAGATGAGAGAAACCACATCTATTAGCATGACACTAGAACTGACGCTGCAACCTGGAAAAAATAAACTAGTTTGAGTCTCCCCTAAAAGAGAAATTTCACTTTAGATTAAGCCTGGAGTGAATCTACTGATCCCAGACACTCTAGGACCTTGAAGGAAGAATTAAACTGGTTTTATTACTGTTGTAAGGATTAGAAATGCCATTAGGTTGGCCCAGAGCTTGGTCTGAGCTGAAATTACAGGGGAGCCCTTCAGAAACAGCCAAGTACCAAATAAATCATCAGTTGAATGACTGCAGAGATGATGACTCTCCCCCATCCCCATAGGCTCCCCACAAGTTTTATATTTCTTTCCTCTATAAAGCAAGAATTTTGTTGTTTTGTTTCAGCTGATACTGTAGGTCATAAGGTTCATTTAAAAAGATAGTAACTCCCTCTTGCATTGTTCTTTTTCTTTGAAGAAGAAACTATTGACAGGATTTGCCACCAATATATGGTACCCAGAAAGACAAGGAGGTACTTACAATACTCTTCATAACTCAACTTGAATCTGAGACCTTGTGTTTGGCACAATTGGCGCAATTTACACTGAGTATGCTTAATTAGCAACTCTTTCAACTGTTACAAAGAACAGGGCAATATTACCTCTGCTTCTTGGATGCATACTTGGGATTTGCTCAGAAAGAGCAATCTCAGAATTATAGAAAAGCCGATTTGTTAATTGTAGTGGAGTTTCAGCCAGTCTCAGTTATACCTTGTTGCTCAAGGATGTATTTCACTGAGTGACTTAATGTTGCTTCTGAACCTCCCTGCTTTTAATTACTCCCTCTTCAGCTCACTATAACTATTTTTTTGTATGTTCAGTTGCCATTTGCTCTAAGCATTTAACTGACACATTTGAGTTGAACTGTATCTAACAAACACAGCTTATGTATTAGAATGTTTGTGACCTAGGACCTAATTGGCACTATATATAATGTTTATTATGGCTTATAGGACACATCAAGGAAATTTCACACTGTCCAGATCTCACAATTATATAGGTAGTTGAGGGAGAAACCTGTTTAAGATACTTTAATTTTGGTTCATGGGGCCTTCCTTGATTTGTTTCTGTCCTTTAATGATCAATGCAGTGCTGTCCAAGTATAATTATTTGGTTACAGCTTTCATTTCCTTATA